>NC_071391.1:75079160-76329160 GCF_022682495.2 Desmodus rotundus | reverse complement strand
TAAAACCCTATTTAGAAAGGGAAAAGAGTGATAGTAATGTGGACAGAATAACCAGAGAACTAAATAATGTGAATATTGCCCTTGTCGCAATTGGGAAAAAGATTTCTACAAAGTTTGGTTGCACAAACCCCCTGCTGGTTGCCATGTTCAAGCACCCATCCTTTTATTAATGACATTAGAAACAGAAAAGCCAAGTGCAAGTTAAATAAATATATTAGGGAAGGAAGTATAAACGATCTAGGTAGTTCCACCTTGGAGAGGACAGAAGAGGAGTCTGTCAGGGGGTTGTGAGTGGGACAAGAGACAAGGACAAACGGCAGTGCTCCTGAGCTTGGATTTACGTGTCTGTACTGAGCCTTGCTCTTCAGGCATTTACTAGATATTCAGACCCGTCACTTCTCCTGAGGGTTTTCTCAGTCCTTGTAAGAAAGGTACACAGTCCACGCTGGTTTATCTGGTGGTCACTCTTGCACAGAAGAAAACCCGGACTAGGACATTGGGGATGTGTGAGTTGGGTGATGGGCAATTTTGCCAAGTTGATGTCATAATTGACTGCTAAATCCACCCCCCAAAAGCTAGAATAAGTAGAGAAAGAAGTTAGCACTGTGAACAATATAGTTTATAATCTTTTGTTAACACATAACATTATTGTTCATACTATTCTTATTGTTTTCAAACCATTGTTTTTTCTACAAATGGAAATGAACACATGAAAATGGAATAAAAACAAAGAGCAATTCAAAACACTTCTAACTCACCACCTATTCAACCCACTTGTTTTTACTCATTCCCCAAGACTTAAATATATTACCTCTAGGATGCTTTGCCTGACATCATGCTTCCTACCTTTTCTTCCTCCATCCAAGCATTTTCATGTCCTGGATACCTTTCTATCCCAGCACTGGCTGTACTAGGCTCACCCAGGAAGGTTTTTTGGGAAAATCCTCATGGACATTCAGCTGACTATGACCCGGTTGATCTGTCAGTATAGCATAATGTTGAATGAATCCATACTGTGGATTCACAAACGAATAAACATGACCTAATATTGTATTAAAAAGTAGCCCGCTTCTTTTCTCTGAACTTCTCAGAATTGAGGAGGCTTTACATTACCTGGAGAACCAATTTTCTAAAACTGTTGAGTGGGTAGCCCATTCCTCTTCTCATTCAGTTTAAGTACAAGTAAAGAAACATATACTTAAAAGAATCCCTCAGAGTTAGGAGCGGGTGTCCTCGTATTACTAGTTACACTGGAAGCCTATATTAAAATGGAAAACACCTAGACATAAATTAAGTTCTTGAGAAGCACAGCCTAGATAAGGAGCCTGATGAGGCCCTAGCGATACTCTCTCAGTTGTTTGTGTCTTCCCAGGAATGCTGTCATTCAATCATTCCATTTTCCTTTTTTCTTCTCTTCTTTCCTAGTTCAACTCAGAGTGATCTGAAGTGTCATTATGTGCTATATGCTTGTTGTTATTGATTTAAAAAAACCATTGAGAACATTATGGTAAGTGAAATTAGCCTGCCAAACAGAGACAAACACCACATGATTTCACTCATATGTGGAATCTACCCAACAAACTGAACTAACAAGCAAAATAGAGACAGACTCATGGATGGAGAGCAAGATGACAGCTAAGGGTGGAGGAAAGTTAAAGGGTGGAGGGACTGAGCAAAAAGGGAAAAGGACCATGGACATGGACAACAGTGTGGTGATTTCGGGGGCGGGGGGCGCATTTTATAAGGCAACTAAGTAGTAATGGAAAAATACAATAATAAAAAAAGAATTAGGATAAAAAATTAAAAAAAAAACATTGAGTTCTCAATACAATGAGATGTTGAATGTATCTCTTAAAATATCATTAAATTTCAATTCATTTTTAAGGGCATAGAATTTTTCAGTAATTGTCTTAGTGTCCCTTACAGAAAAGGAATCTTTATGCCTAATAATAACTGTAAACAATCAAGACAGTTAATCCCTCCTTTGTGGAACCGGCATCAATATTATTTGAAGATCCAAATTAAGTTAAAGGTTGGTAAAATGGCCCGCTTTGTGTGTGAAATCTGGAGCTGTTTCATCAGCAATACTTAATTACTATATTGGACTCAAAGTGACACTCCCATTAATTAGCTCAGGGACTAGCATTAATCATTCTTTTGGCATTGTAGCAATTCACATTACAGAGAAGCTGATATGGGAATGATAAATGACAACAGGCTACTAAAATTGTTACTATGTATTGAGCCAAATTGATGCAGCCCCAAACAGAAGTGAGCTGAGGAAAACACTGCAGTGACATGGGGACGATATAAAGTGTTATCAGGTGTCATAAACAATTTGATAAACTCTCTACTGTACGAAGCCAAAATGTGAGTCTTCATTAGGGACGGACTTAAATGGATCAAGTACATCCCAGCAAGTTAAATCTAGAAAAGTGGTCCTCAAACATGACCAATCACCCAAATTATCTGGAAGTTTTTCTAAAAAGGAGTTGAAATTTTTGTGTCCTTCTCCTTCCTTCCATCCACTTCCTCGCCAACGTTTCTGAATTGATGTATCTGTGTATTTGTATCAATATCGCAGGTGACTGTGAAGCAGGTTTGGGAACCGCAAATTTAGAATGTAAGTGCACGCTATGCATGCCTCAGTTCACTCAGTGTAGCTGCGCTGCAAAGGCGCGCGGCTGATTCAAAGAGTGGCATCTAAAGAAAGTAGTATTTGAAGTATTTACATTGATCGCCTTTGCTGAATAGTATTTTCATTGACTATTAGCTAAGCATGAAAATTCATATTTTGTGAATTTGTGTGTCTACCAATGCAAATATTTTTTCCTACTTGTATTTACTGACCTGCCTACTTGTATTTACTAATTCATTTTCATTAAAAATGAAATGAAACTTCATTTTTAAAATATAAAAGTCATAAGATTTGGATTTCTTATAAATTTCTGGTTTCAGTCAGTTAAATTGCAAAATTTTTGCTCTAATAGCCATCCATTTTTCCAGATTGTGTCTCTCTTACTGACTGATAATGATTTTGCTATTCAAGAGGTATGATGAAGATAATTTGTGTATTATTCACACAGTGTCTAATTTTAGTGAGATATTTATATACAATATTCTTTTTTTTTGAGATTTCTACAAGAAAAACAAGCTTGAAATTTGAAAGTTTAAAGTAAATGTGCTTCATGCACCATCTGAATAAGTGGCCTAAATACTTATTAAAAATTCTAGTCCCTGGGCCCTATCCCAGACCAGCTGAATCAATGTATCTGAGGCTAAGCTGAGGAATTCATAGTATTGAAAAGTGTCTTTCCACTCCATCCACAGATTCTTAAGTTTACTAAAAGTTGAAACTCTTTGCTCAGACTATAAAGTTTTTATTTGTCTTGATGTTTGAGAGTTTTATGTTGTTGTCTTTTTCAATAATGGAAACTTGTTTTATACTTTTTGGTTGTTACATAATAAAATATTTAAAATCTTATACATTTTCATAATTGGTGTCCTATTTTCCACTCTCAGCAATTACTTTAAATATAAGGAAGCCTAAAAGGCACTGTAGATGCTTGGAATTTTCACTGCATGGAAATAGAACAATCTGCTTCATTTAATCTGAAAATCAGTCCCTCTCTCCAGAAAGGTAAAACTTACAAACACAAAAGAAAATATTTCCACTATATTCAAATTACAATTTTCTAACATTTGTAGAATAGTTTAATGAAACATCATTTACTTACAGTCCTAACATTCAGAAAAACTAAGTGAATAATTTTTCATTTTTTCCTAAATGGCTTCTCCTCATGTAATCATTTATATAGTTGAGACAATGTTATATACATTTTTTGGAGTTTCATATTTATTTTAATATTTTCTCTAACAGCTATTTTCTTAGATAATACAAAATTATTGGTATCATCCTTTCAGTGTTTTCATATGAATTGACTGTGTGGGTGATTCATTATTTTAACAGTAATTCTGCTATATTTGGACCTTTAGGTTGCATTCAAATTTTCAATATTATAGATAATGCGGAAATCTACTTCCATGTTGCTGAAGTATGTAGTAATTTATTTGCAAAGGTTATGGATATTTAAAATTTCTTGATAAATAAAATTGTTTTTCAGAAAGCTAAAACTAATTTAAACTTCCCCTATTAGTGCATGATAAAGCCAATGTATGATACCTCACAAGCCTTAGTGTACAGTCTTTTTTGGATTTAGTTAATTTGTTATAAATAGGCATGTGCCTTTTCACAGGCTATTTTTAGTTATGTGACAAAAAATAAAGGTCGCATTCATGGGCTAATGTTAATGTATAACAAAAAGAAAGCCAAAGCACTTTCTTTCTATCCTAAACCTTGTCTGTCAAATAGAACTGTCAGGCCAATGGAATAATAAACACTACTAAAATACAATCAGAGGCTAAGAATTGGGTGAAATAATTCTAATGACACACACTGATTTCTAAGTGAATTTAAGTTCTATTCTGAATTTTTCAAAGACCTTATAAATGAAAATGCTAAATGGTCTCAGAGATATCTAGCATATATATATACACACACATATATATATATAAATACATTAAAGCTTTATTCTTTTTCTAATTTATTATGGTTTACTATTACTAATGCATTTATATTAATTTCTTTCTAATCTATTTTATAGTTATTTGCCTTATATATGCCAATAATATGTTTGGTGTATGAAGATTGAGAAGAACTTCACTGTGACTTATAATTATACAGTTCTAATCAGCAAGTGACCTTTCTTATCTTTTTAAAAAAGAATTATTAACAGGTGCTTGAAGTTTGCTCACTTTAAAAAAAATCAAATTGTAATCTTTTATTACAAGTTAAAAATAAGGTTATTAAAAATCTGAACTTGACCAGATGTGGAACAATTTTACATTTTTTAAAGGTGCATTGAGAAAAAGCAGGCCTTAAAACAAAATGTCATTGCCCAAAAGAGACGTTTTCATATAAAAAATAAAAAAAAACCTCATGCTGCAAACATAATGCAGATAATTCTAGTTACCTGGTCAATGGGCAAAAAGCAAGCACTCAAAGCCTTCTGCTCCAATCTTTTGTTAATTTCCTGTTGCTGGATTTCATAGTACTTTCTTCTTGTTGGGTGACTAAACTGGGTAATGGTAGAGATGGTAAGCCGGCATTCACTCGGCCCCACCTTGCTCAGCCTGGGGAAAGGATGAATTTTCAGCTTGTGGATCAACTGCTTTTGTCTTTCTGCCATCTTGTGGTTTGATTTTCTGCACTGGGGGTTTGCTTCGGTAATTGAAGTTGTCATGCTACTGACATTGAGGTGGCTGCTGACCTTGGGCCTCATCTCCTTTTTCTTACGTTCTTCACTGTCATCCCCTCTAGGCTGTCTTTGGTGAGGAGGGCCCCTGTGGAACCTGGTCCATAGCCCCATACATGTATGGTCTCACTGGTCTACCTTGTACTCTTGCACCCTGGTTGTCAGCACCCTCCATTACTTCTGCCTGCACAGGATGGTTGGAATACTGTGGGGGACACCCGCAGGGTCTCCACATGTAGTAAGGTGGGAACCCTCACTTGCTGAGGGCTGACACAGTTCCGCCAGGGCTTCTGGAGCACTCTCCAAACCCTCATTCTTTTCCCCACTCTCAAATTCTTATAATTCTACTGGTAATTGGGAGGAGGACCCCTGCAGACATGCATAGTGTCTATAAGGGTTACGTTCTGCTGCATATGTACTGCCCTGTACTCTACCTCCATCGGGGCCTGTAATCTGTTGCCTCCACCCTTTCCTCCTTCAACAACATCAAACTCCATAGTCTCTCCATCTGCTACATTACAAGGTACTTTCTGGGATTGTTCTCCTTTATGGCAGCTGGTGTAGAAATACATCTTAATGTCATTCCTGTTGATGAAATCATATCTGTTTCTTACATGAAACCATTTTACTGTTCCCAAATCCTGCCTTTCAATGAACATCTTGTTTCTCTCACTCCCTTGTAATCCTGGCAGGTGCCACATACGAGGTATATGAGCCCTCCTGGCCTCCAATCCATTTCTGCTGTCCACAGGTACACGGCTTGGTGTCTGCATTGCTGAGGGTGGGGTTGTGCGGGTGCGGAGGTTGGAGGGTGTGCTGCTGCTGGGTCCCAACTTAGCTGCTCATTGTTGCGGTCATGGTGACTCTAACCAGCTTGGGCGGCGGATCCTCTCCAAGTTTGATGGTTGGTGCAATGGGTCAGGGCTCTCTGGGTCTGCTTTCTGCTCCCACCTCTGATGGAGCTCACTGGACCTTTCTTATCTTATTAAATGCTGTTTTGCAATAACATCGACTCTGTCTGATAACCATCATAGTGTAAGCATGGCAGTGAAGAGCATGGGGGGTGGATCAGGATGCCTAAACTGGACCTCAGCCCCGCCTTCCATTAGCTGCGACACCCTGGGCAAATCCGTTAGCTCTCTATTCTGCAGTGTGTAAGATGCCAATGATAATAGTCCCTATTCAAGGGGTAAAAAAAAGTAAATGAGCTATCAGGCACAGGCTGAAAGCTTACAAAAGTGATGCATCCATGCTGGTTTTCCTTGTTATAATTTATAATTTTTTCCCTCCCACCCTCCTTACTTCTCCTCCTTTTCTTTTCCAGAATCCTTTACTCTCTCCCTCCATCGTCCCTTTCTTGGCTTCTCTTTGCATCTCCTGATACGTTTTCAAGTATTATCTTTCTAAACTCTCTGAGGTATTTGAATACATTGTCTTATGCAGAGTATAAAGCACTATTTTTATACATTGTATAAAACAGCTTATATAATATTTTATTATGAAAATGTCCAGTTTATATTGCCATATTCTTATTTCCTTGATTTTCTTAATATTTTCTATATTTTTTATGATTTACATACTCTCTAGCCTTTTCCTGACTAGTAACCTGGAGGAAATATGAACTGGTCATTACCTTTGTAACTCCACATAATATGCTTATTTCTCAGTGTATTGACTTCAGTTATTAACAGTGTCTATTATCGTACTTCACTCTGTCATTTCCTTTCTGTTGTCCATTTTTGTAAACATATTATCTTTTTGCAATAGTGAGATATCTTTAATATTAATTTATACCATATTTCAAGGATTAAACTTGTTTCCATTCTCAACACTAATTATTAGAGCTTCATGACTAATATTATTTAAATAATTATATTTACCTACATATCTTCAATACCATAAGTTTCCTACTAAGTCTAAATATTTGATAAAGTTTTATTGAAATTTATTTTCCGATATTATTTTTAGGAAGAGCTAACTGGTCATTTATGTCCCAAATTATTGCATGTTTGATATGCTTTGTATATCGAAGTAACCACATAGCTTGGTAACACATGCTTAACTAACAGTTTTTCCCTCAATACCTGTAGATTGTGTCACAATGCTTTCTCTTAGCTAATATAGGTAAGAAGATGTCTGAGACTAATCTGGGATACTTTTTTCCTTATAGATAACCTCCCTCATTTTTCCTCATGGCTGACAGGAATATTTCTTTACCCCAGCTTCAAACTGTTGACCAGAGTATGCCTCAGCCACTCTCTATTAAATTTGCTTAAATTATAACAAACTCCTGGACTTCCAGTCAAGATGGAGGTGTAGGTAAACATGGCTTACCTCCCCTCAAAACCACAGGAAAAATTACAACTAAACTACAAAACAACTATCACCCAGAATCATCAGAAAATTGAGCTGTATGGAAGTCTAACAACCAAGGAATTAAAGAAATCACATTCACTCAGATAGGTGGGAGGGGCAAAAACACCAAGATGTGGAATGGGAATCCCCACACCCATATGTGGTGGATAAAAATTGGTAGGGATATCTTGGGAGTGAGGGATCTTAACCCCACACCAGACCCCCAGTCCAGGGTTCCAGTGCCAGGAAGATAAATCCCCATAACTTCTGGCTGTAAACATCAGTGGGGGTTGTGGAAGTGGAAGAAACTGTGAGATTCTTAGGAGTTTCCTCTTAAAGGGTCTTCAACAAACTTAGGACTTATACAGACCTACTCCCTCTGGGCTCCAGCACCATGGCAGCAGCTGGAAGGTCCCCAGTGGCATATGGGGAGAAACTAAAGTATTTGGCATTAGGGTGAGTGCTGGGGAAGCAGCTCCCTCCCAGAAAAAACTCCAGAGGCTAGGCAGCAACCATTGTCCCTTCTCTGGGCCCTCCCACACACAGAGCAGAAACACCATATCTGAGGCTCCATCTCCTGGTTCACATGGGTTTCCCTTCCCCAGCAATTACCTAAGGCTCCACCTCCTTCAACTTAAAGGTGCACTTTTCTACCTGAGGCCATGCTATTAAGATAGGGAGTCAAGATCGCTCTACCTAATACATAGAAAGGAAAACAGGAGGCTGTCCAAATAAAGAGACAAAGATATATGGCCCAAATAAAAGAACAGATCAAAACTTCAGAAAAAGAACTAAAAAAATGGAGATAAGCAATCTATCAGATGCAGAGTTCAAAACACTGGTTATTAGGATGCTCAAGGAACGCATTGTGTACTTCAACAACATAAAAAAAGACCCAGGCAGAAATAAAGGTTACACTAAGTGAAATAAAGAAAAAATTATAGGGGATCAACAGTGGAATGGACGAAGCCAAGAATCAAATAAATGAATTGGAATACAAGGAAGAAAAGAATTCAATCAGGACAGCAAGAAGAAAAAGGAATAAAAAAAAAAAATGAGGATAGGCTAAGGAGCCTCTGGGATAACTGCAAACATACCAACACTTGAATCACAGGATTGCCAGAAGAGAAAGAGTAAGAAATTGAAAACTTATTTGAAAAAAATAATGAAAGAAAAATTCCCTAATTTGGCAACGGAAATAGACATACAAGCCCAGGAAGCATAGAAAATCCAAACAACATGGATGTAGAGGCCCACACCAAGACACATCATAAATAAAATGCCAAAGGTTAAAGGTAAAGAGAGAATCTTAAAAGCAGGAAGAGAAAAGCAAATAATTGACTATAGAGGAGTTCCCATGAGACTGTCAGCTGATTTCTCAAAAGGAACTTTGCAGGCTAGAAAGTACTGGCAAGAAGTATTCAAAGTGATGAAAAGCAAGGACCTACAACCTAGATTACTCTATCCAGTGAAGCTATCATTTAGTATCAAAGGGCAGATAAAGTGCTTCCTAGACAAGGTAAAGGTAAAGCAAAAGGAGTTCATCATCACCAAGTCATTATTATATGAAATGTTAAAGGGACTTATTTAAGACAAAGATCAAAACTATGAATATTAAAATGGCAATAAATTCACAACTATCAGCAATTGAATCTAAAAACCAATCTGACCAAACAAGACAAACAGAAACAGAATCATTTGGATAGTTACCATTTGGGAGGGAGAAGGGGGAGAATGGGAGAAAAGTACAGGGATTAAGAAGCACAAATACCTAGGTACAGAATAGGCAGGGGGATGTTAAGAACAGTATAGGAAATGAAGTAGCCAAAAACTTGTATGCATGACCCATGGACATGGATGAAGGAGGGGGCATTGCCAGAGGGAATGGGAGGTACTAGGTGGAGGGGTCAAGGGGAAAAAGATTGAGACAACTATAATAGCATTATTGATAAAATATATTTTAAAAAACAAACTCTTTACATAGATAGTTTCTTAGGAATATTGTCCCAGATACAGTTTCTTATTCCAATTATTGCATTTTTCCCTGCATTCAGAAATGACATTTATTTTATTTATGTATTCAATCAACGTTATCTTTCAAAGCTATAATACCTACTCTATCATTACTTAGGTTCAGTAGCTCTATAGTGTGTGCTATTTTCTCCACTCTATTCTCTTTATATTTTATTTAGCTTTTTAAAAATGCTAATCTACTCACTGATGTTGCTAATGTGGGTTAAACTTTGAAATGATTTTACTTTTCTCATCAAATGCTTTACTTAATTTTGCCTGCTTCCTTTCATCTCTGGAAGTCTCTTGTTTCTGTTTGTAATCCATTGTGCAGAATTCATGGTCTGTGATTTTCTTAAAAAGTCAAAAACCTGCTTTTATAATATTTTCTAATTTTTTAGGATATACATTTAAGTACATACTCTTCATTTGTCTTTTATGTGCTATATTCCCTTTTATGTATTTTTAACCAAAAAATTTAGATTTACCATGATTTTTTTTTTGCCTTTGTTGTTTTTGTATTCTTTACTTCTGAATCTGGGAAGTTCCACCCAATACTGTTAATTGTCCCAAAGTAGCTTTGATGGGTTGTCATTTATTTCTGCTCCCTTTTTAAACAAATGTTCTTGGAATCTCTCCCTTATTCTTTCAACTTGGGGATTTGCTTAGTTACCCCGTTGCTTGAAGCAGGGCTTGAGGCAAAGGACAGCTGCATTCCAGTTGTTACTTCTGCCCATACTCTTCCCCAATCGGTTGACTCATCTGACAGGAGCATAACTGGATTGTTTTCATCCTTCAGCTTTGGCACAGTTAGCAAATCAAGGAAGATATTATGTCACAAAATCCTCTTTAACTGGACTTGTGCAGTCCTCTTTTTTGCAGCTACAAAGTTTTATTGCCTTGCTTCTTTTTGTCTGTATCTTTTCTGGTTCAGCTTTGCCTTCATGCCATAGTTCCTGATTAAGAAGCTGAATCTGCAAACCAAAATAGTATAACTACATTGCCTCCTTTCAGCTCTGCTGCACCTGAAATTCTCTGGCTGGCGTAGAGTGTAAGTCTTAAGCGAAGAGTGTCTTGTTTCTTTTGGGGGCCACCCATTGCTTAACCCCCAGGCCTTACTTACATCTACATAGATTTTGTTAGTAGAGGCTCCTAGAAACAATTTCATGTTTCTTATACATTTCAGCTTCCTATCAATTTGGGTGACATGCGTCAAGGGCTGCATTCATCCTCTTTTGCCTGGGTAAAGCAATACCTGCAGCATGTCATGGTCCTGTTGTATGGGCTACCATTTCCTTATTTCAGCACAAAAAATTCTTTATTTTATGTTTATCTTATGCCATTGTGCTCTTACGATATCTCCTTAGGATCTAGGACATGTGGTCCAGGTACTTTAGACATTTTTTTTTCCTTAAAACTTTAGTGGTTGGGTGGAAAGGGGAGAAAGGCTTCCAGTACCAGTTAGATATCTGCAGAAGAATGGCTATGTTGGTGGTAGTCCTGTTAATGCCTTTGCCACTTTTACATGACTGTCAAGTCTTAGGAATAAGGGCCGCCCCTTATCTTTCCAAGTAGGATTGGGTGTGACCCAACTGCATGGATAGAGTGTCACCATAATATTTAACAGAGTTCAGGTGAACAGTTTGTTTCATGAATAGTGAGTTTCCATGAGTGACTCAGCTGTGTGTTCTCAGTGTGTTTCCGGCCCACTTCTCCTCCCTCAAATGCGGATTCAGAAGAAGGGTTGGAAAGGGTAGTTTTATGTCTCGTAGGAAACAGACCATAGGTAACACTGCTTAACATGGACTGGAGAACATTTTTCCTCCTACAAGGTACTGGAGGATAGAGAGGTGGCTACAGTGGCCTGGGCTATCAGTGAAAGTGATGAATGGCATGAAAGGTCCCTTGGGATTCACATGACCAAAATTAGGAATGACGTAGAATGATATCATATGGTTGCCCATATGTTTGAAAACACTCTCTATCTTGTTACATTGAAGGATTCTTGAGAGATCAAAAAAAATCTCCAAAATCAGAAATGTCTTACCTACCAAGTCTGTTGCCATTTAAATGCTGTCTATACTAGTCTTAGTTAAATCATTAAACAAAAATATTCTTCTCAATTTTCTGCTCAAGTATGTTCTAAAATGCACACCAATGACAAGCCTGAGCTGGGCAACAAAATCTGAAGAAAGGATAATGACTAGGGTGAGTAGAGAGGAAAAGACTAATATAATAGAGCAATTTAGGTTAAACTACCACTAGATCTAAACTCTATAACTCACAGATTAAAAGTTAATATTGTTGCTAAATTCAGAATTTTATTAAATGTATAGAAGTAATAATTATTTTTGTATTACTTATTCATTAAGTGCTAATAAAGTTTCAGATTGAAATGGTAAATTAAAGTCATATTTTATTTTACTTTTACTTAATTCAGTATTATCATAACAGATATTGGATAAATTAACACTCATAAACATTTGTAAGTGCTCATTAAAATCTTACAAAGCAATGTTCATGATTTTAAACATAGAATTTACAGTGAATATAACAACTAAGGGAAGAATAATGCTACAAAACATGTTCTGTTTGGGGCTTTTTACGTGTTAAATGAATAGAAAAGTAAAAAATAAGTAAAAGAAATATAATTTTAAGACATGTTAGAAAGAAAGCAAAACAAAATGAAAACAATTAGCTGTGACTAGTCATCAATCTAATTAAAAGTGAATAAAAGTTAGTACAAAGTGTGGTGAAAAGGGCGTCATCTCTCGCTACCGATGGCTATGTATGCTTATTTGGAAAGCAGTGTCACAGAGTATGGCAGCAGCCTTTAAAACACCCCCGCCCCCTCATCCAGGAATTCTCCTAGAAACATATCCAATGGAGATAAGTAAAAATATAATAAAATCATTATTTACAACTGTTAAACACCAGAAAAACCAAAAACAATTAAAAATAATTTACTAAATTATTAACATCCATAAACTTAATTATTACATAGAAAATTAAAATAGTATTTTTAACAATTATTGGGAAAATGCCTAAAATAAAATGTTAACCCAAAACAGCACAAAAATGTTAAAAATAAGTGTTTTTATAAAAGTAAAACTAGTATATATATGTCTTTATTCAGTGGCAAGATTACTGTGATTTTAACAGTTTAGTCTAAGTATATTTTTCAAAT
This sequence comes from Desmodus rotundus, assembly GCF_022682495.2. Classification (NCBI taxonomy): domain Eukaryota; kingdom Metazoa; phylum Chordata; class Mammalia; order Chiroptera; family Phyllostomidae; genus Desmodus; species Desmodus rotundus. Next base: position 76,316,293 of record NC_071391.1, on the reverse strand, counting down.
TGCCTGCCAGTCACATAACCTTGGCGATTAAAATATTTGTCAAGATAGAGCACCAACTATAAATGTGTTGCTAAGGAATTGTGAGAATACGAGGATAGTGTAAATTATATTTTGCATTTCTATCATTTTGAAATTCTTATGAAACATCCAACTTCTTAAGTAAAAGCAAATGTCTTACCTTTCCTGAACGTTAGGGAACAATTTGCACCAGACCTTTCATCACAGATAAACCTCCGAGTACATTGCAAAAGCTGAAACATGTTCTTTACTAATATAATGTCGAAATTCTCATAATAATAAAAAGAATTATCTACCTATATTCTCCACGAATCATTTATTGCAATAGTTCTATCATTTTTAAAATTATGAAATGTTAAACATTTCACACCTGTAGCCATTGTTAGTGGAATTAGGTCCAATGGGGACAAATGCTGCCTACGATGAAAGCCGCGCACGAATACAGGAAACATGCGCTCATTTTCTTCTTCATACTTAAGTGAAGACTAAGATGCAGTCTGTAAACTGAAGGGCACAGAAAGCATAATCCAATAGCTATCTTCAAACGTTATGATTTGTTGTTATCTTTATATTAGTAAGTTACTGCGGAACAGTGGGGGACGTTTGGAATCAACTGAAGAGACAGGGACGAACAGTCCCAGCTGCATCATACAGGAGGCATGTGACTTTACGAAGTTCACTTAGCTTTCCTGCTAAAAGAAACTGCCTCATTTAATAGTTCCCTTTCAATTTAATGGCTTTGGATTATCATGGTTATATTGTGGAAAATATGATGGTTCCATGATTATGAATTAAAACTATACACTATACAACTTTGAAGTAAAATACTGAGGGATGTCCTCAATTTTTCTAAGGTGAATTGCTTTGAATTATTTCATATGATATTATTTTGCTTCCTTTCATAAATACTGTCAAGCACAGAAATCGTTGAGTCCAGCCATCAACAGGACATATGACTGTGACATGATGCTGAGACCTCCATAGGACTAAGGGCCTCTGGTCCATTTTACAGCCACTGAAAGATGCCATAAGTGCACTTCATCCATACAACTAGTAACATCTGTTTAAACAGAATTCAAAAATATACTTTTTTATTTATTCAGGTACTTGTTCCATTAATAAACTTGAAAAAAACTTTTCTTCTAAAGCTAATCAATGAACTTAATGAATGCAGCAGTACTCAACTTGGAGACAGAGAGTGAACACTAAATTACGTTTAGCAGGGCGCAACTTTCCCTCCTCCCGTGGACTTAATAAGACTAAATGAGCATTCCCTTCCCAAGTAAGAGGGAGATGAGATGTATTTACTGATTTGTTTATATTGATTTTTGATGTGCTTGTTTTCTTGGTAGGTTTACCGTTTTAAGAGAAAATAGTGAAATATTGAGTCTATGTAAACATTTGTTCATTATCTACCATGTGCACTACACTGATTTGAAAACTGAGAATAGATAGTAGAAAAGGATATAGAGACAGCTTCACTTAATAAAAAAGGTTGAAGATGACAGGACAAGGAAAGGAAGCATGAATATTATCCTGCAAAGTTAGAAGAAGAAAGTGAGTTCTAATAATTCAAAGAAAGATGAACAAAGGAAAGGAGCGATTCTCTAAAGGACATAAACATAAGGTATCTAATGGGGGTAAAAGTGTAAAAAAACCCAAGTTCAATAAAGACACTATGAAATATTAGGGTAAGAATAGTGGTTTTTAAAAATCCTCACCCAAGATTTCTTTTTTATTGCTTCTAGAGAGAGAGGAGGGGTGGGGAGAGAAAGAGAGAAAGAGAGAAGAGAGAAGAGAGAAACATCAATCGGTTTTCTTCTCATATCTGGGTATGTCCCTGACTGGGAATCAAACCCACATCTTTTCCGTCTAGGGGATGACACTTCTTTCAACTGAGCTCCACTGACCAGGGCAAGAATAATGATTTTTAATTTAAAAACAGGCTATATTATCAAACATGTTATTTAAAAAGGGGTACAAATAATATGCACTAACAAATCATGGGTGAAAAACACATCCTCAAAAGTACAGACTCCTGAAAAGTATTTGATAACATCACTACTATATACTTTTCAAATTTACTTAAAAATGGCTATATGTATTATTGATGGAATAGAAAAATGTGATTTAGAGCAACAGGTATTCAGGAGATTCAAGGTAGCTGCGCATACACTCTGTTTCTTGGGTATTGTTTGCAGGTGCCCGGGGCTTGATAGCCGGTAGTTAACACAATGTTTCAATCCATGTCTTCCACAGCATCTCGGCCTGTTCATAGCAGCATGATCTTTCTGCTGCTCTGGTTTCACATCAATCACTGTCAGTGTTGCACAGCTTTCATTAGTGTTTCAATGGACAACTGCAGGATTTCTTTGGGGGAAGCTCTTCACAAGTTCACTCTTGCATAAGAACTCAGCCTAAGAGCTACTATAGTTCTTTCAGAAGAGGCAATCAATATCATCTATCAAGTGACACAGAAAAATTAGTTCAAACTTGCATGATGGTAGCAAAACTAAACCTTTATAAGAATTCAGAATCTCAGATATCCACATTAATTGGAACTAGTACTTCATTGGTGATGAACCATTTCCTTCATGATCATTTTCATGTGGATTAGCTTTTAAGAAACTTCATGTTAAAGCTGCATTTTATTTTACCTACATTCTAGAATAAACCATATGCTATAATAACACTCAAATATGAGTTGTTAAAAACCTGTTAGGTTTTAGACAAGTGCCTTATTCTCCTGGCTGGAATTTTTTTTCCGTCCTTAGAACCTTAGAGCACACTGTGGTGCTTCCTGCTGTCTAGTTTATATGATGGTCACCTATTCACATATTTTATCTCTCCTCTCAGACTTTGAACTTCATGAGGGCAGTGAATCTGGTTTTCTTTGAATCTTCCACAGCGCCTACTATGGAATGATATATTTGGTAGACATTCAGTAACTATTTATAAGTAATTGTGTTAACAAATGCATATTTTTCTGAGATGATTCATATTATATGATATGTGCAAAATGCAGAGATGTTCCCCAGAGAAATTCAGTCCACCTTAAAAGATTTACTTTTAAAATAGCAATGATATTAAAATAAATGTTTTTATATTATGCTGTTGTAAGCAAACGGATTGTTAAAAGTCACAGGTGTAGAATACTATTGTTAAAACATGCGTTAAAATTAAATATGTATCTCCATTTCTAACATTATGGACAACAAAGCTCTCTTTATTCTTCATACCATTAAGATTAGCTAGCTTCATGGAAAATATTTCCAAATGGTCGATTATATTCTCTACAATAGTAGGGAGTACAAATATCAGTTAAATAGCATTTTGTACAGTTTTTAATCTTAAAAATGCTCTAAACTCTTCTCCGTCTCTACACTTAAGATTTCACATTAAAAAACCATTGTTTTGTATTAATACATGCTGAGGTCACTGTTATAGTAATACCAGCTGAGAAGTCAAGAAACTGAATCATCGTGTGGTAAGATTCAAATACATCAGCCCGAGAGGAAGGGGATGGTTTGATGGCTGTGACAGATAGTGTCCTGATTCAATTTTAGCCACGTTCAGTTAGAAGGATGCACCGCTGCCTCTGTGCTTTATTTGATGTGATTCATTGTGGAGAGATACTGTCATTGTTTTAGGATTGCTCTTTACAGAGTTCGTGGATTAAATAAGCATCATTTTTCCTAAAGCATATGTTTACAGTGACATCATAACAGTGAGGAAGCATCACCCCATGCACTGAATGGGGTTAGACTGTAATCATGGACTTCTGAATCCTGGGGATACTAGGGAAAATGGGGGCCTTAGCCTTTTCCATGTTAGCCTTGGTAATGCGGGGGTTTGTTATGTATTATGTCTATGGAGAAGGGAAATGGAAGAAATCATAGGATGTTTTGATTTGGCATGTGGGTCAGGTGGGGTAACAAAAGAAAATGGGACTCAATGAAAAGTGACTTTGAACTTTAAAAGACTAAACTTCAAAAAAAAAAGAAAAAATGGCAAAGAATCCTTGAGGGATAAGAACAGGAAATTATAAGAAAGACATAAAAATTGTACTATCTACACTTTTGCAAATTTGGTTCACCATTGTCTTAATATGTACATTTCTTGAATATTTTTGCCTGCCTTTAGTAACATGAAGACTTTATACTATTAAGCATTCTATATGGGGAAACATGAATAAAAACTGAATTGATGAAAAGCAAGAAGGCACTTGTCTTTTGTTTCCTTTGCACTGGAAGCTGCTCGGGTTGTATTCTAAAGCTGATTCACATGTAATGGATTATAAATATACTCAATAATTAAAAGCGGTTTGTTAAATCAACACACATGCGTAGTAACAGAAGTGCGAGGAGTAGCTGCCTCTGGGTTGATGCGAATACTTAACTGCTGGGTCTTCTGGCAACGTCCCCTGTCAGACTACAGAGATTGTCTTCAATACCTTCCTGTTTCTAAACTACCTTGCTCATATATGTGCTCACACGAGTATATGCTCATATATATATGTTTTTTCTTTAGGATTTGAGTTTATGCAGAATAATGGAAATAAATAAGGTTAGATTTTACTGTGATAATTAAATTATAAATTAAAATATGAGAATTAGTTAATACTGGTCCTTATTCAAGGTCAAAGTCTTCTCTTAGCCATGACACAATTTCAAGTGCAGTGATAGTGCGGGTCACTCGAGGGGACCATGTGGCTGGGAGGCTTTTCATGGGGAGAAGGAGCAGTGTCTTCTAGTGCGTCTAATGATCTGTGAAATGGCATGAATCCAGGACAAGACTCACCCCTGTGAGCCTCGCAGAAATTAAAAAATGTCCTTCATAGTGTTTTCCTTTGTCAAAAATGTAATTTCCACAATTCCAGTATCAAGTTTACTTAGTCACTTCTCTTAAAATAAAATCAATGAAATTTATCACATATATTCTGTGCTTGACACTTACCGTGGAACTGTCATTTTTCGGCACTGGGACAGATCTTTGTATTGCCTTCCCCTTTTCAAATACTGGCGCTTGCTCCCAAGTCATAAACTACATATTTACACTGAACTTTCTTAGTGTGATTGTAATTCAAATACTAACATTTTTATTTTACCTTTATGCGGTTAATTTTCTACAGAGAGGTTAATAGGTTAATTTCTCCAGTTCTATTTTGCATTCTAAAGAAAATTAAAAATAATTTATTTCTGATATCTCTGATACCATTATTTTAGAGAATATTACAATATAAGAGTCCTATATTTGATTGCAGATTAAAAAAAAGAGACGAATTATAGTTTTAACTATCAGGACACATCAGCAACCCTATATGTCATCTAATTTCTTAACGTCCCATTTTTGAAACACTGTATGTGTGTGAGGGATTATTATCATAGGTATACAGACAAAGGCATTCATACTTGTCAAATCCCTCCCCAAACTGCACACTCTAAAATCATTTAATATATACTGATGCATACTCTACAGTGTGTGTACTTTCTAATAACGGATTTAAAAAACCCATTTCCAACATTCATTTATACAAAGACTATAACTGAGAAGTTTTTATTATCACAATCATGCAGCCAGTCCAGAAGATACTGCCCATATATTACATAGTAAGTCAATATAGGCCACCTAGGAAATTTTGGGAATGTCAGAATCTGAGACACTAAGAAGTAGCAACTATTAAGCATGTGTAGTCTATTATGAAATAGGGAAAACGGCCTGGAAACTGAAGTAAAGAACATTTGAATTTGAAGTTCCTTCCTGGCTGAGGGACATTGGGCAAGTAGCAAAGCAGCCCGAGTGATAGCCTGATTGATATACGAAGCAGGCACTGTGCTAGACACCTCACAGGCTAGATCTCGAACAAAGCTCAGAGCAGCCCTTTGGTTTACTACTGTTGTCCCTGTTTTGCATTTCTGACAACTGACACTCAGAAAGGTTCTCAGAATAACCTGCCTGGGATCATGATGTCTAGGATGTGGCAGAATCCATCTGTGACCTAAGGACGTAAAGCACCAGGCTATTGCTAGAATCATGAGTTCCAACCTAATATTTCTAGTTATTTCTCAGGATTGTATTGAGAATCAAATCACATAGGTTATTATCCAAGGTTTTGTAAATGATAAACTGGTTGTTATTTATGTGATTTCCAAAAGTGCCTTCCAGGTCTGGGATTCTAATTTTATTACTGAACTAGGTGTGAAATATGACTCTTTTGACTTGTAGAATCTGGATTTCTGTGGCCCAAGAGATTTGCAATTACTGGCTTCAATTGGTTCCATAAGTGATATCTGGAGACCACTCCTAAGAAAGCATTGTCATGGCAGAGAAGTTTGTTTTTCCTAATAGTGTCTCAATGCCAGTGCCGTTACACTTGACCTGTGGGTTCACAGCTTGGATGGTAATGCACATGTACATCCAGAAACATTTACTCAGAGTTTATTATGATTTAACTGATGCTGTGTTCTATGTTCAGGGGATGCAAGGAAAATAGGTGGAGACTATGTCCTTAAGAAGCTTGCTTATAGTCTACTGAGCAGATTTGCAATTTATGGATAATTTGTAACCTTATACTTTAAAGTCAGATACTTTGGATTTGACTGTGAGAAAAAACAATACTTTAGATGGATATATATATATATATAAAACTTCAAATAGATGACAATATTGTCAGTTGTGAAAAGCGTGTTCATAAAAAATCTTAAGTTTAAGGCCTACTTCAAACAGAAGTACATATAAGTGGAATAGTAAAGTTCCTCTATTTAAAGTGTATCAATTTATTAAGGTCATTTAGTCATCTTTAAGCAACTATGGAAAAGTTCCTCATAATACTGAAAATATAAGACAGAACATTGCGGGGTTACTATCCTCATGGAGCTTCTATGTTTATATTCTGATTTGTTTGAAATACTGCAAGGTGTTAGTGGGATGTTGTCTCAGCAAATATCTTAAAAGCTGAGAAATCTCCCGCTAATCAAAGATACTTTAGTCCTTACCCCCCACCCCTGTCTGAGGCATATTCCAGAGTCATGTGTTCTCTGGTGACTTCTGAAAAAGTATCCTTTGATTAATTTGTTCTTTTTGTCAGGGATCACAAAGTCAAATGCTTACAAGCCTAAATAGAAAATAAAAATACTGCAAGTAGGCCTCGGGTTTCTAAGACCCAGCTAGAGAAAGCAGACCTTATTTATTTGTTTATTGATGACTTTTTTATTGTTGTTCTATTACACTTGTTCCAATTTTCCCCGTTGTTCTCCCCTGTGCCACCCACCCACTAACCCCCACCCCCAGTTCCACAGTCAATCCCCACCCTCTTGTCAATGTCCATGTGTCATTTATACCTGTTCCCCTGTTCCTTGACTAGGCCTTTCCTCTTCTTTCCCTGCTTATCCCTTTCCCCTCCCCCTCTGATGGCTGTCAGTCTGTTCCTTGTTTCCATGCCTCTGATTTTATTTTGTTCATTTGTTTGTTTTGTTCATTAGGTTCCTCTTATAGGTGAGATAACATGATATTTATCTTTTGCCACCTGGCTTATTTCACTTAACATAATACTCTGCAGTTCCATCCATGCTGTCCCAAAAGGGAGGAGTTCCTTCTTTCTTCCTGCCGTGTAGTATTCCATTGTGTATTAACTCCGGGCCACCTACTAAGCTCCAACCAGTTGCTGCCATTAGGAAATTCTGATTCATTGTAATAAGGATTTTCTAATTTTCTAGAAAAGTCAGAAATCCAAAATTTTATGTACAAGCTACCAATTTTTAGGAGGGAAATAAATTAATTTTTTAAAGTCTTGTGGAACAAACAATACACAGTTTTTGTAGTTTCCTTGCCATGATGTTATCTTCCCCAGAAATCTTACTTTTTAATGTGAAATGTATATATTCTGACAATCTTCTTGTTCATTGTTTTAACTGTCATCTACACGCTGATAATTCCAAAAGCCACACCTTCATCCCAGATATTTCTACAGCAACTTGAATACTCAACTGAGTATAGAAATTCACTAGACAGAAATTTCTGACAAAATTAGATCTAAAATGAATGCATAATACTGCTTTAGGGCTTCTTATTCCATCTTCCTTCCATATCTTTATAACACACACTCCACTGTGTTTTAAGTCACAATTCTAGAGACATCCTTCTCTTCTCTTCCGTCAGCCATAAAAATCTGCATTTTATTTTGTACACTTGAGGCTGAGTGAATGATTTATTTAATTATATCCATGATTACTATGGTTACACTAATTTTCAGAGGACAATATCTAAACACTTTATATGATGTATTTTAATGCATATTGTTTTACATATTTTGAATTAAGATCAAGCTAAGTATTTTCCTCTCCAATGTATAATTTAGTCTCCTAAAACACAAAGGATTTCATTAACCTGCCAAAAATTCACATAACTAGTGAGCAACAAACCTGGGAATTGAATCTGGGTCTATCTCCACAGCCTGTGTTCTCTCCTTTCACCAATGAGCTCAGTTTGGAAGAATGGAAGTATTTCTACATGTGGAGAGAAGGTGGGAAGATGCTCAAAGCAGTGCTATCATTTTTGTTATGCTCACCAGAGGATATGTTTCTTGATTTTGGAAAGAAGAAGGGGGAAAGAGAAAAAGACAGAGAGAAAAAAAACACCCATCGATGTGAGAAACATTGATTGGTTGTCTCCCATGTGTGCCCCAACCAGGTTCCAAACCTACACCTAGGTGGGTGCCCTGACTGGGAATCAAACCCACAACTTTTTGGTTTGTGGAACAACGCTCCAACCAACTGAGCCACCCAGCAAGAGCAGTGCTGTTATCTTTGAAACTGGGTGTGAGAAACAGCAGAGGCTAGAAAGTGAGAAGTATAAATAAAGAGCCGATCTTTAATAAATAAAGAGCTCATCTTCTGAAGAGATGAGACATCAGTTAAAACTATAGACAAAAAGAATGCAGAACAATGAGACATAATGAGAGATGAGTGGGACTTTGGTGGGGTTCATTTTGTATTTTTGCATCTGCCCTCTTTTCTCTCAAAGTCGATCCTTCATACTGATGCCAGAATAATGGCCCTTGACTTCTATTTTTCATAATAGTAGTCCCCTACCTAAACTTTCAAATGCTCCTAGTTATCAAATTATTTTATTGGCTTGTATAGTCCTGAATTTATAAAAGTCTTCCCTATACCAGCTTCCCCTCACTCAAATTCTTCTCAGATCCAATGAGATACTTAGCTGTGCCATCCCACCCCATTTTCTAGGTTAGTGCTTATGCTTGCTCTGTGCAACTCTCTTTATGCCTCTTCCTTTCCACTCCATTCCTTTTATGACAAAATTAAATTCTACTTTATTAAGGTTTATGTTTATGAACTGTAGTCTCTTCTGATACTCATTCTTTGGTGATTACACTATACCTTCTAATTTAAAACTTATTCTCTTATTTCATATTAAATGACTTCTGCATTTCTACCAGATTATAAGCTTTTAAACGTGCAACATCACATCTAATATTTCTTTTCAACAAAATGTGTGACACAATAAAGGTAGCAAGTCAGTTGCCAAATGAGAATTCAATTAACTAAAGTGACAATGGAACACTTTAAAAGCTGATTTTAGTAGGAGCCGAATAACTTAGTAACAAACACATAGATGCTTAAGGAATATAGAATATACAAATGATAATTAATTGGATTTCTCTGAGTGATTCAATTCATAAATGTTGAGTCTAACCAGAGTCTGACAAAGGATTTATTTTTCATTATTTACATATAAATTCAGCATCTAAGGAAATTAACCCAATCATATTTTATTAATCAAATTAGTCTGGGTAATGTAGAGTCCTTTTCTTTAACCTATTATCTTGGCCTTATAAGAGATAATCAAACAGTCTTTCTGGCTCTTGCGGACAGCAAAAAGAAAATGCTTTTGGAAGTGCATTATAAAGACACTAACACAGGCAGATAGTTGCCTCCTCCCCAATATATCCATAGCAGTTGCCACATTGCACTAAGATTTTCGGCAGTCATCACTGGGTAGTGTGCTGATTAAGAACAAAGAGGCTTCTGTCCCCAGAGTGGAATACTACTTGGCACTGTAGACATACAAAAATGGCCTTTGCAACTAGATAAAAATAAAAGGATTTTAGTGGGTCTAGTTGCTCTGTAAAAGACAAGGTTGGGCAGAGACATTGAAGTTGAAGACATTGAAGAACAATCTAACAATAGCCAGGGCGGGGGTGGGGGGTGGGGGCGGGGACAGTGGGTAGAGGGGATTACAGGAAGTACTATAAAGGACACATGGACAAAACCAAGGGGGAGGGTGGAGGTGGGGGAGGGAGGGGGGTTCGCCTGGGGTGGGGTAGAGGGATGGGGAGAAAAGGCATACAACTGTAATTGAATAACAATAAAAAAAATAAAATAAAAAAGACAAGGTTGGGGGTAGAAGTGAGAAATGTTGATGCTTGAATTAGAATTTTAAATGGAGAGCTGTGGCATCCCTATTCAGGGGCTAGCATCCTGGCAGCGTCACCATTCAGGTGACATAATCCTCATGAGACATTGAACTGAGAGGAAGGATGGAAGGCAGCTTGTATGACTGTCCTTTCTCACCCAGAGACTCTCATGACTGGACTTTTAGCCTCTAAGCCCCGAAGGCATGTGTTTTAATGAGCAATACTCTTTACAATCCTTATCAGTCACCTACTCATATGAAGTCCGTAAAAATTGGTTTTTTTATTTTTATAGTTTCAACAGTCACTAATAAGGAATCTAAAACAAGTTGTTTAGTGGATGCTCAAAATATTAATTAAAACTAATATCTAACCATCAATTCCAAAATTCCTCCATTCTGATATTCATATATACTCAGCAGATGTTAATTTAGTGTCAGGCATTGCGCCATGAGCCAAGCACTAGGGATTTGCTCACAGATTCAACGGCATCCAGTCATCCAGGAGCTCGCATCCCAGGCAAACATGTGATACTATTATTGACAAGGTAAGCTCAGGGTGCCACGGATCATGGCAAAGCAGAGCTTAAGCCAGCTTAAGGTGGTCGTAAAAGACTCCAGAGACAGTGACCAGATATCCAAGAGCCACCAACTCCCTTCTGCAGCTATATGCTTTCTACAAAATTAAAATTAATGTGTGCAATCAGAGTTGGTAAGTTATATATTTCAATTGGCAATGAAAAATGCTTGTCATTACCAGTCATTCTCTTGGCTCCTTTAGGTGAGCTATACTACATAAATAAAATGACTCAATTTAATACTTTTAATTAAAGTTGATATTTTCATTTTAAAATAATGAAAGTATGTAAGCAAAGAGATCAAACATGACAACTGCTAAGTGGACATGATATTCTGACAACAAGTCCTGATATTGGCTCAGATGTCTAAAGATCTCCAATCTGTCCCATTTGGAAAGATCAAGACAAACTCAATGGTGGTGAGATTACTACATTTTGAGCAAAATAATTTAACAAACAAAATATAAACAGAAGCATACATACAAAGAACAGAAAGACAGCTCTCAGAGTTGGGGGGAGGGGTTGGGTGAAAAAAAGTGAAAGATTAAGCAAAAAAATAAATATATATATGCACGCACACACACACACACAGAGACAACAGTATGGTGATAGCCAGACGGAAAGGGGGTGGGAGGAGATGGAAGAGGGCAAAGGGGAGATCATGGGGATGGAAAGAGACTTGACTTTGCATGGAGCATGATACAGTGTGCAGATGATGTTTTATTGACTTGTGCTCTCAAAACCTATATGGTTTTGTTAAGCAATGTCATTTCAGTAAATTCAATGAAAAATATTACTATATTTTCTTTTCTTTAGATATTGTTAATAAGCAAAGTACAAATATACACTTTTTGGAAATATGTAAAAAACTCAGAAATACGTCAATTAAAATAAAAATTCTGCATGATACTAAAGAAAAATAATCACTATCAGAATTTTGATATATAGTCTCTTCAATCTCTTTCATATATTAGAGTTCTTATAAAATTAAAATCAAAAGACAACCTATCTTTTCTTCTCTCACCAGCATATCTTATATATTTCTTGTATATTAAAAGTCTCTAAATCATGATGTTTTATAGTTAAATACTATTCTTCCAGAGAGATAGTACATTGGTTGTAGTACAATGATTAAAAAGCATGATATTACTAACACTAAATGAATAATTTCTCTTTGAAATAAACAGGTAAAGTAAAAGTATAGGAGAGGTGAACACATTATTACTTTGAAAATAAAAACATTTCAGCAAAATTCCTCTCTCAATAAAATATTCACACTTGGTTTTTAATCATTTCTGTAAAACAAAGCTTATTTTCAGAGTCACTTGTTTCCATAACATGCTATGATTACCAAATCTTGTGAAAACAGCAAGATCAATATTAAAGGCATGGGTGAATGCATATGTATATTCAATATGGATAAAACAGATTCTAAATTATGCACTGTATTATATAACTAACAAATATAAATTTATTTACAAAGTTATTCTGGTATATATATTTGCTGCTTTTTTAATTTTCAAAAATAAATAAATATGTAAGTAGTACTGGGAAAAAGTATGTACATGAAAGTTCATACTTCAGTATTTTGAAGGCAAGAAAACACCATACCCCACAAATTATATATTCTACTTTTTCATTGTATTTTTCCTTTGGTAAAGTCTGTGTATACAGTCATGTGTGTTGGTGTGTGTATGCATCTATGTATCTATTTGTCTATATACATACATACACACATACATACGTACATACGATGGTAGTTGTACTAATTATTATTCTAGTATTACAGTTGTTGAACTCACTCACTTTTATTAAACTAGTTCTTACTACTCTATACTACATAATTGAGTGGAAAGTCACAATTTTAATATACATGTTTATTTGTGCCAACTAAATTAAATAATTTAAACTTCTACCAAGAGCAATAACTTTAAAAAGTGATAATCTGAAATTTATTTCAGAATAAAATATGTAGTGTTCTGCCAGCAATGATACTAATCTGTAAGAAAATGTAATTGCCTTTATAGATATTATAAAGATGTTTGTTTATTTACTTATTTTCTGCCACCAATACCAGCTCTTTTCCGACCTGTTTGTTATCATAAAAGACCTTGTTTTTAGTCTTAAGAAATGTGGTTGGGATGATAAACTGAGTATTTTTTGCTGGAAGGAACCACTCCAAAGGAAAACAGTGAGCTGAATTACATACAATAATGGGTTCCACAAACAGCAATGAAGTAGCAAATGGCATTTCTTATCTAGAAAATGGTTTCTTAGTGTGTTTGGTGTGGGAAAGGAACCACGGTTTGTTATATGTGTGAATGATGAGCAGTGGTGCTAGAATTCTTCCTAAAACATAAACATAATTATTTCATAAACTGCTTAAAATGATTCCTGTTTTCTGGCCCAGAATAAAATGCAAAATCCTTATCCTGGCTTACAAGGCCGTTTGCAAGGCTCCCCGTGCCTCTGTAGTGTGCTCACCCCTCCCCCTCAGTCCTCCACTTTACAGACCCCCAAGCCCCATCTCTGCCTCCGTTTTCCTGTGGCACTACTGATCCCCAAAGTCGTCTGCACACCTTTACATTTTTCTTATGATGCTCTTTTATTTGCCTGTAATATTTTTATCTCTTTTTAGAACAGGGCAAAATCTCATGCATCTTTTAAGACTCACATGGATTATCACATTATCCTAATCTTCCTAAAACACCTGTGCTTGGGAGGATGCGAGGTAAAGGGAAGGCATAGAGAAGAGGTTGGGGCAAAATCGACAACAGTGATTTCCCATATCATTTACTGACTAGAATTTCCAAGTATCTACACAGAATCCTGCAGTGTACTACCATCAGTGGCTCTCTTTACCTGACTATGAGCCAGGACTGCTGTGGGAAATTCAAGCTCCTCTAAACAATGAATTCTTTAAAAAAATCACTCAACTAGCTCTATCGACTCCATAAATTACTATAACATTTTGAGGACATCTTTTGTTTTCTTTTACATTTTACTAGACACCTTTTCCCCCTATTATGACACTGCTTTTCTGCCAAAAAAAAAAAAGACATAACAAAAAATAAGAAGAGAAAATAAAAAGAGTCTTAAGATACATAGAAGAAACTCCTTTACCTCAGAACTGTTAGCATACATCAGCTAGAGGACTGTCATGTTTGACATTCCTTCTTAAACAATCAAGCTGAGCATTATGAATTTAACCATTCCACAATTAAATATGATTAAGTAATATTTCAATGAGTATTTTCATGAATTCAAATTATTCACCTTTTTTGATTTTTGATAAATCATAAAAAAATTGATTTTCATAAACATTGTATCAATTTTAAATGCTTTATCCCTGTAGTGATTTAAAATTCTCTTTATCAGACCCAACTCAGGACAAAAGACCTACACAGATTGAAAGTGAAGGGCTGGAAAAAAATTTTCCAAGCAAACGGACAGGAAAAAAAAAGCAGGGGTAGCAGTAGTCATGTCAGACACAATAGACTTCAAAAACAGGGCCATAGAGAGAGACCCAGAAGGTCACTTCATAATACTCAAAGGAAGAATCCACCAAGAAGACATAAATATTGTAAATATATATGCTCCCAACATAGGACCACCCAAATATATGAAGAAAATCTTGGAGGACTTCAACAAAGATATTGACAGCAACACAATTATAGTAGGGGACTTTAACACCCCACTGTCAAAGATGGACAGATCTTCCAAACAAAATATCAACAAAGATATTGTGGCACTGATAAACTCCCCAGATGAAATGGACTTAACTGATATATATATAGCCTTTCATCTCAAAGAAGCAAAATACACATTCTTTTCAAATGCACATGGAAGATTTTCAAACATAGACCACATGATAAGACACAAAACAAGCCTCAACAAGTTCAAGAAAATTGAAATCATAGCAAGCATTTTCTCTGACCACAAGGGACTGAAACTAGAAACCAACCCCAAAGAAAAAACCCAGAACACTCAAAATCATGGAGACTGAATAGCATGCTATTAAACAATGAATGGGTCAAGAACGAGAATAGGGAAGAAATCAAAAACTTTCTGGAAACAAATGAAAACGAACTCACAACAACCCCGAACTTATAGGACACAGCAAAGGCAGTCTTGAGAGGGAAGTTCATTGCAATACAGGCCTACCTTAAAAAGATAGAAACATTTCAAACAAACAACCACAGCCTACACCTACAAGAACTGGAGGAACAACAACAAAGACAGCCCAGAGCAAGCAGAAGGAAGGAAATAACCAAGATCAGAGCAGAGTTAAATGACATAGAGACTGAAAGCACAATTCCAAGGATCAATGGATCCAGGAGCTGGTTCTTTGAAAAGATAAATAAAACCGACAAGCCTTTAAGTAGGCTCATGAAGAAAAAAAGAGAGAGGATCCAAATGAACACAATCAGGAAAGAAAGAGGAGAGATTACAAATGATACCACAGATATACAAAGGATTGTAAGAAATTACTATGCAGAACTGTATGCCAAGAAATTTGAAAACCTAGGTGAAATGGACACATTTCTAGAAAAATATAATCTTCCAAAACTGACTGAAGAAAAAGCAGAAAACCTGAACAGACCAATATCAGCAAAGGAAATTGAAGCAGTCATCAAGAAACTCCCATCACACAAAAGCCCTGGACCAGATGGTTTCACAGGACATTTCTACAAAGCATTTAAGGAAGAACTAACCCCTATCCTTCACAGACTATTCGAAAAAATCCAAACTGATGGAAGACTCCCAAACTCTTTTTATGAAGCCAGCATCATCCTAATCCCAAAACCAGATAAAGACACAACGAAGAAAGAAAACTTCAGGCCAATATCACTGATGAACACAGACACTAAAATCCTCAACAAAATATTGGGAAACCGCATCCAGCAGTACATTAAAAAGATCATCCACCATGACCAAGTGGGATTCATCCCAGGGATGCAATGATGGTACAGTATTCGCAAATCAATAAACATCATACATCACATCAACAACAGCAAAGACAAAAATCACATGATCATATCAATAGATGCAGAAAAGGCATTTGATAAGATACAGCACCCATTTCTGATAAAAACACTCAGCAAAGTGGGAATAGAGGGAGCATTCCTCAACATCATAAAGGCCATATATGAGAGACCTACAGCCAACATCATACTCAATGGACAAAAACTTAGAGCTTTCCCACTAAGATCAGGAACAAGACAAGGATGCCCTCTCTCACCACTCCTATTCAACATAGTATTGGAACTCCTAGCCACATCAATGAGACAAGAAAAAGCAATAAAAGGCATCCAAATTGGAAAGGAGGAAATGAAACTGTCACTGTTTGCAGATGACATGATAGTGTACATGGAAAATCCTATAGACTCCACCAAAAAACTACTCGCCCTAATGAATGAATTTGGCAAAACAGCTGGATACAAATTCAACACTCAGAAATCAAAGGCATTCCTGTATAGCAACAATGAAATAGCAGAAACAGAAATCAGGAAAAAAGTCCCATTTGATATAGCAACAAGAAAAATAAAGTACCTAGGAATAAACCTAACCAAGGAGGTAAATGACCTCTACTCAGAAAACTACACAACATTGAAGAAAGAAATTAAGGAAGACACAAACAAATGAAAGCATGTACCATGCTCATGGTTTGGAAGAATTAACATCATCAAAATGGTCATACAACCCAAAGCGATTTATAGATTCAATGCAATCCCTATTAAAGTACCGATGACCTATTTCAAAGATATAGAACAAACATTTCAGAAATTCATATGGAACCATAAACGACCCCAAATAGCTGCAGCAATTTTGAGAAAGAAGAACAAAGCAGGAAGGATCACAATACCTGATATCAAACTGTATTACAAGACCACTGTAATCAAAACAGCCTGGTACTGGCATAAAAACAGGCACATAGACCAATGGAACAGAACAGAGAGCCCAGAAATAAATCCAAGTCTTTACAGTCAATTAATATTTGACAAAGGAAGCAGGAGCATTAAATGGAGCAAAAACAGCCTCTTCAACAAATGGTGTTGGGAGATCTGGACAGCTACAAAAATGCAAAAAAAGTGCAAAAAAATGAAACTCGATCACCAACTTATGCTATACACAAAAATAAATTCAAAGTGGATTAAAGACTTAAATATAAGTCATAACACCATAAAAGTCCTAGAGGAAAACGTTGGCAGGAAAATCTCAGACATTCCACACAGCAACATCCTCACAGACATGTCCCCTACAGCAAGGGACATAAAGGAAAGAATAAACAAATGGGACCTCATCAAAATAAAAAAGCTTCTGCATGGCTAAAGAAAACAGAATTAAAATAAAAAGAGAACCAACAGTATGGGAAAACATATTTGCCAATGATACCTCAGACAAGGGCCTGATCTCCAAAATATATATAAAGAACTCACACGACTACACTCCAGGAAGAGAAACAACCCAATTAAAAAATGGGCAAAGGACTTGAACAGACACTGCTCCAAGGAAGACATACAGAGAGCCCAGAGACATATGAAAAGATGTTCAACATCACTAGCCATCAGAGAGATGCAAATTAAAACCACAATGAGGTACCATCTCACACCAGTCAGAGTGGCCAACATAAACAAATCCACAAACAAATGTTGGAGAGGATGAGGAGAAAAGGGAACCCTAGTGCACTGTTGGTGGGAATGGAGACTGGTGAGGCCACTGTGGAAAACAGTATGGACTTTCCTCAGAAAACTAAAAATGGAACTGCCTTTTGACCCAGCAATTCTGCTACTGGGATTATACCCTAAGAACCCTGAAACACCAATCCAAAAGAACCTATGCACCCCAAGGTTCATAGCAGCACAATTTACAATAGCCAAGTACTGGAAGCAACCTAAGTGCCCATCAGCAAATGGATCAAAAATCTATGGTACATTTACACAATGGAATTCTATGCAGCAGAGAGAAAGAAGGAGCTTATACCCTTTGCAACAACATGGATGGAACTGGAGAGCATTATGTTAGTCAAATAAGCCAGATGGTGAGGGACAAATACCATATGATCTCACCTTTAACTGGAAGATAATCAACAAAAGAAAAAAGCAAACAAAATACAACCAGAGGCAATGAAGTTAAGAACAATCTAACAATAGCCAGAGGGGAGTAGGGAGGGGACAGTGAGGAGAGGGGATTACAGGAACTACTATAAAGGACACAAGGACAAAATCAAGGGGGAGGGTGGAGGTTGGGGAGGGAGGTGGGTTTGGCTGGGGTGAGGTGGAGGGATGGGGAGAAAATGCAGATAACTGTAAGTGAATAACAATAAAAATTAAAATAAAATAAAATAAAATAAAATTCTCTTTATCTTTACTGCCAACATGCTAATTTATTATGTAAAACTGTATACCTCTTTTTAATTTGTTTTTCTCTGATTAAATATATTTTACATTTTGTTTACTAGATTTTTCTCCAATATGAATTTTCTGTTGCATATCTTTTGTCCTTTCTTTTCCGTCTCAGTGACACACGTGTGTGTGTGTGTAGGTGCATGTGTTCTTTCTCCAGTATAGTTCCATAAGACAGTTTCTCAAGAATTGATAACTTCTGAGTTTCTTTTACTATTAAAAAAGTGAAAATGCTATGAAATGACAATCTGCATGAACAATATGGGGAAATTTGTTCAAACAAAATATTTTAGCAGAATGCACGTTTAACTGACCAAATACATAAAAAGTATTGGTTTGTGACCTGGTGTCATCCTGTATCTAAACTTTCACAGCCTGTTCTTAATTGTAATAATCAATACGGATAATCCTGTAGTAGTTACTTGGAACTGAAAATAGTTTGTAACTAAATGAATTAAAATAGTCTTGATGTTTCCAAACAAGTAGAAATTCGCGTACATGTAAAAATCTCTCATTTTGAATTAAAAAAATAAAACAGTCTATGGGCTCTGTGAAGTGGTTGATTAGTAGCAGTTCCTGTGGGAAAAAATAGCTAAGTGTTAAGTTTTAATTAACTATGAACTTAACATGAACAAACAGAGCGATATAACTGACAAATTACAGTGTATACTGTTTAAGTCATTGGAATTGCTGTTCTCACCAGGACAGGTCACGCCAGATCATGGTCTTGAGTGTCATCAATGTGAAGTTTAATGAAGTTTAATTTTGTACCGATCATGACAAGAATATGGGGTAAATTTGTATCCAAAGGATATTTAGAATGCTAGAACTTGGATGTTAAAAGTTTTAGAAACTATGTTGCATAAGAAAATGAGTGTTATTTAGCTTAGAAACACACAAAGGGGACATGTAATAAGTATTTTCAAAAAATATGAAGGGGTTGAATCATTTAGAAAATAAACTAGATTAGTGTTGTTTTATTCAATTCTGGCTAAGAATTACTTGTTATAAATACCCAACCAAAAAATGGGTTTCTGCTCTCCTTTCTCTCAATCAGTCAGCAAACATTTATTGAGTGTGGAACATAAATGTTCCAGGCACCGCGATAGGCCCCCGAGTAGAAGTACTAATAAAGTATCATCTGTGTCTTCAAGGAGCTCACAGTCTAATGGAGTGGACAGATTATCTATCTATCTATCATCTATCTATCTGCTTATCACCTTCCAGGGTATATATAACATACGGGAAATACTAAACAAGAAATCTGGCTATTCAAGCAAAAGCTGACTAACATCTGTGCTCACTGAAACATCATCTAGACTTTTTATTCGGAGCCAGTGTCCTGAAATGATGTGCAGTCTTATAAGGTATGTTTATGTAATACATAGTATTTACATAATATATTTATATTACATATAATTTTAGAAAAATCATGGACATAAAAACAATATAAAATGTTTAAAAAGGGAAATAATTTGTTACTGAATAGTAAATATGGACTTGAGACCTCTGGCTATTGGAACAAATAGGGAAACAATTTGATTTACAAGTTTTCCATTAAAAACGAAGGAAGCATAAGTATTTTTCCAAGAAATAAAATACAATATTTCTCTTGATTTTAACATTTGAAGCAAAGAGTGGTAAAATGCCTGGCAAACCTGCCTAGGTAAGACTGTATATGTAGCTGAATTAAGTATTTTAAGCAAATATAATCTACTTTCAAAAGAGAGAAGGATAAAGGGTCATAAAAACTCACAAATTGTTTGTGAAATTTGCTATAGAAGGTAGTGCGCTGTAAAAACTCAAGAACTGACAGGAATAACATGGTACATTTGACTCCAACTTCCCTTTTTCACAATTCTTCTAGTTCCACGAACTTTAAGAAGTGCTAAGGAAGCAGTCAATGTCCGAACAGACGGGCTTCTCTTGACTGTGCTTACTAATTCACCTGGGCTTCTCAAATGGGCTTTTTCCTACTTTGAAAGTGTGCTGTGTCAGCATTTTCTAGTTCTTTTGTTGGCAGACAACACATGTTATAAGCACCTAGAAGTTCTCTCCTATCAGATTTAAATTTACCAAAGAGCGATTTGGCCAGGACAATGCATACCAATTGCATTAACAGTTCCACCTTCTTCATTGCAGGGCTTATTTTCTCCCTTACTTAGCCCATCCTGTAAGTTGAATCTAACAAAAACAAATGAGAATAAAACATGCTTAAGATAAAATTACATAGCGTTTATTTTGGATACACTACCTCATTGTCTCCATAGCCTCTCTTCGATTTTATTTAAGACAACACATAAAAGGTGTTAACTGTCCTAAGGATGCCCCCCCAAATGAGTGAAAACTCATCATATACTGCTAGCTCATCATACAAACATAGTTACTGATTCTTACTTTGTACCAGACATTTTGTGAGGTCATGAGAATATACTGTTTAACAAGACAAACAATGCTCTATGTTCCGGAAGTTTATATTCTAGTGAGAAATATATATGATAAATAAGTAAAATACTTAAACTAATAATCACAAATTATGATAAAAGCTAAGAGGATCATGGGGTTGGTAAAATCATTAGTGTTAGGGGTGGAAGGGCTTATTTTAGTAGGGTTGGCTAGAAACGTTTTACTGAGGCGATGACGTTTACCTGTGTGAGAGAAAGCTAGGCAAACCAATAGCTGGATTGGAGGAGTCCAACAAAAGGGGATGTCAACAACAAAGACATAGAGAAAAGAAAGGGTTAAGCATGTTCGGGAATCAAAAAGACCTTGCAGACTCTAGGTTGTGCAAGGGCAAAGAGGTGGGCTAGAGTCACGTCAGGAAGGACCATGTTAAAGAGAATGAAAAACCATTGGAGGGTTTTAAGTAAGGAAGCGTCAGTCTCTGATTTACATATTCAGAGCGATGCCCTAAGTTTCAGTATATAAAATGGATGGAGAGAGGTGATAAGTAGAAGCAGGAAATTAATCATTAAGTTATTAGAAAGGTACAATTGACTTGAACGAGAATGGTGGGGTAAAAAATCTAGAATGGTGGCAATATGTGTGATGTACTTTGGAGCTGAAAAAAGAGAACTTGGTCAGATGGTGTGTGACACTAAGGAAAAATTTTTAGAAAGTAACAGAAGGAATAAGAAAGCAGATAATAGAAATGTAAAAACTAGTAGCATATCCACGAGGGACTGTCAGAAAAAGGTAGATGAAGAACAGCAAATAGGAGAATATTGGAAAAATCAAATGAGGAATTTCTGCCCAAGACCAAATTCAGCTAAGGAAGGGCAGAACTTATCAGTTCACATTATCAGTTCAAAGCACTTGTAAGAGAGCAGCTTATTCAAATAAATAGTGGGTACACGCAAGCAAAACATTAATTCTTATACCATAAGAAAATACATTGTCAAAAGAGATAGTGTTATAAATATAAAATTAAAAATCCTAAAAGTATTAAGATTATGGGATATTTTTTATAGTTTTAAGAATAAGGATATCTTTATAAGCATAGCACAAAACTCAGAAGCCATAAAAATGACTCATAGATTTCACTACATAAGGTATCCATACAACAAAAGACATCATAAATGAAGCTGGAAGCCAAAGGCAAAATGGAAAAATAATTTCCAATATAGATGACAAAGGGTTAATTTCTATAGCATATAAAACATTTCAGAAATAAGGAAGAAAATATTGGTAAAGGAAAAGAAATGACAGTTCACAGAAAATAAAGAACACTGATCTTAAAAATATAAGAAAATATTCTCAGCTTCATTATTAATCAAAAATATGCAAATTAAAGTAGCAATTAGATGCCTTTTTCACCCATTAGGACAAGTGAAGATTCAAGAGACTGATAATGGCTAGTGTTGTCAGGTCATAGAAAAACAATTATTCTCACATCCTGGTATTTGTATATATTATTTCTTTGAGAAAAATTTCACAATATCTATTAATAGGAGAAATCTGCATTATTTGATATGGTTATTTTGTTCCCTGGAAATTACTTCTACAGGAGTATTCACACAGGTACACAAGTAGTTTTACTGCTATTTTCTTTGTAATATTCAAAATGTGGAAACTACCTAAATGTTGATCAAGAGGGTATTGAGTATATTTATTATAATTCCTTTGCACAGTGACATAATAAGTGGTAGAAGAAGAAAATGAGATAGCTCTTATATACCAGCAGAAAACTTTTTATGGAAAATGTGTAACAAAACATTGATATAATATAGGTTTTGAGTATTAGTTTTATTGAATACTTTTTATTGATTGATTTTTTTGTGTGAGAGAGAAAGAAAGATCGGATTGTTGTTCTAGTTATTTATGTATTCGTTGGTTGATTCTTGTAGGTTCCCTGACTGCGGATGGTACCCACCAGCTTGGCATATTGGGATAATGCTCTAACCAACTGAGCGACCTGGCCAGGGAAGTTTTATTAAATGCTTTTATTTCTCAATGTACACTAGCATCTTATGTTTATAGTACTCTTTATCTAGGTCTATATAGATTTTTTAAAAAGTCTAAAAAGATCTATAGACCATGCTGACTATGATTAGCTCTAAAATGTGGGGTTGCAGACTATTTTGACTTGTTAAGATTTATGAATTATTTGAAGTTTTCACAAGTATTCTAATTTTTTAAATATAAAAATATGAAAAATGGAAAGAACACATTGCATAAAATATTTAAAGTCACTGATAAAACACTCCTCATTTTGGAATAGGCATATGAGCAACAAAATAAGCAAACACTGATTACAGCTTCTGGTGTGATTTTTGCTGTATCTTCAGAAATATTGAGACTTATTCAAAGAAAGTATTAAATTTCAACTTTCCCCCTTGGTTTCTAAGATAACATTGAACTATTAACTGATGACACCATTAGTTGTGTTAAGTTTGGAGGCAAGTGACGACACTCTAAAGACTAGAGCAATTTTTACTGAAGGTGGTGCTCTTTAAAGCAGTCATTACTATGTTTATTTGGAATCCAAAAATTTATATTTTAAATTTTATTTTAATTTTAATTTTTTTATTGTCCTTCAATTATAGTTGTCCCCATCACCCCCCCATGAGACACCACTTCACATGGGTCAGAGTGGCCATCATAAACAAATCAACAAACAAGTGCTGGTGAGGTTGTGGAGAAAAGGGAACCCTAGAACATTGTTGGGGATGCAGACTGGTGAGGCCACTGTGGAAAACAGTATGGAATTTCCTCAAGAAAACTAAAAATGGAACTGCCGTTTAACCCGGCAATTCCACTGCTGGGAGTATACCCTAAGAATCTTGAAACACCAATTTAAAAACTTCTTAAAGGGAATGTGAAAGAGACTGATTGACAGCCAAGCAAATCTTAAAGTAAAGGATTTAGGGAAATTTGTTACAAATAGCTGTAGTCATTCTGAAATCAAATAATATTTCTATAACAAATATGTGAGTTGGCCAACTAATGAACTATCCATTGCTGTTTGCATAACATTTAAAAAAGTCACTTAGTCATTTTTCCACATGGTGGTATATATGACAAGAATTTGGCAATATAAAGTGATGGGAGTGTCATTGTTTGGAATTCTTAAATTTCTGTGCTGCATTACAAAGCACATAGAAGAACTGATATCCAATGTAAAATGCTATGCATACACGAAAAGCGTTAAAGAGATAGCTTTGAGTAAAACATCTTTCTGTTTAGATTAAGAGTTCCCTAGCTGCTGTCACTCCACGTGATGGGTATCCTGTGGATCCAGTACTAACCAAAATTCTGCAGAATGGCAGACAAATCTGACTTTAGGGTCTGATGGCCTGGACAATTTATGGTTATACAAATTTTCTTAATGACACATCTTCACTTTTTCCACACATAAAATAAGAAGAATGTCGGCTGCTTAGAGTGGGGTGAGAATTGAGGTGATGAAGCATCCCTGGCACGTAGTTAGTCCCCCATTTTAGTAGCTCTTACTATTATTATTATTAGAGAAGAAATAAGTTTCAGGGAACAGGGATTTGTTAGCAATTTCAAATCCTGCAAACTATGAAAATGTCATGAGGACTAAGGAACAATTGGATTTACTAATTTTTAAGTCACTGGTGACCTTCAAGAACACAACATTCCAGGAGAGGTGGTGGAAAGGGAAAAGGTAATTATGATGAAAATAGAATTAGCTGATGTGGAATACGTAGAACATCTGATATTAAGAGAAGGGATACATATAATAACATTACAATTTGAGAGGCAGAGGGCCAAGCCAAGGATTTTGCCAGCTAGGACACACTGAAGCCAGTGAAGATGGGTTTTATGTAAAAATTCCTGGTTGGTTACAAGGAAAAAATTCAATTGGCTTCTATTAAAATGAAGTTAGTGAATGAAGTGCTGTTTGTTTATCTAACTTAGGTGTAGCTTCTTTAGGGCTGTGGTAGGGGGCCTTTTTGTGTGATTGCAATTCATGGGGTAGCCCTTTACAAGTTTAGACCATCTCTGTAAGCACACAGACACACGCAGCAAATTTTGCATAGAGGTAGAAGTCACCAACCTCCTTAATTTGTTCATGAAACAATCTTCCCTGAATGGCCCATAAATCCCAGATAAAGTTATCCTCTTTTAGGATTAGAAATAATTTCAACAAATATGAATTTAGACTCATGCACATAAAGTTAAAAACTCAGTGAGAGGTCAAGAAAGTTCCTATGAAATACCAACAAAATGTATTTATTCAAAACATAAATTACCTTTAAAAACACAAGCAGAAAATAAAAATAACTCTTGAAATGTTAAGACTGACTCAGAAATAAATATTCCATATGACACAGAAAATGTAACACAACTGAATTTAATTGAATTCTAATTGTATGCTGAATACATTCCAAACACTTTTCTGATATTCATAAAGTTCATGTGTGGTAGGTATTATTTCCCCGGGTTAAAAGATGAAGAAACTGAGTTTTGAATGTATTAAGTGACTTATCCACCAATTGTATTATAAATTCAAGACCACCTCTTTCAAAAGTACAAAAAAGACTCCATCTTCCTACCCTTACATAAAAAGATAAGAATATTCCAAGCCAAAATATACACAAGAGTATATATTCATAGCATCCATGTGGGATTAATCAATACTGTTTCCCCTCCCTGGTCAAAACACAAAAGAACACTCTAAAGAAAAGAGAAGAAAAGAGAAGAAATGATTGTTAAAGATGTTACAATTATCCTTGCATTCATTTTTTTAAATTTTGCAGCCTTTGCAAGGTTGATCACTATTTACTTGAAATTCTCCCCACCTCCTGGTCCTGTGAAATTACTCTTGCCTTATTTTACTCTGAACTCCCAGACCCATTTTCCCTTAGTCTTGTTTTCTCTCTCTCTGCCTCTCAAGTTACAGTATTTCCTAGGATTTTGTCCTCAACAGTTTTTTCACAGTTCTTTCTTTCTCCGGGCTATCGCATGCACATCCATGGCTTCAATCACCACCATATGTCTGTCTTTAGTTCAAACCGGGCCCCAGAGCTCCAGATACACATGTCCAACTCTCTACACTGCATATGTACATTGGGATGGCTCTTAACTCAAAAGCAGTATATTCACACTACAGTCACCTTCCCCACTCAAATCTGCCCCTTCTCCTGTGTGACCCTTCCTAATCAGTGCAATCACTATCATTTGTCCAGGTGAGAAATCATCTTTTGTTCTTGTTACACTTCTTTCCCACCCTCCCACACAGACATCACATCCATCGTCAAGTTCTGACAACAGTTCTGCATTCTTGTATCTAGGTGATTTTCTCTCTCTTCCATGCTTCTACTTTTAAGCGCCTATCACCCTAAATTGCATTACTTCAAAACTCATCTAATTGGTCCTTTTCTTCCTGTTTTGTTCCCTTCCTATTCATTCTCCTTTTTGCAACCAGCCTGTTCATCTTATTATATAAATCTGATCACATCACTGTTGTGTTTAAATTATTTGCGGGCCCCTTTTTTAAATTCAGGAGTCTCCTTACAGCAGCTACAACACTCTGGGTATCTGCAAAGCTTCACCCCTTAACACACCTCTCCTTCTTCTTATACTCAATCTACAACCAAACTAAATCTTTCTTAGTGGCTCAGACACCAGTGGCTCAGACACACCTGGCCTTCCCACACCTCGGTGCCTGTCATATGTTGCTGTTTTGGTTAAGCATGCCTTCCTTCTCTCTTTTTTGAATTGCTCAACTAGATCCTTAATACCCAGATCAGGCGTCATCTCCCCTAAGAGGTCATGCCAAGTTTGTCATTATTATCCTTCCTGTGTGCATCTTAGTCATAGCACTCTGCTTCTCTGTCATAGCACTTAACCTTACTGTGCTTGGAATAACTAACTTGTCTATCTTTTCCACTGGACTATCAGCTCCTGAGGGCAGCAACTATTCTTATGAGTTTTTGGATTCTCATCTCTAGCATACTGTCTTAAATACCCTTAATAAGTGTGTTTAATGATTAATGGATACATTCATTATCTAATCTAGTGAATGAATGGGTAAATTCATTAAGTAATATGAATTCAGTCCTTGCTATATCACTCAATGTCATATGATTAATGAATAAGTTGCCCAGAAAAGTCTTGTTCTATTTTGTTCAAAATGCTGCAATTAAATTAGAAGAAAAGATTAATGACAACTCTGCTTTTTTCTTTCTTAATTCAAGTAATATCAATATGGATGTGTTTTCCACACCCAATGGCCTACTGGTAAAAGTGCTAGGAAAATAGAAGACGTGGGTTCAAACCCTGACTCTGCAGCTTATTAGCCATACAATCCCGGGCACGTTAAATAAGTCCTTTGAACCAAAATCGGCTGCACTACAAAATAATGACTTTCTTCTCAGACTGTCGTAATGCAAGATCAGTTTGAGGTCAAATAACAAAATGCATATGAAAGCATTTAAAAACTACATCTTGTCATAAATGTAAGGTATATTTATCTTTCAGTTTAAATTCCTGAACAAAAATAAAATTCTGTAAATAAGATACATAATATTTTCTAATTTACATCAGAAAGTAAAAATTTTCCTCTTTAGGAATTAATACCACTCGGAAAAATCCAGATTAAAAAAAATGTTTAGGGAGTTTTTCTAATAGTTTTAGGAAGATGTAATAATCCTGTGATAATTCTGAAATAGATCAATGCAAATTATAGATCACCCTACCATTTTAGAAAGGAAAAAAGCACAGGATTATGACTCATCTTTGTCACTAATTTCACAATGGAAAATAAAACAAAGAGAAAGAATATTATAAAACTAAAGAATTATTTCAATTAACATAGAATCTTGCTATCTATTTAAAATAAGGAAGCCTAATGAGAGTTATAGTAGAGTTACAACACTTATTTTCCTAAAAATAGTCAAAAACAAAACAATATTTATTCTAATGTATCTCTAATAGCTTTGCAAGTGAAACCATCAGAATTTTATTTTTAGCATGTTTAAAATTATTATATTAGCCATGTTAACTTTTAGAATGTCTTTTTTTGGCTTTGTGTCTCTGAAAGAGAGTATGTACAATGCTTAAATATTTTTGAATCAAAGCCAGAAGATTATTAACATTTAGCACCATTATACTCAAGGAGATTTTACTAAGTATGTAAGTGGGAAAATGAGCAGAACCTACTGATACAGTGTCACAGTTTCAGTGTATTTAGATTTACTAAACAACTTACTCGTACATGTAACAGTCATCTTGAATACTTAGAGTTGACAAGTAAATTGACCACAGATAGAACTGATATTTAACTTAAAAAACAAAACAAAACTTTTCATCTTTACTAGGATATAATATCCAATCTCCAGTCTCTTTGTTATTGTTACAACTTTCCAACTCATCATCTTTTAAACCACTGATTTGACAGATTTTTGATAGAAAAGAAAAGGAAAAAACACCATTAAAAACACAATTATTAATTATGTGGATCTTCCTATTCAAGTTAAAAAAATGGAAATATTCCATAAAATGCTTCTATTATTTCACCAAAGTGACAACATGTTACTAATTAATCTGCTTCATTATGTATATGCTATTGCTCCTCTGAGATTTAGAAAAGCTATTTCAGAAACTGAATATTTGTGTTTATATTGTGAAGGACTGCCTTATTAAAGGGCTAATTCTTTTACAGATTTCTAATGTAAGTGTAATAAACTGATAATTTCAACATCTCTAATATTTTTATCTTTTAGAAAATTTGGTGATAGATTACTTTAGTATTTTGTTTTTTTTTCCTTCTGGTCAAATTTAATATACATTGTCCTCCAAAAAAATCTCCATTAATTAACTATTGGAAAATTATAAGAAAACAGTCTGCTTTCAGGTTGTCTCAAATATTTTGCAGACCAATTGAACTAACATGTTTGTTTGCAAAGGCAGCTATCTTGGGTCAATTGTATATTTTATTGAAGAATATTGACCATATTGAATTTCTTTTTAAAATATCCATTTTTCTATTCTCCATCTTTGGATATATCACAGCAAATAAATGTATACCTTTAATTACACCTTGAAATTTTAACACTTCAGCTACCTATTTTTGCTATTAAAATAGGTCATAATTTTATATTCTCTGTATTTCCTATCATTTCAGTTTTACGTTGAGCAAAGTGTGACTTTCCAACAATGTAAATGATTTTTAAAATATTTGAATTTAATCTTATACAAATATTGTTAAAACTAAATTAAAACAATAAACTAAAATTGTTTTTTCTCCCTTAGATTCTGAGAAATTATACCAAAAGTGGTAAATTTGTGTTAATCAGGTTTAGTCTTGAGCAGTGTATAAACTCTATCACAGTATGTTTAGATGGCCTGAAGTAATATGAGAGTGTTAAATTGATTGTGAGACAGAAGAACAAGCATTAAATTATATCTGTCCAATAGATAACCAATAATTTTTATCCTTTAACCTGCTATTTGTCTTTGATTATTCATTCCATAAAATAAACATATCCTTTTTAATGGTCTTAATTCTCAGACAGACTAGATCCTGCAGTTTTACAAGAATCCATTGCAGGGAAATCCCAATTCAAGGAAACCTGGCCAGTCACATATTATATGTTTATATTTAATACAACATTAAAAAATCTAAAAACCCAGTCTGTATCACTGTGAAGAATAACTGCCATGTTAATTTTCCAGAATACTATTTTTATCCTTTTGTACCCAAAGGAATAAAAATGTCTCATACTTACTGCTTACATTTCCCCATTAAGGAGACCGGAAAATCAGGCTGTATATGCTCAGGGGCAGCCCATTCAACAAACACAAGTCACCTGACCCATGTTCTCTGATAACTGACTTTTCCCAAATTCACCTTAGGTTTGCCTTACAAACATTCAGCATGCCCATTTCACCCCCAAAATTCATTTTTATCAGTAGAAAATATATTTTGTCCTCTTAAAATTTATGCATCTTTAAAAAGGTAGTTTAAATTTGTGTGCAAAATCAATTAATGTGATTATGAAAAAATATGGCATCCCTAACATTGTATTACAATTGAATTCAAAATAAGCAAACAAAGTTTACTTAGTTTCAATTTTCTCAACCTTAAATGTGAAAGAGTAGCATATTATTTATATTTTATACCTTTTTAATTCTGTGTGCAGCTTTCTATCAAGTGTTAGTAGTAACACTTCATTTTACATAATATATTCAATACATAAATAGAATAATTTTAATTAAAATTATCCTTAATGAGATTAAAAATGATAAGGAGGAAAAAAGGATTATTACTTTATGGTTTATATAGCTGAAAGACAAAATACAAATTCTAGGTTACTTAAATACTTAGTTTGTAAAAGCAAAACAAAACTAATATATTTATCATTTTAAGAAAGTCTCTCAAAAAATAACAAAAAATTAATGTTTAAATAGCAATTTACTGTTGACAAAATCCCTTTACATATACTGGGCTCATGAATTGTTTTCAAAGTTAGTAATTTTTTTTCTCCATAGAATATCAGGAAAACATGAGAAAAAATTTTAAATAAACACATAATGTTGATATACAAAGGAGAATGCTTTATACCTAGAATTATTTGAATTGTTGACATCCCTTTCAAAACAAAACTAGTAACTTGTAAAATTTGCAAAAATGAAAATCCACAAACCTAGGTCTAATTTATGTGCATTTATGCTTAAAAATAACTCCCTCCTTCTATAATGTAATATTGATTTTATCATGAAATAGGAAATGATTTTAAGTTGTGTTCATAGGAGCTATAGCATTCCTGCAAAATAATACAAGTTTGTCACTTTACAAAATATCAAATGCTTTGACCTCCTTATGAAACCAAATTCTAAAATAAAGTAATGGTTAGGTGCCAAAAATTAAGAAAACAATTGATCACACTATCAGTTAAATGAATTAATGGCAAATAAATATGAATTAAAATAAATTAAACAGATATCCTCCAAACATTTAAAAACTTCGCTTTCAATTTCACTTATTTGTTTAGTACAATTTCTTGAACTGAGAGAAAGCTTTGAAAATTAAAATACACCAACTTGATATAATAAAAATACTCTACATCAGATTAAACATTTTAATGCCTTTGTGCAAAATTTTATGTAGGAACTGTTCCTAAATGTCTTATGTAATATATAACCATTATCTCAATACAGAGATTTTGAGCAGTTAGTAAATTGGCATGTGAAGCTGAGGAGATATTTCAAACATGTATTTCCTTCAACAGTGAAAATGCAATGTAAATGTTATATTGACTGATCATATTTTAAAGAGTTTTCGATTAACCAACAGTTGATTATAATTTTATTACATTAAGTTATACAGTATTTTGGTAGGGGAGCACTGTACAACTCTTTCGTTACAGCATTAGGTGAGGTCACCCATTAAAGTTTCAACGTGTTTTGTGAATTCAGATGGATTGGAAACTAACGTGATTTGGCACCAAGGTAAGGATTCACGGAGTTATACCCACAGGATATGTGCATTACGTGATAGTAAGAGACATTTACAACCCAGAATATAAGGGCAGGACAGCCTCCAGTGACATCACCAGATTATCTGCAGCGTCAGCCAACCCTCGAGAATATATACCCTCCATATCACTGCTTCCCTCTCTTTCTCACTGTTAGCAAACCTTCCATTGCTTTCAGCAGTGTAAGAGAGGATATGTCTACTTTAACAGCAAGCTATATGCTTACTCAAGTGAACAAATAAGAAAAACCAAAGGAACAGAACTAAAACTAGACTGAGTACAATTTTCACTGACTTGACATTCACGTGTAAAAAATAACACTGAATGTTAAAGGAGAAATTAACTTGAATTATCCAGACAAGAAATTAAAAAAAAAAAAGAAGGGAGGAAGGGAGGAAGGAAGGAAGGAAGGAAGGAAGGAAGGAAGGAAGGAAGGAAGGAAGGAAGAGAGAGAGAGAAAGGAAGGAAGAGTGATTTTAATATCTCAAGAAAAAATCTTGATTTTAACTCTGATTTACTCTGGAACCAGCCATACGGGGGATGCTTGAATTTCTTTCCAAAAAAAAAATTAAATAACAATAATAAAGAGAAAAGGCACTCAATTGCTTCATTTTAGTTCTCTTCTGATTTATCCACAATTTATGTTTTACTTACAAGCATTTGTTACAGCAAAACTGTTGGCTGTCTCAATGTTGTCCACATGAGGTACCAAATTAAAAGGTGCTTCCGACGCATTGGGGCTGGTGTTATGAAGAAAAATTGCTAATCGAAAAGCAGTATATTCCTGATCTGTGTTTCGGATGAAGAGACCACCTATTAAAAACAAGAAAAGCACATTCAATGTTTCCTCTTATAAATGCCATTGCTGCCCCACGCACTGTCAAATGCACTGCCATTCCCCAGCACATCCGATTAAGGACCTATCCCTGACACATCTTGGGAGACTGGCCTTTGTCCCTGAGGTCCTAAAGACTAAAGACTAAAATACTAAGCATGTA
This sequence comes from Desmodus rotundus, assembly GCF_022682495.2. NCBI lineage: Eukaryota > Metazoa > Chordata > Mammalia > Chiroptera > Phyllostomidae > Desmodus > Desmodus rotundus. Next base: position 76,283,918 of record NC_071391.1, on the reverse strand, counting down.
TTTTAGTCTTTAGGACAGCTCAGCTTTTCCCTGTCCCAATTTGTCATGATCACAATGACCTCTGAGACCATTTAGTGTGTTTTCCTTTTTCTCTCTCACCCTCCCCATGATTCCCAGCACACTGCTACATCAGCCAGCTTGGGGTATTTCTCTGGAAGATGCATGCAGATGAACAGAAAAGAGGATTTGCATTAAAATACAGAAATGAAAGGATGTGGTGTCATTCAGGGAAGAGGGAAATCAGAAAGGAGACGTGAACTTTGTTTTTCTGCAGCTGGTGGACTCAGCCTGCTCAGCTCCGTTTTGTGCACAGTCCACGAGAAATGATGCAGTGTTGAGGCTGGGTTTAGCTGGAAGGAATTCAATAGCTGCGTCCCATTAAGACAGGAGAGAAAAGCAAGAAAGCCAAAGATGGATAGTTCACCAGGAGCAGAGTTGAGATGCAGGAATAAGGTCAAAAGATACAAGAAGAAAACAAAATAAAATGAGAGAAAATTCGGGGGAAGAGATCTAACTTTGGTTAGGTTAACCGGTAGCAAGCAAAGGCAGGGGTTGCAGGTGGAAACGCTTTTTCTTCCCCGGAACAGTCTCTTTCTATAATAGAGAGAAAGATGCGGAGTCCAGCATGAGAAGAAGTGTATTTTTAAAAACAAACTCGACATCCCTTCATGCTCTATAGAAATGGATGAAAAAAAATCACATAAAATGTAATCATATACCGTGGAGGTTTTTTCCAACTTATTCCAATTCTACTTAAGTGACTTGAACCAAAGGTAGAAATGGAGAGCACGGACTGAAAGGATGGAAGGTGGGCAGTTCTGTGTATATTTCAATTGAACCTGAACCAAAAAGGCAGGGTTTTTTTTTTTCCTTGTAAAGGGGAGAAAAGAGGAGCAGAGGGGAAAGGAACCGCTGAAGGTTCCCCTGAATTGCTTATCAGCAACTCATTTAACTCACTTTTGGATATCTCCTACAGCCACCCACAGGCACACCCCATCGGGGCAGAGCTTACCTATTTGCACGCTGCTTGGAAAGGCTCCCATGGCGAGTCCCCAAAATCCAGAAAATAACAAGACAATCTGTCTGCAAATAATCCTCATCTTCTTGTCTCCTCTCCTTGGCGCGCGCTCTTTCTCTCGCACTCTTCCTAAACGCTGTTCAGAGAGGCATTGAAGACGATGGCGCTAAAATTAAAAACAATAACAAAAAAAGGGGGGGTAAGGAGAGAGGTTTGGGTGGTTTCTAATTCTGACTCTTTCCCTTTAGCAATCCATCGCGAGCTGCCAGGTTTTTCCCGCAGTCTCCATAGCTCTGGGAGAGGTTTGCTGTCCGGCTGCAAATGTTGAACATGCAAAAGATGGTGGTGGAGCGTCTAGTGGCTGCTTGCAGGGATGAGACATGCGCTCTCTCTTTGCCTCTCTCGCACTCGCGCTCGCCCCTCGTTTTCTCACAAACACACGGACGCTGGCGCCGGGGCCGCCGCACGCGCTCCCCCGCTCGCACCGCCTCGCGTGCCCACCAAGCCTGCAGCAGCCCCGAGCATCGCCGTGCTCCTCGCGTCCCCTCCCCGAGCGCGCCGCTCTCCCTTCGCGCGCCCCTCGCACGCCGCTCGGCCGGCTGCACCTCTGGGTGCTCATCGAGGTGCCCTATTCTCCCGACGCCCGTGAACCATTCTGGAAAAGGGTTTTTGGGTCTCCTTACCACTCGCTGGCTCCTTCCTCTCTTCTTCCCCTGTCCGAAGAAGGGCCTGCTCTGGGGACGAACACTCTCAGCGCCCCTCTCTTTGCTTTCCCGGCGCCTCTGCCTCTCGACTGCACTTGGCAGGAAACTGGCCCGCGGGCCAGGTCTGCAGCCCGGCTCAGGGGCGCGGGGAGTTCGTGCCTCCCAGGCCCCCGGCCCCCTGCTGCATTCTCGTAGGCTCGCGGGGAGGACCGGCTGCCTCCCTCCCCTACAGCCCTCTCCTGTCTCTCAGCCTCGCCCTCTTCTGCCACTGGGCTGCGCGCGGGGGACTCAGGTCCGCGCTGCAGCAGATTTCTCATCAGCAAACAGCCCGAGAATCTGGAGAGCTGGAGAGCCTGAAACCGGAACGGATGAGGTGAATGGGATCAGGAAAGGAGAGGAGGAGAAAAGGCGGCAAAAAGCAGCCCGGGCAGGTCTAAGGGTCTGGTACCCGGGAGGAAAGAATTGGAGGAGATAAGGCCAGAGAAGACAACCAGAGAAGTTGAAACATCCTAGGGAAGAGAGGGAGGAAGGAAGAAAAAATTAATTGAAATAGCAAAGTTTAGGGAAATGAACAGGATGTGAAAGAAGAACCTGAGAAATGAAAACTGAGGTCCTGTAACATATTCTTTGATAGACATGAAGCACAAGTATAATTAAGAACAGTGTGAAGTGTCAAGCAGAAAGAGTAACTGAAGACTCCTCTTTCCAGTCTCCATTCAGGACAAATTTTCTCTACTGCTGTGGCCCACTTCAGGAGTCTGGGGACTCAGTTCAGGGGCTGAGGAAGGAGGATGGCTAGTGCTTGAGACAGTAGGCATAGAGTCTGATAGAAAAAGCAGGGTATTTTTTTCTGCACACATTTTTTGCTAGCTGGGCCTCTGGAATACTCTACTCCACACCCCTCCCAGAAGTCTTAAGCAACACATTAATGTCACTAGTTGTTCTGACTGGGCAGAATAATATTAATTATGCTAGCAAGTTTTGGAGCTATGATGTCACATCCTCTCCAGGTCACATTTACGACCTCATTTCACCTGACTGTTGGATGGAGTCCGAAAGCAGAGTGACCTGACTGTGGTAGCAATGAATGACAGGTTTCTATACCTCTCTACCGTTTGAGCTCTCTTGCTTTAGACGGTAGCTACAAGTCCTCAATTTCATTCAACTATGAGAGAGAAAGTGTTTTAAATCTTTACAGTTCTTTGGGTGTCATTGGTTGCATCAAGCCATTTTAAAGCCCAGAACCTTGGGTTGCATCAGTTTAACAAAAGCTTCTGAGGAATCATTAGAGGGGGAAGACAGCTAGTGCTTATGTTCATGTGATGTAACATTTGAACAAGGTGGACAATGGTTCAATTAATGTGGAAGTCTTACATGTGCCTGATCTGATAAAGACTTTTTTTTTGAAACATATATTACCTTTACTCCGTCAAGCCTCCTTTAATTAGATATCACATGCATTTGTAGTTGTAGATGATACTTAATATTCCCCACTAAAACTTCAGGGTGTTTTTCCTCAGAGAGTTTTTCCAAGTTCTGAATTTTGCTCTTAAAATCACATCTTTTTTTGTTGTTTATCCACTTTCCTGTTACATTTCACCACAGATCGTTATGACAAAAAACAACCTAATTGTGAGTAATTGGATTACACAAATCATACATTTGTCATTTCAGCTTATAACAGTTTAGTCTTGCAAGTCAAGTGGGACTTGAAATGTCTTCTTTTTGTCTTTTTTGTCAGTGTAAAGACTAAGGCTGGAAATGTCATTCTATTTTTTAATAAAATAACAAATACAATAGGCCACATAAAACCCAAGTTGAATTTAAGTTGAATTAAAATTTCAAAACCCACCAAATCATTAAACTCATCACCTAGTTGAGCAGCAGTGAAGTTCTGCCTAATGCACAGAGGTAATTATTACCTTTTACTCTTCTCCAAACTGAAAGCTTTGAGTTTTCATACGGTGTAATGCCACCATCGAAACAAATGCAAGACACGTTTTATTTTTCATCTAATTGCCATGATAGCACCTCAGCTAATATGACCACGAATGGCACAACTGTATTTTTCTAAGACAGTAATCTGGTTTTTGGAATTTCCATTTTTCCATTTAATTAAAACCTCCATTTTACTTTATGAATCTGTTACCTTTCTCTGAATATCTGTATAGAAATCTCCTCATGTCATACCTGTCTTTTACATACACCAAAAATGACACAGTTTTGGAGCTGGAGTACTGAGGAAGACAAGTGGAGGCTGGTGGTAGATTATATGCAATCATAAATAACAGAACAAATAATAAACAATGCTGAAGACAAAACAGTGAAGAATAAAACTGTGACTAGGAGTAGTAGTGGTACAAGAAACATCTGGACTTTTAATCCTGAGTGTATGGTCCTCTGAACCATTTTATAAATATGACTTGTGACCTCTTATTATCCTCAACTGTGAATTTACATATAGAAAGCAATGACCTGAGCCTCTCTTTGGAGCATTTGTAAAGGGAGAGGTAAGAGTTCATGCTACATAAGTATAAAAATTCAAAGAATTATTCCTAGCTGGGAAAACCAAGGACATATATATATTTTATTTTATTGCTGTTGTGTTATTCTAAGTGAATATTTTCACAATTTTCTGAACTGCAAATTTCTTATATATTAAATGAAGTTATCATACCAGAAATTTCTAAGATCCCTTAGAACTCCTCAAACCTCTGATCTTGTGAAGTCAGTTCAGCCAGCATTTGGCAGTTTTGCAATGGGAAAGGCTCAAATGCTGCGGGGCTTCTGTAAGGAACATGCCACAACCTCGGACTCAAAATTCTCACGTAGTTAGCAGAATATGATCACACAGAGTCAATGAATCACTGTCAAGAAGCAGAGGAGAAACAGCACGTGGAATGCACCAGAGAAGGCTTTGTCTAGATTTTTCAGAAAGAAAAGATAGAGGACAGAGAGAGAGAGAGAAAGAGATTTCTAGGAGGAAAAAAGGTGTCCAAGGGCCTGAAAGTATAAAGTACATGCTGCTAGTGTGTTCTAGAGTGCAAACTTGAGCATGTGGAGGGTGATAAGAACAGGAAGTCAGGTTGGACCATTATGAAGCAAATTGAAAAAAGTGCTTAGGATATTGAACCGTGTTTTGTTAACTGTCTGATATATATTAGAGGTTAATAGTATAATCAGGTATGATACTTCTTGGTTTTTTTATTTTTTAAGTATATTGTATTGATTATGCTATTAGAGTTGTACTAATTCTTCCCTCCTGCTGCCTCTGCCTAGCAACCCCCTTCCCTCTAGCAACCGCACCTACCTTAGCTCATGTCCATGGGTCATGAATGTAAGTTCTTTGGTTTCTCCATCTCCTGTACTATTTTTAACATAGCCCTGTCTATTCCGTACCTACCAATTATGCTTCTTATTCCCTGTACCTTTTCCCCCATTCTCCTCCTTCCCCTCCCACCTGATAACCCTCCAAATGATCTTCTTATCTATGATTCTGTTCCTGTTTTTGTATGTTTTTAAAATGCAATTGTTAATAATTGCGTTTGTTGTCATTTTACTGCTCAGAGTTTTAATCTTCTTTTCCTCAGATAACTCCATTTAATATTTCATGTAATAAGGGATTGGCGATGGTAAACTCCCTTAGCTTTACCTTATCTGGGAAGCACTTTATCTGCCCTTCAATTCTAAATGATAGCTTTGCTGGACAGAGTAATCTTGGTTGTAGGCCCTTGCTTTTCATCACTTTGAATACTTCTTGCCAGTCCCTTCTTGTCTGAAAAATTTCTTTTGAGAAGTCAGCTGACAGTCTTATGGGAAGTTTTTTGTAGGTAACTCTGCTTTTCTCTTGGTGCTTTTAAGATTTTCTCTTTATCTTTAACCTTTGGCATTTTACTTATGATGTGTCCTGGTATGGTTCTCTTTGGTTCCAACTTGTTTGGTACTCTCTGTGCTTCCTGGACTTGTATGTCTCTTTCCTTTGCCAAATTTTTCTTTCATTATTTCTTCAAATGTCTTCAATGTCTTTCTCTTCCTCTTCTCCTTCTGGCATCCTTATGATTTAGATATTTGCTCTATTGGAGATGTCCCAGATTCTCCTTACACTCTCATTGTTTTGTTTGTTTGTTTGTTTGTTTAAATTCTCGTTTCCTCATTCTGTTCTGGTTGAATGTTTATTTCTTTCTTATATTCCAAATCATTAATCTGAATCCTGGCTTCCTTCCCTTCACTGTTGGTCCCCTGTGGATTTTTCTTTATTTCACTTAAGGTAACCTTTATGTCTTCCCTTATGTTTTTGCTGTACTCAGTGAGTTCTCCGAGCATCCTGATTACCAGTGTTTTGAACTTTGCATCTGATAGGTTGGCTATATTTATGTTTCATTTAGTTCTTTTTCTGAGGTTTTGCTCTGCTATTTCACTTGGGCCATATTTCTTTGTCTCCTCAATGTGGTGTTTCCCTGTGTTTGTTTCTGTGTTTTAGGTAGAGTTGCTTTGACTCCCTGTCTTAGCACACCTGTTAAGTTGTTAGGGGCAGAGCCCTAGGTATTTGCCAAGACAGGACAAACTGCTTCACTACTCTATGGCTTTGTGTGTGGCAGAGGGGTCAGAACAGGGACAATACCACTGCTTGGCTTCTGGAGGTCAGCCTGGTACTGGCCCCATTTCTAGTCACTTCACCCACTTCCAGTATGCAACCGGTGCCCTTCCAGCTGTAGCCCTGGTGGTGTGCCCCAGAGTGGGTGGGTTGGGATACATTCCAAGATTGCCTAGGCCCTTTTAACAGACTCTCATGAGAGACTGGCAGTTTCTTCCACCACCCCAACCCCCACTAGCCCTTACAGTCAGAAGCTACGATGCTTTATTTTCCCAGCACTGGAACCCTGGGCTGCATAGTCTGGCCTGGGGCTGGCACCCCTCACTCCCAAGGTATCCCCCCAATCTTTTTCACCACATATGAATGTGGGACTGCCTGTTCCACTGCTACCGCCACCCCTCTGGTGCCACAGCGCTTCCTCTCCACCCTGGCTCCCCAGCTCCAGCCCTCCTGCCAATCTGGATGAATATGGCTTCTTTAAACCCTTGGTTGTCTGACTTCTATACAGTTTGATGTTCTGACAGTTCTGGGTGCTTTTTGTTTTGAGGTTAGTTGTGATTCTTCTTGTGGTTGTGTGAGGAGTGTCTACCTATGCTTTCATCTTGACGGAAAGTCCACGTATTTAAAAGGGAACATTTTTTTGTTAGTGGAGGTAGGGGGAGGAGCTGGTGACATAGACCAGGAAAGGCAGGATCCAAGACTAATTTATAGGCAGAACTTTCAGAAAAGCAGGTGATATGGGACTGGACTGGAGACTGGAGTAGGACATAGAAAAGAAACAAGATGAGGGAGACAGAGAGAGAAATCATTGCTGAGACAAAATGGACAGGGCGCACTCACCAGCTAATTCGGGGCGGGGGGGCGTGGGGGAGTGTAGTCATATTTAGGGTCTGTGTTATCTCCACATTTGAAAGTTGAATTTTCTGGATAGAAGTTGCAGTGATCAGAAGGTTGGAGATATATTCAATTAGGAAAAAGAACTTAGGAAGAAGAGCAAGTTTGCTGGGGAATAGTTTTGTGGAGTTTTTTTAAATTAAATTACACACAGACAGTTATATACTGACCACCTACCATCTGTGATTACTGTCCAAATGCTTAAGATATAAAAGTGAACAAAGCAAAAATCCCTGTTATTATTAAAAGTTCCCTGATGTTTATGAACCCTCATTAATGTGCCAAGAATTACACTAAGGTCTTACATATATCACTTGAGCTACAGAAAAATGTAGGTACTATTATGTTGAATAAGAAATACATCTAAAGGTTAAAATTGTTGCTCGTGATTTTATTATTAGCAAACGTTAGAGTTAAGAGCTAGGGATAAAACTCAGGCCTGTGTGATTCCAGAGACTATACTGTCTTTAATTAACATCTGCTGAGTTAATGAGGTGAAGGTGCAGTGAGGGGTCTGGAAGCTGAAAAATAAACTGGAAAAATCCACAACATTTAGAAAAGTGGTGTGGTCTACTAGAAAGGTCTCAAGCTTTAAAAAAAATAACAAATGGGTTCAGATTGTACAGGCTCTTGCCTTCCTTGCTATTGTACCCTGCATATGTTACTTAATTTTTTTGTTCTGATAGAATATATATATGTGTAAACCTTCAGCTCAGCTCTGGCATATCATAGACAATTCTGTTTAATAATGAGTTGCTAAAAATGTGATCGAGGCTCCAGTAGAGGGAGGTGCAGAGTGCCATATGAGCAAAATAAGAAGTTTAATGCTGATTTTGAGAGAATTCAGGAAGAACTCACAAAGAGAAAGTTGAGCTAAATTTTTATTGGTGTATAGACATTATGAGGGAGAGAAAAATATGTATAAAATATTTGGGAGTTTCTAGGAGTTCATAAAAGTTTGGTAAAACTGGAGTTAAAGTTGTATGGGGAAGTGCTGGAAGTGTGGCTAGAAAGCAAAGAGAGACGGTTATGATCTGTCTCACTCAGCAGTTTGGTCTTCGTCTCACAGGGATGGAGAAATCACGAAAGTCTATAAGCAATGGGGTAAAATGATCAGATTTTTATTTTAGAGCCAAAATCTTGGCGTAAGTGTGGTAAGTGATATACAATGAGGTTGGAGACAGGAAAAGAAATATGGAAACTGCAGAAATTAGTCTAGGTTAAAAATGACTATGTGAAGAAAATAATAATAAAAGTTATTTGACCCTAAAATCATACTTGTAGGTTTCTATCCTAAATATACACTAGCAGAATTATGAAAGTGCATGCACAAAGCTTTTTATTACAGTACAATTTATTATAGCAAAACACAAAACAACCCGAACATTCATCGAGAGGAGGCTCTCTTGCTAAGCTATGGTGTATCTACAGAGTGGGATGTTGTATAGTTAGTTATTTACGGAAAAAGGAGTGCCTCTGGATACCACAACAGGCTGATCTCCAGGACATGCTAGGGGAGAAAAAGCAAGGCAGAGACAAGAGCGTGGCACAGTAGCATTTATCTAAAAGGAGAAGTATTTCCTCGAGGAACAGAAAATCAGAGTGGCAAAAAGAATCAAACATTCCGTAGCTATTCAGAGTTGCACTATTTAATTTACTTAAAAAAATAAAATTTTGGCTTATCCTCCCAAGTGGGATAGCTCCTAAAGACAAAAATAATCACAAAAAAACACAACTTACACCGACTTCACTAATCATATTGTTGATGCTCATATTAATATTGTTATTTTGAGATTGTTAGGTATATATTGTTGTGTAAATCAAGTAAATTATTATGCTTTCTTTATTGGAAAAAACATTAGAGGAAGATGATATATCTTGAGATTGAAAAAGATAAATAAAAAGCCTGCTAATTCTGAATTTGAACTGGAAGTTTTAGTATATTTAATATATTCCATAAAATATGTATTCCTTGGATCTATACATTAAAGACTTAGAAAAAATTAGTAATGTATTTAAAATAAGCACTGCATGTACAGTTGATAGTATCTAATACCATTTTCTACTGAAAGACACCAGAGTTCCTTGGAAAAATTACTCATTCCAACTCAAGGAAGGAAATTGTAAGGTACCCCTGGAAAATTTTTGGTAATAACAGAAAGCAAGAAAGCTATTATAAGTACTAAGATTATGTCAAAAGTTTTCAGGAGCCAACTAGAAGATTGGCTGAAGTTGAGAAAATTAAGGTAGCGAAAGGAATAATACCTGTATTATATTATTACCAGTCACTATTAAATCCATGTCATCAAAATGATCATTTGGAAAAGACAGAAGCCCCTTTGGTCTCATTTATATGCTAATAAACCAAATCATAATGTTTTTAAAGTAAAATTCATTTTGGAATAAGTTTTGATTTGCAGAAGGTTTTCAGAGATACCACAGATTGTCTCTGCATACTCTCCCTAATTTCAAATTCCCTGAATGTTATCATCTCACATCACTCTGATGCATTTGTTGAAACCAAGAAACCAATACTAGCATGTTCCTATCAACTTGACTGTGAACTTTATTTGGATTTCACCACTTCTTTCATTTGCACATTTTTCTGTTCCAGGACCCAACTCGGGACACTTCCCTGCATTCGGTTGTCATGGCTCCTTGGTCTCCTCTGTCCGGCAGCAGTTTCATCATCTTTGTTTTCATGACCTTGACAGTTGGGTGAATATTGGTCAGATGTTTTGCAGAATGTCTCCCAATTTAAATTTGCTAGATTCTTTCTTCATGCTTAGACTGAGGTTATGAATTTTTGATAATAATGTCGTAAAAGTTAAATGTCTTTTTCACCTAAGTCCAAGGGGATCCATGTTATTTTCATGGACATCAGTCATGATAACACCCATCTATTGGTTAAAATGTGTTACGAAGTATCGCTATTAGTGAGTCATGAAGTATGGTCATCATGTGCATTTTCTGTTTTAGCCTTAGTGTGACACTTAAAGAAGTCCTGTTTCCTTTTGCTGGAGAGTGTCATTTAAAAATCAAAATCTGGAAAATGTGTGTGTTCATTGTTACTGGGTTGTCATTGCTCCCAGGTTCTCACATAAGACAAACATAGGGTACTAACCTATGTATATATACATGTCTGTATTGTTTCTCTGTCTGTGTATGTATTCAACTAAGCATGAGTTCATACCGATAACTGCAACTCAAATTCTGCACTACAAAATTAATTCTAGCCTCCTTTCTTGCTTATCTTTTTAGGTATCAAAAGGAGGAATAGCTGCACTGTGTTAGAAAACGTCATTGTTAAACTTATGCCATCACAATGATGATTTTAAAAATATAGATAGAAGCCCTATTGCTCTCCTTCATGTAATGAGAACAACTCATGATTTCTCTCCAACAGTGGTAAACTTGGTTCTCCCATAATCAAGTAAAATACACTTATTTATGGTGTCAGCCTTTAAGTTTTCCAAAAATGTTTGAATCGTTTATCCCATATTTTTGTTTTCACCTGCTGGGGATTCCTGAAAAGCCATGTCTGTTGTTAACTATCCGCATGCCTGGAAAACAGTGGCTTCCATACAGACATTCGTATACAGAGATGACAGTACTTACGGCGTTTGCCCTATAAGAGACCAGTGCATTATCCAGAATAGTATCAGTGATTTAATACATTTGTTTATGTGTTTATTAGCTAAAACGTTTCTTGGCAGGACCTAGTTTTTTTCAATGTATTTGTGTTTTCCCCAGTTGAACTGATACTTTTTAAAATTTTCACATTTTCCTGCACTTTCCAGCAGTGGGAAGAATACCCTAGTGCCTCATGGAGTGCCTTACTTTACCTTTTTAGTCTGTCAACCTTGAAATCAGCACACTAATCTTGCCCTGTGGCAACTGCTTGACTAATCTTTTGTCATCTATCTACCCAACACGGTCCTTCCATGAAACTGATGCTGTGTGTGACTTCAATGCTGATAAATTCTCTCTTCTAGGAGGACAGAATCCTCATTACCAAAAAGATTACTTTCCTTGTTTTATGTTCCTCATTCCTCTCTGGGGTCACTGTAATTGAAAGGAGGTGCCAAGTAGGACCTGGCAGTCTTTCCCTCATTCACTCATTCATTCATTCACCCTGTATTCGTAGAGCATTTACTAGGGATCATGATATCTATCATAAGGGAATAAAAAAGTGTTTTATCTATTATGGTCTTTGTTCCTTACATTTAAAGAATTGCAAACACAGGCACATGTACATAAACACATACATACAAGTGAGTACAAAAAGTATGTTGCAAACCCTGTGATCTTCAAGGCAGGAATCACTGATTTACCCTACCCCAGTGCTAGTTCTGGGATAGGAATGGCCATGTAAAGCATGATGGGAAATATATGAGCTTCATTTTAAAACACTGGAAGGTTTTCACTAGTTAAGAGCATTCTAGGCAGGGAAGAAGTGGATGTGCGTTAGGAGCAATGAGTAGCCCAGAGATAGGAATCATAATGTGAGTTAGTAGCTAGTAAAGCTCAGAAGTTTGAATAAAACCAGACAGTAAAGAGCCTGGTGCGTGTAAACATTAAATAAATATCTGGTAAATAAATTAGCAAGTGATACAAAAATGGAGTTTTGAGATACACATATCCCCTGCACCTTATTTATTAACAAATACTATTGTATTTATTCTAATAATGAAATCACAATCAATTTTGCCTAAGTTCAAGCATGTATAGGTAGTTTTTGAAGAATTTATGAAATTTCTTGAATAATCGCACCCTTCAAAAATGATATTTTAGGTTGTATAAATTGATATTATACTGGGCTTTACAGCTTAAGCATCTACACTAAGCACATTAATAAAATACATATTTGATATTTTAAAATTTAATTCAGCCTTGCACAATTTAATAGCGATAGTTATAATAGTCCTTTATGAAGCTACTATGATATAAATGTAATTTTTAGTTCTTAAAACAGTCCTTCAATTTAACTTGTACTAGCATTGTTTCAGAGATGAGAAGATGAAGCTTGGGTGAAGTGAACAGCCCAATGTCACACAGCCAGTAACGGTGCAGCAGGGCTCAAAGCAACATCATTCTGGCTTAAAGCCTGTGCTCTCATGACTATTCTATTTAATTTCCTTTAGTTGATTTGCACCTGTTATCTTTGCCTGGGCTCTGACTTATGCTGAAGCTTATACACCAGTAATGAAATAAATATTAAGTACATTTGCATATTTGTAGAAATGTTAGTATTGACTAATTTAACACAAATGCCATGGTAGCAAAATTAGACCAATATCATTAATTTCTTTCATTTAACAAGTAGATATATTTGTTTGTTTAGGAAGGAGAAAATCTAAAAATAGGGAAGTACAGGTGTCTAACTCAGCTATGTGACCAGCTGATACTGAAAACAACTCAAATTATTGACACTAGAGTTACCCTCTCCCCCATTATTAATCACATGTATCCCAGTGTGTTGGTTGAAGTCCTCAACTGGACATCCTCTCTCCTGTTTTCTGATTTTTTCCTTCCTTTCTTAGCACCTAAGAGGATTAAGTGGTATGTATTTCATCATATACTATCCAACTGCCTTCAGAAAAGGCATACAACTGTAATTGAATAACAATAAAAATTAAAGAAAGAAAATATCCTTGGCTGTGACAATATATTTTGCATACATGTTTAACAAAATAACATGGAGCTATAATAACTTTCCTTTCCAGACGACTCTGCTCACAAACCTTGTGTGCTTTCTTGTGCAACGTGTGCTGCCAACCAAGCACAACTCTTAGTACAGTGCAGAAATGATAGGTGAACTTTTATGGCTTTACCACTACCACCTCCAGACGTATTGTTCAAGTTGATTATTAAATATCTTTATTTTATTCTAGAAGAATACAAAAATAGTATTAGTAGGAAAGTACATATTATAACATCATATATAATATAATTTTGCATATAAAATTAGATGGATCTCCACAACAGTATTATTCATCATTATTTGTGGAATGTGAGATAATATGTAATTTGCATTTTTTAATTTTTATTTTTTAACTTTTTTTTATTGTTGTTCAAGTACAGTTGTCTCCATTTCCCCCTCGCCATTCTTCCTCGCCCCAGCCATCCTCACCTCCCTTCCCTGATCCCACACCCCTTTGGTTTGTCCATGTGTCCTTTACACATGTTCCTGAAAACCATTCCACCTTAACCCCATTGTCCCCTCCCACATCTATGTACTTCTAAGTTTTAAAAAATTGGTCTGTGCTGCTTTTTTTTGTAAGCATAAAAACATCATTTTCAAATCACAGGGGTAAAAATCTTTGCCTTATTTACTCCTGCACATTAATACTATATCAAATTTGTTACACTTTTATGTATTTTTATGAGAAAATAGATTAATAATATCTACTGTTCCTTTATTTACTATCTGAAATAGTGGAGTGTAGCTACAAATTAAATTCAAACCTAGATTTCTCATAGGGATTTTGTTGGTAGAGATATGTACTATACAAAAGTAAAATACTTGATTGTTCTGTACAGTGTAAAATTTTACTTGGGAGATCCTTTCATAAAGCCACAAGTAAGTGAAGATGAAATACCTTCTAAGAAAATAAAAACTATGTATATAATATATAAAATCACTTCACACCCTATGTAAAGATTAATAGATTAGTGGAGAAAATGAAATTTGCTTTGTAACTGGAGGAAATAAAGTGTACAAAATTAAACAAGCCAAAACACATCGAAAGGAAACATAAAAGCATGCAGCATGTCTTGGCTGGAGCAGAATCCATATCAAATAAGTGAAATCTCTCGTAAGACAGACATTGGAGGAACACATCAGATGAGTGGAAACATTTGAGGATCAGCTGGGCTATAAAAATGAGTTCAAGTAGTTGTATGTTTTCTAATGGTAGACTTTATGTCCTTTAGGCTGTTTATTCTATGTGCACAGTGTAAGCTGGAACTTGGGTGAGGTAGAATGTAGCAAAAGAAGCCACAATTATCCTGGGTATCCCTCTACCTTATGAGAGATTTTTAACATTGCATAGACATGATAGTGGTATGCAAATTTTTATGTACCCTTCTTAGTAAAATAAAAGTCATCATACACTGAAATATATATTTAGTAGAATTTATAAATTATTTACTATTATCACCCCAACATATTAATGCATTTGGGCATTAAACCATGAAAATATAGAAGTTAAAAGATAAGATGTGGAGAACAGAAGATGGTGGCGAGATAGGTGGGAGCTGAGTCCACTTCCCCTCGGCACCAGTGAAACACCTAGTTGACCTGAGAAACAGAGCGAACAGCCAACGGTATTCCAGTGTATATGAAGATCAGAGACCAAAGATAGAGGACATTGAAAGATCTGACGGTAAGAAGAGTGCTTAAGGACAATAAGGCCCCTGGGATCAGCACGGGGACCAGGGCGGCTGAAGGCCCGGCCTGAGTGCAGGGTCTGCTGCAGGATTCTTGGGAGAGAGCCAGGCTGGGCTGTGTGAGAGGCCAGGTGCTTGTTTGGACCAGAGAGGCTTGAATAAGAAGAATTTCTTGAAAAGAAAAAGAGAAAATAGAGGCACTCAGTGGCTAGTTAGAGAACTCTCCGCAGCAGCCGTGGCCTCTGCCACCCCTTCCCTCTCAGCCCCTGGACTGTGAACCCGGGATAAGCAGCTACGGCGCTCACCTGAAGCCTGGTTGGTGTGCACCAAGATCAGCGGACTGGGCGCCCACAACTGTAACCACAGGTGGGCGCACACCCTGATAGTAGCCCAGCTGCCTGGGTGCACAGGCACAAAGTGCCTGGGTGGGTGTGCACCTCCATCAGTGGCCTGGGCGCCCACACTTGTAACCTCGGGTGGGTGTGCACCTGTATCAGTGGCTGGCTGCCCCACACACAGGCCCAAAGCCACAGATTGGCAGCACAACCTAATCAACGGCCTGGCTGCCTGCAAGTGACCACACTTAAAAGCACTGGTTCTGAACAACTCCCACCTAGCCCCTGCACACAGAGCCCTGCAGGGCCTACTGGATCTCTAGGAGGAAGGCAGAACGCCCAGCAGAGGGGAGCTGCAGGACTAGGGGAGACTGCAGTCCCCGGAAAGACTTGATCCAGTAGGGGAATGAACTACCCCATAGAAGCGCCGAGAGCCCCTAGCATCTAAGACAGCAAAGAGCAAGAAGGTGGAGTGTGAGTTGCCCTTAGTTGGTGCAACTCAAGGACAGCACAACTGGTGAACTAAAGACCTAGTGGGGAGCAGAAGGACCCTGAGGAACTGGACTGGAGGCTGAAAAACAGCAAAGACTGTGGCTCAGGAAGGGAGAAAAGTGAAACCAATCCCTCCAACCACCTTCTCCCGTTTCACAGACAGGAAGACCAGGAGAACTAACCTGACTGATTTAAAGCCAGCAGAAGACTTTTTTTTTCTTTCCTTTTTTTTTCTTTTTCCTCCTTTCCCCCTAAGTTCCTTTTTCCTTTCTGTCCTTCTTTCTTTTTTTATTCCTTCTTCCTTCCATCCTTTACCTTTCTTATTCCTTCTTCCTGCCTTCTTTTATTTATTTTTTTGTTATAATTTTTGTTAAAATTCCTTCTTATCTTTCCTCCAATCTTTTTTTATTCCTTCTTCCTTCCATTCCTTTTCTATAGCCTTTTTCCCTCCTTCCCTTCTCCTTTTTTTTCTCTTTTCCTTCTTTCTCTTTTTCCCACAGGTGAGACAATAAAACGTAGAGTGCTGAAAAGACCAGAGTTAGACTGTGTTAGACCCATAAACGTCAGCTCAAGACCAGTGAGCACAGGAGATTAAGGACACGGCACCACTGAATCCCATTGGCATTCTACCATAGAAGTTTATGCCATAAACCCAGGGGGTCAGAACAGATCAATTTAAGAAGCAGAGGCTAACAAGAAGAGTCTCACAAACAATGAGAAGATAAAGAAACAATCCACAAGTGAAAGGAAAGGAGGAAGCCTCAGAAAGAATGCTAACTGAAAAAGAAGCATGTCAACTATCAGATACTGAGTTCAAAGCAACACTTATCAGGAAGATCACTGAGCTCACAGAGAACTACCAGAAACTACAGGGAAACAACAATGAACTCACTGCAAACTATATCAACATGAAAAAGGAAATAGAAACTATCAACAAGGGCCAAGAGGAAATGAAGAATACAATTTCTGAACTGACAAACACAGTAGAAGGAATCAAAAGCAGACTTGATGAAGCAGAGGATCGGATCAGCAAACTGGAGGACAAAGTAGAAAAAAATACCCAGAAAGAGCAAAAACAGGAAAAGAGGCTTAGAAAGAATGAAGAGGGATTAAGGGAGATGCAGGACAACATGAAACGTAACAATATCCGTATAATAGGAATACCAGAAGGAGAAGAAGAGCAAGGGATAGAAAACGTGTTTGAAAAAGTAATTATGGAAAATTTCCCTAATCTGAGGAGAGAAAAAGTCACCCAAATCCAGGAAACACAGAGAGTCCCAAGCAAGAGGAACCCAAAGAGGCCAAATGAAAGACACATCATAATTAAAATGGCAAAATTCCAAGACAAAGAGAGGATCTTAAAGGCAGCAAGGGAGAAACCAGAAGTAACATACAAGGGAGCCCCAATGAGGTTAGCAACTGACTTCTCAATGGAAACGCTCCAAGCCAGAAGAGAATGGCACAAAATATTCCAAGTAATGAGAACCAGAGGCCTGCAACCAAGACTATTTTACCCATCACGGCTCTCAATTAAGATAGAAGGCCAAATAAAGAGTTTCCCAGACAAAAGAAGTCTAAAAGAATACACCTCCACCAAACCAGCTCTGCAAGAGATGCTAAAGGGACTGCTTTAAGGAAAAGAAGGAAAAGAGAAAGAGAGTGGATCACAGGTACGAAAAAATGGCAATGAATAACTACTTATCGACAATAACCTTACACGTAAATGGATTCAATGATCCAATCAAAAGACATAGAATAGCTGAATGGATAAGAAAACATGACCCACACATATGCTGCCTACAAGAAACCCATCTCAGGACAAAAGACCTACACAGACTGAAAGTGAAGGGCTGGAAACAAATTTTCCAAGGAAACAGACAGGAAAAAAAAGCAGAGGTAGCAATACTCATATCAGACAAAATAGACTTCCAAAGAAGGGCCATAAAGAGAGACCCAGAAGGTCACTTCATAATACTCAAAGGAAGATTCAACCAGGAAGACATAAACATTGTAAATATGTATGCACCCAACATAGGAGCACCCAAATACATAAAGAAAATCTTGGAGGACTTCAAGAAAGATATTGACAGCAACACAATTATAGCAGGGGACTTTAACACCCCACTGTCAAAAATGGACAGGTCTTCCAAACAAAATATCAAGAAGGATATTGTGCCACTTAACAACACCCTAGAGGAAATGGACTTAACTGATAAATATAGAGCTTTTCATCCCAAAGAAGCAAAATACACATTCTTTTCAAGTGTACATGGAACATTTTCAAAGATAGACCACATGATAGGATACAAAGCAAGCCTCAACAAATTCAAGAAAATTGAAATCATACCAAGCATTTTCTCTGACCACAAGGGACTGAAACTAAAAACCAACCCCAAAGAAAAAACCCAGAACACTCAAAATCATGGAGACTGAATAGCATGCTATTAAACAATGAATGGGTCAAGAACCAGATTAGGGAAGAAATCAAAAACTTTCTGGAAACAAATGAAAATGAATTTACAACAACCCAAAACGTATGGGACACAGCAAAGGCAGTCCTGAGAGGGAAGTTCATAGCAATACAGGCCTACCTTCAAAAGATAGAAACATTTCAAACAAACAACCTCACCCTACACCTACAAGAACTCGAGGAACAACAACAAAGACAGCCCAGAGCAAGCAGAAGGAAGGAAATAGCCAAGATCAGAGCAGAATTAAATGACATAGAGACTGAAAGCACAATTGTAAGGATCAATGAATCCAGGAGCTGGTTCTTTGAAAAGATAAATAAAACCGACAAGCCTTTAAGTAGGCTCATGAAGAAAAAAAGAGAGAGGATCCAAATGAACACAATCAGAAAAGAAAGAGGAGAGATTACAAATGATACCACAGAAATACTAAGGATTGTAAGAAATTACTACAAAGAACTGTATGCTAACAAATTTGAAAACCTAGGTGAAATGAACACATTTCTAGAAAAATATAATCTTCCAAAACTGACTGAAGAAAAAGCAGAAAACCTGAACAGACCAATCAATATCAGCAAAGGAAATTGAAGCTGTCATCAAGAAACTCCCATCACACAAAAGCCCTGGACCAGATGGTTTCACAGGAGATTTCTACAAAGCATTTAAGGAAGAACTAACCCCTATCCTTCACAGACTATTCGAAAAAATCCAAACTGATGGAAGACTCCCAAACTCTTTTTATGAAGCCAGCATCATCCTAATCCCAAAACCAGATAAAGACACAATGAAGAAAGAAAACTTCAGGCCAATATTGCTGATGAACATAAACGCTAAAATCCTCAACCAAATATGGGCAAATGGCACCCAGCAATACATTAAAAAGATCATCCACCATGACCAACTGGGATTCATCCCAGGGATGCAAGGATGGTACAGTATTCACAAATCAATAAACATCATACACCACATAAACAAAAGCAAAGACAAAAATCACATGATCATATCAATAGATGCAGAAAAGGCATTTGATAAGATACTTTCTGATAAAAACACTCAGCAAAGTGGGAATAGAGGGAGCATTCCTCAACATCATAAAGGCCATATATGAGAGACCTACAGCCAACATCATACTCAATGGACAAAAACTTAGAGCTTTCCCACTAAGATCAGGAACAAGACAAAGATGTCCTCTCTCACCACTCCTATTCAACATAGTATTGGAACTCCTAGCCACAGTAATCAGAGAAGAAAAAGCAATAAAAGGCATCCAAATTGGAAAGGAGGAAATGAAACTGTCACTGTTTGCAGATGACATGATAGTGTACATGGAAAACCCTATAGACTCCACCAAAAAACTACTCGACCTAATAAATGAATTTGGCAAAACAGCTGGATACAAAGTCAATACTCAGAAATCAAATGCATTCCTGTATACCAACAATGAAACTGCAGAAACAGAAATCAGGGAAAAAATCCCATTTGATATAGCAACAAGAAAAATAAAGTACCTAGGAATCAACTTAACCAAGGAGGTAAAGGACCTGTACTCAGAAAACTACACAACATTGAAGAAAGAAATTAAGGAAGACACAAACAAATGGAAAAATGTACCATGCTCATGGATTGGAATAATTAACATTATCAAAGTGGCCATGCTACCAAAAGCAATTTATAGATTCAGTGCAATCCCTATTAGAGTACCCATGACATATTTCACAGATAGAGAACAAACATTTCAGAAATTCATATGGAACCATAAATGACCCTGAATAGCTGCAGCAATTTTGAGAAAGAACAAAGCAGGAGGGATCACAATACCTGATATCAAACTGTATTACAAGGCCACTGTAATCAAAACAGCCTGGTACTGGCATAAAAACAGGCACATAGACCAATGGAAGAGAACAGAGAGCCCAGAAATAAACCCAAGTCTCTATGGTCAATTAATATTTGACAAAGGAGGCAGGAGCATAAAATGGAGCAAAAACAGCCTCTTCTACAGATGGTTTTGGGAGATCTGGACAGCCACATGCAAAAAAAATGAGACTTGATCACCAACTTACACCATACACAAAAATAAACTCAAGATGGATAAAAGACTTAAATATAAGTCGTAACACCATAAAAGTCCTAGAGGAAAACGTTGGCAGGAAAATCTCAGACATTCCACACAGCAACATCCTCACAGTCACATCCCCTAAAGGAAAGGACATAAAGGAAAGAATAAACAAATGGGACCTCATCAAAATAAAAAGTTTCTGGAAGGGTAAAGAAAACAGCACCAAATTACAAAGAGAACCAACAGTATGGGAAAACATATTTCCCAATGATACCTCAGACAAGGGCCTGATCTCCAAAATATATAAAGAACTCACACGACTCCACTCCAGGAAGAGAAACAACTCAATTAAAAAGTGGGCAAAGGACTTGAACAGACACTTCTCCAAGGAAGACATACAGAGGGCCCAGAGACACATGAAAAGATGCTCAGCACCACTAGCCATCAGAAAGATGCAAATTAAAACCACAATGAGGTACCATCTCACACCAGTCAGAGTGGTCAACATAAACAAATCAACAAACAAATGTTGGAGTGGATGAGGAGAAAAGGGCACCCTAGTGCACTGTTGGTGGGAATGCAGACTGGTGAGGCCACTGCGGAAAACAGTATGGAATTTCCTCAGAAAACTAACAATGGAACTGCCCTTTGACCCAGCGATTCTGCTGCTGGGATTATACCCTAAGAACCCTGAAACACCAATCCAAAAGAACCTATGCACCCCAATATTCATAGTAGCATAATTCACAATAGCCAAGTACTGGAAGCAACCTAAGTGCCTATAAGCAAATGAATGGATCAAAAAACAATGGTACATTTACACAATGGAATACTACATAGCAGGGAGAAAGAAGGAGCTTATACCCTTTGCAACAGCATGGATGCAACTGGAGAGCATTATGCTAAGTGAAATAAGCCAGACGGTGAGGGACAAATACCATATGATCTCACCTTTAACTGGAAGATAATCAACAGAAGAAAAAAGCAAACAAAATATAACCAGAGACATTGAAGTTAAGAGCAATCTAACAATGGGCAGGGGTGAGTGGGGAGGGGACAGTGAGGAGAGGGGATTATAGGAACTACTATAAAGGACACATGGACAAAAGCAAGGGGGAGGGTGGAGATGGGGGAGGGAGGTGGGTTCAGCTGGGGTGGGGTGGAGGGATGGGGAGAAAAGGCACACAACTGTAATTGAATAACAATAAAGATCAAAAAAAGATAAGATGTAAATATTTCTAGTGTATTTTATTTTGATCAATTAAATATTTCAATTTTCCCTATAACACCATTTTTATACTGTTAATAAATTTCTAATAACATTATGTGCATTATATTATTGTATTTTTAATTGACTTTTTGTGAGAGCAGTGTGATCAAATATGCTTTATTAGTCTTGAAATTTTGCTTTAATACTTTATGATGCATGTATTTTAAGATCTGCTTATACTTTTGGTTTGCTTTGGTTCCGGTTTTCATGGCTACCAAAGTTGAGGATGCACCATAAAGACATACAGGTACAGATGGATAAACAAGTCACAAAAAAATAAATCTCCACATTTAGTTTTGGATCCAATTCACTAATTATTCAAAGTTTATGTCTTGAAATCTTTTATTAAATTATATTCTAGTAGAAGTCTTGCTTTACAAGAGATTTAAAATATATGGAGACTGTTTATTTGAATATTATATTCCTGAGTTTTTTCAAATGTGTGAATTGGACTTGTAGGAGACCCAGGCACATTTTGCAGCAACCCACATGAAAACACTCTAAAGCATTAATTTTCTAAATTATATTTCTATAGTGTAGTTTTTTTCAAAAAGCAGTTGCTTTTTTCTAGGGCAAAAGTATCATCTATACTTTAAGGGACAAATTGTGTCTAAATATTTGGCAAAAATATTTTTTAAAAATCTGCTATGTAATATCCTATGACGACAATTGATTTAATGGCTCAGCACATTCTGAGCACTTCCTTTAAAAAAAAATGTTTTCCAATCCTTTAAAGTAATTTGCTCTAAATAAATAACAAAACCTCTGTGACATAATAAATATTTGTATAGGCAGTCATTTTCCCATTACAAAGAACTGTAAATATTCTATTTAAAGAATTTGTTTTTATAAAACTGACCACCTTGAAAGATTTTTATCACATGTAAGCTACTCAAAAATGCTTAGAACAAAGCAAGGGCTCATGGCATCACTAGTAGTGATCCATCACCCTTTGAGACTCTACAAATCCCACTATTTTTTAAAAAAAAAATAACATGCAATATGAATGGACATATGGCCAGCTAGCATATTGATTGTGTTTTCACCCTCTGGATATGTCCACATATTAAACTTCTATAAACTGATTTTTCTCATTTTTAGTATTGAAGTGGCACAGAGAAACAAATTTCAGAGATAATATTGGTAGGACTGAAAAACAAGCTGAACTGAGGGAATAGAAATTAGAGATCAAGAGGGAAAAAAAAAGATGTCTGTTGGATTGAGTGAATGGGTTTATGACTGTGTTTCAACGTAAGAATTAAAAAATGAAAAATGTGTGACTTGTTGATTACCTTGAGGGGTGCATAATGGAGATGTTCACTTGGCAATAGAATATGGTGTAGTGGATGTGAGGCGCAGCTGAGAGATCTGTATCAGACTTGGAAATTGAGGGGAAAATAGCCTAACTATGATATTTCTTACGATAGGAGGGACAAGGAAACTCAAGGATAGGGTGTATAGAGGGAAAAGAGGACCGAGAACCTAGTTTGGAGAGACAGAGTGCGGAAAGAAAAAAAGCCCATGGAAGATAAAGACAACTCAGACTAAGAGGACAGCCAGGAGAAAATGGTGTCATGGATTTCCAGTAAAAAAAAGATAATAATAACTGTGCCACATGCTACAGAGATAAAAAAAATTTTGCAGTCTGAAAATTGTTCATTAGAAGTGAAAAACTATTAATAAAGTTCCAAAAGAAGTTTTAGCTTGTCAGTGAGTGACAGAAACCCGTCTCGGTGGGTTGAGAGGAAATAAAATACGAGGGCATGAAAATCAGTGGAAATGGACAAAGTAACGCCCACTTCTTTGTTTTTAACTACATCATTTTTTACAAAATTGAAAGCAGGCTCTTTTTCTTCTTCTGTATTTGTCTTTTCCCTTGACTTTTGTCCCCTTATCCTCACCCTTTTCCTGATTCCCACCCTAAATGTCATCACTCAGTTGTCTGAATCTCTATAGCACCCAGGTACTTCTAGCTTCACACCTTTTTGCAGACATTTCCGTTTATGTTTGCATAATTTTTGAAAGGTGAAGGTCCATCAAAGCTAGTGGTGCACCTATGATTGATTCTGTGTCATTGAACCAGGCCCTCTCACCTTTTGAAGGTGTCTATAGTAGACTTGGTAAAGGGCAAATCAACTGTTCAATAAGTTAAATAATTATAAGAATAATTATCTTGGGCTGTTGTAGCCTAGTGGATTGAGCACCCGCCTGTGAACCAAAGGGTCACTGTTTCCATGCCCAGTCAGGGCCAGGTCCCCAGTAGGGGGCTCGAGAGATGCAACCACACACTGATGTTTCTCTCCCTCTCTTTCTCCTTCCCTTCCCCTCTCTCTGAAAATAAATAAATAAAATCTTTAAAAAAAAGAGTAATTAACTACAGAGTAGTAAAGAAAATAGTAAATAATGAATTATATCAAACTTCAAAATAGTATTTTCTACGTAAAGGAGAAACTTGATCTCTTGCAAACATTGTTTTTTAAAGAAAAACATGTTTTATGCATTGAATGGCTAAATGCAATTTTTCACAACTTTTAGTTGTGATCTCTTTACAGTTTTGTTAGATCTCATCTTTGAGACACTTTGTTTAGAGGTCGATGATAAAAAACATGAGCTGTTTATTTAATAATAATTTAATACTTTTCCCAAGTTGATGTTATTAGATAACTTAAGTCTTCTTAATTAACTTTATATTGAACTTTCTTGTAACCATGGGTATGGATTTTAGATATAATCAAAGTTTTTCATGTTAAATAAAACATAAAAGTTTTGAAAGATTTTCATTTCAAAATAGTAATTCTTTTTTAAATATATTTATTGATTATGTTATTACAGTTGTCCCATTTCTCCCCCTTCACTCCACTCCATCCTGCCCACCCCCTCCCTCCCACATTCCCCCCTATAGTTCATGTCCATGGGTCACACATATAAGTTCTTTGGCTTCTACATTTCCTGTACTATTCTTACCCTCCCCCTATTTTCCACCTACCATTTAAAAATAGTAATTCTTGATTTACAGAATGCCCATGCATTGTTGGAGAAGCCACTCCACAGCCAAGTGCAAGACACATTAACTGCAAAGGGACAAAAGTGTCCAGTATATGTAATCTTAAAATTTGGGAATGGCCACCTGAAGAGTCACCTGTCAGGAGCCACATTTTACTTCCATGATCTCTGGTCCCCCATTGTCAGTACTTTGGGCTGAGGGATAAGCTCCATGGGGACTGGGAAGAGGATTCTTTGAGAAATTCCAAAGGCCCCCTTCTGTAGTAGATAGTGTGTGTTGTGCAGCTGGCTGCTAAGGCAACAGCCATGTGGAAGAACACCTTGGTGTTTGTCTTCAGTACCTTCAGTGTTTGTAGCTGAGCAGTGAGTACTCATTATCTTCAATATGCTCACAGCCTATAAGCATAGTTTAGTTTGATAGTATATTCCCAGTCTTCATCAGAGAAGTCAGGGGCCAGTGTACTTTAATCTGGAAATGCTGTCCAAGGAGTTTCTGGAAATTTCTAAGCCCTACTTGTCCATCTCCAGGACTGAAGTCAGTATCTTAGGACATATCTATGTCTTTCACAGAGCAACATTGAGCTATTGAGAAGCTCTGCTTTATAGCACGTAGCAAAATATCTTATTCATAGATGAAGAAAGGGATGGAAAGTGAAGGAAGAATTCACGAGTTGTCTCGGTAGCTAGATGCAAAACACACACTATCCAAAACAGAATTCAGGAGCCTCTTCATAAAGACTGTGACCTAAAGGAGAAAGAGTGACAGCCATTGTCATACAGTTACAAATCATTATTAGACACCTATAATATAGGATGCTGTGTTTTGGGGAGAATTTCAAAATGTATAAAACAGCTCTGCTGAGAGACATACATGTCTTGTGTATCTGTGGTACAAGATACAGTACAGTAAACACAATGAAGGTAAGAACTCAGTGCTGTGAGGATGCAGTTAAGACTATTTATTCTATTTCCACAGCAATTAAATCATTTAAAATACGTATCAAACACTTTATATAAAGTGAGAGTTTCAAATGATGGTTTCCTCATATTTTACACAACAATATCCAGTTTGCTAATTTTTAAAAAGCCTACATACTTGTTTACAAAATATAAATGACAGTAAAGGAATACCTAAAATTAAAAATATAATGTGGTGTTCTGCCTTGGCTGATGTGGCTCAGTGGATTGAGCAGCGACCTGCAAACCAAAAGGTTGCTGGTTTGATTCCCAGCCTTGGCCACATAAGCCTGGGTTGTGGGTCAGGTGCCCAGTAGGGAGCACACGAGAGGCAACCACACATTGATGATTCTCTCTCTCCCTCTCTTCCACTCTCTAAAAATAAGTAAACAAAATCTTTTTAAAAATTAAAAAAATATATAATGTCATTTTCTTTCTGGTTCAGAAAGAAAACATCAAAGACATCTTTTGATGATATTCACTAATTTGGTAACACTCTGGGAATAACAATAATATATGTCTCCTTTATAAAACCATTCTCAGTTCTTGTTCTGACTGGATTGTAAAAGTATGCCAAAATTGAGATTGTTCAATAATTCACATACTCAAAGTATTCTAAGAAGACTCATCTCGTGTTAGAATATAAAATATTGCCTGTGTTACTAAATGTTAAATTATTTTTACAGAAAGATAATACTAACTTGTGCTGTCTGCATGAAGGACTAGGAAATTGACTCAAAATTCTTCATATTGAAATCAGGTAAACTTTAAGCCACATATTCCCTCGAACTTAGATCTAAGCACATGTTACAATGACATTGTCATTTGTCAGAAGGAGAACATTGACTTTTGTCATAAAATATTTATATTACCATTTTATAAAACAGATTATTGACTGATTTCCTATTGCCTCAATAAAAATTTGATCTGTTAGGTGACCCTTTATGAAATGATTTTTTTCTTGTTGTTGAATTCATTTTAATAGTCAACATTAAATCCTTCATTATACTTCACAGTAGCATTTGATATTCATGAAACTACCTGTTACCTGTAATGAATGTTGATATTAATTTTTAAAAATTCTATTAAGAGCTCTGGGTGGTGTGGCTCAGTGGATTGAGCACTGGCCTGTGAACCAAAGGTCACCAGTTTGGATTCCCAGTCAGGGCACATGCCTGGGTTGTGGGCCAGGTCCCCATTTGGGGATGCATGAGAGGCAACCACACACTGATGCTTCTCTCTCTCTCTCCCTTTCTTTCCGCCTCTCTAAAAATAAATAAGTAAATAAAATATTTTTTAAAATCTGTTAAAAAAAAGCCTGAAGATAAAACCAGAGACATGGAAATAAAGAACAAACCTATGGTGACCACAGAGGAGGGGGGGGATAACAGGGAAAAGAAGGGGAAGGGTCAAGTCAAGGAACATACATAAGGGACCCATGGGGGTGTGGGAGGTGGGGGGTGGGTAGGGCAGGGGAGACTAATGGGGGGAAAGTGGGAAAACTGTAATTGAACAACAAATAAATATTTTTTAAAAAAGAAAAGAATTAAGAGAAAAATTAAGAACTATAATAAAGATACTACAAATATTTTGTCAGATTATTCATTTTATTTATAGTTAAATAATATATTAAGTGTTAAAATGTATTTCATAATAACAAAATATAACATTTGATGTAGTCAGATTATCTGCTTTTCTAGTTAGATATATTTGCTAATATAAAATGTGATATTTTATATCTTGTAACTTAATTACTTTTCTTCCTATATATTTAACAGATTAAAAATTTTTAGCCTGTGATCAAGATGGCATTTTGGTAAACGCAGTATTTGCATCCTTCCACAACCACACAAAGTTACAACTGAACTACAGAATAACCATCATTGAGAACCACCTAGAATCTAGCTGAAAAGAAGTTCTATAACTAAGGAAATAAAGCAGAAACCACATGGAGATGATATGAAAGGCAGACTCCAACTGGGCTGGCCTACACCACCTGTGTTGTTTAAAAAGAGGGAGGGTGCCCTGGATGGTGTGGCTCCATGGATTGAGTGCTGGCCTGCAAACTGAAAGTTGGCCAGTTCGATTCCTGGTCAGAGTGCATGATGTTTCTCTTCTTCTCTTTCTCCCTCCCTTCCCTTCTCTCTAAAAAAATAAAAGTAAACACAACTTTAAAAAAAAAAATGAGAGAAGTATCTCAGCTACAGAGGTCACACCCCAGGGAGCGAGGGGTTCCAGCCCTGTCCCAGGCTCTGCAGCCCAGGGTTCCAGAGCCAGGAAGAGAGGTTCCCAGGGACTTTTAGCTGTGTAAACTAGGGAGATTGTGGCTGAGCGAGATAAAAGGCTGCTGGAGTTCCAAGTGATCCACTTAAAGGGCCAATACGGAGACTTACTCAGATTCACTCTCTCTGAACTCCAGCACCGGGGCAGTTCTAAAAGTGTCAGGGATATAAGGGGAGGGAATGAATCATCTGGCATCAGGGCAAGAGCTGGGGGGACAGCTTTCTCCCAGACAGAACTACTGGCAGAGGTCATTGTTCTTCCAATAAGTCCTCTCGCCACAGACTTGATAGATGGACGCCGTATCTGAGTCTCCTGGCTAATCAACCTGGCTAATTCTGTTCACCCTGCCTTGGTGATTCCCTGAGGAGCAACTCCACCAAACTTATGGGCCCACTCGAGCCACTTCCAGTGGCTTTTCCATACAAACAGCCTGTCTTAGCTTCAGGCTTTCCTAAAATCTCTCAAATAAGCAGCATCTGGCTTCAGTGTGTGCTGTACTTCTTGTTGAGTGGCCCCAGGTCTAGCATTAGCAGCAGCCTGCTTTGGTCTAGAGCTTAGCCACTCATGGGCACCTCAAGCCCAGTACAAGTAAAAGCCATCTGCAGATCACTTTGTACCTCATTCTATGTGACTCTGGGCAGGGCATAGGTAGCCACTGACCTTGATCTGCACCTCCAAAGAGGCCTCAGAGTATACCTGGTGGAGAGATTTAGACTCCATAAGCAACATACTTAATGTGTGTACTTCGAGGTCACCAGAGCTCCACTGAAGCAAATCCTGTGTTGTGGGGTCAGCCCTGGACGGCAGGTCCTACACAGTGGTGCCAGCCAATCCTTGCAGTCAATCAACCTGGGAGAAAATCCATTCCAGGGGAGTTTCAACTACAACAGGAGCGTGCACACAGTCCATATGTGGGGCGCACTTGGAGTGACCTGTTCGGCTGACTGGGGAGTCTGTGCCACTGAGCTCTACAGGACACCTACTACAAAAAGCATTCTGCCAAGACTGGGAGACATAACAGTTCTTCCTAATGCATAGAAACAAACACAAATAGGCAGTCGCATAAGGGAACAATGAAACACTTCCTAAATGAAAGAACAGAACAAAACTCCACGTAAATAACTAAACAAAATGGAAGAAAAACAATCTTTCAGATGCAGATTTCAAAAGATTGGTTATGATTATGCTCCATGAACATACGGGGAGAGGAAACTATTAAGACCTTCAACAAAGAGATAGGAAACATAAAAATAAAAACAGAACTAGAAAACACAAAAAAGAACCAATCAGAAATAAAAAAATATAATAATTCAAATACAGAATACATTACAGAAAATCAACAGTAGAGAAGATGATGCAGAAAATCAAATCAGTGATTTAGAAGATAAGGAAACAGAACAGGCTCAGTCAGACAAGCATATTTTAAGGAGCCTCTGCGACAACTTCAAACATAGCAACACTCACGTCATGGGAATGCCCAAAGAAGACAAGAGAGAGCAAGAAATTGAAAACTTATTTGAAATGTACCCACACCAAAACACATAATCCAAATGCCAAAATTCAAACACAAAAAGAAAATTTTAAAAGCAGCAAGAGAAAAGTAGTTACTTATCTACAAGGGAGCTTCCATAAGACTGTCAGTTGATTTCTCAACAGAAACTTTGCAGGCCAGAAGGGATTGTCACAAAATATTCAAAGTGATAATAAGTAAGGACCTACAACCAAGATCACTCTGTCCAGCAAAGCTGACATCTAATATTGATGGTCAGATAAAGAACTTCCCAGACAAGAAAAAGCTAAAGAGATTCATCACCACAAAACCAATATTACAAGAAATGTTAAAGGGTCTTCTTTAAGAAAAAGAAGAGATTAAAAAGTATGAATGATAAAATTGGGAATAAATACATATCTATTGACAACTAATTTAAATACAAATGGTTTAACTGTTCTAATTAAGAAGCATATGGTGGATGAATGGATAACAAGACAATACATTTGCATATGCTGTTTTACAAGAGACTCACTTCATCAAAAGACACACAGACTGAAAGTAAAGTGATGGAAATTATACTTCATGAAAATGGAAACAAACAAAAAAGCTAGGGTAGCTATTCTTATACTAGACAAAATAGACTTTAAAACAATGGTCAAAAAAGGACCCAGCAATTCCACTGCTGGATATTTATCTGAAGAAACTCAAAACACTGGATGGAAAAGGCAATGCATCTGTATTTTCATTGCAGCATTATTTACAATAGTTAAGATGGAATCTACTAAGTGCCTATCAACAGAGAAGCAGTGGTGCATATATACAATGAAATATGATTCAGCTCTAAAAAAAATAAAGAATGAAACCTCACCATGTGCAACAGCGTGGATGAACCTAGAGAGTCCTGTGCTGAGTGAAATAAGCCAGACAGGGAAAGACAAATACTGTAAGATTTCACTTACATGTGGGACCTAAAAGACAAAATAAACAAACAAGAAAAACTGAAAAGTCTCACAGATGCAGAAAACGTTCTGAAGGTTGCCAGGAGGGAGGGGGGCTTGGGGAGGGTGGGTGAAAAAGAGGAAAGGATTTAGAAGGACAAAGTGGCGGTTACAGAATTGTCATGGGATGTGAAGCACAGCACAAGAGACAGTCAATAATAGTGTAATAGCTGTGTATGGTGTCAGATGGGTACTAGACTTATCAACGTGATCACTTTGTAAGTTATATAACTTTAATTTTGTGGTTGTACACATAAAACTGATATAATATAAGCCAACTGTAACTTAAAAATTAAAAAAAAAAACATTTAAAAAATAATTTCAGCCCTGGCAGGGTAGCCTAGCTGGTTGAGTGTCATCTAGATACACTAAGGTTGTGGGTTTGATCCCCTGTCAGGCACATACAAGAATCAACCAATCCTTCCTCTCTATCTCTAAAATAAATAAAAAATTTACTTAATGTTTTCTGCGTTAAAAAACTGAAATCCAATATTACGATTTTTCCATGTACAGCTTATCTAAATATGAATATTAAATATCAAACCTTGCTTTGTTTTGACTAGTGCTGGCCTAGTATCTCTCTCTATCCCATTACTTTTAATCTGGGTTCTTATAAGCAGCACAACATGTGGTTTCATCCTTTTTTTTTTTCTTTAAATCCACTCTGACAACTCCATCTATAATTGGGGTATTTAGGTCAATTAAAATAATTTATGATAATCTATTTTACTATCTATGGTTTAGAAAGAACTTTCAACTTAGTAAAACTAATATATAAAAGATAGATGTTTATATATCAAATGTTATATCAAAATTCTATAAACAAAGTGAAACTAAATAAATTACAATGTTTACATGTTACTTAAAGGATACATACAAATATAATTTTAAAAAGTTCTTATAATTGATTATTCTAACAGAGCAACAAGAAAATGCTAAGAATAGACGATTCAGGAAAAAATAAAATGGTGCAAAATATATAGTGAGGTGCTCCACTTCTGGAGCAAATACAAATTAAAGTGATGAATAGATGTGACCTTATAGGGTAACATTCACATTTGGTAGTTTGACAAAATGTTGAAGAAAATAATAACGACATTGCCAGATAACTTGCAATCTAGCACCTCACTCCTCCCTTGTCCTTGGAATGTATGTTCTTCCTCTGCCCCCACCGCCCTTCCTTCAGTGGGATCCATATTCAAAGGTTCAGCCTTGAGCAAGAAATAAGCTATTGGGATCATCTGGACTGAATATGAGGCTGAATCCAGTTAAAACCTCTACATAAACTTTTAAGATTCTGTTGAGTAGGTGCAGAGATCTTCTATCTCACATCTGCAGAGACAATCCTCCTAAGTTCCCTCACTCGTTAAACCTGCCACCTACCGACGGGGAGTCCTACCTTTAGAGGTTTCTCCTTGCCTACATGCATGGGGGGGGGGGCAGTGTCCATTTCATCTGGGAAGCTCCTTAGTTTGCAAGCCAACACAAAAATTAAAAAAATAATAACACTATGTACTACATAAATTATAGAGTACTAACTGTACTGAAAAAAAAATGACACTCATACATCAATTGTGAAATTAGGTATCGCTGCAACTATACTCAACAGCAATCTGGCTGCATCTATTACAACAAAAGCTCCTATATAATTTGGTGCAGCAATCCAAGTCCTATGCTAGCACCCAGTAAGAAAAAGTGCATAAATTATATATGGGAAAATATTGATTGTAGCATTTTTAGTGTTAACAAACAGGAAGGGGATAATAAAGAAAGGAATGGAGGGAAAGAAAGGCTGGCTGTAAAGAAAATGAATGGTTACATGAATTGTGGCACTTCCATACAATGGAATGACAAATATAGAGGGGTTTCTAGCCTCTTCTTTCTAGAACCAGAAAATCAACATTCAGAGACATTAATATACAATTATTTAATTTCTGTAATACAAACTCTGAAAAAGGCCTGTGTGTGTGTATACACACACATATATAGACATGTAGATTAATATGCATATTGTGTGTATATATTATATACTGCACATGCATACACACACATACAGTTTATATATAACATATATATGCATGTATATTTGTGATAAAATGCATATTTAGAGAGAAGATAGAAGGATTCACACCAGGTTATTTACCGTTGTAACCTGGAGTGTAGTTGGAAGTGTAGAGCATGGGAGGTGGGGAAGGGAGAGGAAAGGGAAAAAGCAAAATATAGTTGTCCCTTATAAGAACAGAACATATGACATATACTTAAATTTATGCAGTTATATATAATTCATAAATAGATTTATGAAAGGATGTTCACTAAAGTTTTGACTATTATCTCAGGAGTAATTAAATTTTAAAAGTGATTTTAAAACTTTTTTCTTATATTTTATGTTGTATAAATTTTTTTACAAAAATTATTTTGTAATTTTTAAATGTTATTTTAATCATAAAATTATAATCAATTATGTGAACTATAATTTAATCCATTTACAATTAATTTAATTCCACTACAGTTTGAATTGTACCTTGATTTCTATAGCTATTTTTAATAATATTTTTAACCTTCAGATTACATGGCCAAGGTTTTACTGATAACTGATTAATAGTAACAGCTGTTTTATGATTGAAAAATTAAAAAATTGAATCTTTCTATTTTCCTTCTGTTTGGGTTCTTCTGTCTATTCAATGACATTTTAACATTCTGATATAGATTTTCTGACTTTAAACAATTAATTTCTGATACTTCTAAAGTGGTAGTTATTTCCATAATTTAAGCTTCTTATTTGCCTGAGCCTTAATTGTATATGTTAAAGAATTCAGAAAGAAAAATTAGCCATTAATCTTCTTCAAAGTTTAAAACAAGTGAAATAGAGCTAGATTCCACCTAGCTTAAGTGCAAACTTTAGAAAGTCAACTCTCTACTTTAAAGTATATTTCAATTTTATAACTCTTTTTATTACAGAGATAAAATAAGATAAACAAATATTTTAAAGGTTTCTTATTTCTAGGGAAAGGTCTGCATAGTGTCCTAAAGACATTATCTTTGAAAATAGAAGTGCACATGGATATATAATTGGCTATTTTTCTGTCTTCTAGCTTTAGCCTGTTGTAGTGTTTAATCCTATCATACAAATATCATTGCTAGACTCCTGATTCTGATTAATAATATTTCGTTTCACCTCCTTCCTTTAAAATTCTGCTCTATGATCATCCTATTGGCAACGGTACATTTTAAAATAATCCATCTATTTTTAGTTACATAGTATTATTTAGGGGTTAAATTGAGGACTTCTGTATTTGGGGAGATAGAATTATTACTATGACACCACATCAGATCTATGTCAGATTTTAATGCCTAACTTATCATAACTATCACTAGAGACAAAAACCATGGCATAAAAATGATTTAAAGTAATTATCTCAAGTCAAAGGAGGTCACAGCGTCGATGCTGTGCCATCCATCTTAAAATCTGACACCTTTACCTGAAAACAACGACCAGTGTACTGAGCTGCTTCAGTTCCGCAGTGACTAGAGCTCACACGGGGGGCATAAATGTTTTCAGTTATTCAGGGATTCACTGGAGACCCTGTGGAGCAGAGAACAATTAAGAAACAGATACTTGAGCAACAATAAAAAATGTGGGAAAAAAAAAGAAACAGATAAACCTAAGGCATAGAATAAAGAACACAAGCATCAATGGTAAAAACAACAAGTTGTTTATAATGCCAAGCAGTAAAAATCTCATTTTATTCAGATTTGGATACCTTTTTTTCTTAAATGTAATCTGTTAATTCCTGCATACATACATTAAAGTCACCATACTTCTGCTAAGTGTTCCCCACTCTTATTAATTATCTGATGTCAGAGATGTCTAAATGGAATTATCTAATGGAGTGAAACCCTAGGAATAATCCAAGCAATGGTGAATTCACATAGTCATTTTATTTACGTGTGCTGAAATTGTGATGTAATAATATTATGTTCTGGAAATAGAAAAAAGCCACCCTAATATTACTATCCTAACAGAGAAATACTCACTTCTGTATATTATTTTAAATATTTCTATGATCATTATAACTAGTGCAACTTTTAAATATTCTGCTGTCATTATTTTGGATTTCTGTGGAGTTCCCTTTGGGCTGGTGTAGATTACACACACTAAGCATGGTTAAAATAATGGACTGTTGAAGAGAGGAACTGAAGGGGGCAAAGCAGCAGCTGGAAACAATAGCAGAGAAAGCCAGCACTGCCTACCTGACCACAGCTCCTTACTTAATTCTTCTCCAACTCTTGATTTACATGAATGGGATCATTTTCTGGCTAATGAAATGGCTTAGGAGATGTTTCCTGCTAATATAGCAGTAAAATATGTGATCAATATTCACATATCCATTCTGAGCAACTTCTGTTTATTTTGCATTGTTTTTCTCCAGCTAATGCTATAATACAAATATCGGTGAGCTAAGTGAAATAATACAAGGTTCATTAACATACAGACAAAAATTTTGTGATTAAAGATCTCTAACACATGTGTGCTTCTGTGTGTGTACAATTATTTTTACCATGCTCACTTAGTACTTTCAAATGCAAATCCACCGTCTACTGTTAGATGACTTGTCTTCTTATTTTGATCAAGAGTGGCTTTTGATCACATACTGGTATCAACAACAACTGTTGGGAACCGCCCTGCCTGGTTTCAGAGGCTGTAACCCCTCATGGTTAAGGCTGAGTCAGAGTTGGGACTATGAGCCACTAAGGAGACAAAGCTTATCTCCCTGGCAGGTGTGCCACCTTTGCCCACTTCACCCTGCTTGGCCCTGAGCTTGGCCAGTTAGCCAATGACGGGTAAGAATCCTCAAGGGAGGATCAACCTAAGACAGGCATGGTCACTGAAGAGGCCCACAGGGAAGGACTCAGGGGTCTGTGGAAAAAGGGGGTGATGGACCCTCGCCCCTCGGCTTTGAAATAGCCTGAGTCCTCATTCTGTCTGCAAGAAGTCTCCTAATCTCTTGGCTGCCTTACTTCCCTTGCCTGACTTAAGCCTGAAGCAATAACAGAGGGCAGTGCAGTCCTGTGCTGGGAGGGGCGGATTCCCTGGGGAATCAGGCCTAAGAAAAATACATACATTCCTGTGAAACCTACTTAATTTGTACCCTCAGCTTAAAAGATAAGGGTCCAGACCTGAGATGAGTCTGGCGCCTAAAGTTTTATGACCCTCTAACTAATTGGCTGTAACTCAGAATAAGCCCTCAAAGTTCTCTGTAAATCATGTATTGTTTAACCCTTACTGGCTGACAATGATTGATGAGCTTTATCCATATTCCTATGCGAATGAACCTAATAAAAGCCCCTGGAGAGAGAGGCTCTGGGCCCTTCTCCTTTGAGAGAAATGGCCACCTTTCCTCCCTAAGCAGATCATGTCTTGGTAGTCTTTTTCTTCATCCATGGCAGACTGGAGGGCTGCGTTAAAGTCCCCCGGACAAACCACAGTTGCCAAGATCCAGTAATCAAGTTTGATATGGCCTTCCGACTGTATACAAATGTTTTCTTTGAGCACTGATAACTACTGCTAATTTCATTCTCTTACTTTCCTCCATTCCTCCTGTACACCTTTCAAACTCCAAAACTTATTCACATTTTTGATAATTTTCTAGTGTACATTTAATTGGTCTTCTTTAATATTGACTGGTATAACATTACTTAGACTGTGTAAATCGATCAGGAACCCAATTTTCAAGAAAATTCTCTTGTAGAATAAAATATGATAATAAGACTATTAAATCCATTGTGTTTAACATTTGATTTTGAAGTGGTATTCCCTTTCCATCTGTAAAAAAAAGCTTGCAAACTCTACATTTTCCCCTGACTTTGTGCTTTTAAAACATCATGTCGTTATGGTACAATACATTTTTCATTGTAAAAGTAGTAACAAAAATCATAGTTTATTACTGTTACTACCTTTTTACTAAATAGTTTAAGAAATACAACTTTAGAAGGGTGACCATTACTAACAATTGTAACCATCTCTGTGAAAGACAATGGGCTGTTAGCGCCTGTGTTTCCTACATGTCATTTCGGCGTGGCGACTAGAAGTAGATTTACCTTGAGTTTTATAGGGTTGTTTGAGTGGAGCTCAGAGACTTTATAGTCTGTCTTCCCCAAAGCATCTTTAGATGATTACTTCATAAAGGTGAAAGACATAAAATAGGAAGTTTAAATTATAGGTCTATAGAATAAGCAGTAGGAAAAGCGATTGTTAAATAAATTTTACTTTTATAGAATGTCAGATTTTTCTGTATGTCCAAAATCAGTTTTTGAATTCTTAATATTTTTGTTTCCACTATTATTTCAGCATTCAAAATTTCATAATTATGATATGTAAGCATGATATTTTTATTAGGCTAAGTAGTAATTTGTAATGCAGAACATTTTTTTTTACACTAAGGAAAAAGAGAAACTTTTTGAGTTGATAATGTAGAGTTAAACTAACAGTTCTGAAGTGTTAGCATTATTTAGACAGCCTAGTCAATATGAACTATTTATACATTTATAAAAAATTATCCTACATATTAAAAATTATTTCTTTGTTTTAAGATATATATGTTGTATAGCATGTAAGCAACTGAATGTAAACCATAAATCAGTGATTTTCAACTGATGTGCTGGCAAGAATTTTTTTAAAATAAAATTTGTGACTCAAATTAAAAAATGACAACAGTCAACACAATAGCCATCTTGTGTGAATGTTCTGTCTTGAACTTTAAATACATGTAGG
Organism: Desmodus rotundus; assembly: GCF_022682495.2. NCBI lineage: Eukaryota > Metazoa > Chordata > Mammalia > Chiroptera > Phyllostomidae > Desmodus > Desmodus rotundus. The sequence goes on along the minus strand of NC_071391.1, from coordinate 76,247,187 downwards.
TGACATAACAGAGTTGCATGTTATTTGTCATGGTACATAATAAAGTTGCATCTAATTGGTTAATTCTTGGTACCAGAAATCCTTGTATACAAATATAAGCACCTAATTTTTTAAAAAGTTGCTTTGGAGCAAAAGGTGTAGGTAATTACTATTATTATTATTATTATTTTTTGTAAATCAATCAACATTGTACCTTTTTTGTAAGATTAGCAAATAATATATAATTTTTGATGTGCCACAGAATTTTAGTAATTAACTTATGCATGCCAAGAGACAAAAAAGGTTGAAAGTCACTGCCGTAGATGAATGTTCTGGTATCTGTTTACCTGAAATGATTCTGGATGCCAGTAAATGTATGATGTTTGTCTAGTGAAACAAACAAACAGTCAAGCAGAGGGAACAGCAAGTGCAAAGGGTCTGAGTTGGGAAGAACGGGGGTAACTTTGTGGAACTAAACTAAGGTCCATTTAGCTAACTCCCATCCCCCACAAAAATGGTTGCCTGACATAGGTTCAACATTGGGGAGGCATATTATTTAAGACTTTTCATGCCTTATTGAGGCTTTATCTTGAGAGCAATAAAATTTTAAAAATTCACTGCAGCTGAAACATGAAAAGTGCGTAAGAGCGGGGTTGGGGATCGGGTCACCACGGGTGTGAGGAAATCAGTTGCAAGGCTATTGCATTTGTCCAGGTTAGAAAGCGATGTTTAGGGAGAGGACACTACCCAGACTGATATTTTAGAGGGCTGGGGGATGGATTAGATATGGAGTGTAACAGAGGTACTACAATAAGTACCTCCTCCCGTGCCAGTTTTATCATACTGGATGGGTGGTTGGTGCCAAATCCTGAGACAGGAAATATTTGAGCATTGGTTGATAAGAACTGTATTGTGAATCAAGTTTCCTGTTTCTGTCGATTGCTCCAATATCAGAGACAAACTGTGGCACAGGTCCAAAAAGTATTTGACTGAAAGTATGCATTTAGTATATCGACCTCATTTCTAGTTCCATTACTTTTGCAAATTTTGTGTTTCCGTTGCCTCATTTTTCATATTTATGTTAAATGTACATTATGTCTTTCTGAGTTACTTGCATTCTTGTAAACCATCTTAATCATTTTTGAAATATGTGGAATAAAATAAATAGTAAAGACAAATTAAATTTTCCATTTTTAATGATTCACTGAACTTCCAGTAAAATGATAGCAGGTAAAGACGACTACATATTAGTGAAACTTCAAAATAAAAATATTACCTCAAAGTGCTTAAGAAACAATTGTGGGCACTTCTACCATTATCCACATTGTGTGTTTATATTAATAAGTACTAATTCCTCCAATTAGATTGTTACTGTGGAATCATTAGAGATATCCAACACATAGTTGAATTTCAAAAATAGTTAATGAGCACTTATTATTATATGTCATGGTGTTCTGGACACTGTAAATTTAAGAGTTAACAAATTATGTTCTTATTCTTAGATGTTTAATACCCATAGAGAAGCTTTGCTAAGGCATTCTGCAGTTACCAATAGTAACCGCCACAGCAGCAGGAGCGCAGCAGCATCTTCCTACCATGACCCAAAACAGTATAAAACTGGCTAAAAATAAACAAAATTTTAAAGGCCTATAAGCCATGAAAATCTTCTTGATACTACTAATTTAAAATTTTATTAATAAGTTCATGCCTACCTGTTGGATACTTTCTACTTATATTCCAGGAATCTCTGTTCTCAAGTATATTGAACATGTTTACAAATTAATTGGATGAAGAAGTAAAGGAATACTCATTAGCTGTGAATAAGAGTTTTCAAAAATACAGGATGATAGGTCAGTACTCAGAAGATCTCCATGGAAAATAAACAAGTATCAATCTAGAATAGAGAACACACACCTTAGTAATAACATGTATGGATCAGGCATAAAGGTTTTATGTGATTGCTAATTTGATAGGTATAACTAGATAATATGATTACCAAAAACTCAGTATATTCTTTTGACACTTTAGGTAAAGAAGAAATATATTATCTTAATCTGCTCAAGCTACCATAACAAAATATTACAGACTAGATGCCTTAAACAACAGAATTTAATTTAGTTTTGTTTTCACAGTTCTGGAAATGGGGAAAAGCAAGATCAGGGTATTGGCAATTTGGATCCTTGTGTGGGCTGTTCTGGGCTTGCAGATGCTGCCTTCCTGCTGTGGCCTCATGTAGAGGAAGGAAACAGGGGGAGCTCTCTTCTGTATGGTCTTATAAGGACACTAATCCTAGGAGATTAGTGCCCCATTCATCTCATTTAACCTTAATCACCTCCATAAAATTCCTATCTCTAAATATTATTACAATAGTAAGTGGGCTTTCAACATATGAATTTGGGGAGGATATAAACATTCAATCCATAAAGAAGTATCTTATCTGAGGGATGTAATAACCCATGTGATTGCATTGCAAGAGATATTGTCTCCAGTTCTGGGCCCCACATTTTAAGATCTATGTAGATAAGCTAGCCGTACTGAAAGAGCAATTGAGGTGGTGATTACTCTAGAAATAGGAACAAATACAGACTAAGTAATGTTTAGTCCAGAAGAATTACTGTGGGAGAGGAGAAGCAAGTAATCTGGACGGGCTGTCATGAAGAAGAGAAATTTTACTGAATGCAGCCACCACGTTCTAGGAAAATGATCAGTGTGCCAAATGCTTCAGGAAGACAGTTTCACTGAGTGTGGGAATGTTTATTTCTATGTGCAGAACCATCCAGGAAAAAGTGTCCTGCCTTGAGAAGTACTGGCCTTTCAATTATTTGAGATACTTGAAAATAAGGTGGATAATTATTTTGTCAGTAAGTTGGATTTAAGTGTGGAAAGTTGCCATATTTTGAGGTTTTGTTTTCTGATGTTGGCTGCATTATTATCTTTTAAATATTATCTGAGCTATCTACTGTCATTAAAATTTTACACTTTTAGAGGTCAATAATTAAAATCACAATTAAAATTGCATTCCTATATAAGATGCATTATCATACTAGGTATATTTATATATGAATATTTCACTCAAAAACTCACTTGCAAATAAGTTGGTTTGAATTTTAATTGATAAATAAAAGAAACAACTAAGATAAGAATTTATCTAATTTGGAAATATTCCATTTATACTAAAGCTATTTTATTAAGATTATTAAACTATTTCAAGATGTCCTTCAAAATTCTCTAAAGAAGTGTTAGGATCAAATCCTCATGCAATTGGAGGTCTTCCTTCCAGTTTAGATCCTTGCAAAATTGATAGTAAGAACTTTCTTGATTAGTATTTTATTTATCAGACATTAAAAACAAAGTGATTCAATTAATTACACAATTTTATAATTTGATGTACAAATGGATTAATGGTTAGAATGCTATTTTTTTCTAGTTCAAGTTTCCCTTTTTAAGGCATCTTAAATGAGGTGTTGTGTCGGGGGGCTTTAACACAGCCCCCCGGTCCGCCACGGATGAAGGCCATCCATGGCGATGGTGGCTTGAAGCCTCTGGTCCACGCAGGTCCCTGTGAAGGCGCGACGTCGGGGGGGGGCCTTTTACGTAGCCCCCCCATCCGCCACGGATGAAGAATAAGACTACCAAGACATGACCTGCTTGGGGAGGAAAGGTGGCCTATCTCTCAAAGGAGAAGGGCCTTGATCCTTTCCCTCCATGGGCTTTTATTAGGTTCATTCTCATAGGAATGCAGATAAAGCTCATCAATCATTGTCAGCCAGTAAGGGTTAAACAATACAGGATTTACAGAGAACTTTGAGGGCTTATTCTGAGCTACAGCCAATCAGCTAGAGGGCCATAAAACTTTAGGCGCCAGACTCATCTCACGTCTGGACCCTTATCTCTTAAACTGAGGGTACAAATTAAGTAGGTTTCACAGGAATGTATGTATTTTCCTTAGGCCTGATTCCCCAGGGAATCCACCCCTCCCAGCACAGGACTGCACTGCCCTCTGTTATTGCTTCAGGCTCAAGTCAGACAGGGAAGTAAAGCAGCCAAGAGATTAGGAGACTCCTTGTAGACAGAATGAGGACTCAGGCTATTTCAAAGCCGAGGGGATCCATTACCCCCTTTTTCCACAGCCCCCCGAGTCCTTCCCTGCGAGCTTATCCCTGGTGACCAGAGCCTGTCTTAGGTTGATCTTCCCTTGAGGATTCTTACCCATCATTGGCTAACTGGCCAAGCTCAGGGCCAAGCAGGGTGAAGTGGGCAGAGGTGGCACTTCTGCCAGGGAGATAAGCTTTGTCTCCTTAGTGGTTTATGGTCCCAACTCTGACTCAGCCTTAACCTTGGGGGGTTACAGCTTCTGAAACCAGGCAGGGCAGTTCCCAACAGTGTTGATGATAAAGGTTTAGGTACTTAAGGGTTTAAGATTTCAGATATACCAAATGAACATGAGAGGTGATCTCAATAATAAGAGCTGAGAGACTTAACCATTGCTAGGGTAACTAATTTGAATTTTCAAATTATTATATGTGATATACTATATTATATGTGATATGCTTTATTAATTTATGTATTCCAAGTTTACTGATGAGTAATGGACAAATAACTTTATATATTTAGAGCATAAAAGTGATATCAAATATATATTTCATATGTATATACATATATATATGGTTTGCAAATATTTTCTCCCATTCTGTAGTTTGTCCTTTCAATTAAATGATTGTTTCTTTTGTTGTAGTGAAGCTTTTTAGTTTGATGTACTCCCACTGATTCATTTTAGCTGTGGGTGTGGGTGACTTGCCCAAGAAACCACCGTCAAGACCAATGTCAAGGAGCGATTTACATAAGTTTTCAGTTTCAGGTCTTTGATTCATTTCAATTTAATTTTTGTGAGTGGATAAGATATGAGTCCTATTTCACTATTTTGTATGTGGATCTCCTGTTCTCTCTGCACCTTTTATTGAATAAACTATTTATTTCCTAATGTGTGTTCTTGGCACCCTTGTCAAAATCCTGTGTACTGACTGCATATTAACTGTCTATATGTGGGTTTATATCTGGGCTCTCTGTTCTGTTCCATTAGTTTATGTGTCTGTGTTTATGGCAATGCCATAGAGTTTTAATGGCTAAACCTTTATAAACTAGGTTAAAATCAGAAAGCGTGATGCCTTCAGCTTTGCTCTTCTTTCTGAAGATTGTTTTGCCTACTCAGAGTCTTTGGAGTTTCATACAAATTTTAGGATAGTTTTATTTCTATTTCTGTGAAAAATGCTATTGGAATTTTGATACAGGTTATACTGATCTGTAGATCACTTTTGGTGGTATGGACATTTTCACAATTTTAATTCTTCTAATCCAAGAACATGAAATATTAACCATTGATTTGTGTCTTCTTCAATTTCTTTGGATAGGTCTTTTACCATTTTGGTTCAATTTATTCCTAAGTGTTTAATTGTTTTCATTACTATTATAAGTGAGATTGCTTTCTTAATTGCTTTTCCAGATAGTTTTTTCTTAATTCATGGAGCATAACTGGTTTTGCATATTTATTGTGTGTCCTGCAATATTACTAAAATCCTTCATTCGTTTTAACAGTTTTTTTTTGGTGGATTCTTTTGGGCTTTCTATATACAAGGTTATATCACTTGCAAACAGAGATAGTTTTATGATTCAATTTTGGTATTTTTTTCCTTGCCTGATTGTTATGGCTAAGACTTTCAGTAGTATGTTTGGTAAAAATGGTAAGAGTGGGCATCCTTGTCTTCTTCTTGATCTTAGAAAAAAGACTTTTGACTTCTCACTGTTAAGTTTGATATTAGTTGTGGTGTTTTCAATCTATGGCCTTGATTATGTGAGGTACATTTCCTCTACACCCAATTTGTTGAGAGTTTTTATTATAAAATAATGTTGTGTTTTCTCCAATGCTTTTCTGCATCTATTAAGGTGATTGTATGATTTGCATCTTTCATACTGTCGATGTGCTGTATCACTTTGATTGATTTGCATGTGTTGATTCATTCTTGCATCACAAGGTTAAATTCCATCTGATTTTGATGTGTAATCTTTTTAATGTGCTCTTAAATTTTATTTTCTAGCATTTTATTGAGGATTTCTGCATTTATGTTCATCAAGAATACTGGTCTGTACTTTTTTTTTTGCAGTGTCCTTATCTGGTTTTGTTATCAGGGTAATGCTGGACATGTAAAATGAGTTAGATCTGAAAGCAAAAATGGACAACAATGCAATAATATCAGGGAAGTTCAATACCCCACTCTCAACAATGGATAGATCATTCAGACAGAAAACTAATATGGATATAATGGTCTTCAACTATACTTCAGATCAAATAGACCTGACATACAAAGAACATCCCGTCTAGTGACAGTAGAATACACACTTTTCTCCAGGATACATCAACATTACAAAGCAAGACTTAACAATTTTAAAAAGCTGAAATCATATCAATTATCTTTTCAAACAACAATGATATTAAACTAGAAATCAATAACACTAGGAAAACTGGAAAATTCACAAATATGGGGAAATTACCACATTTCTAAACAGCCAATGGGTCACAAAGGGAAATTTTTAAAAAGTCTTGACACAAACAAAAATGGAAATACACTAAAACTTATAGGATAAAACAAAAATGGTTTTAAGAAGGGGGTTTATAATGACAATGCCTTCCTTAAGAAAAAAGATCTCAAATGTACAATTTATCCTTACATCTCAAGGACATAGAAAAAAGAAAAATAGACTAGGTCCAAACTTTTTAGAAGGAAGGAAATAATAAAGATTAGTGCAGACATAAATTAAATGGAGACCAGAAAAGCAATAGAAAATAACAACAAAACTGGGAGTTGGTTTTTGAAAAGATAAAGAAAATGGCAAATCTTTAGCTAGACAAATGATTTACATTCTTTTTATCTCATGGAACACATAAACTAATGACTAAAATTCTGAGGTACACCAAAATATATATTTTTGCTAATCTTAAAAAATAGGTATAATTTCCATTGATTAAAAAAATGAGTAACCACCTATCCTTTTTGTTCCTAAGTGACTTTTTAAAAAATTAGGAGCCTATACTTGTCTATAAGCGTTTTTGATACCAAAAATTAACCAATCAGATGCACCTTATTATATTATGTGACAAAATAAGATACGACTCTATTATATGATCTATATATTTATGGTTCAAGACAGAGTATTCACACAAGATGGCTATTGTTGTGTTGGCTGTTGTCATTTGTTTTATTTGACCAGCTAACAAAAAAGAGCTCAGTGCCCCTGACAAAACAGTCAAGTGTTGCACATTTTAAACATTCTTGTGTCTCACCTGTTTAGAATTGCTGAGCTACATGAAGAAAGAAGAGATGACTGAAAATAATAAAATTATAAATAAATAAAAAGACACTACAAGTTATATCACAGAAATAGAAAGGATCATCAGAGACTACTATGAATAATAATATGCCAACAGATGAAATAACTTAGAAAAAATGATAAATTCCTAGACACATACAACTTACCAAGACTGAATCATGAAGTAATAGAAAATCTGAACAGACCAATTATGAGCAAAGAGATTGAATCCGTAATCAAAAACCTTCTGAATAAAAGAAATCCAGGACCAAATGTCTTCACAGGTGAGTTCTACCAAACATTTGAAGAATTATTAGCAATACTTTTCAAATTTTTTGAAATTAAAGAAAAAGAAATACAAATTCATTTTACTTTATTTTGTATCATTTTTTATTGTCATTCTATTACAGTTGTTCCCATTTCCCCCCCTTTTCCCTTCTCCACCCATCCCACCACCTCATTCCTGTAGTCCATTCCCACACTGTTGTCCGTGTTCCTGGGTCATTCATACATGTTCTTTGTCTACTCCCTTCTTCTTTCCACCATTGTCCCCCTCTCCCTTCCTATCTGGTCACTTTCAGTCTGTTCCATGTTTCCATATCTGTGGTTCTATTTTGTTCATTAGTTTATTTTGTTCATTAGATTCCACTTATAGGTGAGATCATATGGTATTTGTCTTTCACCAACTAGTTTATTACATTTAGCACAATGCTCTCCAGTTCCATCCATGCCGTAGCAAAGGGTAGGAGCTCCTTCTTTCTTTCTGGTGTATACTATTCCATTGTGTAAATGTAGCACAGATTTTTGATCCACTCATTTACAATGGGCACTTAGGCTCTTTCCAGCACTTGGCTAATGTAAATTGTGCCACTATGAACATTGGGGTGCATAAGTTTTTTTGAATTGGTGATTCAGGGTTCTTAGGGTATATTCCCAAAGCAGGAATAATGCCATGTACTTTCCTGAAATATTTATTTATATATTGGATGTATGCATGGTTATGTACTAAAATTATCACCCAGTAATAGTAAACCAAAATGTATTTGTCATTTTAAAATCCTGTTCCGATTATTTATCTTTAACTTTATAGTTATTAGCTTAATTCAATTTATTAGAAATTATAATTAATATATTTATTTTATTTCACTAATAGGAGAATACACTATAGTAATTTTGGCATCTTTTTTAGATGTGTAAGACAGTGTTAGGGGGGTTGTAAGGAAGGCATATGATTCCATTAAGTTGCAAAGGATTACTAGAATTGTCTGATAAGTCAATCAAAATTTATATTAGAAGTTTATAATAAATAGTCCTTAGAATACTATAATCAACTTCCTGACAGTGCTGTTTCATTTTGGAAACATGTTAAGGAAACATTAGTACAAGAATATGGAAGATCAACATCTTTTATATCATTAGCATAATATAGACAAGATCAATCAATCATAATAAAACAATCATATAAGAAATAAGAAAAACAAGAAATAAGAAATTCTATAAGAAATAGTCTCTGGAGAAAAATACTTACAAACTGGAGAACAGGAAATTAAAATATATAGAGAACTTATATAGGTAATTAACCATGTTGCCCTAATGGCACATATACATATGTAACACAATTTTATAAAAATACATTCATAAAGGTGTTTTGTTTCACTAGTAATCAAAGAAATAAAGGCCAAACAGAGTTGTTTAATGCTCTTAAATTGGCACATCTTTTAGATTTAATATTCAATACTGGTTATTTTGTGATGAGATAAATATATGATGAGAGAATGTAACCAGTATAACTTTCCTAATTAATCAATTGGTTATAATCTTTGTGTGATCCCCGTTCTCTTTTACAGTAAATAAATAATCAAAGTCAATATAAATAATATGTGAAAATATTTTTCTGTTTTATTTGTGATAAAAATATATTGTAAAAAATTACCTAATGCTTAATGGATAGGGAAATTACTACATGTCAATTTAAGTCAATAATAGGAAGCCTTTGAAATTCTATTTATGATTCTTAATGATGTAAAAGTAGTTATTATATAATGTTGAGATTTTTCAAAAAGAGAATTGGATAATTAGATCACAAATAAAAATAAAGTGCATAAGAAAAAAAGAGACAGGAAATAAAGCTACCACAGTGCTAAAAGTGGTTGGTCTAGTGTGATAACGTTACGTGTGTTTATTTTTATGTCTTTGCAATAATCGAAAATGAACATTATTCTACCAATCAAGAAAGAACAAACCAACCCACAATATAAATAGATACTTTATATCTGTTTATACTTGATAAGAAACCTCCATTAAGGACAAGATTCCTGAATTCAATATGAAGACTAAATCTGTTCCTAATCTAATCCAGATAGCACAATTTCTTAAACGAATATAATGGGTATGAGTAAAAAAAATAAATGAAACAGCACTAGCTGGTATGGCTCAATGGTTGAGTGTAGGCCTGTGAATCAAAGAGTCGCCTGTTAGATTCCCAGTCTAGAGCACCTGCCTGGGTTGCAGGCCAGGTCCCCAAGAGGGCATGCACGAGAAGCATTAACGCATTGATGTTTCTCTCCCTCTTTTTCTCCCTCCCTTCCCCTCTCTAAAAATAAACAAATTAAAGAATACAATGTGTGTAAAAAGAAACCTCTATAAATGCATAAGTTATCTTGTAAATAAATTCTTAGGATAATAATTTGTTAACAAATTGGACAGGATCTTCTAAAAGTCTAGAAAATGATGATTTTAATCAAGGAATTGTTCCAACTTATTAAGCACTATTCAGAAAGAAATTTTCTGATTCTGGATTACTAATTTAAGGCTTCAGACAGGTAGATCTGTCTCAAGGAGTCTCTAGCTTTCTGTTCATCAAGAAAGAATCTTGTGATTTACAATTTCTTATCCCAAGATGCCTTACCCACCAGAAAGATGAGATACCCAGTGTTCTTCTGGAATGTATGTTAAACTTCAGAGAAACAGAAAAAAAAGGACATAGTACTTTTTTAAAGGTGTGGCTAGTAGAGAGAATACAGATGTGTAGTTATAAACTGCAACACAATATAATGAATGCAATATTGGATGCATGTGTATTACAAGGACGGGAAAGAGGAGAAGTGATTAAATGTGTTGGGAAGATATTACAAGGAAATTTTTCAGAAGAGATGACTTTTAAATTGAATTTTAAAAGAAAATCGGAAATTTTTCAGAGGGTGAGTGCTGTAAATGACATTCTCTGCCAACAAAACTGATGCGTATAGGCATGTTTAATATGCAGAACTTTCAAAGGTGAAAGAGAGAGAATCTTCCTAGACAGGGTCATTCTATACAAATGCCTACTGATAATTAAGGAGTGATAAGAAATAATAGGTTATACAGGGTTGCCCAAGTAGTCTAGGTTAATCTTAAGAAATGTATAGAAATATAGATCAAATACTAACTCAAAAAAATAATTTGGTTTTATGTCTTTTAGAAAGTGTCACTTATGAGCAGTAGGTCACATTTTCTTCATTTCTTGAATAGACAACAGGAGTATTTAATGTCATAGACAGTATCAAGGGGCATGAAGGACATGTGAGTTTATAATATTGTATTCAAGAATATCCTTATGAATTAAAAAATAGGATTTTTATCAGAAGTATTCATTATTTTATACTTTCTTTCTCTTTTTAAAAAAATTTACAAAGGTATTTTTTATTGACTTCTGAAAAAAACTGAAAGCATAACATTCAAGTTTAACTCAATGATAACTCTTCTGCCAGCATCTAAACACAATGCATTACAGTATCTCAATTAATACTAACCTTAAAGATTCCTTTGCATTTATTTCCTGTGTTAACTCATTCTGAGCATCTTTTTTACTTTTGTAAAAAACATAAGATGATCTATTGCCTAGAAACCTGACAAGACTGTTGTTTAAATCTTCAAATTCCAATTCCTTCTTATTTTTGATTAGCTTCATTCCAACTGGTTCAAATACATTACAGTTCATTAGAACTTGTCAAAGATCAACTCCTTTAAGATGAGACATAACATTACTACTTAGCAACATATTTTGCATAAGATGACTTAATACTGCATCAACAGCATCAAGATCAATAAAACAGTCTTTGTATGTTCTTTTTAAAAAATTAATTTAATTTATATATTTTTGAGGGTAACTCATTAATTTTTTTATTGTTGTTCAATTACAGTTGCCCCAATTTTTCCCTCATCACTTTCCCCTGTCCCGTCCATCCCTGGCTCCCGTATTCAATCCCCACCTTATTGCCCTGTCCATGGGTCAGACTTCAGACATAAAAGAACACATTGAAAAGGATCAAATAGTGGTAAATTTATGTCATTTTTTTCATTCTTTAAAACAGCTCTAGATTTTATTCTAAGTTGTCCTTTTTTTTAATATGGCTGAGAAACTAATTGGGGTACTTATAGTGTTTATAACAATGTTTTATTGGATTGCTCGTCTATGAATCTTTTATAACTTTCAGGTTTTAATTTGTTAACATCATGATAGTGTACGTTTCCAAATATCATGTATAGAAATATTTCAATTTTTATACAATATTGAAATGTCAGTGTCATTTATATACACAAAATTACTTATGCAAATATGTATTGAATATTTTCAAAATTCAAAATGAACTTCTAAAATCAGTTTGTCTGAGTTTCCCTCACTTTTCTTCCTGAGTGTTATGCCAAATGAAATGAGCCAGGCAGTAAAAGACAATTACCATATGATCTCACCTATAAGTGGAACCTAATCAGCAAAACAAACAGCAAGCAAATAGAACCAGAGATATGGAAATAAAGAACAAATTGACAGGGACCAGAGGGGAGGTGGGAGGGGATAAAGGGAAAGAAGGGGAAGGGTCAAGGAACATGTATAAAGGACACATGGACAAAGACAACAGGAGTGGGGGGAAGATTGAATGTGGGAGGTTGGGGTGGATAGGGCAGGGGGAGTAATGGGGGGAAAAGGGGTACAACTTTAATTGAACAATAAAATTTTTTTTTAAATTAAAGAAATTATAAAAATAAGAGAATGTCAAATGTAATGTTATATCAATTTTTTTTAAGCAGTCTCTCCTTTACAAAAACCAGGTATAATTCCCACTAATTAAAGTACAGGTAGGTCCTCAGCTAGCATGGTAGGTCCTAATCAGAGAATGATAAGACTGGAGTTTGTGACTGAAGATACAGGTATTCTGTGTCCTAGGACCCAACTGCAAGTAACGCAGGAGTGGGATGAAATCAAAGAGATGAATGTGTGGTAGAAGATCGCAGAAACCAAAATTTAATGCTGAGAGGATCTTCCAAGTTTGAAATATTGCTTCAGAATTTAGGTCAGAGGCCGAAAATCATATAAAGGAAAACTGGAAGTTTCTTGTGGCTGGAGAAATTTCTGCCCATCCTGTCTTGGAAGAACAAGTGAATGAATGAAAAGGCTACATCCAATAGGAGAATTTGATGCAAATTTTTGATGCAAAAATTCTGCTTTTTGCCAAGAAGATTGGGGAATTTACAAGTTTTAGATGAATAAGCATGGGACAGGATGCAGGGGTGGGATTGGCAGAGGAGGGCAAAGGGGGAAAATTGAGACAATAGAGTAACAATAAAAAATGATTTAAAAAATACATGACTTTTCTCACCTCAAGCCCTTTAGTTCTCTTTTTGACAGAGTGTAATCGGAAGCTTCACGGACTCCTTCCAGAGGACTAAGCCAATTCTTACAAATAATGACAACCCACAGAAAGTTGTCCACCTAAGTTTAATATTTTCTCCCTTGAACTTCTTTACACAACATTAATTCAGCTAGCTAGCAAAAACTGTCCATTCTGAACTAGGTCTGGATTCTCTAAACAAACAAACAAAAAGCTACATAAAACTTAATACTTTAGTTCTCACTTTCAAATAAACAAATCAACAAACAGAAAAAAGAATAAATGACAAATAGAAAATAAGTGAAGCAGAAAAGAAAAGTATAAAATAAATATTTATGAAAATTTATGATGAAAATAACTTAATACAAAATTTATGGATATAGTAGAAGTGGAAAACACTGTTAGATTTTACTACATACAAATTTAATAATAAATTTAATTAAAATATTTATGATCGGATGCTAGAAATAAACATGAATTTCAAGAAGTTAAGGTCTTTACTACATAAAAGATTATTAAAAACTCAGAAAAACGCCAATTTTTAGTTAGAAACAAAAAGAACAGAGACGAAGAACTTGTACAGGTAATTTCCACAGGGGAAATAAAAAAATTACTTAACATTACTAATAAGCAAATAAATAAAAATTAAACCTATATGATATTGCTATTTAACTATCTCACTAGTAAAAACTGCAAAAATAAGGACACAAAGCTCATAAATGGCAAGCGTAAATGGAGAAATAAACCTTCTGGGAAGAAATTTGGCAATGGCTATCAAATGTCGAATGTTATTACTCTTTGATGTAGTAACCTACTGTCAGAATTTGTACTGAAGAAGTAATTGTAGATTAGGTAAACATCTTTGTACTGGAATAATAATTATCCTCTTAAAATTAATTAAAATTAGAAAATTTTCTCTTGTCTGATAGTGTTTGTTTTAAATCAGCTATAATACATGAGCCCAACCAGTGTTATGCACTTAAGATTTTGTTTTAAAGACTATGCAATGGCATGGTAAAATACCTAAAATATAAAGTTTTATGCAAAAGTAAGATGCTCAGTTTTACGCATTGGACACATGATCCAAATTGAAACAAATTACACCTGTTTGTGAATAAAGGATTGTGAAGGAAACACATGGGGACATTAGCAGTGGTTCTACCTGGATGGTGAGATTATAGATGATATTTTTCATTATGTTTAATACATATTTAATGGGTTGTATTTATTTTTTGGTTAATTTTTATTTTGGACAAATTTTAATATCTTTTACTTTTAGGAAGGCTTTGAATTTACAGAAAAACTGCAAACATAGTACAGAAAGTTCCCATAAGTCCTGCACACTGTCTCCCCCTGTTAGTTCTGGCTTATGTTAATTTGCTACGTGTGTTGCAATTACCTGATAGTTATCTGTTACGTTAACTTAAATTCATAATTTATTTAGATATCATTAGTTTTTTCCTAGTGTCTTTCTCTGTCCAGATTACGTCATTAGCTTTAGCATTTATTTCTCTTTAAGCTCCTCTTAACTGTGACAGTTTCTCAGACTTTGTTTTTGATGACAGTGACAATTTTTAGGAGCACTGGGCAGGTATGTTTTTTTTTTCTTTTATAATTAATAGGGGTTATCAGTTTTGAGAAGAAGGTCATAGAGATAAAGTGCCATTTTCATCACTTCGTGTCAAGGGTACATACTATCAACGTGATTTATATCTGTTGATGTTGACCTTTATCACCTGGGCGAGCTAGTATTTGCCAGGTAACTCCACTGTAAAATTACATCCTCTACCCCCACGTTTCCATGCTGTATTCTTTGAAAAGAAGTTTCTATATACACCCCACTCTACAGAAGTGAGGAGTTCTGTTGGGAACCACCCTGCCTGGTTTCAGAGGCTGTAACCCCCCATGGTTAAGGCTGAGTCAGAGTTGGGACCATAAGCCACTAAGGAGACAAAGCTTATCTCCCTGGCAGAAGTGCCACCTCTGCCACTTCACCCTGCTTGGCCCTGAGCTTGGCCAGCTGGCCAATGACGGGTAAGAATCCTCAAGGGAGGATCAACCTAAGACAGGCTCTGGTCACCAGGGATAAGCTCGCAGGGAAGGACTCGGGGGGCTGTGGAAAAAGGGGGTGATGGACCCTCGCCCCTCGGCTTTGAATTAGCCTGAGTCCTCATTCAGTCTGCAAGAAGTCTCCTAATCTCTTGGTTGCTTTACTTCCCTGTCTGACTTGAGCCTGAAGCAATAACAGAGGGCAGTGCAGTCCTGTGCTGGGAGGGGCGGATTCCCTGGGGAATCAGGCCTAAGAAAAATAAGTACATTCCTGTGAAACCTACTTAATTTGTACCCTCAGTTTAAGAGATAAGGGTGGAGACCTGAGATGAGTCTGGTGCCTAAAGTTTTATGGCCCTCTAACTAATTGGCTGTAACTCAGAATAAGCCCTCAAAGTTCTCTGTAAATCCTGTATTGTTTAACCCTTACTGGCTGACAATGATTGATGAGCTTTATCTGCATTCCTATGTGAATGAACCTAATAAAAGCCCATGGAGGGAAAGGATCAAGGCCCTTCTCCTTTGAGAGATCGGCCACCTTTCCTCCCCAAGCAGATCATGTCTTGGTAGTCTTTTTCTTCATCCGTGGTGGACGGGGGGGGGGGGGGGGGGGGGGGCTGCGTTAAAGCCCCCCGACAGTTATAGGTTTGTCAATCTTGTTTATCTTTTCAAAGAACTAGCTGTTGGATTCAGTGATCTTTTTATTAATTTTTGGATTGATTTCATTTATTTCAGTTTTGATCTTTAATATTTCCTTCCTTCTACTCACTTTGAGCTTTCTTTGTATTTATTTTCCAAGTTCCTTTATGTGTAAAATTAGATTGTTTATTTGAGCTTTTTCTTGTTTCTTGAGATAGTCCTGGAGTGCTATAAATTTCCCTCTTTGACTTGCCTTTCTTGTATCTCAAGATTTTGGGTTGTTGTTTCCTCATTTTCATTTGTTTCAAGGTATCTTTTGATTTCTTCCTTGATCTCATTGTTGCCTCATTCATTGTTTCATAACATGTTATTTATTTTCATATCTTTGTGTATTTTTCAGTGTTCTTGTGATTAGTTTCTAGTTCAATAGCATTGTGGTCAGAGAAGATGCTTGATATGATTTTAATTTGCTTAAATTTATTTAGGCTTGTTTTGTGTCCTGATGTGATCTAACCTAGCAAATGTTCCATGCACATTTGAAAAAAAAATGTATATTCTTCTGCTCTGGGATGAAATGATCTGAAGATATCAATTAAATCGATTTGATCTAGTGTGTCATTTTTTTTCTTCCTTGAAAACACTGATTCGATCCTTTCTTCATCTACCTACTGTTGATTCCTTCCAGTGTATTATGTATCTCAGATATTGCATTCTTTATTTTTGACTGATCCTTTTTTATGGTTTCTATGTTTTTTTCATGCTGCTGAGTATCCTTATAATCATTACCCTAAACTCTCTATCTGATAAATTGCTTACTTCCATTTCATCTATTTCTTCTGGAAAATCTCTTGTTCTTTAATTTGAGGCCTATTTCTTTGTCCTCCCATTATGGCTGCTTTTTTGTATTTCCTTCCTTAGATGTTAAACTAATCAGCAGTTACACTGATCATTTGTTAATCTAATCGATCTGTAATATCAGCAGTAACGCTTAAGCACCACTGCATAGGGCAGAGCAATTCCTTCAGGCTGGACTATTGCTTCCTCTCAGGCTGATGCCATTCAGCGAAGAATGCTCAGCCTGAGAGAGATGGATCTTGCAGTTTGGTGAATGACTCAGCACATGGGTCTTGGAGGCTGTTCCCTCAGTTATCTCCCCAGAGCCACCAACCACAGACTCTCCTCAAGTGTCTTTACTCCACTCTCCCCTTCCTTTGCCAGCTCCCAGGGTAAGTGTCTACAAACAAAATTTTGTGCTTTGGCTCTTTAAAAGGATCTCTGTTTCTCTAGCTGTCTCTCCTTGGCCAACAGAACCCCTGCTGCTCTTCACAGCTGGATGTTATCTGTGTTCCTTTCTGTCTCTGGTGCTGTAGACTGGGGAGCCCAGCTTGGGGTTTAGATCATCCCGTATTCTCGGGGGGAACCCCCTGGGTGCTGACATATTCCTCCAGCACTTCAGCTGCCACCCATGGTAGCACAGCCTGCCCTCTTGTGTCTCCTCCACACTCTCTACCAGTATGTTGTGATGAAGTATTTTCTTCAGTCTGTCCATGGTTGTAAGGCTTCTCTCCAGCTAGTGGTCAGCTGGTTATTCAGGACGCTTTCTCTACGATTTAGTTATAATTCCAGATTGGTCCTGGGAGGAGGTTAGTACAGCTTTCGCTTACTCCTCCGCCATCTTGGATCCTGATTCAGAGTGTCATTTAAGTTCACTGTCTCATTGTTGGTTTTCTGCCTGGAAGATCTATACATTGAAGTCAATGGAGTACTGAAATCCCTTGCATTTCTGTGGAACTCTCCCTTAATGTCCATCAAGGTTTGCTTTACATATGAGGTACTCCTATGTTGTGTGTATAAATGTCTACTAGGGTTAATTCTCTTGTTGGATTGTTCCCTTTATCACTAGGTAGTGTCTTTCTTTGTCTCTTAATATAGTCTTGGTTTTAAAGTCAATTTTGCCAGATATAAGTATTGCTACCCCAGCTTCTTTTCCTTTCCATTTGTATGAAATATCATTTTCCATCCCTTTTTATTTAGTCATTATTTATCTTTCAATATGAGATATGTCTCCTGGAGACAGCATATATATGAGTTTTATTTTCTCATCTATTTAGCTACCTTATGTCATTTAGTTGGATCATTTAAGACATTTATATTTATGGTGATTATTGATAGATACATATTTATTGCCATTTTATTAATTTAACTATTTTCCTCTGCTCCCCCCCCCTTTTTTTCTTCTTCTTAAAGCAAGCCCTTTGATATTTGTTGCAATACTGGTTTGGTGGTAAAAATCAGCTAGCTTTTTCTTGTCTGGGAAGCTCTAATTCTCTTTCAATTTTAAATGATAGCTTTGCTGATTAAATTTGCCTTTGTTGTAGGTTCTTGCTTTACATTACCTTCAATATTTCATACTGATCTCTTTAGGCCTGAAATGTTTCTGTTTAGGAATCAGATGACAGTCTTATTGGAGCTCCTTTGTAGGTAACTAACTGTTTTTCTCATGTGGGTTTTTAAATTTTCTCCTTATCTTTAACCGTTGCCATTTTAGTTATAATGTGTCTCAGTATAGGCCTCTTTGGGTCCATTTGTTTGAGACTCATTTCCATTCACTAAACTATGGAAGTTTTCAGTCATAATTTCTTCAAATAGGTTCTCAGTCCCTGGCTCACTCTCTTCTCCTTCTGGTATTCCCATGATTTGGATGTTGTTGTACTTCATGTTGTCACAAAAGATTCTCTTCCTTTTTAAAAATGTACTTTTCTTTTTTCTGCTCTGCTTGGGTAGTTTTTTCTACCTTGTCTTTAAAATCTCTGATTTGATCCTTTGCTTCACCTAGCCTACTTTTTTTCCCCAGTGTATTATTTTTTCAGATATTGCAATCTTTGTTTCTGATTTGCCCTTTTTTATGGTTTCTATGTCTGTGTTTTTGCAATTGAGTATCTTTATGGATAGTCACTAGTCTAAACTCTATGTCTGACAAATTGTTTCCCTCCATTTTATTTAGTTCTTCTTCTGGAGTATTTTTTTGTTCTTTCTTTTGGGGTCTGTTTCTCTGTCTTCCCATTTTGTCTTTCTCCTAGTGTTTGCTTCCTGTATATTAGATCTGCAAATACTCCGGTGCAGGCCTATTTCAGACGCTGCCTGTGACTTGCCATGAGCAACCTGCTTGGAGCTATCAGTCATCCAAAGCTTGTGGCTACTTCTTCTGGGGTTGGGTGTGTGCAGAAAGGACTGAGCTTTGCCCGAAGGCTGGCTTTTATCAGCACTGGGCTTGTGGGAGCATCAGCTAGTCTCAGAACTCCCAGAGATCCAATTTTGCTGTTAGAATTTGTCATTGAGATAGCCACCAGCTGTACTCAGCAGTCTGGCTTAAACTCCACAGGGTGGGGTGAGAGATATTCCTGTGGGTGGGGCCATTGCTTCCCCTCAAGCTGATGTCACTTGGAGAGGAGTGCTCTGCCTGAGAGAGATGGCCTCTGCATATGGGAATGACTAAGCACAGGGATCCTGGCAGCTATTCCTTCAGCTCTATCCCCAGAGCCACCAACCCCGGACTCTCCTTACACTCTAGTCTACTCTGCCCTCGTTCTGACAGATTCCAGGGTAAGTGGCTACAAATTAAATTCTGTTCATTGGGCTTTTAAGAGGCTCTCTGCATCTCTAGCCCTCTCTCCCTTGCTGAGAGAAACCCCACTACTTTTCACAGCAGGATGTTATTTGGGTTCTTTTCCTGGTTCTGGTACTTCTGGCTGGGAATCCCATCTTAGGGTTTAGACCTCACAAGTCTCAGGAAACCCCCCCTATGGCCTCTGAAATATCCCACCAGAACTTCAGAGCCACTCTTGTGCACCCTGCCAACCCTCTTGTGCCTCCAATACACTTCCTACCAGGCTCGTTGTGGTGAAGTGTTTTCTTCCATTTGTCCTTGGTTATAAGACTGCAAACTCCAATTAGTTTTTGGTTGATTATTCAGGATGAGTTTTCTATAATTTAGTTGTAATTCCAGTTTGGTCCTGGGAGCAGGTTAGTGTTGCTTCCACCTACTCCACCATCTTGGGTTCTTCCTGTGCAACATTTTAACAAAGACCTTTTTCTTTCCCCATCAACCTTTGCTTTCAGAATATGCCTGTGTTGGGTGGTGGAAAGCTGAACCCCACTTTTGTGGTTAACAGTATGGTTACTGTTGTAGCAATACTTATTACATTACACAATTGTAGTATATTATTATTTATATTCATTAATACCATGTATTAGATCACTGTGGCTTATTTACTACTCATTGCAAATGTGTATCCTTAAGCAACATCAATCTTTTCCCTCCACCCCTATCCTCTAATAAACCATCATTGGACAGTAGTTATCCTTCTCTCTCTTATCTAGCTTAGCATAATGTGCTCAAGGTCCAAACACCTTGTTGCAAATGTCAGGATATCCTCCTTTCCCATGGCTGGATATACGTGTTTGAACTTTTGTTTATATTTTTAACTTTTTAAGAAGCTGCCAACTGTTTTCAAAAGTCAATATGCCACCTCAGTCCCACCAACAGGGAAAGAGTGTTTCAGTTTTTCTATATCCTTGGTAACCACTTGATATTATCAAACTTTTGATTATAGCTATTTGGCGGTGTCATTATAATTTGTATTTATCATATATCTAATAATGTTGAGCCTCTTTTCATGTTTATATTAGCTCTTTGTGTACACCTTTCTATAAAATGTTTATTTAAAATGTCTGCCAATTGTAAATATCTGGTTGTAGTCTCCATATTATTGTCTTGTATTCTGGATGCAATTATTTTAAAACATAGATGATATGAAAATATTTTCTTCCATTCTGTAATTTATCTTTACATTTTCTCAATTGAATCTTTTGAAAACAAAAAATAATTCAAAAGAAGTACAATCAATTATTATATTCTTTGATATTATGCTTTTGGTGTTAGAGCTAAGAAATCATTCCTGACCTAACGTTACAAAGATTTTCTCCAGTAATTTATTCTAGCAATTTTATAATTTTCTTTTATGTAATTATATCTATGCTTCATTTTGCATTAATTTCATATTGTATGAGGTAATTGTGTATGGTTTGAAGTCATTTATAAGTAGTTTGTTTGAAATGTACACTTGTGAATTTTTATAGGTTGATATATTTTTTCAGAAAAGATATGAAAATAGAAATGCTTTTAATATGTTTTTTCTAAACTTATTTTCAAAAAGTATCTATGCACTTACATATTTTATAATTAATATTTATTTTAACATATATTTGCATGATTGCTTAGTTTTCTTAAACAATCAACTAATATACTATTTTCAATCACTGTTTATTGTGTATAAAGCTAAAAAATTTGAACTTTTCTTTTTTGAAGACGGAAAATATATAAACATGAGCTTTAAGCATTTGGTAAAGAAAACCAGCAAATATTGTGTGGCACAAAATAATTAGTATTTATTTATATTTATCTACCTTGTTACAAATATTTGTTATACTTCTCTTATATTAAATTTTATTAAAAATAAGTCAGAATGTCATTATAGACAATACAATAGCTAAATAATTAATTTTGAAGGGACTGAAGTAGATGTTGAAATAGAAATTGTCTATAGGTGCTAAATTACTTATTTTTAATTGGCTTAAACAAAATACTTTGACTTATTTTCATATCTTTTTAAAGTAATTTTTTAATTTTTCAGTTATAGTTACACATAATATAATATTGTATAATCTAGTAATTAAACACATAACTAAGTGATCACCCTGTTAAATCTAGTACCCATGTGACACCGTACATAGTCATTACAGTGTTACTGACTATATTCCCTATGCTGTACTTTATATCCCACTACAATTCTGTACCTACCAATTTGTACTTCTAATCCCATCACCGTTTTCACCCTTCACCCCAAACCCATTCCTATCTGTCAACCATTAAAATGTTCTCTGTATCTTTGAGTCTGACTCTGCTCTGCTTGTTTGTTTATTTTGTTTGTTAGATTCTACATGTAAGTGAGATCATATGACATTTGTCTTTCTCTGCCTGACTTACTGTACTCAGCACAATACCCTCTAGGTCCATCCATGTTGTTGCAGATGGCAAGTTTATTGCTTTTTCCCCCCTCTTTGACTTAGTCATATTCCATTGTATATATGCACCACTTCTTCATCTATTGACAGGGACTTATGTTGCTTCAATATATTGGCTATTGTAAATAATGCTGCAATGAACATATGGATGTATATACCTTTTTGATTTAGCATTTTGGGTTGCTTCAAATAAGTACCCAGCTGTGGAATTGGTGGGTCCCTCTTTGTATCTTGTTATATAGCCTTTGTTTTAAATCCATTTTGCCTGCTGTAGATATTGCTACCCCAGCTATTTGTTTCGTTGTTCCCATTTTCACGAAATACCTTTTTCTATCCATTTTCTTTCAATCTCTGTGTATCTTTTGATCTGAAGTAAGTCTCTTATGACAACATGTGTAAGGGTCCTGTTTTGTTATCCATACAGCCTCCATATGTCTTTTGATTAGAGCATTTAATCTATTTGCATTTCAAGTAGTTGTTGATACATATTTGTTGCCCTTTTATTATTTATATTTTTTCTTACAGTAGATGTTTTGACATCTCTTGTAATTCTGGTTTTGTGGCGATGAACTCCATTATCTTTTTTCTTATCTGGGAATCTCTTTATCTGTTCTTCATTCTAGATGACAGCTTTGCTGGATAGAGTAATATTGGTTGTAGGTCCTTGTTTTTCATCATTTTAAATATTTGGTGGGGGAGGGAGGTGGGACTGGCTGGGGTGGGGTGGAGGGATGGGGAGAAAAGGCAGACAATTGTAACTGAATAAAAATAAATAAATAAAAATTTAAAAAAGAATAAAAAAAAGAACCTTAAAAAAACATATTGTCTACTTGTTCTAACATCTCTTTGTAAACTAGAAGAAGTGATTTGTCTATTTTTTGGAGATACTATATGAAAGTTAGTGTATAAAATTTGGTAGAAAATGTGAAAAAAAAAAAATCTCATGCCAGTCTTTTCTGGCCTTCAAAGTTTCTGTTGTGAAATCAGCTGATAGTTTTATGGGAGCTCCCTTGCAGGTAACTCTGCTTTTCTCTTGCTGCCTTTAAGATTGTCTCTTTGCCTTTCACCTTTGGCATTTTAATTATGTGTCTTGTCTGGGCCTATTTGGGTTCATCTTTTTTTAGACTCTCTGCACTTCCTGGATTTCTATGTCTATTTTCTTCACCAGGATAGGAAAGTTTTTCATCATTTTCATTATTTTTTTTTACATAGGTTTTCATTTCCTTGCTCTCTCTTGTCTTTCTGGCATCCCTATTGTGTAAATATTGCTATGTTTGAAGTAGTCTCAGAGACTCCTTATACTACCCTCCTTTTTGGTGGACACTATTGTTCTTTTTGCTGTTCTGATTGGGTGTTTTCTTCTTTCTTTTCTTCTAAATCTCTGATTTGATCCTCGGTTTTATCTACCTCATTGCTGATTCCCTGTAATGTATATTTTAAGTTAGTTTATTTTTCATCTTTGTCTGGTTCTTTTTTATGTTTTCTAGTTTTGTTTTTATGTTTCCTATCTCTTTGTTGAAGTTCTCACTAAGTTCCTCTAGTCTTCCTCTAAGTCCATTTAACACCTTATAACCAGCATTTATATCTGCATCTAGTAGTTTGCTTCTCTTCATTTTGTTTAGTTCCTTTTTGAAGTTTGTCCTGTCCTTTCATTTGGGACACATTTTTTTTGTCTCCTCATTTGGTGGCCTCTCAGTGTTTGTTTCTATGTTTTGAAAGAGCTGCTACATTTCTTGTGCTTGTTAGAGAGGCCTTATGTAGTAGGTGTCCTGTAGAGTCCTGTGGCACAGCCCCCCTGATCACCCTAGCTGGGCACCGCTGGTAGGCCTCCTGTTAGGGCTCCTGTTGTAGTTGAGTTTCTATCACTGTTGCCACCTCAATGGGAACAACTTACCCTGAGGCTGATTGTCTGTGAGGACTGGCTGCAACCATTGTGGAGGATCAGTTGTGCATGGGCTGACCCCACAAGCAGTGCTTACTTCACCAGGTCTCTGCTGCCTGGTGAGTTCACTTGACTATGTCATTGTGGAGGTGGTTAGGTGGTGCTTCAACATTATCTGAAGTTGTCCACTGGGTGCATTGGCCCTAGGCCTCCCAGGAGGTATGAAATTTCTGCTATTTCATATTCTCTGTCTAAGGACACCCAGAATGAGCTACAAAGCAATCTGTAGATTCTGGTTGTACTGGGCTAAGTGGTCCCTAGGAGAGGCCAACCTGAGAACCAAGGCTGGCTGCTGCTTATGATAGGCCTAGGGTCACTTAACAAGGGGCACAGGGTACTCTGAGACCAGATGTTGCTTGTTTGACAAATTTTAGAAAAGTCTGAAGGATGAGACCAGACAGACCATTATTATGGAAAAGCCACTGGAAATGACTTGAGTGTGCCCTCAAGTTCAGTGGGCAGGTCTCAGGGGATCACCAAGGTGGGGCCAGCAATGTTAGCCAGGTTGATGTAGAGTCAGATACGGCTCCAGTTGTCTGGCTCTTTGGAGGCAGGGCCCAGAAAAGGAACAATGGCCTCTGCCAGAACTTCCATCTGGGAGAAAGCTACCCATCCAGCTATCACCTCAATGCCAGACTGCTCAGTTTCTTCCTGTATGTTTCTGGTGCCTTTTGAGCTGCTGCCGTGCACTGTAACTGACAGCAAGTGAGTCTAAGTAAATCTAATTGCAGGCCCTTTAAGAGGATTACCCGGGACTTTAGCAACCTTTCCTCTCACTCAGCCATAATCCCTGCTTCTGTTTTTTACAGCCAGAAATTATGAGGACTTGTCAGAACTGGAACCTTATGCTGGGTGGCCCGGTATGGGGCTGAGACCCCTAGCTCATCACAAGAAACCTCTAAGGGTGAGATAACTCTCCTGATTTTTAACCACCGCAGATGAGTGTGGAACCCTCTGTGTCTGCCCATTCTATCAGTCTAAATATGGCTTCTGTTTTATATTTTTACTTGCAGTTCCTCTATTCAGCTCTGTTTTGGGCAGCTCTGAATAATGGTTGTTCTTTAGTTTGGCTGTAATTTTGATGTGGTTGTGGGAGAACATGATTACCACATTTGCCTGTGCCTCCATCTGGACCAGAATCCTAAGTTTCTCACCTTCATCATTTTTGATTCAGTTAAAGGAGCTGGTCCATCAATGGAGAAAAAAGTTTTACCACAAAACATTTTTCTTTAAATTAAGGAAGTAATTTAATGTCGAGTGTACATTTTCTGCGTAAATTTTTCCTTTTGTCTCCCTGAGAGGTTAACGTGCCCAATATTGAGGCCCTACGTTCTGCCCTCTCACAGAAGGAGTTAGCCATCTCTTTGGTAGAACCATTTATTTACGAGCTAAAATCCTCTCCCTTATAATTGGCCACAATTAGTGCTTGAGGTAATTAGTCCTAATATGATGATGAGGTAGGTGGTGGATCAGGTCTTGAAAACACTGGTTTACCATATTATACAGCTTCATCTAGATGGTTTGGGACCTATTCTCTGATTATACTACCAGAAGGGGGGGGTAAAGATGCTGAAGAGGTAAACAAGCCAATATTCTCACTATCCAGCAAAAATGTATGATGTATTGTAACCTCTAATTACTGTTGAGAGAGGATCTGGTGCTTCTCCAAACACAGGTTTTATAAATTCCATAGTTCAAATACCAGGGTCATTCTACCAAAATCTGACATCCAGCTTTGCTACAATTCATTCCATTATTTCAAAGTAAAACAGGCAAAAGGGGAACTCTGTACCTGCTACTTCTGCCTTTATAGGTTTTTCCCAGTAAATGATGTTCTAAAACTGGTGTGTGCTTTACCTGGTGCATGTCATTCAACCTGGTGTGATTGGCTGGGTCACAAACACACACAATTTGTTTTTATTCTCATTGTTGAAGTAGATTCTAGTAGGTATAATAACCAAAGTGATGTTACAAATGCCTATATGTTCATTCAATTGTATATCAACATTTCACTTTGTGTGTTTTTAATACTTGTTTTTCATACTTTTAATACTGTTTTCTATGAGATTTCCAACATTCTTGGTTGAGAAAGAAAGGCATTATGTTTCAATATACTCTTTCAGGTGCTTCTACTGCAGCAGAAAAAATAAATGTTTCTCCAATGTATATGGGTTTCTGTCTTTAACTATTAAGTAATAAACCTCAAAAGAGGTTTCTAAACACTTAGCATCAAGTAATTAGAACTTTATAAAGCACTACAGTGAGTGGTACTTAACTCTGAGCATGGAAGGAAAAATATAGACATGTATATCATTCTGGATTATTTTTACTTACTTATTAGTAACTAAAATTTTGGGTATGACATACCTAATGGACATTGCTAGTGATAGAAAACTGGATACTTATTTCACACAAATATGGTAAGGTCTTGCAATGCCTGCGGTGTGTAGCCTCCCTTCCGAGAGCTTCACTCAATCTTTTCTGTCTGGGCTCCACTGGATCTTACTGTCATTAAGGGTGAATCCTGAAGGGAATCAATACGTTGACTGAGGATAATTCTCCAGGTGACTTCATTGCCAAGTTTTGATGTAAGGGAAGATTAATTACTTCAGGGTAGAGAGGGGTTGCTTCTGCTGGCAAAATAGGTACAAGGAGATTTATGGAGTTCAAAGATTTTAACACCATCTTGTCTGCACAAATATCCCTATCTGAAGCCTCAGGACTTCACTCATTCCTAGACAGTTCTGTTTGCCTAAGACACCTGGCAGGACGGTGTATTGAACTGGTGATGCAACCCTTAAACTTAAGTCAGATTTTGGTCTGATCTTCATCCAAACAGGTGATGGCCATAGAAAGTCTCTGAATCAGTAGCAATGGCCAGGGCAATTGCCTTCCTAAATTTGAGTAATATTTAACACAGCTGGCTCAGTGCCATTGTTCTCATCATCAAAGAACACTACTGATTGTAAATTTTGATGCCTTACATAAGAACTTCAGGGTTTGAAGGGAGTTGGTGTTATTTTAATGATAATTGTAACAATTATTGCTATTACCTTATGCAGTCTTTTTAAAATTGAAAGTTGGGCTCACCTATATTATCTTACCTAATCCTTATAAACATTTATGTTCAATGAGATAAATATTGGTACTGGCATTCCATTTCTATAGATGAGGGAAATTTGGCTCAGGAAGGTTATGTTCATATCCAAGATCACATAACAGGGCTCTGGTTCCAAGTCTGCTTTCTTACATTATTTTATAGTTGCTTAATTGTTTTTAAATCAAAATGAAATAATGCTTTCACATTGTGGGAAACATATTCACGTGTGTCCCTGGGAGTGCGGCTTCAATGATGAGGATGATTAATCCAAGTAAATAGCTGCAGAGAAAGTCTATATTCATTTGAATATGTAAGTGATTGATAGAGAAATTATGTATTTTGTCACAGCAGCAGTATATACAGTGCTATGTCCCAAAATAGATTATGAAAGGCATCAGTGACTCAGCTTTTTCCTGAGTTATACACCTTGTTTTATAGGTCAAGCATTTTTTAAAGGTGCATATGCATTTTTACATTTTACATACATACAGTTTTGCATCTTGAAGAGCGTTCCAATTTGTGTTCTGAGCATTCCAGAACTGATGTGCTATGAGGCTGTGAGATAAGCACTATTTGGTTTGAGAGTAATTGTTTAAATGTATGTATCATAACTGCTCTTAAAAAGCCATGTAAACAAGAAACCTGTTATTTTAATGTATGAGTATTTGGGTTTTTATCAATTAACAAAGCATTAATATCTGATTTTCCATATACATATATATTTTTTTCCTAAAGCAATATTTTTAGATCCAGAGAAAGCCTTTTGGTGCAGTATTAGTCATTATATTTAAGTGTGATAATTAGCTTACCTAATTTGTCCTCAGATTTGCCTCTTGGGAATCCTTTATGTATTTGGCTCGTAGTTTTGTAAACATCACTAAAGGTAAATAATGCTTTAAAAGATTGATTAATATATAATTTCAAAAGCACACATATCTGAAATATAATTTTAGGATATTTCTGTCCTAAAATTTTTCTAGTAATTAATTTCCCTTTTTGTAGGTGTTTCACCTTATACATTTTTTTTTTCTAAGTTTCCAAGAAAGGCAGCCACACACCAGAACCCTGAGGAAAAGAGAAGATGGAAGTGAACCCTGACGAACTTTCCCCGTTGAAGCACTCTGACCCACAGGGCACGTGCTTCAGTTCTCTCAATTGTTCTGGAAAGTGAGACTTCTGTGAAATCCTTGTACTCGTCACCCAAGCTGTCCCCCAAGTTTTGGGGACCAGAAGCTATAAAAAAGGAAAAGAAATAATTTGTTCTCCTTCTACTGCTTTTCTGGAAACTCCCAAGTCCGTATACCTAGCAATTGTTAATGAAACTGAAACCATCCCCCAAATCAACCCCTTTCCTGGATGCTCTAAATTTGCCCATTGTATCTGTTTGTTCAAGATCAATTACTTGCATTTTTAATGGACTAATTTACTTCCATGTTCAGTTTTCAAAAGCTCAGCTTTTACACTCTTAATGAATTTTAATAAAATATGAATAATTCTTATATTAAGAAAGGTGGTATGAGTTTTTAAATATTTTCACTGCAAAATTTATAACGGGAATGCATGTGAGCTTAATCATATCATTTCGTCTTTGGGGTAAAAACATTTCATGTTATGTCACCAGTTATGTAAATTTAAATTCAGAGGCTGTTCCGCCCAGGAAAGTGTATCGTTTATGAAAGAAACAGTTGCTGTTTGAGATAAAGCAGATGCTGTTATTCATGGGCAGATCTCTTTTGGTAGCTCATTGCTAGGCCACTGCTGTGTCTAGCGCTGGCCTTGCTTTTAACCTTTTCTATGGGAACTTCTGTGGCAATTTTATTTTTTTAGTATAAAGTTCACCATTTTCGATTGCTATACTTAAATTAACTTTAGCATTGCAGGAAAAAAAAAAAAAAAACATTAGAACAACTTCCTGCCAAATGCACAGTTGCCACAATGTTACTGAAATTTCTGAGGTCACAAAACATATCTGAGTTCCAAATTTAACTTCAGAAAATTAGAAATGGGAAATACCATATCTCAGCTTCCAGTCCACAACCTTCCCCAGTCAGCACTAGTTTCTATTCATATTCCTAATTCTTTACTCACTGAGAATTTAAAGAGTTTAGTTTTAATCATGAATACAACTTAGATTAGATAATGTTAACATTAATTAATCACCTTAAAGGTAGACATTAAGATATTTCCTAAGGGAAAAAATAGAACATTGCATCTTTTCAGGTCAGAGGAAAACAATAACCCTATATTGTATTATATTTTGATATGAAATATCATTAACAATGACATGCGTTAATAATTAACTTTCAAAAAAATTTCTTAATTAAAATGTCATCAGAAGCAATTAATTTTAATAAAGTCCAAATTTGCAAATTTATACATCCTCAAACAAAAATAATTAAAACAATTTAAAATCACTATTATAAAATATCCTTGACATTATTTTATTTTGGATGCAATCCTATGATTAAATGTGAACTAATGTAAAGATAGCCTGTTTTAAGCCACTGGCAACCTTTCTTTATAGCACAGAGATCTGCTGTTAAGATACCTCTGTGGTGAACCCAGGTTAACTTAGTCACTGAGGGAGTTCTGATGTCTTGCTGGTTTCTTCTGTCAGTATCCCCTTTCCATCTTTCCTTGCTGCTGCTTGTGCTCCCATGAGTAATAACCTAAACCCAGACAATTACAACAACAAACAGCTTTATTTTTTCCTCTAGCCTATGTGCTCTGGATGAAAACTCGATTTTTAAAGGTCACAAGGCTTCTACAAATTTACAACAGCATAAAATACAGAACCTAGTAAGTGTTATAAACCCATACTAGATATGTGTGCGCCTGTACGTGGAGTCTATCTTCAAAGCAGCCCATGTCAGACATAAATATATGTTCTTTCCCTGGTGAGGTATAAAATGCAATCAAGCACATTCTGCAGCAGGCTCTAGAAACTGCAGGGGCTGACTTGAGTTCCCTGCTATTCTGGGGAGAATTCTAGAATGCAGCAAAAATAAAGGGAGAGGAATTGCTCAATAGGGGAACGTCAGAGTTGTGTGAGAAGAATTAAGTTCTAGGCACCTGCTGCACAACACAGGGCCTGTGTCTGACCCCTGCATGCTGGGCGCCTACAAACGTAAGAGGGTAAAACTTATATTAAGTTTTCTTATCAATCAATCAAACAAACAAACAAGAAACCGGCAAAGGGACACAAGAACTCTTTTGAAGATGACAGATATGTTCATTGCCTTTATTGTGGTGATGGTATTAAAGGTGTGTGCATTTATTTAAACTCATCAAATTGTATACTTAAATATGTGTATTTTTATATTAATTATACAATGACAATCATATTATAACATATAAATGTATCAACATGTACACTTTAAATTTATACAATGTTATATGTCAAATATATTAATACATATTAGAAAAGCAGTAATAAAGTATACCTAAATAAAACTAAAAAAAAAGGCATTGGAAAGCAGGGCAGTAACTAAGAGCAGGTTTCTGAAATATGTTCCATAAAAATCCCAGTTGTGGAGCTTATTAATAAGTTTTGGAGAAAGGTTTCTTATTTATGTAAATTTGAGGAAATTGTGTTTTATCATTTCTTAAACACCTGTTAAGATTTTGTCTATATGGTAGGTGTTTTTTCTATTTTTTCAGTACCTTACTGTGCACAGACTGATATTAATTGCATTTGACCTTGGGCTGCATCTCTCCTATATACCTCTTATTTTTATAAAGATTTTCTTAAGTATTGGTGATCTGGGAAATACTTGCTTAGGGAGACATTTGCTTTTTTTTTATCATTTGAGTATACTGTTAATTTTTATTTTTTTATGTTAAAATTTTTTTTAAAATTGTTGTTCAAGTACAGTAGTCTCCATTTTCCCGCTACCCCAGCCACCCCCACCTCCCATTCTCCATCCTACCCCCACCCCCATGCTCAGTATCACTAGCCATCAGAGAGATGCAAATTAAAACCACAACTAGATACCACCTTACACCAGTCAGAATGGCCATCATAAATCAACAAACAACAACTACTGGCCAGGTTGTGGAGAAAAGGGAACACTAGTACACTGTTGGTGGGAATTCAGACTGGTGCAGCCACTGTGGAAAACAGTATGGAATTTAGAAAACTAAAAATGGAGCTGCTTCTTGACCCAGCAATTCCACTGCTGGGACTATACGCTAAGAATCCTGAAACACCAATTCAAAAGAACCTATGCACCCCAATGTTCACAGAAGCACAATTTACAATAGCCAAGTGCTAGAAGCAACCTAAGTGACCATCAGCTAATGAATGGATCAAAAAACTATGGTATATTTACATGATGGAATACTAAACAGCAGAAAAAAAGAAGGAACTCCCACCCTTTGCTACAGCATGAATGGATCTGGAGAGCATTGTGCTAA
Organism: Desmodus rotundus; assembly: GCF_022682495.2. Taxonomy (NCBI): domain Eukaryota; kingdom Metazoa; phylum Chordata; class Mammalia; order Chiroptera; family Phyllostomidae; genus Desmodus; species Desmodus rotundus. The sequence goes on along the minus strand of NC_071391.1, from coordinate 76,215,968 downwards.
GCAAAATAAGCCAGGTGGTGAAAGACAAATACCATATGATCTCACCTGTAAGTGGAATCTAACCAACAAAACAAACAAGCAAGCAAAATATAACCAGAGACATTGAAATTAAGAACAAATGGAAAGTAACCAGAGGGAAGGTGGGAACGGAAAATGGGGGCCAGAGGGAAAAGTTGTCAGAACATTTTCTTATATCAATTGATACTACCCATTATAACCATCCAAGGGAAACAACCTCATATTGTATGTACCAAGTATGACCAAAGCTGCTTGATTTCACCCAAATTCACTCTCCCTTTCTTCTTGAGTAAGAGAGTAATTGACTGCATTTACCAGACTCCTCTAGAGCTAGATGTGGTGATGTAACATTTTTTGGCCATGGAATGTAAAAGGATATGCTATGAATCCTTCTAATTGTGAGACTTAATGCCCTGAAGGCATACTCCCCATGCACTCTTGTCTCTCACAGCTGGAACATGTCCATGTCTGTGACCTTGCTTGACCTCACAGACAAAAATAAGGCCTTAACAAGTGGCAAAGCAACATGGTGAGAAGCACCTGGGTCTCTACATGTCCTGACCAGGTTGGGCCACTTACCTGGGAAAAGGTGTATGAAAGATAATTCAATTTTATGTTCTTAAGCCACTATATTATTGAGTCTCTTAGTTTCAGCAGGTTTTCTTTTCATCTGAATGTGTTTACCAAATAATAACTACTATGGAGCACTTAGTGAGCATTTACTGGATACAAGGGAGAACAGTTATACTGCACAATTGTAGTCTGATAAATCTATATATGTTATACTATTGAATCTTCACAACAACAGTTTGAAGCATGTACCATGATTATCTCTTTTTATAGATAAAGTCAGCTAGGCACAGGGAGTTTAAGTAACTTGCCTGATTTCCTGAGGTCAGGAGGTAGCACAGGTGGGATTTAATCCATCTCAGTCTGGCTTTCAATCTAAACCTCTTTATCTCTATGCTGTACTGCTATTCAGTTGGAATATTCAAACAGAAAGATAATTATCTCACATTTAGAGGGCATTTATATATCAACAACTTTTATACATCAACAATATATACAACAATTTATATATATAAATCATATATATAAATATATAAACACATTTATATATTTATATAAATATATATAAATTCATATATCAAAAATTTATATATTAAATACATTTGTATGCAACTCAAGCCATAAAATTATAAATATTTAAATGTATCAATAAATTAAAAACATATATTAATCATCTGATATTTTAGTCAGCATTTTAATACATGTTTATGAAGTTTCCAGATAAGTCAAATGTGACGTGTATAACTAATATATTCATAGAACTACCATTGCAAAGGAAATAGTAATGATTGATATTTTTTATTTTAAACAAAAATTAAGTTAGCAGGGTTATTTACAATAGCCAAAGACTGGAAACAGCCTAAGTGCCCATCAGTAAATGAATGGGTCAAAAAACTCTGGTACATTTACATGATGGAATACTGTGCAGCAGAAAGCAAGAAGGAGCTCCTACCCTTTGTGACAGCATGGATGGAACTAGAAAGCATTATGCTAAGTGAAATAAGCTAGGAGGTGAAAGATAAACACCATATGATTTCACCTAGAAGTGGAACCTAATGAACAAATCAAACAAGTGAGCAAAATGGAACTAGAGACTTGGAAATAAAGATCAAACTGACAGTGGCCAGAGCAGGGGTGGGTAATGGGAGAAAGAAGGGGAAGGGACAAGTAAAGGCCAGGAATAGAGAATCCATGGGCAAGGGCAATGGGGGAGATTGACTGTGGGAGTGGTGGTGGGGGGGTAAGGGAGAGCAATGGGGAAAAGGCAAGACAACTGTAACTTAACAACAATAAAAAATAAATTTATTAAAAGAAAAGATGTATCTTTAGAGGTTAAATAACACCCAAACAATAGAACTAACCAAATGATCATTAACAGGGATATATTACATTTGGGCCTTAAAAACAGAAAATAAAAAGCAAAACAACAACAACAACAAAACCTTCCCAACATAGAATACTGTTCTTACCAGATTATGATCAAAATATGTAGTTTTCATAAAATGATATGGAAATTACTTTGTGTTCTTTCAAAAACCAACATTGTAGCTTTGTCCATTCCCGCTTTTGTATTGGATTTTTGTCATTAGTGACTTTGCAATAAATGTACTGATCTTTTTTTTAACTTTTTAACCTGGGTATTTAAATCATTGACTTTTGTTTAGATTTTAACATTTTATTGTTTATACTATTACCATTGTCCCAATTTTTTCCCCGTTACCCACCTCTCCTCAGCCTACCCCCCACTTCCATAGTCAATCGTCTCACCTTTGTACATATCCATGGGACTTCTTGTATGTTTTTTGACTAATCCTTTTACCACTTTACCCCTCCCCTCTTACTGCTGTCAATCTATTCTATGACTCTATGCTTCTGGTTCTGTTTTGCTCATTAGTTTATTTTGTTCATCAGAATCTTCTTGCAAGTGAAATCGTATGGTACTTGTCTTTTACCAACTGGCTTATTTTACTTAGCATAATAGTTTCCAGTTCCATCCATGCTGTTGCCAAAGGTAGGAATTCCTTTAATTTTCTGGTGTATATCATACCATTGTATAAATCTACCACAGTTTATTTTAATCCACTCATCTACTGATGGAGACACAGGCTGTTTGCAAATCTTGCCTATTGTGAATAGTGCAGCTATGAACATAGGGTGTATAAATTCTTTTGAATTGGTATTTCAGGGTTGTTCAGGTATATTCTTAGCAGTTTAATTGCTCAGTCAAAAGGCAGTTCTATTTTTAATATTTTGAAGATTCCATACTGTTTTCCACAGTGGCTACACCAGTCTGCATTCCCACCAACAATGCACTAGAGTTCCCTTTTCTCTTCATCCTCTCCAGCACTTGATGTTTGTTGATTTATTAATGATACCATTCTGACAGGTGTGAGGTGATATCTCATTGTGGTTTTGATTTGCATCTCTTTGACGGCTAGTGATGTTGAGCATCTTTTCATATGTCTCTGGGCCCTCTGTGTGTCCTCCTTAGAGAAGTGTTTGTTTAGGTCCTTTGCCCACATTTTAACTAGATTGTTTATTTTCCTGGTGTTGTGTGGAATGGGTTCTTTATATATTTTGGAGTTTAAAACCTTGTCTGATGTGTTGTTGGCAAATATGTTCTCTCACTGTTGGTTCCCTTTTCATTTTGATGATGGTTTCTTTAGCCATGCAAAGTTTTTAATTTGATGTAGTCCCATTTGTTTATTTTCTGTTATTTTCCTTGCCCTGGGATATATAGTGACAAAAATATTGCTATGTGCGATATCTGAAATTTTACTGCCTATGTTTTCCACTAGGATTTTTATAGTATCCTGACTTATATTTAATCTTTTATCCATTTTGAGTTTTGTTCTGGTGTATGATGTAAGTTGGTGGTCTAGTTTCATTTTTTTCCATGTACCAGTCCAGTTTTCCTAACACCATTTATTGAAGAGGCTGTCTTTGCTCCACTGCATGCTCATGACCGCTGTGTCAAATGTTAATTGACCATAAAGACATGGGTTTATTTGGGGGCTCTCTCTTCTGTTCTATTGATCGATGTGTCTGTTCTTATGCCAGTACTAGAATGTTTTGATTACAGTTGCTTTGTACTATAGTTCAATATCAGGTATTGTGATCCCTCCAACTTTGTTCTTTTTTCTCAAGATTGCTGAAGCTATTCATGGTCTTTTTTGGTTCCATATAAATTTTTGGAATATTTGTTCTAGATTGGTGAAGTATGCCTTTGGTATTTTAATAGGAATTACATAGAATCTATAGATGGCTTTGGGTAATATGGACATTTTAATGATATTAATTGTTTCAATCCATCAACATGGTATATGCTTCCATTTATTTGTATCTTCTTCAGTTTCTTTCTTGGTGTTCTATAGTTTTCTGAGTACAAGTGTTTTACCTCCCTGGTTAAATTTATTCATAGGTATTTTATGTTACTTTTTGCTATAGTAAATGTAGAATTATTTTCTAGTTTCTATTTCTGATAGTTCATTTTTGCTGTACAAAAATGCCACCATATTCTGAATAATGAATTTGTATCCTACTGCATTGCCAAATTCACTTATTGGGTTGAGTTTTTGTTGTTGTTGTTGTTGTTTTATGACGACTACAGGGTTTTCTATGTACACTATCATGTTGTCTATGGATAATGATAGTTTACTTTCTCCTTTCCAATTTGGACGCCTTTTATTTCTTCTTGTCTGATCACTGAGGCTATGACTTTCAGTACTATGTGGAATATGAGTGCTGAAAGTGGACACCCTTCTCTTGTTCCTCATCTTAAGGAAAATGCTTTTAGTTTTTGCTTATTCAGTATGATGTTGGCAATAAGTTTTTCATATATGGCCTTTATTATGTTGAGGTATGCTTTCTCTACTCCCACTTTGCTGAGTGTTTTTATCATGAATGGGTGCTGGATTTGATCAAATGCGTTCTCTGTATCTATCGTTTATCTTTTCAAAGATCCAGCCCTTGGATTCATTGATCCTTTGAATTCATTTTTTAGTGTCTATGTCATTTAATTCTGTTTTCATCTTGTTTTCTTAATTCTGCTTGCTCTGGGCTTTGTTTGTTGTTGTCCCTCTAGTTCTTTGAGATGTAAGTTTAGGTTGTTTATTTGAGATTTGTCTATCTTCTTTAGGTAGGCTTGTTGTTGCTATTAACTCCCCTCAGGATTAACTTCACTGTGTCCCATAGGTTTTGGCTTGTTTTGTGTTCGTCTTCGTTTGTTTCTTTCTGATTTCTTTCTTCATCTCATTGTTAACCCATTCATTATTTAATAAAATGTTATTCAGCCTCCATGTATTTGAATGTTTTGAGTTTTTTCTTTGAGGTTGGTTTCTCGTTTCAATCCATTGTGATCTGAACACATGTTTGATATAATTTCTACTTTCTTGAATTTGTTAAGGTTTGCTTTGTGTCCTACCATGTGGTCTATCTTTGAGAATGATCCATGTGTGTTAGAGAAGAATGTATATTTTTCTTCTTTGAAGTGAAATATTCTGTAAATATCAATTAAATCCAATTGACATAGAGTGTCACTCAATACTGCAATAGTTTTGTTGATTTTTTGCTTGGAAGATCTATCCATTGTTGACAGTGAGGTTTTAAAAACCCCTACAATGACTGTATTGCTATCTATTTCTCCAATGTTTTCTTCATATATTTAGGTGCTCCTATATTGGGTGCATATATGTCTACAAGAGTGACATCCTCTTGTTGGAATATCCCCTTAAGTATTATGTAGTGATCCTCTGTGTCTCTTGTTATGGCCTTTGTTTTAAAGTCAATTTTATCTGATATATGTTGCTACTCCAGCTTTCTTTTTTCATGTCCATTTGCACAGTATATTTTTTTTTACATCCCTTCACTTTCAGCCTGTATATGTCTTTTGTTCTGAGGTGGGTCTCTTGTAGACAGCGCTTAGGCATATATGCAGGTTGGGTTTTCTTAACCGTTCAGCTAACCGTTCTTTGATTGGAGCATTTAATCCATTTACACTTCATTTGATTATTGATAGGTACTTATTCATTGCCACTTTTCCCTTTGTACCAGAGTTCCTTTCTCTCTAATTCTTTTTTAAAGCAGTCCCTCTAGCATCTCTTGGAGTGCTGGTTTGGTGGAGATGTACTCTTTTAGCCTTTTTGTTTGTTTGTTACCAGGGAAGCTTTTTACTTTGCCTCCCATTTTAAATGAGAACCTTACTGGATAGAGTGGTCTTGGTTGCAGGTCCTTGCTTTTCATTACTTGGAATATTTTGTGCCAGTCACTTCTGGCTTGTAATGTTTCTGTTGAGAAGTCAGCTGCTAGTCTTATGGCACTCCCTTTTATGTTACTAGCTATTTCTCCCTTGCTGCTTTTAATATTCTCTCTTTGTCTTTAAATTTTGCCATTTTAATGGTGATATCTTGCAGTGGGCCATTTTGGGTTCATCTTGATTGGGACTCTCGGTGCTTCTTGAACTTGTGTGACGTCTTTTTTTCAGTAAGTTAGGGAAATTTTCTGTCATTATTTTTTCAAACATACTTTCTAGCCCTTGCTCTCTTTCTTTTTCTTCTGGTATCCCTATTATGTGAATATTGTCATGTTTCATGTTGTCCTAAAGTTCCCTTAAACTATCTCATTTTTTTCAAATCTTTTTTCATTTTGTTGTCCTGTGTGTTTTTTCTACCTGTGTTCCAATTCACTAATTCAATTCTCTGCTTCATCTAGCCTGTTTTCAATTCCTTCTAGTATGTTCTTCATTTGAAATATTTTATTTTTCATTTCCACCTGGTTTTTATTTATAGTTTCTGTGTCCTTTTTATGCTGATATAGCTCCCATTAAGTTACTTGTAGTTCTTACTAAGTTCTTTGAGCATCCCTTCAACCATTACTTTAAATTCTATGTCTGATAAATTGCTTGCTTCAATTTTATTTAGTTCTTTTTCTGGAGATTCCTCTTTTTCTTTTGTTTTTGGGTTGTCTCTTTGTCTCCCATTTTAGTTGTTTCTTTGTGTTTGTTTCTATGTATTAGATTGATCTGCTTTACCTCTCTGTCTTGTGGTGTGGCCTTACATGGTAGGGATTCTATTTGATCCAGTGGTGCAGTCTCCTGATCTGGGTAGTCTAGGAATGTCTTCTGTGTGTCTATGTGAACTCTCCTGTTGTATTTGGGTCCCAATTGTTTTTGGCCCATTTGTTGGTGGGAACTCCCCTTGGCTGACTAAGAGGCTCAACCCATATTCTGTCCTGTACAATGGCGTATAGGTGCTGGCAGAACAAAGCAAAATGACACAAAACCAACACCAAGACAAACAAACCCACCCTACCCATAACAGCAATATCAATGACAAAAGGGTTAAAATAAGACAAGCAGAAAGAGAAATGGATCAGTAGAGACAGGGGAAAGGAAAAAGAATATGAGAATACCAAAAGAAAGAAAAGTGATTATGAGAAAAGGGAAAATAACTAATACTAGTAATGATTTGAAAGAGGAAAATGGGGAGAAGAAACACAGAAAAGGAAGAAGAAAAAGAATGAAAGGTAAGAAGAAGGGAACAATGGAATAATCAAATGTTAGAGTATAACAAAAGATATGAAATAGAAAATTGAACACCCAAAGTAGATTAAAAAGAAAAAAAAACATATATAAAAATAAAAGGCTATATATAAAGGCAATGAAAAAGGAAAAATAATGCAGAAAGAACCAAGTGCTTTTGTCTCAGCAGAGTTTAGTGCTTGCCTCCTGGTTTCTCCCTTTGGATACGACTCTGATGTCTCAGTCTGGTGTAAGCCAATGTCAGGTGGGGTCCACATGTGGCCCTCAGCAGCCTTTTTGAGCTAAAAGCAAATCACAGTTTGTGGCTGATTCCTCTGGGCTTGGCTGCTCCAAGGATGGGTTAAACTTCTCTGCAAAGTCAGCTTTTATCAGCACTGAGTCTAGGAGTGTGTCAGAAAACAGCCCATGTCACTGCAGACTCTGCCTCTTCCTGTCTGTGCCTGCCAGTCTGCTGTCAATCTTAGACTAGTCAGAGACCCAACAATTTCTGAGAAGGCTCCTGGCAGAAACAGAGGGCTGTGATTCCTGGAACTCCCATGGCAGGTGCTTTTCAAACTTCAGGGAAGATGGTTGGTGTGTTTTCCCTCTGAGTCTGTCGGTGATTATTTCCCTGAACTTGGCAGTGTGGAGCCCCTAGTAAGCTTCCAGAACCTAGCTTTTATGTCTTCTGAGTGCCAGGAGGGTGTTTCTATGGCTCTCTCATGAAGGGGAAGCACCAGTCTATCTCCCAGGAAGGTGTATGGGTTGTCTTCACACTACAGAATTCTCTGATATCCACTGAGTCTGTTTATGTTGTTGTCTCCTCAGCAGGGGTTAAGATGCAGGATGTGGGGAAAAGGGAGAAAGAAAAATAAAACCCCACCAAGACAGAGCCAAAGTGAAAGAAGAACAAAAAAGTTGCACTGTGGAAGGAGCAAAAAAGATTCCAGAAGGTGTGGCAAGCAGAATTCCAGGGGTCAGGGGAGCAACATCCCACAGGGTAAGGTAGCTGGTTTTCCTCTGGGAGGGGCTAGCTCTTCTCTAAAAAGATGGCTGCTGTGGAATCGAGGTATGTCCGGGCCCCTAAAATCTCTCAACCCCTCCTTCAAGTCTCTTCCCAGTGCTTCACACTCCAGATTCTCCTCGAGCAACTCCACTCCTTGCCACCCTCCCTTTGCTAGACCCCACAGTGAGTAGTCATGAACAAAAAAGTTGTACTTTGCCCTTTTAAGGAAAAAAAGATGGTGTATTTGTCTCCAGTGGTTTTTGTCTCTTCCAGCAGAGAAAGTCCCAATGGCCTTTCACTGCTGGTTTTGCTACATGATGGGCTGATATTGGCACTGGCTCTCTTTGCTTGGGAGCCTGGTCTGGGGTTCTGTCTTCTCTCCTCTCAAGGGGAAGCTCCCACAGCCGCCCTGCCTTGGCCTGCCACCCATGTGAATGGGGCTGGTGCTTTGGAGATGTCCCTGCCTTTCCTACTGGTCTCGGGGTGGTTTTCTGGCTGTCTGGTCGTTGGTTGTCTTTGGTTAAGGTCTCTGTTTCAGGTAGCCTTCGGTTTAACTCTGGTAATTGTTTTCCTCTAATTTTATTTTTTTTAAGATTTTATTTATTTATTTTTAGAGAAGGGAAGGGAGAGAGAAAGAAAGTGAGAGAAACATCAATGTGTGGTTGCCTCTAACACGTCCCCCAGTGGGGACATGGCCCACAATCCAGAGCTGTGCCCTGACTGGGAATCGAACCAGGCACCCTTTGGTTCCCAGGCTGGCATTCAATCCACTCAGCCACACCAGACAGGGGGTTCTTTAATCTTATTTCCAGTCTGCTTTTGGTAAGAGGTGTGTAATCTATCCTATTTCATGTCATTTTGTAGTGACCCCTAACTCACTGACTTTTAAATTTTTATTTTTTTAATATATACTTTGAGGCAGCAAAATATTTCTTCATGAAGAGTTTTGGCTGCATGCTGGGAGATTCCATACACTGTATTTTTACATTAGTCAATCTAAAATATATGCTACATTTCCTTGTGATATCTTAACTCATGGTATATTTAGAAGTTACTGCCTTTTTAAGAAAATTTTTAATTTTTCTGTTATTGATTTTAAAAATAATTACTTTATGATCAGTCAGAGAACATATTCTATGTAATTTCATGACATTTATTAAAAAACTTTTATGGTAGCATAAGTAATTTTCATAAATGTTCCATGTATGTTTTTAAGAAGTGTTTTGGGGATTGTTTTATATGGTTTTATTTAGGTCAATTATATTTCATTTTTAATCACTTTATACTTGATTTTTTTTGCTCTATCAGTTATTAAATTACATGTCAAAATCTCAATGGTAGCCCTGGCTGGGTGGCTTACTTGGCTGGAGTCTCATCCCATGCACAAAAAGGTTGCAGGTTGTGATCCCTGGTCAGGGCACATACCTAGGTTGTGGTTGTAACCCCATCTGGGTGTATACGGGAGGCAACCAATTGATGTTTTTTGCTCGTGTAGACATGACTCTCTCTCTCTCTCTCTCTCCCCCCCCTTTCTTCTTCTCTCTCTAAAATCAATTTTAAAAATATCCTCAGGCGAGGATTAAGAAAAAAAATCTCAATGATAATTGTGAGTTAGTTTTTTCTTCCCCTAGTACAGCAATTTTTGCTTTGTATATTTTGAGGCTAAGTTAATATAATCATGCACAATTATAAATGATATATTTTCCTTTGTATTGAACCCTATTTATTTCAAATAATGCTTCATACTTTAAATTATATTTATAATAGCATTAGTATATCTATCCTTTTTTAAAATGTGTGTTTTCAAGTTATACATTTTTCATTCTTTTAATTTCAATTTATTTTTAAATCCTTATATTAAGAGTTGTCTTTATTATCCAATTTGAAAATCTTTGTTAATTGGATTATTTAGTCAATTTATAGTTAATAAATTGTTGAAGTATTTGCATTTAAATCTCTCATTATATTATTTTTAAAAATCTGTCCTGCCCCTTTTACATTTTATATTTTGGTTTATCAGCTGTAATGAAATATAACTCAATTAATATTAGTAGTATCTTCACAGAATTGTCTATCACCATGATCTAACTGGAGAACATTTCACTCACTTCTGAGAAGCCTGTGTGCATTAGCAATCATTCCATATCCTCATCTGCACAAACCTAGACAACCACTAATCTATTTTTGTCTTTATTGACTATTTCAGACATTTTATAAAATTGGAATCAAACAATATGTAGTCTTTTGAGACTTCCTTCTTTCACTTAGCATAATGTTTTCAAGATTCACTCATATATGAAGCATGCATCATTTCATTTTACATTTTTTTTATGTAATTTATTTGCATAGTTGAATAATATTTCATTTTGTGGTTATATCACATTTTGATTATTCATTCATCAGTTAATGAACATTTGGATCATTTATACTTTTGGCTACTGTGAATAATGATGCTGTGAACATTCATGTATAAATTTTATATGTCAAAAAACATATTTAGTTTTTACTTCAATTTTGAATAATATTTTCACTAGGCAGAGAAGTCTAAATTGTCAAAGGTTTTGTTGTTGTTGCCTTCAGTTCTATAAAGACACTGTTAAATTGTCTTCTGGATTCCATCATTTCACTTAGAAATTTCATATTTACTGTTTTTCTTTTGAAAGTAATGTGTCCTTCTGCTTTACATACGTTTAAGATTTTCTTTTTGCTTTGGGTTTTCATAAGATTGACTATGATGTATGTAGGTATGCTTTTCTTTGCATTTATTGTACTTTGGATTTGTAGAACTTTGATAACTCTTTAAAATACTGCTTCAACTTCATCCCCTTTTCTTTGTTTCTGGAACTCTAATTACACATATGTCAGATCTTTTTATTTTGTCCATATTTTTAACATTCATTCTTTTCTGAATTGTCTATTTTTTCACTTGTAGCCTTCAATATAGATATTTTCTATTGTTTTATTTATTTTTTCATCTTCTGTACCCTGCGTTCTCTTAAATTCAACTACAGATGTATTAATTTCATTTATTTAATATAAATAATTAAATATTCAATTTTGGTTTCATTTAAGTAAGTCCATGCTGATAATTCAAATGTTTATAAATAGAAAAAGGTGTTCTCTAAAGTGCAATGCTGTCTAGTGCAGAGAATGGCTAGGCACAGGACTTGTTCAATATACATATACTTTTTAGAATGTTATAAGAAGCTATAAACTGAGAAGAAAAAACTCTAAATAAACCTTGAAGAATATTTAAAGATTAATTAATAAATTGTTTAGAATGCTTTTTTAAGAGAGGAGAAATGTCCTATGGGATGGTGTGGTGATGAATAAGTACAACGTAGTTTGTGTAAAAAGAGTTTTGTCTGGATAATGAGCAAATTTCTATCAAAAACCCTTTAATAATTTATTGTACATATGTTTGTGTTTTTCTGTAATTTTCTTCCAGCCTACAAGGCCTTTAAGGGTAGCGATAATACTTTTCATCAGTGTATCCTTTCCTGCACGCATTGGGGGTTTCTAGGAGGTTTTTGAGAAGGAAAGACATAAGCTGATGTTAGTATTTTGAAAATATAATTTTAAGAATAACCAGGATGGAAAGCTATATGGGCTGGAGGCAGGAAGTCCAGTTAGGAAGCTTTCCGTACTTGAAATATTTTCTGTAGTGGAAACAAAGTGGAAGAATGAAAGACTCCTTGGAAGAAGAATTGACACAGCTTAGTAAACTGTAGAAAACCAAAAAGGGAAGTGACTCCCAGTCTGTATGACTGGAACAATATTGATTTTAGTTGTAGAAACTGTCAGGAAGCACTCTCTACCATGTGATACTTTTCATCACTGTGTTCTATCTAATTTTTCCACCTTTATATCACATATTACAACTTAGAGTCAGTTTTTCACTCTCCGTTGTCTACTATCCGACCCCAACATGGCACCTGCACTGACTTCTGTGTCTCTGATTGATGGCTCTGCACTCCCATAGCATTTACAGTCTGTGACACATCTTTGAGTAATTGCTACCTGATGGCATTTTGTTTCTTATTGTGTTAAATGAATGGTTTGTATCTTTTCCAACTAGACTCTCTAAGTTCTTGAATGCTAGAAATTTATTGTCTAAATTCTATCTGAGTGCTAACTCCTATCTTATTTAATTGTTGGTATATTCTATTGGGCTAAAATAAATCTTGATTAATGAGTACAAATAAATAAACATATCATGACATAGGTATTTCTAGAGTTTCTTAATTTTTGAGAAACTAAAGTGACCAAAATGCTTAGAAATGTTAGCTTTACTGAATTTTCCAAGTGTGCTTTGAGTTCCTAATTACAGCTAATGTTTGCTTCTATTACCCAGTTTGTGTTCTGCTGCAGCTGACCTAAACATAATCTCTCAAGTGCTTGCAATTCGGGTAGCCTTTCACTTACATAGAATGGTCAAAGAATTGGATTTTTAAAATATAATAAAAGCCCATTAGAAATCGATTTCAATAATGTGGAAACTGATTGCCTTATATAAGAAAACATGTAGAGGTTGAGTAAGCCTCAGGTCTGGCATGTTGTAGATCTATTCTACCAGTTCTTTCCACTTACATGATTTCAGCAGTTGCTGATGTCACACTTTAATAGAACAATGCCAAATTACAAAAAATGGATGGTCTCTCAATTTATCTCTTTATTAAGAGTGAAGGGATCCTTTTAGAGGTACCTTATCAGATTTGTCCTTACTTTTTTTAAAAAAAAGATTTTATTTATTTATATTTAGGCAGAGGAAGGCAAGGAGAAAGAGAGGGAGAGAAACAGCAATGTGTGGTTACCTCTCATGCGCCCCCTACTGGGAACCTGGTCTGCAACCCAGGCATGTTCCCTAGACTGGGAATTGAGCCCACGACCCTTTGGTTCACAGGCTGGCACTCAATCCAATGAGCCACACCAGCCAAGGCTACACTTACATCTTCTTGGATGGAATCACATGCCCAATCCTAAATCAGTTACTTCAGAGTGCAGTGGGATCACCATGATTGTCTTAGACTCAACATGACCTACCATCTGTTGTTTTAAGTGGGGTTCTTTTCCCCTTATTCATGTAGAGTAAAAGGTGAATAGCTGGATAAAATCTCGGTGATTTTAGAAAACAGAAGGGAAAACACAGATTTGTGGTAGCTGACAGACAGGATAAACTCTGGAAGTTCAAGAGTGTTAATTGCTCACAAGGAACTTTTCTTTGGGGAAAAGTACTAACCAGCTTTGTGCAAAAAAAAAAATGAGGTTTGTTATTTCTGTGTATTATGTGTAGTAAGATTTTATATTATAAAATCAAGAAACTATAAATAATTAAACCTTCCTTAAGACTATCACAGAGATCACAAAAACCAATTATCACATATAATAAGTATAGAAACATATTAGAGTATCACATAGTATTCCAGAGTATTCTCTAAAACACAGAATTTTGCACATATTATTCATAATGTTATCTGATGACAGTTGTAGGAATGTTGTGGGAAGGCCTGAGAGATTCCAGGTCTTTACTGACTAACTTGAAAATAATTTTTAAGATTGTTCATGTAAGGTGACATTTGTCACTTGGTAAAATGATAGTAGTTATACCAAAATGCAAATTTATGTCTTGGAAATTCTTTAAGATATTTCATTTTGAAATGACAACAGAGAAAAAGTGTTCCAAGTATTGCAGCCATTGTCTATCTGTCTATCATCTATAATTTCTTATTGTATCTCTATATTAATCTTATAATCAGAGCCAATACATGCAATAATTTTAGGCTCTAAATTCAATATATGTCCTTCCACTTAATTTTTTCCCTATTCTTCTCTGACATTAACTTTTATAGAGAAGGTAAATATTCCTATATACTTGAATCTAAGGAGAGAATATCGGGAAACACTCCGGTGGACAGAGAAAAAGAGATCAGTCATTGTTCACACACTGTTTTATTCATCAACCCCGCCTACTTACTTGGTGCCTACTTGGGAGCTCAGTTGTCTTTAATAATATGGAAGGTCTCTCTGACTTATGATGATTCAACTTAGGATTTTTTGACTTTATGATGGTGCAAAAGCAATATGCATTTAGTAGAAGTTGTAACTCATGTTTTGAATTTTGATCTTTTCTTCGGCTCAATATGCAGCATGATACTGTCTTGTGATCCTGGTCAGCAGCAGAGAGCCGCCCCCAGGCAGACATGCGATCACAAGGGTGAACAACTGATACTCTACAGGACACTGTGCTGCCAGCAGTTTTGGATATTGTATTCTGTGTTTTTGTATCTCATCTTGCGCACAAAACACTCATCTGTGTATTCTGCTTCTGGGGAGAAGAAAAGGAAAGCAATTACTCTTGCAATGAACTCAAGATAATTGCCCAGTTGTAGGCTAATGTAAGTGGTCTGAGCATGTTTAAGGTAGGGTAGGCTAAGCTACAATGTTAAGGAGGTTAAGTGTATCAAATGAATTTTTGACTTATGATATTTTCAACTTAAGGTGGGTTTATTTGGTATGTAACCTCATCATAAGTCAAAGAGCAACTTTAGTGAGTTTTTATCATCATCTACATATCCTTATTTTTAGGTAAGATAAGAACAATAAACATTTATGGGGAGAAATTTTAGATTTAATGCATGTGATTCATATATATCCTTTGTTATATTAGAATGAGGTACCAAGTGGGTTTCTCCCTCTGTGGGTGACATAGAGAATGGCTCCTTAGTCTTCCTGATTTTTTGAAACTCAGCGCCAATTTTTATGATGAAAATTGTCTGAGGTACATGAGACATAACAAGCAATCCTTCTTAGAAACTGAAGTTTTGCATTCACTTGCAGGGTTTAGCTGTGCTGTGTGGCTTGGATGGTAAGCACAGGAGGACCTTCACTTTAGGCCACTTGAATTTTTGCATTTCTTCTCTTCCTGTAGTGACAGCAATAGCAGTCTGTGGTAGTGGTGTTGGTGTGGAGAAATTGTTGAAGATTTTTCCTTATAGAAGTCAGAGACAGATATTGAGGGTAGCTGAGGTGCTAGATGTCTAAACATTGAAACAATGGTCACTAGAAATTGCAAGGGCTAACATGATCACCAAGTCTGAACAGTTGGATGAGAAATACCATCTTGTCAGAAAATGGCTGGTAATTGTCATCAGGTCTGACTATTGTCTATGTGACAATTAGCTAATCATCTCAGCATCTAAACTCCTGGTGAGTGAAGGAGAATCAGCATAGGCAAAGAGAGTACGTAAAATGAGATCATGACAGTATGGCAGCCGTTGGTCCCTCATTATAATTAATAAGAAAAAATGATGATTGTTCCACTGTGTGAAGAAATATTGTGGTTACCCCTACATCTGAAAACCCTGGCTGCCAGCAGCATCATCACATCCACAAAGGCCCCAACATGAGTCAGTATTGAAGGAAGAACAAAGACAACTGCTAGTTACATCTGCAGAGGGAATACAGGGATTCTGAGACCAAGCACTGAACATGTACACATAAGTTGAAAAATATTTATTTTATTTCAAGCCACCATTCGAATCCATTAAAATTCATTTTAAAAGAATTTAAAATTTAGTAATATTTATTTAGTGTACTGTGTATAGCACTGAATTAAGAAACCTGAGACATCTTTCTTATTCTTGACTGAATCATTATAGTAGGTACAATTCATTGAGAACTTACTGACAATCACTATGCTGAATGATGGACATTTATGATTTTATTTATACTTTCAACAATCCTATGAGGTATACACTTTAATTATCCCCATTTTACATATAGAAAGTCCATGGCTCAGATGGTTTAAGAACGTTATCTAGCCAAGATGTACAGCGAGAATTCTTATTCATGTCTAACTCCAGACCTACACACTTAATTAG
This sequence comes from Desmodus rotundus, assembly GCF_022682495.2. Classification (NCBI taxonomy): domain Eukaryota; kingdom Metazoa; phylum Chordata; class Mammalia; order Chiroptera; family Phyllostomidae; genus Desmodus; species Desmodus rotundus. The sequence continues at coordinate 76,199,977 of NC_071391.1, read as the reverse complement.
TTTGCTACACTACTCAAGTGGTTTAAGGAAATAATATTAAAATCAAGGCACATTTGTTTCTTTCAAACACATGAACTATTTTCTCCTTCAGTTTCCATGCAAATTCTCCAATAAGCTCCTAAATATCTACATTTACGTGGAATTCAGATTCAAATGTAATGCAGTGGTCATGGTACTTGACAGCAATCTTGCCAATTAAGCAGCAGTCCTAATTGGAAGACTTCTGTACTGTGCATACATACACACTTGCTGCCATCTCAGTGAGCTTGCAGCTGCTGGAATAGACTTCATTAGACTCTAAGAAAACAACTATTTCTGAGTGAACAGCAACATAATGCAAAACATGATATGTCAGGAAGCAAAGAAATTTGAATAAAAGTTTGTGAATGAGAAAACAGATGGTAATAAACCAAGTGGAATCCTGTACTTGCTTCTAAAAAAGAAGTTGGATCTTTTTGGAAATAAATGGTCAGAAATTTTTTCTTGCAATTTACATGATAGAAATTTCCAACATGAGGCCTATTTTACTGTGGTCTCTTTCTTGTTTTATTTTCTGTGTGTCTGTTTTAATATTTATATGCACAATAGAATTCTCTCTTATTTTAAAATATATTTATTGATTATGCTATTTCAGTTGTCCCATTTCCCCCTCTTCACTCCACTCCATCTCACCCACCCCCTCCCTCCCACATTCCCCACCTATAGTTCATGTCCATGGGTCATACTTATAAGTTCTTTGGCTTCTACATTTCCTACACTATTCTTACCCTCCCCCTGTCTATTTTCCACCTACCATTTATGCTGCCTGTTCCCCCTCTCTCCCCCTCCCACTCCCCTGTTGATAACCCTCCATGTGATCTCCATTTCTGTGGTTCTGTTCCTGTTCTAGTTATTGGCTTAGTTTGCTTTCGCTTTTTTTTTAGTTGTGGTTGTTAATAACTGTGAGTTTGCTGTCATTTTTACTGTTCCTATTTTTTATCTTCTTTTTCTTAGATAAATCCCTTTAACATTTCATATAATAAGGGCTTGATGATGATGAACTCCTTTAACTTGACCTTATCTGATAAGCACTTTATCTTCCCTTCCATTCTAAATGATAGCTTTGCTGGATACAGTAATCTTGGATGTAGGTCCTTGCCTTTCATGACTTGGAATACTTCTTTCCAGCCCCTTCTAGCCTGTAAGGTCTCTTTGGAGAAATCAGCTGACAGTCTTATGGGAAGTCCTTTGTAGGTAACTGTGTCCTTTTCTCTTGCTGCTTCTAAGATTCTCTCCTGTTTAATCTTAGGTAATGTAATTATGATGTGCCTTGGTGTGTTCCTCCTTGGGTCCAGCTTCTTTGGGACTCTCTGAGCTTCCTGGACTTCCCGGAAGTCTATTTCCTTTGCCAGATGAGGGAAGTTCTCCTTCATTATTTGTTCAAATAAGTTTTCAATTTTTTGTTCTTCCTCTTCTCCTTCTGGCACCCATATAATTCAGATCTTGGAACGTTTCAAGATGTCCTGGAGGTTCCTATGCCTCTCCTCATTTTTCTGAATTCTTGTTTCTTCATTCTTTTCTGGTTGGATGTTTCTTTCTTCCTTCTGGTCCACACTGTTGATTTGAGTCCCAGTTTCCTTCACATCACTATTGGTTCCCTGTACATTTTCCTTTGTTTCTCGTAGCATAGCCTTCATTTTTTCATCTAATTTGAGACCAAATTCAACCAATTCTGTGAGCTTCCTGATTACTAGTGTTTTGAACTGTGCATCTGCTAGGTTGGCTATCTCTTTGTTGCTTAGCTGTATCATTTCTGGAGCTTTGATCTGTTCCTTCATTTGGGCCATTTTTTTTTTTCTTGGTGCGCCTGTTGCATAAAGGGGCGGAGCCTTAGGTTCTCACTGGGGCGGGGTAATGCTCGTTGCTGCACTGTGACGCTGTATGTGGGCGAGGGGCCGAGAAGGAGCAATGGCACTTGCTCCACTCTCTGCTGGTTTTCAGTCACTCCCTCCACTACCCACAATCAAATTGGGCCCCTCTGGTGTTGGTTTCCGAGTGGGTGAGCTTGTGCCCGCTCTAGGCCCCTGTGGGTCTCTCCAACAAACTCTCCTGTGAGGCTGGGAGTTTCTCCTAATGCTGCCTCAACCCCCACGGGTGTTTTCAATCAGAGGTTTGAGGCTTTATTTCCTGAGCTGGAACCCTGGGTTGTGCAGTCTGTTTTGCTCCCCCGTCATTCCTCCTGGTTTATCTATGAGTGAATGTGGGGCCTTGGGGTCTGCTAGCTGTCGCACTGCCCGCCCCTCTAGTCCCACAATCCTCCACATCTCTGGGTCCTGTCTGCCCCAGCTGCCTGTCTCCGCCCCTACCAGTCTGGATGAATGTTTCTTATCTCCTTCATTGTCGGACTTCCATGCAGTTCGATTTTCTGTCAGTTCTGGTTGTTTTTTGTTTTTAAATTGTTGTTGTCCTTCTTTTGGTTGTGCGAGGAGGTGCAGTGTGTCTACCTATGCCTCCATCTTGGCCAGAACTCCAGAATTCTCTTATTTTTCATTCCTCTTTCTAACTTCTCTTAGGTAATATATCACTTAATGGGCACTGTGCCTAAGCTTTTATTTTTCTCAAAGCAGTACTATAATAGTTCTTCGCCGAATTACAAGGTTGTAGGTTTTATAACCTGAATTGAATAGAGAAGACAACATATATTGATTTTTTTTTAATTTAGTACCCATTTAAACTTAAATACCTCCCTTTCTCTCTGTTTCTTGATTTTTGCTATGGCTACTGGGCAGGCACTGAATGATTTTAATAGTTAATGTTTTTAAAAATATTTTATTTATCTTCTAGAGAGAGGAGAAAGGAAGGAGAAAAAGGGAGAGAAACCTCTATGTGAGAGAGATACATTGATCAGTTGCCTCTTGTACGTGCCCTGACCAGGGACAAAACCCACAACCCAGGAATGTGCCTTGTCCAGTGATAGAACCGGCAACCTTTTGTTTTGTGGGACAATGCCCACCCAACTGAGCCACACTAATCAGGGGTTAGTATTTACAATTAATCTCTGTGTGTAAGGCATTCCTTTTACTGATATTTATTCCAACAAAGAAAATATGCTGCATCCCTCTTTCCTTTTCTTCTTCTTACATCTCTCTGCTACCATAATTTATTAAAGAAAATTCAGTCATGTTTTCTGTGATCAGTGGTAAAGATCTTATGCATTTCCCACCACTGAACTTAATGCAGATTGTAAATACCCCCATTCGCTTTTTACTTCATTCTCTCTAAACATTCTAGCTCACTCTGTGGAAACCTGGTTTTGTTCCACACATCTGTTTCAAGCTCCTAGCTGTCCTTCTACCTTTAACATGGCATCCCTTCTAAGTACCTTGCTTTGTCTGTCTTTTATTGTAAGCCAAAGTTTTGAGAGCAGTGGGATCTCACTGTCTCCACTTCCTCATCTTCCATTCACTCCTCAGCATCCTGCAGTTTGATTTTTTTTCTCAACCTCACAGAAAAAGATGCTTTCTTGAAGCTCAATAATGACCTCCATCCAGTGAAAACTTTTTGATATTTATAGTTTTTGGATTCTCCAACATTACATGCTATTGAAAATCTTTATGTTTTGACATTTTCTATTCACTTGACTTCAATCTTCCTTTGCCTTTCTGGGCATATACTTCTATATTTCTGACCAGTTATTCTCTGTTTTCTTGGTGAGATTCACCTCTGTGTTCCACTCTGTAAATGTGATTCCTCTTGCGTTTTTATCCTTAACCTACTTCTCACTCTTCATGTTACCCTTGCATAATCTGACCCATTTTCATGATTTAAGTACCTAACACGCTTGAAAAAAGTAGGTAATAGTACCCTGCAACTCACAGTGTCATCTTCCCATCAACCACATCACACACACAGAGCTCCTATTATATGCAGTTTGTATCTGGCACTAAGAACGCTCATATTTTGGACTGTTTTTATTTCTTGTATGCTATATTTATCTCTCCAGGTCTTTACTACTGTCCTCCAAGAAAAACTCATCATTCCCATTGTTATAAAGAAACCTAATCTCAAAGAATGTAAGTGCATTTTCTAGATAATATTGTTGATTATTGCCAAGACAAGATTGAGGATGATGTTTTTCTGACTCCAAAATCCATAATCTTCCCATTATCAATTTTACCTTCCTACTCTTTATGCTCAAAGGGCTTATATTCTTGCTGAGTAGCTGGGACTTAAAAGCCCTGCACACAAAGGCTTCTCTAAGTCATAACCTACCCTGTACTGATCCCAGCACAATCATGTCCAGCATAACTTTCAAACACTTTTTGCCATGGAAGTGATGAAGAATTATCCAATGTCTATGCAATCTTAAGTCAGCTCATATGTCCATCTCTGTCATAAAACCTTCTCTGGATCTTCCTGCTAATATTTAGTGTCCTCTCCCAACTTTGAACTATGATGGCCATTTGCTTTCAGCCCAAATTTTAGAATGGTTTATTTTGTTACTCCATCATTTCATATTTTGCTGGTAGAATTAAAACGAGAAGCTGTTGGTAGTTAAAGACTTTGGCTTTACTGAAAAATATGAAAAGGTGTTAGCAGAGAACTGCTGTTTAGTAAATATATTCTTAATTTTATTGAATTTAAAATTGAACCAGATTGCTCTGTGACCTCCTTTAATACTGGAAAAGGGGGCAGGGAAAGCTTAGTAATGTAAAACTATAATGCTGATGTGCACTGGAAAGCAACAGATGATTGATTACACAAGTCTGTAAGAGGAAGTGTTTTTGCAGCTATTCCTAGCTCAGTAAATCAAAAATAGCTTGCCAGATGTGACTCCTAGTTTTCTATAAAATTCATCATTTTCTATATGCATTCATAAAGCAGAGAAAGAATTTTATTGATAGCAACACCCAAGGAAAACTAGGTCTGCCTTGCTTCCTTCCTTTCCTCTCTCTTTCCCCACTCCCTACCATGTACCTATCATTATTGAGATACCCATCTGTCTTTATTTTTACATAAAACACTCTTAAGTATGGACATTGAGCTGACTTCAATATAAAAATGATTTTTGATGCCAATTCAATAGCAACAAAGGGTTGAATTGGGTGACTTTTGAGGTCTTTTCCAGTTCTATGATTCTGCAATTTTGTTAATATAACAATTTTAATTACCATATACTAAGTATCCAACATCACTTAATTTCTATTTTAAGCTTGGTGGCTCTCAGAAGTAGCAAGCTCAATTTTGCAGCTAGCCTGTCTTCTCATTTTTTTAGTCCCTAGGTGATAGCCCCTCCCTCTTCATAGTACCTAGCTGAGACAAACCTCTACATTGCTTTTGCCATAAAAGTATGTATCTCCAGAGTTCTGGCCAAGATGAAGGAATAGGTAGAAACCCTTTGCTTCCTTACACAGCCAAAAGGAGGATAACAGCCAATCTAAAATCAATAAACAACCAGAAGTACCATAAAATAAAACTGCATGGAGTTCTGACAACCAAGGAATTAAAGAAACAGTTAAACAGAAAAACCAGATCAGCAGTGCCGCAGTGCAGCAGGAGGGGTGCCCTGCTCTGGTGAATACCTAAGGCCCCACCCCCTTACAACTTATCAGGTGCACCGAGACAAAGAAATATGGCCCAAATGAAAGAACAGAGCAAAGCTTCAGAAAGAGAGCTAAGTGATGAGGAGATAGCCAACCTATCTGATGGAGAATTTAAAGCCCTGGTAATCAAAATGCTCACAGAAATGATGGAGCTTGGCTGAAAAATGAAAGAAAAAGAAAAAAGAAAGACACCTAAAGTGAAATAAAGCAAAACATTCAGGGAATCAACAGTGACAAGAAGGAAACCAGGACTCAAAGGAATGATTTGAAACAAAAGGAAGAAATAAACATCCTACTGGGACAGAATGATGAAACAAGAATTCAAAAAAATTAAGAGAGGCTGAGGAATCTCTGTAACAACCTGAAATGTTCCAATATCTGAATTATAGGGGTACCAGAAGGAGAAGAACAACAGAAAGAAATTAAAAACTTATTTGAACAAAAAATGAAGGAAATCTTCCCCAATCTGGTGAAGGAAATAGACTTCCAGGAAGTCTAGGAAGCACAGAGAGTCCCAAAGAAATTGAACCCAAAGAGGAACACACCAAAGAACATCATCATTAAGTTACCCAAAATTAAACATAAAGAGAGAATCTTAAAAGCAGCAAGAGGAAAGGAGAGAGTTACCTACAAAGGAGTGCCCATAAGACTATCAGCTGATTTCTCAAAAGAAACATTACAGGCAAGAAGGGACTGGAAAGAGGTATTCAAAGTTATATTAAGCCAAGGACCTACATCCAAGATTACTCTATCCAACAAAACTATCATTTAGAGTGGAAAGGCAGATAAAATGCTTCCAAGATAAGGTCAAGTTAAATGGGTTCATCATCACCAAGCCCTTATTATATGAAATGTTAAAGGGACTTATCTAAGAAAAAGAAGATCAAAAATACACACAGTAAAATGACAACAAACTCACAACTATCAACAAATGAACCTAAAAGAAAAAGACAAACAACAAAAACAAAAACTAAGCAAACAACTAGAACAGGAACAGAATCAGAGAAATGGACATCACACGGAGAGATTTCAGTGGGGAGGGGGAAGGGAGGAATGGAAGGAAAAGGTAAAGGGAAGAAGAAGCGTAATTGGTTGGCATAAAATAGACAGGGAGAGGTCAAAAATGGTATAGGAAACAGAGGACTCAAAGAACTTACATGTACAACCCTTGGACATGAACTAAGGTGGGGAATGCTGGATGGTTGGGGGTACAGGCTGGAGGAGGATAAAGGGGGAGAAATTGGGAAAACTCTAATAGCATAATCACTAAAATATACTTTAAAAAAATAAAGGTACATATCTCCAAAATCATATTTTCAGTTCAGAATCACTCATAAAACCATTTCAGTTATTTACATTATCTCAGGAACCTGGCCATAGGAACCATAGTTAAGACACAATTGGTTTGCTTCTGCCCTCATGTTGTCCACAACTGTATTTTATTATAGTGAATTTCAAAACTTCTGTGTTTGTAAGATTTATGAGAGCTATTGAAAAATACAGGTTCCTATCTTTCACCCCAGATATTCTTGTCTAATAGTTTTAGGAAAAGCTGAGGTATGTGAAAAGTTTTTAAATACTCCATGTGATTCAGATGTTGTTGATACAGTTTTTTTCTGGAGCAGACTTTGAGAAACTCTGGTCCTTACCATTTACTCTTAATGATTCTTTAACGCTGTACATTAAGGAATTTAAACACAAGAAAACATCAAATGTCATAATTATAAATTTAGAAATTGTTTTATGTGTAGTGACTTCTGAATATACAGAATTCCTATGTCAACCCCAAATTATGTGTTAAAATTTGCATTGAGAAATCATACTGAGATACTCATAAAATTGTTCACAACCTTATATAGTATACTTTTCAATGTTAAGAACTTAATGGGTCAGCTAACTATAATTATTATATTACACAGTTACTAATTAATGCGTTTGTTAACAATGGGTCTCTGGGACCCTGATGTCAACAGACGTGAGAGCATGTTCTGGGATATCACTGTACAAGATCAAGTGCCTTTTAACAGGTCCCTTTAGTAAAACCAGTTCTAAATGGTATTGACTGTGACCCAAGAAAGACCTGTCTTATTGCAAATTTTGGTGCATAGAAAATTACATTACAGCATGTTTCTGGTTTACTTAAAAGCTATGATTAGTGCATTTATTTCAAATAGCTCAATATATCAAAACAAAAGTTCTTAAGGATAAAAATAGCATCTATCAGGTAAGATTAAATTAATACAATCTTCAAATTAGAAATAACCTTGGAGGGTATCTAGTCTCATCTATTTTACAAGGCAGAAATTTTCTTTCTTTAATCATATTTCTCTAAATTTGTCCAGGTACATGAAGGGATCAATTTTTTTGTGTTTTTTTTTTTTTGAGGCAATCTTATCTCCTAGTGAACAGCAATAATTATTAGAACTACCTTTTTTATATTGAACCAAAATCAATATTCTTATAATTTCTTAGGTTGAAATTATTATGGAATAATCCTGGTTGTCATTTCATATGACAGCAGGGGAAGAGGTGGGGTTTTGAGGGTTGGTTGAACTAACATTTTGTGTTCAGTGCTAGATGTTTAAAATGTATTAGAATTTTTTTCCTCATTTAATTCCTATGAGGAAGGTTTTATCCTCTTTTTTTCTCTTTTTATAGAAACAGAGACTGAGACTTGGAGAAGTTAAGCAAATTGTTCATGGTCACAATTTGTGGGAATGGGAGTCAAACTGGAACCCATGTCTTCAGTCCAGTTCATCCTTTTAACATTCTAAGTTTTCTAACGTATTGAGTGCTGTCATTCTGGATCCAAACAAAAATGGAGGCTCAGCTGCCTGCCGCCACAAAAGGCAGACTCATGAAGCAAGTGCTAGTGCAAAAGGAAAGATATTTTGTTCAGGTGCCACACAACCTGGGAGAAAGGTCATGGTCTCAAAGACCATCACAATCTTCTTGCTCAAGACCAAGTCTCTTACATGGATAGGGAAGGGTTTGGTGTTTTGGTTTTTGTTTGTTTGTTTCCTATTCAATTATCTTTCTAGCATTTGGCATGCGCAGGGCCCTATTCACGTACAGTTTTGGCTTTCCACTCACTCTGGGCCCTATTCATTCATTCTTTCAGCTTTCGCCACGAGCCCTTTCCATTCACATCTCCAGCTTTGGCCGGGTGTGCTCAGATAAGAACCGCCCCCTTCCGCCATCTCGGCCAATGGGAGACTCCGTAGCGCTACTGTCTTCAATAACATCTCAACCTTTACTTTTTGTACATCTGCGGTGTGCCAGGTGTGCTATATACTGAATATGTAGTGATGAACAAACCACATGATTTCTGATTAAAAAAAAAAAAAGTAAGCAGATGTATCATTTCTGACCCTGCTAGTACCAAAAACTGACCGTAGGAAGAAGCTCATCCACTCAAGCTGCACACACAGTGTGAGATGGTTAATACCCAATAGTTATGTCTCCCCAGTGAACAATGGGGTTCCCGTTTCTTTGAAAGCCAATGATTGTAGCGTACAGATTTTACTATCTGATTACACAAATCCTCCCGCACTGCACACCTGATTTTTCTCAGTCTGTGAGATGTTTCCCTTAACGAACTGCTGTCCCAACAACTCTGGTTTCTCAAGCAATTATTTCCCTCAACAATGGGCTTTTAAAGTTCAATTATTCTCATTTCAATGGACTGTGTTTGAGAAAAACAAAACACTCTCACACTACATCTTTCTAGCAACACTGTGTCAGTCAGCAACCTTGGTCGGCACACATGTTAGACGCTTGTTTGTCAGGACGCACAGCCCAGTCATATGCTGAACTGTCACTTGCATTGGCAGGCACTTCTCAATATTGCCTGCTGATGTGCCAACCACAAAACAAGTTTTAGTAATTACTTAAGATATTATGCATTTCAGAATAACCATGCAACTTTACCCTTAAATTTAAATAAATGAAGTTACAATTTGATCTTGCGTTTGAAATATGTTAGAGGTAAAAATATCATTGATTTATTAAGAAATTGATAATGTTTCTCACTTGTATACAGTGTAGACTTGGATAAAGTACCCAGTTACCTATACTTAACCTCTATGCTATGTTGTATTGCTACAAAATTTACTAGTAAAGTAGCAGAGAGAGCAGCATGTTTTGATTAGGAACCAATTTAATATTTACTGATGTCTATTCTCTACAACATAGGTGATCTTGGAGAAATTACATCATCTCCAAGGGCTTCAAGTATCTCAAAATCAAGATTTGGGAATGAAAAATAATTCATTTCCCCTCCTGTGCTTTCAGAAGATGGTTGATATTCTAATAGTTTGGATTGTTATGATCAAGTAATTAAGATCTGTTTTAATTTATTGAAATAAAAATATGTGAATGAATAAAATGCCTTTATTTGTTAATTACACTATTATAAATACCATAATCTTAAGATCAGATAAATATATTTACTCATTTTTAAATATTCATTTTAACTTAATATAATATTGGGTTGGCCAAAAACTCCATAAGGTTTTTCCCATAAAATGAAAGACACACTTTTCATTTTCATCAATGACTTTATTGATTTGGATAATTTGAGTATGCCAGCTATCTTCTGCAAGGTTTAACATTGATTGTTCTCAATTAATGTCTTGTTTTGATCGCTATTGACTTCAACTGGTCTACCTGGCTGTGGAGCATGGTCCAGCAAGAATTCTCCAGCACAAAACTCTGCAAATCACTTTTGACACATTGAGTCAGTCACAGCATCTTCTCCATACACTGTACAAATCTTTTTTTTTTTTTGCATTTCAGTTGTGTTTTTACCTTTTTTGGAATAATAAAGGATAATATACCAAAAATGTTGTGTATTTTCTTCCATCTTAAGTATTAAAGTGACCACACAAAAATTCACCAGTTTTGATAAATTTCTTTTAAATGCACACTGATACTACAGCTGTGAAAATGCAATCTAACAAAATTGTTTTGAATGAAGTTAAAGACGACTAAGTGCTACTAAAGCCATCTTACAGAAAATAACAAACAAACTTTTGGCCAACTCAATATTTGTAATGTTATACAAAGAGCATTAACGCTTCTATATGCTGGTATCTTGAACAAGATTAAAAAACTAAGCTAGATGGTTTTTAAGTCCTCTTCTAGATTTTCTATATTTAGTATTTAAATATGGCTTCCAAGTGAACTATACCTCCAAGAAATTTTGTAGCTTTCCCCACTTAATTCATAGATAGCCACTTTTGACAACTGAAATATGGCCCAACTAAGCTTGTATGACTGCTTACACTAAGTCAGTTGTTCTGCAGTTTCTACCTTGGCCTCTTGGTATAGTTACTCTTGGATCCCTGAACCACTGTGGGTGAAGTTCAACTACGCTGCTGAACAGAGCTGTGTAGACTAGAGGGTGAGGGTCTGAGCTCAGGCTTCCAGTTGTGCCCAGTAAGATTCTTGACTGTGAATGAGGACTTCCTGGACTCTCCAGAGCACATCAACTCTCAGCTAATACTACTGAGTGAACCCAACCATAAAATTTAGCCATCTGAGCACCTCCCAAATCATGAGATAAGATACAATGGTTGTTGTGTTAAGCCCCTAGGTTTTGTAGTAGTTACCAAACATACATACACACACATATGTATGTATATATGTATACACACACACACACATATATATGACAATTCTAAAAGTAAATGATATAGATTCATCACTTTGTTGTTAAATTATATTTCAGCATATTCAACAATGGGCCCTGGTCAACACAGCAATGCTATAGATGTTTAGTAAGGTTTCTAGTGACAGTGAAAAATCACCAGTGAATTTGGAGTCAGAAGCATTTCCAACCACAGCAGGTAATAAACAGACGCTGTGTCAAATGTTACCTGTCTCGTAAAGGATTAAATATAATATTACACACATAGGGATAATTAGGTTGAATTGTGTCCCCCAAATTCTTATGCCGAATTCTTCACCACCACTATTTTAAAATGTGTCTTTATTTGAAAATAGGGTTGTTGGATAGATACATAGTTAAACTGAATTAGTGTTGGCCCCTAAACAAATGTGGCTGATGCCTTAGAAAAAGGGAAAAGTTGGAGATAGACACACAAAGAAGATAAAATAAAGAGAAACAAGGAAATGATAACCATCTACAATCCAAGGAGAAAGGCCACAAAAATAGCCTTTCATGAAAGGCCTCAGAAATAACCAATGCTGTCAACGACTTGATTTTGGGAGTTTTAACTTCCAGTAGTGTGAAACAATAAGTTCTGGCCTACAAGCCACCCAGTCTGTGGTACTTTGTTATGGCAGCCTTAGCGAATAATGCAGCAGTATTGCTGCTCACACATCTAAACTCATAGTGAGGGTCTTTCCCACAAGTATCCAATGATTCATACCTGAAACTCTCATGTCAGAAAAAATGGTCTATGTGCTATAATTTTTTACCAAGCTAGGACCCATTTTAGGAAATTATTGCACTAAAATGATCATCTGGAAAACATTATTTTAAAGAATTGTCAGTATCACAGGACTGTTGGAGTGTACTTTTTGGAAGAGGCATTCTTGGTATTCCTTAACCAATTCAAGTCACAATTTGTGATCAATACTGAGGCTTTGATCAGAACCTCATTTTTTTAAGGAGCATTGCAGGACAAAACAATCTCTTTTAATACATAATTGGTAGTAGCATATTTATATAAAACATGTCCAGTTGGAACAGACTAGGGAACAAATTAATTCCAACCAAAAAATAATCCCATTTGTCACTAATTGTAAAAACAGTTGACAGAAAGATTGTACAGCCTGCTGTTCTGATATAAACAGTGAAATTTCCATGGCAGTGACAACTCAACAATAAGAAAACAGTAGCTCTAATTAGCATTTTGACATACACGCATTATGGAAAACCTTGAGAATAATAGGATGCTTTAATAAGGTGAATTTTTATTTGTTGTTATTTGAAATTATCAAGTGCTATTTGTGTATCTAATAGCTTCATTGTCACATTAATTTATGGGAAAGAGTAAAAATACATATACTACAAGACTTCAAAAAGCTCATTTTATGAGCTACTAAGAAGCATACAGGTAGACTTCTCATTTAGGTATAAACATACGCAGAGAGATTCCACATTGGTTCTCAGTAACCAATTCTGGTGCTTTTCATTTTGAAGTTCAACTTTTAGATCTCCTGGATCTTAAACTCAGTACCTTTCTTTTTGTTGCTCCTTCATAATGGAAACAACTAAATTTATAATGCAAAATAATCATCCTTTGCCAGAAAATGAATTTGAAATCTCCATCTTTAGCTTCCTGTTTATAAGATAAAAATTACCAATTCCATTTAATTCATTTATTCAACACATGTATTGAGCTGAGCTGTGTCAAGTATGATTCTAAGTACAAAACTTCAAATAATGATAAGTTCTATGAAGGAAAATATTGAAGGGTGAGAGGCTAGGTAGTGAAGGGTAGGGGCTGGGATGGTGAGAAATTGAGGTTTAGTCATGTGGTCAGAGAAGGCCTCTGGAGAGACATGTAGATACAAACGAGCTCACCATGCACAGTTCTAGGCAGTGAACGTTCCAGTGAGGGAATATCAAATGCAAAGTCTGTAAGGTGAGAGATGCTTAGGTATTTGAAAATGAACAGGATGGTTAGTGTGAGGCTGGAGAATGACTGAGGGTGGGAATGTCAGGGGATGAAGTCAGATGTGAACAGACTCCGGATCATGCATCCTGACCTCTTCCTGGAGTTTGACCTAATTATTGTATTTATTTAACAACTAGGATAAGGACACTTTATAATATATTTATCAACCATTAATATTTCAAAAATACTACCCGAAAGACTAAATACATCAGTACCCCAAAGGATGAAATAATAATTCATTATGATGTAATTAGAAACTGCTTATGACAATTTCAGCAGCGCCACTACCTCTCTACTAGTGGGGAGTGGTGCAGTTAACACATCCAAACCCAAGGTCTCTGTTGTTTGAATCAGGGGTTGGATTATATCACTGTACTTTTGTTTTCAACTCTGAAAATTGATAAACATAGATAACGTTCTTCTGTAGATTAAAACAATAATTCCAATTCAGCAAGAAGAAACATAGGAGGAATAAGTGGAACTACAGTGGTCTTTAAATTTTTATTTTTAAATTACATATCAGATGAGGGAGTCTTAAAATACTCTGAAAATCCCTAGAAATTTCTAACTACTGCTAGGATTCATGAAACAGTATAATTATTTTTAAAAGGATATCACAAGTATCAAGTGTTTTCTGATTTCAAGCTTTAAGGTTCAATTTGTATCTACTTTTTTACATTTTCAAATCCAGTAAATTTCTTTATGATAGTCTTAATAATTTCCTTTTTATAACATACCCTGGGTCTCTTGTTTATTATTTTCAAATATATAACTCATACACTATAAAATTAACTGTTTTCAGTTTAAAATTCAGTGGCTTTAGTATGTTTACAAAGTTGTGCAACCATCACCACTAACTAATTGCAGAATATTCTCATCAACCCCAAAAGAAACTTCATGCCTATTAGCAGTCACTTCTGTTCTTCCTTAACCCCCACTCTAGGCAAACATTAACCTGCTTTCGATTTCTATGATTTTTTCCTGTTATGGACATTTCATGTAAAAGGAATCATATAATAAATGGCCTTCTTTCATTTAGCATGATTTTCAGGGTTTTCAAGGTTCATCCATGTTGTAGCATGTATCAGTACTCCATCCCTTTTTAGCTGAATAATATTCCATTGTGTAGGTACAGCACATTTTGTTTATCCATTCACCAGCTGATGGACATTTGCATTGCTTCTACATTTTGACTATTATAAATAATACAATGGGGGCCAAAAATGTAATTTATTTACAAAAATGTGTATGTATTATTACATGTTTAAACTTCAGTCACCTTCATAAAGTACCTAGGAATAAACCTAACCAAGGAGGTAAAAGACCTATACTCAGAAAAACTACACACCATGGAGAAAAAAATGAAGGAAGACACAAACAAATGGAAACATATACCATGTTCATGGATTGGAAGAATTAACATCATCAAAATATCCATACTACCCAGAGCAAATTATAGATTCGATGAAGTCCTTATTAAAATACCAATGACATATTTTACAGATATAGAAAAAACATTTCAAAAATTTATATGGAACCATAAATGACCCCAAACAGCCACAGCAATTTTGAGAAAGAAGAACAAAGTAGGAGGGATCACAATACCTGATATAAAACTGTATTACAAGGCCATAGTAATCAAAGCAGTCTGGTACTGGCATTCAAATAGACACATAGATCAATGGAAGAAATAGAGAGCACAGAAATAAACCCAAGTCTCTATGGTCAATTAATATTTGACAAAGGGGAAGAAACATAAAATAGAGTAAAAACAACCTCTTCAACAAATGGTGTTGGGAGATCTAGACAGCTACATGCAAAAAAATGAAACTCAATCACCAACTTACATCATACAGGAAAATAAATTCAAGGTGACTTTGAATTTAAGACTTAAATATAAGTCATGACACCATAAAAGTCCTAGAGGAAAACATAGGCAGGAAAATCTCAGATATTCCATGCAGCAATATTTTCACTGATATGTCCCCTAGAGCAAGGGACATAAAGGAAAGAATAAACAAATAGGACTTCATCAAAATAAAAAAAACCTTCTGCATGGCTAAAGAGAATAGCAGTAAAATGAAAAGGGAACCAACTGTATGAGAAAATATATTTGCTAATGATACCTTGACAAGGATTTGGTCCCCAAACTATATAAAGAACTCACATGACCCCCCTCTTGGAAGACAAACAATCCAATTAAAAAATGGGCAAAGGACTTGAACAGGTACTTCTCCAAGGAGGACATACAGAGGGCCCATAGACATAGGTACTCTCCATTTGGTGCAATGCACCTATTGAGAAGTTTTCTCTACTGTTCAAAACAGTTTTTGAACTCATCGATTTTGACACCTTTTGGTGCTTCCACCTTTTTGTTTGTTTGTTTGTTTTACCTCTTCTACATCATCAAAATGTTTCCCTTTTAAGACTTTTTTTCATCCAGGGAAACCAGAAAAAAAGTAGCTCAGCACAAGAATAGGTGAATCGAGAGGGTGGGGCACAGGGTTCATGCTGTCTGTGACAAAACTGTTGAACACTCAGCTTGTTCTCGGCAGGTGGGCTCTTAAATCACCCATCACAAAATGGGCAAACACATTGAGAGTCTTCTCCCCAAAAAGTCACTGAAGCCCAAGGTGGCCTGTCACAACAATGCCAGCTGGTACACTGATACAGATGGGTTCCTAGAACACTCACTTCAGGGTGGGGGGAGCCTGTATTATAAGGGGCCCATCCTCTGGAACATAATTCCATTTTGGGGGGTCTCCCTCATATAATATAAACCTTCATATACAAGTTTTATGTAAACACATATTTTATAGGAGTAGTATTGCTGGATCATATTGTAAAAATCTGTGTTTAACTTTTTAAGGAAGTGCCAGACTGTCTCTAAAGCAACTGCACCATTTTACATTCCCATCAATAACACATGAGGGCTCCAATGTTGGCACATTTTGTCAACACCCAGACTATGTTGAACTAATCAATAGATGTGTTTTGGAAAGAAGGAGAGATGAAATCTTTCTTTCAGATAACATGATATTGGAATTCAAATTTTAAAAAATCTAAAATGAACCATTTTGCCAAGCCAATACTCTTTCTTGTAGCTGTTTATAGTCTTCTTCAAGATAAGTACACGGACACAAGGCATGTGAATTTTATTATCAACTATCATCATAGAATATTTGTATCTGTAACATATTCAGAATAACACTTTATACCTATTTAAATATTTTGGAGACATTTTATGTATCTGACATCCTATCCCAGGGAAAGGTCAATTAATAGTTGATGCCTATTATATCTCAAAATAAATTGCCATGACATGACTGGGTAATCATCAAATGATGAAGCAGAACAGGATTTGAGCCTAGTGCTAGATTCTCCAGGGCAGAAATGAGAATGTAGTTTAGACTTGGCTGGCAAATGACATTACTATGTCCTTGGAGTATTACAATCTAAGTTATTTCTCAGGTATATAATTAGTATCATGAAGCGAAAATATATCAAAGTGCTTTCACAAGTGTGAATAATCCTGAAAAGGCAATCAGTCATAAGGTATTCAAAAACTTCAGAGGGAAGGTTTTGGGGCCATTTGAAAAATAAGCAACTAGCTCCCTGCTGTGGGATGAGAATTGCAAGTGGTGTTTTAGTCCCTGGGGTGTGGACTGTCTTAGGAGAGGTCTGAAATACCAAGCAAGTAACAAAAATACTTAAGTGGAAAAAGAAGCTCAAGCCAAAGCCAAAAGCTGAGTGGACATTCACACCTGACACAACAGGAACCTGGCATGTGAACATGAGCGTAAAGACGAAAACGTGACCTATGAGAGATCACTGGTCGGCAATGGCTTTGGTCCAAGTTAGAGAAAGGCAGATAAAATTCCTGAAACCCACTGACAAGTCCTGGGGCCTGGTGTCCCTGTTTGGCCTGATAGGAGTCTGACTCAGGAAAAACAATTGGTATGTGATTAGTTTTAAACTAACTACATTCTGTATATGTGATAAAGCGACTTAACTCTAAGCTTACTGAGCTGAAGTTGCTTATGAAATCATTTTTTCTTGTTTGTTTTATCCTTAAAATTGGGAATACATTAAAATGCTGAGTAGGAGAATAGGATTAAATCTACAACATCTACAGTGTATTATATTTAGGAGGAAAACAAGATTATGCATATTATCAAGGTAGATCCATTCTAACAAAATGGAACTCATGCTGGTGTTTTATTTTATTTTACTTCCTCACCACCCCAGGAACACCCCCCCCCGGCCCCAACCAGAGTCACCACTGGTTCACTCTTGTTAATGTGTCATATGCTTGTCCCTTCTCTCTACCTTCGTCTTCAGGGCCTCACCAGTGTTTCTTTTTTAACTTGCAGGAATTACACACGTGACTAGTCCTCCCTGACACCAGCCTTCCCAATACTTTTCGCTCTTCTACTCATAAATTTTTACAACACTAACTGAAAGATATTATAAAACTCCAAACTACACATTATTTCCATGATGAAAATTTTTCAGAAACTGTATGTCACTTTTAAGATAAAGTCCAAAACTCATGAGCAGTATGTCTAGATTTAACCCATACATACCTTTCCCGTGCCATCACATATGATCCCCCTCCTTTTTACTCTACACTTTGATTATACAAAACTAATTCAAAAATTACCTAAAATCAGAATGTTCTTTTAATAGATTGTTGGTATTTTCATTCAATGTTTTTGTTTCTTAAAAAAATTTGCCTTCTGACCCTTCACAACTATTAACTCACTCTATGAGATTTCCCCTATTCCGTAGAGCAGGGGCATCGAACTCATTTTCACTGGGGGTCACATCAGCCTCATGGTTGCCTCATTGAAAGGGCTGAATGTAGAGCTCCTTGCCCATAGTTAAGGAGTAGTTACATTTATACAGTCTTAAAATTACATTTGGCCCTTTGAAGGCAACCACAAAGCTGACATGGCCCCTGGTGAAAATGAGTTTGACACCCCTGCTGTAGAGTATATCCCAGCATATTTTGATTTCCCTTTCTGTAGGTTGGACTACATTAATATTAGAGTCACCTCTAGGATATGAGATCCATGGAAGAGTAGATTGTGCCTCAGTCATACTTAGCTGTTAATATGCTTGGCCCCTCATAAAGTGCTCAGTAACACTTTGATTAAGAGCTGCAATGTGTAGGTAATGAAGATGCAGATTTAGAGCTTTTTCAATCCTGCGGTCTTTGAACCACCCATCATCATTTACTATTAAAGTGAACTAGGACTTATCAAGTTATTAACCCTTGTTTCCTCATAAGCAAAATGAGATTTATATATATATAGCTACCACAAGAGAGTAATATAAGTTTTAAATAATAAAATAAAATAATAAAACAAAACATGCAAAAAGCTAGGGCACATCTGACACACAGTAAGTAGGTAACAAATGTTAGCGATGATGATGATGGTGATGATTACTTGTGATGGTGATGATAGTGGTAATGATGCCTATCATTTGGATAAGCTAACCCTGCATATTTGTGTCTTTTGGTGAACTGTGGAGAGAGCGAATGCAACTATTCTGTATTAAGCACTGTTACTTTCAGAATGTTTTTATACTTAACCCAGTCAACCTAATTTTAACAGTAAGAAAGTTGAGACTTAAAAAAGGGGAAATCATTTCTCTAGTTCCCACAGATGAGATATGTGACATTAACTATTAGGCATTATTTTTAGGACTCTAACATGAATTATATTGAGTCATCTCAATTCTGCTAACAAATTTTCTGCACAATGGTGGATAAACTATTTCACACTGTAATTGTTACAATCTTGCTTCTGCCTAAGCTCTTACAAAAATGTGATCTGAAGTATATCTTAAACAACAACCACCACAAAAAAAGATAAATTCTTTCTTTGTAGTTCTTGGAATTCTCTGGCGTACTGAAAGGAACTTGAGGTTTGGAAGATAAATGCAGCGCTCTTGCCCTGCTTTGTGTTTCAGACAACATGCAAGCACGGCCATTCTTTAAAGGAGATATAAACAAATTGAAGTGGTCAGAGGGGACAAGCCGGGATGATAAAGTGACACAAAATCAGGTAAGATTAAAAGCGGTTGAAAGAACCAAGAAGAGAGTAGACTCAAGAGTCCAAAAAAAAGTGGTTTTCTTTGAATATTTGATGTTCTGTCATGTGAATGAACATTTTTTATATGACTGTAACTGGAAGAATTAGAACCCTTGGATAAAAGGCACAGAGAAATATATTTGGCCTTAATATAGGAAAAGTATTTGAGAGTTTGTAAAAAGGAGGGCTAGCTCATAAGAAACTGAGTTCTCTGTCAACCTATTTGTAATAGTAATCTAATTAGATGGCATTTAAGATGTCTTCCAACTCTCACAATCTATAATTTTTGGCTAGTTCATGGAAATACATAATATTTCTAGCATTATCAACTTTGTTTGCCTTTCCTATCATCTTGTTCCAGGTACATTTAGTAATCACTTTGTGCATCTACTGAAAAAGCACTAATCTCTACTTACATTACAGTGTGACCACAGGTCATGGACTTGAAATGAGACAGACTGGATTTCCAATCCTGAGTGTAATCACTTACTATTCTAGGACATTGTGCAGTTTCTCTATGCATCCTCATAGCAAAATTTAATAAAGTGTCATGATTGGAGCACCTACCACATGGCAGTGGTCAACCAAGAAAGCCATCATTCCCATCTGGTGAACAATTGTGGCACGAGTGACTGCCAAGAGAAAATGCTTAATTTATATTCTGGTAAAGTTTTTTGTTAAAGTCTAACATATAGACAAATGCTCCAAGTACAATTGGTTGGTTGCATGAATTTTCTTAATATAGTTTTTAAAAAAAACAAATAGGTAAATTTTATGCTGCATGTAGAAGGATGGTATTCAATGAAGGGAGATGATATTAACACAATACTGGGTATGTGATACGGAAAGAACCAAGCTAGGATTAGGAAACTATGTTTGTAAACTATTTTATTACACATAAGACATATGTAATTAAAAACTATGTTTGTGTAGATTTATGAATTTTGTCAAAGTGAACATCTTGTAACCAGCACACACGTAGTAAATCACCCCAGAAGTTCCCTCACATTCCCTCTCAGTTTCTAGCCACAGACTTTTTTCCTGGTACAGCATAAGGCAGATTTTTTTCACATATTCACTTTTTTTGTATGTATTCTTTGTTGCTTTTCTTACAGAGCAGTGCTTCTCAACTTAGGCCTGCATCCAAATCACTATAGAGTTTGCTAAAAACAAAAGTTGGAGACACACCTCCAGAGGCCCCAAATCAGCAGGTCTGTGATGGGACTCAGATTTTGCAATTACAACAAGTTCTCAAGTGGTATTGATGCTGTTGGCCCAGGAATCACACTTTGAAGGCTATTGATTTATAATGTTCTGTTTCATGAACATACCACAATTATTTATCCAGTATACTCCTCATAGAAATGTTGCATATTTTGAATGATGTATATCTGGTTGTACTTGCACAGGTGCTTGGGTGGGTATATAAATGAATAAATACATAAATAAAATTACGGGGTTGTGGTTTATGCATATTTTTATCCATAATTGATATTGTCCACAAGTTTAAGAGTGATAGTACAAACTTGTAATTCCACCTGTAAAAGAGAGGCCTAATTGCTTTACCTGTATAACAGCTTTTTTATTAAAAATTATACACATTAAACATGTAATGATGTCTCACTGTGATTTTAATTTGTAAAATTAAAATTTCTGATAATTAAGGATATTGAATATATATGTGTTTCTTTTGAAGTACTTTTCAAGACTTTTGTTCAATTTTTTACTGGTTTATCTATATGTTTATTAATTTATAGAAGTTCCTTTTTCTACTTGTTGTAGGTAGGCACTGTTTATAGAGGGTATCTGGGCAGATGGGGTCAACAGATGGTCTCACAAAGATGTCCATGACCCAGGGCAAAGAAAAGAAGCACCAGAAGAAGCTCTAGCCTTCAAAGGAGAAAGAGAAATATGCAGATCTCCTAGATCTGAAGGAACTTAGGAAAATTAGGGGCATCACAGCTGCCATCTATAAATGCTCCAGCCCACATGAGACGGGCATCTTCATGGATCCTGAGGAGTAAATGGATCAAATATATGGGGATGCAGATGGTATAGCCACTGTGGAAAACAGCATGAAATTTCCTCAAAAAATTAAAAGTGGAACTGCCTTTTGATCCAGTGATTTCACTGCTGGGAATACACCCTAAGAATCCTCAGATACCAATTCAAAAGAACCTATGCACCCCAATGTTCATAGCAGCATTATTTGCAATACCAAGTGTTGGAAACAGCTTAAGTGCCCATCAGTAGATGAGAGTATTAAAAAATTGTGATACATTTACACTTGGATCACATTTACACATTTACACATTTACTGTGTGGAAAATCTACACAGCAGGAAAAAAATGAAGGAATTCCTACTTTCTAAGACAGCATGGATGGAACTGGAGAGCATTATGCTAAGCCAGGTGGTGAAAGACAAACACCATATGATCTCACTTATAACTGGAATCTAGTGAAAAAATAAACTAATGATCAAAGTAGAACCAGAGACATGGAGACATGGAACAGACTGTAAGAGGGGAGGGGGAAGGGGGGGTGGCAGAAGGAAGGGGAAGGAATTCGTCAAAGAACAGGTATGAATGACCCAGAGAAAACAGCATGGGGATTGCCTGAGGGGTGGGCTGAGTAGAAACGGCAAAGGGGAAAAATTTTAGGACAACTATAATAGAATAAATGATTTAAAAAATAGAAAAAACAATATAAAACGACTCCTTTTCCAGCCCCTCAGCCCTGTAAAATTTAGCCAGTAACAGAAAAGTAAAGATAGAAGCTGACTTTTAGCAAGTTTCTTCCAGCCAACAGAATAAACTCTCAAAATTAAAAGGAATTTGAATTAAAAAAATGCACTTAAATTTCCTGCTCATTTGAATTTGTAGATAAAAATTGTAGAGAATATAAATGATATTTTTATTTTTCAAAGACTATTTCATTTATTATTTTTAATTTTTAAATTTAAATTTTAAAACTCACTGGAGTTTATAATGTTTCACTGCTTATTTCTCAAATTGAAATTCATGTATTGGCTTAAACTGAGAAAGTTACAGAATTAAAAAAAGCAAATAGCTGCTGTGTCTTTGTCACCAAAAATCTTGTAATTCCATATAGGTCAGTATGTTACAAATGATGGGAAAAATGGGAGCTTTCCATATTGAAACAAGACATTTTATATGCTTTTGACGGATACATGTAGCCCATCGATTAAGGGAGTGCTTGGAGAAGGGGAGCAGTGCCTTCATGGTCGCTTTTCCCCAGCAGCTGTAGGACAGTGTGTGCCTGAGACAACTCATACACTGTGTGCACAATACTGATATCAGATTATGTGCTAAGTAAAGCATAGCAGAGTAGATAAAAAAATCATGAAATGACTTTCCCCTAGAACTAGTGACATTTAGAAGTACTTTTGATTGAAGAGTTTTAAATCCTATCAAACCAATGCTAGAATAAAATGCAAACCACAGTCTATGATTAACCTTAGCTGACTCCCCTGTTTTTCATTTCTTATAGAATTGTAATGTTCTTTCACTTTTCACAGTGATTAATCAATGAAAGAATAAGAAATAGTAAAATCAGTTAATTACCAAAAGTTCTAAATTGGAATTCATATTTTAGCTGCAGTTCTATTTTTGTAATAAAGAAACACAAGCAGGCTTTTTTTTTTCATTTTGTAAATCTTACAGATATGTCATTGTAATTTAATATAATTTTATGAAATAAATTTTTAATCTTGAATTATTCAAGTATATTTTATTTGGGAAATTAAAACAGTGTTACCAAGGTACTGACTATATATTTAATCATTTTGAGTATAGAATTATCTTTTACCTGCTTCAAAAGGATGATCTACAACTTAAATATTTAAAAGCTATTCAAAACTAAAATTTCTGACATGTAGTATCATAGGTCACCTTAAATACAGATAAATTTAAGTTAGGAAGGACTACTTCCATCTTTTGAAAGCTATAATACTCTTTCCTGAAATATCAAATGCTTTTTTAAATTACAAAATACTTAAAATATAAAAATGTCTAGTGAATAAAATTATAAATGTTTCTGTACTCATAAACCAGTTTGTCACATTTGCTTCAGATACTCCATTTTCAGAGAGAAAACAATGCAAGTGTAGTTAAGGTGCAGTTGTAACATTACCTATTTCATTTCTCTTCTCCCTGGTTCCACTGCAGTTGCCATTAACCTCAAGTATGTGTTGTAGCAAATTATATTTTCAAAGAAAAAAAATGGCTGCAATAGTATCTTGTATGCCACAGGTGATTTTCTGTGTGTCTTTTTAAATCCTGCAAAGGGGGAGTTTAATCAGGGCAAGCTCTGAGACTGCATTCATCAAAGGTGTTCACAAATGTGATGCAAAGTCAGTGCTGGGCAAGGTCCTCAACTGATGCTAGTGTCTCTTATTGACGCTTGAAAGCCAGCCACCATGTCAGAAGTATGACATTACCTAGACTTCCATATTGTGGGGAGCCTGAATCCCATAGTAAGGCACTGGAGGATGAGCCACAATGGGAAAAACAGAGATTAAAGGGGGATCCAGGCAAAGAACTTTGTAGTGGCTCCAATCCAGCTTCGGTCCTCCTGCAGCCCTCTGGGAAAAAACAAAAAACAAAAAACAAAAAAACAAAAAGCCCAAGCATACACTAACTAAA
Organism: Desmodus rotundus; assembly: GCF_022682495.2. Lineage (NCBI taxonomy): Eukaryota > Metazoa > Chordata > Mammalia > Chiroptera > Phyllostomidae > Desmodus > Desmodus rotundus. The sequence goes on along the minus strand of NC_071391.1, from coordinate 76,175,981 downwards.
TGAGCTTGCAGAATATGTCAGAAAGTAATAAATTGCTTCAAGGAAGTATCTAGCCAAATAATATGAAAAACAGAGACATTTACTGAAGAAGATATGAGATATAAGAAACACTGCACATAGGAAAATGACACCTCAGTCCTCTTCAAAGAAGGCACCTTGGGTCCTCACACAGTTCTGCCAATCGCCATCAGCTCCCCAGTTGTATTTTCCTCAATCTCACTGATGGTCTGAAATCTCCTTCCTTTCAAAGGTGATTTTAGTTTTGCCAGAAGTCACAAGGTGTCAAATCTGGGCTGTAGTGTGGCTGAGTCACTTGGGTGATTTGATGTTTTGCCAAAAAACTCTGCACCAGATTGATGCATGAGTACGTGCATTGTCAATGAAGCTGCCAATCACCAGTCACCCATAGCTGCAACCTTCTGAATCATCCAAATATTTTCCATGGAAGAATGTTCAAGCTTAATGCAAAATTTGACACAGATTTGTTGCTCTACTCGCTCAGTCATTTTGAATGCGATGACCACACAGTACACCTGCTTACTCAATTGGAGTCTACCTCCCTCATTGACTAGTACAGTGAAGTCATCATTGTTCAGGCATGCACATTCCAGTCCGCTCTCCTTGGCTGCCAGGTTACATTGATATCTCGCAAACCATTCTAATTATATTAAAAGTGGCCGGACTTTTCTGGAGAGACCTTGTTGTATTTATATGTGCAGATGGTCCCCAGCTTAATGGTGTTTTGACTTACAATTTTTTGACTTTATAATGGTACAAAAGTAAGACACATTCAGTAGAAACCCATAATTTGATTTTGAATTTTTTCTTAGTCTGGATATGAGATATGATGCTCTCTATTGATGCTGGGCAGAGGCAGGTAACCATAGTTCCCAGTGAGCCTTGCAATTATGAGGGTAAACTACGGATATGCTACAATGTACTATATTACCAGTGTTTTGGGGTACTGTGTTTTGTGTTTTCGTATCCTGTCTTGTCTACAAAATAGCCATCTGTGTTTCATGCTTACATGAGAAGAAGACAAGGCTTTTACTTGAGATGAAACTCAAGATAACTACTCAACTGTAGGCAATATAACTATTCTGAGCAAGTCTAGTGCAGGCTAGGCTAAGCTATGATGGTTGGTAGGTTAGGTGTATTAAATGAATTTTTGATTTATGATATTTTCAACTTATTGGGATGTAACTCCATCATAAGTCAAAAAGTATCTGTATTAAAAATATAGTATTGTCATTTTCTTTGAAATATTCATAAATGTCATCAGAAAGTATGTTTATATATTTGCATAATTTGTTTTATTATAAAATGCTGTATAAATTAAATAATAGATACACTTAAGATGCATCTCAAATTTTAGAAGACAATAGTAACAAAATGAGCATGCCTAATTACAGGGTTAGGACTTGAACAATCCCATGGAAGTTTCCCTGTACACCCCCAGTGAGTCTGTTTATAACCCTTCCTCTTCCACATAGGCAACCACTATTCTTAATAATTTTGTTTATGATTCTTTTGCTTTTATTTAATTTGTACCATATGAGTATGATAGCTAAAGATATTAGTTTTTATTGTTTTATTATTTTATATAAATAACATTAAACTGTTTAACTATATATGTTCTTAAGTAACTTGCCTTCTTCCTCTTGAATATTTGTGAAATTTTATGTAACTTTGGTTCATTCATTTTCAATATTTTGTGTTATTCTATTGTAAAAATGTGTATTGATCCTTTATCTTGTTGAGAGACAATTGAACTGTTTAGAATATTTCTTCAAGTGATAAAATCTTCTATGGATATTTTATATTAAGAACAATGTCATAGTAAATAAACTAACATACAAAGAATACAATTAAAATCAAATATAATAATGATATAGATTGAATCAGTTAAAAAGGCAGAAATGATAAAAAAGAAAAATAATGGATTAGTTTAAATGGATAGCAAGACAGTGAGTTAAATCCAACTACATAACGATTAAAACATTAGTCAAAAATCCAAGTCATGTGCATTGATCTATAATAAATATTTGTTTGATGAAGATTGATGATTTTATCTTTAAATTTTAAGAAATATTTTCTAGCAATGCTTATATACATTATATTCTTATTTTTATATTTGCTTTTTTATTTAATTTATAAGGTTCAGAATATTCAAGTTTGTTAAATATATTAAATTATGGATTTATAGTTACTTTAAGTGAATTCTTATATAATCTCAACAGTATATTAAAAAAGTATTTTATCATATGAAATAATAAGTACTATTTTTGAACCACTAGTATATTATTTTAATATGATACCATAAGAAAGCTGTGGGAGCTGAGAGAATTACTGAGTGTATTTTACGATGTTTCAGGCTCAGCTCTCTTAGTACTTTGAGCATTACATTTATATTTGATTGATGTGATTGTCTCCAAGATATGTTGTAGCTCCTGGGTTTTTGGTCAATATGGCTGTGTAGGTAAACACAGTTCTTGTATCTTCCCACAACCACATCAAAATTACAACTGAACTACAGAACAACTATCATTGAGAACTACCTGAAATGCAGCTGAACAGAAGTGCTATAACTAAGGATATAAAGAAGCCACATCAGGATGCTTAGGAATGGGCTGGTGCCACACCCACATGTGGTGGATAAATATTAGGAGGGTTATCTCAGCTGCAGCAATTCCCCAGGCTCCCCAGACCAGGGTTCCAGTGCTGGGAAGAGAAGTCCTCATAATTTCTGGCTACAAAATCCAGCAGGAATTATGGCTGAGATTGAGGGCTTCTGGAGTCCCAGGTGTTCCTCTTAAAGGGCACACACACACTCAGACTCACTTGCTTTAAGCTCCAGTGCTGAGACAGCAGCTTAAAAGGTAACAGGGGCATACAAGGAGGAACTGAATTGTCTGGGAAAGCACTGCAGGGGCAGCTTTCTCCCAGACAGAAGTGCTGGTAGAGGCCATTGTTCCTTTGCTGAGCCCTCCCCACACTGAGCCAGCACACAGGCACCATATCTGAGCCTCCACCAACCTGGCTAACGGTGTTCACCTCGCCCTGGTAATTCCCTGAGACCCCACTTCACGTATCTTATGGGCCCACTCAGGCTGTTTTCATTGTTTTGCTTACCACAGTAACTAAAGTGATTTATTTTAAACAAATTAGATTATATCACTTCTCCATTAAAAACCCTGTAATGACTTTGCATTTCATTCCTACTAAAAGTCCAAACCTTTAAAATAACCTTACAGTCCTCTGTGAGAGGACCTTCCCTTACATTTTAACCTCATCTTCTATTATTCTTTCTTTCTCATTCATTCAGTGCAGCTACATCTGCCTTCTTCTAGTGCCTTAAATATCTAGAACACTCCCTTGTAAGACCTTCACACTGTCTCTTTCTGGGCCTGGGACATTCTCTCCTCTACCAGCCTATAGGTTCTCTCCTCCAATATCAGCATGGTTAATTCTCTCCTCCAAGTTTTATTCAGATGCTTATTTTCTGAATGAGACAACTTTAGATATCTCATTAAGAAGGACAACCAATGCCTATTCTTAATCTGGGTTATCCTAATATTCTTACCTTTTCTATTTCTATTCTCCAAATTATATCACCTTCTAACATACTACATTATTTATTTAGCATGTTCACTATTGGTTTGCCTCCCTCTCCTATAATGTAAGGTCCACAAGGGCAAGGATGATTGTATTAGTCACAGGCATATTACAACTACTTCGTTCTGGGCTCATGGTACATTTCCAATGAATACCTTTAATGTGACCCAATAAGTGAGTGGCAGACTCTAATGTGGCACTTGAGACACTGCTAGTTGGATTAGAGTTTTCCTTGTTGCCTGTCCCATTACATAAATAGTCAAGGGCCTCTGCTGCCTTCACACAATATTGGATTCAAGTATTGTTGACAGTGAACAGCACCAGATGTTGGTTCTTGAGTTTCAGCTAAGAAAATATTCAGAGCCAGACTCAAATATGATCAAAAGTTTATTTATGAAGTCACACGGGTAGAAGTGAGTTGTGGAAATGCATCAGCTGGGCTGTGTGGGCTCAGGGAACAAGTTACAGAGGCAAAAGGAGGTCCCTTGGAGCTTGTGAGAAGAAAAAAAGTTACGCATCTTGAAGGAAGAAAGGGTAGGGAAAGGCATTAGAGAAGGAAGAGGAGAGCAGGCTGGGTCCTTTATCTTAAGTGATTTTATCTGGAAGTCTCGGGCAGAGCTCAGTGGAATATTCCTCAGCTGTCCAGGTGTGTCTCCTCAGGGTTGTGGTCTCCACTGATTGGTCGGCACCAGGGCAGGGGTTGATTAGTCACAGAAGCTGGTCCTGATGTCAGCCATGGTGTCCCCGTCCTGGCCTTGCTGCTTTCTGGGTGTGGACATAAAACACAACTGTGGCCTAGATGTTATCTTTAGTTTGACCCAAATGCTGTCTCTGTGGTCAGCAGATCTGAGGCTTTGTTCCTAAAATCATTTGATGTGCATCAGAACCTCAATATCTTGAGGGATTGATGCATAGGAGAGTGATCCTATGAGGGTTGGTAAGAGAGTAGTATGAGGCTTTTTGCTGGCCCCTTACGCCTCCTCTAAAGGGGTCTCCATGCTAGGGGAAGAGAGGTCAAGGGAGAGTCCTAATCAGATGACCAGCAATATGAAAGTGCAGAGGGTCTAAACTGCATGACCAGGCATAGGCTAGGGGAGGAAATTCATCCTGGGGGGGGGGGGGTTCCAGCCTAAAATTGTTCATTGCAAGGCACCTGGGGCTTCCTCCCCAAGGTGACCTTGTGTACCTGACCTGTGGTTCCAACTCTGCTCATATCTGTCTAACTGCTTCCTGTATCCTTATGATTACTGTGGAAAGAGGAAATCATAGTACTATAACACAAATGCAATTTTTTTAAAACTAAATTATCTTCATAAACTTGGGAAAATTATGTTCTTTGAATTCCTCATCACCTTAATAGAGAATAAATTTGCTTTAGGACTCTGTATAATGGTTTTTACAGGCAGTGTTTCATCAGGAAATTAAAATTGCTGTGAGCTTGATCTTAGTGTGTGAATGAGCTCTGAACATGCACTACACATGCTTGAGTTTTCCACTCCTTTCTAACCTCTGCAACATCTCTCATAAGGTCATCCTATCAAATTGTGTGATTAAAAAAAAAGTATGCTTCAGCTACTATATATTTCAAGTCCTTTATTTCACCTTACTCTGTCTTGATGCAAGGGTTCTACACATACCATTTCTCCTGCTTATAGCCCTTCGTCCTGCCCCCTTCGCCCAAGCGAGCTGCACGCATTCATTTGGTCTCAACTTTAGAGCACTTTGCAGGGAAGTCTTTTCTAACTATGGATGTCTGGGTTAGATGACTCTCTATGCACTCCTGTAGTCCCTACATTTTCCCAGGAATACTACTTATCAATTGTATTTTATGTTTTTGGATCCCCCACTAGACCAAAATCTCCACAAGAACAGGGAAATGACACATTTGTTCACTAATACGTACCCAGCGCTATCAAAGTATCTGACACATAGATAATTAATACATTTGCCATGCACTGATAGTGATACATATTATACTGATAATACATATTAATAACAATTCAGTGATAGCACTGAGTGGGGTCCCCCTCAAGTTGATATGTGAAACCTCAATTTCAATGTGATGGTAAATAGAAATGGAACCTTAGAAACAGAAACAGGTTCACAGGAGGTCACGAAGGTGGGGCCCTCATGATGACACTAGTGCTCCTATGGGAATAGATGCCACAGAACTTTGCATCTCTCTCTCTCTGTCTGTCTGTCTCTCATGGGAGGACACAGTGAGACACTCTGCAGCCCAGGAAAGAGCCTCTCACACAACCTGACTATACTGCCATACTGACCTTGAACGTCTGGCCTCCAGAACTGTGAGAAAATAACTTTCTGCTTTTAAGCCACTCATTCAATGGTATTCATTATGGTAGTACAAGCTGACTGATTAAATAAATGACTAAGTAAACAAATAAATTATTATTTATTTGATACTATTTATCTTACAAATCTAGGGCACTTTGGTATTTTATTTAGCCTGATATCTTAAAGCCTATAGTAGCAATATGTTCTCAACTTTTCTTTTCTTTTTTTAATTAATTTATTTTTTCTCAAATAATGTGCTGTAATGACTCTCACCTTCTGGTCTCTTATTGTATTACAAGGTTTTGTTTTTATGTGAGGAAGGTATTGTCTTGACTTAGATAGAGGTATGTCTCTAGCTCTAAAAATATTGGAATTACCTAACCCAGCATATTCCTTCTTTTGATTATTTAAAAACTACTTTCATAATGAATATAGAAATTAATCTCAAACACAGAAAAAAAACTGACTTGAGAAGATAACAAAAATACTTCATACATACAAAATAAAGCCAGGAAAGAAGTAGAACATTTATATTATGTATGTCAATGAAATAAATGAATTTGTGAAAAAGTGAATGGAGAGAGATTATTTTTGGTTCTTTTTGGGTTTTGAAACACAGAAAGCTTCTTGAGGAACAATGTCTGACTTTTTTTCTGTATGTTGAGGAATGACTTCATTAAGGAATTAGGCTTCCCCTGTTGTGATATCACTGTCAAGTTAGTAAAAATAGATTGTCTACTTTTCAGAAGACCTAAGGTTTGCTCACACTGTTAGTGTATGGTGATTTGCTAATTTATTTAAACTCTGTGAAGCTTTTTTCCCCCTGTTGAAATATGTATTTGCATTGGACAGCTTATACTGTGGCAATGAACAATCCTGTTATATCCTGTCAGGCAAAGCAATTTACACTTTGCTTGGCTCACCTGTGATGGGTGGGGTTTTCCTCCATGACACGTGCTGTCTCATTGCAGAACGAAGGCAGAAGGAGGCACCACTGTCTGGAGTGTACTGCTATGAGGGCCGAAGAAGCTCTGGAGGGAAGCTGAACATGCATCACTCTAAAAGCCTCTGCTCACAGTGTACACACTGACACTTGTGCACACCCTCTACTGGTCAAGCGAGTCACACGGTTCAGCTAAAAGTCCGAGGTTGAAGATATACTGCACTTTGACTGCTGGAAGGAAGAAAATTGATGGGAAAAGTAATTTAATATATCATGCCATGTCATCTATTTGTTGAGAGAATTAAATGTGTGTATTATATATTTCATAAACAATGACTTAAGTATAATTATTAGTATGAGAAATAAAAGTAAGCATGTCTATTTCCTTCACCAAATTAGAGAAGTTTTCTTTCATTATTTTTGCAAATAGATTTCCAATTTCTTGCTCTTTGTCTTCTCTTTTTGGTACCCCTATGGAGAGAATGTTGGAACTCTTGAAGTTGTCCCAGAGGTGGCTTACACTATTCCCATTTTTTTGGATTCTTTTTTTCTTCTTGTTGTTCTTATTGGTCATTTTTGCTTCCTTATGTTCCAAATCATTGATTTGATTCTTGGCTTCATCCACTCTACTGTTGTTTCCCTGTAATTTGTTCTTAATTTCAATTAGGGCATCCTACATTTCTGACTGGATGTTTTTTCCTGTTGAGTTCCTCACAAAGTTATTTGAGCATCCCCGTAACCAGTGTTCTGAACTCTGCATCTGATAGATTGCTTATCTCCATTTTGTTTGGTTCTTTTTCTGGAGTTTTGATCTGCTCTTTCATTTGGACCATGTGTTTTTGTCTCCTTATTTTGACAGCTTCCTTGTGTTTGTCTCTATGTTCTAGGTAGAGCTACTATGACTCCCTGTCTTGGTAGCATGGCCTAATGTAGTAGGTGTCCTGTAGAGTCCAGTGGCACAGCCTCTTCTATGACCAAACCTGGGGACTTGAGGTGCACCCTTCATGTGGGTTGAGTACACCCTCCTCTTGTAGTTGAGGCTTGGTTGCTGTTGGCAGATCAATGGGAGGAATTTACCCAGGCCAGTCAGTTGCAAGAACTGGCTGTGACTACTGACCACAAATCTCTGCCCTCCATGGAGGATCAGCCATGCAGGGGCAGGGTGGTGGTACTCCATTGTGGTCTGTAGCTTTCCACTGTTTGCTCAGGCCCTGGGGTTTTCTGGGTGGTGCAGGCCAAGGTCAGCCCCCTCCTGTGTTCTGCCTAGGGTCACCCAAAATGAGATATAAAGTAATCTGAATGACATGCAAGTCCAGGAAGGACAGAATCCCAAACAAGATGGATGCAAGAAGGTTCACCCAAGACAAATTATAATCAAAATGCCAAAGGTTAAAGATAAAGAGAGAATCTTTAAAGCAGCAAGAGAAAAGAAGTTAGTTACTCACAGGGGAGTTCCCATAAGACTGTTAGCTGATTTCTCAAAAGAAACTTTGCAGGCTAGAAGGGATTGGCAAGATATATTCAAAGTCATGAAAAATGGGGATGTATAGCCAAGATTGGTTTACCCAGCGAAGATATCATTTAGCATTGAAGAGTAGTTAAAGAGCTTCTCAGACAAGAAAATTTAAAGGTGTGCATCATCTCCAAATTATTATTATATGAAATATTAAAGGGACTTATTAAGAAAAAGTAGATCAAAATTATAAACAATAAAATGGCAATAAATACATATCAATCAAGAGTTGGATCTAAAAAAATCAAACTCAGCAAACAAGAAGAATAGAGGCAGAATCATGGATACAGAGAGCATTTTGATCATTGTGAGATGGGAGGTGGGCATGGGGGGTTGGGTGAAGGGGTGAGAGGATTAAGAAGTGCAAATAGGTAACTACAGAATAGCCATGGGAATGTAAGTACAGTTTAGGAAATGGAGTAGCCAGAGAACTTATACACATGACCCATGGACATGAAATGGTGTGCAAATTGTCTGAGGGAGTGGGAGATGCTGGGTGGAGGGGCACAAAGGGGCAAAAATTGGGACAACTGTAATAGCATAATCAATAAAATATAATTAAAAAATAAATAAAAGGAAACAACTTTAGTCAGTGGGGATGTTAGTGGTGGATAAAAGAAGGCTAAGAGGCAGGGAAAATTAACAAAAAATATGATAATTAAAGTTGCTGGAATAATTAAGTTTACTGGAATAATTAAACTTAAAAACTTCTAAGAATTAAAGATGGAAGAAATTACATAGTTTGCAGGAGTTTGGTGAAGATTTTAAAATAAGAAGATAGTTTTTCATAAACATAATGTAGCATGGTCTAGGTCAGCAAAGAGTTTTACTCAAGTAAAGCTTGTAAATAATTTCTCTTAAGGAAATAGCACTCATTAATTCTAACAGTCATTCTTTAGAATTTTTTTTCAAACTTTAGATGTATTGTTAGGTTTAATAATTTTTTCTTTTGAATAAGTAGGAGGCAAACACTGTGATTCTGTACCCACTGACCTTTGCAATTTAATCTTAGGTTTCTCTGGTCCCAGTGTATTGGTAAGCAGTGATGTTTACTAGACATACATACTCTGGTGCCAGGATGCTCCAAATCCTTGTACCATCATTTGTCCACCCCATTACTTTTCAAGTGACATTATCTAGGAGCATAGGAAGACCAAGGTCCTACTACTAATAAAGAAGCAGGAGAAACCCTCTCTCAAATATGTGTTTCATTCAGCCTAATGCTGTATGTTTCCTGAATAATCAGCCTGGATCTTTGTCTATCTTTTTCTATATATGTTTTTCTTTCATGTCATCCTACAGCCTTTCTAGGCCAGACACATTCACATGGGATTTGAGCAGATGGAAGAAAATTCACAGAGGTGTCAGGATGTCTGACATGCCTTTATTCTAGGGTGGGGCGACCCACACATGCCACAAGTCATGTGTCACACCATGTGATGCACCAGTAAGGAGTTCCAACTCCCCAGTATACTAAATGCACACAAAGCCTGCAGGATGCCAAAATATTATACAACAGAGCTTCACTGCATGCATGTGGGTTCCTACTCAAGGTTATATGAACACTGCTAAGTTATGTTTGCCCAGACATCCGGGTGAGGGAGCCTGACTGACTTCATTTTCTCTACCCATGTCTTACTCAATCCATTACAGTGTAGTTTCTGCCTCCTTAGGTCCTTTTAAATTATTATGACAGTGCTGCTAATGACTTCCTAATATCAAATACAATGGAAAATTTTGAGTATATACTTTTTTACTTTGACTCCTCTGATAGTCAAAATTTTGAGACATTCTCCTTTGAATTTTCCCTTCCTTTGGCTGTAGTGCCAGCTAACCAAGAGGCCCCCATTCCGCCTCAGAACCACACTGTCTTAATCGTTAGGACTATTTGGTGTCATCGTTTTTGTGAGGTAGTTGTTTTCAAAGATTTATTCTCATATTTTCTTTGTAAATTTTACACATTTTAAACAATCTTATACATCCCAGATCTAATCGTGATCTTCCAGCTGATATATCTAATCTAAATCTGTTTCTTAGCTCAGGACTCACTCCTTTATTTGCTTGATATTCACTTAGCCAAAATGATGCCCAAATTGGAGTTCTGAAACACCAATCCAAAAGAACCTGTGCACCCCAATGTTCATAGTAGCACAATCTACAATAGCCAAGTACTGGAAGCAACCTAAGTGCCCATCAGCAAACGAGTGGATCCCCAAACTATGGTATATTTACACAATGGAATTCTATGCAGCAGAGAGAAAGAAGGAGCTTATACCCTTTGCAACAGCATGGATGGAACTGGAGGGCATTATGCTAAGTGAAATAAGCCAGACGGTGAGGGATAAATACCATATGACCTCACCTTTAACTGGAACATAATAAATATAAAAAAAAAGGAAACAAAATATAACCAGAGACATTGAAGTTAAGAACAATCTAACAATGGGCAGGGGGGAGTAGGGAGGGGACAGTGAGGAGAGGGGATTACAGGAACTACTATAAAGGACACATGGACAAAATCAAGGGGGAGGGTGGAGGTGGGGGAGGGAGGTGGGTTCAGCTGGGGTGGGGTGGAGGGATGGGGAGAAAAGGCACACAACTGTAGTTGAATAACAATAAAAAATTAAAATTTAAAAAATAATAATAAAATAAAAAATAAGTGTATAAAAAATGAAATTCATATTCCCAATACTGTTCTTTTCTTTTTCTTTCTCTTCTATGTTTTATATCTTGGTTAGTGAAGTTCAGAAGGAGCTCAGTATTTATTATACATTAAATAAAAGCAGTATACAACTTTGGCCTTAACACATAGTATAGTTAAGATTAATTTCCCATTATATTTTAAAGCCAATGGAAATATTGAAATTGACACAGTTTCTGCTGAAAATATTAATTTTCAATTCAGATGATATGGTTAGAACTTTTGAAAAAGTGATTATGAAATTTAAAAGTGACATTTTATCTAAAACATAAGCCAGTCATATCAACATGACAATAAAACTTCATTTACATATTTTTGAATATATAGAATATATATTTTAGAACCTAATATATTGTCATTTAATATGGCTGCTAATGGAACTATGTTAATTCAGTAAATTTTAACATTATTAAGAGATATATTTATTGTACATTATATGGTATGAAACAACTTCAGTGATATATATTTTCTTGGACCTTAAACCATTAAGCATAATTCTACCTAACAATTACAAAAGACCACTTAAATATGAGAGAAAAATATTAATATTATCTTTCAGGAAATTTGTATGGCAAAACAGACTTCCAGGACATAAATCAGAAGAGGATAAGTTATTTCTGGCTATGGTTTAAGACTGAAATTCATGGGTATGGGGGTAATGGATGACAATACTGATCAATTAAGTAATTTAATAAAATTAATGGGAATTGTTACTGAATAAAAGTGGGGTTCAACTACCCACAAGCACCCATGATACAAATTCTGGAGGCAGTGGTTTGGTGAGAAAAGGAAAGGGGTCTTTTATTCAAAAGCTATACCACCTGGGAGAATGGCAGGTTTCTGCCTGAAACCCCATCTTCTCTGGAAAACCCGGAGGAAAACCCTCTACAGGACTAGTCCCAGGCTGTGCCCAGAGTTCCTTCCCCCATTTAAAAATACCATCCTGGAGAACCACAGGGCTGCTGCATGATCGTCCAGGTGGGTTGACTTGCTTCACTGCAGTCTGGCTTTAGGTTCCTTCTTGGGGACCCATATGTGGGGCTGGTGTCCCCATGCTCCCACTGCTGCCCATGCCAGGGGCCTGGAGCACTATCAATCACTGTGGCCAGCCATGTAAGGGATCCATTGTGCTGGCCACAGGGCATGGCACCCACAGCCTGGTCACGTGGCTTCCGGTATCCTCCAGCACTGCAAATGACCAGCCCCCATGTCTGCACAGTGGGTCCCAGAGAGAGCACATCTTTCCATTCTCCTTGTTCATATAAGCTACCACCTTGGGTCAGGTTGGTTCTTCCAACTTCTGCATGTGTTGGGAGGGTCTGTCCCCCTCTACAACCAATCCTGTCTTTTCCCAGGCTAGACTGACAGGCCTTCAGTGAACCAGAAAGGAGTAGGAAGGCTATGTACAATGCAATGACGTCCTTCTGCCCCATCCTGCCCAGCACACAGCACTAGCCTGATTACCCAGGCAATGCTGTGCTTCCTCTGCATCACCTCCCCTCCATTCCCAGTTGTGCTCCAGGCACTGGCCAGGCTACCAGCACTGGCCAGGTTACTGATATCAGAATGAGGAGATAAGATAGATTAGAAATAAACATAGGAGAAGAAAAAGAGAATGTCCAGAGTCATTGAAATGCATTAATATATGCATTAATATTAATAAATATTTCAAGATTTAATGAAATTAGAATTCTCTAAAATACCCTAAAAAGGGAAGACTGACCTTTGCTTTGCCTTTTATATTAAAAATTTTATTTTTTTTAATTGATTCTTTCCCTCTAAATACAAGGTCTGTCCAGAAAAATCCCAGCCATTATTAATATAACAAGAACAGTGTAAGCAACATGGATGTAACCTGGCAGCCAAGGAAAGTGGAATGTGTATGTGTGAACAATGATGACTTCACTGTACTAGTCAGTGGGGACAGTAGATGCCCTTGAGTGAGCATGTGTACTATGTGGCCATCACATTCAAAATGAGTGAGTAGAACAATGAATCCGCATCAAATTTTGTGTTAAGGCTGAACATTCCTCCATGGAAACCATTCAAATGATTCAGAAGGCTTTCAGGGACAATGCAATGAGTGTCGTGCAAATAAAAGTGTGGCACAAATTCTTCAAAGATGGTCGAGATCTGTTGAAAGTGATCCATGTTCTGGAAGGCCTGCAACAAGCACAACACCTGAGAATGTTGAATGTGTACGGGCTGCAATCAACAAAGGTCAGCAACTGACAGTGAGAGAACTAGAAGCTGATCTTCAGGTTCCAAAAACTACTGTGTCTGGGATTTTGATGCAGGATCTTTGCATAAAATGTGTCCTGGCAAAATACATTCCGCAGCTTCTGCTACCAGAGCAGAAGGAACCTTGTGCTGCAGTTGCTAATGACTTGACTCAAACCACTGCCGGTGAACCAGATTTCCTCAAGAAGGTCATAACCAGAGATGAAAGGTGGGCCAACGGCTAATCCAGAAATGAAGGCCCACTTATGGCAATGGAAGTTGCCTGGTTCTCCACACCTGAAGAAGGGGTGGCAAAGTCTCTGCAAGATCAAGACCATGTTAACTGTGTTTTTTGATTGGGAATGTGTTGTCCATATGAGTGAGCACCTCCAGGCCAAACAATTAATAAGGAGTACTACCTCAATGTCCTTTGTCAATTGAGAGATGTAATACAATGAAAATGGCCTCAGCTATGGGCAACTGGTGATTGGCAGCTTTGTCATGACAACATGTCTGCTCAAGCATTATGTCTTGTGCAGAGATTTTTGGCAAAAATTCAAATCATCCCTGTGACTCAGACCCCCTACAGCCCAGATTTGGCACCCTGCCACTTCTGGCTTTTCCTAAAACTAAAATCCCTCTTGAAAGGGAAGAGATTTCAGACTGACGATGAGATTCAGGAAAATATGACGGGGTAGCTGATGGAGATTCCAACAAAGGATTTTGCATAGTGTTTTGAACAGTGGAAGACGCACTGGGAGAGCTATATGAGGTCCCAGTGTGCCTAATTTTCAGGGGACTGAGGTGTCATTGTCCAATCTACAATGTTTTTTGTATCTTGTATCTTCTTCAATAAATGTCTCTATTTTTCGTAATACATGGCTGCCTCCTTTCTGGTCAGATTTCATATACCATTTTAGATTTAATTCTACTTGCCTATAAACAACGGGTTACTAATAAACTACTAATTTTTGAGTTGTAAAATAAATGTACCTTAGCTTCTTGAAAAACACTGAATTAGTAAAATAACTTAAAAATAGAACAGAGCGACTGTAAAGTTTCTGGCAAAGAAGCTTTTTGACTTTATAAATTCTAAGGCAGGAAAAAAATCGTGTTGACTTTATAAGATATATCAAAATTATTCTTTCAATATAACAAAATATAAAGTACTAATGTATTAGAATATAGTTGTCCAGTTGAAAAGTATATGAGAAACAAAGTGTATGTTCCTTGGAATTCAGACGCTACTCACTTGACACTAGAGAGGCCCATTGTTTCTTAATAGCCTATTACAGCGCTACGGTCCTTGGGAAACATGCTATACTGTAATGGAGATATCATGACTGCAATTTCTCTCTCCACTAGCCTTACTCTGAAATGGACAAGGGGGCCAAGAATGCAAGAGTAGAATTCCCTGAGCAGCTGGATGATTTCATTACCTATTGGTCCCCCAGGACTTAATTTTCAGCTCAGGAGAGTATCCTCAGGTTTTTATCTGTGAATTGTAACCTGAAATGTATGTCTCAGTTTAAGGCAGCAGTTCACAAAAACAAACTAAAAAGTGTGTCTCTTTTCTGACAAGTACATTTCCAAATGATGAAAAATAGTTGTGGCTTTATGTTGGAATTTTCCTAAGACACATGATCTTCCTGAAATATTTCAGATAAGTAACAAAGTACTAGACACAATAATAGCATGTATTTTTAATTCTGACATTTTTCAATAGGAAGATTTAAAAACTCATTTATTTACTCATATGTTGTTTCTACTGTTTTACTTATTTAAAAATTTTTCCCTCTAAAATTAATTCATGCTTAATAAAGTTATTTTGGAAACTCATATAAATTAGTTGCTAAATTTTATCATAGATTCTCTTCTCCTTCTCTACAACCACACAAAGACACACCCTTTCATATTGATATCTATAACTTTTAAAAAGTTTTTTTAATGTATTGTTTTGAGAGAGAGAGAGGAAGGGGGTAAGGGAGAGGGAGTGAGAGAGACAGGAGACCTCGATGTGTTCTTCTACTTATTTATGCATTCATTGGTTGCTTTCTGCTATGTGCTCTGACTGGGGATCGAACCAGAAACCTTGGCAAATCAGGATGATAGCTCATTGAGCTACCTGGCCAGGGCTTGATATTTATATCCTGATAGATAACTATTGACATATAACTAAGAATATAAATTTTTATACTGAATGTACAATATTATGCCCTGTACTTTCTATTCAATGTTATATCAACATATCTTCTTTATTATTATATGTAAAGAATAAAATGTCTAATATTCCTCTGAATTGGTCAATATAGATTAACATTCCATCAAAATTAAATATCTAGATTATTTTTACTTTTCATCATGTATATATTTAACATTTCTATTCCTAATGCATTCTTAGGGATTATTCTCACAAATGGAAATTTCTGTATAATATTCTATTAATGTTGTATATATATTGATAATAACAGATATTAGATTGTATGCTAATATCTGAGAATATCTTTTTATTTCTCTCTTAGAAGCATTGGATATCTTATAAATATTTCTGAACTTAAATTAAAAAAATAAAATTATTATAAAGTTATAATGATGATATTACTAAAGAAAATATTTTTCTATAATATTAAATTATTGTATTAATCCTTTTGTGAATTTTAAATTTATTGCTGTTGTCCATATGCATATGAATGTGAATATTTGTCTTAAAAATTTTATGATTTATGTTCTTTCTTTTATAGGTAAAATATTTATAATTTAGAGCATTGAATTAAACCTATGGAAATTCTTTGTGTTTATGATATTTTTTATTTTTATATTATAGTAAATATATTTTTAATTTGTCATTAATTTAAACATCATTTTATCATACATAGTAGATTTTAGTTGATTATAATATTGAAATATGTTTATATCATACTTTAAAGTATTTCACTTATTTCTAAATTTTGAAACATTTCTATTCTTCACAACTTTGATAACTATTCATATATATATATGTACAAATCTTTATGGTTTTATTTTCATAAAATTTAACTTTTCAATTCATCTGAGATTTATGCTAGTATCTTTTAAAGTGAGAAATTTTTTGAATTTCTTTCACTTCGTTTTACTATTTATCTCAAAATATGTTGATTCATTTTTAATTTAGTAGTTATATAGAATGCATTTTTATAATTTTTTTTTTTCGTGTAGATATTCCAATGACTTTATTAACTCGCTCTTTCTGGAGGTGGCAGAACCTGGGAGCTGGAGAGCTGGAAAGGCAGCTGTGGCTTCAGTAGGGGCCACTAAAGGGGTACAAAGGGTACCCTCTGTCTCCTGGGACCCTCTTCCCACCCACCGTAAGCAGGGGCACTATGTATAGCCAATTTTTGTAGCTGCTTCATCTAGCTGCTTCAGGGAATCTAGCTGCTTCATCTCTTCTGGGGTAAAGGTGAAGTCAAAAACCTGGATGTTCTCAAGAATATGGGAAGGTGTGATACTCTTGGGGATGGAGGTCACGTCCCACTGGACCTGCCACCTGAGCAAGATCTGGGCTGGAGACCGGCCATACTTTTTAGCTAGTGCCAGGACCACTGGTTCCTCAAGCAGGACAGGCTCATCAGGATTCCGCCAAGCACGAGCGGAGGAGCCCAGAGGGCTGTAAGCAGTCACCTTCCGGACACGTGCTTGGCAGTGGGCAATCAGCTGGTTCTGAGCCAGATACAGCTGGCATTCCACCTGCAAGACAGCTGGGCACACAGAGGCCACACTGAGCAAATCATCAATTTACCACTGCTGAAGTTGGACAGGCCCAGTGCCCGCACCAACCCCTGAGCCTCCGGAGCCTTCCAGGTCTCCTTGTAGTCAATGGAGTAATAGTGGATAGTCCCATCAGCATTCTTCGGAAACAGGTCATCTCCCCACTCAAAGGCATAAGGCCAGTATATCAGGTACAGGCCCAAATACTCCAGCTGGAGGTCAGCCAGCGTCTTCTGGAGGACAGGTTCCACATCCTCGGGGTAGTGCTTAGTGTTCCATAGCTTGGAGGTCACAAACAGCTTCTCCTGAGACAGTGCCTTGCTGGGTCCCATGTTCTCCTTCAGGGCCTCCCTAATCTTAGTCTCACTGCCATAGATAGCAGCACAGTCAATGTGGCAGTAGTCTACACTCAGGGCATACTTAATAGCTGCTTTCACTTGGCCAGGGTTGCTCTTCCATGTGCCCAGTCCAATCAGGGGCATCTTCTGCCCAGTGTGCAGGACGACACAGGAAGCTGACATTGCCGCTTTCTTTCCCATTGGGGTTCAGTCTCCCCTTCTCAGTGGAGGGCTCTATAGTTGTTGGTTGGATTCAAGGAACTCCCCTCTAGCACTGAGGGTGAAAAAGGTGGTATAATCTCGCCTCAGTTTTGAGCCCTGCTAGAGATCCAATCTGCCTCAGCTTCTGGGGTCAGTGGGCTACAAGGGAAGTCGGCCTCCATTTTTATAAATTGTTTTAGAAAGTAGGTTCTGATGAAAAATTGGATTCAAGTCTATTCTTCATTACTAGTTGGAGCCTAGTATTTTATAAGTTCTTTGTGCTAATTTCCTTATTTATACAAAAAAGCAGGACAGTAATAGTACCTCTGACAAATAGTTCTCTGAAAGGCTGAGTTAAGTCATGTTTAACAATTGCCTGTGACCAGGATGGTTTTGTTATTATTTACATTGTTTTCATGAAATGTTTCACAAATATTTTTTGTTCACAACTGTAAGAATTTTTATAGCTTTATACTGTCTTTTACAAGACATATTTGGTTAAAATATTTTAGTTTTTTAGTATTTGGAAAATGCCTAAATTCAACTTTTGACTAAATATTTTGATTACACAATACTAAGTACTAAACAGATGCTCAATAAATACTAATTATTTATTAACAAAGATTCAAAAGTGACAAAATTTTGAATCTGTTTGAATTTTGAGTGTGGCATACAGCTTACACTCAGCCACAAAGAAGTCTCTAAGGACAGGGTATTAGAGCAATAGGTAATAAATACTGCCCTCAACAGGGAAGTTTCTCTCTCTCCCTCTCTCTCTCTCTCTCTCTCTCTCTCTCTCTCTCTGTCTCCGCCCCACCCCGCCCCCATATCATCATCATCAGCAGCAGCACCTCCCTCTTCCTTGAGCACACATCCTTGAGCACAATTGTGGACACACACATACACACCATCTATTTTTATGCCGTTGCGTAAAACTACATCCTTAGCTCCAGACGATTTAATCAAGATTGCATACTTTGCCCAAGCCGTTTCCTGTTCTGGGACTTAGAATTTAGGCAGATTATTTTCCTTAGTTCTGAAGAGAGGAAAAGGCAGAAAGGACTGGTCAATACTAGTACATATGAAAGCTAGTACATATCAGTTAGTACATAAGCACAAACTTGGTAAAGTGGATGGTTTCCTGTTAATGGCCACAGTTATCAGAGCTGTCCAAGGACAGTATTGGTATTCTAGTGATAAAGGGGAAAAAGCAGTGTCTAAAGTACAAGTAAATTTAATGTGAAAAGAATAGAAGAAATTAACAGTTCTAACAGAAAACACATTATGACAAAAAAGTTACGTGGTTTTCTGTGAAATAAATGAAGCTGAACATAACTATCTTTTCATGAGACTTAATAACTTTATAAGTTGTCACTTCTTATAGCTCTTTTCCCCCATAGAAATGGTAGAATTATTAATTAACACATAGAGAATGCTTAGAAATAAAGATTGCAACCCTCAATGGAATGGTTAAAGATATAACTGCCAATAGTCATTATGGTGTGTATCTGTGAAGAAATTATTTCAATATATTTTTTAAATTAACCATCTCAAATGGAAGAGGAAAACTAGTCACAATAACACAGAAGCTAATATTTTTCTTCTATTTTCTTTATGGTAAAGTTTTGTAAATACACTAAATGCTGGTTGACACTCTAATTTTCATACAACTTTATTCATTACCAAAAATCTTGTATGAATAAGACTACATCTGTACATATAGAGATACAATAAGAGTCATATAAAATGCTTGAGTATTGTTAAATAGCGGAATACATGTAACTCTAATAACATGTGTAGGTGTCTTTCTCCCTTTGCTGCACATCTCACGCATCTCTTAGTCACATCAAGCAGCACAATGCCAGGCTCAGACTAGGTTCAATAATTAATGCACTAGATGAGGTATATTCTCTATCACTTTTATTCTATTTTTGTTTAAACTCAATTTTAAGAAATGTTGCTTATTTTTTGATATCGTACAGTAAACTCATTCTGTCAGAACTGTTATTAATTGGTAAAGTTTAATGTACAGCTGTTGTTGAATGGTAGTATGGTCTGTCACTCATGATACTTCTTCTAAAACATAGTATATATCTGGATACTTACTCTAGAACATTTCCTGGAATTTTTTCTACCTTTGGTCATCTGATAATAAAATTTCTTCAAATGATCTCTACAAAGCCTATGTATTTGACAAATTTTTTACTGAAATTACTTGCTATTTTGGAATATTTGGATAATGTTTAGATCCTGTATTTGGATTCTATAGTAAAGCAGAATAAACACATATATCAGAGAAAGAGATATTTACTATCATAAGGCATTATAGGAGATAATGTGATTTTGGAGGTTGATACATACCAAGTTCTGCAGTCAATAAGCTGGGTAGTCAGGAGAGCAAATGGTATAGTTCCAGTCCAAAAGTTAGCAGGCTCAGGACCAAGGTAAACCTGGTTTTAGTTGAAGTCTGAAGGCAGGAAAACAAAACAAAACAAACCTATGTTCCATCTCAAGGCAGGCAAAAGAAAATTCCCTCATGCTCACAGGAAGGTCAGCCTGTCTGGTCTAGTCAGGCCTTCAACTAATTGAGAGGGGCCACCCACATTAGGGGAAGCAATCTGCTTTACTCAGATTCTGATGTGGCTCTCACCCAGAAACACCCCCACAAACACACCAGAAAAACGTCTGGCCGAAGGTCTGGGCTCCCCATGACACATAAAACTAACCATTACAGATTCCTTTCTCTGTTTATCTAGGTTTATGCCTTTTGATTTATTAGTATGTAAGCCACTATCAAAGATAAAATAATTTTCTTCTTCCCTAAATTTTTTCACTTATTTTCATTTTCCTCTCAGGCCCCTTCTGCCTCTGCCTGTGGTTTCTCTGGGTTCTTCCCTGGACACATTTTCCCAGGTAATCTCACTGCTCACATGGCTTCAACTACTGCTTCCTGTTGTATTAGTCTTCTCAGGCAGCCCTAACAAAATACAGTGAACTGGGTGACTTAAACAGCAAAAGTTTATTATGTTCTCTCTGTTCTGGAAGCTGGAGGTGCGAGGCCGATGCGCTGGCATGGTTGGTGTCTGGTGAGCGATTTCTTCCTGGCTTGCAGATGCTGCCTTCTTGCTGTGCCCTCACTGGTGTATCTTTTTATAAGGGCTCCATGAATTTTTTTTGGTTCTTCAAATTTGTCTCAGTGTTGCTAAACATTAGGGTTTTTCATACGCTGTTCCATTTGGCTGGCTAATTCCTATTTACCCTGTGTTCCCCACTTAAAATCACTTTCTCGGGGAAGAGTTCCCTAAACTGTCAAACCTGTATCAGTCCCCTCAGAGGAGCCTACGTCTTATTATAATGCTTATTACATGCTCACTATCTATGTTTCCCCGAAGCTGTTGAGATTGTGTTGGCTTGTTCAATTTTATATCCACAGTGTCAGGACAGCAATTGGCATATAGTGGAAGCAAATAAATAACTATTACATGAAATTTAAAACAAAGAATTTAGATGCATTTCGATACTCCTAAATCTATAAAACACTGGCATCATGTAAAATTTATAAATATTGTACATCATAAGTGTAACTGAACTACTGTTTTGATATCCCCAGATTCTGTTTACTCTCAGTAAAATTAATGTTATTCAGTTTTGAAGATTTTTTATTTTGAACATTTTTTTTAATCCTACCTGATTGATTATGGAAAGCAGTACTGCACTTAGAGATCTTGGCAGAAGTGGCCCTTGCAACGGGCCTCAAGTTTTAGGTATATTTTTCTGGCCATGATCTTGTGATCTCTCAACCCATGGGCTGGGAGCTTATGGGACCAGAGGGCCAACACATATGGATTCTGCATCTTTCCTTGACACAACGTCTGTGCTCCTGAGAACAGATCATGGGACCAGAGTACCTAGAGCTTGGCTTAGGGGTGTTTGCTTTATCTTGCTTACAAACGAAGAGGGCCAAGGAGTGAGTCTTTAAGGAAACTGAAGGAACTGATATATTTTTGAGTGTTCTCACATGCAGGTTTAGGGACTCTTAAAATGAAGGGGCAGGGGCAGGAAAAATAAGTGTCTGGGTGAAGGAGGGGCGAGGACCCAGGGCCCGGGGGCTGGTGTAGCTGGTTCACCCTATATCAACACATTGTAGCTCATGACAAAGTTGTATTTGTCACCACAAGAGGCTAGAGATTTTATTTAATGAAGTTTTTTAGATATTTTAGCAAATTTAAGAATTGATTTATAAACTTTAGTTATTTTGACATAGTATGTGTGTTCCATTTGTATTATTGTCACCGTCTCTGCAAACATCAGAGGTAGTTCCGATAGAAGTCGATCAAACTCGTGGGCCTGCACACATGCAGTCTTTCTCTGATATCTGATGAGATCTCCAGCAAAGATCCCCAGATTTCAACTAGTTGTGTATCGTGTACCTTACTCACATGAGGACAACTGTAGAAACCCTTCCAATTTTATACCATACCTTAAAATATATCTAACACTTCTTTGGACGTGATACCACTTTTACAATTTAAGAATGTCAGATACTTTTGTACATGAAGGCATAGTGTCATCTGTTTTAAGAGCTATTATAAAGTCCTTTTATCATCTCAAAATTACTTTTCTTTAATTAACAGAAAGATAAAATGTCCCTCTCAGGAAAGAGAAAGAATTTCCCTTTGAATTACATTTTCCCGAGCTCATCAGGCCAGAAATATTGTTTTATATTATGTATTTCAAATGATAGCTTCAGCTAAAGAAGGATGCTTTAGAAAAACAATTGATTTTCAGAAAACAATGGCCAACACTAAAGCATAATCTTGCAGTTGTTCATCTTAGCTACACATACTAAAGAATATCCCCTCAGAAAAGGCTTAGTGAACATGTAATGACTTACATGTAGTCAGATCTTCCCCCATTGCACCAAGTCGCCAAGGCTTTACCTAACTCCTTCCTGCATGGAATAAATTCTTCAAATATTACACTTTACCCCATAATTTAGAGACAAAAATGTAATAATAAGAACAAAGGTTTTTTTAAAAAACCATATACTTTAAGATTCAACATATACTTTTATTCTTCAAAACAGCCATCTTCTTATAACTAAGCTACATGATAAAATCTTGAAGGGGAAGAGATATCCTGAAATGGCAAAGCTCAACTGTAGGGAGAGCATGGTATTTGGGTGCTTGCTTTCTCTATATATTTATCACACTTTTTTTTCATGTCCACATGTTACAATGTATACTTCTGTTCCATCATAATTTTATTGTAAAAGTATAATTCATCTTACTATTTCAATTCCCTAACAGATATAAGAGTTTGAATCTTTATAATAACTTAGCAATAAAAGGGTTGTTGCCCCTTGTGTATTCCAGGATCTACGTTTATAATTGTTCCCATAGTTTCATAGTCTGGGATCAAATTTATTAACAAGAATAACAGGACACTACCCTCTGTGGATTTTTTTTTTGATGATAGAACTTTGTTTTGTATGACTGCCAAGAAAATTTAAGGCTTGTTTTTCTAAAATGAAAGGAAAAAATTATAAAAATACATCATAGCAATAACCCTAAATCTTCCTGATTTAAGAAATTTCTATTACTTTTCTTTCTCAGTAAGAATAGAAATATCAAGTATTCAAACAGAAATTTATATTTGAGATATTAAGAATAAAGTGTTTACCAGAAAATTTGCAGATCCAGGAATATTCAGTTTCTCACCCCATACTATATTGAAATTTAAGTGTATTAAAAAAATCAAACAACTAAAAAGCTTGAAAATACAAACTGGTATTTATTAACCATTTGGTATGGGAAAGTTTTTTAAGCTTGAAAGTAATGACAGTGGTTAGAGAGAAGTTTGTCAATAAAGCACGTGAAAGTTGGCCTGGGTGACATGTAGTTATTTCTCCTTAGATAATGAAGTTCTTGACCGAGGGAGTTGTTTGAAGTTCAGAAAAGATTAAGTTTAGAGAAAAAAAGTGTGTGAATACCACTAAGAAGTACGCTAAGTAAAATAAGCCAAACATAGAAAGTAAAAAACTGTATGGTCATTCCTATGTGTGAAACCTAAAATAGTTGGACTCATGGAAGCTGAGAGTAGAAGGTTGTTGTCGGGGTGGGAGGTGAGGCAAAGAGGAAGGTGTTAGTCAAGGGCTCGGAGCTGCAGTTGTGTAAGACAGACTATCCTAAAGATCCGGTGAACGCCTTGGCTACTGGAGTCAATACCGTAACGAGTACTGCAAACTTGCTGGAGGGAGTATTTCAGGCGCTCTCCTTACACACACAAAGAAATATCAACCATGCGAGGAGATGATGTTAACTAGCTTGAGTGCAATATTCATTTCACTATATACAGTTGTGTCATCATGTTGTATACCTTAAATATATACAATCTTTATTTTTAAAAAGAAGTATACATCTATTTTTTTGGTTAAAAATTTACCCTGACTCTTCTCTTTTGCAATGAAGTCTTGAATTTATTTATCCATCCATTGCCTATTCATCCATTCATCTATCCATTCAGTTATTTTAAAAAATATTTATATAAGCAGAAGAGAGATGGACAAGACAATAAGATAAAATATGACAATAAAAAATATGTGGTCCAGTAAAAAAGACAGAGACAAGAGATTAGGCATAATAAGTTCCTGGAGCAGATAGAGTCTGAGAGAGGCCCTGATCAGAACAAAGGGAGAGACCTAGAGAAGTCTGAGATCAAGAATGGGACTTTTGATTAGGAGATCTTAAAGTCACATGAAATCAGTCTTCCAGTGATCACTGTTGTGAAAATGTTAAGCACAGAGCCAGCAAAAAATAGTTAAGGAGTCAGCAGGTGGTAAAAAATGGATGTACTGAGTATAAAATACTAATCCTGAGACATGAACTTTCAAGTAGCTACAACACAGCTATGATCACTTTTATTACTCTTGTCCAGATTACTCGATGTCTCCGTACTACTTTACAATCAAGTCTTCTTTGTTCAATTGCTTAACAAAAAACAATTTTGAGATGTATTTAACATGTAACATTATATATGTGTAAGGTGTTCAACCTGATGGCTTGATATACATATATATCGTGAAATGATTACCACAATAAGGTTAGTTAACATACCTATCACTTCACATGGTTACCATATTTTGTACGTGTGCGTGATGAGAACACCTAAAATCTACTCTTAGTGATGCTCCAGTATATAATAAAGTGTGGTTCCCCATGTGCACAGTAGGTCCCCCAAACCCGTTCATCTTATAAGTAGAAGTTTGAACCCTTCGACCGACATCTTCTCATTCCCTCCACCTCCCAATCCCTGAAAACCATCAATCCACTATTGCTTGTTCTGTTCTGTTTTTTAGATTTTACATAGAGCGAGATCATACACTGCTTGTCTTTTTCTATATGACTTTTTTCACTTACCATATGCCCCCAAGGTCCATCCATGTTGTCCCGAGTGGCAGGATTTCCTTTAATTCTATTGCTGAACAGTGTTCCACTGTAAATGTATATCACGTTATCTTTATGCATCACCCATCTGTAGACACTTAGGTTGCTTCCATGTCTTGGCTTTTGTGAATATTGTTGCAAGGAGTATAGTGGTGAAAATACCTCTTTGAAATGGTGATTTTATTTTCTTCATATATATACCTACAAGTGAGATTGATGGGTCTTAGTTCTAGTTTTAATTTTTTGAGGAAAATCCATACTGTTTTTCATAATAGCTGTACCAATCATAATCAACTCGAATAAATGGGTCTAAAATGAGATTCATGCACAAGATTAGTTTGTAATCCATGTTATCAGAAGCTCTGTTATGGGTTGGTTGTGTTCTTCCAAATTCATATGTTGAAGAACCTCGGAATGTGACCTTATTTGGAAATAAGTTGTTGAAGATGTAATTAGTTAAGATGAGGTCATACTTGAATTAGGTAGACTCTTAATCCAACAGGACTGATTTCCTTATATAAAAAAGTAAAGTTTGTACACACACACAGAGAACTCCATATAAATATGAAGCAGATATGAGGCGTTGCATCTACAAGTTAAGAAATACCAAAGATGGCCAGCAAACCATGGGAAGTTAGGATAAAGGTATGGAACAGAACCTCCCTTACAACCTTCAGAAGAAACCAATTCTGCCAACACCTTCATCTCAGGCTTCTAGCCTCCAGAACTGTAAGACCATAAAATTTTTGTTAAGTCACCCAAAGTGGTGGTACTTTGTTATGCAAATTCTAGCAAACTAACAGAGCATAAAGACTAAATCTGTGAATCTGAATTTTATTTTCAACTATGAACACCAAATATGAATCAAAGGCAGAAGACAGAGGCCACAGAGTCAATGGAACACATTTTAAAAAGAAACATAGGTATTAAAATTAAACATATTACATGTTTTATCCTGAAAAAATAAAAGGAGCTGTAGACATCACGCACGCTGTGTGTGTGCTGGCTGTTCCAGGGGAGTGCTTAGGCACTTTCTGTGGGAATTCTGACTTTTCCTTTGCCTATAACAATTTCCTATAGCTATTTATGAGTCATGGACTCCCATCATTGACAAAGTGTATTATAATATTCAAAGTAAAAATAGTCTAGATCTAGAATCAGCCACACTTGGGATTTCAGTTTACTTGGGATATTCATATTTACTGACCTTTGCTGCTTGCCCTGTTTCTGCCTTCTCATGCTAAATTTCTACTTTTCGTATGTTTAGCTTTCATCCATTTACTCAGGACTGAGTTGTGTGACCTCCGGTTCAAGGACTGGAGTTCAAGATCTCGGCTGTTCTTAACTCGCAGCAATCCTTAACCGCTGGCTGGTTCATCTCCAGCCGAGCTTCTGTCCACTTGACTCCTCTGACCGCTCTATCCATCTGCTTTCGGGTCCTAGGTATACAAATGAAATTGGACTTTTACGCTTACATCAAACACAAGAAATGACTCTTGCTTGTTCTGAGTTGGCGTGAAGAATCTTCGAGCCCATTCTTTCCCTACACAACTTCATGTTATTACACAGCACAGCTGGAGTAGCAGCGACTCTTCATTGTCTGGGGGCTGAGTATTCAAAGGTATGCATGTTACATGGTCAGTAATCAAATTTACTCATATTTCTATAAACAGTACACTAAAGAGCATACATTAAAATGATAACCTAAATTATACTTTGTAAGAAATTCATAAGAAATGAGATGCTGTTTTATATTAAGCTAAATTCTTTCCCTGACATTTTAAGATTTTCCTGATTTCCTAAAGCTACTTTAATTATTCCCTCTTATTATTTTCAACCTTTGCTAATAAAAGCTACATGATTTCTATGCCTGAAGCTTTATACTAGTTGCAGATACTCTGTCTTCATAGTGAAGCACTATATTTTCTGAAAAGTTTGATTATAGTTAAGCATGAAAAACCTTCATTACCCTAAATCATGCATTTTTTTTACATCCTGGCTGTTATAGCAAGACAGGTATTTGGGGACAAGATCTTTCTCTCAGTGTTTACTTATTTTTTGTTTTCCCAATAAATCTTTCTGTGGCTCTTCATAGATTTCTGCCATTTGTGACAATTCATTTTGTATTGACATTTAATGGAAACCATCTTCTATAACTAAACTGTAGGTGATTTTGCTTTCTTCTAATTTATTTATTTGTTTACATATTTTTTATTGTTGTTCAAGTACAGTTGTCTCCATTTTCCCCCCACCACTCCCCATGTCCCAGCCCCCCCACCTCCCACACTCGATCCTACCTCCCTTTGGCTTGGTTTGAGACATTAGTAATAGGAATTCCCTACTCTTTTGAGTACCCACAAACACATTTTTATACAGAACAGATTTATTTTTGAATAGGTATTTAATAATGCTTATGGTGTAATAAGAGAAAAAATACAAATGAAAGAGTAAGCAAAGGAGTAAAGGGGGGAAAAAGGAAAATTTAATCTATAATGATCTGTAGTTCTCTATTAGAAAATAAAATTGGCAAGACAGATCCGAGAAATAACGATTTTGGAGGATGACTCTTAGCCTCAACTGTTTGCTTCTCATGGGGAAGGACATTCTAAGGTAATCTTGATTCTGTCCCTCTGCCCTTTCTGGTCCTGCTCCATTGTATAGGTACATTTATGTAACTGATGAATTTGAGAAAATGATTTGTTTATTCTTGCCCATCGTTACTGGGTTATCTTTCCTTCTGCATGCCATAAGTTTTAGAGGCAGAGCCAATTTGGAGGAGCTCTGAGGTATTCCATCCTGATCAATGACTAGATGGACACATTTAACTCTGGATTACAGCATTTAGAAGTCCTCTGTTGCTGTGGAGCTACGCTAAGCTCCCCAAACAGCTTACCTGTTTTTAAGCTGGCATTTAGACCTCTGTTTTTGTGACTGCTGGGTCTGTCTCTCCATTATTTCTACATTTGTCTAAATAAATAAACAAACAAATAAATACTTAAAGTAATAAATTTACTGACCTCATACAATTCTGATGCACCTTTCCTTATCTGAATGGCAGAACTGTCAATGGGGACTCCCCCTTTCCACCCCCAGCAAGTGAATTCAGCTTTGTTGCAGAGACAGTAATTCTTTTGCAATGTGTTGTACCACCTGAACTAACCCCTTGACAACATACAGCTGGGCTGTTTTGGACTCTGTCTTGAAGTCAGATTTGCTCATCTGCTCTGACATAGACAGTAGGCAGCTGCTGCAGGACATCTATAAAAGGAGCTCTCTCTAGTAAGCTCATCAAAACAACATCAAGTACTAACTCCCAGAACTATGGTATCTATTATGTGCTTACTATACAACAGATTTTCTAAAGTATATAATTTGTTAGGAATTACATGGATTATGTAGGCTAAAAACCTTGGTCTTTTTGATTTATAGAAATTCTTAAAAAATGTATTACCAACTAATAAATATTTTAATATTATATATTTATGAGGTTTTATGATATTTTACTCAAAATACTGTTTTCATTTTTAAAGTACATGATATTGTGAATTTATACTTCTGTCCTTTTTCATGGAGTCACACTACATACCACTGTTTTCTCATCATAAACTCCTAGAATTCAGGATATGTTTCCAGTGGAAAAATGTAGTCGGCATTCATTGTTGTGGCTGCTGAACAGCACTAATCTATCTATAGTAAACATGTTCAGTTTTCATAGGTAGTAAAACAGATTGAAACTATGAAAAGGAATGTCAAGAGATGATTTATAATTTTCAGAATGGAGTATCAATGTAAAAGAAAAATAGCTATTGATGGATCCATTCACTAAATACAATTAAATATAAAGCAACTAATATGGGCCAGTCTAGGCTGTCCTCTGGGGAAGTGGTTATGAAAGAGATACAAAAAGATGTTACTTGTACTCCTTTCTAGTGGTAGGGGATAGAAAATAGCTAACAACATTTTTGTTTAAAAATTGCCATCCAGTAATAAACACATACATATACTACGTATGCAAATTAACTTTGTGTCTACTGAGTCTTCAGGATATTTAATTCAGGAGAATTCTTATTTGGGTCTCAAAGTCTCAATTATCTGTTTTCAAGGCTGAAATCAGGGTTTAAATACTAGCTTTGAGAGGGAGCTGTTTGTTAAAATTCAGTCACACTGTCTGGCTTTCCTTTTGAAAAGCCTCACCTTCTGCCTCCCATTTACCTTTCCGGTTACTGATTTAGTTAGTCAGTAACCTTCTGCCATCCTGCCCACTGGGCTTCTTGTCCTCTCCGTGATATCTGCTGTTTAACTCCAGTTTTGACACTGGACACTGCTGTGGCCAGGTCTGTATCTATTTGCTGCTGACTCAGGGCTGGTCTCTTGTGCCCTTGACGTCTGTCTTACCATGTCTGCCTTGGGCTTTTAAATGACAATTGCTGTGAATGAGTTTTGGATATAACCACTCTACTATCTTTATTTCAGCCTACTGTACTTGTGTCTCACTTGCTTAGTAATAAAGAAATAAACTGTCATTTGCTTAGAGCTTAAAGCCTGAAAGCTGTTAAATTGTTTATTGTTAGCTTATTAATTCAATCATGTGTAAATTTTAGGGAAATAATCTTCTGTATTTGAGCTGCAACAGCCTTCTGATAATAATAAAAAAACCTCTCTCGCCAACTTGAAGTTATAGTTTAAAGGAATGGATATGTTGAGTCACTGGCTTGAAAAATGATTTCAATGGGACTGGCATCTGATTTTAATAAGCCACATTGCTTATACAATATTTACTTTACCAAACATAGTTTGGGAAATAGAGTGATTTGCTGATTTAGCTTTATCTTCACTCCCATTTGAAGCATTTTTTTTTTGTTTTTGCTAATATTTTTTCAATTAAATTCCACAGCTACTCTCTCCCAAAAGAAATGTCAATATAATAATAAGCTAAACTAAGGGAAAAACTTGACTTTTCTAAAAGGAAGGTTGTCACCAAACTTGGCATCCTGAGAAACTGAGCCTTTTGTAAGTGCTGTTCATGAGATTTTGTTCTTTTGGGCCAAAAGTCCTTTGGGTAAATGAGCCAGATTGTTCCCAGTGCCCGAGTCTCTTTGGAAGCTGAGCGCAGCCAGCTGAGTTCGACCATCCTGACCAGCACTGGAGGAGTCCCCTGTGGTGAGATGTAGCGGGGAGACGAACCAAGGCAGTGAAAGGTTGGCTTCCGTCTTAGGAGTCAGATCTACCCCTTCATACATTGATGGCATTAAAGAGGAAAAGTATTAATGAATAGTCTAATTGTTTCTAATCAGTTACGCTAACATCAGAACCACAGTAAACAACACAAGATAAACAAAAGTTAAAAAAAATTGATACCTAAGTTAGACAAACAAATGCAGTTTAAAAAATGAAAACAAAGTGTAGGATAAAAACTTTCCAATCTCCATATAAATTTTTTAAGACAAAAGTTAGCAAATCTAAATTGAACAAAGAAACATGAAATACTTAATATTAAGAGCAAATGAAACCTATAACTATTCTAACCTTTTATTGGCTTTTTCCTATAAGAATGTAAGCGAGAGATAAATTCAATTTTTCCTATTTTGGTAAACAATTCTGGGGAGAAAATAGGTTAACTGTAAAAGCAATTGTTTGTGAAAGACATGTGCATTAAAATAGATAAAATGAGTAACTGGCACCACAAAATTGTTCTATCTAAATGCCACTCATTTGGTGACTATTTATTCTCAGAGAAGATACAATTCACACAGAATTGCTTTCTTCCTGTTAGTAAGAAATGTAATCCATGCTCGTAGTGGCCAGTCTAGGAACCAGTGAGGTGGTAAGGAGTAGGATCAGACTGGAAATCCTT
This sequence comes from Desmodus rotundus, assembly GCF_022682495.2. NCBI lineage: Eukaryota > Metazoa > Chordata > Mammalia > Chiroptera > Phyllostomidae > Desmodus > Desmodus rotundus. The sequence goes on along the minus strand of NC_071391.1, from coordinate 76,145,112 downwards.
GGGTGTTTCAAGTGAAGCGGGTGCAACACAGTTCTGAGCTAAACACACAGATGTCCTTAAAGTTATCACTCTGTGCAAGAAGTAAATCTTTATGAGCAGGCTGTCAACCACAGCCTTGCCACTTTTTCTCAAGTTGGTCACAGAGTGGTTACTCTAGCAGCTGGTTTGACAAGACAGATTAGTGTCTCTGATTTCACAGGCTGCCTGAAGTTTTGTTCCCAGTAGCTTTCTTCTTCCCTTGACCCTGACCTGATGGAAACATAGTGACCATTAATTTATATATATTGCTCTCTGTCAATGGCGAGCACAACCCATTCTTTTTTTTTTTTGGTCTGTTTTCAGCCTGACCTTCTCTCTTATATGCACACCACAGGCCACCTCAGGGAATTCTGCAAAATTGAATGTCAGCCATACAACGGTGTAGGTATAACATAAATAAAATATTTAATGGAAAATAAAGTAACCAGATGTCTAACAGACTGTGCTGTTAAGTGTTCTTTTCTGGTTATAATCAGCAGACTTTATCAGTTATCAACTAATGTAGAGGACTTTGTGAGACAGAAGCTCTCTTTGAGATTAAAACTTTGTAATAAAATAAAAGACATTTTATACCCTCAAAGACTTTATTTTCTAACATGGCAACAGAATAAAGACATTAAAAGGACATTTTTTCCATATGGGTACTTAGCGTTGTCCATTTTCCAGACAATAGATTAATGGTCCTTCTTCGGGGGGAAAGAAAAGAGAGAATGATTAAACGTACACAGTATAAGCCGCATTAACAAAGTGTCTCAGAGTAGCTGCAGTCAAGAGTCACTATTTTTCTCTTAATCTCGGAAATAATGTGACAGGAAAATAACATTATAACTACTGAAAAAATTCAAGTTAATATTATAGTTATCTTCAATAGCAAAATCGTTAACTTTTTCTTTATATAATCATCTTTTTTTTAGTTAAATTTTAAAGTGCACTTTTAATCAATGGTGACTCCAAAGAATGAACATGGAATATTATTTTAAAACATTTTAAATAACTCTGGCATATGATAATTATTAGTACATTTATTTTTTAAAGAGAGTTCCTACTCTCTTTAGAGAGTACATTTATTTTTTAAAGAGAGTTGCTGTTGCTGCTACAGAACAGCAATTGGGGACCCACCGCTGCCCTCTAGGCAAGATTGCAGAGGCAAAATTTTGATGATAAAGGAAAGGACTCTATTCAAAAGCTTCAACATTTTGGAATAACAGTTTTCCATGTACATTAGTCTTTTAAGCCTATCAATTAAGTCTAAACTCTTTAACACCTGAATTCTCCTAGCATTTCCCCTGTTTTAATTATCTTATTTCTATAGGATTAGTTTACAAACTAAAACAACATAAGATACAAAAGCTACACAATTTTGGAAGAATGGCCGGCTTCTGCCTCAGAGCCTGTTCCCTCTTGAACATCCAAAGAATAACCCTGACAACCTCTGCCAGGCCAGCCTGATCCTAGGCTGTGCCGGAGTTCCTTCCCATCCAAACTGGGAAATGCAGGAGGCTGCAAAAATAACCCAGGCGTTCTTGTGGAAAAAGAGCCAGAGAGAGCTAGCACCTATCTGAGAGGCCAAGACAGCTTCTTTTATTTCAAACCTTCTCACCCATTATTCCATGCTCTCTGGTGGCTTTCAGCTTCTCAGCCAATCCCATCCTAGACCATTGCCTCAGGCAACCACCTCCTATTGCCACGCCCTACTTTACCCCAGTGATCCGATCAGATCTCTGTATCATTAACATTCAAACTTTTAAAAAGGTACTTACTTCCCCACCCCAGTATTTATAAGGTCACAGAGTTGATCATATAAGAGCTACTTTTTTTCCAAACTTTGTTATATATCAAATGTTTTACCTATTTTTAAAAAACAAAATATAATCTTCCACAAAAGCTCTTCAATTCACTCTTATCCTTATTTTTCCCATGGAAAATCTGAAGCCCACACCGATTAAATAATTAGCCCAAAGTCAACAGTTATTATGTGGCAAAATAGTATTTTGATTTATGAGCTTGAATTATTAAAACTGCATCATATTCCTTTCGGAGTTACATAACATCATATATGTTTGGAATTCAGTTTGAACTTAACATTAGTGCTACAGAACCGGTATTAGACAGAATTATATGATGGAGCTGCCTCTTCCGCTTACCTAGGCTTTCTTCTGTTTGTATTCTGTAATCTCTTCTTAGGCTAATTTCAGGCCAAAGCCTCAACCATTATTTTTATTCCACTTATTCCTAAATGAATGGTCCAGGATGAAATCTCTTCTGAATTCAAAATATTAGGTGTCTCCAAGTGACTGCAAACACCTCCTATCCAACTTCAACTTCATCATCCAATTTCAAGCTATTTCCAACAAGTCTGTTTATTTCCTCATTGTTCACTCAATGACAGCACCGCCCATCTAAATTTATGCTAAAATTCCAAAAGACCCTTTGCTATCCCTTCTCTTTTATCTGCTATTTCCAATATACTACTACATTCAATTAACTTTACTATATAAATCTTTCTTCTATTGATCCATTCTCCTAAATCTCCTCTGCCACAAGCCTAATACAAGCTACCCTCACTGCTTATCTTGATTGCTGTAAAAGCTAATTTAGTGCCTATTATTCACTCAGACCCACTTCCAGTCCACTAGGCACACTACAGCCAGAGGCATCCTCAAAGCAGGCATCAGGTCCTGTCTTACAAACTAAAACCCTTCAATAACTGAACATTGCTTTAAGTTAAATCCATTAACCTTTCCTACAAAATCCTGCATGGCCTGCCTCTCAAGTCTCATTATACAACCACTCCCCCGTCCCAGTAAGTATCCACTTCAAAGTCCAGGAGGCATTTGTGGGTGTTTTACAGTCTTCTTCATCAAGTATCACATCCTATTGCAACAATCAATGGACACAAGACAAGTGATCTGCCCTGACCTGGAGCAGGGATGGGATGACTGCAAACTGCACTTAAATGTCACGTTTGAGAAAGGGAAGGATGGGGCCCTCCATAGCTACTAGGATTGACTTTATGAAGAGTCTCTGCCCAGGTAGTGGAGAAAGCTACTTGAGTAGACCCTCCCTCTGTTCTCTGGGAACAAATCTTTTGTCCTTTTTCTTTTTCTTTCTTTTTTTTTTTTTTTTTTTTTTTTTTTGCAGTTCATGGGTCCATGGCTACATTTGTAATAGGCATTGAGGAATATGTCCTCCTTGTAGAATTTACACTGCATAGCCTCACCACGCAAGTGCCAGTGTGGAGGCATTTTTACACCAGGCTTATGGTTCATTTGGCAATACAATTCTTGCAAAAATGAATCTAAACACCTCAGTGCAACATGCCTGTAACATACTCAAGTTCTTTGATAATTGTGATTGTCTAGCATGGTTCTTTTGTTTGGGTCTTACCTCTTCCATTTTTCTTTCTCTTCCTTTTGAAACTGCAAAAGATCGGCATTCATGCTGCCTGTCACATTCTGAACCCAATAAGCAGAAACAGGAATCGAATCTTTATGGGCGCTTTATTCAGATGGCCAGCGGTGGGTTCACACCCTGACAGACCGTCTTACATTTTCTTTCCAAGCCAGCCTTTTCATAACACAGAACAAAGTGTGGTGAGGGGTTTTGAAATTCAGGGAAAATTAGATTTAAGAAAACCTGCAGTATTCTCGCCCTGGGCAGTTAGCTGTTCCAAGGGGCAATGGTCATCTGTCTTTCCCTAGAACACAATGGCCCTGATACCTCCACTTGTCCCCAGGTGGCACTTTAGCAGTGCCCCAGGAGGTTGGCTGTCTCTCCTCAGAGCCAGGATGGGCCTTATCTGTAGGTTCTGAAACTATAGCTTTAACATATGCATTACTTACTAGGCTTATAACCTTAATATTTACCTTAAGCTAAAATTTTCCAACTCTTGAGTCCTCTACCACTTTGCAGTTAATGACAGCTATTTGAGTCCATGGAATTTGAGCCCTGTTCATCAGTCCTCACCACTATTCAATCCCTTCTTCCAGAGTTCGGTCCTTGTTCAACTCAAAGATCTTGTGAACCTTTTCCACTCTGGGATTAGAGGCAGCTGGCTTTTTCAATCCTGCAAGGCCCAGATCATTAAATTCTCCTTGTTTAAATTCACTTCTACTCTCAACTATCCAATTCTTCCCAGGGTTTATTCTCTTTCTCTCTCTCTTTCTCCAATACCTTGCTGTAGCATCACTTTACAAACAGCATATATTATGGATATTCTGTTGTTTAACATTTTTTCATCTGTGGCTATCTGGATTTTCAAAGAAAACAAGTTTACAAAATATTTTGCTATTGCAACAATATGCATTGCAGCTTTGCAGCATCTGATAACTCTGACAGCCACCTGATAATAAAACCAATTGAGGCATGTCAACTTTCTTACTTATTATTAATTTTATGAGGTATAATTCATATGTAAAGAAATACACAGAGCTTCTTCTGTAGTTTAGTATATTTTGGCAAATATATAAATTTGTGTAACTAATATCACGATCAAGATTTAGAAAGTTTTTATCACCCTAGGAAGTTTCTTTGGATCCCTTTCCAGTCAATTGCCCTACATAAAGAAGTATCCAGTAATTTGATTTTTAGTCATAGTTTTGTTTTGCTTTTTCCTGAAATGTATATAAATCAAACTATGTAGGTTTACTATGTACGTGTGGCTTTTTTGTTTTATTTAATGCTTTTATTTTATTAATTTGGTATGTATATCAGTTGTTAATTATTTTAATTGCTGAGTAGCATTGCATTGTGCAAATATACCACAATATGTTTTAAATCGCTTCTATTGACAATTGGAATGTTTTCAGTTTGGGGCTTTGAACATTTTTGCATTAGTCTTTTTTTGTGGATAAGTGCTTTTATTTCTCTTGTATAAAGAACTAGAAAATTGTGTTATTGAGACATAGGAAGATAACATTGAACTTTATAAGAAATTGCCAAATAGTTTTTCAATTGGTATCATTTTATCCTTCCAGAGTCAATAAATGAGAGTTTTTGTTGCCTTATATTTTCACTGCTATGCATGCTTTCACTTATTATTATCGTTCTTAATTTTAGTTACATTACTTGGTGTGTGGTGGTATCAAATTGTTTTTTCCTCAATTACAGTTTGAGCACATTTTAATATGCCAACTGTTTATAAATCCTCCTTTGTGAAATATCCAAGTCCTTTGCTCATTGTTGAATTGAGTTACTTGATTTTTAATTTTCACTTTTAGGTACTCTTCACATCTTTTATATATGCATTTTATCAAATGTATGTATTGTAAATATTTTCAACTAGGCTGTAGCTTGTCTATTTAGTAGTGGTGACGGTGATGACCAGAAAATTTTCGTTTTGAATGTGACCAACTCACAGGTTTGTGATGGTTACACTCTCGGGCGTGCAAGTGTGTGCTGTCAGATATGTTACCGCACAGCCAGGTCATGTCGATCTTCCCTATGCATTCTTTGTTTCAAAAGCATTACAGATATGTCACATGCATACCAAAATCTTCCCCCATTTAATTGCCAACATGTGCATCCATCACCACATTATAATAGGAACATGTTCACAACATCCCCAGAAGAACCCTCCCTCCACTGATGGTCATTTTTAATTCTTCCTCACTCCAGTTCCTAGCTCTTCCTAACGGAAATCAAACAATAGAAGGATACCAAGTAATCTGCATAAGTGACAAGGGAGGATCTCTGGGGAAGTTATCTAACTGCTGGGCGAGGGCAAGGAAGGTGTGGTAATGGGTGTACGTAGAGGATCGCCTCCATGCTCTCAGTGAGCTAGGAAGCTTGATTATCATTATACGAATGGGAAAGGAGGAGGAGAAAGTGTTGCAGTTTTAACAGATAATAGAAGAAAGAATAAAATCATTGTTCAGAAAAGCAGGTGTGAATGAATAAGTAAATGTATTATGATTATTGGTTGGCATAAAGGGCCATTTGAGGTTAGTGATCTAAATTACAGTTTAGATCAGATAACACGACGGGGCATATTTTTCCAATGATGTTCTGCGTGGAGGATGTTTAGAATAGGCAGAGTTAGATTCAACTGTGGATGGGATTTTACCAGCTGAGAATAGCAAAGCAAAAGATGACTTAGGTTTTAGGAACTCACATAAGAAAGTGGTGGTTATGATGGATCAAGACATTTCCGCTGCATAAGGTGGGAATTGAGGACACGAGCAGTGCAGTAGGTAGTGAAAGTACAGTAAGGTCGGTGGGTTGTAAGTGTAATTGTCGCACTCAAGGCATCAGAAACTGTTTCTTTCCAAACATTTGGTTTTGATCCTGCAAATAACATGCTGTACCAAGTGCAGCTCACTTTAGAGTCCATTATTTTCCAGACCAACTGTATCAAGATTTATAATGGTCCCAGTTTCAAAATTCTTTCTTTCTCCTTTTACCCCTTCCAAACATGCCAATTAACAATTGAGGTAGTGTGATTCTTTTAATACAGGTAGTGCTGATATTTCTAACTAGATTTCTTTTTAGTATTTGGTTTTAATCCTACATCCAAAGACAGATATCTACTCAACTTAAATATATTTAGAAAATGGGAATTGTAATACCACTAAAATTTTGAAACTGAATGAGTAAAGACAGGTGTCATGAAAAACAGCATTTAAGCAGACAGGAATGAAAGTCATATTCCCCATCTTTAGGGTTCTCTCCTCTCTCTTATCTATGCTTTTCTATGATTTTTTCCCTCTGGGCTGGTCTATCCTGTATAGACCAGCAAATCCATGGTTGTTAGCACTAGAACTCTGGTTTTATAAACCCCCTGTAGTTTTGTTACATGTACACCACTTTCCCAGTAACCCAAAGTAAAACCCTTCCAACCACTCCTGAGTGCTCCATTACCTCTGCCTTGTTTTTCTCCAGTTATGTTCCCTCATAGCTGATCCTTTATTTTCCCTTCCCATTTTAACCAAATTAATTTAGGTACTTTGATGGTTAGTTTCATTTTTAAGGAGGATAATTAAACACTAATAATTTAGGTATTGTGTGAGTAATTTTTAGATGTGATTAATATCTACAATCGGTTGACATTAAATAAATGAGGTTATCCAATCAGGTTAAAGGCCTTTAACAGCAAAACTAGTTCCTCTGAGTGAGACGAAAACAAAAACAAACAAACAAACAAACAAAAAACTGTCATTGGACTGAAGTGTCAGCTCCTGCCCCTCTTTCCAGCCTGCCGGACACCACTCCCTGTCTGGATTATGTACATAAACAGGTGACCACGTACACATCATGCTGCTTTCATTTCCCAGGCAGAACTGCCACTGACATAGGCTCTTATCCCCTTTTACTAGAGTCAAATCGGATAAATCTTCTGTTAAACGTTGCTTTATTTTCTTGTTTATATTTCTGTACATACAACTTTATCTGTAACCAGTTGCAGTTACTGTATAACTGAGCAGATTCAGGAGTATATTAATTGAGATCATTTCAAAAGTCCCATTTTGAAGTCAGACAGTTAACAGTAAATATTTGACAGTTAAAATAAGATTGTGTACCAAAACACCAGGCTTTAGCACTAGATTTGTACAAGGATTTTCCAAATTGTTTGAAAATACTAAGAACCAAGCATAAAAGCCTATTGTAGTTTCTTCTTATAGGTAAAGAAGAAGAGTTTCTTCTGCCCATATTAGTGATGGAGTTTGCTATTTAAGAGTAGTGAGAATATATGATAAAGGAAGAAAGATACGTAAGTGTACTGTTACATGCCTGAACCTCAAGTGCACTGCTACTTGGGAACTGATAAATATTTTGGAAGTGTTCATTGAGAGATGGGTAGCTGAAGAACACAAGGGCTTGCTTCTTGCTTTCCTTGAGGTCCTAGCAAGGGTGTGTATGCTTGTAGGGAAATTCCTGAAAAAAAAAAGCTTCCAAGATGGTACAGGCTCATTGATACAGGCAACCACACTGGTGACTGTGGAGCAGAGCTCCTGGTTTCCCTAGTTATTATTCAGTCACCCCAGGGATTCCTGTCTGCCCTGAAGACACAGGCATAAGGGCAAGAACCTAGATCAGATGGGAAGCTGTTGACAGTCTGGGCTTCACGACCAGAAATCAGTGACCAGGACCACAGACTATATGAGTAAGTAAGTCCTAGCCTATCATAGTTAACCCCAGAAAGAGCCAGGTGGAACCAGGGATGCTCATCAGCTACAGTTCAGACAAGACAAGTTACTCAGATACCGTAACCTGTGTGGCTCCGGAATGTTCCTGTGACTATGAGCACACCTTTCTCTATAAATTCCTGAAGTCATTTAAACCATACTTCCTCCACCATACAGTCAGATGCTATTTTAGAAAGGAGCAGAAGGAAGGAGGGGAAATCTGAGGGACTAATCATTTTCCTAAATGATTCTGTTTACCTTGGAAGATTGTTACATTATTATATTAGATTGAATTAAAGTGTGGTTCACATACAACTTAGCTTATTTCTGCCTTCACTTTAGTTCTCGTACCCTACTTGGTTTGGAATGTTTGTACCTCTATATCTTTCTCCCAAGGCATAAAAATATAAATAACAGCCATATCATATTTATATTTACTTTTATATCCCCTGAAGCACCAACCATAAATATTGACAGGTGGCCATTGCTTACGTTGAATTTACATATCCAGGGCAAAAGTAGGTCAGTGATTCAACACAGCAGCTCATCGTGGGTATGGCTACTGATGTTGGCATGACGGATTGTCTGTGCTCCGTACAGGTGTTAATTAGCCTGCAATAGGTCAGTTAAGGGAAATTTGACCTTTGATGACAGTCAGAGGGAATTAGATTTAATTATGGGCTGATACTGAAGCATAGTACTGAATTCTCAACAAAATTCTCCAAGTTTTAACGCTGTCTTTCAAGGCCTAGCTAAAGTACTTTGAAGCTTCACTGGGTGACAGCAATTTTGTTAGCGCCATTCATTTAACAGTTGTGCAATATCTAATGATACCCTGTGGCCAGCATTGCATTCCATTTTAATTCATTATTATTAACTGATTTTTCATTTGACTGAATTCTTTCCTCTAAACCAAGTTATGAGCTCTTTGAGGACAAAATGTTGGCATTTCTTTTTATTCCCCTAAAGTCTTCAAAGAAGACAGTTAAAAGTATTGCTTGGTTGATAAATAGCTTAATTTATATCCTGGTGGCAGGAAAATATCTAACTATGTGATTGTTCTAAAACAATGCCCTAGAAAAAGCAGATCTTGATTTCATTTTGAAATTCATAAAAATTGACAACCAGGAATTGCCTCCTAAAATTTAGCATACTACAAAAGAAAAATCAAAAATAAATGAGAGAACACAGCACAAATGCAGTTTTGATATATGAACACTTGTGAATATTGTGATTTCAATATTTCTAAGGAGTATGGTTTTATGATTAAATTACATAGTTAGAATTTCAATGGAGAAAAATACAACACAATACCCTATTACAGGCAAAAAAAATAATGTTAATGGTATATTTTATCTTTGGAAGTTCAGCCAATCTCATAATCTTTTGACTGGAAAAAAATAGGCAAAAGCAGAGTTGATTAGGAGATTCCGTTCAGTGCTAATATTTTACAACTCATGATTCTAGTCATGTAGTGAGGGCAGCGGAGACACACAGGGAAATGAAGAGAATATGAGCTAGATAAAAGGGAGTAAGATAATAGAATCTTTCATCTATTTGACAGTGGTTCATAATGTCCCAGAACAAATCTGAAGACTATGGACTCTGCTCTGAATTCAGCTCCACTTTTGAACTTGATAACATATTAACATCCTGCAAATGGCTGACGAAAGTTTTCACATGATGTGACTTTTATTGGCACCTCCTGGATTAGTTCCCTAGTTGTTGAGGTGGCATAGTGAAATTACTAATTGAATATGAAATTTCTATGAAGTCCAATTGAAATTATTGCAGTGCCATTGCTAGGTGAATTGGCTGTGAATTTTCCACTATGTTAAGTGACAAATTTAAAGGTTACAAAAAATTAACTTTTCAATAGGTTCTAAATTCTCGGGATGGTATCATTTCACTGGGAAAGTAAAATAAATAAGCCATTGTAGTTTACACATTTGGATAGTCTCTATAATTTTAAATGCAAATCATTACTTAAACATGCATGCATTCTAATAAAAAATGCTTTCTGTGAGTAAATATACAGGAAATTGTGTTTAATGTGAATGAGAGTAAAATGTTTGCCTTTTCAAAAGATCTTCTTTGTTACTTGCTAATTTACCTGACATATTATTATTGGAGCCATTCATTTGAATCAGGATATGGGTTCCAGAAGTCTGCACTGAAAATATAGCTATTTTGTTTGAAAGTGTGTGTTCTATGCTCTTAGATAAACATGGGATTTTGCATTTGAAAGAAAGAAAACTAGCTCCCAATGATTCCCTGCTTTAGGTCAGTTCCCATGCTTGGCACTCTGAAGCACTGGAATACCAATATGTAGACAGTATCCAAGAAATAGCTATTGAGTGAGATATTTTATTTAATGTAATGAAAACCACAAGAGGGAGGTATTTTTTAAATCTTTTTTTAAAACTTTTATTTTTTAGTCTTCACTCAAGGGTATTTTATTGCTTTTGAGAGAGAGAGAGAGAGAAATGTCAACCAGTTGGCAGCTCTCCTGGCACCTGGTACCGTGCCAACTGGGGATTGAACCAGCAACCCGGACATATGCCCTGATTGGGAATTGAACTCACAGCCTTTCAGTGTTCAGGATGACGCTCCAGCTAACTAAGCAATCAGGCCAGGGCAAGAGAGAAGATATATATATATATAAATATAATTTATATATATGTATAAACATAAATAATTTTCTCACCTGAGAATATGTTTATTAATTTTTAGAGAAAGAGAGAGGAAGTGAAAGAGGGAGAGAGAGAAAAACATTGGTATGAGAGAGAAACACTGATCACTTTCCTCCTGTATGTGCCCTGACCATGTGACATAAGTATGTGCCCTGATGGGGAGTTGAACCCACAGCACAGCTATTTGGTGTATGGGATGGCACTCCAAACAACTGAACTACCTGGCCAAAGCGGTATTTTTACATCTTTGAACATTCCGGTCTGGGACAAATTATACCACTGTCCAAGGTCACACAGCTCCTGAGTGGTTAGAGCCAGGATTACATCAGATCTGTACATTCCTTCTACGTCACCATGATGCCTTTACCTGAGAAAGACTGAAATGTATTTATTCTCCTCATTTTGGTAATGTGGACATTAATGACCACAAGTTTTAAGTGATTCACGGGACGGCCCAAGCTGCACAATGGTTTACAAAGGCGCTGGTTCAGGTAATACCTCTTCTTACCATGAGCAGCCACCAAAGGTGCAACTCTTCCACATCATGATATAATCGATCCAGAATGAACTTTATAAATTATTTACACAGAGGTCCTCAATCTCTTTTCTTTACCCCCATCTAATCCATTAAGACTGTCCCTCCAAGGTACCCATTTTCATTTTGAAAACCAGAAAACTGGGCCACAGAGATGTCCGCTATGTTCCCAGTGTCATACAGTTGTCATTGGTGGGCCACAGGCAGAACTCAAATTTCCAATGCTCTTTCCACTGCTATATAAAGTGTTTGAGCAGCCTTGTACTGTAGAACAAAGATGGAAATACTTCTGGAATAATCTCTTGTTAGAAGACAATGCTGCTTTAAAACATGTTTGAATATGGAGTTTGGGATTAATGTGAACGTTAGAAGTAATGTTTTTATCACTAGAAAATTTTAGCCAGTACATGTACTACTGTTTCAGTAACTCATTGTAGGGCACTCATCCCCTTCATTCCCAGGAAACGTGGGCCCACCCTACTCTTAAACTAATCCTTACAGAGGCAGAAATTTCATAAGTATCAAACATAAAAGTTTAATATTAAATCAATGATCTGGGTCATCTTTGTAATTGTCACAGGACTGACCATTCAGTTACTGCCTAACTCCTAGAATCTTTAGTTTCCCCAATGCCGTGCACCCCAGTTTTCAGAAATAGACTTTTATTTATTTCTTGATTTGTGTCCTTGATTTGCTCTTGCAAGTTCTTGTCTAAGGCTCAATGGCTTGTTCAATCCCATTGTCTGAGGCTCTAGGCACAGCCGTCCCAGATGGCAGCTGAACTCTAAACATTGTTCTTTTTCTACCTGTGGTGACAAGCTACCACTATTTAGAATGTAAGTCTTGGCCAGTGACTGTGACTCTAGTTCACTGAACTGCTTTGCTTGCAGAGTTTCTAAGTGTCTCTGCAACATCTGCTCAGCCTTACTTAGGTGAGAGTGTTCCAATACCCAGCTTTCTTCCTTCCCCTGGCCAAACTTCCCCTGACCCATCTGGGTCGCCACACTAAGTTCTCCATCATATGCCCATAACTTAAAAAAAATGCACTACGTTAAATATGAAACAACACCAATCCTGATTTTAAATGATACAAGTTAGCGACACAAATGATACAAGTGATAAATATGTACCAGAGTGTTAAACTCGTTATTAGCATTATCTCATTTAGTTGAGATAAATTTATGATACAGACAGGATATTTATCCCCTATTTTCAGATGAAGAATATGCATAGAAAGATTAAGTGTTCGAACAGAATGACAATGATTATTTTAAGTACTAGGAACTGAGAAAGCAAAGCTGGTGTGTAATGAGAGGGAGAAAGGTTGTAAAGGCATTAGAAATATGCTGATAATTATGATATTGTTAATAATAAAAGTGTGGTTAAAATAGACAGACCAGCTACTTTTAGTAGACCTCTTTCTGTTTATGAAGATATTAGTCCTGAGGAGATTATGTAATGAGGTGGAGTTTGGTCTTGAAACCTAGAGGATCTAAACTCCTGACCGTTACCTCTTAGCCAATAATGAACACTGTTGAGGTCAAACTGCCCTTGCCTTCAAGTTAATTCTCCCTGGTGTTAGCAGGCCCAGCTCGGTTTTCTGTGATTTTCAGTAACATTGATGCCACCGGTGTAAAGACATGTACATGGCTTGGTTTTTGAGAAACAGCTACAAGAGGAAATGTTTTGGACCAAGCTGTTGTACTGACCCAACTATGTTAAGATCTTATTTTTAGCCTAAAGCAGGCCAGAATCAACTGCTTTTAAACAATGTTTTAAGTGATGCTGTGTTTTATCAAATAAATGTTTAAAAGTCAGTAATTTAGAATGGTAAATAGTGAGTTTTAATATTTAACTGACTTTTAACATTACCAAAACAACAAAACAATCCTGTCTTTACAGATTTGGTCCTGTATCCAGGACATTTTTAGGGAAGAGTTATTTATTCAAATGCTCCATTAGTCCTGCTTTGAAGTTGTGCTTAATGTATAGCTTCTTCTAAGAAAAGAGTGGTAAATTTTGTTTAGGGGACAGTTTCTTCCTTTTCTTAAAATTGCCAGTGCTATTCTTCATGTTGCCCATGTTTTCTTCTGATGACATTGTGTTTTTAAGAACAAGTTGCAACATTTTACGTATCATCTCTGCCTCGTTTTTGAAGTTTCTGAATTAGCGTTCTCTAACACTGGTTTGTGAAAAATTTTAACGACTTTTGATTCTTACTGTCTTCCTAAACCCAAGGCATTTATTTCCTTTGTCATAAACATTTGGTGACACTTTAAAGTGGTAAGTGAGATAATTTTTTTAGGATAAAATGTTAATTATTAAAAAAATAATTAGTCCCATATATAAGGTTTGTGTCAAGCAGTTTTTTTATTATTATTATTATCATTATTATTATTTATTTATTTATTTATTTATAGACAGAGGGGAAGGGAGGAAGAGGGAGAGAAACACCAATGTGTGGATGCCTCTTGAGCACCCCCTACTGGGGGCATGGCCCACAACCCAGGTATGTGCCCCAACTGAGAATCAAACTGGTGACCCTTTGGTTTGCAGGCTGGCACTCAATCTACTGAGCCACACCAGCCAGGGCTATCAAGAAGTTTTTGAGGAAATTTTGCAAACAGATGGTATGTGAGGGATATACATTTTAAAGTGTAAAACCAGTTATCAGATGTTATGGGCTGAATTGTGTCTCATGCTCACAAATTCCTATATTGAAGTCCTCACCTCCAGTACCTCAGAATGTGACTTTGTCTGGAAATAATTCCTTCAAGAGTGCAATTATGTTAAATGATGTTATTGGGGTGGGGCCTAATCCAATATGACCAGAAGAGATTGGAACACAGAACAATACAGAAGAAAGATGATGTAAAGACAGGGAAAGACAACCACCTTCAAGACAAGGAGAGAGGCAGGAGAAAAAACAAACCTTGCTGACTCCTTGACCTTGGACTTCTAGCTCCGATAACTGTGAGGAAATAAATTTCTAGGATACTTTCTTAAGGAAGCCCTAGCAAACTAATACACAAGGTAACTTTGACCATCTTGTGAGCATTTAAAGACAAAATTCCTAAAGCACTGGTGACAGCAAAGAGCCACGGAGTTCTCACTTTCAGTTTGTAAATTTTGGAATGTGAAAGATCATTTAGAAAAGAAACTAACCTTAGCTCTTCATCCAAGTTGTATTCATTTCCTCGAGAAATATAATTATCTCTCCTATTTCTAAGTGAATGTTGATAGTAATCATCTAGAAAAGGGAATCAGAACCACCTTGTGATGATAAGATAAACAACCCTGAAGAGCTGCAGCAATTTGGAGAAAGAAGAACAAAGTAAGAGGGATCACAATACCTGATATCAAGCTGTATTAAAAGGCCACTTTAATCAAAACAGTCCAGTACTGACATACGAACAGACACATAGATCAGTGGAACAGAATAGAGAGCCCAGAAATAAACCCCAGTCTCTATAGTTAATTAATATTTGACAAAGGGGGCAGAAGCATAAAATGGAGTAAAAATATCCTCTTCAATGAATAGTGTTGGGAGAGCTGGACAAATGAATACGTGAAAAAAAATGAAACTTGATCACCAATTTACACCATACACAAAAATTAATTGAAGGTGGATAAAAGACTTAAATATAAGTCATAACACCATACAAGTCCTACAGGAGAATGTAGGCAGAAAAATCTCAGATATTCCAAGCAGCAATATTTTCACTGATATGTCCCCTAGAGCAAGGGACATAAAGGAAAGAAAAAGCAAATGGGATCTCAGCAAATTAAAAAGCTTCTGCATGCTAAAGAAAACAGCACTAAAATGAAAAAGGAATCAACTGTATGGGAAAACATATTTGCCAATGACACCTCAGACAAGGGTTTGATCTCAAAAGTATATAAAGATCTCACATGAGTCCACTTGAGGAAGACAAACAACCCAATTAAAAAATGGGCAAAGGACCTGAACATACACTTCTCCAAGGAGGGCATACAAAGGGTCCAGAGACATATGAAAAGATGCTCAGCATCACTAGCCCTCAGAGACATGCAAATTAAAACCACAATGAGATACCATTTCACACCAGTCAGCGTGGCCAACATAAACAAATCAGCAACAAGTGTTGGAGAGGATGCGGAGAAAAGGGAACGCTAGTACATTGTTGGTGGGAATGCAGACTGGTGAGGCCACTGTGGAAAACAGTACGGAATTTCCTCGGAAAACTAAAAATGGAACTGCCTTTTGACCCAGCAATTCCACTGCTGGGATTATACCCTAAGAATCCTGAAACACCAATCCAAAACAACCTATGCACACTAATGTTCATAGCAGCACAATTTACAATAGCCAAGTACTGGAAGCAACCTAAGTGCCCATCAGTAAATGAAAGGATCAAAAATCTATGGTACATTTACACAATGTAATTCTACACAGCAGAGAGAAAGAAGGAGTTCCTACCTTTTGCAACAGCATGGATGGAACCGGAGAGCATTATGCTAAGTGAAATAAGCCAGGCGGTGAAAGACAAATACCATATGATCTCTCTTATAAGTGGAACCTAATTGACAAAACAAACAAGCAAGCAAAATATAACCAGAGACATTGAAATTAAGAACAAACTGACAGTAACCAGAGGGAAAGAGGGAGGGGAAATGGGGGGGAAAGGGGAAGGATTTTCAGGAAGATGTACAAAGGACACATGGACAAAACCAAACAGGGGTAAGATCAAGGGTGGGGAGTGGGGGTGGCTGGGGTGGCGGGAAATGGTGGGGGTAAAATGGAGACAACTGTACTTGAACAACAATTAAATTTTAAAAAAAAGGTAAGTATACAGCCTGTTGGTCAGAGACCCAGGAGAAAAGCAGCCTGATAACATAAGGCACGTTGGAGTTCCAACTCAGGCAATACTGAGTTTCCACAGAAAAACAACAAACCCAACTACATCATCTTGTCCTTTTTTAGTTAACATAGGAAACTACATGACTCTTGGATATCAATTTCAGAAAAGTGAACTCGATAGACAAAAAAGGAAGATTTATTGAAGATTGCAATATTTCCCTCATTTTTAATATTTTTATGGTTCAATTTAAATATTGCTTTCAAAAGATTTTCAGAGAACATGGAAGAGTTCATGCATCATTTTTCAGCATGGTTTCTACATCTATCCTTGGTTGATATTGCTATAATTGAAATCTATTTTCTGGCCAATATGAATGTCAAAACTTTGAAATTATTTTGTATTTTTATAGTTTGTTTTCAGCAACAATATACCACATAATGAAGAAAGATTATAACATAATATTGTCTTGTGTTTAATTCTTTGTTTTCTTTAAGATAAAGAAGAGAGTTGGAAATAATTACATTAACTTTAATGTCTATTAAGGGCTTATTGACCATTAAGTTACCACTTTACTTCTTTTATTCATCTTTATAAAAACCTAGTAAAGTTAGGTACTTAAATGTTTGTGGAATAAATAAATAAATAAGTATAGTACAGATTAAAAAAAGGCTTGAGGAGCTATATAACTTATTTCAAGTTCATAAAGTTAGTAAGTGGCAGAGAAAGATTTGATCTCAGGTTTCTATGACTCCAGATTACTAATCACTTTCTTATGATATAAAACATAATTCTTAATAGAATGAAGCTAAGAACTGATGCCCATACAGAAAAGATATTTAATAAGTGGAACAGAATCTTCTATCTTACAAGAACCACAACAAACTAAATACCATGTCATTAACTATTATATGACTTTTATTCAACAAACCTCAAAACATTTTTGCAAACACAATTTTTGGATCAATGTTGCATAGTGGTTGTATTATTTCCCTTAAAAGGTAAACATTTAAAAATTTAAACATTGTAAATGATCACTATAAATCCAGAGTATGTTGCTGGACTGAGCCCATATATTAAACTCTCCTTCACAAATATCATTGAAATGACAGTAAATAAATATGCAAAGTCACATATTTACAGAAGGACCAGAAGTGGAAATGAAGTACAAGTCAGCATTCATTTGCGTCATAGAATTTCATGCAGTGCACCAGTGCATCATAGAATTTCATACATTTCTGGGTTATGCAAGGTATTAAATTGTATGGATGCTTAAAGTGAGTGGAGCTCGGGGCATGCACAGAAACAAAAAGTAGCATAGAAGTTATAATTCTTTCCAAAGTACAGGATATCATAGGAGGAAGCTTCTGGGCCGTGAATTAGTGGGTACAGTGAGCCAAGAGCTGGGATGGAGTATTTTATTGAAAGACTTATTTGTTGAATAACAACGTGAACAGTCCTTCTTTTCTAATCACATCCCCCAGAGTAGTTGCCTCACATAACAAGTCGGTGGTAAAACATGGACCAGAAACTGAAAGTTCATACCTGGGCCTTACCTGTGATTTATGTGCAAACCAAGATCCAGGAAATGGGATTGATTTTTTGGGTTATTTTCCTTCCTCCTTTATAACACCATTTACAAAACTGCAATGGCAAAATGTTCCTTCAGATCCAGTGAAGTGTGAAGTTTGGCCAGTTTGCTTTTGATGTGTTGAGTTGATTACTGTAGTCTATATTTCATTATGTGAAGCTTCTGGATCTATTACTATATGCTAGTCACTTTGTAAAAGTTATATTGGTATTTTTTTCTGTGAAGTAAAACATTTTGTGGTGAGTCTATCAAATAAAATAGACTAAATGTATTCTATGGCTACAACACTCTGGTGTAGATATTAAGTTTTACAATATCTAAATCCTGTCTTGAAGCATCTGACAATGACATGGGCCGGATGTGTTTGTTTTTGCAGGTATTTTACTACATGGAAATAGGCCCATTGCTTCTCTGGACATTCCAAAATCAGATCAGGTTAATACCCATCAATATTATCAGATAATTGTCAGCATTTTTTAAAAAGAGAAAGAAAAAGCTGATGGAGATGCAAAGTATGTTTACAATAAATGTGATGAAAACCATCAATGCTTCCTCATTCTACTATATGGACACTCAGTTAAACTGACTTAAATGCACTTCTGATCATTAAAAATATATTTACAGATTTTAATAGTATCCCTCCTTCCAAATCATTTATTAACATAATTATCATGCAGCTTTAGAAACTATTCATTTGCTCTGAGTTTTATCACAGTCCTAAAGAGCAAGCCAACCATTAACTGCTGACATCAACTACATCTTTAGAGATGCAGGCTATAAATGAAGTTTGGAATTAGCACTATTAATTGGACAAAGAGGTTACCTGTGCTCTTAGTCTTTAGTTGAAAATTGGCCCATCTGGAGTTTAGTTGGCAACATTGTATATTTAAATTAATTTTGATAGGCTATCTTATATCTGTTAATAAAATTTTATTTTTTATTATTAAAAACTGCTAAGTGTTTAATACCTGAAAATAAGGTCAGGTTCATTAGTAAGAAATTTTTGTATAGATGAAAAACACAAAAACAACACATTTTACAGACTTTTTCTCTTTCAGCACATCATATTCTTATAAAATAAATACTTCAGGATTTTTCATAATTTAGTTTTTATTTTCCACAAGGTATTTGCTTATTTTCATAATTTCATTAAATTTATGCTCTTAGGAAATGTACTTTCTGCAAACTTAATGGGATTTGCCATTTTCAATTTTCAGGTAAGGTTACTTATTTATTGGCTTTTCTGAGAATAAATTTCTTAAACTTGGTATTAGTACATCTCAGTCTTTTAAATTATGTTACTAAAGATTTATTACTTATTGAAACTATACCTATTAGGTTAGAACATATTTGTAACATGAAAGAGAATTAGATTTTTTTCCTGAGTTCTTAGGAATTTATTTCCTTAATCATTTTCTCTCTTATTTTCATATAATAGGACAAGTGCTTAAATTTTGGTGACTTACGAGACTTAAGAGAAAAATAATGCCATTCTGTTTCTCTGAATGGTATTGCGTCTTAGAGTCTGAGTTTTGTGTTATCGCTAGAGCTCACCTTTCACTTTTAGATAATTAGTTGTGTCAATAGCGCTCTGTAAACCTTTAGACAGTCCTCGTGTTTGCCCACCACCACTCTGCCCCAGACTCGAGATTCAAAACATCGTTTCTCAGCCAGAATGAAAACAGCCTGTGTTCTGCTATCCCTTTCCTAGGTCTTATCTCCCAATATACCTAAATTCCCTATCAGAGT
Source organism: Desmodus rotundus (assembly GCF_022682495.2). Lineage (NCBI taxonomy): Eukaryota > Metazoa > Chordata > Mammalia > Chiroptera > Phyllostomidae > Desmodus > Desmodus rotundus. Next base: position 76,125,544 of record NC_071391.1, on the reverse strand, counting down.
GGCTTTTCTAAATAACTTTTATTTTCCCACTCAAAATTCTTTATCACATTCCAATACCTACAGAATAATATCTTACTTTTTAAATATGATATTATTATAATATTTTATACATTGGCTCAGGCTTATCTTTTCTCATTCTCTGCTTTCAATAAGTGATTTCTAGTTACCTAAACCCTCTCTGCAATTTATGTATCTGTTTACTTGTCCCCATCATCTAGAATAATCTTTCTGTTAATATTTACCTGGAAACCTAGTACTTATGATTTAAAGTTATGTGCAAGTATGGTGAGTCTTCAGGAATGGTAGTATAAGAACCTCAGCAAATCCTCTCCCCTACTTTCTTTCTGCTGCATAGTGTTTGTTCCATTGTGTAAATGTACCACAGTTTTTTTATCCACTCATTTACTGGTGGGCACCCTAGTTTACTTTCAGCACTTGATTATTGGAAATGGTGCTGCTATGAACATTGGGAAAAGCAGTAATTAAAAAAAAAAAGCTCAAATTAACAAAAATGTGCATTTCATTACGCTAGAAATTAACTGAAAACATACAACATTTAAAAAATAACCAAGCCCCCCCCCCCTACTGAATATTAGTAATGAGAGTGAGGTGTGTGGTGCTTTAACTTGTGTCTGCACGAATCTGGGAGGGCTCATCTGGTCTGATGCTCCTTGGAGGAGACTCACATCCAGGGTCATTGTCAAAATAAACAGCAACGGGTGGCAAATAATAGGGGAAGGTCAATATCTCAACTGACTCAGGCTGCGATACAAGTTGGGACAAGTAAGAGACCAGCCAAAAATGTAAAAGGGAGATACAGGGAATAAGACAGTCATGAGGCTTTGAAAAGCCTGAGAAGCTTCAAAGTATCCCTTGGTAATCCAGAGGCCATGTGCATATACAAGGCTGCATGCAACCTCAGGAAATGAGGGGGATGGTCCCAGTTAGTTACTCACACCTGGAGGAACATGGGACACTTATGAGGAGAAAATAAAAGTCAAAGTGATCAGGTAAACTCCCTGACTTTTTAATATGCTCCACAATGCACGCACAGATTTCCTTAGCAGATGTGGAAGCCTTTTAAACAAATGTTTAAAAAAATGTTTTGCCCGATCTTTAAGTGATCATTAAACTCTACTTATGAAATTGGATTTTTAAATAATAATAACAGTAATTTAAGGACACGGACAACAGGGTGGGGATTGACTGTGGGAGCAGGGGGTGGGAGGGCAGGGGAAAGCAATGGGGAAAATTGGGAGAACTGTAATAGAAAAATAATAAAAATAAATAAAACAAGAAAAAATAAAATAAAAATAGAGATTTTAGTGTTTGAATACTTTGGAGAAGACAGTTTTTACAGAATTAATATAAGCAAATCACTAACATACAAAAAAATGAACAAAAGCAACAACTAGAAGACATTAGAATCCAGGGTTGGTACAATAATTTACCTAAAATGTAAATTTTCTCCTAAAATTATGAGACATTCAGGGAAACAGAAAACTGGCTTATAAGGAGAAAAAATGATCAATAGAAACTGTCTCTTACTTTAAGTCATTATTAAAATTATGCTTAAAACACAAAAGGAAAATATGTTTATATCATTTTTAAAAATTTGACACCGAAGACCCAATACCCAACAGGTAAAGAATATGAATAAAAAGATACAAATTCTAAAAAATGGAAATTCTGTGGATAAAAAAAGCAGTAACTGAAAAATGAAGAATGTGCTGGACCACACATGTGAGTTGGCAGAAGAAAGAATCAGTGAACATAAAGATAAAGATAGAGATTTTCCAGTCTGAAGAACAGAATGAACAAAACATGAGGAAGAAAATGAACAGATTCAGAGAGAACTGTGAGACACCATTACTATGCCAATATATACATAGTAGGAATACTGAAAAGAGGGAAGAGAGACACAGAAAATAATTTAAAATAATAATGATGCAACACATCCCAAAGTTGATGAAAAAAAATAATATGTGTCTAAGAAGCTCAGTAAAATGCAAGTAAGATAAAGAGCTCTATACCTAAACCCACAGTAGTCAAACTACCAAAAGACAAACACAAAAAGGAAATCTTAAATGAAGAAAGAAAAAGAGAGGACTCGTCACATACAAGGGAACCTCCATATGATTGACAACTACCTCTTCATAAGACACCAATGGGTGCCAGAACCAGGGGGATGATATATTTAACATGCTGGGAAAAATGTGTACCACAAAATAAGTAAATGAATAAATACAAATATTCCCAGTAGATAAAGATTGAGAGAGTTTGTGCTTGCAGACTTGCTGGAAGAACTTCACACTGTTAAGAAGTAGCTCAACCCAACACCAAGGATAAAGTACTGACAAAGATAATTACACAGATAAACATAAAAGTTAATATACAAATATATATCTTACTCAACTGATTCAAGAGACAACTACATAAAACACTATTTAAAATATTGTGTTGTTGGGCTTCAAACATTTGCAACAACCATGTGTATCACAATGGTAACACAAAGGAGAAGCAAGGGAATAAGCAAAGTTGCCACATACTATAGCAATTAAGTTGATGTTAATCAGAAGTAAGTTGTTTTAAATTAAGATGCATTTTGAAATTTTCAGAGCAATGTAAGAGATGGTAAAAAACTAATAAAATAACTCAAAATGTATAAAAATAATTTAAGTGACACACTAGAAAATATCTACTATATAACACAAAGAAAGAGAATAGAGGAAGGACAGAGGAACAAAAAATGTATGAGATATTAGTAATTAATAGAAAAATGAAGATGTAAATTCAACCATATCACTAATTACATTAAATGTAAAATGATTAAATAGTACAATCAAATTGTAGATATTATCAGAATGAATAAAAACATCTAATTAAATACTGTCTGTAAGTGACAGACTTTAGAGTCAAAGAAATGACCAGATTAAAATTAGAAGGATAAAACAGCATGCCTTACAAAAAGTAACCATAAGAAAGCTGAAATGACTACACTAATATCAGACAACATAGATATTATGACAAAATGTGTTACTAGTGACAAAGACGTATTGTAGTAATAGATTGGTCAGTTCACCATGAAGACACAATAATTATAAATATGCATGATCTGAACAACAAAGCCTCAGAACACATGAATCAAATACTGGCAGAATTAAAGGGAGAAACAGACAATTAACTCCTCGCTAGTAGTTGCAGACATCAGTACCTCCCTCACTCTCAACAACTGATAGAACTACCAGGCAAAAAATAAACTAAGATATGGAAAACTTGAACAACAATAACATTAAAGAATTTTACTAATTTACCCTGTTTAAAAATAGCAGTTATTCCAGGTGTAGGGTATGAGACACACAACGGGCTTTTCACAGAAATCGGCAAGGCGCATCCAAGGAACTGAATACACAGGACATGCTGACATCAACATGCATCTGGGGTGATGGGAATAAAAATGAGCTACAAAGAGTAGATCCTTCAAAGTTTTCAAGGACACATTAAGGAATTTAAATTTTATCATAATGGAAAGGGGCAACTAGGGATCATAAGCAGAAAAATAATAGTAGATTGGCATGCTAAAGGATCATTCTTACTGCTTTTAAGTGAGTATATGAGAAATGTGCAAGACCAGAGACAATTATGAGTAACCCAGGCAATTGCTGACAGCAGTGTGATTGTTTAATTATGTGATTTTAATTCTGCCTGTGTGAGGTATCCAAGTACAGATTTTTTTTAGGCAGTGTCATATGTATGGATTTAGAGCTTAGAAAACAAAGTTGAAGAAGAGGAAGTAAATTCTATTATATTATAGAAGTGAAATTATAGAAGAATTATAGAAATGATAGAAGAGAATGACCTTGTTACCACAGATGGTTGCAGCAGGAGAGTCTCCCCCATTGGCCAAGATGACACAGGGGAGGTTCTTACACTGAGCCTACCGAAAGCTAGAAAGATGAACAAATAGGGCCGAGTGCCCTGAAAGCTAGCAAGATAATTGGAGAGAAAAATAGCCCTCCCCTCCCTACCCCTATAAGGACCGTGGGCTTGAGCGGGAGGGTGGCATGGTCTCTGAGATGGGAGTTCAATGTTCTCCCAGGTTGAGTAAACCTCTTTCCTTTTGCACCTACACCTGTCCCACGAGTTCCACTTTTGTTGCAGCAAGCAGCCAAACCTGTGTTTTGGTTACAGTTTTTCACCCTGGGAGTGGATATAAGTTGAAAAGAGAAGAGGAAATCCTAAGGAACCATAGCATTTTGGGGATTGCCCCACAAATAAACCAGAAAATCTGTGGCCGGAAAAGTAGGAGGAAAACTGTAAGAAAGTTATGTCACAAAATTAATGTTTTAAGGAACAGGGCTTGATAAATATACCTATCACAATATATCTATTTATGCACTTCTATTAGTTAATTGGTATAATCAATTTATGCTTTAATTAATTTTCCCCTTTGTCTTCTCTGTTTGTCATTTGCTTGCTTAACATATTGTCTCAAATCTGAGAAGCTATTACATTTCAGTGTACTTTAGGAAAGGCTCCTCTGCGTATGTGTATAGTCTCATTTGTGACCATACTTCAAAAATGGACAGTGGTTTATACTTTAAGAGTGTGCATTAAACCCTTTGACAATCTGTCTCAAATAAATTGAGAATACATAGACTCTTAATTTTCAAAAAATAGTTTAATTAAACTTGTCCAACTACCACATGATATTTATATTGATTCAGTACAGAAGGTATCATGTTGTCAGATCTCAGTGTCAAAACACCACTTTAGCTAGGTTGAGAAACTATATATAAATAGCTACTAGAAGTAGTTTATATTTTTATGAATTCCAATTGTCATATAATTCTGTTGTTCATAAGACTCAGATAATCTATATAGAGCTTGCCATATTTTTTTTCCAGTATCTTCTCTCAGGTAGATGTTGTATTTGTCTTTGAACTCGAGGCTAAAAACACAGTAATTTTCTTTGGCTTTGTGATTTTTCCTAACGTGCTGCAAGCAATTGCTAAACCACATTTTAATTTATTGCTGATGGTCCAATCCTTTGTAGACTATCCATAGGATTTCTACCAAACTGTCCTTTGCCTTGTGAAGCAGGTAGGGAAGATCTGGGAAATCAAGGAAGCTCCAGCCCTGCCCCATGTGGTTCAATCAGCTGGAGGGTCGTCCAGTGAACCGAAAGGTAGCAGGTTTGATGCATCTGGATCCAGATGCATGCCTAGGTTGCAGATTCAGTCCCTGTGGAGCACGTGCAGGAAGGTAACTAATCGGTCTCTCTCATCAATATGTTCCTCCACCTCTCCACCCCTCTCTTCCCCTGTCTCTAAAATCAATAAGCTTGTCCTCAGGTGAGGATAAAAACAAATTTAATAAAAAAGGAGGTTCCAGAACCTGAGATGGTTCCTCCTTGCAATGGTTTCTATTTGTGCAGGACATCCCACGGGGTAGCAAAGGATATTGGCCTCTCTGCAGCTAACTAGTTTTCCTAGAATTTGTTTCTGGAGTCACCACCATGCCTTCACAACATTCAGTGTATGTTCTCACACATTTCCTATCTCCAATTTCGTAACAATTCTGGGGGAAAGAGATTACTGTAACCTTTTAACAGATCTGGTAAAGGAGTTTCAGAGAGATGAAATGACATAGATAGCCTGAGAATAGTAGAATGGGAGCTGAAAGATTTTGGCTTTAAAGTGAGACACATTTGGGCTTGAATCATAGCTTCATCTTTTACAGGCTGTGTGATCTGACATTAGCAAATTACTTAAAACATGAGAGAACTTTTTATTTCAACAGAGAGATAGGGAGATAATTACCTTCATGGGTTACTGGTGGGGGCTAAAGAAGATAAAACCTGTGTTAAATTTAATTATCATCATCATCATCAAAATCAGATCTTTACATGAATACTAACGTCTCCCTGTTCTCAGACCCGCTTCTCAAAGAGTTTTCAGTTCCACTGTCCAGTGGGGATGGAGAAGATAACTTTATTTTTCTTCTTTTTTCCAAATTAATGATTTACTTCATGTCTTAGATTGTCATAAAAATGTGACGTAAGATATCCATAGAATAAATGTACTATATCATTGTTGGTACTAATTAAATTTAAGATATATTTAAGAAATATAAGTCCTTTAAGGTGGTTTTTGTTAAAGCCTTGCTCTTACTCTGTCATCCATGGCACGCATCGAGAAAACTAGGCTTTTCAGTGATGCCATTTGACTTACCAGGTAACATTTGGTTTGAAATAAGACTTATGAATGAGAAAATCTCTTCTGAGAACTTGAACAGATTGACAAACTATGTTATATGTTTGTCATTGTTCATTAGCACTGCCTGACAAAGTAAGGGTGAAGGAATATTTTTAAATAAATAGGGAAAGCCTTTAACAATGAAATCCCCTGCTTATACACAATATTGAAATACATCCTTCAAGTGTGCCTCACCAATTCATAATTAAACAAAACAGGTATTTATGATACTATCAAGTGAGATATATATTATGAAATTTCCAACTAGTTTTATTTCTAATTTATAATATTGAAGCCACACAACTTCACTCTTCATTAAATAATATTTTCTAAGGTCAGTGATTATCATGACCAGACTCAGACTCAATGTCAAACTGGGCAAGGAGACAGCAAAGGAAAAGGAACTGAATTGGAAGCAGGATCCAGTGAGTTTTAGATGCATTTGTATTTTTAGTTTAAAGAATTAAAGTTATTTTTGTGTTATTTTTATCGTTACCAATAATTAAACAAAATGCATCATAAGCATAAGACAGACACTGCCAGTGGACACAGAGATAGTGCCTGTTCACACTGTGCAGTGGACACTGTCACAGAGGACAGCAGAGGCCTTCTCCCTAGTAGGCCTTGTGCATGCGTGACCTATGGAGAAAACCCTGTAGCTGCTGATGCTGACTGTTCGAGAATACATTTTGGGTACCCCCCCAAAAAGAATGATGGACAGTGTGCAACTAAGGTATCAAGACATTAAAGTTACTGGTTTTTTTCTAGCTTATTTTTATAGAAAAGGGACTAAGGCAAGGCCCTTCATCATTACTCCTGTTGAGGCACACTACATCTGTGGGTGCTTTCTTCTTTATAAGACACTTTAATTTCACTATTTGTCAATCATCATAACAGCTTTAGATATTTAGGCTTATTAATGAACCCTTTTGTAGTGGTGCAAGTTTACAGAAAGGTTGTGTGAGTTACCAGTAAAGTTTGGTGTACATATCTTTGTTTTTACCTTTATTAACTAAAAATGTCCTAAAAAAGCAGTACTTTTATCAATCAAAGAAATTCATAAATGGATAAATCATGCCCAGTGAAATGCTTTGGAGAGAGTCGACTCAATAAATTCTTGCAACTAAATGGATACTAAGTTAACTGTATAAATATATCATTTGAGTATGTTTTCTACTCAATTGATGATTGTAAAGACAAAAAAATCTCATGTTATCATGTTGTGATACATATTCCCTGATTGTTAGCGCTAAAGTGAAATTCACAATTAATCACCTTCTCGACTTTTATTTTGGATATGAAGAGTTGAGACCAAAAGTGAAAAAATTAATTCTGACAGTGATAATAGGTCTTTTATTCTGTGAGACTCTAGCCTCTTTATTTGAATTATATTTGAGTCTTTCATTAAGCAAAACAGATACTATTATTTTTCTCATGTAGGAAAAATAAGACCAAGAGGAATTTAATACATTACCCAAAGCTTTTACCTTTAGATCTGAGCAAAACATTACTTCTTCAAAAGGTTCTGCCCTTTCCTGACTACCTCAGAGACCTCCTCTTCCAAGTCTGTCTGAGGATGTTCCCCCACCTTATTTTGACTTTAACATTTTCCCACCACCTACTCTCCTTATGCTATTTAACATCTGTGATCCCATTTAGCAAATGTGTAATCTTTACGAGAGAAGGGAACTTTACCTGTTTTATTTACCTCAAAGAATGTCCAGCACAAACAGTTCTCAATGACTATTTAATGAATAAGTAAATATAACACAATGTTCTTTTTTAGGGTTTTATTCATGCCTTTAGGAGAAGGAACTTTTTGAAAGTATCAAATTGTTTTTACTACTATCAAATTCCTTGCCCTTAAACTTAATAGACCACGTTTATCTTACAATCTGCACAAATTCAAGTACGCTCATGAAAGATAACAATAGGAAAACACATTCAATGTGGGTTGCGTTAGGTATTTGATGCATTTTTACAGAAATGGAAGCTATGTTTGGAAATACAGTCTCAGAACACTTTTATACTCATCATTAAGCAATCAGCATCTCTCAGAATGGATGCTTCCACTGCTATCCTGTGAAAATGTTAGCAATCTTTAGAAATGGCACTTGATGTTGGAGATCTGTTATGTTGCATTCTCTTTTTACCAACCGGATATCACTGTATTTGTGACTGTTAGATGAATAAAAGTATCATGACATTGAAATCTCCTCTCTTAACAGCTCTATCTTGACATTTCTTCCCTGCTTTGAAAATCGGGCTGCAGTTGTGCATACATGGTGCATTTTTTTTCATCTGAGAAGTATTCTTTATTTACATCTTGGGAATGAGAACTACTTTGTTGATACTTTTAGAAACTCTACACTTTTGAGTCAAAACATATCTCATTAGCAAATTATGACTCCTCCTTCAACTAACTGAGAAAGAGTTTATTTCAAAAGGATACTTTTGACTTTTAAAGTGGAAATACCCCATATGTTATATCTGAGGTACTGAAAAGTCAACACTTTATAATTCAGATGAGTAGGTTTAATGAACACTGGCAGGCTCTATTTCAATGGGCTATCTCACAAACTCGAGTAGCACCTACAAGAAGCGGGCTATGTTTTGTCCTTGCTGTTGTTGTTATGTCGTTGCTGTTTGTAATCCTTTTGCTACTGAGTTGTCCAGAATGTTGGTTCCACAGGGTCAGCTCCTTTCAGTATACATATGCCCTGAAAATGACACAGAAGTCCTGTCTACTTTAAGTTTGGGAAGCACAGATTCTTAGACACAATTTATCTAATGTACACAGAAAGCACCAGCTGCAATAACTATTTTTTAGAAATACCATGAATTTTAGCTTTCCCTAAACAATTCCAGAAAGAACTTGAATGTACATTCAAGATGACCAATAAGAAATTTTGTGAACTTCATTACGACAATTAAAAATGGAAAATAAATGAATGAGATTTTATTATAAAATCAAAAATGTGTGATTCCCTTGGGCACCCTGGGAGCATTAGATGTAAGAGAAACACTGGGCTATTATTAGAGATGCCAAAATTTATTTCCTTTTAAAAAATTTAGAGAACTTCTTGAAGATTTCACTAAAACTATCTGTGTCTTATATGAAAATTATGAATGCATTTCAATATAAGAAAGAGATCATGTTGCTATCACAAAATTGTCGACAACTTTCCTCCTTGACCCAGGTAACTGTTTGTCTGAGGCACTGGCAGTGAGAACTCACTACAATAAGAAACCTCAGCCTGGAAGTGTTATACTTTCTTGTTGGGCCTGACATTTCCTCCCCCGCTGGATTCATCAGGCCACCAAGGGGGAGAGACAAGAAGGAGGATACTGACACCAACCGCACTCAGCCTGGAAAACCTCTGTGTCCCTGTGGGCCCGAGGCCACCCTCCTTCACCTAGATGCTGGCAGTCTGCCACACCAGTACTCCCCTGGCAGTACTTTATATTCATGGGCTGGGGTCTCCGTTTCCTCATCTAGAGGCACCAGCTTGCCCAGACTGAGGAAACTCTCTTTACCTCTCAAGCTGTACCAGGAGGGCCCAAGGGAAGCAAGCAATGGCATAAGAGAAACCCACAAGACCAACATAGTAGCACAAAAGCTCTGAAATTACATTAAAATAGGAAACATAGACTACAAAAGTGGAATGAGACCTAAACAAGGTGACTGATTGCTAACATAATAACAAAAAATTAAATAAGGCTCAGAGTTTCCTAAAAATATTTAGGATAAAAAAATTACCCATCATACCATGAACTGGTAAAATGCAACTTAAATTAAAAAAGACAATTAATTGGTAAAAACACTGGGTTGTTGGAATTATAAGGAAAGGATTTTAAAGTAACTGTCATAAAATATTCTAGCAAGTGGTTAAAAATTCTTAATAAGCAAATGAAAAACATTAGAAAATCTCAGCATATAAACAGAAGCTATTGTAAAAAACTAAATGGAAATTATAAAAGTGAAAAATATAATAACATAAGTTAATAAAATTTGCTAGATGGGCTTAATACTTGAGTAACAGAGGAGAGAATACGGGAACTGGTAGGTCAAATGAATTCATCCAATTTTATATAAAAAATAAATGAATGTGTTGACCCCTAGGGACCTCTGAGATAAAAGTAAACATTTTTTAAAATGCCCATGAAATATTTACAGAGATAGACCATATTCTTAGCCATAAAACAAACTTTGCAACATTTAAACAAATCAGTAGAACTCAGAGGATATTCCTGGATCATAATTGGCCAAACTAGAATTTAATAACATAAGACCAGAAGGGAAATCTCCATAGATGTGGAAATTAAACATTACGTTTACAAATAATCCATTCATTAAAGACAAAGTTTCTTTGAAAATCAAAAACAATAAATAGAATTACTAGAAAGAGACAAAACAATGCAGGGTGGCCAAAGTAGATTTATAGTTGTAATACAAATAAATAAACAATATTTAATAAGTAATGATACAAGAATAAACTGTGTTTTGTGTACTCACAACTCTAAACCTACTTTGCCCACCCCTGTTTAATGAAGTGTGGGTTTCAAGTAGAGCAGGGCTGACAGGAAAATACAGAGAATTTCCATGCATCCTTCACTCAACTTCCCTTAATTGTTGATATCTTATTTAATCACACTGGCATTATTAAAGTCAGGAAATAAACATTGTTAGTATAATGCCATTATTAAATTACAAACTCTAATCCAGGGATGTCAAACTCATGTTCACCGGGAGCCACATCAGCCTTGCAGTTGCCTTCAAAGGGCCAAATGCTGAGCTCCTTGCCCCCAGTTAAGAAGTAGTTACATTTATACAGTCCTAAAGTTACATTCGGCCCTTTGAAGGCAACCACGAGGCTGATGTGGCTCCCGGTGAAAATGAGTTTGACACTCCTCCTCTAACTGAATGTTGCAAGCTAACGTGCTTGGTTTTAGTTTTCTGAGGTGAAGTGTTAACAGACAAACTTTGAGGTTGAGGTTTATAGCATAACAATTTTTATATATCGACAAACTGCTTCCCCCAAATTGAGACAATTTGAACCAGCCCCGTAGGAAGACTGTCGTCCCATCTATTTACAGAGATTGTGGTCATCTCTTAGTTTGCTTCTGTGTATATGTTAGTCACTGATTGCTAGTGAGCGTGAACCTTGCTTTGTCCTCCAAAGCTGTTTATTGTCTAGTTGTACAGGGGTATCTTTCTGATTATTTGTACACATTTGTTATATATAAATGATTAGTATGTATATATATGCACATGTAGTTATACATACATTTTATTGAAAGTGTATCTTAAGTCTTCCATCAGTATTTTCACTTTCTTAATTGTCAATAATTTCAAGCACTGTATATTATAGAAACATAATTTCAGAACCAAGGTATATTAATAAAACAGACAGCATCCGCTGAGTTTATTCCTTGTCAGTAGTTGTATTTGTGGGTTTGTATCAAGATTATGGCCCTTCTAGCGTGACTTTTGACATTTATTATGCTATAAGAGTGATTCTGTCCCTGCCTACCCTGTGTTCTATTGTTTTAGATTTGGGAGAGGAAAGCCGGGCCAATTGTTCTATTCTACTCCAGACATTTTTCTCCAGGATTGATCTAAAGGAAGGGGGGCGCGTTTCCGCATTTGTACTCCCCGTTTCAGTTTGCAGCAGTTCTGGGGAACTTAAATTGAGTCTCTATCTCTCAGAGCTTATAATACTTCCACAATTTGAACAGTTCTTTTGTGCTTCCTTAAGATAAATTATTGATTAGCAGTTTTCTAACATTTAAGGGTAATTTTCCTCTTGGAGAGATGAAAGAATTTTTCAAAGCATGCCAAGTATTGGGTTGGCCAAAAAGTTCCTTCATCTTTAAAATGTAAAATGGCTCTAGTAGTGCTTAGTTGTCTCTAACTTCATTCGAAACAATTTTGTTAGATTGTATTGTGACAGCTGTCATATCAGTGTGCATTTCAAAAGGCTTATCAAAATTGGTGAATTTCTGTGTAGCCATTTTAATAGTGAAGATGGAAGAAAATACACAACATTTTTAGCATATTTTGCTTTATTATTTCAAGGAAGGTAAAAATGCAACTGAAACACACACAAAAGTGTATGGAGAAAGAGTTGGGACTGATCGAACATGCCAACACTTGTTTGTGAGGTTTCGTGCTGGGCATTTCTTGCTGGATGACGCTTCATGGTCAGTTGGGGAGACCAGTTGAAGTGGATGGTGATCAAATCAAGACGTTAATTGAGAACAATCAAAATTCTACCATGTGGGAGATAGCTGAAATACTCAAAATATCCAAATCAATAAAGTTATTGGTGAAAATGAAAATGTGTCTTTTATTTTATTGAAAAAACTAAACGGACTTTTCGGGCAATTCAATAGTTTCATATGTTTCTCTTAACTTTTCATATGAAAATGAAAGTTAAGGCTGATGACCAAAAGTGGAGTTTTGCCTGTCACATCTGTCTATATTGTGTCTTTGGGCCAACTTGGTGATCTCATTTTTGCCTCGTTTAATTGCATTCTTATTAGTCACTGGATTGACTGTTTTCAAACTATGGACCTAGTAACATGAGTTCATATCGATATCCAACCAGTACCTCCTAGTACACTCATATGGACGTGGCTTTTCCAGCTCATTATCACCACCACTCAGAACTATCAGGGCCTGTGCTGTAGTTGCTGCTAAGTATTTTTAAGGGATGTTTCCTGAGACCATCACCGATCCTCAATCTCAAATCCAGTATTATTTGTATTGTCCTAGATAGAGTTCTCATTAAAACAAATTTTAAAATTGTATTTTATTACTTACTTTTGTAGCAATTTTATATATTATATTTTGTGTATACATTATATACGTGTGTGTATATATATATATATACATATATATATGTCAGAAACATGAGCCACCAATAATTTCAACAATCTCAACACTTTAAATAGATCCCACATACATTTTACCATTTTCTTCAATGATATTATTTTGAGAAACAGTAGCACAATAACATAACTTGTATTTTGACATTGGTATACTTGACTGATCTTGTTCAGATTTGCCAAGTTCTACTTGTATCGTGTGTGTCCACGAGTCCATGCATATGTCGTTGACATACTTTTTATCACATGTAGAAGTTCACATATCCACCACACAGTTGGGACACTGGCAATGCTCCCACGCAAGGACCCTGTGAGCTGCCCTTCGATAACAACACCCGCCTCCTTCTGTCTGCCCTCTCCTCTCATTCCTAACTCCTGGAAACAACCCTGTCTCCAATTCTAAAATGTTGTCATTTCAAAAATGTGATATAAATGGAGTCTCACAGTATGCAACCTTTTGAGACTGGGAATTTCCATTTAGTACAATTCTCTGGAGATACATTCAAATTGTCGTGTGTATCAATAATCCATTCCTTTGTATAACCGAGCAGTATTCTGTGGTTTGTATGGACCACAGTTTGTCTAACCACTCATCTTTTGGTGGACATCTGCCTCTTTTCAGAGTTTTACTATTACAAACAAAACTGTGGTGAAAATTTATGTACAGATTTCTGTGTGAACATAAGGTTTTATTTCTCTGGATAAACACCATGGGTAAAATTGTTAGGTGGTGTGGTAGTTACATGTTTGTTTTACAGGAGCAAAGGGATTTCCAAAGTGGCTGTATCATTTTAAATTTCCATCGGTAATAAAATGATAGATCCACATTAATTTTTTTGGTGATCTCAAATTTATATTTGTGGTTTAGAAAACATCCATTTCTTTGTATCGTTCTCACTACATTAATATTATCAGTGTGTATTTTATTTAGAATTCAATTATAAAAAATAAAAATATGATTTTTCCTGAAGGTGGTTGAATGAGAGATGATTAGTAGGAAAGATAAAACACTACAGAGAAGCAGGTATCAGGCTGTCAGGTGCCCCTTCATTGGATGGTGGCTCCCTCACGCACAAAAGCCTTACCACACAGACAGCTCAAATCCTGCCTCAAAAACAAAAAGCAAAACTGAAAGTTACTGCATATTATTGTTGCTTTCAAAGAATCAAGAAAGCTAATATTAAATGCGATTGCCAAAAGTCTAGTAAAAAACATTATGTGAAATGAGAAAACTGAGCAGTAGTTAAGTCAACAGCACTAAATTGTGGAGTTCTGGGTTCGAGTTTACCTTTGCCAACTTTGCCACTGATTTCTGTGAGAGCTTGTATTGTTCACTCACTGTGGTTTGTCTCTCAGATAACTCTATACCTTCTGTATAAGATCAGATATTTTTTCTAGGAAATAAAAGTGAATCAAATGATTTTGTCATTTACATTTACATTATAGAAAATGTATCTGTTAGCAAATTAAAATAATTTGCACTCTTTCCTTCAATCTTTCTAAGTCCTCTCTCTGTAGGAACTTATATGGCACAGCGTCCAAGTAGGAGTGGTTTGCACATCACTCTTCCGATTCCGGTAGACCAAAGATTTTCATATCTCATCTCTAGTACAGATTTGGGGGGAGATGCGAAAAGCATAGATTATCACAAGATCACTATTGGTTCTCTGGATATATATGGAAATCCAGTCTTACATACATCCTCAAAAGTCACCATTTAGTAAAAGCCAAAAACACAGACAGTGTAATCATGACACTTACAGTTCTGCTAATTTAAACTTAATGGAAATAAATTAGCAGAAATGAGCAGACGTAAAGTATTGTGTAGCTTATTTAAAAAGAACACAAAGATGTTCAATGAAATTCAGATGTTTTTTTCATTTGTTAAACATGTCAGTGTTGTAAAATGTCTGGTAGTTTAAGCAACTTTATTAAATTGCCTCATCAAACATTCAAAAGAGAGTAAGAGTAGATCGTGATTCACTATGTGAAAATGAATTTGTTTTCTTGTCCAAATAAATAAGAGATATTTCACCATTTCAAACAATGTTTTGAATACACCAATGGGGTTTTTATTTCCAATGTGGAAGAAAATGTAGCACACAAAAGCTCTCTGGCAGTTCTAACCTTAGTTACCTGCTAACATTTCAAGGTTATCCTCTCTCTTGTCAACAAATGGTTATTGACCCCTGATATATACACAAGGAAAGCTCTGAAATCACATTTGGGTCAATTAATCTTTTTTTTTTTTTTGAACCACAAAATGAGAGCCTTAATCACATTAGTAATGCCTGACCATTCTGTTTCGGTTCCCGGGCTGCCCAGTGAAACTGATGGACTGTCCTGGAGGCTCCAAAGCAGAGCCAGGGTCAGTTGTGAATTACGAGCACATTTCCTTTTATTGCCCATAAATCTTCCCCAGTTTTGTATTCACAGTAACTTAAAACACCTAAATTCACATCAGTGACTGTGCAGCCATGCTCTGGATGTTTGGGATTAATAGTGGAGTTAAGTATAGTTAAAAAATGCATTTTCAGTACAGTCCAAACTTAATTACAGTAAATCAGACCTTACCTGGTGACGGGGTTGATAAATGTCAGCACCTTTTTCCCCCAGTGTCATAAAAACTCCCATGTTGCATCATGAAGTAGTGTTACGGAGAAAGATGGACCTAGAGTTAAATACTATAATATCAAGTTTGAAAGGTAATATCGGTTTTGACATGAGACCAATGCATGACTGAAGCTGAGTAACTAAGGTCAGTGCTGAAGAACCGGTGTGGGGAAGTTGATTTGGCCATTTGTGTGTGCGGGTTGTGCTAAGACTTTGGTTACAATTGGAATTTCTCAGGAAGGTGGAACAAAAAGAAAAGAAGTTGGTTTTAGTATAGAGATTAGGGAAATGTCTGTAAGAGAAAAAAGGAAGGAAAACAAGTTGGAGGTCTGCAGTGCTTATATTTACTGGAAATAAGGAAACAGACAGGTGCAAATAAAAAGAAAAGAGACAGAGGTGGTCAGTGTCTCTCTCAAGGCAGTCATTTAAATGAGTCAGCAATAAGATGAGTAGCTAAGAGGAGGCAAGATTTGAATTAAATAATTTTGGTGAAAAAAGAGAAGTGGCTGGAAGCCAGTTCTAAACGTTCAAGGGAGGAGGGTGCTGCAGAGAGTGGTAACTAGCTGATGCTTAGTGCTGCCGAGTGAAGAAGAGGCAGATAGAATGAAAGGAAGCTGTATTGGCACATGCGCAGCACCACTGTGACGGCGCTATACAATTTGCTGTCTTTTAGTTTCCTCTAAGGTGCCATTGACTACTCAGAAAGGTTTGCTTTAATGTTTTTTTCTCCATCCTTCTACTCCCCCACACACACACTCTGGTTTTTGGCTGGAAGAGTCATTCAAATACAAATCACTTTTTGTTTGTTAAATCCATTTCCTCTAGCTCTAGCACTATTTAGATGTATCTTCCTTTTCCTGAGTTAATTGCCTTTATAAAGCCTGAGAATGAATTACAGCTGTCACAAGGAGGCCTGGTGTGACTCACATCCATTCTGATGTGATCTTCACCTGAAAGATCACAGGAAGCAGAGGCCCAGGCCTGTAAAACGTAGAGGTGGTGGAACCTATAGCTGCACTAGAGCCCTGTCCTAAGATTCCCCTAAAATACAATAATATTTGTAACCATGATCATTTATTTACTTTAACAATAATAATATTAACAATGGCCTTTTTCTGGGTGTTGAACATTTGTTATATGCCAAGGCTTCTACTATGTGCTTTGCTTATTTTATTCATTTTAATCCTCTCAAAAACTGTATTATTTAGACATTATTTCCTCAATTCACAGGTGAACACTCTGGAGCTCAGAGAGATGAAAACACGTGCCCAAGGTCGTTCTCAATGATCAGAGCTGCGGTTCCAATTAGATATGTCCTGGTGCCAAAGCCCCAGGCTTCTTCAGAATCTGACAATGTAGATTTATTTCACTGGACTGAGAATTGTCCTTAACTTTTTTTGTTATGAAATACTCGAAGGCATGGGATAATATTAAAAATTCCATAACTGTAGTTTTAGTGAATGCTTCATTTACTTTCAATTTAGAAGTCAAGGGCCCAATGCAGTATTGAAAGCACAGGACATTTGTGGAGAAGCAATGTGCTTAAGTGTTTGCTCAGAGGGAAGAAATGAATCAGGAGCACAAACGCAAATTTTCTCCTATATCACAATTTTTTTAACTTGTTCTTGACTGGAAGTGTTTAAAATTAGCTAAATTAAGATTAGACAGAACAGAGTCAGAACTCTGTAGATGCATGAGTGAGGGGGCTTCTCAAGTAGTTAATTTAACAGCAGTAATGAGGCCCTACCATGACCTGGGATGTCCTTGAAGAAACATACATTATGGTTCGTTTCCCAAGAGAGTTGGTAGTCTAATGGAAGTGAAGGTCACATAGAGAGATAATTTAAATACACAACAGCAAGGTTTAAGGAAGTTTGGAACGCAAGAGTTATTCCTAATCTGGGTTGAATGGAAAGATTTTCTGGATAGGGCATGATGGCAGAATTGGATCTTGAAAGATGAGAGTTAGTTTTTAAAGAAAACTAAGGTCTCTCAGCTCTAGCAATATGACAGACTAGCTACTGCCCTTCCAAACCAAAAGACTGAAATACTTGATAAGGTCATCAAAACACCTTTTTCAATGAACTTCTGACATTGAAAGAAGAATTTTGTGGGGCTCATAAAATGAAAGCAAAAATACAGTCTTTAGTCCACATCAAAACCAGTGTTTCCAGTGAGAGTTTCTGCCACACTACGGAGGCCTTGAGCCTCAGAAAATAGAAGGTACTACACTTGATCTTAGCCAAAAGGCTGAGGAATGATTATCACCAAGCCATTGTTGTGTGAAACATTAAAGGGACTTATCTAAGAAAAAGAAGATAAAAAATATGAACAGTAAAATGACAACAAGCTCACAACTATCAGCCACTGAACCTAAAAGAAAAGAAAAACAACAAGAACTAAGCAAACAAGCAGAATAGGAACAGAATCAGAGAAATGGACATCACATGGAGGGATTTCAGTGGGGAGGGTAGGGAGGAATAGGTAGGGAAAGGTACAGGGAAGAAGAAGCATAATTAGTAGGCATAAAATAGATGAAGAGAGATAAAAAATGGTATAGGAAACAGAGGACTCGAAGAACTTGTATGTACAAACCAAGGACATGAACTAAGGGGGAGGAATGCTGGAGGGTTGGGGGCAGGGGGGAGGGGGGTAAAGGGGGAAAAATTGGAAAAACTGTAATAGCATAGTCAATAAAAACTACTTAAAATAAGAAAATAGTAGGTAAAGCTTACTGTCTGGTAAAGATGGAGAGTCTTAGAAAAGATACTTTTAAAAAAGTTGGGACCTCAAGGGGCCAGGCTCAGTGTAACAGTGAATACTAAATAAATTCCCTGCTCAGAGAGAATAGTTAACAAAATTGACCTGAGACTGATGTTAGGCATATGGGAAAAATAATCCCTCCTGAGAAATTTTTACAAAACAATCAATTCCTGTTTATGTCTGAATGCATAGTACTCATTTTGATGTGAAAAATATCAAGCAGATAATTTAATTTACAATGGTCCCTTGATGATAGTCTTTCAAATCAACTAATAATATCAACTAAAAAACTAAAGTCTAAAAATTTCCCACAAATTCCAAAGAGAATATGCAGCACAAAATAAATGTCACACAGAAAATATTGAAACAGTGCTCCTGAAATGAGACACATAATAAACACCAGAAAGTGTAAGGGGACATACATGTATTTCAGATTACCAGGAATTATCAGGCAATGACTATAATATAGTTATGTTAAATGCGTTTAAGGAAATAAAAGGCATATTAAAAATACAAACAAGAAACAGAAAACTGCAAAGAATTGTAAAGTTAAATATAATAAAATCTGACTTGCAGAAATGTTACAGATGTGTGTACAATATATTATACATCTAACTGAATTTTAAAAGTCAAAGAATAGATTAAATAGAAGACTTTAATACAGAATTTAAAGACAGGAGGATAAATATTTTGAAACACCCAGAATGCAGAGAGACGAAGGCATGAGTGTTTAAATTCAGGCATGATGGAATGAGAAGTTGCAACATATGTCTTTTCAGAGTCCCAGAACTAGATAAGAAGGAGAATGGGGCAAAGCGACATTTGGAGAAGTAAAACGATGATCCTAAATCTAAGGAGCTCCCTAAATCTCAACAGATTAATGAAGAGAAATCCAGCCTAGAGCTGTACTGGTGGAAGTGCAGAGGCTGCAGTGAGTGGGGGAATAGCATCCAAGTAGCGAGAGAGAAAACAGAATTCACCTCCAAAGTCATCACGATTAGTTTGACGGCTGCTTCTTAACAGCACTAATGGAAGCCAGAAGACAATGCAATATTTTCCAAATTCTGAGATAAAATAACGGTGCAAAATTCAGTGTCAAGAGAAGCTATCTTTCAAGGATAAAAGTGAAACACCGATAGTATACACACCAAGCCTGAGAGAGTTTACCACCAGTGGACAGTCATAGAATGACGAGCGAAGGTGCAGGACTAGGAGAAAATGCACTAATCCCACAGGGAAGGTCTGTGGTTGCTGTGCGAGCGAATATTGTACAAAGATATCTGCCAATGTTTTGCTAAGTGTAAACGAATTTTGTGTAAAACAATAATGATGTCTATATTTATAAGGCAAAACAGAATAAAATACTAAACTACAAAACGTAGAAGTTAAAAGAAGCATGAGCATAATTGAAAACTGTGGGAAAATGTCACCATTTTGTAAAGTATCTGATTGTCTTGCTGTACACCTGAAAGTAATATGAAATAATATTGAACAGAAAGTGTAATAAAAAAATATAAAAGCTGTTGTCAGTTTCTTAAAAAGCTAACTGTGCATCTACCCTCTGCCCTACTAGTTCTACTACTAGTTATTTATCTAAGGAGAAGGACAAAGGGAAAAAATGGGACAACTGTAATAGAATCATAATGATAACAAAATAAATTTAAAAAGATGAAATGGAAACCTCTATCCACCCCCACAAATGACCTTGAACAAGAATATTTAGGGTAGTTTTATTCATTAGCCCAAAACTGAAAGTAGGCCACATTGCCATGAATAGTACTAGGTATTTTTTTTAAAAACAAAAACAATAAAAAACAAAGACAAAAACGCAAACTTATATTACATTCATACAATATAATACAACACATCAATTTAAAGTGACAAATGATACACAAACCATGGATGGATTTCCAAAATATGCAGAGTGAAAAAAGCCTGACACAAAAGACAATACCATATGATTCGATTTATGTGAAATTCTATAACACTTCAAAACTAATCAGTGTTATCTATAATAGAAATCAGATCATGGTTGTTTCCTGGAATGGGGGTGGGGACTGACTGAGAAGGGGCAAAGTGGATCTTTCAGGGGTGATGGAAATGTTTTATATACTTTGGGAATATATATTATACAGCTGCAATTCCAAAATGATCAAACTGTACTCAGAAAACCTGAGCTATTTAGTATGTATAAATTATACATCAATAAAAAGAGACCTAGATAACATAACTTCTCACCAAGTCTAGGTGAAGACAGAATGAGGAAATAAAACTACAAACTGAGTACTTGCCAAAGAAGGCAAGAAAGACAGAAAAAAACTAAATACGACTGAAAAAGAGGAAACAAAAAGGAGTCCATATTAAGAAGATAGGAGTAAATTCAAATATATCAGCAATCACAATTAATGAAGACAGACTAAAGATAGACTTTTAGATAGACTAAAACCTCAAAACATGAAGACATATTATCACCTTGTACATTTAGAAAATGCAGCTATATGGTGTTAACTGCTATATAGTGAAAGTATAAAGAAAAAGATTAAAAGTGAATGGTAGAAAAATACATAGTAGGGAAAAATAACGTAAAGGAAGAAGGTATGAATACATTAGTATAAGACAAAATGGACAAGGCAAAAGGGAACAACAGAAATAGAGTCCTATTAAATGATAAAAATATAAATTGAACAGGTATATATAAATTTTATACTGTATATTACTAATTAGAATTGCATAGCGTATCTAAAATGAAATTTATCAGAGCCACTAGGGAAATGAAAGCATCATTAAATTAACAAATAAATCACAATATTTTAATAAAGACAGAGAAAATGTAAAGAACTTATGAATCCACATACCCCAAACATGTGTAGAATACTAAACCTAACAACTAGAAAATAACTTAGAATTAAAAAAGTGTTCATATTCTGGCCTTTAAATTAGCTTCAAAAATTTTTAAAGATTGAAATCATGCAAATTGCATTTTCTGACTAAAATATCATTAAGTTGAAACCCACACATATAAATAAAAAGTACTAAGTGTTTAGAGATAACAAATCACACTCTTAAAAATCTCATGGGGTCGAAAAAATGTATGCTGACAGTTAGATAACATTTGTAATTAACTACAGTACACATACTCTGTACCTTGGAGGTCCTTGTATACACCTCCGAGGAATGTCCACCTAATCTAGACTAAGGAAAGGATTTGTGCACATACCAGTTCTGTAGGTCAGTCTAGCAGCAGACTGAGAGTGTCATTAAGGTTGTTTGGGGGGGAACACAATTAACACTGACAGTATTAAGACCTAAATAGAGGTAAAAAGGGGAAGAAAAGGAGAAGAAGGGGAGTTCAAAAAACTTTACAGCATCAAATGAGCAGGATTTGGTACTCAGTTTGTGAGTTGGAGGTGGTGGTCATTTATTGAGCTGGAAATATATGGGGCAGGTCCGGTTTGAGCGTAGCCTCTACTATCTACTGGATGGGTTCAGATTTGAAAATGTTGATTTTGAGATGATTGTGAATATGTGCACATTAGTAAATGTCTTGAGAATTCAAGTGTCGGGATAGATGTGCAGATTTGTGAGTCATCAGCACGTAGGATGTGATAAAATCAAGAGACAAGTAGAATGGCAACCACATGAGACCACTGACGACCCCGTTGGAAGCAAGGTGGGTGAGGACGGTGAGTCGCAGAATCTGCCTGCTGTACTCTGAGCCATAAAAGGGAAATGAAAAACTGGAGAAATGATTATAGTCCTTTCCTAAAAAGGTTTGTTAGATGGCAAGGAAAGAAAGCAGACAACTGGAACTTAAATTACCAACGAGAAATTTTTTTTAATGAAAGAGTCAGATCTGCTCATATAAATAGTCTTGTAGAACAAAGTCAATACAGAGGAACATGCTAACAATGAAAGAGAAGAGTTGATTCTTACTGGAAAAGATGCTTTGGAAGAGGGTAGATGAAATCAAAGACATAGGTGAAGGGGCTGACCTCAAAGAGGATAGATCATCTCAACTTCTGTTAGAAAAATGTAGTGATTATGGGTACAGATATAAACAATTTCCTTTGCAGAGAACTACAGGTTGAAGCAGGGATACATAAATGCTATTTTTAAATGTGGGTCGGACTTTACATTCTTCTATTACTTTAAGTAATCTGCTACCCAAATGTACTATTTAAGATTTAATAAGGGATTGAGGGAAGTGGGAAACATTGACCTCACTCAGAGTTTCTATTTGCCTTTATCCTTCAAAATGATTTCGCCCATATACTTGAATACATTGTTGTTATGACTGTACTCATCACACTAGGAAATTTTTGTTAATTTGCTATAAGAATATATGTGATATTTTTAGTAAAAGAAGTTTTTGTTGGAAAAGAAGCTTTCTCTTGAACAATGGTATAGAGGGAGAGACAAAACATATTGTTTATGAGTACTATAGGCAAAATCCAAAAGAGAAAATGATTATCATTCTTTGTTCTAGTAGCAGAAACATCTCTTAATTTGTATCCATGTTGCTAGTTTGGGGTGTTTTTCTTTATAAATTTTAAGTACTCAGAAGAACAAGAATTTTTCTGTCATTTCAAGCTATACTTCAATCCAGAATTCCCGTGAAAGCTTTAAAAAATTGCTCAGGGCCAGACCTTCATGTGCAGAACAGAAGTACGTGCTTTTTTTTTGTCAGGGTGATGTGGGAGTGGTTTGCAAGTAATTGTGTCAATATTTCAAATGGATAAGTTGTCAACGAAAGCTCAATATTCTCCTTTATCTGTCTGTCACTACAAAATAATAAACAACTTCTCCAAGTTCAGTTTTAAAATGAATACATCCAACTACCTCCTGCTATACCAAGATAAGTTTTAGAATTATTTTTAATCAATTAGGCTATTATATTTAGGTAAATTTCATCATGCTTTCATATGTTAACAAAATAAATGGAGACTTGGTAGACAACTATAATCTCTATTGACACAGAAGCGTGAATATCAACTTAAAGAGGCATAAGAATATTTCCTTAGTCAGATGTCTGAAGTAGCAGAATGTAAGCAGAGGAAGTTAAGTATCATATACAGATTATAGAGGATGCCCAAGTGTGTTGAGCAAATCATTTTATCAGCACCAAGGGTCTTCAGGCCACCTTATATCTTTGATCTCGTTTCTTATTTGGAATAATTTGATGAGGTAGGAACTATTGTGATCCTGCACATAGAAACATTGAAACCTAGAATTTAAACAACTTGCCTAAATGTCTATGTCAGAACGCACATTTTAAATAAGCCCTATACACATTACATGCTTAACTCCGTCCTCTACTCATACCTGCCACTGAATCTTGGCCATAATGAGGATTAAACATTTTCAGAGTGATGTGAACTGTAGGAAATGCAGAGGGTGTGATTAGGCTAGGACTTTTACCCACATACAGGAATTAGTGTGGGTCTCGGGAAGGATGTTAGCAGGATCATCAGAATTAGCCTTTGGCAACTATGTTGTCAGCAGTTTTAGACGTCACCCTGTTGACGAAGGCCACCCTTGTCCAGAGAGATAATCTGCAAAGTTTGGGATGATGACTCTTGGCCAAAGTTTAGTGGTCAAAATCGACTTCATCCAATGGATATGTAAGAAGTAGTTCTCAGAGATTATTAGGAGAGCCAACGATGGGTGCCTTCTGCTTGGAACTAGATGAGGTTGTAGAGAAGACCTAATTTCTACCTAGCACCAACCCGTGGAAGTGCTGATCATCTTCTAGCACTACAGCAGAATTTGTGATGAATATGATTTTTAGTTTGTTCTTGGGTTTTTACTTTTTTATAATAAATATTTCACAAATAAAGTGAAATGTTCATTTAAATACTGTGTGGTTCGACATTTTTAATTCCTTTGTTATCTATCTTCCCTCAGGGATCCCAAATAGCTCACGTGTCTATATCGTATACTCAAAAAGGCACAATACAAGCACAAGACTATTATGGTTTGATTTTAACTGCTTAGCAGTTCCTAATACCCAATTCTCATAGTCCGCCTATTTTCTCAGATGTATGTGTTGTCACTTTAACAGCTTTAATAACATAAGCATCATGCAGTTCAGAGCTAAACTGTATTTTTTAAGACTTGCATTCCCATCAGATTTATCATTTGTCACATTAACTTCATACTATATCACTGGTTCTAGCAAAATAACATTCTAATAAAAATATTGACTCAGAAAACTGCTTTATATGCAATATGTCATCTGAATATATGTCAGTGCAGAGATGCTTCTTTTAAAAATGTGTTTCATAGAAAATAGCATTAAGTTACTGAATGTATACATCACAGAAGTGATTAACTACTTGAGTTAAGGTTCATATACGGGACATTAATATACATTTAGCTTTAGTATGTTCAATATACCTTGAATATGCATTATATTCTGTGAACTCATGCACAAGAAACCATGTAGCAACCAGTTAATGAACACATTGAATGTCCAAGGATGGACTAAGATCAAAGCATTATCTCTGTGTATCATTGCAATAACCCCTTGAGGTTGGGCTATGTTATCCTCATGTTAAAGATGAGGCAAAAATTTCTCATATCAAACACAAAAAGTATGCCTCATAAAGGAAAAAAAATATTAAAAATAAAACTTCTACTCTTTGAAAAATAGTGTTAAGAAAGTAAAGACAAGCTACAGACTGGGAGAAATTATTTGCAAAACATATACCTCCTAAAGGACTTGTACTCAATATATACAAAGAGCATTCACATCTCACATAAGACAAAGTATTTATAAGAATTCAACAAGGCTCCTGTATATATCACTAACTTAACAAAGTCAGTTTTATATCTAAATGTTGGAAGCCAATATTTAGAAAGGTAACTTATATGGCATATGGTAATATACATGACAAAAAATCAATGTTTACCTCCATACCTATTTCTAAATACAGCAAGAGACACATGTGATCATTGTGGACAAATGTGTATAAAAGATACTGAAAATCATCCAACAATATCTAAATAAGTACAGAGCTATATTGTATTCCTAAATAAGAAGAGTTTATATTTTTTAAATTTTAAGTCTCATATTTTTACTCATTCATATAATTCCAAACAAATCCAAAAAGAAATTTTATGTTTGTATGTGGAATTTGACCAGCTAGATCAAAACTCTTTATGAAATAGAAAACAGTTAAGATTAGCTAAGAAAATTTTGAAGAAAATAAAGTCAAGAGATTCTCTTACCAACCATAGGCTCCTTATAAAGGTACAGTAATTCAGAATAGAAATAGATGAATGAAAATGAAGCATAAAAAAGCATATATATATATATATAGACTTTTATATATATAGGTTAGGCTTTTATATATATATATAACTTGACATGTAATAATGGTATGTTTAAGATCACTAGAAAAATAAAAACTCATGTTGATAGAACTGGCTATCCACATGGAAAATATTATTTTGAGCCCTTTCTTAGGCCCTGCACAAATATCAAGTCCAGGTGAATTTTAGAAGGATAGCCATGTGCTCACTTTGCTCAGACCATTCTTATTTTACACCTGCTACCCTAGTGTAATTATTAAGGCCTCCTTTCATTATCAAAGATGTCCAAGTTTGGATGATAACTTACATGATAAAACTGAAATGTGTCAAAGCATACCATTAAAACTTTTAAAAGATCCAAACATATATTTAGGATTGACCTAAATTTTTTTAAGATATAAAAAGATTTTTCAAATAGGAACCAAAAAGGCCACAGCATCGACTTCACAAAAAAGAAAAAAAGGTTAGCATATTACAATTTAGCTTACTAGAAAAGCACAGGCTTAGATTCTCTTTTTAATGAGAGTGGTTTAAGATTTTGGAATATTTTGATGAGGTCCCATTTGTTTATTCTTTCCTTTATGTCCCTTGCTTTAGGGGACATGTCTATGAGGATGTTGCTGCATGGGATGTCTGAGATTTTCCTGCCAATGTTTTCCTCTAGGACTTTTATAGTATTATGACTTATATTTAAGTCTTTTATCCACCTTGAATTTATTTTTGTGTATGGTGTAACTTGGTGATGGAGTTTCATTTTTTTGCACATAGCTGTCCAGATCTCCCAACGTCATTTGTTGAAGAGGCTATTTTTACTCCATTTTATGCTCCTGCCTCATTTGTCAAATGTTAATTGACCATAGAGACTTGGGTTTATTTCTGGGCTCTCTGTTCTGTTCCATTGGTCTATGTGCCTGTTTTTATGCCAGTACCAGGCTGTTTTGAGTACAGTGGCCTTGTAATACAGTTTGATATCAGGTATTGTGATCCCTCCTGCGTTGTTCTTCTTTCTCAAAATTGCTGCAGCTATTCAGGGTAGTTTATGGTTCCATATAAATTTGTGAAGTGAAGGTACATAAAGGAAAGAATAAACAAATGGGACCTTGTCAAAATAAATAGCTTCTGCATGGCTAAAGAAAACAGCATTAAAATGAAAAGAGAACCAACAGTATGGGGAAACATATTTGCCAAGGATACCTCAGTCAAGAGCCTGATATCCAAAATATATAAAGAATTCACACGACTCCACTCTAGGAAGACAAACAACCCAATTAAAAAATGGGCAAAGGTCTTCAACAGACACTTCTCCAAGGAAGACATACAGAGGGCCCAGAGACATATGAAAAGATGCTCAGCATCACCAGCCATCAGAGAGATGCAAATTAAAACCACAACGAGGTACTATCTCACATGGGTCAGAGTGGCCAACATAAACACATCAACAAACGAATGTTGGAGAGGATGCGGAGAAAAGGGAACCCTAGTACATTATTGGTGGGAATGCAGACTGGTGAGGCCACTGTGGAAAACAGTATGGAATTTCCTCAGAAAACTAAAAATGGAACTGCCTTTTTCCCAGCAATTCTGTTGCTGGGCTTATACCATAAGAACCCTGAAACATCCATCCAAAAGAACCTATGCACCCCAAGGTTCATAGCAGCACAATTTACAATAGCCAAGTACTGGAAGCAACCTAAGTGCCCATCAGCAAATGAGTGGATCCAAAAACTGTGGTACATTTACACAATGGAATTCTATGCAGCAGAGAGAAAGAAGGAGCTCATACCCTTTGCAACAGCATGGATGGAACTGGAGAGCATTATGCTAAGTGAAATAAGCCAGGCAATGAGGGACAAATACCATATGATCTCACCTTTAACTGGAACATAATCAATAGAAGAAAAAAGCAAACAAAATATAACCAGAGACATTGAAATTAAGAACAATCTAACAATAGCCAGAGGGGAGTGGGGAGGGGATAGTGGGGAGAGGGGTTTTCTGGAACTACTATAAAGGACACATGGACAAAACCAAGGGAGAGGGTGGAGGTGGGGTGGGGGGGAGGTGGGTTTGGCTGGGGTGGGATGGAGGGGAGAAAATGCAGACGACTGTAATTGAACAACAATAAAAAATAAAATAAAAAAGATTTTGGAATAAAATAATACTCAGAGAAGTTGCTTCTCAGAGCAACTGCTTGCCTTGCTTGCCTTCAGTCCATGTTCCGGGGAGAGTGAGAGAGCAGGCAAAGAAGCAACTTCTAATAGGTTAAGTTACAAAAGTTCTCATGTAAACAGCTGCTGATTCCAGGGGTGCATTCAGCTCCATGCACATCAAGCCCCCGGTGGCAAAGTGTTTTGTTAGTGTGCCATAGCCTCCGTATCTGTCTTGTGGCTCCAATTCCTTTGGTTGGCCACACCAGCCTTACATGGTCATTTTCAGAAGAGAATTTCATTTTCCAAACATTTCAGGAGAATACCAAGGATGTTTCTGATTTCTAGCCCCCCACCTGCCCTCCTTTTCTCACCTCCACACCTCCACACACTTGCAGTGAGGCAATTCAGTGTTCAGGTCAAGCCTGGGTAATGTACCCACCCCCCTGTACTGACTATGGGTGTTGTGATTCAAGAGAGGAATAACAGCTATTTACGGAGTTAGAGTAGGTGGATCAGCCAGAGTTAATTGCCTTTCCCGGAAAACACAGGAAGAGATGTATCGCCGTTTATCAGATGGGTACTGGTGGCCTTCAATTATGTAAGTTTTATAGGTAGGAAAAAGATAGTGAATTTATTGATATTTCTGCATATTTTAATTTATTGTGAAAATTCTAGGTAAAGGTCTACAAAATTATCTGGTTTTATGAGTCTGGAGTTAAGTATAGAGGATAATATTGGAGTGTCACTTGGAGCAGTGAGGTGAGGTGAATTAAGAGAAAGTCATGATGTAAACAATTAATACCACCACCAAAATCCCATGAAATAAAAGCAGTATTATGCTTATTGAGGTAGGCTACAGGAGTAGGATTGAGGGTGGGAGGTAAGAGGTGAATGAGGTGGGGAAAGTGGTGGAAGGAAAATGGAGACAACTGTACTTGAACAACAATAACAACAAAGATTTTCAGTGGTAGTGAAAAGGTACATTTACAATGGCAGACTCTGAAGTATATTTAAATTTGACATGCAAAAATAAAATGATTTACAAATAACTCTTAGTTACATCGTTTTTATAAAATAAAGCTCTATCATTTTCCTTTGCCAGAGCTTATGGTTTACAACCTGTCTTAGGAAAATTTATTTTTATTTTTTACATTCATATCACAAACCTATCTAATTGTTCAACAAGGGTTTGAAGTAAGTCAATGCTCAATTGTATACAAAGATTGAGGGAAAAAAGTTGAGAGAGAACTTACACTCATTTCAGTTAAGTAAACAGAATTTATGTTGATGATTTCAAATTTGCAAATAAAATACAGTTTCTTAAGAAGCAAAAAGAAGGCCCAGTGTTGCTTCCTATATTTTATTTTAAAATAAGAGGAAGACTATTTTATTGTAATCCAACCTTTGATTAGATAGTATAATTGACCTTGTAGATTATCTTATTATTTCTAGCTTGCTTCGTTTCTAGCATCCTCAGAGTTACAGTTTTAGCCTTGGCCGTGTTTTATACAGGGCCCAAATCTGTCATTGCTGTTTAACTCAACACCGCACAAATTCTTAACTGAAGGACTTTTCAAATAATCAGTGCAAGTGGTATTCACTCTATTTTTTTCTAGTTAAAAAATGGGCTATAGAAAATATTAAGTCTTTTAAAAGAAAAATCATCTTTTATTTCCTTTACTATATTATAATTTAAACTTACCATAAAAATGAGATTGTCTAGGACTCAATCTTTGCACAAGTTAGCAGAAGGTAATATTGATCTTCACAGTATTTAACTTTCAAAACTCATCTCAAAATAAACTCTTCCTTAAAAGTAAATCACAAAACCCAGTTAAAGTGTTACAGAACACAGAAGCAATAATTAATGTTAGAAATATAAAAAGCTGAAATACTACTTTTCCAAAGCTTTAATATAAGGACCATGTAGGAACCAAGGCTTCACTATAGGAAAACTGCATTTGCTTGTTATTCCTCATTTGGGACTCATGTAGCGATAAAATTTTTTTTAAAAAAGTGCAGAACTTTCAAATTTGCATCGAGTGCATTTTCAAACTATTAGAAAATGCTACTCAGTACAGTGTTACACTGTTTTAATGCTTTCTTGAAGAACATCCTCAGTACAGTAACACTAGCAATGGAAGTATTAAGTACCTCAAATTTACTAATATATAAATGCAGGTCTGAAAATAAATACTAGACATTTTCAAGCTTAGAATAAATCTTTCTAAATTTGTTATTCATTGATTTGAGAGAGAGGTAATTTGTTTTTCAACCTATTTATGCGTTCACTGGTTGATTCTTATATGTGCCCTGACTGGGATCCAACCTGCAACTTTGGCTTAACCAATTTAAACAATACCTCTATTTTCTTATAAGTAAGTAATTAAAAAACATCAATTTGTGTTTTGAATTTCTCTGATACTTACTTAAAAAAATCTGATATGCTATAGTTACAAAGCTGAAATAACATTTAACTGCTACTTATTTCTTAAAGTACATTTTCAATATGCATCCATAAATGTTTGCTTCATTCATTTATATATATGTATATATGTATATTGTGTGTGTATGTGTGTGTATATGTGTGTATGTGTGTATACATATGCCATTTCTCATCATGTATGGTACAGTCATTGACATAGAATGATTACTATCCATGTTTGCACCTTATGTATGTAAACAAGTAAGGCTTTTAATTGAATGGGATAACCTTTTATTGTAGAACGAGACAGATTTTATTTCACCTTCACTTGTAGTTATGATTTTTCTACTGAAGAGGCTACCAACTATGTAGTACACTGTCACCCATAGGTTTGATGCTTTACAAGACCAAAGAGGCTAATGTATGTCTCACGGTCACCAGTCTGTGCAGTGACAATGTGACAGCTGAATTCTTGAGCATTTCCTACCATCTCACCAGTAAGGCTCTTCCATGCTTTTATTCTGAAATCGTTTTTGTACATGTCCTTAATTAGAATAGCATGCCTTTGGACTGCAGACTTAAATTATGTCAGGCACTATGTAAAATGCTTAAGTAATCCTCCGGACAACATTGTGTGGTAGGTTTTATTACTAAGAAAGTGAGATTGAAAGAGGTTAAAGCACTTGCTCAAGTCAAGCTAGAAAACGAAAAAAGAAAGGATTTTGAAAAATGTTGATTCCACAGTCTATAGTCTGAAATGCCTTATTCTTTGTTGCAAAATAGTCTTGTAGAGATTTTGCTGGTAGCTTCAGTTTAGGCCTATAAAC
The DNA here is from genome assembly GCF_022682495.2 of Desmodus rotundus. NCBI lineage: Eukaryota > Metazoa > Chordata > Mammalia > Chiroptera > Phyllostomidae > Desmodus > Desmodus rotundus. The sequence continues at coordinate 76,094,304 of NC_071391.1, read as the reverse complement.
TGGCATCAGGTGATTTTTTTGTATCCCTTTATTCATACCCAGAGCTCCTACAAAAATATAGTCTAATTTCTAACACGCTAAGCTTGAGGAAAAGTTGATCAAATCTTCTCGCATGACTCCCCTCCATTTCAAAACATCTTGACCTTGAAAATTTTCCTTAAATTTCTCCAGTTCTATCTAGAATGGGTCTCAATGCAGAAAGAGAAGACATTGTTCCCCTTGGAATTAACAATGAATATTTTAATAGAGTAATCTCTTCATCATAAAAATAATATCTTTGTACTAAATTTCTAGCCTGCCTTACTGATCACCTAATATAGGCCCAAGTTTAAAATGTGTACACAATATATTCCCTAGTGTGCACACTCTCCCTCTCTCTCCTCTCCTCTCCTCTCTCTCTCTCTCTCTCTCTCTCTATATATATATATATATACATATACATATACATATACATATACATATACATATATATACATATACATATACATATATATACATATACATATATATATGTTATAGACCAGAAATATAGGTCAAGAGCAAATTTAAATCCATGAAGCACTTGATATATATTGAACATGTGTTTGGCCATAGGTTTGAATTCAAGAAAGACCTGATTTCTAATTCCCCTGCTATTTGAGCCATCCTTTTCACTTGCAGGACTTGGTCAAGCATAAAAGAGCTACAAGTCAAGCATTTGTCTGCTTCAGTATAAAGCAGCAACCATGGTTCACTGGGATTTTCAGTTCCTTGAAAAATTAAGACTATAAATAGCAATTTCCTTCTATAAAATTGAGAGAAAGCAAATGCATAGATATGTTCAATTTCAGAAAAATGAATATTTTGCAAAAGTTATTTACAACTGTACTTGAACAACAATAGAAGAAAAATAATTGGTGTCATTATGCTCCCACGTACACACTCACACTTTGGCCCTGTGTACACACTGTATGTTACTTTTTCTTTGCTATTTGTTTCATAGAGTTTACACATTTGAGAACTTGCATGGGTCATACCAGTTGCCTCATTTTTTCCCACTCCTTAAACACATTTTCTTCTGAGAAGCATCTTACTGTGATGCTGTTTATTTAATAAATTGAAATCCAATATCAGCAAAGCCAAGGATTTATTCTGATAAATCAGTTTCTCTGAAGAGCATGGAGTTGGGCTTTTGCTTTCTGTTCCTGGAAGGAAACATTTAAATATTGACAGTAGCAACTTAAACCCATTTTGGTGTTATAAGGGCTTGAGTCTGACATCTTTAAATGCATACAAGTTTTCAGAGAATTAAGCCTAAGCATGCAAAAGAAAGGCAAGACTGACTCCACTCATTTATTGAAGATCAATCCATTCTCATTCGGATGAATGATGAGAACGAGAATATACACTTAGCCTCAAGTGTGTATTTTATTCCACATCACGTCAACGGTGCAACAGTCCATACTTCTTAGGCAAAAATTATTAAGTCTCAATGGACATAAAATGTTGAGTTGTAAATAAGGAAGCACTATATACACTAAAACAAAATTTTATAATTTATATCCAGAAAGAAAACTTGACAAATCCTATAGTACAAGGTCTTACAGATTTTTAAGTGTTTAGATGTCACATCAATGTTAAGCAGGTTACGTGGAAAACTCAACCACATGTTGACAGTGACACAAATCTGCATCTGGCATATCCTGGTAATGGTTTATAGTATGACTGAATTGATCAAAATCCAATTAATTAATTCTTTCAGGGTTTAAAATATCTGCTTGCTGAAAAGTAACCAAATTGCTATATCATTAATCCAACTAAGTGATTATAATTATCATTTTAATTGTTTTTTAACACTACCAGCATCTGGTTATATTGATCACTTTAGTACTATGATCTGCAGCATCATTTCTGAGTAATAAACATATATTTGCTCCTTCTTTGATATCTGTTAAACCTTTGTATATTTGGGAACAATAATAACAGATTACACTTTACTTTAGAATTTGAACTCCAAAGCACAAATTCGATGATTGTGTCTGTATATAAGATAATCAAGACTAAATTATCTTGACAATAATGTTTTTTTAAATATGTACAGAAAAAAATAATTTCTAGATTATGTAAAAATACATTATCTTACTACTATTATTATATTATTTGAGACTGGCTTTTCTCCCTTATTTAGTAGAGATAAAGAAAACATGAAAATAAAAAATGAAAGAGGTTTCCTGATAAATAAATGACAACCAACCAATTATCTCTTTGCATTTACACACCATGATGTGTAGGTGCTGATGTCATCAAGCACAGCCCCCTGGTGTGTGATGTGAGCTGTCCAATTATGGAGAAAGTCCTTATCTTTACAACAATTAAAGTGCAGAAAACAGTCACAGATTCTATAAAGAGAAAAATGTACAAAAGAAATGGAAGGTGGATTGATTTATTGTGTTCACTTAGCATTTCAGAAGTATATGTTAGACACATGAAAATAGGTGTTCCACAAGCTAAGTCAATGTCTCAATCTCCCTAGTGTCTAGTGCTTATCTACACTTGAACAGGAAAACAAATCATAGCAATATTTACTATTTTATAACTAAACAGTGAAGTCTCATGAAAGTACTGGAGAAGAACACAGACAGTGTTTTTTTTAAAGTAAAGAAATGATTAATTATAAGACCATCTAGTGTATATATGAATGAATTGAAATGAACAAACAGATAACCCTTCATCTTTAATGAAAAGTTGGGTCAAAGGGCAGTTCCATTTTTAGTTTTCTGAGGAAATTCCATACTGTTTTCCACAGTGGCCTCACCAGTCTGCATTCCCACCAACAGTACACTAGGGTTCCCTTTTCTCCGCATCCTCTCCAACATTTGTTTGTTGATGTGTTTATGTTGGCCACTCTGACTGGTGTGAGATGGTACCTCATTGTGGTTTTATTTTATTTATTTTTTAAAAACTAATTAATTTATTTTTATTCAGTTACAATTGTCTGCATTTTCTCCCCTTCCCTCCACCCCACCCCAGCCAGTCCCACCTCCCTCCCCCACCTCTACCCTCCCCCTTGATTTTGTCCTTGTGCCCTTTATAGTAGCTCCTATAGACCCCTCTCCCCACTATCCCTTCCCCACTCCCCTGTGGCTATTGTTACAATGTTCTTAATTTCAATGTCTCTGGTTATATTTTGTTTGCTTTTTTCTTTTGTTGATTATGTTCCAGTTAAAGGTGAGATCATATGGTATCATTGTGGTTTTAATTTGCATCTTTCTGATGGCTAGTGATGCTGAGCATCTTTTCATATGTCTCTGGGCCTTCTGTATGTCTTCTTTGGAGAATTGTCTGTTTAAGACCTTTGCCCATTTTTTAATTGGTTTGTTTGTCTTCCTGGAGTGCAGTCGATCCCCAGAAAATGAGTGGATCCAAAAACTATGGTATATTTACACAATGGAATTCTATGCAGCAGAGAGAAAGAAGGAGCTTATACCTTTTGCAACAGCATGGATGGAACTGGAGAGCATTATGCTAAGTGAAATAAGCCAGATGGTGAGGGACAAATACCATATGATCTCACCTTTAACTAGAACATAATCAACAGAAGAAAAAAGCAAACAAAATGTAACCAGAGACATTGAAGTTAAGAACAATCTAACAATAGCCAGTGGGGAGTGGGGAAGGGACAGTGAGGAGAGGGAATTACAGGAACTACTTTAAGGGACACATGGACCAAATCAAGGGGGAGGGTGGAGGTGGGGGAGGGAGGTGGGTTCAGCTGGGGTGGGGTAGAGGGATGGGGAGAAAAGGTATATAACTGTAATTGAATAACAATAAAAATTTTTTAAAAAAGAAAAGAAAAGTGTTGTTTTCCAAGTGTTATTCTAGTTTTTTCTTCTGTCTTCCAAGAGTTCCCACAAGGAATGGCTGCTGATGTTTCTGTAACATCTGTCCATTTCATAAGAACTACAAGTTTCTATGTGTGCTGCTGATTTGATTGCATCCCCTTTACCCCATGGAAGGGGAAAAATTTTACCAATGGCATTGTGTTGCATTACTTACAGCAAACCTCCTTGAGAGAGTTGTTTACGGTCCCTTTCCTCTCCTTTCATTTATTCTTGAATCCACTTGAATCAGGCTTTCATCCCCATCCTTCTAGAGAAACTGCTATTGTCAAGGTAACAAATAACCTGCACATTGGTAAATACAGTAGTCATTTCCCAGTCCTCAATGTATTTGATCAACATGCTGTTGATCAATCTTTCATTCTTCAAGCATTTATTTTACTTGGCATCTAGGACACTGATCTCTGTTCTGCTCCTACATCATTGACAATTTCATTGCATACTATTTTCCTGATTTATCCAGACTTCAAAGATCTGGAGTGCCCCAAGCATCGCACTTCTATGCTTTGCCATATTCTTCTCCCTAGTAATCTCATTGAGACTGTGACTTTAACTAGTGTCTTTATGCTAATAATCTCCAAATTTATATCCTTTATCATTGTTGTTGATTAAATTGTTATTTCTCTCTTCCCTAAATAGGAATTATATTTCTCCACTCTAAAAAATCTCAGACTTTACCATGTGATTTGCTGTGGCCAATAAAATGAGAATTGAATTTATATTGGTCACCTCTGCAAACTTTATGAGCCAGTGTGTGACTTATCACGTGTTTTCCCTCTGCTATGGGACAGGCAATGTGTTAACAGATATGCTCTGCCAGCCTGTGTCTCAGAATCAAGGCAATTTGGAGCAGAGCCTCAGCAGCCCCAAGGTGGCCCTGCAGTATGAGTGAGAAAAAATGTGTTTACTGTAGGCCACTGAGATTTGAGAGCTGCCTAATAACTGCTACATAATGAAGTATTTTGACTGGTACAAACCCTTTTATTTCCCCAGATCACATGCACTCACTCTTCACTAAATTCTGCACTTTGATATTTTACATGTCCCAAATAAAATCTTTTCCTCCCATTCTTTTCCTCTTGCAGCTCTCTTTGTCTCATTGAATGGTGATTCCATTCCTTCTGTTCATTAGAGCTTGACTTGTCTCTTATTTTACTTCCCTGCGAACTTCAAAATATACTATAGTTATATTATAAATATATGCCTTGTTTTAACCATTCTCCCTCTAATAAAATTAAACATCATCTCTCATTTGGACAAACTACAATAACCTAACTAGTCTCTCATTACTTTAGTCTATTATACATATTTTTAATACTGCATCATTCCTTAACTCACAAGTCTCTACTGATTCTCCGTTTCATTCAAATGAAAAGTCTTTTTTTTAAATTACCATTGCCTAGAGAACCTTAATAATCTACTACCCTGAGTTTATCTCCTCCCACTCCCTTAGCTCTCACTTGACTACAGACACAACGTCCTTCCTGAAGGTCTGCACACTTCTGTTTCCTACGTCTGGCGTGCTTTTCCTCTGATACCATGAGGGTTAAGTTTCTCACAGCCTTCAGGTCTTTTTCTCTCTGAAACATCACCAATTTCTTAGGCCCATTCTCCATTTCTTTATATAAATCTAAGCTTTGATTCCTTAGTCTGCTCCTCAACTCTCCCAACTACCTTTATTTGACTTAATTTTTCTCCAAAGTACTTAACACCATATGAAATACTACATATGCATTTATTTATTGTACCCCCCTACTTGACCAGAAGCTCTATGACAGCCAGGACTTTATCTGTTTTGTTCACCGCTTGTGTCTATATCAGAGTCTGGCATAAAGTATGTAACTAGTAGTATGTGTCAACGAAAGCTGGGTAAGGTATACAAAGAGAGTTACAAGTCCTACCTTTGCAACCTTGGACAAGCTCATGACCTTCATGCCTTTTTAAAAAGTTTCTGAGACTAATTAGACCTATCTCATATGGTTTGTATGAGAATTTTAAAAGAAAAATTTTAGATATGGCACTGTCTGGCACTTGGTAAGTGATCAATCATTAATAGTAAAATCTAGGAGATATATGATTTATTGAAAAATGGGAGTGTATTATTCAGCAAAAATACAGAATGTTGAATCTTTACTGAGAGACCTCAAACTGGATCACCTGGCATAAACCTACTCAGTCTCTATGCCTTACTATTCTTCTCTGTAAGTTGATAACAGAACTTACAGAATTAGAGATGATGTACATATAATGTCCAGACTATGTCTTACCCATAGTATACCTGCAAATAGTTACTGATGTATATCAAGAATTTATTGAGTAATTATTTACAGAAACTTAGAACTCTGACAGTCTTATAAGGTAGGTATTTTTATTGTTCCCACTTTTCCAAATAAGGAAATTAAGTGATAGAGAAGCTTGGGAACTTTCATTAGAGCATCTGGCTGGTAAGTGGTAGAGCTGGAACTTGAACACAGTCTGTGTACTTAAACACTATTGTGCCCTTCTCCACTTATTTACTTTATTTGCTGACTTTCTAGTTAATAAATATGAGTGTTCATCCTTACAGAATGTAAAATCTGTCTGGCAGAGAGGTGATACATGTATAAACATAGTTGAGTAAATGGTGATACAAGATTGAGAAACAATTGGAGCCAATTTAAAAGATTCCTTGTGGCACTTTTGGAATTATTGCACCATGAGTAGTATCAACAGTGATAATTCAGATTAAAGATGGTGCAATAGGAGATGTTTTCAAGAAGAAAAATAATTTGCTTGTGTGTTGACATGATAAGTAAGGCTTAGAAGTCAGCTGTGAGTTGACCCATCATACCTTGTGTTAATAACCGAATCTTCACCTTTTCTCTGCTCCCTTTGTGGAGAGATGGTCCTCTAAATCTCCTTTAGCTTCTTGAGAAGAATAACTGTGTTTTAGGTTTGGTCCTATTATACGTCTGTTCAAGAGGCCAGTAATACCTTTCTGAGTGGGTGAAATAAATCTGAAAAGAGGAGCAGTCTGTTCATTCCCTGTGCTTATAAAGTGTCTAATAAGTCATCTCAAAGTTCAGTTTCTAATTAACAAGGGAGGAAAGGAAATAACAATTTGGGGTTATCTATTATGGTTTGCATTAGGTAAACAAAGCATCTCTATATTATATATGAAAGAATTGGTGCTTAGAGAGACAAATAACTTGTTCAAAGTCATGAAGCCTACTTGAATGCAGGAGTGTCAGGCCCGCACCGGCACTCTTCTCTGTCCTTAGACTCTTCATTCTACTAAACCTATCTGAAGAAGATTAAGGAGGGAAGCGGAAAGTATAGCAAACATTTCCAACTTTTATCTCTGAAAACTTGGCTGCCATTTTAATTCTCCTATTTAAAACGTAGGTTAACTATAAACCCCGATCTCAGTTGAAAAAGGAAAAAAAATCCATTGGGTAAGTTCAACACTTTAGAAACCTTATGGGGTAATATTTCAACAACTTTAAAAGGGAATTTAGGACCAGGAAGATCCATCTCTGTCTCTAGGTTTCTCTCTCTCTCCCCCTCTCTCCCTCCATATATATCTCCAAATCTATCCATTGATCAATGAATCTATTGACTATTTCTATTAGATAAAAAGATTCTTACAATGTATTATGGTTTTCTTTCCCGTGTTGAGACAAATTACTAACATACCTTTTAATAATAGAACCTATGATCCAAATATTGTGTGTGTGGTTTTCTGTGCTATTCCCTAGCCTGGACCAGACAGACACTGTGCTAAATGCCGTTTGCAGTCTGTGTAAATGTACATGTTCAGTTTTAGCTGTGACCCTTACATTGTTGTCCATAAATTTTTCCATCATGTGGTAAAATATTAAGTAAGTGCCTTAGTCTACCCCAATCACACATTGTTTTTAAAGATCCATCTTGGGAACCTTGTACTCGTTAGTCTTTTGTAACAAGCTGAGAATTTTTCTGGGAAACAAATTGGGTGAAATCTTGGCTTAGTACAGCTTAAGACAGGTCCAAAAGCTGGAGTGAACCACACTGCACTGCACACACACACACACACACACTCGTACATTTTTTTCTCTTTTCTCTCTGTTTTAGAATACTACGTAGAATGTGACTACATGGTTGTTTTGTCAGGAGGCACAGCTGGTCAGGTCACTGTCCTACTAAATCACCTTGGTAGCCCCATGTCAACGACTGAATAAAAGAAAAATAAAATACTATGTTCTGTGAGCTGTGGATACACTGGGAGTTCAGAGGACTTGTTAAATCCTCATACTCCTGCTGCACCTTTCTACCAGTGGATGGATGTTGTATTTGGGTCCAAACAGCAGTAAGAAGACAGGTTACAAGTTTGGCTTTTCATGCCCTCTGTAGCATCAATGTTCTGTCCCCCCACTCCTTCATGGACTCTCCACTCTAGCCAAAACAATCCATCACTGTGCCTATATTTTTCACATCACCGAGCTTTTACTTATGCGATTTCCCCCCTCACCCAGTCCCTAACAATGCCAGTTTCCTTTCATTTCACATTCAAACCCCATGATCCCCTCCCCCTTTGTCCTTGAAGCTTTCTCTTATTTGCCTGCCACTCTCTATACTCCTCCCAAGCATGATGTGCTATTTTTGTCCTCTGAATAGCCAAAGCAATCTCTGTGAAATTCTTAAACACACATTATATCTGTGAAATCATCGACAATGTGAACATTTTACTTCTTTCTGCAAGATTCTAAGATCCTTAGAACATTTGATTATTTTCTATACCTTGACGTTATTAAAGGATTAATAGGTAAAGGACCTAACATCCAATTTTTGGCGTTTCATTTAAGGTGTAGGCAAGAGTATCGATAGCCCCCCCAGAGCATGCTGAGTATGTGAAGTTACAGCCCAAAGGATGAGGCGGGTCTTAAAAGTTAGGGCCCACGAGAGCAGAAGCTTAGTGTCTTTTTTCCCTCCTCACCCCCCAAGTAAATAGTAAAATGCACCTTTTACCCCATATTGTGGCTACATATGTACCTGCCATTTGGGGTCACCTATTTATCTATGTTTTCCTCAGAGCCATTTATTTAATTTTAAAAAGTTTTGTATAAAACACTAAGGCAAATACACTTTATATTGAAACCCTTGGATAAAACTGAGTTTTAAAAACTTAAGGCTTTTGATTTTTCAGCAACAAGAAAACAAGGATTACATAACTTTTATTTGAGAAACACTGGAAATTTTGGAGTATCAAGCATAGTATATTTTTGGAATTCCACATTTCACATGGAGTTTTTCTGCAATAAATGGAAAACAGCAAGACCTTAATACCCTACATATGTAAACACATGTAACACATATTTTATTTTATTACAAATGCATGTACTCTGTGTGTAGAACTTAATTTACATACATTTGTATATTTTAAGAAAATCATGTAGTCATGAGTTTTTCTTAGTTTAGCCGAAATAATCTATATCTATCTTTCTATTATCTATCATCTATCTATTGTCTAATCTATCATTTATCTACTCTATCATCTATCTATCTAATTATCTATTTATCTATTCATCTATCTTTAAGATACAAAGTTCTTTAGGGAAAATGCTGTTTTATTTTTTTTTTTAAGTCTTCAGTTGTTTCACTCTTTGACACAATGAAATGCCGACAGCGGGCCCACAGTGAGATGTCTCCCTTACCTTAGAAAGGGAGATCAGGTCTTCTATAAGGTTCAGACTGTGGGCTGAATATGTGATACATCAAAGGAAAAAAACCCTAAAACCTACACAGAAAATAAACAAATACCCCTAAATTAATTTCTAGCCATGTAATATTTTAGGTTTAGTAGGTTGTTTCTGTAGGTGAAAAGTTATGATTTTTTATTGTATTCCAGAAGGTTGTATTAGTACAAATCCCTCTCACTTTCTTAAAACCCTTTAAACATACATTGACAAGCCATTAACATTTTGCATGAGAGTTTCTTACAGTGTGAAGTATTTCTTAAATGCTCACAAATTTAACTTTGTTCTTAGAGGGCAGGAAAACTTGCCCTTTCAGCTTAGATCAATGAAATAATGAAGTCACCACTGCCAATCATCTCTGCGTCAGCAGAATTATAAAAAATATTAGAATAGCTCTTTCTTCTCCCATAGATACATATTTCTTCTAGAAGTTCTTTAGGTACTTTTGACCCACACTTCAGAGTTGTTTTTATGTGTCATATCTCAAGACATGTGTGTATATACAGTAACCACCGGTCTGGAAAAAGAACTGGTGAATAGATGCGACTTCAGGATTTTTATAATTTAATGCAGAAAGCAGAGACACATCACATAACACTGTGCAAGAAAAATGCAATCATTGGAATACAAACTTTATAAGCAAATTATTATTAGTGTTCAGGGACAGAGAAATGCCTCTGGTATAAAGATCATTCATCTACCATAGTAACTCTTTAAGAGTAGAATTGGAGTTCTACAGTGAATGATGATTAATTTTTTTTCAAAAATAAATATAATTGAATTTGTTTGTTTGCCTAGCTTAAAAATGTTGGAACTATAAAGTAAGTATAAAGAAGAATGAAAATTCTTCATTCTCACAACAGTGAAATAACCATGGTAAACATTATTTCCTTCTTTTCTTGCATATCGCCTTTTCTGTATGGATTATACTGTATGTATGTTACACAAGTTAATTTCACTAGTTAATATTAAGTCCCAAGAATTTCAGCAAGTATCAGATAGCAATATTTTCTAGTTATGTAATACTTTACCATATGGGCATACTATGTTTTACCTAATCCCTGATTTTGATGTTCCCAAATTTTTTTATTATAAATAATTCCCCAATTACTTGTTAGATTATTTTTAAGATAGATTGTTATCAGTCATATCACCATGCGAAAGGCATGAATAATTTGAAAGCTTCTGATAAATATCACCAAATAGCTTTCTTAAGAAATTGTGAAAATGTATAATGCTATTTGAGTGTAAGAGTGCCTGTTAAAATGTACTCTTACTTATGTTTGATATTTTAACTTTAATTATGTATCTTTCATGATTTAAGTGAGAAAAATATATCTCCAAGAACTATACATTTCATTTATTTGAAATTATAAATGGTTTTCTAATAATTTATTAGCTATAACATTTCCTCTTTTAGATTTTCTGTTTAATATAATTATATCAAGGTTTATAACTCTGTGCCAAAGTTTAATTTCTTATTGTATGATTTCATTATAGATTAAAACACTAATCCTTTGTCATATTTTTTGAAACATGTTTCAGATTATATTGTTATGGTTATAAGATTTACAATGAGGAAAATCAACTCTATGAGCTCTTTAATTTTTGGTTTCTCCCATTGTTTTTAAGATATTAAATTTTAAATGTTAAATTATTTTAATATGTGAAAATCAAATATTTAGTATATAACTTATTTTAATTTTGAAATAATTTCTTAAATTTTGTCTTATTCTTTGATCCTTCTGAGTCTAGCTTTAGAGAAATGTAATGCATACATTACCAAGAGCCATTTATGAATAACCCCCTTGTTCATTTCACTCTGTGATGTGTCCTTCAGGACACACATTAACCAAGTTCATGTATACTCAGGTCTACTTCTGGTCTGCCTGGTCTGTTCTACTGATTTGTCTACTTCAGGCCAAAACCAAACTAGTTTTATTGTTTGGGCTTTATAATTTCTTTATTCTCTCCATCCAACTTTACTATAAAAGCATATATATATACTTTCAGTCTTTTAAAATGACTAGCAGAAATTAGCCAAAGAACATATATGCACGGCCCAGGGACACAGGCAACAGTGTGGTGAAGTCCAGGGAGGGGTGTGTGTTGGGGTGGTGTGGAGGGGGATAAAGGGAGAGAAACGGGGGACATCTGTAATAGTGTCAGCAATTTAAAAAAATGAATCAGTACAGTTTCGGTTTCTTTAAGTGGACCATGGTCAGTTTCCCTAGGGTATTTCATATATTTTGATGTTACTACAATTGAAATATTAGTTTAGTTTATTTCATCATTTAGATGAAATTATTTAGAATTATTTAATTATTGATGGTATAAAACAAAGTTTTTTCATGTTGCATATTTATTTTTAAGCTCATAAACTTATTCACTAATTAGTTCAATTAAAGATCTTCATTTTTAAAATGTGTAATATATTTTCCATCCCAAAATAACTGTTTTTTTTCTCTTCTTGTTCTTTTTTACTGTATTGACCAATAATTCCTGAATAACATGACATACTGTTGTAGTCACAACTTTTTGCTTTGTTTGACTTTAGTGAGAAAGCCATTGATGTTTTACTGTTAAGAATGCCGTTGGCTATTGTTTAAAAAAGCATTTATTATGTTAATATCAGTATTTAATGCTTTTCTAACATCATTTGATGTATTTTCTTTGTGACTTAATTTATATGACATTCCATGTTAATAATTTATAATATTTGTTTTTCCTAAGATAAATCTTATTTATGTAGTAATATTGTTAATTTGATCTACTTCTTTTATTTATGGCCTCATCTATGTTCATAAGTGAAAATTTTTATTTCATGACTATCTTTTTAGATTTAAATCAAGATTATACTATACTTAAAATATAAATTATTTAGCTTTTTGTTTATTCCTTTCTTTGGAAGAATTTTTTACATTTTTTATATCAGGAGAGTTATTAATGTATAAGTTTGAAATAATTATCTATAAAATACTTAGGCTTAAATCTATTCATTAAGAAAAAACTATTTTATGAATTTTGTTTTAGCATATTATAATTACTTCAGAAACATTTTCTGGCTATCAGGTTATTAAAGCACAATGAATAAAATTTAGCAAGTTAAAAAAATTGAAAAAATATCTAAATTATTTTGTCTATCTATCTAACTATCTATCTTTTTATGTTCTATCATTCTATCTAATTATCTGTGTTTAGCTATTTACCTATACATATATTTATGTAAATTGGGACTGTACTTTATATAAAATTTTGCAATTTACCTTTTCATCTTAAATCCCTTCAGCAATATTGTCAATGGCATTGGAGTTTAGAAGGAATTTATAGCAATTATTTTAACTTAGCTCTACATTTAAGATACTTCATGATTCTTCATATCTTAACTTTTCAATATCATTAAAATCCTAGTTACTTGATGTCACATAATAATAAATTATTTCTGGAGTAATCTAAAAGTTTAGGGTAATGTTCCATAGAACTGATATTTTCTTACCTTTGATAATAGGAAGAAATTTTCTAATATTTTTTTCTTCATTGATAGAGCTTTGTTCTTTCTTAGTCTTTAGGCAACATTTTCTTTCTTTTGAGCTATGGAATTTCTTTATTACTCCTATCTTTAACAATAAACAGTATGTTTGAGTTGATTTTCATCTACTCTAGTGACCATTGCATGACAGCTGAGGTGCAGGTCCCAGGGCCTGGTCAGGACTGAGGCCCGAGGGGAGAAGCCCCAAAGACTCTGGAACCTGCCATCGAAGCCTCTTATATTATGGAGGAGCTGTCATGCCTCTGGGCCCTGGAGGCCGGTGCAGGTTCCCTGCCAGCATCCGGTTGTGGAGCAGGGGGAAGCTCCTCTCTGGTTGAGTTGAATCAGGCCTAAGGGTAGTGGGAGCTCTGAGACCACAGAGTTTTTATAAATTTAATATATTTATCAAGCCAAATGTGCAGATGCTAACTGGACGCTCTGGGGGAGTGGGCACAGGAGTGCCCCCACACTTCGCAGCCCTGAGCCCTTCTGAACAGTAAGAAGTCCAGTTCATATCTAAAACTAGAGAGCCATGTGCTCAAATCCTAGTCCTGCCTCAGATTCTTGACATTTATCTCATTGTTTTTTTTTCCAGTGCAAAATGCCTCTCTGTCACCCTCTCCCACTCCTCACAGGGTTTCTGACTATGGACAGAACACTACATGGTCATCTGTTGTCTTTTTCCATTAAATGAATTGTGTGCTGGGCATGACAACCACAAGTCCTGAATACAATGTGCAGGAGAAAAACCTTTATCTCCTGACATGCCCTTTCAATGAAACTGTAGTTTTTAAATTTATAAAACAGATACTAAGGATGGTAGGTTGAGAAGGAGGAAAGTTTGGCAATACTGGTTTCTTTTTTAAATTTAATTTATTTTATTTTTAGAGAGAGGGGAAGGGAGGGAGAGAAACACCATTGGTTGCCTTTCACCAACACCCCGTCGAGGGTACTGAACCCACAACCCAGGTGTGTTCCCTGACAAGGAATTGAACCAGCAACCTTTCTCTTTGTAGACGATGTCCAACCAACTGAGCCACGCAGGTCAGGGCTCGCAGTAGTGTTTGATGTTCCTCTGGGTTTTCTGATTTTGTCGATAGATTTCTATGTTTAAATCAAAGTATACAGAGTTGAAGAAGAACTAATACGCCCTTTTCATGCAAGCTTCTTTGTAAGTGATATTCCTCCATATCATTAAAAAGAGAGTTTACCTTAGGAATTAATTTCTCAGTCTGTCTTAATATTATAGGGAATTACTTCCAAAACTGTGTCTTACTGTTTTTCTTAGTTTTGATGGTTGTTATGCTCTTTAGGCTTTTTCTATGTTTCCATAAATATTTTAATAAGGTGGCAGAAGAAAATTAAAGAATGTTATCTTAATGTCATGTTTACTTGGATCTCCACTCTATCAATGTGAGCTAAGTCAGAAATGGGAGAAAAAGGGGTATTTCTGGGAAATGGCTAGGTCCTAGGAATATACACCTTTACTTTGGATGGTGCAATGGAGAACCATTAACATCTTTTGACCTGAAATTTGACATTATGAAGCTGTCTTTCATAGAAATTGGTATGACCCCCTGGTGAGAATTAATCCAATGAACCAGTGAAAATTTATGAGATATATTACTATGGTTCAAGCGAAAGGAGATTCGGGCCAATATCACATTGACGCATTTATGACAGTATGTGTGACTTAGAAGGTCAAATTGCAAAATGGTTAGTTTTTAGAATCAGACTGCCTGCTCACTCAATGTTAATTCAGTTCTAATCATTAATAAGCACACAATGTTAGCCATGCCTTTTTATCTCTTTGTGCCTCAGTTTTCTCAGAATGAGGGGTGATTATTGGATGTCCTTTGCAGGGTTGGTAAGTTTTCCTGTAGTAACAGCTCAGTAAATTTAGATCATTATTAGTCACATATTATTATCTCCTAGAAAATTAGCTCACTATAAGGAATAGTAACAAAAGTATAGTGACTCTCCAGAAAACTGAGCTTCCTACACAAAAAAGTATAATGAGCATGTATTTGTATATTTCCTGTGTAGCCAGCTAGACTTGGAAGGAAATGGTCCTTCAATCAGCATTGTTGTGCTCAGGACCCCATGTAGTTCTTCACAAGTGTGGGCATCATTTTTAAGTGTTGTCAGCTGATATCCCTATTAAACAAAGTTCAATTTGATATATGGATATATTGACTCCCTTTCCTTTTAAAGTCTAAAAAATTAATTTTGTGTTTATTTTACAAGCAATTGATTCTACCTGTGAAGCACTATATCTTTTTCTGCTTCTCTTGTGATTTTGAGATCTTTGATTTTTCAGTGAATCTGTTATGCTAATGAAGGTGTTTTCATTTGTGTATTTTTCATTAACTTGTGATGATGAGAAGACAAACAGCATTAGTATAGTACATCATTTGTTGAATTATTTGTAATAAGCATTGGTCTGTTTGGAAAAAAATCCAACCAGTGTTAATATAACAGAAAACGATTTGAGTGACATGGATGTAGCCTGACAGTCAAGGAGAGTGGGCTGGAATGCTCATGCATGAACAATGACGATTTTACTGTACTAGTCAGTGAGGGCAGTAGACACCATTGAGTGAGCATGTGTACTGTGTGGCCATCTCATTCAAAATGACTGAGCGAGTAGAACAACAAATCTGCATCAAATTTTGCATTAAGCTTGAACATTCCTCCATATTAACTAATTGGATGATTCAGAAGAAGGCTACTGTGAGCAACTGGCGATTGGCAGCTTCATCATGACAGAGTGCCTGCTCATGCATCACGTCTTGTGCTCACAGCACCTCTCACCTTTTAGTGAAACGTCAAATCACCCAGGTGACTCAGCTCCTCTACAGCCCAGATGTGGCACCCTGCAACTTCTGTCTTTTCCCAAAACTGAAATCACCTTTGAAAAGGAAGAGATTTCAGACATATTCTTAAAACTTCCTTTAATATTTCATGACTTGGACAGTGATCAGTAAATGCTAGAAATTAAGACATATCTACCACATATAGTCAAAAATTTCTCTTCCCTTTTCAACACTGATATCTGATCCCAGACCAGGAATTATAATTATTTTGTTAGCTCAACATATCAAAAGATCACATGTGTCTTTTGCAATTAAAAATGAGAGAAACTAATTCATTGCCACGAGAAATGTCCCTGCTGATGCATGAGATGCCTGTGTGGCATGAGTCTCTAGAGCAGAGTGGAAGTTTGTGCAAGCACAAGAATTCTCAAGGAAGAGAAACTATGTTGAGTTTATAGAAGTAATGATAAAATAAAATAAGCTAATATTTATTAAGTACTTATCATAGGTCAGGCATTGTTCTAAATTCCTGTGATCTCCATGACAATGAAATGTCTCTTAATTTCTTCACTGAATAAAGGAGGAGACTCAACATCTTGTCCAGGTCAGGCAGACAGTTTATGGGCCATTTAACATAAACACTCTGATTCAGAGCTACTGCCCAAAAGTACTACACGAAACTTCCTAATAATTCAAATGTGTAAACAGATTTAATGACAAAAATGACTCTTTGAAGATGATTGAATGTAAAAAGCTATCATCATTTCTGTGAGGAAACACATTTATCCTTTCTCTAATTATTTGTTTTATTTGTAGTTTCTCCTTTAATCAATGGGCCATTTATTTTGTGTTAATTTCCAAATTTGAGGGGATTTTTTAAGATACCATCTTTTTATTTCCAGTATAATTTCACTTAGAGAATATATTTTGTATGTCTATCCACTTGAATTTATTGAGATTTGTCTGTGGCTCAGAATGTGGTCTATGTTGATGAATGTTCCATGTTAATTGGAAACAATGCATATGTAATATGGTTTGGGGGTAGAGTGTCCTATGAATTTAAACAATACAAATTGGCTGATAGTATTGTTGAAATATTTTATATCCTTTCTGAATTTTTTTGATACTTGATTAATAATTATTGAGAGAAAAGTATTGAAATTTCCAGTGATAATTATAGATTTGTTTCTTTTCTCATGAATTTTGCCTCGTATATTTGAACCTCTATTATTGAGTTCATACACAGTTGAAATTATTTTCCTGATCTCTTTATCTTCATGAACATTTTCTTTGTATTAATAAGATTCCTTGTTCTGCAATCTATTTTTCTAACATCAATACAGTAATTCTAGTTTTCTTTTAATTTTTGTTTTCATAGTATATATTTTAAAATAGTTTTATTATTAAATTCTATGTGTCTTTATGTTTAAAGTGGATTTCTTATGAGGAGGCAGGCCTTATATATTTTTTTTATCCAATCTGAAATTTTGTGCCTTTTAATTAAAATGTTTACACAATTCATATTTAACATAATTTTTGATTGGGTGGGTTTTGAATTTACCCTCTTTAAATTTTTGCATATTTGTCCTTACTTGTTCCCTTTTACATTTTCTCCTGTTTTCATGTGAATTGCATGTTCTTTTATGATTTGACTTTATCCTCTCAATTGCTTTAAGAATTATAGTACTTTTTAAATTAGTTTAGTGCTTGTTTTGGGATATTTACAATATACATCTTTAACTTATCACAACCTACTTTTTAATAATATATAACGTTTCATGTATAATACAAGTATCTCACCAAGTGTATTTAAATTTCCCTCACCATTCTTTATGCTATTGTGTCACACATTTTGCATCTGATTAGATTATAAACTCCAAAATACATATTTGCATTGTATACTCAATTACTTTTAAAGATATTAAATAATATTTTAAACAATTTCTCTCTTATATTTACCATTTCTAACTCTCACCATTTCTTTTACAAACTAGATTTCCTTCCAGCATCATTTTTCTTTTACCTGAAAAACTTTTTTAAACACATTTTTAGTGCAAGTTTATTGATGGTGAATTATTGAAATACTTGTTTATCATCACATGTCATGATAACGTGTTAAAATAACATGTTCGTTTTACCAACTTTTTGAAAGACAGTGACAATACTTTAAACTATAAATAAACTTATGAAAAGATACATTGTTAAAACACTCCATTTTAAACTTAGAAACAGTACATTTATTTATTCTAATGGTATATTTCTGTGGATTTTTAAGTATATATATACTTCAAGGTTTCTTGTCAGGTTTATTTATATCTCTTTTTGTTTATGCTATTGCTATAAATAAAATTGTTCTTTTTTAATTATATGTTATTGATTATTCTGTTACAATGGTCTCAATTTTTCCCCCTTTGCCACCCTCCACTCAGCACCCCCCACTCGGTAAGGCAATCCTGACATCATTGTTCATGTCCACGGGTCATGGTATAAGTTCCTTGGCTACTCCATTTCCTATACTGTACTTTACACCCCTGTGGCTATTCTGTAACTACCTATTTGTACTTCTTAATCCCCTCACCTCTTCACCTATTCTCCCACATCCTCTTCCCATCTGGCAACTGTCAAAATGTTACAGAAAGGACCCAGTGGGGGAGATGATATACTATTACCAAATGGAACCCCCTTCTCCCAGGGCCCCCCTGTACTAGGTTCACCTTGCCTGCTGCCAGGGAATTATAGCTGTCAATGCCAGAGATTGGTGAAAAGGAAAGGAATTAATTACTCAAAATTTATACAGTCTTAAGAGTAATGACAATGTCTACATTGAGATCCCAAAGCCCCTTAGAATACCCCAAAACACCTTCCTCCCTTGCCCAGTCAAGGGTACCATATCTCAGGAAAAGAAATAGAAGTCTGTGGCTCAGGTAGCCCCTTGGTTCCCAGCACCATAAGCTGTGTTATTGCTGTGATTTCCAGTTAATCCAAATCCGCGTGACACCTTCTCCTGGCCCACCAGCAAACGTCCTTTCACCCCTTTCCTTCCCTCAGCATCTCTCCTTCATTCTTCCAAACTGCTAAGAGAGAGCTCTGCATCGCTGCTACATCTTGTTTCCCAGCTTCCTAAACTGTGTGGCCTAGGGATCCCCAAAGCTGCATGGTCCCAGCCTTTTCTGCCAAAAGCTGCATGGTTCCCCCCTTACTCCAAAGCCACATAGTCCCTCCTCTCTCTCGCCAAAGCCACATGGTCCCTCTTTTCATGGCTACTGCACCTGGGTTTAAATTCCAGTGTCAATCTTCCCCTGCAGCCCCATTTCAGACTCCTCCCACAATCCACTACACGTGCCAGCATTCCCATATTTCTCCAGCTTTTCTGGGCTGCCATAGTAAATCCAGGAAGGCGTGGCCCCATGGGGTGGAGTGAACCATCTCCAAGCTCTCACGCAGGCAATGTAACCAGGGGGAGTTGCTTCTCAGTTACACCTTGGATGGAAGTCACTCCCATCCCCTGGCTCAATGCATTGCCACAGCTATTTAATATATCCATGAAACCAGTTGAAAGTTATAGATATGTTAAATGGCCATTCCTGAGGCTAGTTGCAAAACTGTTGCTATGCAAAACAGCTCTCAATGGCCCTGCTCCATGTGTCCCATCTCCCAGTTCAGACTTGTTGGGTGGAGAACATCCTATATGTTTAATATTTTCTGGACATCCTGAGTTCTAGACCCCATTATAAATCTCTTTTTTGGGGGGGTGGCCTGGCTGCACCCTGTTACAAAAATGCTCTCTGTATCCATGATTCTGTCTCTGTTTTTCTTTAAAAAATATATTTTATTTATTTTTAGAGAGAGGGGAAGGGAAGGAGAAAAAGAGGAAGGAAACATCAATGTGTGGTTGCCTCTCACATGCCCCCTCACTGGGGACCTGGCTCTCAACCCAGGCATGTGCCCTGACTCGGAATAAAAATGGGAACCTTTTGATTCACAGGCCCGTGCTCAACCCACTGAGCTACACCAGCCAGGGCTTGTCTGTCTTTCTTGTTTGCTTAGTTTGCTTTTTTAGATTCAATTATTGATAGATATATGTATTTATAGACACTTTATTGTTCATAGTTTTGACCTTTGTTTTCTTAAATAAGTCCCTTTAGCATTTCATATATTGGTTTGTGATGATAAACTCCTTTAGTTTTTTCTTATCTGGGAAGCTCTTTATCTGCCCTTTGATTCTAAATGATAGCAATCTTGACTGTAGGTCCCTGCTTTTCATGACTTTGAATATTTCTTGCCAATCCCTTTGAACCTGCAAAGTTTATTTTGAGAAATCAGCTGACGGTTTTTATGGGAACACCCCTGTAGGTAACTAACTGCTTTTCTTTTGCTGCTTTCAACATTCTCTCTTTATCTTTACACTTTGGCATTTTAATTATGATGTGCCTTGGAGTAGGCTTCTTTGTATCCATCTTGTTTGGGAGTCTTTGTGCTTCCTGGACTTGCATGTCTATTTCCTTCACCAAATTAGGGAAGTTTTCTTTCATTTTTTTTTGTTTCAAATAGATTTCCAATTTATTGCTCTTTCTCTTCTTGTGGTAGCCCTATGATGCAAATGTAGTAATGCTTAAAGTTGTCCCAGAGGCTCCTTACACGATCCTTGCTTTTTTGGATTTTTTTTCTTCTTATTCTGATTGGTTGTTTTTTGTTTCCTTATGTTCCAAATCATTGATTTACTTCTCAGTTTCATCCACTCTACTTCTGTTTCCCTGTAGGCTTATAAGTTGGGTGGAATGGAGCCTCAGGGTTCTCCAGGATGGTACAAACAGTGTTAGCAAAGTTGATGGAGTCTCAGATATGATACCTGCCTGCTTGCCAACTCTGTGGCTCTGTGAGGGGAGGGTTCAGAAAACAGTGGCTTCTTCACGACCTTCTTTCTGGGAGAAAGCTGTCCCCCAGCTGTTGCCATAATGCCAGGCACTTCAGTTCCTCTCTGTATGCCACTGGTGCCTTTTAAGCTGCTACCGCAGTGCTGGAGGTCAGAGGGAGTGAGTATGAGTAAGTTCATTTGTGGGTTATTTTTTAAGAGGAGCCGCTTGAGACTACAGCAGTTTCTTCCATCAACTCATTCCCACTTTGGAGTTTGCAGCCAAAAGTTATGGGGACTTATCTTCCTGGTGTTGGGTTGGGACTCCTCATTCCAGAGATATACCCCTTGAGTTTTTACCCACAGCATTGGGATGTGGGACCAACCTACTCTGCATGTCTTTAATTCTGTTTTGGTTCTGAGTGACAGTGTTCTATAGTTTAGTTGTAACTTTGATGTGGTTGTGTGAGGAGGTGAGCTGTATTTACCTATGCATCCTTTGTCACAATTATTCTTTAAGTTATCTTTTAATTGGTTATGGTTGAATTTAAGAAAGCTACATTTTTAACATTTGTTTTTTGAGTGGCCATTTTTCTCAAGGATGTGAGTGAGTCTGAGAATTTTATAAGTCTGATGTGGGTTGATGAAAGAATTGGAACTCATTCTCTTCATGAAATCTATGTACCTGTGGGTGGGCTGGCAACTGCCATTTCTGGTCAGTACAAGTCTTAGATCTCTGAGCCAGGGCAAGCAGTACCACTAACCAGAAGTCTCCTTATTGACTGGGTAGAACTACACTATTTTGTGAATTAGATATGCATGTATCCCCCAAATATTTCTTTATCTAAGTCTATGGAGTATTTTTGCAAGATGTATCAGTTTGTTAATTTCTTTCTTAGAAGACTTGACTCTCCAAGTTGTGACTTTTTTTTCTTTTTCTCAAACTCATTTCTTTTCTGAAACCCAAAAAAAGAAGTATCAATTGATATTTCAATTGACTTGAAGTATCAATTTAAATATCAAATTTTCATTGAAATATCAATGACAATTGGCTAAGAATAATTTAGCCACTCTTAATTAGATAGACTTTCAGTAGGAAGTCTCAAATTACCATTGTCAGAGTACCATTGAATCAAATAATAAATTTTCAGCAGAGAACCTGGTCAGAGTTCTCAGCTTTGAGGCTCCTTCCCCTCCCAGGGCAGGGAAACCCCACACCTGGGACAGAAGCGACAGATATACAAAGTAGAGGAGATTCAGGCTACACACACAAGCGTGAAGCAGCACAGCCATAGCTGCAGTGGCAAACGCCAAGTGACATAGTGCCCGAGAGAGAGGGCGATTCTACCTGCACCTAAGTCAGGTGAAGGAGGCATGCCGTGACTGGAAGAGACTCTTGGCTTTTTGGAGAGGTGGTGTATATGAAACCTGGACAGTGACTTAGTGCTGTAATAGGAATTCTCAGAGGGACGTTTTAAAGGGGAGCTGAGGCATGCTGGGCAAGGACCCTGTGTGCAGCTACCCTGTCAGCAAGGGTACAAGATTGAGGGCAGGGTTTGCTAGCACTCAGTGAAACTGGGCAGAGAGATCAGAAAGGTACACAGACAGGGCATTTCTTGGCCCCAGCCTGGAGGAGATGGGAGGGCTGAGGCTACACAGAGTGGAGAGACTAAGAATCTGCCTGCTCTGAGGGCAGTGGGCTGGGAACTGGGTGGGTGTGAGTTGAGCACCTGAGTTTATTTATAGCCAGCAGAGTCCCCTTCCCTAGCAGAGACTGAACTTCTGGGAAGGGAAGGTTGCACCCAGCTCCCACCTCCTTCAGGATCAAAAGCACCATCAATAGGGGAGCTCTGCAAAGCAGGCAGTTCAACCTCAAGAGTCTCCAACGCATTGCATATCCACAGGAGAAAGACAGAAAAAGGAATGCCTAAAGGGTCCATTTTGAACTTCTCTCAGGGAGACAAAATACACTGGTTCCTAGGGCCCTGTTTCACTGAAGCCAGCAAAGCAGGAAGATCAGAAATCAGTGCAGCAAGGGGTAATCAGGGCTCTGCCAAGTCTTGGCTTAGACACAGAGCTGTCATCAACACCAAGAAGGAAAGAGCTGACCCTCATACACAGATTGGCCTCTCCCTTGAAATAGACATCTAATTCACTAGAAAGTATACACTATTAGAAATACGCTGTGACAAACCAAGATGGATGGTGCGGGGGCAGGGGGAACACATCCACAATTATCTCAGAAGAGGGAACAGTGCCTCCCAGGGGAGACTCAGGGTTCCCACCCTCCCAATCACAGCAGAAGCTTCTTTCTCTAGAGGCAGGTGAAGGTGATACAGGCAGTGCTGCCAGAAGTTGGACGACCCACACTGGGACCCTGAACTGATTAAAAGCCAGAGGCAGATCCACAGAGAAGTCAGCAGGTAAACACCAAACTGCCTAGATAGGTTTCACCTTGTTCTTCTTTAGAATTTGTGGTTTTTCCTTCCTTTTTGTAGTCTTTTAATATTTCTTCTTCTGCTTCCATTGTATTCCAACTAATTCACTATTCTTTGTCTTTTATTTTTTATTATTTAATTTAGATTTCATGTTTTTTAAAATTTTATTGTTATTTCAAACCCCACATTGTACCATTCCCTTGTCTTACTCCATTTTGCCTTCTTCCTGACATTTCTTATTATACTGTAAATTTTATTTTCCTCCATGCTATGCCTTGTTCTTATTCCTTACTCTTACTATTTCTCCTCTCTCTATAATCTCAAAAGCATATTTCTTTCCTTTAGTCAGCTCACATTCTTTGCCCCTTCTTATAATATTTGTATTTCCTTTCCATCTTTATAAATTATGGCTCATTCCAGGTGGATATTATGGTTATTGTTCTTCTCCTTCAACTGCATTCTTATTGTTCACTATTTTTTATTTCAAATCTCACACATTACTCTCCTCCTGTATTACTTCATTTTGCCTTTCTCTTGTCCTTGATTGTTTGAAATTGGAATTTTATTTTTTTCCTTTTCTGAGCCTGGATTCTAGTCCTCACTCCTATTATTTTTCCACCCCCTATCCTATCAAAATATTTTTTTCTTTTTTTAAAAACTTTATTTATTTTTAGAGAAAGGGGAAGGGAGGGAGAAAGAGAAAGTGAGAAATATTAATGTGTGGTTGCCTCTTGCACACCCTGACTGGAGGCCTGGCCTGCAACCCAGGTATGTGACCTAACTGGGAATTTAACCAGTGACCCTTTGGTTCACAGGCTGGCACTCAGTCCACTAAGCCACACCAGCTAGAGCAGAAAATCATTTTTTTAATGTAGCTGTCTCATATTCTCTTTTCTATTTTGTATAATATTCTCTTTCCACCTTTATTATTGTTTGCTCAGCTGTCATTGTTATTGAACCTGTTGTGTTTTTTCTGCATTTCTGTTCCTTTTGGTTCACTGCCTTTTAAATTTTATTTCAAAACTCATATTATGCTCTTCCCTTTGGTACTCCATTTTGCCATCATCCTTTCCTGTTTTACTTACATTTTAAATTTTATTTTCTCCCTTTCTTCACCTTGTTACTATTCCTTACTCTTATTATTTCTCCTCCTTCTTCCCACTCAAAATAATTTTCTCTTCTTTAGTCATCTCATATTCCCTTTTTCCTATCTTACAATATTCTTAAAACTCTCTCCACCTTTTTAAATCTTGGCTCAATTGCTATTGATATTGCTGATGTAGTAGCAGGTTATTTTTGCCGGCATGGGTTTGGTTTTCTGTATTGCTTTGTTAACCAGCATCTACCTGTACAACAGCATATAAGACATGGTGGGAGTTGTGACTTCCAGTCAGCTGGCTGGAAGGGAGAATCCACCAACGAATGAGCCATCAATAATCAAAACACCAGAACAACAAGAGAGCCCACACTAACTGAATATAGGGCAACCCAAGAGCATCCAGATCAGGAGACCAAAGAGACTGTGGCACTCAGTACCACAGAACTCATACCACAGAAATACACCCCATGAAATCAGGTAGGCAAAGCAAGTGATCTGAGATGCAGAAACAAAGAAAAAAGAGTCACTTAAAATGAGGAGAGAAAGAAATAACCTGTAATTGAAAGGAAAGGAGGAATCCTCACAAAAAGAGCTGAGTGAAATTGAGGCAGTCTATCAGACATGGGGTTTAAAATAATGTTTATAAAGATTCTCAAGGAACTCAGTACGATCTACAAGGAGTTTTATGGGAGCTATAAGGAACTTAGTGGCAACTACAGCAGCATTGGAAAGAACATAGAAACTGTGAATAAGAACCAGGAATAAATAAAGAATACAATATCTGAAATGAACAATACACTAGAAGGAATTAAAAGAAGACTAGATGAAGCAGAACACTGACTAAGTGAACTAGAAGAAAAGTAAAAAGAAATACCCAGTCAAAGCAAAAAATATGAAGAAAGAATAAAAAAGAATGATGATAGTTTAGGGGAGCTTCAGGACAACATGAAATCTTGCAGGACTTCAGGAAATATATTAACAACAATATACTGATTGTGGGGGATTTTAACATCCCACTTTCAACAGTGGATAGATTTTCCAAGCAAAGAACCAACAAAGATATTGTGACACTCAATTACACTCTAGCTCAAATGGACTTGATATATACAGAACCTTTCATCCCAAAGAAGCAAAATACTCATTCTTTTCAAATGAACATGGAACATTTTCAAAGATAGAGCACATGGTATGACAAAAAAACAAGACTCAAAAAATGCAAGAAAGCTGAAATCATATCAAGCATGTGCTCAGATCACAATGGATTGAAACTCAAAACCAACCTCAAGGAAAATACTCAAAGACGTTCAAATACATGGAGACTGAATAACAGGTTATTAAATAATGAATGGGTCAATAATGAGATCAAGGAAGAAATCAAAAAGTATCTGGAAACAAATGAAAATGAACACATGCCAACTCAAAATCTATGGGACACAACGAAGACAGTACAGAGATAGAAGTTTGTAGTAATACAGTCCTACTTAAAAAAGATAGAAAGATTCCAAGTAAACAACCTAACCCTACATCTAAAAGAACTATCGGAATAACAACAAACAATGCCCAGAATGAGTAGAAGGAAGGAAATAATCAGGATCAGAGCAAAATTAAATAATGTAGAGACTAAAACAACAATTCAAAGGATCAATAAGTCCAGGAGCTATTCTCTTAAAATATGAACAAAATTGGCAACCTTTAACCAGACTCAGCAAGAAAAAAAGAGAGAGCACCCAAATAAACAAACTCAGAGATGAAAGAAGAGAAGTTACAACTGATACCACAGAAATACGAAGGATTGTTAGAAATTCCTATGAACAAAAATACTTGTCAAGAAACTGGACTGCCTAGTGAAATGGACAAATTTCTAGAAACATACAATCTTCTGAAACTGAATCAAGGAGTAGAAAGCCTGAACAGACCGATAACAGCTAGTGAAATTGAAGCAGTAATCAAAAAACTCCCAGCACAAAAATCCGTGGACCAGATGACTTGCCAGGTGAATTTTAGCAAATATTAAAGATTTACTAACTCCAATCCTTCTCAAACTATTCCAAAAATTCAAGAGGAGGGAAGACTCCCAAACTCTTTTTATGAGTCTAGTATCATCCTAATTCCAAAATGAGGTAAAGACACAACAAAGAAAGAGAACTGTAGACCAATGTCTTCCATGAACATAGATGCTAAAATCCTGAACAAAATCCTGACAATACAAACTCAGAAATACATTTAAAAGATCATACAGCATAATCAAGTGGGATTAATCCCAGAGATGCAAGGATATTACAATATTCGCAAATCAACAAGTGTACTATACCACATAAACAAAATGAAGGACAAAAATCATGTGATCATATCAAGAGATGCTTAAAAAGCATGTGATGAATACCAGCATTAATATTTAAAAAAATCAGTGAACTCAGAATAGAGGGAGCATACCTCAACATAATATAAGTCATGTATGAGAAACCTACAGCCAACATCATACTCAATGGGCAAAATCTAAAAGCTTTTCCCTTATGATCAGGAACAAGACAAGGGTGTCCAGTTTCATCACTCTTATTCAACATCATACTGGAAGTTCTAGGCACAGTGATCAGACAAGAAAAATAAATAAAATGAACCCACATTGGAAAGGAGGAAGTAAAGCTGTCATTATTTGCAGATGATGTGATACTGTACATAGAAAATCCTATAGTCTCCACCAAAACACTATATGACTTAATACATGAATTTGGCAAAATGGTGGGATACAAAGTCCATATTCAGATATCAGTGGCATTTTTGTACATCAAAAATGAAATACTGGAAAGAGAAACTAGGGGAAAAATCCAATTTGTAGAATAACAAGAAAAATAAAGCACCTAGGAATAAATTTAACCAAAGAGTTAAAAGACCTGTATTCAGAAAACTATACAATGCTAAAGAAAGAAATTAAGGAATATACAAATAAATGGAAATATATATCATGTTCACAGATTGGAAGAATTGACATTATTAAAATATCCATATTACCCAAAGCAACCTATAGTTCAATGCAATTCCTATTAAAATACCAGAGGCATATTTCACAGATCTAGAACAAATATTTCAAAAATTATTATGGAATCATAAAAGACTCCAAATATCCGTAGCAATCTGAGGAAGAAAAACAAAGTAGGAGAGATCATATTACCCAATATCAAACTATACTACAAGGCCACTATAATCAAAATAGTCTAGTACTGGCATAAGAATAGACACATAGATCACTGGAGCAGAATAGAGAACCCACAAACAAACCCAAGTCTCTACAATGGTCAGTCAATACTTTACAAAGGGAGCATGAGCATACAATGGAGTATAGATAGATGTTTCAATAAATGGTGTTGGGAGATCTGGACTGGTACATGCAAAAAAATTAAACTAGACCACCAAATTAAATCATACACCAGAATACACTCAAAATGGACAAAAGGCTAAATATAAGTCATGACACCATAGAAGTGCTGAGGAAAACCTAGGCAGGAAAATTTCAGATATATAATGTAGCAATATTTTTGCCAATATATCTCCTAGGGCAAAGAGAGTAAAGGGAAACAAACAAATGGGACTACATCAAACTAAAAAGCTTCTGCAAGGCTAAATAAATCATCATCAAAGTAAAAATGGAACTATTGTATGGGAAAATGTATTTGCCAATGATACATTGAACAAAGGTTTAATCTCTAAAATATATAAAGAACTCATATGACTCAACACCAGGAAGACAAACAACCCAATTAAAAAATGGGCAAAGGAACTGAATAGATACTCCTCCAAGGAGGACATACAGATGGCTCATAGACATATGAAAAGATGCTCCATATCACTAGCCATCAGAGAAATGAAAATTAAAACCACAATGAGATATCACCGCACACCTGCCAGAATGGTCATTATTAATAAATGAATGAACAGCAAGTGTTATTCATAATTTCATAACTTATGTCTTTTTGAACATTTCCCTGAACACCAAATCTAAAGAACTTTACACTTTTATTGCTCTACAAGTTTGGTTTTCATTATTGACTTTATTCCTGTGTAATCTTATCTTGTACATCAATTTGTTTGCTTTGATTTATCATGCCTCCCTTCACTACAATATATGCTCCATGAGAGCCAAACTTTGTGTTTTTAGTGCCTAAATAGTTTTTGGCATGTAGAAGGTATTCAATAAATGGTTTTTGGGTAAATAAATACATGATAAATTTACTGTAAATGGCATATGTCCATTGTACATAGAAGAAAACATTAATTTTTGCCAGGGATATCAGAGTAGAGAGAATAAACTGAAAGAATTTGAAATAAATGCATTTTAGTGGGACCTTGGAGTATAATAGTATAATAATGTACAAGTTAGAAAAAAGTGGGAATGGTAACTTCTTAAATTTCTAAGAAGCTGAGCCTATGCAAAGGTTGAGGTGCATGTGACTTACTAAAGGAAAATCCATAAGGGAGTGAGAGGAGCGAGAGGAGAAGGGAAAGTTGCTCATCAGGGATATTGTCCCAGTCAAGTCGAACCTTGACTTTGCCGTGAGGAGCACTGTAGTGTAAAGTCTCCAGGCATCTCTTGACAGCCAAAGCAAGTCTCTGGATAAGGCCCAGGTGTGAGCCATTTGTTTCAGGAGCAGAGGAAGCTCCAGCTTGCAAAGGAATTCTGGATGGAGTGCCAGATGTGTATACTGCAATAATCTTAGGGAACAACTGGCGGTGTGTTAGAAACGAGGGAGTAGTCAAATATAATATTTGATTTTAAATGACAGTCTGGGATAAACAAAAATTAAATATGTATAACTTGCCCTAATAATAGTTAATTTATTATTTATTAAAATATTGCTACAATAGCCCCTTGCTGGTGTGTCTCAGTGGATTGAGTGCTGGTCTGAGAATGAAAGGGTTGTGGGTTTGATTCCCAGACTAGGGCACATACCTGGGTTGCGGGCCATGTCCCCAGTAGGGGGTGCACAAGAGGCAACCACACACTGGTGTTTCTCTCCCTCTCTTTCTCCCTCCCTTCCCATCTCTAAAATAAATAAATAAAATGTTTTAAAAAAGAAAAAAAACATTGCTACAATATGTAGCAACCCCAATTCAGCAGCTCAAGCACAAACTAACAAAGTAAATAATACATAGTAAAATAACACTTACCATAGTGTTCTCTTTTTTGGAGAAATCAACCATTTGTGTAGAATTCTAGGTGTCATGGATCACCCAAGAGTTACACTACCTAGCTCCTGTTTCAATGGAATGATTTTCAGTAGCTGCTGCTCCAGAAGACAAAGGGCTCTTTTGAGCATCTCTAAGTATAACAAATGCTACTCTCTACTGAGTTATAACAGATCACTTAAAAATTACAATTGGAAATCTCCATTAAGTTGATTTTTATTTAAAATGCCTCTCCCAAATTTAAATATAAACAGATTTAATTTGGGGATTAGAAAACTATACCAAAAGACCTAAAACTCACAATTGTAATAAAACAAAAAGATTTGAGAAGCTACTTATTTGGGTAGGTGGAGCCAAAAAAGTTAAGTATTGATATGAATGAAGAAAGTAAAAACAACATTTTGTGGTTTACTTATTTATTTACTTTGTTTTGTTTTGTTTTTTTCACAAGAGGAAATGAGCTTACCTGCACAAAAGTCCCTGGAAAGAAAATGCCTGGTTTATGATTCCAGCAGATTTCAGAGCAAAGATACAATGTTATTGTGTCATCATTAAAAGATGTTATCTGGCTAGGCTGAATGAGAGATGTTGGTTTCACAGTCAAGAAACAGTTATCTCCTAAGATTTTTTTCTTTCATTTAAATCCTTTCTGCAAGATTGTTCTTATCTTTTGTGGGCCTAATATCTACATCATTCTCATTTCAAAGAAATTTAATATTGAAATGCTGGAGATGAAAATATATGAAGTCCTGACTAAACTTCCAAGTGTGAATCTGTGGGTTTTTGGTTGTGCTTGAGTAAAACAATGTATAATACCTGTTTAGTTGAAGCAGGGTGCATCCAAGAGGAGGGCCCCAAGAAAGGATTTGTATGGGGTCCAGAACTCAAGGTGTCCAGGAAATATTAGAAAAATATATATAGGATGTCCTCACCCCCACAAGCCTGAGCCGGGGGGATGGGACACATGGAACAGGGCCATTCAGAGCTGTTTTGGGTAGCAAGAGCTTTGCAGCTAACCCCTGGCACAGTCATTTAACATATCTATAACCTTTAATTAGTTTCATAGATATGTTAAATAGCTGTGGCCCTGCTTTGAGCCAGGGGGATGGGAGCGAATCCCACTGGAGATGGGACTGGGAAGCAACTACCCCTGGTTACAGGGCCTGCGTGAGAGCTTGGAGATGATTGGCTCCATGCCATGGGGCCACACCTGCCCGGACTTACTCTGGCAGCCCAGTAAAGCTGGAAGAATACAGGGATGCTGGCCTGGCTGGTGTAACTGACTGTAGGGGGAGTCGGAAATGGGGCTGCAAAGGAAGATGGGCGCTGGGATTTAAACCTAGGCGCAGCAGCCATAGAGGAGGAGGACCATGCGGCTCTGAGGGGAAAGGAAGGGGGCCACGTGGTTCTGAAGGAGAGTAGAGAGGACCATGTGGTTTTGGAGTGCTTCTTTTTGCCACGTGGCTTAGGCAGCAGGAGAGACTTTGCCAGGAAGAAAAGGGGAGAAAGGACTCTTCCTGGTGGGCCTGAGAAGGTGCCTCATGGCTTTGGATTAACTGGAGATTGCGGCAGCCACACAGCTGATGGGGCCGGGAGCCTGAATCACGGACTTCTACTTCTTTTCCTGAGACACGGTACCCCGGACTGGGCAGAGGGAGAGGGAAGGACTGTGCATCTGTGGCTATTCTAAAGGACTTTAGTATCTTACTGAAGACATTAAGTCATTACTCTAAGTTTGTGTAACTTTTAAATAAATAATCCCTTTCCTTTTCACCAGTCTCTGGCATTGAGAGACGTCTTTCCTCTGGTGGCGGGCATTGCGAACCTAGCAGGTGTGTGTGTGTGGGGGGGAAACCTCCAGAGACAGAAAGGGGGAATCCTTTCTGTAATAATTTATCATGAACCACCCCCTGCCTGCTCTGTAACATAGGTAGTAGGCCAGACATAGAAGCTCTGAAAATGTAAAAACTGACTCAAGTATTTGAATTTCTCTATCTCTCTCTGTCCTGCCTTCTCTTACATTTTCGGTTGTTTTTTATTTTTCTTATATTAAGTATTACATCATTAACTTCTTCCATTTCAGTAAAAATTCCCATGGATCCCTTTTTGAATGTATGAATAGCAGGCAAGTGCAGCATGATGATTTAGTGCCCAAACACTGGAAGTAGACTGTTCACAGCTTCACCACTTACTAGTTGTGTGACGTTGGAAAAGTCATTTATGAAGTAACCCCACTCCCCACTTCTGGCTCCATAAAACGAAGTAAATAATAGAAACAATCTCATGGGTATGTGTAAATGAATAAACATTTGTAAAGTCCAGCAAGGGAATCTCCTGCACCACCATTGTAATTGACCCAACCCTGACTCTTGGAATGTTATCATTTTCTTGACATTGATTATTTCAGTTAGAATATAGAGTGAGGAAGTCATCATTAAATGTGTAAGACCTTAAGTAGATACTCAATAAATATTTAATAAAGGAAAGGATGCACATTTTTAAAAAACTCCACCCATAATTTATCTGGGAAAGTGATTGAGTAAGATCACTTCTGACTCTAGAATTATTCATTCACAATATTTCACATAATTTCACATGATTTCACAATCATAGTCATCACAACTCTTTGACAGTTATTGATTGGGAAGAAAATAATTAGCAGCTGGTCTGTAACCCATTCTTTTCCTTTCCATGGGAACGATTGCGGTAGTACTTAAAGAGAAGGAAGGAAGGGTGTGAGGCAGGAAGGGAGGGGGGCAAGGAGCACTTTCCTGTCCCTTGTCAATCTGCCTCTCGTCCTGATACCCTCACACTATACTTCTTATACTTACCCTCATATAGTCCTCAGTCAGCCCGAAGCGGCCAGTATATTGACCTTTGCTTTACCAGTAGATCTAGCCCAGTGTCTCTTGAGAGAGCGCTTGGCATTGTGTTCACTGTGCTCACCCAGATAACACCTTACAGCAAATTCCACATTCACCTGTTAGTAGTTTTCACGGGACCAGCTTCATTGGAGCTGGAGTAGGAAGTGACTTACCAAATGGGAAACAAATGGAGGACTTCAGAGCTCTATTCAAATAAAAATCACTCTCTTGTTCAACCATTGTGATAGGTAAGATTGTGTCAAAAGAGTAGAGAACCAGACATCTCTCTGTCTCCTTAGAATTTCCTCCTGCCTTTCATATAATGCCTAAACCCAGAGTTATCAGTCTAGGCTCATAAGGCTGAGAGTTCATGGCGTGGACATTTTTACAACAGACATTAAGAAAAGACACTCTATTTCTTTCTTTCTTGAGCGCACATGTGTGCACATGTGCATGGTGTGTTCACGTGCTGTGGGGATGTTTGCACACATGGCATATGTACATTGATTGCTGAGCTTTGGATTAGCTCTTTCATTTGCTGGAATGGTGAGATAAGAGATTTCAACCTGGGCATTAGGGAAACGTGAAGAGGTATTTTTGCTGACTTTGGTTTGAGGGTTTATAAAGAAAAAGACTTTGGTGTACAGGAATTCAATACTGTCCATACTGACCAGATCACCAGTTAGTGTAAAGGTTTACTTTACTTTTTTTCCAATATTTCTACACATACATATTTCTTCTGGAAGCCAGACAAGTGGGAGAGCTGGCTGGATCAGGGTAGAATTTAAATTATTTTGCTTCTCTGTATAAAACATCACTGTCGTATAACACATTAATGGCATTTTAATTCAACTCTAACTTCTAGCAAAAGTAGCTTCTTAAAATTCCTTGAACTTGGGCTTGGGGTGTTTTCTAGTTTCTTTTATCTGAAGGTAACTCAACATTTGAATTCATATTATGAGTGTTCCCTTAAGCTCCTGATCTTGTCCAAATCAGTCATTACTCAGGGCAATAGCAATGAATTCAAAAATAACCTGCAGACTGGTGCAGCCACTGTGGAAAGCAGTATGGAGATAGCTGAAAAAATTAAGAATGGATCTGCCTTCTGATCCAGTGGCTCAAATATTTTGAGATATCTGAAGAAACCCAAAACACTAATTTAAAAGAACACAAGCACCCCTATGTTTATTTCAATGTTATTTACAATTGTCCAGATATGAAAGAAGCCCAAGTGTCCTTCAGTACATGAGTGGATAAAACAACTATGGGACATTTACACAATGGAATACTATTCAGCCACAAAAAAGGAAAAAAAATTACCCTTTGAGACAGTATGGATGGACCTGGAGAAAATTATGCTAAGTAAAATAAGCCAGTCAGAGAAAGACAAATACCATAAGATTTCACTGTGTAGAATCTAATGAACAAACTGAACAAGCAAAATGAAGACAGACTCATCGATAGAGAGCAGTATGAAAGCTAAGGGGGGTTAGGGTAGGGTGAGGAGGGTTTGAACAAAAAGGAAAAAGGGCTCATGGGCATGGACAACAGTGTGGTGATTGCAGGGGGGCAGAAGGGGTATAAGAGGACTAAATGGTAATGAAAAAATGCAATAAAGAAAAATTACAGCAGAAAAGCACTGTCAAAGAAAATAAATAGGCTTAACAGGACAGTAGAGAAAGGTTCACAACATACGGCATGATTATATTGACTTACTACTTCCTTTGCTGAAAAAAGTGTATCTAGAGGGTGGGGGAGTATAAGTTATCTTCAAACCTGTGTAACTGGTTAATTTCCCTCAACACCTTGAAGCTTGAAAAACAGGGCTTTCAAGACTGACATTTTTCTGAATTATGATCAGAGAGGAACATGCTTTTGTTACATTTATAGAAAAAAAGATCCAAGTATGGATTTGGAATGATTAAAAACAAGACGAAGAAGGGAGTTCACACGATATTTCAATAGTATTAATACAACAGATTTCTTTATAAATCTCTTCGCTTCAACTTGGCTTCTGCGGGCAGTACAAGTCCCCAGGGTTTCATCTCAATGAAGGTTTAATCTGTCTCATTTCCTTCTCTGTGGGGGAATTTCTGATGGTTGTCTAGATTTTCTAAAACATCTATTTTAAAATGATAGCCCATATTTTCATTTGACACAAAATACTTAACTGCTAGAAGAAACAGTAGGAGGTTTTTAGTTGACTGTAATGTAAATTTGACTTTATGGAGCTCTGAGGGTTTAATGTCAATTACTGAAGGAGAAAACATCAATAACTAAGGTTTTAATGTAAAGGAAATCCTCAAAATAGATGAGTGTGCATACAAGAGAGATAAAGAATTTGAACACAAAAACGGAAAGAAAGCTGTTTAATCGAGTCCATCTAAGAATGTTTCCACTGTGCAGAAGAAGCGGAAGGATAATCTTCATTCCTGCAGTCTGTGGGTTGTTGCAGTTAATGAGAACTGTGAATAACAAGAGAATATCACTTTATAAGCCTTAGCAGAACTGATTTTCCTTTATGAGTTCTTTCCTAGAAACCCTGGGATTTAGAAGTGAATTCCCCACAGGGCATTAAGAAAACAATTTACATAGGAATCGAAGAACTCTCTAAGGGGCAAGTAAAACAAAATGAACATACTTCAGGTAAAATCATATAGAAAGAAAGCTATATGTAATGTTGTACATAGTGCCTATTCAATTATTTACACATAATTCAATTACAATTTTTTCTGAGGTGAAATTCATCTTTGAAAACATTTGTAAAATAATATAAAAGTGACATTATTTTTGTTACTAGCTAGTCTATTTTACTTCCACTATAATTCCTTATTACCCTCTTTAGGCATCAAATGTTTATAAGTGTGTTGTTAGCACACAGTGCCTTTGTGCCCAGTCCCGCTCCACCTCCATGAATGAAATGTGGTAGGCTGTCTGGGCTCTGCCCTACAGCTATGATTCAAAACAGTCACATAAGAATCAAAATGACAATGATCAATAGTAATCGGATTTTGCAAAAAATATTGATAATTGACTTAGTTTGTCAGCTTGAAGTGTTAGAATAAATGTCCAGTAACCAGAATCATTCTAAGATGACTTAAATGTGGGTATGTTTTAATTAATGATTGATTTCACAACATATAGAAATACATGATTTTATAAGTTCTTCATGTCTCTTGTCATAATAATTGCCTAAAAACAAAACAAAAAAACTACCTGAGGCTTAGCCAAAATCTCATTTTATGTACCTTTTCTAAGATCTCATTGCCTTCTTCCTTGTCTACTGGTGTATTTAGAAGAGATCTAATCTGGAAATTCAGGCAATATCAACCATGTTATTTTCCTTGGGCTTTGTTTCTTCAAAGCTAGCATCTAGAATGGGGAACTGAACACAGATGATATTAAAGGACTAATGTTTAATTTGATCTATTCTCTGTGTTTCTTTACATGAAAACACTTATTAGCTTAATTAATGCTGTATGAGTATACCAATGGTAATAATAATGGTACCTAACAGTATATTCAGATTAGGAAAAAGATCTTGATAGGTTAGAAGTTTAACTCTTAATAGTTAATATATTTCTGTGCATATAACCATGCAACTGAGCTTTTGTGGTGCTATGGTAAGTTTGATTTTGGAGTTATTTTGTGCTTGGTAGATAATGGACAGTTGTTGGGAACTGCTCTGCCTGGTTTCAGAGGCTGTAACGCCCCCATGGTTAAGGCTGAGTCAGAGTTGGGACCATAAGCCACTAAGGAGACAAAGCCTATCTCCCTGGCAGAAGTGCCACCTCTGCCCACTTCACCCTGCTTGGCCCTGAGTTTGTCCAGTTGGCCAATGACGGGTAAGAATCCTCAAGGGAGGATCAACCTAAGACAGGCTCTGGTCACCAGGGATAAGCACAGGGAAGGACTCTGGGGGGCTGTGGCAAAAGGGGGTGATGGACCCTCGCCCCTTGGCTTTGAAATAGCCTGAGTCCTCATTCTGTCTGCAGGAAGTCTCCTAATCTCTTGGCTGCTTTACTTCCCTTGCCTGACTTAAGCCTGAAGCAATAACAGAGGGCAGTGCAGTCCTGTGCTGGGAGGGGCGGATTCCCTGGGGAATCAGGCCTAAGAAAAATAAGTACATTCCTGTGAAACCTACTTAATTTGTACCCTCAGTTTAAGAGATAAGGGTCCAGACCTGAGATGAGTCTGGCGCCTAAAGTTTTATGGCCCTCTAGCTGATTGGCTGTAACTCAGAATAAGCCCTCAGAGTTCTCTGTAAATCCTGTATTGTTTAACCCTTACTGACTGATAGTGATTGATGAGCTTTATCTGCATTCCTATGCGAATGAACCTAATAAAAGCCCATGGAGGGAAAGGATCAAGGCCCTTCTCCTTTGAGAGATCCACCACCTTTCCACCCCAAACAGATCCTGTCTTGGTAGTCTTTTTCTTCATCAGTGGGGGACCGGGGGGCTGCGTTAAAGCATCCCCCCCCAGACAGTCACCTGATTTTTTGTTTCATGAATCAGAAGATCAAAACATATTTCCTCCTTGCCTCATGGATTTGAAAATCAGACAATCTTTTCAGTCTTCTGTAATCTAGTTTTTACCACCTGCCCTCATGTGGAAATACTGAAGATTCACTTCAGCACAGTCACTTTTCTAGTCCTTACCTCGCTCACCTTCAGTCCTAAATAACTACTCATATTGCTGTGAGTCATGTTTTTATTTTTCTTTGATATAGCAAGCTCTAAAGGGAAAAATCTTATATTTTATATGGTAATAACCCTAAGCTGACTTCTTCTAGTTAGTTTTGGTTTTAGAAAGCATACACAAAGTCCTTGTCTAGAAGACAACGGTTGAAAAGATATGGTTATTAAATAAAATGCAGTTGCTATGTTCAATTTTTAAGTCAAATGTAAATGAGAGTATTTTTGCCCCCAAATTTGATGAAAATCTGTAGAGAAGTCACCAAAAAGGACCGTGTGTATGATATCAGTGAAAATAAATCTAGATTCTTATTAGTAGGTATTAGCTTGCAGAAAACAAAATGAGTTTTGTAAATGAACATTATCTTTATCACTATAAACCAACCACTGTTGAAAGAATATAGTTACATTATTCAATCCAGAAGCAACTAAGAAAAAATGGAATTTATATTTTCTCTTTACAGACTTTTATAAATATTTCACTTCTAAAGTAGTCCTAGGCTCACCGAACAAATGTTCTCTTTTTACAATGCTTATGATTACATCGAATTTGAATGAAAATGATCTCTGAATGTGGTTACTGAAGGTTAGTTATGAAGGCAGACCTTGGTAAATAACTCTAAAGTGACTTCTTCCAGGCAGTGTCATTTTTGAAAGCGTATACAAAGCACAGTTCTGATTGACTTTTGTTTTGTTAAGCCTTAAATGTGCTTGAAGTGTGTGATCAGGTTCTGAACGCCTGTCGACTGGTGTCTTAAAGAAAGAACAGTCACGCAGCACAGTGTCTGAAGTCACACTGTGTTCGCACTGTCATGTCACATTTCTTCCCCGGCATATCAGGGTGATACTTAAATCCCATCTCTTCTGCACTCCTATATCCACACGCCTTATTTGAAACTTCCCGTGAGTGTGGGAAGTTGTAATTGCCTACAAAAATATGAGGAAGCTGTGAATACACTTAAAATATGGCCTTAAGAATTATGTCTAATCACGTTAACTTTTATTATCTGTGTATCAATTCTGAACTTTACATAAGCCATTTATATAATAGATCATTGTTCTGGCTTCTTTTGCTTAATATAAAATTTTTGAGATTAAGTCATGTTACCTGGTTCTATGGTTAGTTGATTTTTATTATTTATTAATGAATTATTATTCATTATTAATTTATGTGTTTTATTAATTTTGTTGTATAAATTTGCTGAAACTTGTTTATCTAGTCACCTCTTGATGGACAGTTTGGTTGTTTCTAAATCTTAATGTTTAGAAATCAGCTGCTGTGATTGTTCCTGTTTAAGTCTCTTTGTTAATACACTCTCATTTCTCTTGATAACCCAGGACTAACACTGATGGGAAATGGGTATTTAGCTCAGAAGTAGCTGTATGCCCTTTCATTCTCACTAGTGATGCATTAGGGTTTCAATTACTTTGCATCCTCAGCAGACCTTGGAACTGTCATTCTTTTTAAATTTAGAAATTCTATTAGGAGTGCAGGATTATCTAATCTGGCCTTTATTTGGGTTCTCCTGATAAGCAATGACATTGGATATCTGTGTTTTTTGACCATTAATTAATCTTCTATTCTAGAGTTTGCGTTTGTACATTGGGTTGTTTTTTACTATTTTTTTTCAACTCTAGTTTCAATACAAGAGATATGTATTGGGAGGTTTTCACCAGTCTCTGGCATGCCTTTTTATATCCTTTAATGCTATTTTTGAAAAGTAGCTTTCTAACATTCCTAAAGACCCATTTTACCTTTACATTTCTCTCTCCCTTCTCAAAAATAAACCCCACAGAAGCTTACTTACATTTATATAACCTTCTTTGCACTTTGTCTTCATATGTTCCATCTACACATGCAGTAATCACCACTTAGTACTATTTTTATTTTTCCTCAAGTAGTTATTGATTATGAAAAGTTACAAGACGAAACCATGATGTTTAATTGTTTCTGATGCTTTTGATCCCTTCTTATAGACCCCAGGTTCTAATTTGGTATTTTCCTTCATCCTGACGACTACCTTTTTGCACTTCTTGGGATGCAGCTTTCCTGCTGACTGATTCCCTCAGCTTTCATTTACCTGGAAATGTCTTTATTTCAACAGCAGATTTTTTTTTTTTTTGAGAGAGAGAGGAGTTATGATTACAAATAATATTTTGGAATTTTCATTACTTTCTCTAAATTTTTCAGAAGTTTCACAATTATGTGCCTATATAAGAGGTTTGTTTGTATTTATTCTACTTTAACTTCATGAATTTATTGAATCAATAAGTGACTTTTTAAAATCATATTTGGGACAATCAGGCTCTCTTTTTTTTATCTCATTCTTTCTCCTACCTAATTACATATATATTTAAATCATTTCATAGTTTCCTATGGTTCCTGAGATTCCCTTATTCTTTAATCCCATTCTGTCTGCTCCTCAGATTAGACCATTTCTATTTATCTGCATAATTTCTACTCACTGACACTTATTTTCTCCCATCTTCAAACCACTATTGAGTTAATTAGAGATATTTTCTATTACTTTGAACACTTTTTATAGTTCTTTGAAACTGATATTCCTTGTTTAGTGATTATGACATTATTTTATTTTAATATTTTGAACATATTTTCCCTTAGTTTTTGAACTAGTTGCTTTCAAGGCTTTTTCTGCTAAATACAACATCTTTGTGATCTTGAGGTCAATTTTCATTGAGTATTTAGTTTTTTGATGTGGTAGATACATGTTTAACTATTTGAAATACTGCCTAACTTTTTCAAGTTGGGCTGTTAGTAGATTGGGACTGGCCCCAGAGCAGGTCTGCCATGGGCCTGCTGGTGGTGTGTGGGTACTTGATTCATGCAGGAAAGATTTTATAACATAAGTCCAGGTGATTTTGAGAGTATGCTTATTAAAAACAGGGGTGGTGAAACAAGGAAGGGCTCAAGACAAAAGAAGCAACAGAAGATAACCCAGGTGGGGCTGCTTTGGCTCACTGGGGATTGAAGTTCACAGTGACAAGAAATGAACTACAGCTAGGCTGTTTTAGTTCACTGGAAAGTCAGAGAAAAGGGAGCCTTGTAGACAGCTTCAGGGGGTTAGCTCAGGACAAGCTGCTGCTGTCCACTGCTCCCCTAGTTGCAAATTTTGTGGGGACCCCTAGGAGAAAGAAAGTAAAAAGTTAGTGCCTTAGAAAAAGCATGGGTATGCTCCAGAGAGAGCTGCTGGTATCCTTCATCTTGAGGGGTTCTGTCTCTCTTCTGCAGGTGAGAATCTTAGGGGAGGGTTTCATCAGAATATTCATCAGCATTCCAGATGCGTTTTTAATATGATGATGATTCAAAATGAGCATATAAGCGAGTTTGGGATTATTCTCTAGTCAGCTTCACTGATTTACTTTTATCTTGGGTCTGTTGTCTTTAATCGGGTTTTTGTTATTTGGTCCCCTGACTTCATCTGTCCTTGGGTTTGGCTGGCACAAATGGGATTAATTGAGTCTCTGTTTTCTATTTCCCTGACCAGGGTGATTTAAGCTATTTATTCACTGGTTAGGGAAGAGAAGTATAAACCATTTGTTCTCAAGTGTCCTTGGTTAGGAAATATAAGATTTAATGATTCATTAGCTGTCTGTAAATTGGTCAAATTGTTTAGCCTTGTTTAGTTATCTTGTATCAGTTTCCTCATTCCACTTGCCAAATTTTCCTGTCTTCTTACTATCCTGCCTCCGTGCCATTTTACATTTTAATCAACATTGAATAAAAATTCTAGTTCTTCCACATCTTTATCAATACTTTGTATGTTCTTTTAAAAAATATTTAACCTTTCGAATCATTGTGTAGTGATGTTGATGCTGAAGGGGCAAGAACCCAGTGGGGACTCAATTCCGGAGCCATTAGGGTTCTTGGTTTTGAGCAGGTAGGGATTCAAAATGGGAGCCGGACAAAAAGTTAAAGTGAAAAAGCAGGTTTAATTGAGCAGAGAGGACAAACCAGAAAAGTCACTCCACAGGCAGAGTGGCCTTCTCTCCTCACAAGAGAAGAAAGAGAGACCCCAGCTACCTCTAGAGGCTGAGCTCATATCTGTGTGTAGTTTCTACGCAAAATTGCCGGTATGGGGCAACAGAGAGTGAGGGGAAAAACATTGGGATTAACTTTAACTTTTACAAGGTATACTTTGTGGTCTGTTTTTCCTTTATGGAATGGATAAATGATAAGGTATGGGTGAGTAGCTATT
The DNA here is from genome assembly GCF_022682495.2 of Desmodus rotundus. Lineage (NCBI taxonomy): Eukaryota > Metazoa > Chordata > Mammalia > Chiroptera > Phyllostomidae > Desmodus > Desmodus rotundus. Next base: position 76,053,019 of record NC_071391.1, on the reverse strand, counting down.
AACAATCTTTGCAGGAATTTTCCTTGTCTGAGGCTCCTCATGGTCTGCCTGCACTCTGGTCAGCCAAGCTCCATGTCAGGCAGCACATAGTAGGCCCCTGGCTTAACTTTCTTTGACTTTACTTGATTCATGTAGTTATGATGTCCTCTCCTATATTATTTTGTTATTGTGGCTTTAATTTATATTTATGTAAATAAAATTATGTTGAGCAAGCTTTAATGTACTTATTTGCCATCCACATACCTTAGTTATTGAAGTATCTGTTTAAATCTTTTTCAATTTTTAAAGTTGTATGTTTTTATTGATTTTTTAGTCCTCTATCAGATAATTTTTTTACAATCATTTTTCCAGTCTGTAGTTTATCTTTTGATTCTTTTGACATTGTCTCTTGAAGAGAAGAGCTTTTTAATTTGGTAAAATCTAACATCAATTTGGTCTTTTATATATCATGTTTTTATTGCCACATCTAAGACATTTTCTACCCCAAGATCACACATCTTTTCTTCTATATTCTTATAGACATTTCAGAATTTTAGGTATTGATTTTGACCTGTGATTCATTATAAATGGTTTTTTATATGTGGTGAAAAGTATGAGTGGAAGTTGTCTTGTTTTATTTTGCTTTGTTTTGCTTATGGATATTCAATCGATGCAGCACAATTTGTTGAAAATACCATCATTTTCACACTGATTTGTTGAAAATCAGTTGTTCATATGATGTGGGTATATATCTGGACACTTTGCAGTTCTATTGATGTATTTATTGACCACTATGCCAATACCATGCTGTCTTAATGACTACAGTGTTATAAGTCTCGAAAACAGATAGTGTCCTTTTTCAAAGTTGTTTTGACATTCTAGGTCTTTGCATTGCCAAATTAATTGTACAATAAATTACAAAGGAATGCTAATTAAGATTATCCCAAATGTGTATATTAATTTGAAAGTGAATGACATGTTAAAAATATTGCGTCTTCTGATCCATGAGCATGGTATACAGGTCTTCCTTGATATCTTCTAGCAATTATTTTGTACTTTTAGGTGTATGAGCCTTTAACATATTTTGTTAAATTTATTCATAATTTGGTAACATACAAATAACTTTCCTCCCACCTTGTAAGTTTTAGCTGGGCTAATAATCAAAATAGTAGAGACAGATCATTAGAAGAAAATGTACAATATTTATTATGGATGTACATGCCAAGGATGTCATAAGATATGAGACCAAAATCCATTGGGAACTTGAGGTTATATGGCATTCTGGACAAGGGAGAAGTGAGGCAGGGGCCTGGGATGCCAAAGGGAAAGTAGATATTCACAGGTGAAAGAGCAAACATATGATAAACGAATCCTTGTTGGGCCATCCTGAAAAGCTGGAACACAATGGGAAACAGGCCTTGTTAGACTTCGCCTTATCGGGCACACTGTGCTAATTTATATGTGCTAAGGTGAACATGCTCAGGTGACTATGCTAAGTTTCCATTCTGGAAGCAGGTTTTTCTATACGAATTTCTTTGAGCATGAAGGGAGAGGATCAAAGGTTCCTTCTGTATCTTCTGTTCCTTAATCACCAGTTTAAAACTAATATCCCAGCATACTTTGCAGTGGTAAAACTTTTCTCTGCTTCAATAAGTAACTCATATTTTTGATGTTTGATATTTTTGTATTGATCATTATATGGTAAACTCAACTCATTGACTCATTATCCTAGATTTTTTTGTCTCTTTATAAAAAATAGAATCCATCTGATTTTGTACAGACAAGAAAAATAGTTCTGAGATGTTCTACATTAAAATTACAATGGCTTGCCCTGGCTGGTGTAGGTCAGTGGATTGAGTGTAGGCCTGTGAAGCAAAAGGTCGCTAGTTTGATTCCCAGTCAGGCACATGCCGGGGTTGCGGGCCAGGTCCCCAGTAGGGGACACATGAGGGGCAACCGCACACTGGTGTTTCTCTCCTTCTCTTTCTCCCTCCTTTCCCTTCTCTAGAAATAAGTAAATAAAATATTTTTAAAAAATAAAGAAATAAAAGAAATAAAATTACAATGGCTGAAGAGTGAGATAAAAAGAACAGTCAGCCTTTTAATAGCTGTGGGCCAGCTCTAACAAAAGACTGCTTACACTCCTTAGTGTATGTTGAAATTTTTGATTAATTTTCAGGTGGCTATTTTCATGATTATTCTAAAAAGAGAAGAGCCAAGTACTTTCCAACCCCATGTTCCTCCACTTCTTATTTGTGGACTCACCCACAACTTATTCAAAGGAGAAAACTCCTCTTGCTTGGTCACTGCCTATCCCAGTGAGACAGGTCATGGGGGGAAACAGCTGAAATCAATAACAGCTATGGGAATTGTCAAGGAAATAGTAAGACCACCCCACCACCTGCTAAACCAGCTGGATCCAAAATGGCAACTAGTTTTACCTCTTCCTTCATTATATGCTCATTGTAATACATTAGCATACTAAAGGACACACGCTGTGCCAACTCAGTCAGAAATGGAAAGCCTATATAAGGACACAACATGACCAACAGCGCTCTTCCCAGAAGTTACCACCACTCCTTTCTCTAAAAATCCTGGATATTTCTCTCCATTATTGAATGCCCTGCATCTTGATTAAATGAGCCTTAATAAAAGAAGTAAATCTCACTAGTGAGATTTACTTACTCTGACTATGGAGTAGCCTAATCTCTGTCCCATTCTTTTACTAACAAACTTTTACTTTATTTTTATTTTATTATTTTATTTTATTTTATTTTTTATACTATTAACAGATTTATTAAGTGTACAATACAGCATTGTTAACTGTAGGCACTGTGTTGTACAGTAGATCTACAGAAACTGTTCATCTTGCATAAAAAATTGTTTTATTACATCATTTTTATTGTTATTCTATTGCAGTTATCCCAATTTTCCCCCTTTGCCCCCCTCTACCCATCCTGTCCCCCACTCCCACAGTCAATTCCCACATGGTTGCCCATGTTCATGGGTCATTCGTACATGTTCTTTCTCTAGTCCCTTCCCTTTCTTTCCACCATTATCCCCTTCCACACTTCCTGCTGGTCAATTTCAGTCTGTTTCATGTTTCTATTCCTATAGTTCTATGTTGCTCATTAGTTTATTTTGCTCATTACATTCCTATTATAGGTAAGATCATATGGTATTTATCTTTCACTGACTGGGTTATTTCACTTAGCATAATATTCTCCAGTTCCACATTGTCACAAAAGGTAGGAATTCCTTCTTTCTTTCAGCTGTGTAGTAGTATTCTATTATGTAAATGTACCGCAGGTTTTTGATCTCATTTACTGATGGGCACTTAAGCTGTTTCCAGTACTTTGCTATTACAAATAACGCCTCTATGAACACACGGGTGTATAATTTCTTTTGAATTGGTGATTTGGGATTCTTAGAGTATATGCCCACAAGCAGAATCACTGGTTCAAAAAGCAGTTCCATTTTTAGTTTTGAAGGAAATTCCATACTGTTCTCCACTGTGGCTATATAAGTCTGCATCCTCAATACTGCACTAGGGATCCCTTTTCTCTGCATCATTGCCAGCACTTGTTGTTTGTTGACTTATTGATGATGTGGTCATACTGACAGATATGAGGTGATCACTCATTGTGGTTTGGATTTGCATCTCTCTCATGGCTAGTAATGTTGAGCATCTTTTCATATGTCTATGAGCCATCTATATGTCCTCCTTGGAAAAGTATCTATTCAGGTCCTTTGCCCATTTTTTAATTGGATTGTTTGTCTTCCTGGTGTTGAGTCATATGAGTTCTTTATATATTTTGGAGATTAAAACCTTGTCCAATGTATCATTGGCAAATATGTTTTCCCCTACATTCAGTTCTATTTTTATTTTGATAATGATTTCGGTAGGCTTGCAAAAGCTTTTTTAGTTTGATGTAGTCCTATTTGTTTATTTTTTCCTTTCTTTCCCTTGCCATAGAAGATATATCATCAAAAATATTGCTACATGGGATATCTGAAGTTTTCCTGCCTATGTTTTCCCCCAGGACTTTTATGGTGTCACAACTTATATATAATTACTTTAACCATTTTGAGTGTATTCTGGTGTATGGTGTGTAAGTTGGTGGTCTAATTTCATGTTTTTCCATTTACCAGTCCAGTTCTCCCAACACCATTTATTAAAGAGGCTCTCTTTTCTCCATTGTACGCTCATGGCCCATTTGTCAAATATTAACTGACTGTAGAGGCCTGGGTTTATTTCTGGGTTCTCTATTCTGTTCCATTAATCTATGTATTTGTTCATATGTAAGCAACAATCTGTTTTGATTAGTCACCTTGTAATATAGTTTGATGTTGAGTTGTGATCCCTCCTACTTTGTTCTTCTTTCTCAAGATTGCTGAGTCTACTCATTGTCTTTTTTGGTACCATATGAATTTTGAAATATTTGTTCTAGATATAACTCATATCCTTCTCAAACTTTTCCAAAAAATTCAAGAAGAGGGAAGACTCCCAAACTCTTTTTACAAGGCCAGTATCATCCTAATTCCAAAATGATGTAAAGACACAATAAAGAAAGAAAATAAAGACCAATGTCTCTGATGAACATAGATGTTAAAATCCTCAACAAAATACTGGCAATCTGGATTCAGAAATACATAAAAAGATCATACACCAAGATCAAGTGAGATTAATCCCAGGAATGCAAAGATGGTACAATATTCTCAAATCAATAAACACACTACACCACATAAACCCAATGAAGGACATAAATCACATGATCATATCAATAGATGCTGAAAAAGCATTTGATAAAAACCAGCACCCAGTTATGATAAAAACACTCAACAAATTGGGAATAGAGGGAGCATACCTCAACATAATAAAAGCCATATATGAGAAACCTACAGCCAATGTTATACTCAACAGGCAAAAACTAAAAGCTTTCCCCTTAAGATCAGGAACAAGACAAAGGTATGCAATTTCACCACTCTTTTCAACACAGTACTAGAAGTTCTAGCCACAGCAATCAGACAAGAAAAATAAATGAAAGGCATACATATCAGAAAGGAGGAAATAAAACTGACATTATTCACAGATGATACGATAATGTACAAAGAAAATCCTATAGTCTCAACAAAAACACTACTTTATCTGAAAAGTACAGTATTCTGTACTCAGAATACTATAGAACGCTAAAAAGAGAAATTAAGGAAGATACAAATAAATGGAAACATATATACTATGTTCCTGGATTGGAAGAATTAATGTCATTAAAATGTCATACTATGCAAAGCAATGTAAAGATTCAATGCAATTCCTATTAAAATTCCAATGGCATATTTCACAGATCTAGAAAAAATATTTCAAAAATTTATGTGGAACCAAAAAAGAAGACCCCAAATAGTCTTTTCACTTTAAACTTTACACTGGCTCGGCTTTGTGAAACTCTTGCTTGTGCTAAGTCAAGAACCCACAGTGGATCTTGGATCTTCAGCTCCCTAGGTACCTATAACACATTCCGTATTATTTCTGCTCAAATAGGCATAACCAAGAGAAAATATGATATAATTTCTTTTTAAATATTTTATTTATTTATTTTTTAGAGAAGGGAAAGGAGAGAGAAAAAGAGGGAGAAAAACATCAATGTGTGGTTGCCTCTCGTGCACCCCCCCACTGGGGGGCCTGGCTACAACTCAGACATGTGCCCTGACTGGGAATTGAACTGGCGACCCTTTGATTCACAGGCTGGCACTCAACCACTGAGCCACACCAGCCAGGGCTGGTATAATTATTCTTTAATTTATTTATCTAAAAACTAAGTAAAATACAACTGGCTGTATAAAAGATGAATGCCATCATGATAATATATTACAGCTATGACCTATATGATGCTCTGGGTTTCGTGTGTGTGTGTGTGTGTATGTGTGTGTTTTAACCGCTTCTTCCAATTCAGTTATCTTAGCTCCTCCAAAGTACAGGATTTTCAACTCCCATTTGAATACCACTGTCTTTTTTCTTCCAACTATAAAGACCATTCCCATTTCATTTGTTCTCTTATGAAAACTGTAATACCATATTCCCTTAATTGAGTTAGACAGTACAGTTTCTTTTTTGCTCAGTAATCATCTTCTACAATTTGCATTTGTTTATACATATGAAAACAATCACTGAGATTTCACATTCAATAAATATGGGAGATGGACTATAAAAGAAGGTGATGGAATCATTTTCTGTGCCATTTGAATAGGAACCACGCAACTACAGTTCAAACTTGTGTCAGTAAAATATATTGCATTTTACAAAGGGCTTAAATTACAACACGTGGGAAATTAAACATAAAATGATAAACTAAAAATTAAGTAATAATAAATACATTTATCTGATGAATCAGCAAAATTACTCCAGCACTCAAATATGGCTTAATTTTTTTGGCATAGAACCAGGAAGTTTAGGCATCCTGAATTTGGAAGATGGTGGTCTCATATGGGTGACTGGATGGACTTCAGCAATGATCCTTGAAATGAATGCAACAGTTTTATTTTCTCTCTTTCTCTCTCTCTCAACATAAAAGTAGATAAATATAAAAAGATCACTGTTTTTCAGCATTGAAAAATGAGCAGTGCAACACAGCAACACCTGAAAGAAGAAAAACTCAGGAAATGAGCCCCGTGGACATCTTGGCGCTTTGGGAACAATTTGCAGAACACAGCACAATGAAATAGAAACAAAGCAGTCAAGTGTTGTTAAATGATTAGAGGCGCGTCTTGCTCAAGCAGCTGTAATTTGTGGGGAAAGTTGTTGGTGAGAAAGGAGCTGAGTAGGTGGGGTAGGGAATAAGAAATCTAAGGGTTAAGGGTTAGACTATTCAAGGCTTACCAGAAACCAGCTACCCTGAAATTGACAGTACAAAAAGGATACAAAGGGTCAAATTGTACCAGGAACTTTGGATTTCTGGTACAGTGAAAGCAGAAGCATATGCATGTTAATACATCGTTAGAGCATCAGACACCCAGTGCTACAGCAGTATTTATGGTACTTCTTAAACCTATATAAAAAGACAGTTCCCAAATTAGTGACCTCAGTTACCTCTTTAAAGAACTAAAAACAGAAGAACAAGGTAAATTCAGATTAAGTAAATAAAAGGAAATGATAAATATAAGATTGGAAATTATAAAGCAGGAAAATGAAAAAATAAATGAACCTATGAGCTGATTCTTTAATAAAATCATTAAAATTGAGTAATTATTAGTCAGATTGATCAGGAAAAAATAAAAGGCAAAAATTATCAATGTCAGGAATAAAAATGATATTGTCCTTATAGGTTGCATAAGTATTAAAGATAAAACAAGACAATATTATAAAACTTTTAGAGCAATGAATTTTGAATACATAAGATATAAACATTTATTAGAACACAAAAATTAGCAAAGCTCCTCAAGAAAATATTTAACCTAAAATTCCAATATCTGTTAAAGAAATTGAATTTATAGTTAAAAACCTTCCCCCAGTGAAACTGTACACCCAGATGGCCTCATTGGTAAATGCCATAAGAATTTAGGGGAAAAAATAGAGAAAACCTGTTCTACAAAACTCTCTCAGAAAACTAAAGATAATTCAATATATTCTAACTCATTTTATGAGGCTTAAATTACCCCTAATACCAACACCAAACTACACTGATGAATATGACTCATAAACATTGATGTAAAAATTTTATATAGAATTTTAGTAAGCCAAATTCAACAATGTAGGAAAAGGATAATGTATCTTGATAAAGTGGGGTTTATTCCAGGATTGCAAAACTGGTTTAACATGTAAAAAATAATTAATGTAATACATCACACTAGAAAGTCTAAACAATTATCTACTTTTCTCAATAATACAGAGGAAATATTTTACAATATCCAATAAGCATCCATGATAAAAAGTCCCAACTTCCTCTCACAATCAAAAGAAGAAAAACAACAAATTTAAAAACAAAAAACAAAGAAAATCTCCCTCAAATCTAGAAGAATATGCTGTAAACCAGACCAAAAAAATTCTATAAAACACTACCACTATACTTAATGCTCAAAGGTTGAATTAATTTAGTTAAAATTATAAACAAAATGAGGGTATCCTCTCTCACTATAGGTGCTCAACATTCTCCTGGAAGTCTAGCCAAAAGAAAAAGGAAATAAAAAAAAAGAAATTCAATTGGAGAAAAAAAAGTGCAACTATCTTTATTCACAGATGACACATTTATACTGTTAAGCAAAAAAAAAGAAAGAAAATTTAACTTCCATGACTGAAAGTCATTTTAAAGGAAAGGGCTTATTAGGCCATTGCTAAAGAAAAAATGAAAAGGTCTTGGGCATGGAGTTTAAACCACAACAACCGGGTTAGGTAGAAAATACAAACATGTCTGTCATTCCAGAGTTTTGCAAAATTGTTTGTACAAATATTGGGGAAAGAAGATGAAGCAAGGCTGGTGTAATGAGGTAGCACTCCAGGGACCCAGGGACTCCCGTTCTGTCATAGGGACACAATGGTTATAATAACATAAAAACAGAGGGTTATAAAATGGAGAAATGCACTAATATATTGGCATGCTAACATTTTGCAAGTAAATTGGAATAATTATTTCCTTTCTGTATTTTTATTGTTTCATCTAAATATTTATCTAAATATTTTCTCTTATGAAAACACAAACTATTTAACTTTGAAATAAAGATTGTGCCTTTTCAGGGATACTTATTAAACATATACACACACACACACACACACACACACACACGTAGCTTTAATGACATTATAGATTATCCGATTTAGGTGAAAGTTAAAGTTCATACAATTTAGATTGTAATCTGATGCTTATTGCTCCCAGAATCTTCTCCATAACGTATCCTTTTGTAGCTGAATTTTCAGCTACAGCGCATCTTGTGAAAATGGTTATCACTTCTCTGTTCAGTCCATCTTTCAAAGCTCTGAGAATATTTTTTCTGTTGATTCAAAATCAGTCTTCCTACAGATTATAGTCATACTTTTGAGATATAATCCTTCTTCTACATGGAAATTTTCCAAATGCATAAACACATTAAAAAAATACAACAACAAATCAAAACAAAAAACCACCGAGATTTTTATTTACTTGGCATTTGTCTCTTCAGTATTTTTGTCACACTATTCTTAATGCGTTTGCAATTTATCTGTAGTCTTCCTTATAGTTTATTATTCAGATTTGAATACATTTCTGTAGTTTTCTCTTAGTAGCTCAGAAAAGAAAGAGACCATCATCTTTGTTTCTTTCCATTAATGAAGCTTAAAACCTAGTCGTCTTCTTTTGGCTTCATAGGAAAATTTTTTTTAAAAGGGCATAGTTTACAAACAGAGATTACCTTTGAGTTTTAAGCTTGATCAAAATTGACTTTAATGAACAATAAAACCAAAACCATTCCCATGTTTCTCATCCTTTCAACTCACAGAGAAGCAATAAAACTACAGAAAACACTCCACAAAACATGCATTACACACAATAGGGTGTTAAGAAATTGATACAAGCAAATGGTTTTGATTTTATTTTTTATTAAAGTCCGTTTTGATCAAGAATAGCACTCAAAGGTAATCTCTGCTTATTTTATGGAAGTAAAAAATTCCACTCTATTAAATCTAACTGCTGAATCATATTGTGCACTACATTTTAAATGTCTTCATGGAAAGGGAACTACAGCCAAAGCATCTCTTTGTTATGCTTTTATATATTTCTTAGGGCTAACAGTATGAAGCTATTTAACACATATTTTAAATTTCCTGGCTAAAAGATACATTACTTATTGATTGAAGCATATGAGGTTTATTCAACATATTCCTTTCTTAGTTAAAATGTGTCCTTAAATTATAATTGACATAAATTGATTTACAAGAGTACTTCAAGAGCGGTACTTTTCAAGTTTTCATTGACTTTTTCTTGGCTGCAATCTCTAGAATGGATAATCCACATGCATTGTATAATTGTGCTCAGTGCACATCAATAAATTCATTGTGTACTATGTTTACTAAAGTCCAGTTTCCCAGAATATTTTTTCAATTAAGTCACTTTTACTTTAGGGCCAAGTAGTGTTAGGTTGGTCATTTTCATCCTTGTAGCCTTAGATTGGTCATTTTTTCATTATCTGTAGAAGAGCTTCTCTACGTTATAAAATCCTGGCAAAGATGCTGTGTACATTTCTGAAACTCTTATGCTCCATACACTCAGCTGAGTTATGCAGCTATGTGAAAAGATCATTTTGTAGTGGGACCTGTGCCTTCTCACAGTATACTGGTAATGAGGATGTAGAACCGTGATGACTGGCCAGAACCACAACTTTAAATTGTGGATTAAAATTGGACAACCACCAATGTTTGAAATTTTAAAACTATGTTTATTGATTGTTTCATGCGTTTACTTATTTTTAAAAATGTTTTATTAATTACACTATTAAAGTTGTCCCATTTTTTCTCCTCTTTATTCCCCTCCACCCTGCACCCACCCTGCCACCATCATTCCATAAACTTAGTTCATGCCCATGGGTCATACATACAAGTTCTTTGGCTTCTACATTTCCCATACTAGTCGTAACCTCCCCCTGTCTATTTTGTACCTACCATTTATGTTTCTTATTCACTGTACCTTTCACCCCATTCTATTCCCTCCCCCTCCCCGCTGATAACCCTCCATGTGCTCTCCATTTCTGTGATTCTGTTTCTGTTCTAGTTGCTTTCTTAGTTTCTTTTTGTTTTTGTTTCAGGTTTGGTTGTTAATAACTGTGAGTTTGTTGTCATGTTACTGTTCATGTTTTTGATCTTCTTTTTCTTAGATAAGTCCCTTTAACATTTCGTATAATAAGGGCTTGGTGATGATGAACTCCTTTAACTTGACCTTATCTGGGAAGCACTTTATCCACCCTACCATTCTAAATGAAAGCTTTGCTGGATAGAGTGATCTTGGATGTAGGTCCTTGCCTTTCATGACTTTGAATACGTCTTTCCAGACCCTTGTTGCCTGCAACATTTCTTTTGAGAAATCAGCTGATAGTCTTATGGGAACTACTTTTAGGTAACTCTGCTTTTCTCTTGCTGCTTTTAAGATTCTCTCCTCTTTAATCTTGGCTAATGGAATTGTAATGTGCCTTGGTATGTGCTTCCTTGGGTTCAACTTCTTTGGGGCTCTCTGAGTTTCCTGGACTTCCTGGAAATATATTTCCTTTGCCAGATTGTGGACGTTCTCCTTCATTATTTTTTCAAATAAGTTTTCCATTTCTTGTTCTCCCTCTCCTCGTACTGGTACCCCTATGATTCAGATGATTCATAATGTTTAAAGTTGCCCTGGAGGTTCTTAAGCCTTTCCTCATTTTTTTTAATTCTTGTTCCTTCATTCTGTTCTGGTTGAATGTTTATTTCTTCCTTCTGCTCCAAACTGTTGATTTGAGTCCTGGTTTCCTTCCCTTCACTGTTGGTTCCTTGTACATTTTCCTTTATTTCACTTTGCATAGCCTTCATTTTTCCCTCTCTTTTGCAACCATACTCACCCATTTCTGTGAGCATCCTGATTACTAGTGTTTTGAACTCTGCATCTGATAGGTTGGTTATCTCTTCATCGCTAAGTTGTATTTTTTCTGGAGTTTTGATCTGTTCTTTCATTTGGACCATAATTTTTTGTCTCAGCACACCTGTTATGTAGTGAAGGGCCGAGCCTTAGGTATTTGCCAGGGCAGGGCACCCCAGTTTGATGTGTTTTGGTTCTGTATGTGGGGGAAGGGTCCAAGAGGGAACAATGCCACTTGCTCAGCTCTCGGCAGACTTTCAGTAACTTCCCCCGCTACCCACAAGCAAATTGGTCCCTTCTGGTGCTGTTTTCCAGATGAGTGGTTTTGTGTATGTCCTAGAACTGTGTGGGACTCCAATGTACTCTTCTGTGAGGCTGGGAGTTTCTCATGCTACCTCAACCCCCACAGGTTTTTTCAATCAGAAGTTTTGAGGCTTTATTTCTCTGCACTGGAACCCTGGGTTTCACAGTCTGTCTTGCTCCCCAGTTGTTCCTCCCGGTTTGTCTGCACACAAATGTGGGACCAACTGCTCTGCCAGCTGCTGCCTCACCTGGTCCTCCAGCGTCTGCTTTGCTGCAAGTCCTCTCCACTCCAGCTGCCCATCTCTGCTCCTCCTAGTGGTCTGGATGAATGCTTGTTCTTTAACTCCTTGGTTGTTGGACTTCCATATAGTTCAGTTTTCTGGAAGTCATGGTTATTTTTTGTCTTTAAATTTGTTGTTTTCCTTCTTTTGGTTGTACGAGGAGAGAAAGTATATTTACTTATGCCTCCATCTTGGCTATAAGTCTCTGTTTATTGATTTTGAAAAGAGAAGGAGAGAGAGAGAGACCCAATGTGAGATTGTTTGCCTTGACTGAGGATTGAACCCACAACCTACACATGTGCCCTGGCTGGGAATCGAACCCCTAACCTTTTGTAGTAATGATGGTGCTTCAGTCAAATGAGCCACACTAGCCAAGGATAATGCTCAAATTCTTAATCTATACCTTTAAGCAGAGGGTACAAAAGATAATAAGTAGGCTTGAAAAGCCTTTTTAAAGAGGAATGCATATTAGTCGCATACTGAAGTGAAAAAAATATATTAGTCACCACTTCAATCACTATGCAGTTGACAGATATATGTCAACAGATCAGAATGCACAGATCAGAAACTAGCTTTCTATCAGTAGCACATATCAGATTGCATTAACACTCTGAAATAATACCTCTTTCTCAGAGCTTGTTCACAAAATAACAATAATTTAATATTTCTTATGGCATTTTGCCCCTCCATTCTACTTGACTGCTCTTATTTTCACAATTCCATAAAGATGCAATCTCTTTTTAGGCAATAATGGACCTTTTGGCTAAGAGCAAGCGTATTTATGTCTCAATTACTTTGGTCTACAGACAGAGGCCTCTCTTTGTATAAAAATGTTGGCATTAAAAAAATTCCATAGTGATGAATAATTAATTACAAAATGGAGTACTTTCAGAAAATTAAAATAATCTTAAATTGTGTTACCCATCATACACACATTCTCCTTCTCTCTTTGTCCCTCTTCTTCCCCCTCACTCTTTTTCACACACACGCAGCACATTATATTTCTTGGTTTCATGAACCAGAATTATATTATTATTTTTAAGGTCACTTGTTTCTGTCTCTCCAAATACAACATAAAGGAAAAAGAATTATTTACTTAATTGCTAAGGCCACAGTGTCCAGTAAAGTGCCCATATCATAGTAGGTACTTTTGTTTAATAAATTAATTAATGATTTACACTATAGAATATGTATGTAATTATTAAATGCATAAGTTATGTAACATATAAATAATTAACTGAATTAATAACTGTGATATTATGACTCTTGTCCTCATTTAACACACAGGAAGAAATAATACAGTTTACTGAAAAATTGAAATAAGAATCTATAGAGAAAACACTGGTGTCATTGCTTCCAGATTTTCTCCTATTTTTGTACTAATGATTAAAGTGGGAACTTTAAAAATGCAGTTGGTTTGCTGGCATTAACTTCTTAGCAGTGAATATGAAACAGCAGTAGGAAATCAAAAGGGAAATATCTTTAAGAATTCAGAAATATAATTTTAATGAAAATTAAGATGGCCATTATTTATGTAAAAAGAACTATTAGAAGTTATTTGAGTGCCTATTGTCACTGGGTCAGTGAGTACAAGGGTTGAATTTTGGAGGTTGAATATGGATATACTTAATAGGATATACTCAGGTAATACTGGAAGTTTGCATCAGTTTTTCTTGTGTTGTGCTTAGTTTCAGACTCTGGAACTTAATCTCATCTACCACTGGTCTTCTTCTAATAAGATCAAAGTCTTCAATCTGGTTTTTCTTTTAGACTCTACCTTTTAAGTTTCAGTTTGCAGTTACTGTTATATACCCATAGGAATGTACATATATATTTCTCTGAAACTATTTCTGCATATATTCACCCTTTATTCCCACTGAACCCATGTTGCCCTGCATAAAATTTATTTTGGCTAGATCCAAACTAACATTCTCATGAACCACTTTAGTTTTATCCTTTCCTTTTCTGAGATGATTCAATGATATGTGTACTCAACAAATATGTATTGATTACTTCCTACATGACAGGTTCTCTATATCCTCCAAATTCATCAGTTTAACTAAACAAAGATCCTTGGTCTCATGGAATTTGTAGCATTGCAAAAAGTAACGTGTAACAAACACTAGACATACTCAATAAGCAAACAGTGTGGTTTAGTATAAACTAATAACAACTAATAAGAAGGAAGAAGGAGGGCAGATTATGGGAGATTAAGAACATGGAAAGGAAGTATCAGTAACAATTTTAAATAGGTCATTAGATCAGGGATTATTAAGGAGGTAAGGTATGAAGAAGGATACGAAGAAGGTGAAGAGTTAGTTTGCAGCTATATGACCCATCGACTGCAATATAGAGCTTCCAGCACAAATAACACCCTTTCTTTTATTACAAAATCATAAACACGTAATTCTGTAATATAACAATATCACACTCAAGCACACCATATGGCATTTTAGGTGAAATGTTTAAATTAAAACTATAAATTATTGTACCCATATTATTACCCTACCAACCGCATTCAAGCAGGCCTTATTTCTGCCACACCCAGTATGTAAGATAATTTGGAGGTAGAAGTGACTAAAGGAGAAAGTCATGATTGCTTAGGTCAAAGCTTAGGAGATAATGCATTATTCAGAACATTTTGTATTTGATAAACTTTAAAGTATTCAACTAACAGTTTGGAATTCAAGTATAGCTATTTTAAGAAAATTAGAAGTGAAACAGGCTTTCTTATCTGCATCTGACCACCCTTTGTATGTTTAGGGTATCCCTTCACCTGAAAGGATAATGTTTCACTTTAGAAACAGAGAAAGATGCCTGGTGAATTTTTTTTTTCAGCCTTTCTTGCTGCTAAAGTCCACATGCATGATTAAGGCTCCACTGAAGAGATTTGTCTATCCCAGATTATAATGCAACAGCTTGTTAGTGAAGAAGCAGGGATGATACAGACTTCTATCTTTTGAGGGGAGCTAAGTGGCACTTACCTCAGTTTTCAGAGGTGGGAATGGGTGTAATTTATGTGGTGGAGCCACAGTATCTTGGCTAGTGATACTTTTATGAGACCTTTACTGTGTCACACTAGTAGAGTTGCCCCTGGCTATTTACATTCCAAGCCAAGCTCCGTGGCCCTCCACAGAATTCTGTATTTAAGTAAATATCCTTCAATAAATTCATTTCCTATTTAATTTTAACTCAGGCAGAGTTAGTTACTGATACACATATATACACATATGTACATATCTGTATAGATATATACACATATACATATATGTATAAATATATACACGTGTATAGATATATGTTTATATGTACATATATCTATACACGTGTATATATATACATATGTTCGGGCAAATGTATGTGTACAGTTGTATGTGAAACAGTTTATTCTTGTATTATTATTTATTAATTATTATATTGTTTTCCATATGAACAATTGTAGACCTCCTTTTGCCCCTGTCCTGTATATATATAAAACATACATACTAACTGATAGGAACCAAAGGCAGATATGGACATTATATACGGATATACATAACAATTGAAATGAAAGGATGGAAAGTACAAATTAAAGAGTTGAGTGTTGGGGACCACTCTGTGTGGTTTCAGAGATTGTAGCTCCGTGAGAGCAGGCTCTGAAAGGGGCTAGTAAGTCTCCCTGGAAAACCAGGCAACACAGGTAGCAGGCATGACCCGATTCCAACACCGAGGGTTCCTGTGGGAATCAGACCTGAAATGTACATTTTATACTTTGAAGCTTGCTCTGCCTAGCAATAGCCCTGATGGTACAAACCAGATGTTTGAGTTCAAAGCATAAGGAGTGAAACTCCCTACTTCACGATACATGCCTTTACAACCATCTGGCATCAGCATGTCTCACCGCTCTGGCAGGAGACGATTTCTGTGTTTCTTTCATTGTTATCAGTAGATAATGCCAGTTTTTTTATGACTATAGCCTTTTGGACATTGACTGATAAGCTATGCATGCATGCTGTATTCCTGTGCACATTCTGAGGCCATAAAAGCTGTTTTGGAGAAGGGCTCGGGGCATTTCCCACTAGAGGGGATCACCACCCCCTTTCCCACTGGATCAACAGATTGTGTCCAGGACAACTCTTTATCCTCATCCTCAGAGACTGGGAGAGCTCCGCTGGCTGGAGTTCCCCCACAGTTGAGAACTGAGGAACATAAGATTGAGGAAAAATATTCAGTGAATTACTTGGAATAAGAGAATCTGAAGAAAAGCAGTCTTAATAGAGAAAAAAAAAAACAATAAATGCCTTGTAAATGGGGTAAAATTTTAAATTATTTCAAAGAAGAATAATATTTCATAGTGATCATTGGAAACTTTCAATAGCATTTTTTGAGTAAAAAGATCATTTAGTGACATTCTCACACACTCACATCCACTTAAATTTTGAAAGTTCTATGAGGTAATCGGATTATCCCACTAGTGTTCTTTCTACCAAACCAACCACATTCACAGTAAACAGCAAAATCAACACCATATGATTTAGTTTTTGATTGCTTCATGTATATATAAGTATAAATTAGCCATGTGTGCTAGGTTACAACTTTCAGGAAGGCATGAAATATGTTTTATATTTTCTTTATGTCCTAGTCTAAGACACTGCAGAGTTTTCATCAAATTCTTTAAGGGTTCTCTATGTGTTTTATTGTGTCTCTTCTCCCTGTCTGCTTTTGCTGTTCTGCCTACCTCTCAACACAGGCAGTCTTCAGACTGCATTTCAATCCATTTTATCCAATATATTACACCATGATTTTATTTCACCTAGGACATTGCCTATTAAACTGAATATCTGCTCTGAGCTTTCTTGTGTATATCTGTCATGTTCTCCAGAACCCATGGAGAATGGAACAGTGGGCACACATGGAGAAATCACTGAAGATACATGCCTGAGGTCTGTAAGTGGAAATTATTGTAGTGATCTTAGCAAATAACTTTCAGCTTCCAGTAATTCAATTGCAAAAAGACTTGTTATTCGGAAAATATTGAGAATAAACTTTGAATCCATTTGTAATGGGGTGCAGGCTAAGAGGCCCCAGAGCCCCCTACAAGCCTGGCTGCAGGATGGGAGACATGGCACAGGGTCACTGATGGTTATTTTGCATATCAAAAGCAGGCTAGCTCGGGAGATGGACATGCCTTTGACCTGTGATATAGCTGGAGGCAGCTCCTGCAGTTACCAGGTCTGTGGGAGAGCTTGGAGATGGTTTGCTCCACCACAAGACCATGCCTGCCTAGACTAACTATGGCAATCAAGAAAGGCAGAAAATGTGGGAGTGCTGGAAGGTGTAGCTAATTATGGGAGCAGTCAGAAATGGGGTCACGGAGCAGGTTCCAGGCTGGGATTACACTAAAGGTAAATCACCAGGAGAGATGAGAGGGGACAAAGAGAGACCATGAAGGAAGAAAAGGGGTGAAAGGACTCTCACCGGTGGGCCAGGAGAAGGTGTCACGTGGTTTTGGATCAAGAACTGGAAACTGAGGCAACATAGCTGATGATGCTGGGGACTGCAGGAGACCTGCCCAGCTGAGCACAGATTACTGGGAGGAACCGGGAGAACAGCTGAGCTTCAGATTTCTATTTCTTTTCCTGAGATGTGGTCCCCTTGACTGGCCTGGTTGGGCAAATCTGGGAAGGCAGGACTATGCGTGTGTTTATGAGTGTGTTAAAGGAACTTTGGGATTTAGTGGTGACATTCCACCATTACTCTAAAACTGTGTAACTTTTGAATAAATAGTTCCTTTCCTCTTTGCCAAACCCTGGCATTGAGAGCCACAGTTCACACCAGTGGCAGGCAAAGACGAACCTAGGACAGAAAGGCCCCAGGGGATGGTGCGTGTTTCCATAACAGTATCTGGGATCCCCCAGTGGGGGGTTGTTTCTGTAATATTTCCACTGATGTCCCTCTTCTCAATGAGATAATTGATCCATCATGATTTTTTAGTATCATCTTCAGGTAATAAAATTTAGTACAAGTGAAATCCCCACTTGGGGAAACCTCTGCTTACTCCTGACTCCTTCATACACACCCTACTGATTTTCAGCAACCTATTCTTGTTTTAAATCAAAGATAACAAAAAGTTTTTTTCATGTTGCCATTTATTATCTCAATTAAGTCTGACTCTTAAACAAAGCTCCAGAAACAAAGTTCTAGAGGTTTCTTTGCTTTATATGAATTAGAGTCCTCTGCTCATTATTGTCTTAATTATTTTGGGTGTGTTCATAAATAATGTATAACTTTTGAGGAATAAAGTTAAAAGACACAGTCACAAAGTCTCAATTTTAAATAATTCAGGAAGGAACATCACTTACAGTCTTTTCTATTATCAGTCTTCTATTTGTAGAAGAAAAAAAAAGTGCCAATATTCAATATGTCAGAGTTTGGAGTCAGGAAAGGTTTTTAATTGAGAAGGCCCAATACAAAGACATAGGGGTGCCTTGTGGCTTCTGCAAATCCATCTTTAAGGGTCCAAAATCTAGTCAGTTTTTTATTGTCCAGAGAAAGGAAGATGAGTGAGACAAGAGGTGCATAGAGGCCTTACACAGCTAGATATCTGGGCATCTGAAGGGATCCAAAAAAGAGCTCAAAAAGTCTAAATCCATTTGTCCCATGGCCCTTGAACCATGCTGATCTGAGTCCTATTCTGGACACTCTGGTAAATCTTGAAACACAGTCATTACTTTGTGCATATTTTCCACCTATTCAGGGAAACTCCCCCCTGATCCCCTCAGGGCTGCTCAAGCTAGGCAGAATCATTCTAGTTACTCAGCTTATCTATAGCAGGAGCTGTTAGCCTGAAGACCATCAGAGAGCAAATATTTCACTCTGTTTCATCTTTAGCAGTTAAGTGTAACACATTAATTTATTTGGTAGTTAACTGGTGGTTAACTACCGTAAACTCCATAGGCCAGACACACACTAAAAATATATGAAAACATATAGGCAGCATACAATTATTCCCATCAAATTCAGACATTAAACAGGTCAGATGAAATCCATGGACTTTCATAATCTTTCCTAAAATAACATTTAATTATAATCAACATAATGAGAATAAAAAGATAATTATTTCCATCAAATTCACATCTGAAAAGCAACAAATGCAACCCTGACCTCTCCATTAGAAGAACAGCATGCTGTATTCAGAAACTAACAAATTACATGATAATCCAGAATGGTTTCCATCACATCTTTCTGACATTGTGAGAATGTTCCTATCTACATATATTTTGATTCAAATTAATCATATGAAATTACATTGAAGTAACATGACAAACTTGAGTATTTTACATTATAACACTTTTAAAATATAGTAATTAGCTTTTAAATACTAATTGAAAATACAACATATTTTCCTTCTGTTACATGTTTTCTAGTAGGCAGGCTTCCTGACCAGCTTTGCCAATTAAGTTATCTATGATTGAAAGCACTTGGGTTCTCAAATAAAAATCACAAAATGTACTGGCACACAAAAGAGTAAATATATAATTGTAACTAAATGAAAAACAATGAACAGTATTAGACAAAGACAAAGGTGTTAGAGGATTGATATTCTTAAAAGAAGGATATCATATATTACAAATGTAACCACATATAATGTACATTTTTGGGTCTCTAAAAGCAGGGTGTGTGTACTAAAAAAATGAAAAATGTCTTGGTTTATTAGATGTAATTTTAAAATGTGATGCTAAACTGGACAAATATGCATGAAGATAAAAATACTTTAGTGACACAAATAATTTTTTTATGTGGGCTACAGAAGGCGACCTGATATTGTAACAGGGAGATGTGACATATCACTGGGTTGGGGGGGTGGGCAGATGGATCCAAGGTGGTGATGGGGAACTCAAGGGTAGGAAAATTTTAGTTTAAGGTAATAGTTAATAAGCCTAGTACTTAATGCATGTGAAAAGCTATTGTTTCAGGAATTGTAGCTACGGCCCACTCTGACTCCAAAGACCACAGGTGATTGACCTTGGTGCCCCAGAAAAGACCATAAGCAGTCATGCTGGTGTCCGAACCATTGCGTTCCAAGGAGAGACAAGACATGGCCCAGGACACAGGTGAGAGGACACAGATTAAAAAAAAAAAAAATCATTGGTTGTGTGTTCGGAAATTGCCAGACTGCAGCTTTTATCCGATTAACCTTTCCTGAGTCCCAAATCCCTTACCTGCACTTTTGCCCCCCTTATAAGAAAGGCTGGCTTGAATGGAAAGGGAGGATGGTCAGTTAGGGCACAACCTGCTGTCTTCTCAAGTCACCAGCCATCTGAATAAAGTGCCCATAAAGATTCAATCCCTGTCACTGTTTATTGGGTCTGGTAGGTGACAGGCAGCATGAAAGCCAGCTTTTCCGGTCCCAGGGGCACAAAAAGCTGCCATCTTGGAGTGGGGAGAAAACCCTGAGGTAGCCTGAAAGACCTGCCTTCCCAGGAATAGGAGGGAGGGGCTGCAGGAGGAGGATGCCCCAGGCAACAGTAAACAAGCACAGCAAGTGAACCAGCCCAGCCTACCAGCCTGCATTGCCCCAGCAACCAAGCATCACAGCTTGTTGCAGCAGAAGAAAGCTTACTGAGACCTTGTGTCCAGAGAGAGAAATGTTTGGACAAAGGAAAAGACCCTCCTACTGGCTTCCGTCATGCATTGGACTTTGGACCAGGACTTTAAAAAAGGGCACAAGGAGACTTGCTCTTTCCTTGCCCTTGTTCGCCTGGTTGGGGGCTGGGCCAGAGGAAAGCTGCAGCTCTGCAGTGCATGGCATAGGTCCAGGATGGTGCCTCTTCTCCATGCACGGATGCGTGGGTCAAAACACTTGCTATCTCTGAGAGCACGAGAAGCCTTGGGCACTCAGGAGTTCTATGGATGGAGCCCACAGTGCATGGCCAGCCGCAGTTATCTGGCAGTGGCGTGGGTCCCAGGAAAGGGAAGAAGCTGTGGAGAAACAATGGCAATGGCAGCCCCACATGTGTGCACTCCAGGGAGAAAGAGCCCCTGAAGCTGGAAAGCCAGAGACCCATTTGTGTAACAGCCTTGGGCTCTAGGAGGACAGATAAGAATGGAGCAGAGGTCTGGACACTGACTCTGGTCTGAGGGGGCTGACTTCTTTCTGTGTTTTGATAAAGAGATTGGCCTGGAGCTGAGAAATCCCAAACTCTTCCAAATTGGACAACCTATTAATGAAGACTTTTTTCCTTCCCCACCAAGTTTTGTGTTATGCTTATGTTCAGCAGCAAGCAGCTGAATCCCACTTTGGTAACAATATAACTGATTAAATGCATATTACATTTAGGGAATAAATAACCATTAAAATAAGAAATTAGGGAATATGTGACTTCTGTAATGGTAGCATAATGAGCAATGTAAACCCACTCCTTAGGAAACAACCTTTAACTGGTGAAATTATTTTTTATAAACTATTTAAGATCTCTGCAAATGGTCTTAGGGCCTAAAGCAAACAAACAGTTACTAAAGAAACTCTTCTAAATCGTGATACCAACAGCGAGTCTGTGGCACATGATTATAACCTGCTTTCCCCTTCCTTCTTCTCTCTCATCTTAGCATTTTTTTTACAGAATCTCCAATTTGGATGGGTAGTGCCAAGAAAATGGAGCCTTTCTCACCTCATTTTCTAGTCAAGGGATATGCTGTCTCATCAGAAGGGGCAGGTTGCCAGCAATTCTCATGCTTATCGGCTCCACATTACAGAGGCTACATTTTCACATTTGAAGCTGAGAAATTAGTCTCTCTTGCAGGTGTTCCAGCTGGTCCAGGGACCTGAAGTTTTGAAACTTGGGTTCCTGGTTTCACGCAGGAAAGAATTAAAGTGCCAGCCAGTGTAGGGTTTAAAGTGAAAGAGATTTTATTAGTCAAGCAGTGAGACAGAGAGTGGTGACTTCACAGACAGAGCAGCCCTCCTTAGTGGGATTGACTTTTTCTTAATGAGGCTCATTTAATCAAAGGGT
The DNA here is from genome assembly GCF_022682495.2 of Desmodus rotundus. Classification (NCBI taxonomy): domain Eukaryota; kingdom Metazoa; phylum Chordata; class Mammalia; order Chiroptera; family Phyllostomidae; genus Desmodus; species Desmodus rotundus. The sequence continues at coordinate 76,030,903 of NC_071391.1, read as the reverse complement.
AGGGCATTCGATAAGGGGAAAAATATTCAGGAGTTTTTCAGGAAAGGGCTAAAGACATACTTTATTAAAATAGTCCAACCAAGTCACTAAAGAATACAACCACAAAGTTGAAATTCACAAATATCTCAACAGTTTGTTGTAAAAAAGTGAAGATTTTTGACTTACTGAAGAACTGAAAAAAGTTGTGTTCAGATTTATGCAAGGACTTCAAATATTGTCAAGGTCAATAACATCTATTTTGGAGAGAAAGAGAAATTTTAAGGAATTCGCTCATGCGATTTAAGGATTGTGGGGGAGATATTGAGGAAAAGCCCTAATGGACATGTACAGCACTGAGGTGATTGCTAGGGGAGGGGAGTATAAAGGGACTAAATGGTAATGGAAAAAAATACAATAAAGATTAAATTTAAAAATATGCAAAATATTTAAAGAACTCATATGACTCAACTCCAAGAAAACAAATAATCCAATTAAAAAATGGGCAAAGGACATGAACAGACACCTCTCCAAGGAGGACATACAGATGACCCATAGACATATGAAAGGATGCTCAGCACCACTGGCCATCAGAAAGATGCAAAGTAAAACCACAATGAGTTATCACCTCACTCCTGTTAGAATGGCCATCATTAATAAATCAACAAACAACGATGTGGACAAGGATGTGGACAAAAGGGAACCCTAGTGTGCTGTTGAGAATGCAGACTGGTGTAGCCGCTGTGGAAAACAGTATAGAATTTCCTCAAAAAACAAAAAATGGAACTGCATTTTGACCCAGCATTCCACTGCTGGGAATTTACCCTTAGAATCCCAAGACACCAATTTAAAAGAACGTATGCACCCCTATGTTCACAGCAGAGCTATTTACAATAACCACGTGCAGGAAACAGCCCAAGTGCCCACTAGTAGATGAGTAGATTGAAAAACTGTGGCACAATTATACAATGGAATGGTACGCAGCAGAAAGAAAGAAGGAACTCTGCCCTTTATGATGGCATGCATGGGACTGGAGAATATTACGCAGGCAAAATAAGCCAGTCAGTGAAAGAAAAATATCATAGGATCTTACCTATAAGAGGAATCTAGTGAACAAAATAAACTAACTAGCAAAATGGAAACAGACATGAAAACATGAAACAGACTGACACTAGCCAGAGAGGATGGGGGAGGGGGATGATGGTGGAAAGAAAGGTAAGGGACTAGACAAAGAAAATGTATGTATGACCCATGGACATGGACAATGGTGTGGACAATGGTGTGGAGATATGGACTGTGGGAGTGGGGGTTGCGCTGGGCAGAAGAGGTCAAAGGGGGAAAAATTGGGACAACTGTAATAGAATAACAATAAAAAATACATCAGATAAACACAGGACATCTGAATTAAGTATAGATTTTAGCTAGTAATAATTTATTAATATTTTTCAATAATTGCAACAAATATTCACACATGTTAACAATAGGGTAAGCTAGGTGTTGAGTATACAGAACACTTCTGTCTTCAGAATTTTCTGTAAATAGAAAACTATTATAAAATAGAAAGTATATTTTAAAAATCTATAGAGCAGGCTGGAAGACTGGAGACCTAGAGATTCTGGTAAGCAGGAATCTTGTAACTTGCGTCTGAAGTCTGCAAATTCAGGCAGAATTTCTATGTTGCTTTCTGGAGACAAAATCTCTTTGGGAGATCTCATTGTTTGCTCTTAATTCTTCAATTGAATAAGGCCAATACACATTGTGAAGGTTAATCTGCTCTACTTTAAGTCAACTGATTTAAATGTTAATAACATTTAAACATATTTTAACAGCAAGATCCAAACTAGCGTTTGACAAGACAGCTGGTCAGCATAGTGTAGCAGAGTTGACACAAAAATAACTATCATAGTCTTTTTTTTTCATAATTTAGGTGTTCTAGGAATTTATACATTTTGTGTAGTTTAACTACTTTGTTGTCTGCTCATGCCATGGGCAATCCTTTCATTATCTATAAAGATGGTACTGACGGTCCCACTTTAGTTTGTGTTTTGGATATTTGTGTATTCTGTCTTATATTTTTGGCTTTTGTCAATTTTGTTGCTCATTACAAAGAACCAAATTCTGTAGTTTTGTTGATGCTCTTTATTGCTTATCTAATTTTTATTTTATATTTCTCTGCTCCAATATTTATTATTTCCTCCCTTCTGCCAGCTTTAGGTTTACTTTGCTATTCTTTACTTAGTTCCTAAAGGTGTACATTTAGGATATTGATTAGATTTTTATTTTAATATAAAAGTTTACAGCCATAAATTTCCCTCTGAGCACTCTTTTTCCAAACCTCATAACTTTTTGGTGTGTTTGGTTTTTGTTTTTATTCATCTCTAAGTATATTTTGATGTCCCTAGTGATATCTTTTACTCGTGGGATATTTAAGTGTACATGTTTTAATTTTTACATAGCTGAAAAATTTCCAGTTTTTCTTCTATTATTCACTTCAAGCTGCATTTCATTGTTGTCAGATAAGATACTTTGTATGTTTTCAATTTTTTTAAGTGTATTGAGGCTTGTTTGTGGGTTAACATTTGTTTTACCCTGGAGAATGTCCTACATATTTTTTTTAATTAAACATTTTTTTTATTGTTGTTCAATTACAGTTGTCTGCATGTTTTCCCCACCCCTCCACTCCACCCCAGCCAAACCCACCTCCCTCCCCTGCCTCCACTCTCCCCCTTAGTTTTGTCCATGTGTCCTTTATAGTAGCTCCTGTAAACCCCTCTCCCCACTATCCCCTCCCCACTCCCCTCTGGTTATTGTTAGATTGCTTTTAACTTCAATGTCTCTGGTTGTATTTGTTTTGCTTTTTTCTTTTGTTGATTATGTTCCAGTTAAAGGTGAGATCATATGGCATTTGTCCCTCACCACCTGGCTTACTTCATTAAGCATAATGCTCTCCAGTTCCATCCATGCTGTTGTAAAGGGTATAAGCTCCTTCTTTCTCTCTGCTGCGTAGAATTCCATTGTGTAAATGTACCATAGTTTTTGGATCCACTCATTTGCTGATGGGCACTTAGGTTGTTTCCTATGTACTTTTGAAAAGTGCTGTTGTTGGTGAAGTGTTTACACACATTTATGAGTGCTTCACATACGTCTAGTTGGCTTGTCGTGTTTTTCGGGTCCTCCGTTTCTTGTTGATATCTGTCTAGAAGTTTTGTGCCTTATGGACAATGATGTACTGAAGTGTCAACAATTACTGTAGGGCTATTTCTCTATTCAATTTTATCTATGACTATTACAGAACCAAAGGGGGTTTCAGCTGCCTGCTGCCACCAAAAGGCAAACTCTAGATGCATAAGCTGATGACAAAGGAAAGAGGATTTTTTATTCAGATGCTCCATGATCTGAGAGAATGGCAGACTCTTGTTCAAAGCCCACTCCTCCATAAAACCAAGACAAAACCCAGATATCTTCAGCAAGACCAAAACAAAAGACAGAATCCAGAGTTCCTGTTACCATTTAAAGGACTGTCCTTTTTGACCCTCAAGCAGCTGCTGAGCTGTTATCCTGTTAGCTTAGCTTTTTCTGGTTGCTCTCTGACTTCAGGCTCTCTCCCATTTCTGCATGTGGGTCCAGTGCTGCCTTCGGCCATGTGGCTTCTATGGATACAAGGTCTCTCAAACATACTGGCCAACCTGTTTACTAGATGGGTAAGAGCCTGTCCCTTCATTCACCTGGGTTTGTATTTGTTTCAGGCATGGGTTTGTATTAGTTTCAGGCCTGGGATAAACCAGGTGCTTTGTCAGAATGCCCAATTAACTCCCCAAACTTCTGCGTGCTCTGGTTGGGTCCACCTCCTTACCAATCCCTTCTTTTCCCCAAGCTTGAATGACAGGCCCCTTTGATCCAGCATCTCTCCTGCTGCCATTATGACCTCCATGGCACATGTGCCTGCCTTTCCCTGGTCCCACCCGCAATCAGGTCCTGGAAGGGGATAGAAGGGATTTCCCCCCTAATCAATTATCTTGCCAGCCTTGTGTGTGTTCAGTGCAATACCTCCTCCTGCCACCATCTTGCCCTGTGGTGGGTGATTGGCCTCCAGGGGCAGGATGCTCTGCACTGGGTGTGGAGCAGTGGGCATGAGCTTGGTTATCAGGGCAATGCAGCCACACCCACTGCCTCACCATGGCCCCAGGCAGTTCACAGTCTCTGACTCCTCTGGGGGCCCATGCTGTTCCCTGTCCTCCACTTGCTCTCGGCAGTTTGTCCAGCCTATCAATATCATGATGGCTTTATATATTCTGGGGCTGTGGTATTTGTGGTTGCAATTGCTATAATGATTTCACCCTTTAATCTGTATCTAATGCCTTATTTGTCTTTCATAACAGTTTTTGAATGAAAATGTGTTTTGTCTGATATTAGCATAGCTACCATACCTCTTCTTGGGGAACCATATACATGATATTTTTTTTCATTCTCTCTCTTTCAATCTGTTTGTGTCTGGATCTAGTGAGTATCTTGAAAACAGTGTAAATAGTTGGATTATGTTGTACAGTTGTTATTTTATCTGTCCTGTCAATCTCTGGCTTTTGATTGGAAATTTCAATCATTTAATTTGAAAGTAGTTACAGAAAAGGAAGGACTTTTGCTGTTTTCCTATTATTTTTATATGTCTAATAATGTTTGTCCCTCATTACTGCATTCCTTTGTGTTTAGTTGATTTTTCACAGTGATGGATTTTTATTTTCTTCTCATTGCCTTTTGTTTTTTTTTAGACATTTTCTTTGTAGTTACCACTGGTATAACAATAAACATTCTAAAATTATGGTTCTAATTGATACCAACTTTTCTTTAATCACATACAAAAACTCTGTTCCTTCACAGCTTTGTTCTCCCTTTGCCTTATATTGTTGTTATTGCATATTAATTTTTTATATATTGTACGCCTAATAGCATAGATTTATAATTGTTCTTATAAATTTGTCTTTTAAATTCTGTAAGACATAGGTGGCAAACACAAGGCCCACGGGCTGAATCCGGCCCTCTACCTTGTTTATCCTGCCCGGCACCTTGTTTCTACCCGGCAGCAGCGCCGAGCTCTTGCTTAACTGTTTAGGACTGTATAAGTTACATTTGTACAGTCCTAAAATTACATTCAGCCCTGGTGAAAATGAATTTGACATCCCTGCCATAAGAAATGTGATCTGACCTATAAGTGGAACCTAATCAACAAAATAAACAAGCAAGCAAAATATAACCAGAGACACTGAAATTAAGAACAAACAGACAGTAACCAGGGGAGATGGCAGGGGATAATGGGAGGAAAGGGGGGAAAGGCTTTCAGAAACAACTACAAAGGACACATGGACAAAAAAACAAGGGGAAGTTGGATCAAGAGTGGGAGGTGGGGATGGCTGGGATGGGGGGAGTGGTTGTAGGAAAATGGGGACAATTGTACTTGAACAACAATAAAGTTTAAAAAAAGAAATGTAAAGTAAAATTACAAATTAACAATATAATTTTACTGGATTTTCTATTTGGCCAGATATTTATAATATTTGTAATTATCAGATATCTTTACTTATTAATATAGCTTTCAATTACTGTCATCTTTTTATTTAACCCCAAAGGACTTCCCTAGCATTTATTGTAGATAGCAGGTCTAATGGTTAATGGATTAATAAATTCCATCAGCCTTTGTTTACCCAGGAATGTCTTAAATTCTCCCTCGTTTTTGAAAGACATGTTTTCTGGATACAGAATTCTTAGGGTTTGTTTGTTGTTTAATTTATTTTATTTTTCTTTTAGCACTTTCAAATGCCATCCCATTGCTCTTGGCATTCATGGTTTCTGAGGAGCAATTGGCTATTGATCATATTGTGAATCCCTTTTACTTAATAAATTCTGTCTCATTTGATGTTTTCGAGATTTTATTGTTTTCTTTGTCCTTCAACAATCTAATTATAATTTGTTTGGTTGGGGTCTATTTGGGTTCATCTTACTTGGATTCATCAAGGTTTTTGATTTGTAGATTCTGTCCTCAGTCAAGGCTAACATATCCTCACCTATTATTTTGTCAAATTTTTTCCATAATATGCATGATAGTCCACTTAATGATGTCCTACAAATTAATTAGTCTCTGTTCACTTTTTTTCACTTTCCTCTGATCTTCAAATTCAGTAATTTCACCTGCCTGATGTTCAAGCTTGCTAGTCTTCTCTTACGCCTGCTCAAATTTGCTATGGAGTTCTAGTGAATATTTTGTAGCAGTTATTTTAGCTACAGAATTTATATTTGCTGTATTATAATTTCTATATTTTTATTGATATTCTTATTTTGATACCTTGTTTTCCTAATTTCAAATAGTTTATGTTTTTCTTTACCTCTTTGACTATTTTTAAACTATTGTTTAAAAGACTTGTTTTAGTAAGTGACTTCATCAGGGATAGTGTTTTCGATTTGTTTTTTTTTAATGTGTCATATATTTCTGTTTTTTGTAAACATTATATTATTTGTTGAATAATGGAGATTTGAATACCATAGCATCTTAACTATGAGAATCAGATTATTTCTTTACTCTAGGATTTACTGTATTTTTTAAAATTTACTAATGTCTGTAGCTGTACATTTGTTTAGTGACTTTGAAACAGTGTTTTTTACAAAGATAGCATTCTTTTGTGTGTGTTGTTACTGAAGTTTCTATTTCTTAGCTTGTGTTCAGCTAGTATTTTTACCCCATAGATGAAGCAATCACTTCTGACCATCTACAAAGTGACTCAGTGTCAGGATATTTATTCAATGCTTACTGAGCTGGGCTTGCACTGAGTCTGGGGATGGACCTGAGGTGAAAGATAATGGTCTTCTCGGGTCATTTCTTAATATCTAACCCCAGGCTTGCACATGTATTTCTCAATTCTCCAATACACATGGTAATTTTGAAAGTCCTAATTTCCTGAAAAAACTCTCCTATGCACTTGTTTCTGGGTCTCAGGATTCTGTTGTGTATTTTTATCCATAATCTATTACCTCAGGTCTCTGGATTGTTTACTTGGCTTATGGTGGTTTCAAACAATGCCCACCACTTTCTGGTCTTAGTTATGAATATTGTGAAATAGATACAAGCATTCCAAGCTCTTTAAATACATTTATGGTATAAATGAATTCACATTGTCATCTATAACATCTGTACCTCACAAAAAGTAAAGTAATATGGCATAATCAATATCTTTGTGCATAAAAATATATATTTTCTTTGCTTTCTAGCAAATATCTATGGAGTAGGAAAAAAGGACATAAGCAAAAGGAGGAAATAAACATGCTTTCTCCCTTTTAATGTTTTAGGGATTAAAAAAGGAAGATCTGATTTTCTTTCTCATTACAAAAGTAAAGGATCCTTTATCCAGTAAAAAATCTACATAAACATTGCCCTGTGAATACAAAGAAGAATAATCAAATGCACTGCTATTGTTTTCAAGAGAAGATGCAAGGAATTATGTCAAGTAAAATGAATATTTCAATAGATTCCCCACGGGCTATCCAACAGCTGTCTAATAGCTTCTGTTCAATCATTTGATGATGTGTCAACAATAATACATCCATGCATGATTACTCTTTCTAAATTCTGATCCACAAAATATTCACTGAATGGATGTACAAGAATGCATGCTGAATGTTTCCTGTGAAGATTCTTCCACAAAATACATATGATCATGCAGGAAAAAATTGTCTGCTTTGGCATGGTGCACGTGGAAGTCTGTGAACTATCATGACAGCTTCCATCTAAAGTGAATAGAATACTAAAAAGGAAGTAAGACAGGTACATTGTGCCTGGAGTAAACTACCATTAGCGTGACTACTAGGTGTTATGATGAAACACTGGGAGGAGGGAAACAAATGCTGTCCTTGGTCTATAGTGATTTACTGCCTTTCCTGTAACTACTGTGATGTTGGAAAAAGAGGCTTGTTTTCTTTTCTGATAGTTAATCATTAATGTTAAAAAATGTGCAGGGTGGGATTCTCAATAGCACTCGGAGCTTTTATTCCTCATACACAAATTTAATCTCCCTCCTTTATACTACTTAAGAAAAGTTTAAAGCTCATACTGGGCTTTTATTTTCAAAATGAAATATGAACCAAAAAATGAATTCAAAGAGAATAGATAATATCAAAATGATAAAATAAGCTGGCTTATGAAGCAACAGCTTCCCCCATGTTAGAAGTTCTTAAGCAGTTTCCCTATCAGAGATGCTGTCAATAGTATTTCCTTCTACAGTAGAATTCTGAATTAGATGGCAGGTAAATTCAATTAGTGCCATTAAAAGTAGGTACTTAGAGAAGTCACTTGATCTTTTCCTGCTTTTTTTTTTCTGCACAGTGTAGAGTGCTTTACTGATTATAACTATACATATTTTATAGGCATTTATTTATGATTTGTGAGCCTTTGAGGTAAATACTGTCACCGAGTGTCATTGATTTTTCTTCTTAAATCCATACTAAATGTAGAAATTTGGGGAGAAGAAAAAGTGCAATGTGACTGAGCTTTCTTACTTATGCAGTTTTTGGGACAATGCTCCAACCAATTGAGACACCCGGCCAGGGCTACTTACGCAGTTTTTAAAATCTGTTAGTCAATAGCTAACATGGGATAACCAGGATGATGAAAAATTGGAGACATATAGAATTTGAGTTGTTCATGGGCATCAGGAGAAGATATTAAATGTGATTGAGGAGCACTGGGATTGTAGATCAAGATATGTGAGTTAAAAGTCTATTGCAGGATATTAGCCATATGGTAATCTCAGATTATTAGGGTCTTGAATATGAGCTCAGTGGTTGAGTAGTAAGAAGGAACAGAGAAATACCTCTTTAGAGTATCACGGAAGCACAATCTTCAATATTTGGTTCCTAATAGCTCCACTGATGTGAAACAACGTTTATGTAAGCAAGCCCAGGCGTGCTTCCCTAACTTTTTATTAAGCATGCCTGGGCTGTGGCTTGGGCTGGTAGTAACCACGGTTTGGAGGTGGGGGGTGGGGATGATGTTGCCATATTTGGTTGTGAAATTGGCAAATATAGAAGTTATGGAAAATGAATATGCAAGAACCGAAGAGAATTAATTAATCCAAGTTAATGCAGAAGTAATTTTTCAACATTCTCTACTTTGAGAGTTTATTGAGCATTTACATATGTTTAGAAGTAAATAACACAGTACATCACAGACCTCATTTAATTGAATGAAAACAATACATAAGTTTAGTGATTTAATAAAGTTTACTGCTCACCAAATGCTTTTTTTGCAAACTTGAATAATTTTTAAATATATTAATCTTTTTGGTTTGACCTAATAAAATACAAATTCCTTCATGGCAAATGTAATTTTAATTATGCTTTTCAGTAATTTAAATTTAGTTAATGTATCACTAATAAATGTATCTGATTTTTTTTTTCTTTGTGGGGTTTCCTTATCTCAGTTTCTCACCTAGATATTCACATTGGAATCCTTCTGCTTGTTTTTTTGTTTGTTTGTTTGTTTTCCATTTAAGCATGGTTTACATGCTCTGGCTCTTATACTCTATTAATCTTCCCTCTATTTTCTGTGTGTACATGTGTGTGTCAATCCCAATTATTATTCAAGAAATAAATGAGATGGAATCATTGTTTCACTAGATTTTACACAAATCTTTATAAGAGTACATGCGGCAGCTTCTAATTTGTGAAATTGGAAACTAGAATTATTCAACCTCTAGTATATAATTAGTACCTCTGAGAACAGAGAGGAAGCAAAATCTTACATTTTTCAAGTCCCTAATGGATATTACATATTATGCTCTGATGATGCATAATGTGATGCGTCCTCTCATAACAGACTTTGTTTACATCACGAGCAGATGTTTGTGTTTACTTAGATATAATTTGGAGTGACATCCTGTGATGAAGTCCAAAATTCATTTCTCTGTCATTTTTTAATGAGGTGCAATATAGGCTTGGAAATACATCTCCAGAGAACTTTTATCATGAAATCTGATGATGTATTTTAATTTCTCTTTCCTATCATATTTTAAAATAAAAATAATATTAAGTTTGACAATAGAAGGTAGTGTATTCAACTGTCCATTTAATGCAAGAACCTCCTGTTAGCATTGTAAAAATTGGTCCATCCAAATTTATGTCAATTCTAATGGTTAGGATGTTTTGTTTTATCTTCATTTTCTTCCAAGCTAATAAATTCCAATTACATTAATTACTTTAATTAGTCCTTCTATGGCACCATCTCTACATCCTTTGTAAACTTGGTAGTTCTTTTAATAATCCTGGTTTGTAAATACCTTTCTTGAACTTTGTTATGCTTTTACCATATAAGTGAAACAACCAAAAAAGTCACCTAATTTAATAAAATACAAACTAAAAATTAAAAAAAATGTTTTTAATATTCTTCCTTTTTAAAAAATAAGCATTTCATTTTAGACTAATTTTAGATTTGTAGGAATATTATGAAATATAGAGAATTCTTATTATTCCACACCTAGATTCCTTTATTGTTAACATCTTACATTTGTAGGTATATTTTCATAATTAATGAACAACTATTAACCAAAGTCTATGTATATATTCTAATTTGTTGTGTATATATTAGGTTATATGACAAATGGGAATTAAAGTTGCAGGAGCAATTAAGGTTGTTTATCTGTTGATCTTAAAATAGATTCTTCTGAATTTTCCTGGCGAACTCAAAGTAACTATACGGTCTCTCTCTTTTTGTTAGTTAAAAATATGAAATTTTAATTTTTCAAGAAGCACAGTCTTTATTTCAAAGCTTTAGATTTTAAAAGTCAAATTAATTACAGTCTTTATTATTATTGAATTTCTGTGAAATAACTTTACTTGAACTCTGAGATAATTATATGTAAAATATTATGCACACATACTATGAAGTGAATCACTTTTAGTGCATGTTTTTATTATGCACCTGCCATATTTCAAACACTGGGCTGGTGCTAGAAAGAGCAAGGATGGATCTCTGCCACTGAAATTCCCATGGTGTTGTCCATGAGGCTTGGTGGTTCCCGCCTTTATCCTGTAACAAGGTTTACACGAAGGATTGACTTATGGCCTGTCACTGGGAATGTCCTTTGAGCAAGAGAAGGGCAGTAGAAGTTTCTGAAAGGAGAAGATAAAGGTACAAAGTCTCTTAAATGTGCAAGAGGGAAGCAGAAGACAGCATAATGTGATGTGAGAACTCAATTCACTGTTTCTGAATTTGAGAACAAAATGAAGCAGATAAGCCATGGGAAGCTGGCAATCTCTAAAACCTAGAAAGAGCAAGTTTCGAAATAGATTCCCTCTCAGGTTACCAACACCTTGATTTTTGTTCAGTGTGACTCATTTTGGGTTTTGGATTACAGAACTGCAAGAAAATAAATTTATACTGCTTTCATTCAAGAAGTTCACAGTAATTTGTTAAGGCAGCCATAGAAAACTAATACACTTGGTTTTTAACATAATGGCCTTTTTCTGTTTCAGGATATGTTACATTTAGTTATTATATATTCCAATATTCTTTTCTTTTTTCTTTTTTCACAAAGGTCAGGACTCCCTTTTGATTTTCCTTCATAGTCTTCATCCCAATACTTTTCTGGCATGGCTGATTTTGGTGTCGGATTTGTAGAGGGCATGGACTAACCAAATTATTTACCCCTTTGGACAACCTCCACCCACCATCCCCCAGATAGTCTCCAGCCAAACTGATGGGAGGTAAATAACTGATGGCAGATTCCATGATCTAAAAATGGTTCAACTTATGTTTCAGATTCTGGCTGAGCCACATCTTTACTTATTTTCATACCAGGCTCTATCATACTTCTTTGATTTGCTCTTCTAGGGAATAAAATCCTGGCTATGTCTCCACTTTCAGGGAATTTTATACATGGCAAATTCCAATCACCTTTAAGTGGATAACATAACCTTTGCTCTGAAGAATCTCAGAGCCCAGTGTAGGAGAAAAATTAACCAGATAGTTTTAAGACATAAGTTCTAAGATACTGATAGACTTGGGTATACTGGTTTGGGTTCTAGTGTAATTCTTGGTGGCATTCTTGCAGGAGGTCCAGTACGCTCTTCACAAACACTGGTGTGTCTCTCAATTAGGTAAGAAGCTTTTTCAACTTGCAGATAAGAAGTCAAGTATGATGGGTCTACTGAATTTATTAAACAAGTTACTTAAAATTTTTATCCATTAATGATTATATGAAATTAAATTTACTTTTTTGGCCATAAGTTTTGGTTATGAAACTTTCTAAGACATTTTATATCTGCAAATAGGAATAAACCTAAATAATGACTTTTTTGAAGACCACCAACTGGGTCATAGTTGCTTCCATGATCCCCAATCCCATCCTTCTTACTGCAAACAGTAACCTCTATAGTGTATCTTTATCTTACTAGTCATATTTCAGAAGTATTTCTTAATGGTCAGTAGCTGTATCTTTTAAGGGTTTATTTTAAATTCATATCAATTACTATTATTCAATGAAATTAATAATTTGAGTTTAAAATCTTCAATCCTATTCATGTCATATAAGCATGCAAGTCAATTTAATATATAGCAAAACTAAATGTTTTGTCATAAATTAATTCTTATGATGATATAAAAACGTTATGTTTATCTTAATTTTTACATTCTAGAATCTGATCAACAGTAATTATGCATGATGACATACTGGGACAAAATAGTTAAAAAATTTTCCTGGAATAGAAAATCTTACTAAATTAATTTGAATGAGTGATACATATAAATGTTCATATTTCAAATAAAATGTTTCAATACAACAAATATTAATTGAGCACCAATTCTAGATAATATGATGCTGGACCCTGTGGGGAAAACGAAGATAAATATGATCCATGAAGTCCATGGGCACAAAAACACTGAGGAGCCTAATATGTGCATGAGAAATTCTAAGGCAAATTGTGAAAAGTGTTATAATAGAACTAAAGAAAATGCTATTGATAATAGAAAATATATAAATTAATTCATTCCAGTGTAGCGAACATCCTGGCTAGTTCCCTAGAAGAGTCATTAGTTTGTCTTTGGCGACATTAATCCTTCCAATTGATTCATATTCTCCCTTTTACATCCTGTCACTGAAATATTATGAAGATAGACAATATATTACATCATAATAGTATACATAGGCATATAAATACATATATATATTATATAGTTATATATATGATATAATATCACATACATACATAAAACCCTTGAGGGTAGAGGCTATTATTTTTGTTAATTTTCCTTAATGTGACATGGTTGTCTACATTTCTTGAATTTAAAAATAAATAAAAAATGTAGACCAAGAATTACACAGAAGATTGAGCACTATACTCACTCACCTCAAATTCATAGGCTTCAAAAATGTATCTTGGGATAATTGAAACTTGTTCATGTAATGAAAGAAATACTTTTTTGAGTTATAAGAAATAATGAAGAGTTGTAAAAAGCAGACATCATCAAAAATTGGCTTGCTTCTTATCATGCTTACTAAATATAATATACATGCCATAGTAAACAAAACAAATACAAGCATATATATATTAAAGTTTCAATGAGGGTGACCCTGGCCAGTGTGGCTCAGTTAATAGGAGCATCATTTCGTAACTGAAAACTTAAAGGGTTCCGTTCCAGTCAGGCCATATACATAGGTTATGACTTCATTCCCTAGTTGGGGAGCAAAAGTCTTGGGTCTGAATGTGTATGGGAGGCAATCAATCAATGTTTCTCTCTCACATCAATGGTTCTCTCTCTCCCTTCCTCTCTCACTTTCTCTCTGAATGCAATGAAAAAAAAATGTTCTTGTAATCCTCAACAAAATATTGGCAAACCTCATCCAGCAATATGTTAAAAGGATCATATACCATGATCTACTGGTATTCATCCCAGGGATGAAAGGATGGTACAGTACTTGCAAATCAAAAACATAATACATCATATAAACTAAAGGAAAGGCAAAAGTCACATGATAATATCAATAGATGCTGAAAAAGCATTTGATAAGGTACAGCACCCATTTATGATAAAAACACTCAGCAAAGTGGGAATAGAGGGAGCATACCTCAACACAATAAAGGTCATATATGAGAGACCTACAGCCAACATCATACACAATGGGCAAAAATTAAAAGCTTTCCCACTAAGATCAGAAACAAGAAAAGGGCATCTGCTTTTACCATGTCTATTCACCATTGTACTGGATGTTCTAGCCACAGTGACTGGACAAGAAAAATAAATAAAAGGCATCCATATTGGAAAGGAGGAAGTAAAGCTGTCACTGTTTGCAGATGACATAATAGTGTACACAGAGAACCCTAGAGACTCCACCAAAAAACTACTTGACCCAAAGAATGATTTTGGGAAAAGAGCATGATACAAAGAAAATACTCAGAAATCAAAGGCCTTTTTGTACACCAACAATAAAATATCAGAAACAGAAATTAGGGGGGAAAAGCCCATTTACTATAGCACCAAGAAAAATAAAGTACCTAGGAATAAACCTAACTAAGGAGGTAAAAGACCTGTGCTCAGAAAACTACACAAAACTGAAGAAAGAAATTAAGGAAGACACAAATAAAGAGAAGCATATACTGTGTTCATAGATTGGGAGGATTAATATAATCAAAATGGCCATACTACCCAAAGCAATTTATAGATTCAATGCAATTCTTATTAGAATACCAATGACATATTTCACAGGTATAAGGCAAATATTTCAAAAATTTATTTGGAACAATAAGTGACCCTAAATAGCCACAACAATTTTGAGAAAGAACAAAGCAGGAGGGATCACAGTACATGATATCAAACTACATTAAAGGCCACAGTAATCAAAAGAGTCTGGTACTGGCTGGAACAGACACATAGATCAATGGAACAGAATAGGGAGCCCACAAATAAACCCATGTCTCTATGGTCAATTAACATTTGACAAAGGGGGCAGGAGCATAAAATGGAGTAAAAATAGCCTCTTCAGTAAATGGTATTGGGAGATCCAGACAAGTACATGCAGAAAAGTTAAACTAGACCACCAACTTATACCATACAGAAAAATAAACTCAAGATGGATAAAAGACTTTAAATAGAAGTCATGACACCATGAAAGTCCTAAAGGAAAACATAGGCAGGAAAATTTTAGCTATCCCACAGCAATATTTTCATCGATACATCCCCAACAATGAAAATATCATAAACACAAAAGGGCAAGGGATATAAGGAAAGAATAAACAAATGGGACACATCAAATTAAATATTACTGCAAGTCTAAAGAAAACATCAATAAAATGGAAAGGGAACCAAATGTATGTGAAAACATATTTACCAATGATCCCTCGGACAAGGGTTTGATCTCCAAATTATATAAAGAACTCACACGACTCCACACCAAGAAGACAAGCAACCCAATTTTAAAAAGGCAAAAGACCTGAACAGACACTTCTCCAAGGAGGACATAAAGAGGGCCCAGAGACACATGAAAAAATGCTCAGCATCAGTAGCCATTAGAGAGATGCAAATTAAAACCACAATGACATAGTACTTCACACTGGTGAGAATGGCCATCATAAACAAATCAACAAACAACAAGTACTGGTGAGGTTGTGGAGAAAAGGGAACCTTAGTACACTGTTGGTGGGAATGCAGACCATGGAAAACAGTATGGAATTTCCTCAAAAAAACTAAAGACGGAACTTCCTTTTGATCCACCTTTCCCACTGCTGAGATTATATCCTAAGAACCTGAAACACCAATTCAAAAGAACCTATGCACCCCAATGTTCATAGCAGCATTATTTACAATAGCCAAGTGCTAGAAACAGCCTAAGTGCCCATCAGTAAATGAGTGGAACAAAAAACTGTGGTACATTTACACAATGGAATGTTACACAGCACAAAGAAAGCAGTAACTCCTACCATTCACAATAACATGCATGGAACTGGAGAGCATTATTCTAAGTGAAATAAGCCAGGCAGTGAAAGATAAACACCATATGATCTCTCCTACAAGTGAAACCTAATCAACAAAACAAACAAATGTGAAAAATAGAACCAGCGACATGGAAATAAAGAACAAATTAACAGTGACCAGAGGTGAGGGGTGCCAATGAGGGAAAGAAGGGGAAGGGTCAAGTGAAGGGACATGTATAAAGGACCTCTGGACAAGGACAAAGTGGAGGGAATTGAATGTGGGAGGGCAGGGTGGGCAGGGAAGGGAGAGTAATGAGGGATTAAGGATGGCAACTGTAACTGGATAATAATATATATTTTTTAAATGTCCTTGGGTGAGCATAAAAAAGTTTCAGTGGGGGTGGAAATGTCATAATCTGGGTATCCAAAACTAATCAGCTTTAAATTAAGACTATATAGTTTTTGCCTTGTATATCCTTAATTAATCTTTTCTTATTTCAATCCAGAAATTTGTTTTAGTACTTTTAGTGAAATCCCTGAGTTGAAATTCTATTTCCATTTATATTATATTCAGTAAAGGAGTAAGAGGTTAGCCAAAGCATTTTGCATACTCCATTGTACTGATATTGGCAATGTTGAAGTGGAAATATTATTTAAGTTTATAAATGATTCTTTCTACCCAGAGTAGTAATGAGAGTCCAATTTATATATTGGTTCATTTAAAATAATAAATTTTTAAATTTTTTTATCAGTCTATAATGTAAAGTTTTTATATATACACATTAAGTGAGAATTTCTCATTAATTTCACAAAAATATTTTTGCCCAGTGAGGTAAAATACTTTAAAATTTCTTACATGTACAATAAAATGTCATTTGCTTCAGTGTCTTTTTAGTCTAACATATAGCCTAAGAAAAAGTATTTTTGCATGCATATGACATTTGTTAACAAGTGCTTTTCATGCACTTATGTTAATAAACACACCTATAAAAGAAAAACTCAGCTGTTTAATTATGAAAATATGTATGCATAGTTTGTTACACACATTCAAAATTTGTTTCAACTTGGTGAAACACTAGCTTGCCTAATTGATCTGAATTTTAAACATTTTTCTGAAAGTTAAAGGTGGTTAGAATATGTGAATTCTTTCATGTCATAGTAAATACAGTGTTGTCATTTAGAAACAAAATATCTTTATTCTTTTACAAAGTTCACCTTCAATTATACACTGCCAGAGCTGATAAAATAGTCCATTTTAAAACATGGATTTATGGGCAGACATAGTAAGAAAATAATATTCATTTAAATCTCTTTGACACATAACTTCAAATATAACTTCTGGAAAGACCAAGAAAGGTAATAAAGAACAGATATATTGATAGAAACTCAATTTAAAATTAGTTTCATTTATTTTTAAAAGAGATATTTATTGAAAAATAATAAAAATATATATCCAATACCTCTCCTAACTTAGGTTTTATCATGTATTAAATGGGGAAGATGGAATCACATAATGCATCTATTAGTGTCTGGTCGAAGCAAGCACCTACTCTAAGTTTGCTAGCTTATTATTATCTACACAAGGAAAGGGGAGAGCAAATGTTAGCCATTTTTATCTTTTCATTTTATTACCTGAGGTAAAAGGAACCTTTAACAGTCACTTTCTTTTCCCTTTCTGTGTGGGTAGATATTACTATAGTACTAGACTTTGAAGTTTTCTACTTGAAAGGGATGAAGTATACTCATTCAGTGTTCTATTAAGTGAAATAAGTCAGGTAGAGAAAGACAAATACTCTATGGTTTCACTTATATGTGGAATCTAAGAAAAACAAAGAAACAAACCAAAGCAAAACAAAAAACGGACTCATAGAAACAGAGCCCCAAAAGATGATTACCAGAAGGGAGGGGGTAAGGAGATGGGTAAAAAGGATGAAGGGTGAGGGGACTAAATGGTGCTGGAAAAAATACAATAAAGATTAATTAAAAAATATTGTGATAACATTGCAAGGTGACAGATCATGACTAGAATTAGTGAGGTGATCATGTTATAAGGTATATTGTCAAATCACTACGTTGTACACCTGAAACTAGTATAACCAGTATAATAGTGTATATCGACTATACTTAAATATTTTTTTAAAAAAGTTCTAGCAGTCAGAGTTCTAAAATAGTCCCTGAGATTATTCATTGCCAGTTCCAGCTCTTTATAATCCTCTTCCCTTAAATGTAGGTGGACCTGACCTAATCAGGTAACCCCTTTTTAAAGAGGGTCCGGAGGTCAGAGAAAAAAGAAATCAGATTGAAAATACAGGAGAGAGGACGATGAAGGGCTCTGTGTGAATTGGTGTAAGAATGGGCTCTAACAACTGAGAGCAGCTCCTGATCCACAGACAGCAAGAATACAGAGACCTGTCACACGACGGCAACAAAATGAAACTTCCCACAACTGAAGAGAACTTGGACATAGATTTTTCCCTAGTAGAGTTTCCAGATAAGGATGCCCTTAGTCAACACCATAATTTCAACCTTATGAGACCCTGAGCTGAAGACCCAACTGAATTATACAAGATTCCCATGAAAATTGTACTTCATTTTAGACTAATTTTGTGTAATCTGTTACTCAGCAATATAAAGCAAATACAAGAGAAGAGGAGTGGTCTTTTTAGTTTAACATGCGATTTGAGGGCATCTGATATATGTTGGTCACTGTCACAGATCTTGCTGTCACAAAGCCGAGTGCCTTTCAATTCTGTGAAATAGTTAAGTAGAAATATGTGGTGTACAAATGATGCGGTCGAAAATAGGTGAGGAGGGTCATGAGATAGCTAGGGAGAGGGTAAGGGAGACTTGGGAAGCAGGGGAGTTCTCAGAGACTATTTGCTGGGTCTGATGCCAGAGGAAGGTTGGGGGTGGGGCCACGATGAAAACAGGCCACGTGGAAAAGTTGGCTCTTGATCTCAGACATTCGCCGCTCAGAAACCAGTTTGAACTTGGCACAATTAATAACATTTCTACTGGGTTGGAATGCACTCGATGTGTGCAATCTTACAAGGCAGTAAGTTTCAAAGTGTGGTCCATTACCTGTACCCCCAGGACTTTCTCTTGGACAGGTGAGGAGGCAGAGTAATTAATTGAGTACAATCTCTGCAGAGGGATGGAGATCCTTCCCAGAAATTAAAAAGACCAGTCAGCTTGTCAATATTAACAACAGCTGGCTGAATTTTGCCAGCTATTGTTATTGCATTGTTTCTCTAATATATTGTGGAAAAAATATCACACAAGAACTTGATAATTATGAAACTTCCTGCATCCCATTTTGAATCTAAGTCTCTGGAAGTGGGTGAAGTTCCACTGTTATTAAACTCTTTGTTGATGAGTCTTTGTCACATTAAATCAGAGAAACATTGCCTTATAATTACCTTGTGTATCCTATACTGTTCCTACCAATGTGGATAACTTTCTTGTCTTGATGCCCACTCAGCTGATTTTCCTGCTTCCTCTTCTGTAAGGGATAGATTCCTGAACTATTCTGACTCAGTATGACCCGACTTAGACCTGCTAAATGTTTCTACCATTTGTGATTCAGCTGTATCAAAACTGCTTTGGTCCCCTGAGAAATGACTATTGTACATATTACTTAGTTGGACATGAGAGCATTTATTAATTTGTATCAAGATATTACAACAGTACAATATATTTCAGAAAAAATGAATATGTTAAAAAGAGGGTTTAGCTATAATAGACTGTCCATATCCAAAGAAGTCAAAGCATAAAAGTAAAAAGAGAAGAGCTGATAGCAAAAAACAAAATATGAACTGTTATCTATTATTTTTGTTTTTCTTCATAGAGAGCATTACTTCGTATATATCTCAGTTTTCAAGAACAATCCGTTGTTTTTGTTCAATGTTTCCTTATGATCAGACTCAGATCATGCACTTTGTCCTAGATTAGTGATTTCAACCGGTGTGCCGCAAGGATTTTTTAAAACATAAAATACCTGACTATTTAGTCAGGGGCACTGACCTCTCTCCTTTAGATTGTCAAATAAAAAAGAATAGTAACAGCCAACACAACAATAGCTGTCCAGTGTGAATGAATCAAAATTATGCCTATTTTTGTCATATCAGCAAAAAAATATATATTTGGGTGTGCTGCAGAATTTTAGTAATTAGTTTATGTGTGCCATGAGATGAAAAAGGTTGATCATCTCTGTTCTGGAGTATCACAGGATTGATGTTCTTATTTCATTTCCTCCTCCCATTGTTGATTTGTTCATTTGCCCCACTATTAGTAGCCATACTTTAATCACTCAGTAAAGACAGAATTTCTAGATATCTTCATCATGAAGTTACATGTTTTTCTTTTGTAAATAAATATTTTATGAGAAAATTCTTTGAGGCTTCATAAACTCTTATTCCTCATCCCACTTTCTCCCAATAGTTCAGCATCCATTGACGGTTTTATCTTGCATAAATATTTATTATGATGATGTTAAATAGAGATTATTGGATTCCATCATTCTTTCTACATTTATTAGTTGGCACTTTAGTGTAAGAAAGTATTCTTTTCTCTTCTAGTTATGTATTTGTTTACTTATATATTTACTCATGTATGGATTTCTAATTTATTTAATGTAACATAATATACTATTGTCATTACATATTTGTGCCCAAATTGTTTTACATTTGACTGTTAAAACCTCCTTTAATCTAAATGTAATTTGTCATGTGCACATCATTTTCAAGTGCTTTATTACTTTTGGTACAATAATAGTTTCTAGCTTCATCTTGTACTTTTCCTGCCCCACGCCTGGCTCAGCCATTTTTCTAGAGGCTCTGGATTGTTTTACTGAGGAATATAATTAAAAACCATAATCTATGCTCTAGGTGTGCTCATTGCTACTTCTACGTTGTACTTTTCAGAGGCCTTCACAATGTACAGAGCTAGAATACCCCCCATGCATTTATGCTATACACATTTATCTCTTTATCAAATTTATTGAGATTATACTAGTGGAACACAAATTCTGATGCAACACTACAGAGCTCACTTTAGATTTATTTCTTTACATATTTATTATATATTTTCCCAAGGGTAAGATGCCTGTGTTCCATTGTATTCAATACAATTTTGTATTTCCTTAATGGCCCTGTGCATAACCACAAGGCAATTAAGCTTTGTGGAGCCCCAGAAAAATATTTTTGTAGTCTTTTGTCAGTATAAAAATATGATTTAAATGTTTATTCATGGGTTCATGTAGGGTATGGAGACATTAAAAAAATTAGAAAAATGGGTACAGGAACATATGCATATGTTATTGTCAAGTCAATATGTGCAGCTTATCATCACATTGTCTAGGCACTATCTCTTCCCATTCGGATCCTAGAACCAATTTTTCCTGTTGACTATTGTGAAATGCAACATTCCTGATTAATTTCCTGTCTTCCAGGAGAGAAGGAGCAATGTGGTTATTTGCAGTGCCATGGATTTTCCAAGTCTGTTTGTATGAAAACAATGTATATGACCTTATTTTTGCAGTGCCTTAAAGATACCTATTTATTACTGATTTTATAATTTCTCATGACATTGCATCATTCACCCTAAAGCTCATGAATACTGGTTTCCACTGACTCTCAAAGTTTGTTACTATGTTTCATTGACAAGAACCAAAAATACAAGTCTTATCCAGAGTGTACAGGGAAAATAAATGGTAATTCATTTTCTGGTTATGTGAAATTTATCATTCAAGATTTTCTAGTGAAAATATAGAACAACATATATTCTAATCCTATCATCTCTTGAATTTTATAGATTATAGTCACTGAAATCCTAGAACAAAATCTTTTTCAATGCTGACCATATTCCTTACTTTCCTGCTTTCCAGATAATGCCACCAGTAGAGAGGGTTTGTCAGGAATCCTGGAGAAAGGAAGAAGAATGATCCCATTTGGAAAAGGAATGTCCATTTCTCACCTGGTATGTCTTATAACGAACTGGGAGAAGCATGACATCACATCATTTAGCAGTAAGAGAGCACATAAACTGGAAATACTTGCTGATGGTGCTGAATGCTCTTGGAGGAGGCAGGCTGAGGCTCCCCCGGAGGAAGGACTGATATGCAATGGGAGATCTGTGGAGAAATACCAGTGGCAGTGGTGGACTCTTCACAGCCCAGAGGTACTGTAGATTAGAGGCAGCATAATAATCAGAAGGTAGAAAGGCAAGAAACAGTGCACTGGCCACACATTTGGCTCAAACCAGTGCATTGTCAGTCCCTCTTAACTCTCCTTGGTTCAAAGCATAGAGCTCATCATGTCATTATCTTTCTCAGGAACGGATCCCCTAGTCCAGTGAAAGAAATATGGCCCCCATAGGAGTGATCCTGTAACCAACTGCTCTTCTGAAACCATGGATAAGCCATGGGTTCCAGAGAGGACCCCATATGCATGAATCTTTGAGATCCTTGGGGCATCTGATTTGTCTCTGGTGTGACTGAGGAGAAATAGAAAGTTAGACAGTATCCCTAAAGGGAAAAACAGGGACAGGACCACATGCTTCTTGGTCTAGGCTTGGAGAATCATTCCTGAATGACCCTGAAAAAAAAGACACTAGAGAGAGCCAGGCCCTTCGTGCTCTAGGAAAAACAAAAACAAAAAGAAAAACAAAAAGCCAAACCTGCATGACCAGGTCAAGGATATTGTGTTGCCTAATTCCTGACAGCTCCAGGTCACTGATTGTCTGGCTATCTTTCTGGACCAGGATTGGACTCCAATGGGCTGCCTTTCTTCCCATGACATCTTCCCTGTGCACTTCCAGTTGCCCATGAGCTACCCCTGTGCCTCTACAATTTTTATTATTTAAGGAGACAACTATACTTGAACAACAATAAAAAATAGAAAAAGAAAAATTGAGGATCCTAGAATCTCACCTATTATTTTTCCATTATAATTTTTAAGTGCATGCCAAAGATTTAATTATGGCATGCTGAAAATACATAATAAATAGTAAAAATCTGGCTAAACTGGGTTAATTGAGGGAAATCTAGTCCAAATTAAGAAAAATATTGAGCATAAATCCTTTTATAAAAATTTATTGTTAAAAATTTGTATATATATATAATAGGTTATCTTTAAATTTTCTAATATGACTATTTTATATGAAACTGAATATTAATTTATACAGATGTTGCAATAATCATTGATTTTTTTCAGGCAATTCCTTGGAAGTGAATTGGTTAGGTTAAAATATACATTATCAATATTCAGGTAGGTATTAAAGAAGGCTTCCATGATAGTTATAAGATTCAGTTAAAAAAAAAACTTTAACAACATTTTTACATTCAATACATATATTTTTACTTTATTTACCATTATTTTTTATTCAATAAAAAA
The DNA here is from genome assembly GCF_022682495.2 of Desmodus rotundus. Lineage (NCBI taxonomy): Eukaryota > Metazoa > Chordata > Mammalia > Chiroptera > Phyllostomidae > Desmodus > Desmodus rotundus. The sequence goes on along the minus strand of NC_071391.1, from coordinate 76,007,591 downwards.
TAGTTTCCTTTCTTTTTCTACCTATTGGTTTTATTAGTCTTATTCATTTTTTATGAAGCTGTATTTCTATTTGATATTTTTCAGAAATGTTAGTAGTACTTGTTTGATATCAAATTCCATGACAATAGTAAAGCAAATGTCACCTATGCTATAAGCCTTGTGTCAAAATAGCTTTATACCCAGTTTTTGGGGAGTCATAAAAGCGTTTGAAACTCTAGGTTGTTATATTTATAATAATCTCAAAATTATATAGAAAAATGTTTAATGAAAATTATTGGAAGAAGTCAAAATACCTTAGAATCCTGTATAAATTATTATTACAGTCAGTATTTCAAGACAAAATATATCTATGTGTGCATCTACACGTAGGAAAAATGAGCACATCAGTTTGAAATATATTTTTAAATCTGAAATTCATGTTTTATCTTTCCAGCTACAAATGCTATAATAAAATCTTTACCTTTAATAAAAATTCAATTGATTTGCGATCCTTTTATCAAAATTGAATTATTCAACTATAGGACTTTGAATGGTTTATTACTCACTTTTATGAGTAATAAACAAAACAAAAGGGCCTTATGTTATACCTGTTTATCATTAGTCAAAACTTATCAGGTATCTTTCATTCAATTTTTTTTCTATTACTATCAGAGATATTTTTCCTAGTCCTATTCTGCTTCATATCTAGTGCAAATCATATTTCTTTTACTATTCATCACATTGTATTCCTATAAGGTTGAACTCTATTTTACTTCTTGGCTTTAGTTTATATTTTTTCAGTTTCTACAATATTTAGAAATAATGCACATAACTTTATTAATATTTTCAACATAATTTATTTTCAACAGTTAAGTATAGTCTATGTTTTTTTCCTAAGCTGAAGTTAAAAATTAAATCTTTGACAGATCATTAAAATGAGTTCAATCATTTTCTTAACTTATTCTTATGACTTATCGAACTTTATTTTCTCTATTCATGTTATTTAAAATTTCAAAATAAAGCACCATTTTATAGATCACACACACATAGATATGCATAAATCAAGGAGACATACTTCTATATGTATAAATTGTTTAGTCAGTAGACTTGGGTCACTATTATTTTGGGATATCTTAAAATTTTGTTGCTATCATTCAGGGTCATATGTATTGACACCTTATATCCAGTAAAAAAAATTAAATCTACACATGGAAATATAAAAATAGATTTCTTACTTTTAGACCATGGCCAATTATGTTAACTGTGAACATCTTCCTTTTATTAAAACCTAGAAGCGCTAAGCAAAATTAAAGGCAGGGGGTGGTCAGGGTGAATACTTACTTAACCATGCAATAAAGTAAAATTCCCAGGTGTCTAAATAGGGAATTTATAATGTGGCATTCAATGAGTATATATCTTAATACACAGAAAAATTTTTAAAAACTAGTGATTTATACTTTAACACATGTATACACACATATGCAGAAGTTAAGGATTCAGATAAGCAAGATAGGAAGTATGAAATTAGATCACTGAATAAAGCCTAGAAACTCTAATTCCAATGAAAATCCTACCAACTCAAGGAGTAAGAAGAAATTCTATTTGTTTCCAATGTGCTTTGAGTAAAGAATATATTCTGGTATAAATAATTGGCCTAATTTGTAGAGAACTTGCCATGTCCTGGTGAGTGGTTAAAATTAGGTCAACTTAAAAGGAGTAGGAAGAATGAAGTCAGTAAGATTAGATGAGAATGAACACAGCACCCTCCAGGTATGGGAAAACACACCAAGCTCCACTGGAACAAAAGCCAAGAAACACAGATGTTTCTGAACATACAATGGAGAGTCTCCTTTACTGAACTTTTATAGAAAGAGTAATAAGGATTAGGTTTGGAAAATAGTGGAACTCGGTTAATGTATTTAACCTTGTCTTAAATTTTGGACTTCTGGCCAAGATAGAAGCATAGGTAGACACTTTGCCTCCTCGCACAACCAAAAGAAAGACAACAACCAATTTAAAAACAAAAAACAATCAGAACTGCCAGAAAATTGAACTGTATGGAAATCTGACAACCAAGAAGTTAAAGAAGAAACATTCATTCAGGCTGTTAGGAGGGGCAGACATGGTCAGCCAGGACAGAGAGGGTGAATGGCAAAACAGTAGCTAGAGGAAAGGGCAGGCGAGGTGGGGGCCGGCAGACTGGGTGTTCCCACATTCATGTGTGGGTAAACTGGGAGGAACAACTGGGGAGTGAGACAGACCTCACAACCCAGGATTCCAGAGCAGGGAAATAAAGCCTCAAAGTCTCTGTCTGTAAAAACCTGTGGCATCTGTGATCGTGGGAGGAACTCCCAGCCTCACAGGATTGTACACTGGAGAGACACACAGAGTACTAGAATGTACACAAACTCACCCACCCAGGAATCAGCACCAGAAGGTCTCAATTTGCTTGTGGGAAGTGGGGGAAGTGACTGAAAGCCAGAGGAGAGACTAGTAAGTGGCATTGTTCCCTCTCTGACCCAACCCTGACATACAGTACCACTACACAGCAACATGAGTTGTCCCACCCTGGTGAATACCTAAGGCTCCTCCCCTTACAATATAACAGGTGTGCTAAGACAAAGAAACATGGCCCAAACGAAAGAACAGATCAAAACTCCAAAAACAGAACTAAGCAATGAGGAGATAGCCAAAATATCAGATGCAGAGTTCAAAACTGGCAATCAGGATGCTCACAGAAATGGTTGAGTATGGTTGCAAAACAGGAAAAAGTGAAGGCTATGCAAAGTGAAATAAAGAAAAATATACAGGGAACCAACAGTGAAGGGAAGGAAACCAGGACTCAATTCAATGGTTTGGAACAGAAGGAAGAAATAAACATTCGACCAGAATAGAATGAAGAAACAAGAATTCAAAAATATGAGGAAAGGCTTAGGAACCTCCAGGACAACTTTAAACATTCCAACATCCAAATCATAGGGGTGCTGGGAGAAGGAGAGGAAGAGTAAGAAATTGAAAAGTTATTTGAAAAAATAATGAAGGAGACCTGGCTGGTGCAGCTTAGTGGATTGAGCATGGTCTGTGAACCAAAGGGTTGACGGTTCAATTCCCAGTGAGGGCACATGCCTGCCTTGTGGGTCATATCCCCGGTAGGGGGCACACAAGAGGCAACCACACATTGATATTTCTCTCCCTTTCTCCGTCCCTTCCCCTCTCTCTAAAAATAAATAAATAAAAAGAAAAACATAATCTCTTCTAAAAAAAAAAAATGGAGAACTTCCACAATCTGGCAAAGGAAATAGACTTTCAGGAAGTCCAGGAAGCTCAGAGAGTCCCAAAGAAGTTGGACCCAAGGAAGCACAGACCAAGGCACATCATAATTACGTTACCCAACATTAAAGATAAGGAGAGAATTTTAAAAGCAGCAAGAGAAAATGAGATAATTACATGCAAAGGAACTCCCATAAGACTATCAGCTGATTTCTGAAAAGAAACCTTCAGGCAAAAAGGGAGTGGAAAGAAGTATTTGAAGTCATGAAAGGTTAGGACCTATATTCAAGATTATTCTATCCAGCAAAACTATCATTTAGAATGGAAGGGCAAATAAAGTGCTTCCCAGATAAAGTCAAGTTAAAGGAGTTCATCATCAATAAGCCCTTAATACATGAAATGTTAAAGGGACTTATTTAAGAAAAGAAGACCAAAACTATGAAATTAAAAATGACAATGAGGATGGAACTGGAGAGCATTATGCTAAGTGAAATAAGCCAGGCGGTGAGGGACAAATACCATATGATTTCACCTTTAACTGGAACATAATCAATAGAAGAAAAAAGCAAACAAAATATAACCAGAGACATTGAAGTTAAGAACAATCTAACAATAGCCGGGGGGAGGGGGCAGTGGGAAGAGGGGATTACAGGAACTACTATAAAGGACACATGGACCAAATCAAGGGGGAGGGTGGAGGTGGGGGAGGGAGGTGGGTTCAGCTGGGGTGGGGTGGAGGGATGGGGAGAAAAGGCATACAACTGTAATTGAATAACAATAAAAATTTTTAAAAAAATGACAATGAACACAACTATCAACAGCTGAACCTACAAACAAAAACAAACGTGAACTAAGCGAACAACTAGAACAGGAACTAAATCACAGAAGTGGATTATCACATGGAGGGCTATCAGCAGGGAGAGGGCTGCGGGAGAATGAGGGAAGAGGTACAGGGAATAAGTAGCATAAATGGTACAAACTAGACAGGAGGAGGTTAAGGATAGTATAAGAAATGTAGAAGCCAACAAACTTATATGTGTGACCCATGGATATGAACTAAGGGTGTGGGGAATGCTGATGGGAGGTAAGGTCAGGGCAGAGGGGAATAAAGGGGTAAATAATGGGACAACTCTAGTAGCATAATCAATAAAATATACTTAAAATAGAAAAACCTTGTCTTACATTCCTATTACAAGACTTCTGACCAAGATGGGGTCAAAAAGAATAGCTGTGCCTTTCCCCTGAAATAACTAGAAACATACAACTACATTAAATGATGTCTTACCAAACACTGGGCATCAAGTAATGAAAAAAAAAAAAGATTCTTGAGACATGGGGAATAACTGAGGTTAGATCTTTGATTGTCTCAGCTTACTGAGCTAAGTTTCCAGGCTGCGGAACAAGGAGGGGAATCCCAGCAATTGTTAGTGAATTCTCTGAAGGGAAAATCTAGAGCCGAGAGTCCAGTGAGACTAGGGCTGCTAGAGTTTGTTGGACAAAGCGCCAGAGAGGAAGAGCTTCACAGTGAGCTCCAGAGATGATTATACCCTCCAGTTTTCAACAATGTAATGATTGTGTATATGAGTGATAGGAAATGTCTATGAGGGATACCACCTGAGGCTGGGAAAATAAACACCTGAAAGGATTAGAGAGGAGAGTACCTGGCAGAAACCTAGGGCCTATAACACCGCTGTTTCCCTCTGCCATGCTGAAATACCTCCTGAGTTAAAGGGCCTCACACAGGTGCATAGAAGGAGAATTTCTGAGAATTGATGAATAATTAGCCTTGATTGAGCACTGTGCTCGTCCCCCATCACAATCTTAAAAATAAAACCTGATAAAAATCAAATTATTTGTAAGTAATTTATTTGTATTATAGACTAAAGCTCAAAGATACATACACCAGGATATATGTATATGTATATGTGCATATATATATATGTGTGTGTATATGTATATGTGTATATGTATGTATGTATGCATATATATGTGTATGTATGTGTGTGTGTCTGTTAGTATATATAGCTATATATATATATATAGCTATTGAGTTCACTTCCAGCTGTCACAGGCACCAGACACATAGATGGTAATCAATTAACCTGACTTTTTATTTTTCATGAGCATGGGTTTTGGAGTGAGCAACACCTGGGCCATCAAATAAAAATACTAGCTCTTTGATTTACAGTAATTTCTTAATCTAGAAAATGAAGATTGAGGTTGTTTTAATGATTAAATATCTAACATAAATTGACAAACTAGTGCCTAACAGTAACCAATCAGTGAATAGTACCTATAATTATAACTAAGGAGTGCAAATTCAGTTAAATATGAAACAAGCACCCAAGTTTCTGCTTTCTTCATTTTATAAATACCAGGGATTGAGATCACAAGCAAGAGACTATCATATATTATTTAAAGATGATATATTAGAAGAAGATATGATATATTCTCATCAATAGTATAATCAGGTGTAAAATATAAAATCAATTATTTATTGTGTCCATTCTACCTACATGATTAAAAATTATATGGGGATATGCCTTCAAACTCTTGCCATGGATTATTTACTTAACATATGAGGTTACTTCTCTACAGAAATAGCTATGGAGAACAATTATAACACAAACGTTTTATGTGTTCTAAATGTGCTGTACCTACCTCTAAATAATTTCCCTAACAGGCTTACTGTTTATTACCGATCTTAAAAGTTAAAGCTCAGATTTTACCAGTTTACTTCATAGGTAAATTGGTAAAAGGCAAAGCTGAAGAATATTGAGAATGATCTGTTAACACAAATTTTATTATGTTGCACATATAAGAATATATCGAGGTATTCCTTGTACTTTTGGGTTTCTAGTTAATAAAAGTAGAGTTGCTTTTTTTTTAATAACAAGTGCAGATCAACATCTAGTGATGAAGGACTGTATTTAGAGATCAATTTCAGAGAAGTTGCACTAATGTGATTATTCTGCCTACATCCTAATAATATATTAAAGGATGAAAAGTGAAGAAGCATGGTGTACCAGGGAATCAAGAAAATGAGGGCCTAATATTCAATTTCTTCCTAAAAGCAGTGGAAACTTCTATGAATGTCTTTACTTTGGTGAATCTCAATTTCCTCATCGGTACAATAATGTTTAAGCCAGACAACATATAAAGTGTTTTACAGCTGTTCACATGTTATAAATACATTGTCACTAAATTACCAAGGAGTTCATATTCATTGATTCTTTTAGGTTTTGAAAGTATTAGGTGAAATTTGTACATGTTTTTAGTCTAAAATAAAGATCATCTAAATCAAATCAGTACACTTACTAGATATCAATGAATAGTACCTATAATTATAAATAAGGATTACAAATTCACTTAAAAATGTAACAAATACCCAAGTTTCTGCCTTCTTCATTTTGTGAATACCAGGGATTCCACCTACTAGAACCTCAGAAGAGCTTCAAGGTTTGGTGGGCCTGCTACTGCATGACTTAAGGTAAGCTATCAGCTCTTCTCATGGATTAAAGGAAGGGTACCGACAAATCTGGGCTAAAACTGAGACCAAGACCTAGTTGTTTCCATATTTATTTCAGGTTTTAGTTTAACCAATTTTCTTCTTTCAATGACAGTATTTTTGTCCTATGAACTTGACAATACTAGCGTTTAGCTAGACTGTTTCTTATTTGGCACATTAAGTTGAAAAGTGGCTCTTTGAAGTCAAAGGAGAAAAGAGGTTAATTGAGGATAAATGTTTGAAGGACAGAGGTTTGAACTACTTAATGGAACAGGAAGATGGAACAGGGGTGAACTGGGCAACACGAGCAAAATGCTGCACCACAAGAGAAGGGGTTTCTAAGAGAAGCAGGGTGAGGAATAAGGTGAAGAGGAGATGAGAAGGAAGGGAGGGTAGGTCCAGCTTCAGCATTTTGAAGATAACATTTAGAAGTTATCTTATCTGAGGGCAAAGGAGACTCACTAAGTAGAAAGCTTCAAGAGAATGGTATAGAAATTATTTAGAAGTAGCGTGTTACAAACTTGGAGAGAGGCAGAACCAGAATCTAGAAAGCCAATAAAGCATAAGTTATTGTGTTTTATAACTTAGGTAACTAGAAATCCTAAAGAGAAAAAAAAATAACATTGTAAGCTAGAAAAGAAAGAATAGAGAATTTAAAATTCTGTCACAGAGATTAGTGTTAGATTTTACAAAAGTAAATTATAGAGACAATTACCACACTTTGGAATTTGAATGATGATCAGAGATTATCACTTTAATTGATGAGAGAACTGAAACATAGAGAACCTATTGGAAGCATTAGGTTATTTAGCCAATTATTCACAGAGTTATAAGTATTGTAATTCTTCTAGCACTAAATTTAATTTTATTTTTACTATGTCATTACCAACCTCTTGGAAATTGAATATTTCTAAAACATTTGGCTATATAAAAAGAAGGAATATATCATCATGGTGTTTTCTAAATTGTTGAGAAAAATAGATGATTTGAAAAAGTTGGGTACACAACATTCATTTTTTTCCAAATAATCTTGGAGATGATAGGAACAATTCCGTATATTGTTAATTTATTCATTAATATATCTTTATCTCTGTATTGTGCTAGGAGCTGGGCTTATAACTATGAGAAAGACTATGTTCCTGAACTCAAATCATTCATTGGCCAGTGGTGTACCTAAATGTGAAAACAAATGTTAACACAGAGTCATAAACTCCATGTGCACAGAAAGTGTATTTACCCAGAGAAAGGGTAAAACAGCATAGTTTGTTTATTCAGGGAATGTTATATATTTGAAAATGAAAGGCAAGAGTAATTGAGTCCAGGAGGGGGGCGGGGAGGAGTTTATCAGGATAGTGAAAACATTGGGATGAACATGTATCACTGAGGTGAATTACAAGAAGCTCTGTGAGACTGGATAGTGGAGGGGGTGGAGTGGGAATGGAGGCTGGAGACAAAGGGCAAAGATCAGATCACAGAGAATTTCATACAGAATACTATTTAGTTCATAATTCATACTCTCAGGTGCTACCAAAGGATACTAAGATAGTAATGATCAGATTTGTGTTCCACAATGCTCACTGTGGTAATAATGGAGAGAGCTGCTCGTAATCTGGGGGGCTAGATGGAAGGCAATTTCAGAAGTCTAAAAGAAACACAGAATAGAGCTTTTGATAGGGGAACTCAAGAGTTAAACATTTTAGCTTCAGCCATAGTTAATATAAGCTTAAGTGATGAATGCATGTGGAAAGCTGTTAATTCAGGAACTGGAATGCATGAACTATGTGACTCCAGGAGGCTGAAAAACAATTCAACCTTTGTGACCCAGGGGGTCTGCAAGCAATGAAGATGGCATCTGAGCCATTGTGTCCCAGGCAGGGTAAGTCCCTGTCACAGATGAAGAATTGTTGATCAACAGATAAAGAAGTACTAGGAAAATCATCACTGGACTGAGACTCTTTTATGATTAACTTTTTATCCAAACCCCTTACCTACCCTTTCTTCTCCTTATAAAAAGGTCAGCTTAAGATGAGATAAATGTTAAGATAGTTTTTGAGGGAACGTAACTTGACGTCTTCTCAGATTGCCGGCATCTTAATAAAGTGCCCATAAAGATTCGATCCTTGTCTCTATTTGTTGGTTCTGGTAGTGACAAGGAGCACAAATACCAACTTTTCTGGCTTCATTTTCTGGCAACGCAGATGAGATACCTATGGAACTCTCTAGTAAGTCTGGCTATTTGGAGGGGAGTCCTGTTGACTGCCTGTACAGGGGGCCTTGGGGTGAGGATTTGTAAATTCTCTAGTAATTGCCAAGTGATTTCACTAGGGTCTCCTTCTCTGATTCTTGGCACTCCCCATCTCCTCACTTTCTATTGAATCACTGTGCTTGCTGGTTCAGGATTAGTCCTGCTTATGAGTTAGAACAGTCATCAGGAATTAAAGTGCCTTCAGGTTTTTTGTGACATTATGGAGTGCTGTCTGCTAGAACTGAAATTATGGGTTATGACTTAGAACTATTGTCAGTAATTAAGGTGCCTTCTGGTTTGTGTGATATTACAGAAATTTTTCTAGTAGAATGGGGTTGGGGGAATCTCTGTTCCTGGAAAGAGCCCTTTGGGTTAAATTCTTTCTGGTTATTGTGACATTACAGATCTCTGTCTGATAAAATGGGCAGTCGGCTCCATTCTGGAAAACAGCCTTTTGGGTCATATTCCTTTGGTTTTTGTGATATTACAGAATTCTGTCTGGTAGGGTGGTGGAGGGGAGCCTCCATTCCAGGAAATAGTCCTTTGGGATGAATTCTGGATGACTGGTCAACCTGTGCTTATGAACCAAAGAAAATATTTTTTCTTTTTTAATTTTAATACTGCTTGGCTTATGTATAATCTGGGCTCAGGAGAACACTGGCTACTGAGCAGGTCTTTAAACTACTGTAATATACTGCAATTAGACTTGTTTTGTCAAAGAGGAGAAAAATGGGATGAAATACTTTGTGCACAGGCTTTTATAACTTTACATAATAAAGATGAGAATTAAAGGAAATTGATTAATTTTCCAGAGAAAAGGGGATTTGCCGGTGGCAGATGAGATGAGTTCCAAAGAGAGGACTAGGAAGATCAGGGGGACCGCTGTGAGAATGGTCAGGGTTATCACGGACCCTCCAGCCCTGGAGGTCCTCCTTAGCTGACTGAAGGAGACTATGGAAGTGAAGCTGAGCTGGTATCTCCATCCCAGACCCCTCAGAGAACCAAATTTGGGGGAGGAAAAGCCCCTACTAGGACAGGGCAATTGTATAGCAAGGGAAAAAGCCGCTGGAAAAGTGAGTGCTAAAGTGAGGAAAAAACTAGGTCAGAGTCTGGGAATGCGGGCAAAACTAACATTGAGTGTCAAGTTGCAGACCTTTTTGACTGATACCAGAGAAACATATTCCGTGGTCAACAGACCTCTAACAGAACTATAACTGGAATTTTTAGAAGCCCTAAAAGCCAACTTTTCTTGAAACCATTAATGTATTGTGGGAGATACAGTTTCCTCTTCTGTAAAGGGATTTGTTGTCAAAACTCCATGCTCAAAGCACTTTCTCTCCAGAATAACAACAGCCACAGCTACAGCGCCCTCCAGAGCACGCCTCACAGTTCCATGTGAAACCTGGGAAAAAGGAGAAAAGCAATCCTGACCAGAAGAAATTGATAATCGGGTAAATCCCACTGTGTGTGTTGCTTGCTGGAAGGCCTAAACAAACTTCTGTTAAAATTGACCTCAGACCAGGGGCAGGAACACCAATAAGCAATATCCTTGTGAAAGGTGACTCTAGAAGGAATATACTTAATAAGTTAGAAGTTTCAGGAATATGGACTCATATGACCCTGCCACTCCATATATAATGCAAGCTATAAGGACCCCAAATGACACTGTACAAAACAGCATACACAGGGAGAGCCCCTGGCAATCAGTTTTGGACTTAAAACATGCATCCTTTGCATTCTGGTTGACTAATACTCTCAACCGTTTGCTTTTGAATGGCAGGACCCGGAATTTGGATCAAGAGTCAGTACTGCTAGACAATCTTACCACAAGGGTTCAAAAACTTCCCCCAAAACTTTTGGAGAGACCCTGAGCCAGGACTTAAAAGATCTAACACTAAAAGGAGGAGCACTGTTAAATATGTAGATGCATCATTTAACTAATACTAGAGCTACCTTGCACCATTTGGTATCTTTTGGCTATAAAGTATCAGCACAGAAGGCCCAGATTTGCCAAAAAGCAGTAATGTTTATTGGGTTCCTGCTTGAACCTGGCAAAAGGAGTTTCACTGGGCTTTTCCAAGAAACTAGATCACACTGTCCAGGGGTGGCCAGCCTCATTGAGAGATGTGGAAACCTCCTGCGAGACTTTACAGGAAGCTGAAAAAATTTCCTTGGGACAGTCTATCACCATTTATGCACCCCACCAAGTGTTGAGCCTGCTAGACCAAAAACAAAATTTGCGGCTCACTGCTGGAAGAATGGGCAAGTACCAAGCCATTCAAAACCGTAAGTTAAGTCCTGCCTCCCTTCTCCCAGAGTCTGACTATGCTAATGAATGTGCTGAAAAGAGAGTGAATGTATATCCAGAAGGAAAGAGGACCATTAACCTCCAATAAAAGGGGAATTAAGCATACAAGAGAAATTTTTAACTATAAGAGCCTATTCAGCTACATATGCACATGGCAGTTATGCACTACCCGGGACATCAGAAAGAGGGCCCTGAAATGGCTAAAGGAAACAATCTGGCCAACTGAACAGCAGAAAAGCCTGCTAAAGGAAGATTTATAATGCCTTTGGTGCCTATTCTGGACTTGTCATAATTTGACCCTGAATATTCAACTGCAGACTTATAGAAAGCTAAGACCTAGGGTTTTGAACGACCTATATTAAATCATGGCTCACAGATCCTGGAATGTCTAAAGCCATGTTGTAACAAGGAGTGGGCTGGGAGTTCCTGGGGACCCCCAAAGGGGGATTTATATCAGGGTGCAGCCAGGATCCCCCTGGAGGATGGGAGACATGGAACAGGGCCATTGAGAGTTATTTTGCATAACAATAACAGCAGGATAGTTTCACACCTATATGCAAAAATGGTTACTTTGCATATCAACAACAGCAGGCTAGTCTTCCAACCTGAGTGGAGCCAGAAAAGTATGCATGACTTAAACTCAAGATGTAACTGTGAGGCAGCTACCCTTACCGTGTCTGTGTGAGAGCTTGGAGATGTTTCGCTCTGTGCCATGGGGCCATACCTTCCCAGACTAACTATGGCAGCCAAGGAAGGCGGGAACTGAGAGGGTGTTGGCAGGTGTAGCTGACTGTGGGAGCAGTCAGAAATAGGGTTACAGAGGAGGTTCCAGGCTGGGATTTAAACTAAAGCCAGGGCACCATGTGATACAGGAGACAAAAGGCAGACAATATGGAGGACATGCAAGACCATGCAGGAAGAAAAGGGGTGAAAGGATTCTGCTGGTGGGCCATGAGGAGGTGCCACATGGTTTTGGATTAAGAACTAGAGAACCTGGCAACACAGCTAATAGTTCTTGGGACTGTAGGAGACCTGCCCAGCCAAGCACAGATTACTGGGAGGAACTGGGAGTCTAGCCCCGCTATGTACTTCTATTTCTTTTCCTGAGATACTGTACCCCTGACTGGCCTGGTTGGGCAAAGGGGGTAAGGCAGGCCTGTGTAGATGTTTGTGGGTGTTTTAAAGGGTCTTTGACATTTAATGATGACATTCCGTCATTACTCTAAACCTGTATAACCTTTGAATAAATAGGTTTTTTTTCCTTTTTACCAAACCCTGGCATTGAGAGCCACAGTTCCTAACCCCTGGTAGTGGGCAAGATGAACCTAGAACAGAAAGACCCTGGGGGAGGGGGCTTCTTTCAATAACAGTGTCTGGGCCTCCTATGGGTCTGTTCTGTAACAAAATGTGCCCAAACAATCCTAAAACAAATCCCCATAAGAAAAAAAGAAGGGAGACAATACCAAAGGCAGTGTCTATTTGAGGACTGGCAAATAGACTTTACCGAGACACTGAGGCTCTGGGGATGGAAATATTCATTAGTCTTTGTTGATATATTTTCAGGATGGGTGGATGCCTATTGTATTAGAACTGAGAAACCCTCAGAGGTAATAAAAGTCCTACTGAAGGAAATAATTCCTCACTTTGGACTACCCGGCAGCTTCCAGAGCAATATAAACCTGCTTTTGTTTCAGAAGTTACGTGGAAGGTTAGTAAATTTTTAGGAATCAAGGGGAGACTCCACAAGGCATGGAGACCTTAGGCTTCTGGGAAAGTAGGGAAAATGAATCATACTTTGAAGAAAAATGAGACAAAACCATGCCAAGAGACTCATCGCCATTGCTATCAAGTTTTACCTATTCCCTTACTCCTTGAAATGGGATTCAATTGAGTCCAAATTAAATTGTGTAAAGGTGACCATTTCAGGCTATGATTGAGGTGGGTGATGTAGATAATGAACTGAAGGTAAAGAATTATGTACATTTAAGTTAGACCTTAGCTGTAAATAATGATCTTAGCTGTATTAGAGAGCTCTCCTCCACAGGTTCCCTACATCCTTTGAGCCTGGAGATAAGGTTCCACTGAAGACTTGAAAGATATGATCCCCAGAAAGCCAATTAGAATTAAAGTGGACTGGAACCTCTATCAAGCAAACTTTCATTTCCTGCCTTGTAGGCATTTGTACTCCTCTGGAAACGTAACTGGGGACCTATGGTAACTCTGAAGAACAGAAAAGTTTTTGTTTAAAAACTTTTAAACACTAAAAACACTAATGTAGCCCCAGCTGGAAAATGTGCAACTTTTGTCAACTACTAAAAATCATTTTAGATGAATTGCAACACCACCACTAATGTAGCTTACGCTTTTAGTCATATTAAGATGCCTGAAGAATCATTACTAATATGTGGAAGGACTGCTTATTCAACAGCAAAATGCTTTTAAAGTAATTTTACCTGCTTTTATGTTGATTTAGTTTGTATTGCTTTAATTAAATGAATCTTATAGAAATAAGATAATTAAAACTAACAAGAGGAATGGTAGGGGGACTGCAGAGCTACAGTCAGAGTTGATAGGGTTAAGTGATGAAGGCATTTGGAAAGCAGTTATTCCAGGAACTGAAGTGCGTGACCTACGTGACTCCAGGAAGTTAACAAGCAATTTCAGCCTTTGAGCCCCAGGAGGTCTGCAAGCAATGGAAAAGGTATCTGAGCCATTGTGTCCCAGGGAGAGAAGTCCATGGTGCAGATGAGGAATTGTTGATCCACAGATAAAGAAGTAATAGAAAACTGGTTGATGGACTGCAACACTTGTCCAATTAACCTTTTTCCAAACCCCTTACCTACCCTTTCTTTTCCTTATAGAAATGTTGGCTTGAGATGAGATGTTAAAACAGTTTTTGAGGGTAGATATCTTCTCAGACTGCTGGCATCTGAATAACGTGTCCATGAAGAGTCAATCCTTGTCTCTACTTAATGGCTCTGGTAGTGACCGCCAACACAAATGCCAACTTTCCTGGTTTTGCTTTAACTGGGGAGTTGTAGCAACTAAGGAAGGATAGGAGGAACTCAAGACAAGCAAGATACAAGGCTTGCTAAGTAAATGTGAGTGGAGTCAGAAAGGTAGAGGCTTTATGTCTTCAAGAGTCCTCACTTAGGAGGGTCAGTGTTATTAATAGGGAGGAAGTATCTGGTTGACAGTGTGGTTTGAATAGTGGCTCAATAGAAGTAAAACCAGAAAAGTTGGCATTTGTACTCCTTGTCCTATGTACACATATACACACACACACACATATATATATATATATATATATATATATATACATACATATATATACACACATATATATACATATATATCACAAATTTAAATTTTGTCATGTAACATTATAGCATGAGCAATTTATAATATTTAGAATTTTATTTTTATTTTAATAGATATTTCACTGTGCAGAAGTATTGTGTTGATTTCAATTTTTTTGAAATTTATTATGATCTCAATTCTTGGTAATAGTATTGTGATGAGCTTCCCTCATTCCCTCCAATTTTATGTTTGAATCTCTGGTTATTTCCTTAAATCCAAAAATAGAAAGATATTGAGTCAAAGAGAATAAGCACTTTAAGACCCTGTGAATGCCTATCTACAGATAAAAATAAGAATAGAAAGAGAGTGATATTACTCCACATTGTCTACCAAATTTATATTCTTATCAGCCATATACAGAGTGTTCGCTTGCTCTAATATTTGCAAAAACTGAATATTTAGTTTTCATTCTTTACCAGTTTGATGGACAAAAGTGAAACCTCATTGTGACTATGATGAACTTGCTTCGATCACTAGCATGGCAGGATGTTTTATAACTCAACTGTCTATTTGCATTATTTTATGGCTTCATATTCATGTATATTAAGAATTCTTCTTTTGAGTGTTCATAAATTCTTAATGATATGAAAGGAGTCTTTGGTGTTGTTTACAATATATTTTGCACATTAACTAATGCACATACTAAATTACACATACATTACCAGGTTTCATTTGTCATTTAATTTTATTGACGTGTATTTACAAAATATATATATGTTGCCGAGTTGGTCAATATTTTACATTGTTTTATCTCCCATTCACAATTCTTTTATCTTCCATTGTTGTATGCTTAAAATATAGTTCTTCCATACCCGGAGATTAGAAATTTATTTACATTTTAAAATTATTTTATGACCTTTTTTATTTGGATAATTTCACTATTTGATATGCTTGTTTTTTTAATTACAATTTTCCAATATGGTTTAGTAGCTGAAGTGGCAAGAAATTTCTATTGATCATTTTCAAACAATGTTTCTGGCCATTCTAACATGTTTCAACAATAAAAAATAAAGAAAGAAAAAGATGGAAGAGATCCAGGGATAAATTACAAACTTGAATTGAACGTATAAATTACGTTGGAAAGAACTGTCATTTAAAAATATTTAGTCTTCCTCTCCTAGACTTTATTCAAGACTTCTTTCACTTTCCTCAGTGATGATTTGAAGGAATTTAATTTTTCATAGAGACTTTTAGGTTTTGGTTGCCATTTCCATATATTTTATATATGTTAGAATTACTGTTTCAATATTTGCCCTCTGATGTCTCTGTTTTTAAGTAGGAAGTATTGTATTAACTAATAGAACTGTATATGGTAAAATACAGTGAAAATAGTAGAATTTAATTCTTTGTCAAATTATTCTTTTTGGATATTGGAAATCATCTTCTCTTTGTTAAATTACACAGGTAACCATTATTAGGATTGATGCAATACATTCTTGTCAAATGAGGGGAAAAAAGCGATCTTTTACTTGACCCACAGAGACACATTTGAATTGTAGAATTACTTCCTTGTTTACATGTAAACAATGCACAGTTCTCAACAATACAGCAGGGTCTATAGTTCCATACCTTTCCTGGAAGGAAGCGTTGAATAATGAGAAAAAAATAAATTCTTTACTAGCCAGCCTTAGAAAGGAGCCCGCATTTAACAGGCGTTACCATCTCACTTAAGTTTGATGGTGGTGGCAGAGGGAACACTTCATAAGCAAGTTGATACCATTGGATTCCCCCAAAATTCATGTGTCTTTTTAGCAACTTAAAATCTATTTATTTTTCTCATTTGTTATCATCCCCTTACCCCCCTAAGTGGTATTTTACTTTGGATACACAACAGAAATGTTGAGCTAACAGGATTGATTTATACTCCTTTAGTACTTTGGAATATATCTGCTAGTTATCAGTACTCTTGTTTCAAGAACAATACTAAGATATCTGTCAGAGTAAATGTGACCTACGGTGCTTGATTAGCTTAGTATCTAAAAATTAAAACTTTGTAACCTGAGAAGTTACTGAATTCTAATTGAGAGTATAATCCCTGGATTTTCATGATTGAATGAAAAAGAAAAGGTTTTCTCCATATAGATAATAATATAATAGAAAATACACTGTTCAGAAAGCAACAGGATAGATTTTATAATCTATGCTTAGTTCATACAAATTAAGATTTTTTAGATAGAAGTTTTTAAATAGTATGCATATGGCATTGCTATACTTTTAGATTTTTTACAGTTTTGTACTATAAAATTCTACTTTCTTTCTTCTTGTTAACTTCTAAATCTTTTCATTTTCACACTCTACTTGGGCGTTTTAACTGAGTTTTGTTAAAGACTCTATCAGACAATGGACACCATGTCAATATTGCCACCTATATGTGCAGGTATTTTGCCTTATCTTTACCTCAGTATAAATTAATAGTATAAAATAATACTATAAAAATTATATTTGACCTCCATCTTCAAACTTACTAACTTAAATTGTTATATTCAGCATTCGTGATTTATGATAACGTATTACTACATTATTATTCATTTTGTGAAACTACCATTTTCTTTATATAGCAAAGTTTTTCAACTTAAATTTCTATGCATTTTTTAATAGAAAAGAGTATTTCGAATTTAAAATCAAAATTAAAAAAATAATTATTTCATGATAAACCAGAGTTGGAGGTGATACAGATATTAATGAGGGAGATGTATGAAGGAGAAATTGAAGGTATGATGAGGCTTTGCAGTAGGAGTTACTTTCTCAAAAAAACCCACTTTTGAGATAATTCAAAGATTGCAAATGTGAAATATTTCCCATCCATGAGTGTTTACTTCAGCTCTAAATAGGTAAAGTTGATATTTCTGTCAAGAAGATGCCAGATCAGGGATTTAGGCAATAAACTATTTTAAATTGATAGAAATACCAATTTCCACTTATCTTAATACTAATTTAAGATATAAAATACCTATGGATTTGAATACCCATTCTCTACAAAATAAATGTGGGTAAATATTTTTAAACCTGTAATATTTTCCTGTTATTTACGTAATTTCTATGAAGTTTTAATTTAACTTATATCTCACTGGCTCTACATTTATTTTGTTTATTCCAAAATTGTTGATTTCTCTCTCTCTCTCTCTCTCTCACACACACGCACACACACACACACACACAGGTTTTTACTATTTTCTGACAGCCCTATCACATATGAGGCAAGCAGGCTACCTGGGCTTTCTGTGTTAAACTGTCATTTTGAATTTTTCCAAATTTTAAAATGGAAAACTCTAGCATGTAACCAGATTGAATAGTTGGGCAAAAAGAAGAAATAGTCCAGTAGAAGTTTATCTTTATTAAGTTAATTTTTCAGGTGTTGATAATGACTTGGTGAAACTTAAGTTCACATAAACAATAAATGTGTAATAAACCATTTGGGTGTATTGGCTTGCATTTTAAGTCTAAGTATTTCAAAGCATTATTATTAATATGTATTACAAGCCTTTTACTCTAGACTTAATGTAACATATAAATATCAGAAAACTTTTCGTATGCTAGGCAATGTCCTAGGCATTTTGCATCCATCGTTTCCTTCAATACTTACAACAAACCTACAAGACAGGGTTACAACATCCATCTACCTATGAGGAAGTTGACGCTCAGAGACTGTCAACATTGTCACGCAGCAAGGGGCATGTCACAGCAAGGGGCAACATCAAAGTGGGCTGGGGTCCTAACTCCATAGCCTTTCTTCTATGCTGTAATGCAGTTGGTCACATCCATTGCTGCACTCTTTAAAGCTCTGTGTTCTCGCATTTTATTCACTCAAAAAAGACTGATTACCTCCAGTGTCCCAAGCGCTCTCCTGGGCACTAAAGATACAGAACACACGTGAATTAAACAGTTACAAGAGCAATCTCTGATCTCATAGAGGGGTCAGATGAGTAGTAATACATGGTGCAGAAATTATCACAAGAATAACTATATAATTATAACATGTAATATGTGTAGTTAAGGAAAAAATAAGGCTTATGATTCAAATGTAACAAATGAACCTTGTTTAAATTTTGAAACTTGTTCTTTCAAAGGAAGTCTTTATTAAGGAACTAACATTAAAGATGTGTCCCCCAGATGAAATACCACTCTGGACGTGAGGATCAGCATGTGAGCAAGCTCTCCTCTGAGGTCATAGCTGGATGTGAATAAGCAAAAGAACAGCGGAAGCTATGCAATGTAGAGCCAATGTGGAACGGGCTTTAAGAATGATTAACTACTGTCTCTCTTCTTTTTGTTCACTGAAATTCTACCTGTCCTTCTGTGCCCTGAGGGAATTTATCCTACCCCATGGAACATTTATGCCCACCCACTCCTACGCTGATAGCTGTTTTCTTTGATTATGTGTTCATATAGAACATGTTCTGCCAGCCACAATACTCACATGTGTGAAAGTATAGTTTCTTAAGAGCAAAAACAAGGTCATATATTCTTCATCATGTAGAACAAATGAGTGAATACCCAGTGAATTTAAATGGAAACTTGAATTTTAAGAGAGGCCTGCTCACGATACTGAAATTAGATTTAATTAATAGTTGCACACCAAAAATGATTTATATGAAATCAGTGGCTGTCTTCATTAGCAATTCTGAATGCCTAAAGTGATAATAGGTAGAATAAATAACATTGAAATGCTATGCAAATGTGAAATATCATATTAAAAACAAAACTAAAGATATATTATTATGATGTTTTCAGAATTATCAAACACCTTAGCATCATATTCCTTTGAAGTCAATACAGTATAATTCAATGAAATCAAACTCATGCTGCACAGTCCTAGAAATACATAGAATTATACATCTTTCCTTATATGTGAATAACACTTAAAAGAGTAAAGGCACAATGTGTAACTTGTGCCAAAATTAGGAGGTTTGTCTTCACAAAAATAAATTCTATTACTGACAGCAATCGTGTTTATAGAAGATTTTCATGAATGGGAAAACTATAGAAGATAAATTTGTTGCATCTTTTTTGTTTCTATGCCAAAGTTTGTTAGATGACAGGTAAGATGACAAAGAAAAAGCCTCCCAAATTGGAGTTTATAATGAAAATTTCAGTAGTGCTTTTTTTCCTACAAATTATTCTAGCAATTTTATATTTCTTAGTTCCCTTGACAACCAACCCACTGGTGACAATTTGAAAATAACTTCTCATCTTTTTGCTCCTAAATCTAAAAATCCTTGAACAAGAACTTACTTTTAGCTCTTTTCTAAGTAAGCAAGCGTTTTATGCCTGTGACAGGTCCATAAAAGCTTCTATTTAATAATTTAAAAATTGCATAAAAATGACTGGCAATTACTGCAGTCACAATAATTCTGAGTTTGTGATGTATTTTGGGTATATTTTATAAATGTATAAATGTATCATAAACATATTATGATGAAGGGTAAAATGTATGCCCGATCAGAATATTCTATCCAATTGGATGTCATAATCTGACACCTTGCTCTTCCTCTCCGGACATCATACTGCCGTACAATTCACCTGTGAACCTCTAAGAGTAGAGAAACTATTGGAACTTAACCAATATTAACGCAATTCTTATGTCATTAAAATCCATTGTCATAGTTGTTTCTGACTCATTGACTCTTGTGATAAAATGTAATAAATGCTTATTTTTCAGTGTGCCAGTGACTCACAGTTCCTCCTCCTCGTGTTCCCCGCACAAGTGATTAAGCTGCAGACCCAGTCTTTTTGCATTCTCTCCTCAGTTCCCTCCTCCTCCATTAAAACATATCTTAGGTGTCCCACATCTTCGACGAGAAAAAAAAACCCCCTGATAACTGATTCACAAACAACTATGACATAGGGTGATAGGTCCAAGTGTGTGGAAGTTCCAAGTAGGAAGATATTTGGAAAAAGATGTCTTTTGAAGGTGTGTGACCCAAATCCTACTATGTAGGTCACTCTCTGTATTCACACACATTATTTGTTCCACTGAGAGGTTAATAGTGAACATTCTGAAATAATTTGACCATCTTCCTCTGTCAAATCTTTCAAATAAGACTTTTGACAAATCTTCCTGTGTCTATGATTTCAGAGATACTCACTGAAAGGACATGATTGTCACTTGAAAAACAAACAAGTGTAAAACCCATCAAAGCTCTTTAACATGGCAGAAATGATCCCTGCGGGGTGCATTCTACATTACATACAGTTGTTTTGAATATCTGTGAAGAGCGCTCAAGTGACTGGGTTCTAATATTGGCTCAGCTATTGACACTTTGCTCAAATCCTTTGTCAAAATATGTGCCAGTTGATGTCCATGGGGATGGGATAGGGAGAGATGAATATATACCAGTCCTGCTCTGTGGGAATTTTCAGTCTAGTGAAAGGAAGTTATACATAAAAACATACTTTTATCATAATGTGGACAACACACTGACTGAGATCATTACAGGGTACAATGGGAGTTTAGGATATGGGAAAGTAACAATGTTCTTCTGTTGCAATTACTCAGAGACAGTTTCAAATTAGCAGGCAACATACAATATTGCCCTGAACTCTATGGACAAGAAAAGTCCTATAGGAATCCAAGGCATTATTAATTATCATCAATCATATAGACATTGTTCTGGTTTATATAATAGGTAAGGCATATGATGTATGCTATTCAAATTAGGTAACGGCCTTATTTTCTTCACTTATTAAAGAGGGTCTTCTGAGTTGAAAGACATAATTTAAAAATGTTTTTGATCCTGTCAGTTTTGGGTTACAGTAGATGTTGTATTCCTAACTTCTGCACACATTTTTTAAAGGCAGTACCTATTATTTAAAAGATAGATTTCATTATTTAGCTATTAGAAGTGATTTCATGGCAAGTATTATTTTGGAAAAGCTGAAAAGTTATGAAAATTCCTCTTTACCAGGTTCTATAGTCAATCGCCTCTGCACAAGCCAGACTTCCTCGAACCCTAGCCCCTGCCGTGCTGATGGTGATTAAAACTTTATTTCACACCAGGTTTTAACAGTCAAATATCTTTCTGGTCTTCTGAGTTCTCATTTACAAGACACATTATATTCATTGCTCATTCCCACCTGGCTTGGTTCATTGTTTTTAATAAAATCAGATCTCTACCCAACTTGATTAAATGAGCATGACCTTCACTCAATAAACATTTATTGAGCACCTTCTATATATAGGGCAGTGTGATAATCACTGTAGGTGAAAACACGCTCCTGCTATCATAAAACTTACTACTTATTGGGGGATGGAGACAAGTACATTCATGCTTACAGGACGGTGGCAGGTGCTGAGGGAGAGAAAGATGAAAGGTGCAGTGAGGGCAGAGAAAGGACATGTCAATTAGACTGAAACAGCTGTCTGGCAACACTTAGAAGAAGGGATGCTTATGCTTTATCCTGTATAAACCAATAATTTGATTGGATGAGGGCATGGTGAAGATTTTCCACTTGAAATAAAATACGCAGTTTTCTCTCTTATTAGTGTAGCGAGTTAAGAGCTGATGATGGATTGAATGCACATTGAATATATTTTAATCTATGTGGTAAAAGATATCTATTTATTATTGTCCTACTCCATTGCATATTTTAAATTATTGAGTCAAAATAAATATGTTGATCGAGACCACATGACTAGGGTCTGGGAGCTGGAATGGGACTACAGCTGGGCCTTTCAGTACTGTAACTGCGTCTATTTTAGTCTCTATTAGGGAACTGGCAAGCAAAGTGAATGTATATGGACCCAGAAAGTTAGGAATGGAAGTGCTGTAAGTTGCCTTTATCTTTCCTGACCATATCCATTGTTCTTCTTTAGGTCCTGGTCTTTTTCTACAGGGTCTTCTGGGAGGTTAGTTTAAGAGATTAGTTAAATGCTGAAGGTAGAGGGGCATAGGAGAGATAAAAGGCAAATGCTGCTTAAAGACGGGATTAAACAGCTATAAGGAGCTCATGTCTCCTCTTGCTCCACAGAATGCAAACGTTACTCATTTATTTATGCACTTAATATATTTACTTGTCTAACTTTTATGGAGCATCTAATATGTGGCCCAAACCTCTGCTTAGATTTACAGGTGAATCAGACATGGTCATGGCACATGTTTTGAGTTGGGGTTTGTACAAAAAGGAGAGTAGTGAGAGAAAAGTCTAGAAAGACAGACAGAGATCGAACAACACTAAACACCACATTGAGAGGAGAATTTAGGATTATTGCAGAAGGCAAAAGGTGGACATAAAATTGTAATAGCTTACTCTTATACAAACTTGTACATAAATATTCATAGCAACATTATTCACAATAACGAAAAGGTGGAAACAAAATAAATGTCTCCCAGTTGATTAATGGATAAGCAAAATGTGACCTATTCATGATGGAATGTTATTCAGCCACAAAAATATGGATAAAGAAGGAAAACATTAGGCTAAATGAAAGAAGGCAGAAACAAAAGACCAGAGATTGTATGACTTCATTTACCTAAACTATCCAGAATATACAAGTCCATACAGACAAAAAACAGATTAGTGGTTACAAGGAGTGGGGGTGGAGAGGAACACGAATTGACTGCTTCATGGGTAGAGGGTTTACTTTCGGGGATGATGGTGATGTGAAACTGGGTAGCAGTATGATTGCACAAAGCTATGGATGCCCTAAGCCACTGAAATATACATTTTCAAATGGTTAAAATGATGAAGTCTGCTTAAAATGATACATTCTGTATCTTACCACAATTAAAGAAAGTAAATTTAAAAATTAGTTTAAAACTAATGAGGGGCAGAAGAAATAGTGATGCCAAGAACAGTAATTTTCAGTCATTTGGTTTTATGGGTTACACGATTGCAGGTTCCAGATTCAGTGGGAAATGCCTGCTGTACAAAGCTGACCACTCACACGTTGCCAACGAGCCTTCTGCCAGGAAGGACATGGCGGCTATGCTGTGGGCCCTTTGTATTCGTTGTCCTTTGCCAGTACAACCACTCAGATACCCCCTGGAGTGTGGGGTCCTGGCCTATTGACACACTAGGCATTCAAGAAACTGCCTCCACCAAAACAGCCTGGTACTGGCATAAGAACAAACACATTGATCAACAGAACAGAATAGAGAGCCCGGAAAGAAACCCATGTCTCTGAGGTCAACTAATATTTGACCAAGGGGGCAGGAGCATAAAATGGAGGAAAAATAAGCTCTTCAATAAGTAGTGTTGGGAGTTCTAGACAAGTACATGCAAAAAGATGAAACTCGACCACCAACTTACACCATACACCAAAATAAACTCAAGATGGATAAAAGACTTAAATGTAAGTTGTGACACCATAAAAGTCCCAGAGAAAAACATATGCAGAAACATTTCAGATATCCCACACAGCAGTAATATTTCCTAGGGCAAGGGACATAAAGGAAAGAATAAACAAATGAGACTACATCAAATAAAAAGCTTCTGCATGACTAAAGAAACCATCAGCTAAATGCAAAGGGAACCAACTGTATGGGAAAATGTATTTGTCAATGACACCTAGGACAAGGGTTTGATCTTCAAAATATATAAAGAATTCATATGGCTCAACACCAGGAAGATGAACAGTCAAATTAAGAAACAGGCAAAGGACCTGAACAAACACTTCTCCAAGAAGGACATACAAAGGACCTAGAGACATATGAAAGCATGCTCATCACCACTAATCAGAGAAATGCAAATTAAAACCACAAATGAGATACCACTTCACACCAGTCAGAATGGGCATCATACACAAATCAACAAACAACAAGTGTTGGTGAGGTTGTAGAGAAAAGGGAACCCTAGTGTACTATTGGTGGGAATGCAGACTGGTGCAGCCACTGTGGAAAACAGTATGGAATTTCCTCAGAAAACTAAAAACAGAACTGCCATTTGACCCAGCTCTCCTACTGCTGGGATTATACCCTAAGAATCCTGAAACACTAATTCAAAAGAACCTATGCACCCCTATGTTCATAGCAGCATTATTTACAATAGTCAAGTACTGGAAAAAGCCCAAATGCACATCAGTAAATGAGTGGATCAAAAAACTGTGGCACATTACACAATGGAATATTACACAGCCAAAAGGAAGAAGGAACTCTTACCTTTTACAATGGCATGGATGGAACTAGAGAATATTATGCTAAGTGAAATAAGCCAGGCAGTTAAAGACAAATACCATATGATCTCACCTATAAGTGGAACCTAGTGAACAAAACAAACAAAAGAGCAAAATAGAACCATAGACATGGAAATAAGCAACAACTGACAGTGACCTGAGGGGGTAGGGAAGGGTAATAACAGGGAAAGGTCTAGTCAAGGTACATGTACAAGGACCCATGGGCATGGCCAACAGGGTGGGGATTTAATGTGGAAGCGGGGGTTGGGCAGAGTGGGAGAGAGCAATCAGGGGAAAATTGGGACAACTGTAACTGAACAGCAATAAAAAATTTAAAAAAAAAGAAAATCATAAGGAAGAGAAGAAAAAAAGAGACTGACTCCATGGTCATGCCAACAGGGTTTTAGTGTTTATTTTGTTTTTAAATCAATACACTGTAAATCTAACCCCCTGAGAAGCCTATTTACTTAAGTAGTCCTTTCTCATGTTCTTAAGAGGCCACTCTTCATTTATGAGTTAAAGTAGGCTGACCGTCTCACATTACTGCACATTATGTTGTGTCATAAAATAACAGTTTGATAGCAATCTCTCTGGTGTTGTCAGTATTCTATTTCAATTCCAGAAGAATTTGTAAGTTCCCATTGAACCAAGATAACCTGTGATCAGTATACAGGGTGGGACAAAAATAGGTTTATAGTTGTGTGTATGCAAAACACAGAGTTTATTCTTGCATTATTTATTAATTATTGTATTATTTTCCACATGAACAACTGTAAACCTACAAGCCCCACCCGGTATCACTTCAGCAAGTGGACCAGACACGTACGACCCTTAGATTTCCAAAGGGAAAAAGCAGGGCTCAGGGTAATGAAGGGACGTGGCGTGAACAGTGGATGGAAGAGCCTGCCCTCACACTCAGGTCTTCACCCACAAGATGGCAGTCAGCACAGCACCGAGGCTAACCCATGGGCCCTCCATCTGAACAGAGTGAGAGCTGTCAGCCAGTGTGGAGCCTGATCTTGTAGAATAACTAAACTTCTGCCAGTCTCCTCCCTTTGCCATACGACCTCTTAGCACTTACTGCTAAGACTCTACACAACCATTTGGCCCACGTTTGTCTATCCTACTTGAAGCCTCACTCTTAGTTCTCTCTAACATGTGATCTCACACTTTGGGAACATAGGTGTTCAGAGTAAAATTTAAAAAATCTATCTTATGACCTTGTGGATTTTAAGGAACACCTGGGGTCCTGGGCGCAGTGCACAGTTTTCGCGGCATCAGAACTGTGGCACTGTGGGTGTGGTGGGAAATGGGTGAAGCTGGTTAAAAGCAAAACTTCTTGTTATAAAATAAATAGTTTCTCGGGCTATAAGGTATACTATGGTGGCAATGTATTTCATTGCATATTTGAAAGTTGGCAAGAGTGTATCTTAAAAGTTCTCATCACAAGAAAAAATGTAACAATGTGAGGTGATAGACAATAACTAAACTTATTGTGCTGGTCATTTCATATTATATATAAATATCAAACCATTATGTTCTATACCTTGGTCTAATACAATGTTAAAAAAAAACACTACAGGGATGATCTTATGGATTGCAATGTATTTTAAACCCCTAAATTGTAGTTACTATACTTACCAGGAATTACCTCTCACTTGGGGTTCATTACTTTTTTAATGACCTCACTTGGGTTAATGACTTAACCCAATATGAGTTAAACGAGGAAATATAGTATCTCAAGGTTCTTGCTGACTGAGTGCTTGTGCTGATGTGGCAAGTTCCTTCTTTCTGAAACACTAAAGGATAACATATTTCTAAGAAAAATTCACATATCTCTGGGTAAATAAGCCACTCCACACTCTGGGAATGAATTAGATACTTTTGGAGGCCACATTCAGTAAATTTTTGGAAGCCAATACAAATTAACTTTTTCTGGAAGGTAAAGTTATTTTTAATTCAGGTATGGTTGACATACAATATTATATTAGTTTCAGGTGTACAATATAATGATTTGACATTTATATACCTCATGATGTGATTACCACGAGACACACATATTATATATATATATATAGTAACCATCTGCTGCCATACAAAGTTAGTGCGATATCACTGACTGTGTTCCCTGTGCTGTATATTACATCCTTGGGACTTATTTATAAGTTTGTACCTCCCCTTTGTTTAGTTCTTTTTCTGGGGTTTTGTACTGTTTTTGGTTGTTTGTATGAAACACATTCCTTTGTCTCCTTATTGTGCTTCTTTTTTTTCTATGTATTAGATCAGCTAGGTCTCCCGGTATTGAAAAATTAGCCTTATTTAGACAGTGTGCTGTGGGGCCCAGTGGTGCAACCCCCACAGCCAGTGTTTCGGAGGTGTTTCCTGGGTAGTCTAGTGGGGCCTCCTGTTGTGGTCGGGCTATAGCTGCTGAGGTCACTCTGGCAGGTGAGGCTGGGTCCTGGCCCGGCTGGCTATGAGGGCTGGCTTCAGCTGTTGCAGGCACGCTGGAATGGTAGGCAGGGCAGGCCTTCAGTGTGGCTGAGACTTGTCTGGTGCAACACCTAGCCTCCACTGTTACAGACAAACTGCTGTGTACCAGTGTTGGCTGAGGTGGTCCACTTGCTGTGACAGGGCAGGAGTCTTATTGGAGGGGTGCTACCCTGGGTGGGTCCCCAGGTAAGTGACAGCATGGAGTGAACAGTGTTAGAAAGGCTTATGGAGAGTGCCAGAAATGGAAGGAAAGTAAAGAAAAAGAAGGAAAAAAAAGATCCCTCCAGCGCTTCTGTCCCTGGAGAAAGTTCCAATAGATCTCTGCCCCTTCAGCACACACCCTAGAATTAGTCAATGTATCATCACCTTCACGTATGACCTAGGTGCTTTCAAATTGCTGCCTCTGTGCCAGGACTCAGAAAGAGAGAAACCTGAGTTTCTGACAGCCCCTTGGCTCTCCCAGACTGTAAGTCCTGCTGGTTTTCAAAGCCAGATTTTTGGGGGGCTCCTCTTCCTAGTGCAGGTGCCCAGGCTGGGGCTCAGAGCTCGTGCTCTTCAGGGGGTCCTCTGCGGTTGGGATATCCCTCCCACTTGTGCACCTCACAGAAAGTGGGAGGCAGGCTGTGTCCTGATTAGACAGAGTCTCTGCCCCTTGTACCTATAGCAGTGAGGCTTCTTCTGTATATTTATTTGTTGCTGTAGAATATCTATTTTGCTAGTTTGCAGGTGGCTCTGAGACACAGATGTTTTACACGTATTGAAGTTTTGGTGTCAATGAGAGAAGGTGAGCTCAGAATCTTCTGACTCCATCATCTTGAACCCAAAGCTAAGACCCTCATTCTTGAATGCCAATTGAGCTAGTCTGTGGAATGTGGTCCCTTGTAGTTGGTACACTCAGAAGTTCTAGGCTGTTAATCTGAGTGGCAACATCTCTGGCACCATTGGTAGGTGGTAACCAGTACCTATTTACTGTGGTTTTATATATGATTAAATCCATTTATCTGTTGTCCTAGTAATCATAGATGCTGACACTCTAAGTAGTCAAGGTTTCACTTCAACCATCACCCCCATTAAAGTATATTTCATAAATACACTTTATATATAATATAAGAAGAGAATTACACAATTAATCAATAAAATCACAGACTGCTATATTTTTCTGGCAGCTCAGTGAGTTGTTTATTTTTAGTGATGTTTATTTTTGGCCGTGCCCCAGGGAGCCCAGGCATGAGATAAAGCTCCTCTACCATTCTGTTTGTGAGGCCCGGTACTTTTATGTGTTCAGTCCACATGACGTATCCAGGCACACTTTAAGATCCCAAAGGATGAATTATAGCATATCCCAAAAGCCAGGGCTCCTCTGTGAAGGAGCGAGCAGTGGGAACAATACTTGAGTGAGATGAGGCCTCATAGCCCCATTGATCGTCTCCACCATCCTCCAGAGGCCTGGGAACTCTCCTGCTGGATGGCATCAGAACAATCTGCACTCCTATGATTGTTCCAGATAACACTTGCAGCCTGGCCTCGCACTCACCCCGGGGAGAAATCCTGTGGCCTGAAATGTGGCAGCTAAATGAACTAATGGCTGTAATCCAGCTGCCATTGGCATGATCGCCTCACTCTTGTCCTCGCTCAGTGACCACACACCACCTGGGCACGCTGAAAATTCCTCTCAACTTTCTCCTTGCAGCTACTCTCTCATCCTCAAGGGAGGTGACAATCAACTTCTGAGATCCTGTTTGTGCCTGTGGTTCTTTGTAGCAAGGTATGCTGAGTCATTCCTCTCAGCATTCCCTTCAAATGATAGACAGCTCGGCCGATCTGCCTTTTTTTTTTTTGTACTTCTCCACTACGCCTCTAGTTTCTGTTCATATATTTGACTAAAGAGTCCTAAACATTGAGTTGCCACCACGCATTCTTCGCTTTGATTTATATTGTTTGGATTCAATCTAACAAATACAGCTTCATGATCTTGGTCCATGAGCCACTTTTTCTTGGTAAAGGTGGAAGTCCTCCAATGTATTTGAATGAGCTTATGGAGCAGTAAGGATTCCCTGCCCCAAACTAATGGAGTCATTAAAAAAGAAATATTCTTATTAGCTGTATAACTGTTTAAAATGTTTTCTTCTTTATGCTTTGTGCACTTTTTATATCTGATTTAAAAAATATTACTTTTAGAGTTTTGAAGCAATAATTATAACATTTAACACACTGAGCTTATTTTATTCTCATTGATTTTAAATTTAAAAAAATTAGTATATATATTTTATTTTAAAATATATATACTATATATTTTACTTTTTAAGAAGAACTTTTATACAAACACAGGAACATTTTGTTATTTCCATTCATTGATCTGGATTTTTTGTTTTCAAATTGAGAATATCGTTAGGGAATAAAACTTACATCCATTGGAAAATCTCTCTAAGATG
Organism: Desmodus rotundus; assembly: GCF_022682495.2. Classification (NCBI taxonomy): domain Eukaryota; kingdom Metazoa; phylum Chordata; class Mammalia; order Chiroptera; family Phyllostomidae; genus Desmodus; species Desmodus rotundus. The sequence continues at coordinate 75,977,888 of NC_071391.1, read as the reverse complement.
GTGTTAAAAATGCACAAGAAATGGAGACGGGAGGAACTGGATGACCTGATCCAAGTGCCTTTATTTGATGCTGTGCTTACAGGCCCCGGTGGACTTCAGCCCTGAGGCAAAGCAAGAATGGGTTTTTTTAAAAGAAAAATCACGAGGTTTGTGGGGAGATAGGGGAGGCGTTAGTCTCTTGTTCTTCCAGGCGGGTGCCTCAGGGTTCCAGGAAGTGAGCTGGGACTATGGGTTGGGTAAAGGGTGGGCTGTTCCCAGGTACAGGAGGGTCAGTCTGACCACTGGCCATTGTGGCTGGCGCCAGGTGTCTATAGTGATGGGTGGGAGAGAGTTTTGATGGAGCCGAGGGCTATCTATTGAGTCCAGATAACTAAGTCATGGGCAGTCTGGTGGGTTGGAAAAGTGGCCTAACCCTTTCAGGTGGGTGCCCCATGTTTTAGCTATAAAACAAAGCTATTTTTCAGATTTAAAAATTTTAAGCCATTTTTAAAATTTGAAGAAAAATTTTCCAGAATTTGTCAATTGGTCTCTGAGTCATGGCTCAGAAAGCTATCTACTCTTACTGGGTAGAGAGTAATTTTTCAAACATTATGCATTTTAAAAAATGGGGTTTTTGACTAATCTTCTAGATGAGTAATAATGAGATAGAAAACTTCATATGAATTATATGAATCCCATTTCATAAGTCTGTTGTTTAAATAATTTTTACACACCACAATATTAAAACCTAAGTGGAGATCCAGAAATTTAGATTTCAACGCTTTAACCTTTTAAATTATGATTAATATTAAAACTATCTTTTATATTGCATTCCAGTATATAGATGAATTTATATTCAGTTGGAGGTTGATGATACAACAAGTACCTTTTTCATGAGCTCTTATTTTTTATTCTAAGTTTTATAGCTTTACATTTCACCTTTAGATATATGATCCATACTGAAATAATTTTTGTACCAAGCATAAGGTTTAGATCAAGGTTTATTCATTTGCCTATGAAAATTAAATTGTTTCTTCACCATTTGTTAAAAAGATTATAATTTTTCTATTGAATTGCTTTGCATCTTTCACAAAAATTGATCGGTATATTGTAAATAAGTCTATTTATGGATTCTACATTTAGTTCTATTGATCTTTATGTGGAATATAGTTATAACACCTATTTTAATATCTTTGCTAATTCTAATATCCATAGGATAACTTGGATCAATTGAATTCCCTGCTCATTGTGGGTCATGATTTCCATCTTTTTTTGCTATTACTAGAAATATTTCATTGAATTCCAGACATTGTAAATTTTAGTTTTTGAGGTGCCACATATTTTTATTCCCCTATAATTATTCCAAAGGTGTGGGTTTTTTTTTCTGGAATCAAGTTAGGTTACTTGAATATAGTTTGATGTTTTAGGTCTTGCTTTTATGATTTGTTAGGTGGGTCCAGATTGGTATTTGTTTAGGGCTAATTATTCCACATTACTGAGGCAAGACCCTTCTGAGTACTCTAGTCAATGTCTTGTGAATGATGCAGCTGTTCTGTCTGGCTGATGAAAAACGATGATTTTTATTCCCTTCCATGAGAAATGGGACTTCTTCATAATTTTTAATTCTCAAGGGGGAACTTCCACAGATCTTCACAGTTCTGTTTCTGTGTATATCTCTTCTCTCCAGTGTCTGTCCTTCCTAAGCCAGCTGACAGCTCCATCCTTCAACTCAGAGAGCTTCCCGGACCCCCTTGTGCCCCCCTTCCCTTTTATGTGACCTGGAAACTCTTTTGGTGCAGTGAACTGAGGCAACTGCAAGCCTTTCCTCATTTGTTTCTAATCTCTCAAGATCACTGTCTGTCATTGCTGTTTTTCAATGTCTTGAATACCATTGTTTCACTTTTTGTTATAGTTTTAGGAGGGAGAATAAATCCAAACCCTCTTACTTTACCTTGGCTAGAAGCAGGAATCAGAATTTTCATATGTTTTAATATGATAGAAATTTTGTAGTCGAAGGAGATTGTGTCATGTTTTGAGAACAACTGAAAAGACATTCACTGAAATTTACATACGTGGACATGTGACTTTTAATTATAATTACATTTGTAGTAAAGAGGACTGCTTCTTTCTCCAGAAACTGATTTCCCAATATCCTTTAAAATTAGATTTTAATCTTTGTCTAAAAGAAGTTTTCTAATGAATTGCACACATCTGTTAAATAACCATGAATTTCTTCCTTACTCTCTTCTCAATATTCAATACAGTAATGAATAATTAAGTCACCTTCATCAGATTATTGAAGGGCATAGTCAATAGTTTATTTCAATTTTCAAGGCACTTTCCTGACATAATTACCTGAAAGTGTAAAGTAAAAAAGAAAAATAAAAGAATTAGACCATCTGGAGAATGAAATGTCTTGAACAATGTTTTGTATTTGGCAAGGTTCAGTCCGTTGTCACTTTTTTCTTAACCTGGACTCATAATAGAATAACATCTCTGAAGTGTGAAAAGAAAATCTTCAAGATAAATTAAACAGTGCTTAGTACTGCCACTTTAGCCTTTTAAAATTGCTATTTATTTTTGCTTTGCTTATATAACTTGACTAAAACATGGTAAGCTGGAGAAAAGTACCAAAGAAGCCTGGTCCCCTGAGGAGGATGCTCAGCCCTGTGGTCTTACCCACACGTTCAGAGCGTCAGCAAGAGGGACTTGCTGTTCCTTAAGGAGCCTGATCATCCTGTCAACTTAACACCCAAAAGGTATCCGGTAATTTTGAGTTTATCAGCAATAATTTCTCATACTTGAGCAGGCTCAGACCCCAGGTTCCCAGGGTCCTTGACCCTGTGAATCCCAGAACCCTTTCTAGTGCAAAGTGGGAAACCCAGGGGAAAAGATGAGCCAGCATGCCCACTGCCCCAGGGACTTGAAGTCCACCTGCCCATGGCCAGCTTCACTGTGATCCCAGCCTAGGTCCCGGCTACTTGTGCTGCCTCCCATCTATGGTTACATCCTGGAGGGAGGTTTTAGGCCAGGGCTAGTCGAGCACCGCATGGGTGAAACTGACAGGTGCCACTGTGAGTCCTCCCTAGGAGGTCATAGTCATTCCTGGCTGTGGCTGCTTCAATTTTTTTTCTTGTTTTCTTGATAAACCTTTTATAATTAAGATAATGAAAGAAAAAAAGAAAAGAAAGAGAGGAAAAGGGAGAAAATAGAAGAAAAAAAGATATGATAATGAGAAGAAAAAGAAAAAAAATAAAATCTACCTATCTCAAAATAAGATTGTAGCTATTTTACTTATTAGAACTTCTTCAACTCAAAATTACTCTAAGGTCTGGGGAACATATGTTACATGTCTAGAGACAACAGCTGCAATCATATGACTCTGTTACTAATTTTAGACCTAGTGTTTGACCCACTTTAGGAAGTCTCTCTGAACCAACCGGAACCCCTTCCGGATTCTCCACCATGCCATGCAGAAAATAAATTTCTGAAATATCCTTCTAAATTGGCTCATTTAAAAAAGACCTCAAAGATAATGACATAGAATAAGCATCAAGTGGTAATGAGAGTATTTTAATTATGTATATCTTTGGTATGCTAATAAAATAATCATTAACTTATTAAAAGGTAAGCACATTAATTTTATAATAAATAAGAATTAATAATGACAACCATGTGTTTTTCCTTTCTAATAGTCACAAATGATCCCTCTTGGTTGTTTAAAATTACAGGAACATCTTGAAACGTCAAGCATATACTTACGAAGCAGCTCACTGAAAATTTGTATTAAACTTGGAAAAATTACAGGTTTTATATATTTATTAGCTCCTGGAAAGATATTATTTGCCAAATGGAAGAGATCCCAGAAAGTCAAATATAAATGTATTTAGATAAAATTCAATATGCTTCTGTAAAACAAGGTTCAAATCTGTTTTTTCCTCTCAAAATTCACAAAACCACTCTCAGTATTTCTTGAATGTTTTCTCACATTTTCAGTATATCTGTTTTCCAACAAATCTTACATAGTTTTGAGTAATGTAGCGGCAGATGTAGATAAATCTCCACAATATGAGGAAGAAGTTATGCAGCACATATCCGCAAATGACCAAAGGAATCAAAGAAGAGAATAAAAAATAAGTAAAATCTTATCTTCAAATGCTAGAAGCAACAGCAAAAACTGAAATCTTACAAATTACACTAACCATTGAATTACATTTGGAATAGTATGCTACTTGAATTTCAAATTTCTTCAAGTGTTTGGTATTTATTATTGCTTAATAAAGTAATTAATTATATCAGTAGATTATACTTTGTCAGTAGATTATATACTATCAGTATATAATACTTTGATATAATTAATTATATCAAAGAATTATATTAATAGTTTTCATAAATAAAATTTTTTAAATGAAGAATTTTCAAAGTGAAAGAGTTTTAACAAAATATGTAATTTAAAATATAAAGAAGGTACAAAAGACATTTTGATATTAGCAGATCAAACTTAGAGGTTAATGCTTGGATTGTCTTTGCTCTCATCATATAAAGCGTTGGTGAATCAGAGGCATATGACTTCTGTTTGAAAATGTATGTTTTAAAATACAACCAGAGACATTGAGGTTGGGAACAGTCTAGCAGTGGCCAGGGGGGAGTGGGGTGGGGACAGTGGGAAGAGGGGATTGCAGGAACTATTATAAAGGACACATGGACAAAATTGGGGGAGATGGTGGAGGTAGGGGAGGGAGGTGGGTTCAACTGGGGTGGAGTGGAAGCATAGGGAGAAAAGGCATACAACTGTAATTGAATAACAATAAAAATTAAAAAAAAAGAAAATGTATGTTTTAATACATTAATAACAATACATTCCAAAGGGTGTACGGTCTTTAAAATGTAGTCATTGCAACACTGTTGACATAATACATTCATATGCTGAATATTAGGCATGCAAATTTTATTGGTATATGTGCTTTACATTTATGTTTTTATTAAAGTAATTTTGACTCTGATTTTGTAATACCAAAAAACGCTGACATGACAGCACTTTCCCCAGGCTGTTTTTCAATAGGCACTACTGAAAGGTGTCTACTGAAGATGGATCTCAGAATCGTCATTGAGGACCTGTCTTTCTTCCTTGGGACTGCTATTAAAAAGACCATGAACTGGGTAGTTTAGAGATAACATTCTTTCCTCACAGTTTTATAGGATGGGAAGTCCAAGACCATGGTGCTGGCAGATTCTGCATCTCAGGAGGGCCTGCTTCCTGGCTCCCAGATGGCTGGCTGCCTTTTTATGTCTTCACTTGGCAGAAGGGTCAAAAATCTTTCTGGGGCCACTTTTCTAAGAACATTAATTCCATTCATGAGGGCTCCACCCTCATGACCTAACCATCTGCAAAAGGCCTCACTTGTAAACACCATCATGTTGGGAATTTGGTCTCAACATATGAAATTTGGGGAGACACAATATTCTGTCCATAGTAGAATCTAAGGCATATCATGTTTAAATATAATTCCTTCCAGTTCCAACTCTACATACATGTAACATTCATTTTCAGGTGAAATTATGTTAAATAAGCAATGTTGAAGCCATGAAAGAAAATGGAATTATAAAATTACACTATAATTTGTGAAGGAGTCTCTGAAAGTAACCCAATATTTTCCCTGGGTACAGGTGCCAAGGATTAAACTATGGTTGTATGTCTATGAATCTTAGGCTTCCTTTTGTCATCAATGGCAGTGAATGCACTTTTCTCTAAAACTGTTTATCTAAAAACAATAACTCCAAATTCTGAGCCCCTGTGTTGACTCTAATTATTATACAGTTACTAAGGTGTGTTTGTTTTCTGGAAAGCATTTACTAAATCCTAAAATAATGTAAATGTAAGAGTTTACATGAGAAAAATATGTTGACAAATTAAAGACTAATATCTATTTATCAATTTATGTTAGTATACTTTTATATATGATTATACATACATGCAAAATAATATACATGATGAGATTAAGGAACCAAAGAACTATAACATTGCTAAATTGTGTGATTAAAATACAGCATAGTGGACAACACATGTATGTATGACAAGGGTATCCACACATACTCTACAATATTTTCTGTGCTTCAAAAGGAAGTCATTGTGGTTTGAAATGGCTCATTTATTTTAAGAAAATAAAAAATAATAATGTTCTGAGTTAAGACTAGAAACTTGAAGGCAATTAAGTGGAAGTTCTTATATTTAATGTATAGTTTTTCCCAGTAAGTTTTACTATTTATAATTTTCCCTTTGGACTATCTAGATTTACATGAACTCATTTTAATAGCAGATGTTTCAACTTCACGCTCATGCTACTGTGACATGCATTGTGGAATGAGTTTTTAAAAGATGTGGTGGTTTAATACACCATAAAAATATTAATGAGCAATATTTCCTCTACTCACGCTATCAGTAAGTTAGGATTTTGTATGCTACACTACCACTTTTTTATTTCTCAGCTCTTTTTTTCAAAGCAAGCACCCAGCTGCAGTGATAGAAGATTGTTTGTATACTCCTGCCAGATATATTCTCTTCAGGTGGGAGTTCTCACCACTTGCATCTGTCACATTACTCATTTTATCCAAAAGCATCAGTGCCCTCAAGGACAGCCAAAGCAATGTTCTTATGGTCAGGCCTCTCCCATTACATAGGGCTTACCATCTTGAAAGGCACATGGCTCCTGACGTCAGGTGCAAGGAGGACCTAAGTTTACTATGGGAATAAAGGTGGCACTGTGCAATTAACTTACTCTAGCTGTGAGCCTCCAGCCAGAATGAGCTGGGAATCTTTCAGTGACTCACTGGGCATTTTCCTACTGATCCCACAGTACGCTCAGAGCCTCTGGACGTTAAAAGAATGCGTCAGACTCAGTCTTTGTGCTCAAGGAGCCTAGAATATATTAAAGACAAAAAATTACAAATGCCCATTGTCATTTAAAATCTGTTCTAGGAAATCACTAGGAAAATATTGATGTGGATAAAGGACAACAGAGAAAGAATACATCATATGCTATATTTGCATATATAAGTACTTAATCCATCATAATAATAATGAAAATATACTTCCACACTTTACAAGAAAGGAAAACAAGCTAAGGAAGGTTAAATAACTTATTCAAGTCATAGCTGTGGTTGAAATCCGGGTATCTGATTCTTTTTATTACACTATTTTTTTTTAGACTTCATGAAGAAACTGGAACTTGAGGACAAATAAGAAGACAAGGATTTGAACTAGCAGTCAGCAGTAATGAGGATAATTCTAGCCATTGAAAAGGGATGAACAAGGAATTATGGAGATAAAAATTCATATGCTGTTTAAAAGGGAATAGTGAATAAATCACCCTCTGAAACTGGCCTGTTTCTGATGTTAACAGTAAAATAAAAGCATTCATTGTTATTCGCTAGAGTTTTGACATTTACAGAGGAATTTTATGCATATTATCTTGTTTGATGTTTATAATAACCCTGTGAGTTAAGTAGAAAAGATATTTTTATTAACATCTACTATTTCATTGGTGAGAAACCCAAGGCAGTGGCTGAGCCATAGAACTAAGATCTTAAAATTAGTAATGGGCCAGGATAAAACTTAAATATAAATCTTTTGGATCTAAAGTCTACACATTTTCAGGTTACTTTTGAAATATCCCTGCATTTCAGGGTTTAAACAGAGATGCTAACCTCAATCAAGGAAAACACATAGGTAATTTTATCTGTGAGGAAGTGGTTGATTAACGTGATCTTGGGGGCCCCTCTAAGATTTTGTGATTCTGCAGGTGTTACGTACGCTTCACTGAAGTCAAAGTCAATTACTCACTATTTCAGGAAGACTGCTCATGTTTTCAAAACCATTCAACAGCTTAGCCAGTACTTTCCTCTTTGCTATGTATCACCAAGCACAGTGCTTCCATCTAAAAGTTGCACAGTACTCGTAATGATGCTATCTAACCACATACCTTAGATGTAATTACTATAATTATACCACCTTTTGTTTGAAGTTTGTAGAAATTAAGCGTCTTGCTCCAATCTAGACTCAGTGAGTGGTAGACCAATTTGGATACAGATTTGAGTGAAGAGCTGACTGACTTCAAATTTTATTCTCAAAGGAATTATTAAAAAAATAAATGAGCCAGGGTCAGGTAATGGTCTCAAACATGAGAACTTGAAGACTATAATAAATTTATCCTGTAGCCCGCAATGGACATCACCAAATGTCTCTGTAGTCCGAGGTTACTGTTGCTGCCATCAGTCCTGGCTGTCAGGTGGGGCTCTTGACATCATGCTCTCTGTAGATTGTTGCTACTTAGTTCATTCTAATGGTCCAATGCTGCTGGCCCAATCCCCAGATCAGAACTCTTCAAGCTTGTGAGAAAAGATGAATCTCCTGTCCAAGAGCTAGACTGAGTCAACCAGCCATTTGTGTGGAGTAATGGGTTAGTACAACTTAGTGCTCAACCCTTTCAAATCCGATCAGAGACACACACAGGTGCCAGCAGCTCATGGAGTGGTTCTGGCATCTGCCATTTTCAGACCTAAAGTCAATCTATGTTATCTCTTTAGGGATCCACACCACCATGATTTATATTGGTCTTTATTTGGTCTTTTGCTTCTCAAAATGAAAAAAATAATCTTAATTATACTTGTCTTCTCTGTGAATGGAGGTGGGGTGGTGGCCACGCACTATGCCTTCGCTACCTTGGTTTAGTTAAACCTGTGGTTTCCTCTGTTGCCCAGGCCTCCAGCTCTTTCGTGGACAGTGAACTTTGGCGGCTGAAGGGTAATGTCATGAGAATTAAATATCAGTTAGCAAACTGCCCATTGGGTTTCAGTGTGGGAAAAATAAAATGCTTTCTCAGTGGGGACTGAGGGATGTGGCAAATATACAATTTTTTTCTGGGACATCCACATACATCCCAGCCAAAGATGTTCCTTTTACTCCCTCCATTAGTTTATCTCCAAAAAGTTAGGGAAATAGGCAGTCTTCCAGGCATGGGTACTAGAATTCTGCTCTAGGACCGGATTCTCCAGGAAAATAACCTCTGTATATTGAAACAGTTTATTGCTATACAGGTGTCACTTTCCCAGCAATCTTCAAGGGTGATGTACACAGGCCAGCATTTTGAATGAATTTTAGACCATTTCTTAATGACAGTAACACTTCATAGAGACTCTATGAACTTCACAAACCACGTGGGCTCATTTAAAAAATATGTTGAAAAATATATTTTAAGCTTCTTAAGGGCAGAGACCAAGTTATAGTATTTACTGTAACAACAAAGCCTATGCCAGATCCTACATAGATTACCTACAGTGGATAGATTCTGCCTAATAAATAGATATAGGCCCTGGCTGGGCAGTTCATTGGTTAGAGTGTTGTCCTGATACATCAAGGTTGTGGGTCCAATCTCCGGTAGGACACATACAGGAAACAACCAATAAATGAATAAATAGGCGGAACAACAAAGTGATGTTTCTCTCAATCTCTCTCTCTCAAAATCAATAAAATTTAAACAATGATTAAATATATATTCAGTATGAAACATTTATTTTATTTTGAACTACAAATTGTTATGGAGCATTCTAAAGGATACACTGATTCATTCTTAAGTGCATCTCATTGTTTGCAATGTACCTTCATGTCAAAGATAACATTATTGAAAATATAATTAGAATTTTATGTGAAGTAGTCTATATGCTCAAGTTCAAGAATCTTCAAAGTATGCAAGTTACAGACAACTTTAAAATGTAAAACAACTTGGATTCATATGAAATTTAACTAAATTTAAGTTAATGAGACTTTTGGATTAGGAATATTGGTCACTTCAAATGACCTGCACATGGGCCTAAATAGTGAGGCAATACTACTATTGTAGAGAAAGGCATTGTGTTTAAAATAATATTAAGAGTACCATCTAGTTCTCATACATTACAAGGGGCTTTGATAGCCAGAGTAATGCTTGCAGGGTGACCTGGAGAAGGTAAAGTCCCCATACTGTGGATCTGTAGCCTACAAAATAAAGATCAAGGACAACGCTGGTGCACTTCTCAGAAGTGTATTATGCTGCACACTTGGTTCATTCCTGATACACAGTAAACTTTCAATAAATGAAAGTTTATTATCCCTGTTTTTATAAAACATTGTGCTTTTATATTTAGGATTTCAAAAGTCCAAATAATATTAAACTTCTGGAAATCTGTGTTCACTCTTTATTTCAGTAATTTCCTGACTACTTGTCTTTTCCCATACTTCTCTAGTATTCAAGAATTTCATTAGCCATTAGTCAAGGTTATTATATTTTTTTCCAAGAAGCATATGCTGATGATTTTACCTCCAGAGGGAAAGGAAAGAAATTAAGGTGGGTAAGAAGAGTCACCAGGTGCCACTGGAAAAAAAAAGTTAAGAATTAATATAACTTGGCAAGCTGTCAGAAGTTGTTAGGCCCATTAGTTTTAAGAATTACTTGCAAACATTATCTGGTTTATTTCCAACTCTTTAAAAATATGTAAATTGTAAATCTGTCTGTGACTTTATTATCACAATGTTTTCCAGCTGCCCTCAAATAGTCATCCTAAGCAGTTAATAAAGAGAAGAGCACACTGAGGAGATAATTCAAGGGGAGACAGTTTTGGGGCAAACATTCCTTCTCTTGACCTTGCGCAAATTGTTTACGCAGGTATAAACCTGAAGATAACCATATCTTCCAGCCAGACCTTGGGATGTTGTAAGAATTAAAAAGGTAATGCCTTCGAAATTGCCTGAGTGAACAAAAGAACAATGCTACCTAAAAGTAAAACATTAATGAATATTCTTCAGCATTTACTTTTCTATACCTATTCTCACTTTAATGTACAGAGTACAGGTGAAAAAAGAGTGAAAATATTGGGGGACAAGAAGCTATAACAGTAGTGAAGAATTTAACGTTTTCCTATTTAGCCTGGGAAGCTGTATTCTGAGCAGCACAGAAATCAGCAGATATCAAAGGAATTAAGGAGGGTTGCTTATAAATGGTGATATAAATGCAATAATGGCTCCCTCTTCTAAAGTGCGATTTAATCAGCTGAGTTTACCCCATCCTTAAATGGCACTTCAACTGTGTGTGAGGTGAGAACTCTTCTCATCAGTGAATCACTTACTATCTCAACAACCGCGTTTTTCGGCTCCTGTATACCCACAGTAGTGACCCCCATCTTAAATAGAAGAGCCTAAAATACAGCAACCAGCTCTCTGAGATTTTCTTTAACTATTTATAGCTCGCAAATGCTGTTGCATCACTAGATGCTCTGTGAGTGCTGAGGATGGATTACCCAGTGAATGCTGATTTTTATACAAAAGAATTCATTTAAACGGAGTACTTCTTTTCCCTCGGTACCACAATAACACTAGTAAAAGAAGATCTGCTGGAGCATTTGTGCCGATAATTTCCAGTGACAAGAAACAGATCAAAGATAGAAGGAATGTTTTTCTGTGATCTCAGGAGAGATACTAAAAGTTATGTGCAGCGATTAACAGCTACTGAAAACAGATTACAAAGTTAAAGTTCTTGGACCAAACCCGATTTCATTAAAAAGCTTGTGCTTTATTAATCTTGTTGTCTGTTATTGCTTAAGACAGGAACCCATGGTGGAAGGGTGAGAAAGAAAAAAAAAATGAAAAGGAAGGACTTTTAAACTCTCTCTGGAGTCACCATGGAAACCTCCACCTTGGCCAAGTAGGAGAGGGTTAGTGTCCATACATGTGAGGCTATTGTTATTGCGCTTTTCCTTCACATGTACAGATGAAATATTCCTGAAATATGTAACACACGTACACACTGATAAGATATATGATGTATTTTTTCTTGAAATAAAGGAAAATCACAAATATTATGGTGTTATATTAAGAACAAATATAGCATGATATAATTTTGCTCCTATGATAAAGATTTTATGAGTCTTGCATACATCAACTTTAATGAATGCACAGTAGCAGACACTTGGGTTCCATAATGATCAATAAGAAAAATGAGAAATCCCTCCCATGGCCTACCGACTATGAGTGCTTCTCCAAGGATTTTGAGTGGAAAAAGACGACAGGAAATAGCACTGGCCCACGGTTTGGAATATGCACAGGTGGTTCATACCTCTTCGATAGGGTCTACAAAAGATGGTCTAGGGAACTTTTACAACACACATCAGCATGGGTTCTTTTCTGATTTGGTTGGTTTGGCTAGGGTGAGCTAAGATTGCATATTTTAAAGACTCTCTCTCAAGTGGTTTTAATGTGTATAACAATTTAAGAAATATGAAATAATATAACATTTGTGCAGTGCATTACAAGAAAATATTTAACCTCTCTGGGTATTAGTGTCACCATCTACAGATAATATCTTGTATTGGCATTATTTGATTTTATGTCTTAGGTTCTCTAGTGCACTAAATTCCTTAGTGTATGGGAGTTTTCTGTCAATGGAACAGTCTTGTTTAATTTTGTTATTTTTATATCTGATGAGACTTGAAGATACCAAGAATGATAAAATCAGCAGTTTCAACTCTCAAGTTATATGTAGATCATAAGAAAGTGACTTTATATAAGAATTAGAAGTGCTCTAATAGCTTAACATATTAAATTGACTTTGCCATAATTTATACTTATAGTTTAACAATATCAGGCTAAGCTATGACATGCCTTTGGTAAGTGACTTCAGGAGCTCAGCTCTACCGTGCACGTGTCTAAAAATCCACCATTGACCTCGAATTCCTACTTCTCAAGATTTATTCTTTAAGTATATACTAGGTATATGTATGTATGTAGATTTATTTCAAGGAATTGACTCACCCAGTTGTGAAGACTGGCAAGTCAGAGATGTGCAGGGCAGCCGGACAGGCTGAAGGTGTCTCAAGCTAGAGCTGATGTTGCAGTCACGAGGTACCAGTTCTTTTTCTCTGGGAAACTCATTTTTGCTCTTAAGTCCTTTCAACTGTTTAGATGAATCCTATCCACATTGTGGAGGGCAATCTTTACTCAAAGTCAACAGATTGCGGATGTTCACCATATCAATAAAGTGCCTTCATAGCAACACCCAGGTAAGTATTGAATTGAACCTTGGGTACTCCAGGTACTATAGCCTAGTGAAGCTAACACATAAAATGAACCATTATACCAGTTGTTAGAATGTGAGTGAGGGAATAAAAATGAAAAGCAAAAATCCTGGATCACCAAGATATTTTATTAACTTTTTGTTACAGGAAATTTCAAACTTATACACAAATAAAATAGTATAATAAGATCTTGTGTACCTGTCAACCAGTTTTAACAGTTATCAACTTATAGACTATCTTATTTCTTTTATAAACAATCCACTTTTTCCCTAACCAATGGTTCGTTTTTAAGTAAGTCCTAGATTCCATGTTATTTCACTCATAAATGCTTAACATTTATGTTTAAAAGTTAAGAACTCTTCTAAATAATATAACTAAAACATAATTTTTAAACCTAAAAATAAAACTGTTAGTAATTCTTCTATGCCAAAAAATAGCCAAGAACTGGAGGTGGGGAAAGGCTCAGGAAAAGACATGCTGGGATTTCGTGACTCATTAGAATCCTCTTAAACTTAAGGGATGAGTAATTTGTGCAAGAGAAACGAAGGCTCAAAACAAAAAGGGGCTAGCAGAAGAGGGCTCTAAAGTGTTTATACTCTTCATTTCTATATAAGCTTGCTTAGGGAGATACATATGTTGCAAGATACTCAGGAAAACATAAAACAAATTTAATTTTTATCAGTTGTGTAAAAAATAATAAATATGGTGTTTCTTATTTTCTCTAGAAATATCTATCAAGATATAAATGTTAGATAAGTTGTCCATTAAGAACTCACTAGTTTTAAAACTCTGTGAAGAAAAAGATTGAGAATTCATTCACTTCTGCAAATACATGCTTAACACAGTTCCTGACACATAACAAAGATCAGTAAATACATTGTTGTAAAGTACAAAGAAAAAGTAGACGGTAAGGAAGTGTCATTACCAGGAGATACTTAGCTCCAGGTTGAAGTAGAAAGAGAGCATTGTTATTATCCCAGGGCAGTGACTTGAAGGCCAGGTCTGGGAGAGAGGAGTGAGGGGGAGGAGGGGATATCAGCATCACCTTGGGGACCCTATCAACCCGCACATGCTACTATCCCAAATCCATTAATGGATCAGCATTTTCGAGGTGGAGGGGGACACTTGCATTTTGAAATTAAAGCTACCCATGTAATTCTAGGAAACTCTTTCTTAGGAAGGAAAAGTAGAACTGGACTACTTTAAATTTTAAAGTTTTTTTTCTTTCTCTAAGACACCATTATGACATTTGTCCCTGCTCACAATTATTTGAAGTCAAGGGAGAACATTATGTTCACTTTCTCTACTTGTTTTAATGTGTTTCCTGGCCAGTTCTATAAGAGCACACACAATTGTTGCTCAGTGGGCAGGAGTGAGGTGGAGACACCATTTGTATTGTCCTAGTTATTGAGAAGCATGGGTGCTATCTTGCTTGTTTTTCATTTGGATATTGCAGATATTTGGAACGGCTCCTAAGTTCTGGAATGAAAGGATATGCTAACTGAGTGGTCAGTGAGCAAAGCTACACTTACATAATTATATCCATATTATGATGTATCTCTACACACCAGAAAAAAAAGTCTCTTATGCCCCTTGAAAATGAGAGTGATTTTACTTTTCCTGAAACACAGTCCTATCTCTGTTTTTTTCTTTTTTAATGGGGTTATATATGCACGGGACAGAAAGGGGTTACATTTATAATGTTTTTAACAGCATTTTTGATCTTGATAATTGAGATCTAAATATATGAGCTTTTGCTTATTAGGTGCAATTATATCATCTCTTTACCCAGAAATGTATGAGAAAGATAGTTGTTTTAAAAAGGGATCGTAAAATAACAAAAAGAAGTCATCTTTTATTTCATATTGGGAAATAATTACTCACTAGCCTTGACATAAAACTTTTTTTCCCTAAATCACAGAGGCAAAATACGTGGCTCAGGCCGCCATGCTAACCAGAAACACCTGGAGTAATGGGACCTGAAAATCATGTGATGCCAAATTTACCATTGAAACTCATGAAACAGAACCTCTTGGAAGCTGTTGGAATAGAAAAAAGAGGTTAATAGTTAAGGAACAGTTATCATGTGCCAGGCATTACAGGTATCACACAAATCCCATTACCTTTGTGGAGAGGGACACTCCATAGGGGGCGACCATGAGTAGGGGGACACCAAAAATATGCTGCTTCTGCAAGACAGGAAGAGCAGCATGTGAGGAGAGCGTGGCTCAAGTTTACACACACCTAACACCTTGGGGACAAGTCTTAAAAACCATTGCCTTAAGAATATATTGGTGTAATGAGCCCTGGATGGGTGGCTCAACTGGTTGGAGCATAATCCTGTATACCAAAAGGTTGTGAGTTTGATTCCTGGTCAGGACATGTAGTTAGGTCGTAGGTTATGGGAGGCAACTAATCAGTTTCTCTCTCTCTTCTTGCCACCCTGCTTCTTGTCTAAATTCAATTAACATATCCTCAGGTGAGGATTATGAAAATACAAAAAAAAAACAAACATTGTACTGTAAGGAAATGGATAAAGATACAAAATGGATAAAAAGCAAAGAATCAAATGAGAAATAAGTTTAATGAGAAATAAATACATACATCTTTGTAATTTGGACAATAGCCTTGAATACTAATGATATTTGAGGAGAGCCTGTAGCCAACAATAGAAACATTGCAACCAAGAGAAACAGTAGAACATCTCAGCACAATACAAAGTAAGAAGAGTCTGGTAGTATCAACACCTACTATGTGCTGAGTATTTTATATATGCTATTCTTTTCTCACAAAAACATCTATATGAAATTTTCCTCATCTTACAAACAGGAAAGCTATAATCATAAACAACACCGGGCCTAGAATGAGTCTTGAGTTCTATCAGACCATACCTGGATTTTTTTAACAAATAACACACGTTCATTGGCGATTGGCATTGGCATGAAAATCACTCATGAGAGAATGGAATGGGGTCCCTTTTAGGCTGAGAGTCAGGTCAACTTTAATCACTTCTGCAGGTGTTCTGGATATACTGGATGCTTGATGATGACTGTTGGATGAGTGCATTCCATGTGTTCATTTAACGCTGCTTCGGGAAATACACATAATACTTAATGTTGTTTTGTTTAGCTTTTCTCAAACCTTTGTATTTCTATGTTCTAATCATATCTCCTACATATTATTTTGACACCAAAGGGGCACTCGATGTCTAGCATGATTGGAAACAGTTATCTAAAACTGTAAATCTAATAATTAAATTGACGTTAGTGGAAAGAACACACTACTCTGAGAGTTAGAAAGCTAGAATTAGGTATTTTACTCTTTGGCTTCTTACTTATGAGCAAATCACTTGATCTCCCTAACACTAGCTTTCCTTTATTGTAAAGGGGGCTCCATTTATCCCATGCAATGCTTCATGGATATAATCAAAATGGTATTTACATAAAACAATGTACATACTTCAGATATGGTATAAATGCACAGTGACAATATGACTTTATAGTGATTTCTGTGTAGTTTGTCCCTGTGCTTGGTAGTCCCTGTATATACTTCCCACACCATGGTAAGAAGCCAGACTCATCTAGGGCCCTTCTTTCCCTACAGCTGTTGTACGCAAGAGCTACCAGTAGATCAGCTCCTCCTGCAGTCAATGTGTCCTGTTATAAATTCTAACAAAGGGCCAAAAATCGCTTTATAACAGCAACTTTCATTTATAAACTCTCCCTTTTGATGGAATCTGAAAGTTTAACATCTACTTCATCTTTAGAACACAGTAAAAGTAAACAGAGATAATTGGGTTTTGCTTACAATAAGCTTATATCAGGATGCTGCAGTATTCATTTCTATAACATAACAATGTGCCTAAAATAGATACAATGTCTAAGAAAATGTTTGCAAACAGTATGTTCAATAAATGAATTATCATTGAATATTTTCTAAATGTTCATGGAACACTAAAATGAGAAACAGTGCTCCTACCTAGGGGATTCTCAGAATTCTTCATGAAGAAAAATAAAAATAGTGATTGGAGGTTTAAAAATATGTGGTAGTAAAGCTAATATCCAAAATAAAAATTTCCTTAAAATTACTTGAGGAAAGGGTGCGGAGTATAGGGATTAAATTATTTGTGATATTTTACCAGTAGCCAGTAGTTTATTTTGATTGTATGACTAAAGATTTTAGGGAATGATCCTAGTATTATACAAAATATATTTTGGGAAGATATTTCAAAAATCTGAATAGACTCCAATAAGGCCATTGGTAATAGACAGGCACACCTTGGAGATATTACAGGGTCAGCTCCAGACCACTGCAATAAAGCGGATATTTCAATAAAGTCATAAACCTTTTTTTTTCTGGTTGGGGTCTTATCTTCAATTAAAAAATGACACAATCAATATATTTTTAAATAAATAATTGTCATAAAAACACAGTACCTGTGAAGCTCAGTAAGCACAACATAATAAAGCTAGGTGTGCTTGTGTGTATTCAAATATGCTCATGTAAACAGACTATGTATAATATACACTGATATATCCATACAGTTATTAACAATCTGGAATCTAATAAAGTTTGATAGTTGATGGCATTTCTTCCTGTATATTGTAAATTTTCCCCTTGATAATCTTCGAAGAACTTTTATATTGATCCTTTCTATATAATTCCACTGAAAACATCCTTAGTTACTCTAATCAGTGTAATAGTTTATGTTATATGTCAGATTGACTGGGTTGTGGTGCCCAGATATCTGGCCAAACATTCTTTATGCTTCTGCGAAGGCACTTTTTGGATGAGATTAACATTTAAATCAGTTGACTATGAGTAAAGCACCTCACCCTCCATAACATGATGGTGCTCACCCAAAGAGCTCAAAGTCTGGATAAACCTCCGCAAGAAAGGGGCAGTCCTGACAGTGGACTACCTTTGAACTCAAGCTGAAACTTCCCTGAGTCTTTAGTCTGCCCACCTATCTCATTAGATTTTGGAATCGTCCAGCCACTACAGTCACAGGAGCCTTCAAGTTCTTAAAGTCCTTAAAGTAAATCTCTCTCTCTATGCATCCTATTGGTCTGTTTTCTTTAGGGAATCCTAACACAGGCCATAAGTGAAAATCTCAGGGATTGCTTTCTCGCTTCTGCTAAGCCTCTGATCTAGTCTACTTCTTCTATTTTTAAACATTTTCTAAAGATACATTTATTTGCTCTTTTATTTATTTACTTTTTATTTATTTTTTATTGTTGTTCTATTATAGTTGTCCAATTTTTTCCCCCGTTGCTCTCCACTGTCCTGCCCTCCCCACAAGAGTCAATCTCTGAAAGAGTTCAGCCAGGGAAAGTTTAATGCCTGGGAATAAGTACATCTAGGCAGCACATTTGCTTCCAGGCTCATCTAGTAAACTGGCTTCCACATTTCCCAGTTCACAATTTTTTCCAGACCTCTATCAAAATGAGTAGAATGGAAGAGACATTGTGGATGTATAAGAACCTGATTTAACATCTACATTAACTTGACTAGAGTAGAAAAAGAGAAAAAAATAGGTCAGCAGAAATCAGAAAAATTTTTTGTACTCAAATGGCATATGTCTCCATTATAATTTCATTTCCTGAAATGCAATTTCTCCCACACATTTTTTTGCCCATCCTTCAAGGTCAAGCCATTTGGCCACCCACTACACTTTTACTGCTATTTACCTTATTTATATATGGTTAGAGTTTCCTTAATTAAAAAATGTTTTTATTTTTAAGTCTCCTCCCTTGTTATATTTCTTATAAAGCAAGAGTTTCATGTGTGAGCAGGATGATGTAATGAATGTTTGACTCTGTTTGGTTAATTTCCAACCATATTTTTGGCTGGCTCCTTCTTGTGCTTTAAATCTTTCACAATTCTGTGTGTTTTCAGTATTTGTTTTTTCTCTTTACTCTTGGTTTGATGGAAATGTTTAGCTCCTCATAACTTTCCTAACATCTTATGTCTCCACCAGGTAACTTTGAAAACTTTTCTTCCATCTTTACAGTAGAGTAGTTTGCCTTCTGATCAATTTCTCCCAGTCAACATATTTTTACTACACTCTTCCTAAAAGGTTTTACTGGGAATTATAATGATTAATTTGTTCCTGCCTTCCTTTCTGACCATAAAGATATAAAAATTTAAAGAAGAAAATAGAGTACATATGTCTTCATTAATTTTTATATTAGAAACATTTTAAGAAAAATATAATTATCTTTAATATTTAAGTGAAGTATCCGCCTACTTTTGTGCCTTATAACCAGGCAAGTTTCTTGGAGGTGACAAGGAAAGCAACCTGTGAAAGTGAGCTTTGGGTACCAAGTCTGGTTCATAGAAAATAGTTGCCTGAGCCCCCCCCCCTCCTTCCTCCTTTCTCTCCTCTTTGCCTCCCTCTTTTCCTTCTGGCTTTCTTGCTTTCTTTTCTTGTTTTCTCCAAATTGTTCAGTTGTTGCTTTGCCCTGACTCTGGCCCCTCATCTCTTAGTTTGTTTCTTGACTTATCTAGTTCCTAACACTTTGAATTTATCTTTTTTATTTTTTCCTCAGACACTTCTCTCTCTTGTGACTGGAAAAAATCCCTTCCTTGTCTTTGTACCGTGAACACTGTCCTAGGATAACATACTCCTTTTGCACGTTCTATATCAAATAACCACCACAGGTGACTCCAGGAGATTCCTTACTGCATCCATCCACTTGATCAATGCCCTATCAAGCCTACTGCAGCTTCTTGAAAGAAAACTCAAACAATGAGTAAAGCATGTTATAAAAGGTTAAAAAGGGAAAGAATATGAAATAATTTGCTTGAGGTCAAATGACAATAGAAACAGATAGCTCTAAGGCACAATTCTTCCTGACTAACATCACTGGTCCATATTTTGTTGCAACATCTCTAAAATGGAAAGGTCAGGAAATAGATTTTATTTCTACAATGAAGAGATTTAAAAGTAAATTAAGAAATGCCTTTTTGGGTGGGGTGGAGGGATGGGGAGAAAAGGCATACAACTGTAATTGAATAACAATAAAAATTTTAAAAAATAATAAAATAAATAAAATAAAATATTATATTTGGGGGATTTTTTTTGTTTACTGATGTACATAAAAAAATCCAGATCAAGAAAAAAGTACTTGGAATTCTTATTAAATGAAGCCACTGTTTAAACTGAAAAAAAAAAAAAAAAGAAATGCCTTTTTCACTTCAAGTAGCAATTTAGTCATGAAGCTAGATTCAGATGTGCTATAGCACATTCCAGATTTGATATAGCCCCTTCTAGAAATGATATGTGAGAATCTTAGAAAGGCCTTCTGTGTAAATCATTCATCCAGCCAATCTTTATTAGGCTTTATCTGGGTGACAGACACTGACATAGGTGCTAGAGATACAACTGTGAAAAGACATCATCCCTGATTTAAAGGACTTCATAGGCAAGTTTATAATAAGAGTAAAAACCAAATTAAAAGGAAAAGAAATAAAAAGGAAAGAATTTTCTAAATCTACTCCCGAGAGAGTATGACAAGGATAATTTATATCTAAATGCTTAAATATTTTTTCCTAAGTTTGGAAATAACCTAGAAAGGTGATATAGAATAATTTGTGCATTCTCAAAGGGCCACAATACAAAAAGAGATATCCACTGGGTCTGTGGAATTTGATTGTCATTTGATGTTGGGATAATTAGGAAAAATATTTTTAAAGTTTTCTTAAGAGAGAGATAAAGAAAAAGAAAGGTTAAGAAACTCTGGCTCAACCTCTTTGAGATATTTGAGTCATGACGTTATGTTATCGGTTTATTGGAATTGCAAGAGACGTGTTGGGACAGAACGCATTGCTCTGAGTTGCCCACTGCCAGTAAGAACCAGGACTCTCAAAGACAGAGTCTTATAAAAAGGAAAAAAAAAAACTATGGTATATTTACACAATGGAATTCTATGCAGCAGAGAGAAAGAAGGAGCTTATACCCTTTGCAACAGCATGGATGGAACTGGAGAGCATTATGCTAAGTGAAATAAGCCAGGCGGTGAAGGACAAATACCATATGATCTCACCTTTAACTGGAACATAATCAACAGAAGAAAAAAGCAAACAAAATATAACCAGAGACATTGAAGTTAAGAACAATCTAACAATAGTCAGGGGGGAGTGGGGAGGGGACAGTGAGGAGAGTGGATTACAGGAACTACTATAAAGGACACATGGACCAAATCAAGGGGGAGGGTGGAGGTGGGGGAGGGAGGTGGGTTCAGCTGGGGTGGGGTGGAGGGATGGGGAGAAAAGGCATGCAACTATAATTGAATAACAATAAAAATTTAAAAAAAGGAAAAGAATTATTAATTCAAAAGTTATACAAGTTTAGGATAATGGTGGACTTCTGCCATTAAATGTCACACCCTTTAGAAACAAAAACAAAGACATCCACAAACACAGGCCTGCCCCCTACCCCTTGCTAAACCAGGCCAGTCAGAGGTACTGTCTCTTAGGAGAATAGAAGTCTAAAGCTTAGCTGGGCAGATTCCTATGTGTATGATGGCTTCTTCCAGTCTTCTGTGCTCAGCTAGCTGGGCTCCTGCTCTTAATCCAAATCTGTGTCCTCCTGGTGGGCCAGTGGCGGGGGTCCTTCTGCAGCCTTTCAAACCACGTGGCCAAGACCCTTGTCTACACTCCCAAGCCTCATGGTTAAGAGGGTGAGAGAGATCACCTCTTGTGGCTCTCCTACTCTCCTTCCCACATGGTCCTCTTGTGCAGCAGAGAAGGAGAGAGATCGTGGCTGCCCTGTGCCTGGATTTAAATCCAGGCGTGGATCTTCCTTTGTAACCCAATTTCCAACTCCTCCCACACCGAGTTATACCTGCCATCCCTCTAGTTTCTCCTGCCTTTCTTGGCTCCCATTGTTAGTCTGGGCAGGTATGGCTGTGTGAGGTAGGAGCCACTGCTCTCTCAGGCACAGCAAGTTCCTCTGGTTATCTCTATGTCACATCACTGATTTGAGTCATGCCCATGTCCCTGGCTCTGAGCACAGCAAGCACAAGTTTTAGCATTACTAAAACACTGGTCAAGTTCTTTAGATATGCAAAGTAACTCTCAATAGCCCTGCTCCACTTTCCCCATCCCCCAAGCAATAGCTGTGGGGGTTTTGTGACTTTCAGGGATCTCTAGTTCAGCCCCCCATTATACTATCATAATTAACATGGGATACATGTGCAATTCGATTAGAAAGAAATGCACTTTTAATATTGTAATTAAAGACCAATCACAGAAATCACAAGTGTTTTCTAGGGCAGGACTCCTTTTATAGACTTTGTTTTTTAGAGTTAGTAATGATTTTATTTTGTTCTCTGCACACAAAACAGCAAAGAATATAGCAATAAAACTTGTTTCCTTCATTTTTTCCCCAGATTTAATACACTCAACATAGTACAGAGTACATTCTATATTCTTAGTATTTAAAGGAGTTATCAGATTCACCAAGTTCAATGTCTTTATTTTCACTACATTTCCCATGCTCATGCTGTCAATAATCTACTAACACAGTAAGAAATCTGGTTTTGACCCTAAATCTCTACTGCTATTTTTCTGTTGTTTCTTAAGAATTTATACTTCTGCTCTGCCATATTTGATATATAATTTCATCTATTGGACAATGAGGTCTGTCCAGAAAGTATCCAGCCATGCACTATGAAAAAGAGATGTTTATTGAAGAAGATACAAAAAACATTGTACATATGACGATGATGCTTCAGTCCCCTTCAAAGTAGGGACTTTGGGACCACACACTTTCCTCTCAATTGCACCATCCACAATATACCTTCTTCTCTGGTAGCAGAAGTCACACAACAAATTTTGCCAAGACATGTTTCATGCCAAGATCCTGCATCAAAATCTGGGACACAGTGTTTTTGGAATCCTCAGATCAGCTTCTAGTTCTCACACTGTCAGTCGCTGATCTTTGTTGATTGAAGCCCATACATGTTCAGCATTCTCAGGTGTTCTGCTTGTTGCAGGCCTTTGAGAATGTGGTTCACTTCCAGCAGATTCTCAACCATCTTTATGTTTTTGCTACACTTTTGTGTCCACTACCCTCATCGTATTATCCCCCAAAGCCTTCTGAATCATCCAAAGAGTTTCTGTGGAGGAATGTTCAAACTTAACACAAAATCTGATGCAGATTTGTTGCTCATTTTAAATGTACCGGCCACACAGTATACATGCTCGCTCAATGTCATCTACTGCCCTCACTGACTAGGACAGTGTAGGGTAAACGGAGGCAATCTGGCTTCCTCACCCAGGTGTCTGGGCAACTAAGAGAAGCAGTTTCCCATAACCTTGAGAATGGGCCTGATAAGTAGTGTCCTCATAGCCTTGAGTGGGCTTGCGTGCACAGAATCTCCATGTTGTAGAACCTGTTTTGGCTTTCTGCAGGCTTTGTTTGCCTCTACTATTTAAGGAGGTAGGGGCTCCCTACTGGGTGCCACACTGGGGGACAGGTGACATGCAGAGACATGCAGAGACATTCAGGGGAACACGCAGCTTGCAGCATGCGTGGATCGCCCACCCTTGAATAGGCATGTCAAGCATCCCCACGGCTCTCTGAATATTCTTCTGTCTGCCCAAATCTCTAGTGAACCTGTCCGGCCTTGAATGATCACAGCACATACAGTGAAGCCATCATTTCTCACACGTGTGCATTGCAGTCCACTCTCCTTGGCTGCCAGGTAACATGGGTGTTGCACATACTGTTCCCAGTATATTAACAATGGCTGGACTTTTTCTGGACAGGCCTTGTAGTTTATTTTTCAGGCTCATTTTTGTTAATTTTGCACCTGATCAACAAACTTAATCCATGATCAACAATGATTATAGTCTATAAAACAGAAGTTTTTCCAGACTAATAATAACTTTTTATAGTGAGACAATGGTGAGATCAATATTATAAAGTATCTTTAATACTTTAACACAGTTGATAAATAAAGGATTGCCTCAAATAATCAGCAATCTCTTTTCTACTGAAAGTTTATAAATTAACCCATATGCATCCTGGAACTTTTTATGTGTTCTCTTCATCACACTATTACCACGGTCTAACAGTGTCTGGAGAACTGTAAGTCATCACTGTGTTGATTGAAAGACTGAGTGAATTAAAAATTAGATTTCTTTTCTTTCTGGCCAGAAATTCTTAAAAATATGCACTTTTTTTCAGATTAACTGAAAATTGTTATTCTACATTTATTTAACTGGCTCTAAATGGGAGACTGAAAAAGGATAAGAATTTTAAACAGAAAATCACAAACACTGTAAACGCTTTCTGCTTATTTTACAATATATACTTTACAAAGATTTTTCTTTTATAAAACTGTCATCAGAGACAGAAAATTAACTTTAGGGTTTTTCATTTACATAATTTCTCATTTAATTTTTGTATTGTATTTCTTAAAGAAGACCTCCAACTTGTATGTGCTCAGTCCCTGCAAAACCTGGATCAGTTCCAAGTGTGACTGCAGTTGTGACAGCTTCTCAGGTCATTGTATGGCTCAGTCTTGGAGAAATTCTAGCCTATTTGATTCAACTGCCAAACTGACCTTTCCCCTCGCCTTTCTCTGAAAAATTCACCCTATACATTCTTGCCAGGTCAAATTTCTTTATAGCATTTCTCAGAAATACTAAATTCCTTTCCCAGGCCATAAAATTAAGTGCCAAAACCTTAACTTTGATGCCACCTATAAAATGGCCACAAACTCCCCAACTTCATCTTTCTGCTAATCTACTTTGTACAACCCACTTAACAGGGCTACTTTTATCCCTCTGCTGTGGTTTATATGTTCACTATATTTTCTTTTCTCATCCTTTTACTTTTCTTTGAAATACCTTCTAGATGTTGTATCTGGGCTGCCTGATAAAGACTGGCAGGTGACAGGCAGAAGCGCAAGAAGGGGGTGGAAGGATGTGGAGTCTAGATGCTCCAGGATTAAGCACCATTAACATACTACAGAGTGATCCAGTGGTATCTTGCACTCTATTTGCCTTATAACACTTCCCTTTTCTCATGGTTGGCATGTTCACCTCAGATTTATTGATGCTGTTCATGGGACAAGGAGTTAAGCATCAGGACCCCTAATAAAGGCTGCATTCACATTTATAGACAGATGGTTACAGGATACAAACAATCCAAAAGAAATATACAGATATTTCTTTTTTGTTGTTATTTTAATCAAACATTCTTTTAAAAATATTTTTTAATTGTTGTTCGATTACAGTTATCTGCATTTTCTCCCCACCCCTCCAATCCACCCCAGCCAAACCCACCTCCCTCCCCTGCTTCCCCCCTCCCCTTTGGTTTTGTCCATGTGTCCTTTATAGTAGTTCCTGAAAACCCCTTTCCCCACTATCGCCTCCCCACTCTTAATCAAAGTTTTTTTTTGTATTTTTTTCCATTACCATCTATCCCTGCTTATACCCTCTTCCACCTTCACCCATCCTGCTCTATGCCCCACCCCCCACACAATCACCACACTGTCCTCTGTGTGCATGAGTCCTTTTTCTTTTTCAAAAAATACAAGTGCTAATGTCAAAGAGATTTACTTGTTTATATTTGATTTCACTGTATGGCTTATTATTGTGTTGTGTAGAAAAGGGAACACAATTGGGAAAAGATACGAAATGTCGACTGGAGAAGGGGATTTCCTTTGGTTATATACTGTACGGTAGCTAAATGTGAAGCTTAAGGAATCACAATGTATATTTCTCATGTAGTCTTTTAGATTCCAAGGGATCACAATATGTCAATTTCCATAGAGTTTGTCTATCTTCCTTTAGATTACTCCAGAATCAAAATACCTAACAAACACTGAAAAATAAGTTCTTGTACAAGTAATAATGCTGTCCACCCTCCCAAACAGTCTGTAAAAATTCTACCATTACCATATGCTCATCTCAATGCCTTTCTCTTGTAGGATTTCCTGAGTCCTAACTTATATGCTACTTGTTTCACTCTTGGTCTTCACTTCTGTTACCTCACTTTCCTTTAAATTTTAATATTTTCCCCCTCAAATAAGCTTATAAATTCTTTAAATACAGCACTCTAAAGATAGCATTTTTAGATTACAATTGTACAGGGAGATATTTGCCGCTTTTTCCCTTAAAGCATGTTTCCCTTGAGGATGTTTCCCCCCAAAATGTCTGCTGATCATTCATTTTATTGTATTGCTTTTAGAACAGATAAGAGTCCTTTACTTCCAAAGTGTTCATGGAAGTAGATGTTGTATTTCATTTTTTCTTTTTTAAATCACTTTTTATTGTTATTCTATTACAGTTGTCCCAATTTTTCTCTCTTTGTCCTCCCCAACCCACCCCACGCCCTGCTCCCATAGTCAAACCCCACCTTGTTGTCCATGGCCGTGGGTCATTCATACATGTTCTTTGTCTACTCCCTTCCCCTTCTTTCCACCATTAATCCCCTTCCCTGCCTCTTTGGTCACTGTCAGTCTGCTCCATGTTTCCATGCCTGTGGTTCTATTTTGTTTGTTAGTTTATTTTGTTTGTTAGATTCCACTGATATGTGAGATCATATGGTATTTGTCTGTCACCGACTAGCTTATTTCACTTAGCATAATATTCTCCAGATCCATCCATGCTGTCACAAAAGATAGGAGTTCCTTCTTTCTTTCTGCTGAATAGTATTCCATTGTGTAAATATACCAGTTTTTTGATCCACTTATTTACTGATGGGCACCATTATCAGTTAATTCCTTCAGTCATCTTCTATTTGTCAGTACCCATAATTTCATAACTTTCCTTATGCACTTCTCCAAAGACACTAATGTATACACATTTATATATAATACATTAAATACAGTGTGGGGCAAAAGTAGGTTTACAGTTGTGAGTGTGTGAAGCAGAGTTTATTCTTGTATTTATTAATTCTACTATTTCACATGAACAACCTACATTTGCTCCTCCTTGCATGCAATTTATTATATAATACTTATTACATACATGTATAATATGTTATATACAATGTTTGGATGTATTTTCAATGGCTTTTGCTTTTGCATATTACTAAAACTTGGCATTGTCACTTTCTGTATTCCTTCCCATTTTATTTCTTACCCTTCAGATCATTCTATTGCTCCTTTTCTTATATGAAGCGAAACATTTCCCGACTTTGTCTACCAATATCTCTAAGCTATTCTTACTCCATGTTGTTACTTCACAGTCAACACTGGTGTCAGTGAGACACTTTCCATTCTGTTATTGTCTGTGAATAATATTAACATGATGTTATTTACACCCTCTTTTACTCTCTAATGAACCTGCTGGGTAGATTGGACTGTATCACCTATCTAGAGATAATGTAATGGATGTTGCCATTTTTCATCATCTTTCATTTTTGATCATTGGATTATATTGTAGCTTGTATCTAAACTTGAGAAGCAAATATCCTTGAGGCAGGAATAATTCCTTAAATCTATTCCATATCTGTCTCTTTTACTTCTATAAATAAATTGTTATTTGTATCCAATAGCAATTTTTTTTTTCATGATCCAATGGTCATTATTTTTTTGAGATGGTGTTAGTCCAATTCCAGGAGTAACTTGCCTTATTGCATTAGGTTTATTTGCACAGAATGGGAATATCTTGGGCATGGCAAACACAAAAGCAAAATTTTACTGTTTGTGCTTCTGTGAACAGTATAAATTGTGTTCTAACAAGCCATTGCTCATTTACACTTCTGTGACTTTACCATTTTATTCCTTTTACTTCCTCTGAACCTCTTTCCTTTTGCACCTACTGAATTCCTTTGTACTTAGCTCTCATAGCAATTTTCCATTTCCCACAGACAATTATTTGTTCTCTTTCTATTCCAGTGTCTTTGTATTCCAATGATAACTCAATTACTAGATTTTCATGTAATATGGCACCTCTTTTTTTCTTTTATATCTATCATTGCTCTGGGCTGTGAGCATCTGGAGGGCAGAAATCTTGTCATACTTATCTTTATTCCTTGGTGTTTAGCATAAAGATGGAACTCAATAAATATTTGCTAACTGCATGAGAGAATTAATGGCTTGTTTATAAGAAAATCAACATAAACCTTAATTTGAATAAATCAAACTTTCATGTATATTTACATCAAAATGGCTTTCCTCCAACTTGGTTTTATCTGTTCAGACTTTATTAGAAAATGCCAAGTTACCTTTGTTTCTTTACATAGTTTTGGTGCTTTCAACTATTCATAAAATGAACAAAAAAGCAAAAAATTCACAGTCAATTACTGTTATTATTTTAAGCACAGAGATCCTTACATAATGGTAACTTTTTTTTAAGAATGAGAAACAAATGCCAAGAAATTGAGCCTTACATCAATTTTTTAACCTTCCTTAATAGGTTTTCATTTTGTTTTTTGAAAAAACTTCATTTATTTAATATGAAAAACACAATTTAATTAACATTAACCCTCTTCTTACTGTCCTGAATATCTAGAAGTCTTCTTCCTATTTTTTTAAAGATTTTATTCATTTATATTTAGACAGAGGGAAAAGGAGGGAGAAAGAGAGTGAGAGAAACATCAATGTGTGATTGCCTCTCATGCAACCCCTACTGGGGACCTGGGCCAAAACTCAAGCATGTGCCATGACTGGGAATTGAACCCATGACCCTTTGGTTTCAGGCCAGTGCTCAGTCCACTGAGCCACACCAGCCAGGGCCTAGTTTTCTTCTTATTAAAAAAATGTCATGTGGCCATTTTCTTTTCTTTAAAAAAAAATTATTGAATATATTGGGTTACATTAGTTAATTTTATAGGTTTCACATGTATACTTCTATAATCTATCATCTGTATATTGTATTTTGTGTTCACCACAAGTCAAGTCTCCTTCTTTCAGCATTTATCCCCTTTACCCTCTCCTACCTTCCCTCATCCGTTTCCTTCTGGTAATCACCATACTATTGTCTGTGTCAATGAGTTTTTGTTCTCTTTGCTTAATCTCTTCACTTTTGTCACCCAGCCTCCCAAACCCACTTCCCTCTAACCCTCTGTTAGTCATTTCTCTATATCTATGATTCTGATTTTATTTTGTTTGTTAGTTCATTTCGATCATTAGATTCCATACATAAGTGAAATTGAATGGTACTTGTCTTTCTCTAACTAGCTTATTTCACTTAGTATAATGCTTTCCAGGTCCCTCCATGCTGTCACAAAAGGTAAGAGTTTCTCTTTTTTTATGGCCAAATAGCGTTCCATTGTGTAAATGTACCACAGCTTTTTTATCCATTCTTCTATTGATTGGCACTTGGTTGCTTCCAAATCTTGGCTATTGTTCCCAAGAATGCTGCAATGAACATAGGGGTGCATGTATTCTTTTGAATTAGTATTTTGTGTTTCTTTATATATATTCCCAGATGTGGAATCACAGGGTCATAAGGCACTTTCATGTTTAATTTTTTGAGGAAATTCCACACTGTTTTCCACAGTGGCCTCACCAGTCTGCCTTCCCACCAACAGTACACAGGGTTTCCTTTTTATCCACATCCTCACCACCACTTTTTGTTTGTTGATTTATTGATGATAGCCTTTCTGATAGGTGTGAGACAATATCTCATTATTGTTTTAATATGCATTTCTCTAATCTTTAGTGATGTTGAGCATCTTTTCATATATCTATTGGCCATCTGTAAGTTCTGTTTGAAGAACTGTCTATTTAGGTTCTTTGCCCATTTTTTAATCGTATTGTTTGTTTGTTTTGATGTTGAATTGTATAAGTGCTTTATAAATTTTGGATATTATCATATGTATAGTTGGTGAATATGTTCTTCATTCTGTTTTTTGTCTTTTAATTTTGTTCATAATTTCTTTTGCTGTGCAAAAGCTTTTTAATTTGATATAGTTCCCATTTGTTTATTTTTTCATTTCCCTTGCTCAAGGCAATATGTCAGAAAAAAATGTTAATGTAAGAAATGTTTGAGATTTCACTGCTTATGTTTTTTCCTAGAATTTGAGTCTAATATTTAAGTTTTTAATCCATTTAGAGTTTTTTCTTGTGTGTGGTGTAAGAAGGTGGTCTATTTTCATTTATTTGTACTTTATCTGTCCAATTTTCCCAACACCACTTAGTGAATAGACTATCTTTACCACATTGTATGCTTCCTTCATCAAATATAAATTGAGCATAAAGACATGGGTTTATTTCTGGGCTCTGTATTCTTTTTCACTGCTCTATATGTCTGCCTTTATGCCAGTACCATGCTGTATTGATTACTGTGAACTTGTAGTATAATTTAATATTAGATAGTGTGATTCCTCTAATTTTGTCCTTAAGATTGCTGTGGCTATTTGGGGTCTTTGGTGGTTTCATATAAATTTTTGGAATATTTGTTCAAGTTCTGTGAAATACTCCACTGATATCTTGATAGGAATTGTTCTGAATCTATAGAATAGCCTATCTTGAGGTTGATACCCCCTGCTTCTCAAGGGGAAGCTTTGCAGCTGAGATATCTCTCCTAAATCTCAGCATCCACCCATGAGAGGAATGGACCCTTTTCATGTTTGTACCCTTCCTACCAGGCTCAGTGTGACTTTTTCTGTAAAGTTTTGGTTAACAATATGTTCTGATTTCACTAAAATGTTGAACTGATATCCATTATACTTTAGATTCATATCATTTGATTCTACAGCTATTGGACTGATATTCAGTTGCTGCCTTTCAGATAGTTTTCATCCTGAATTTTCTAATATAGATTCAATTATAGATCGTAGACAATATTTGTTGTATGTATTAGGAAATTAAATAACTATTCCAAAGGAAAAAGAGGACTGATTTTATTATTATTTAAAATAAATGCTATTTTCCTAAAGTCATGTAATTCATATTCGCTAATTTTATTTCATAGGTTGACATTGTTTTAAATACCAGGGGTATTCTTATAGAAAAAAATATAGAATTAACATTATCCTTTTTAATCCAGTTCTCCTGAGGATTCTTGTAGTCAGAGATTTAGTTAACCCTGGCTTGAGTCCTTAATTTTAATACTTATGAAAAAATCTGAATATTTATCACTTATGCCAACTTTACTGAAAAATTATAGGACTATGAAGCAATATTAAAAGTTAAGATGTGGCTTGGAATTAGGTTTTAACTCATTTCTTAAAATATATCCTTAAATTATAATCTCACTACTACTAAGACATCTGAAATTAGCAAACTAAGTTAAAACCATGTGTTCTCTGTTGTGAAAGTCAGCATCAATTCAAATTTACGAGCCTCCCTTTCATGCCTGATTATCCTCAAATAGCCAGACGCCATCAGTATTGTCACACAATATAATACATATTCTTTCTTTTTCTTAAATATATTTTATTGATTATGCTATTATAGTTGTCCTATTTTTTCTCCCCTTTATTCCCCTCTTCCCTGTACTCCCCTCCCACCAGCATTCCCCCACTTTAGTTCATGTCCATGGGTCATACATATAAGTTATTTGGCTTTTACATTTCCTATACTATCCTTAACCTCCCCCTGTCTATTTTCTACCTACCATTTATGCTACTTATTTTCTGTACCTTTTCCCCCTCTCTCCCCTTCCATTCCCTCATTGATAACTCTCCATGTGATCTCCATTTCTGTGGTTCTGTTTCTGTTCTAGTTGTTTGCTTAGTTGGCTTTTGTTTTTGTTTCAGGTTTGGTTGTTAATAACTGTGAGTTTGTTGTCATTTTACTGTTCATATTTTTGATCTTCTTTTTCCTAGATAAATCCCTTTAACATTTCACATAATAAGGGCTTGGTGATGATGAACTCATTTACTTTGACCTTATCTGAGAAGCACTTTATTTGCCCTTCTATTCTAAGTGAAAGCCTTGCTGGATAGAGTAATCTTGGATGTAGGTCCTTGCCTTTCCTGACTTGGAATACTTCTTTCCAACCCCTTCTTGCCTGCAAGGTTTCTTTTGAGAAATCAGCTGGTAGCTTATGGGAACTCCTTTGTAGGTAACTGTTTTCTTTTCTCTTGCTGCTTTTAAGATTCTCTCCTTATCTTTAATCTTGGGTCATGCAATTATGATGTGCCTTAGTGTGTGTTTCCTTGGGTTCAACTTCTTTGGGACTCTCAGAGCTTCCTGGACTTCCTGGAAGTCTGTTTCAAAGTTCTCCATTATTGCTTCAAATAAGTTTTCAATTTCTTGTTCTTCCCCTCCTCCTTCTGGCACCCTTATGATTCGGATGTTGGAACATTTAAAGTCGTCCGGAGGTTCCTAAGACCCTCCTCATTTTTTTGAATTCTTGTTTCTTCATTCTGTCCTAGTTGAAAGTTTATTTCTTCCTTCTGCTCCAAACTGTTGATTTGAGTCCCAGTTTCCATTCACTGTTGGTTCCCTGTACATTTTCCTTTACTTCACTTTGTATAGCCTTCATTTTTTCCTCTATTTTGCAACCATACTCAACCATTTCTGTGAGCATCCTGATTACCAGTGTTTTGAACTTTGCATTTGATAGGTTGGCTATCTCTTCATTGCTTAGTTGTGTTTTTTTCTGGAGATTTGATCTGTTCTTTCATTTGGACCACTTTTTTTTTTTTTTTTTTTTGTCTCTGCACACCTGTTATGTAGTAAGGGGCAGAGCCTTAGGTATTCACCAGGGTGGGGCAACTCACATCACTGTATTATGGCTCTCTATGTGGGGGAGGGTTCTGAGAGAGAACAATGCCACTTACTCAGCTCTCTGCTGGCTTTCAGTCACTTCCTCTGCTACCCACAAGCAAGTTGGGCCCTTCTGGTGCTGATTCTCAAGTTGGTTTTGTGTACATTCTAGGACCCTGTGGGTGTCTCTAGTGAACTCTCCTGTGAGGCTGGGAGTTTCTGGTGCTGCCTCAATCCCCACAGGTTTTTTTAATCAGAGGTTTTGAGGCTTTCTTTCCCTGTACTGGATCCCTGGGTTGCGTGGTCTCTCTCCCCAGTTGTTCCTCCCAGTTTATCTGCATGCAAATGTGGGACCAGCAGCTCTGCCAGCCTCCACCTCTCCAGGTCCTCCAGCCACTGCTTTGCTGCAGTCCTCTATGCCCAACTGCCCATCTCGGCCTCTCCTAGTGGTCTGGATGGATGTTTCTTCTTTAACTCCTTGGTTGTCAGACTTATATACTGTTCAATTTTCTGGCAGTTCTGGTTATTTTTGTTTTTAAATTTGTTGTCCTTCTTTTGGTTGTGCAATGACTCAAAGTGTATCTACTTATACCTCCATCTTAGCCAGAAGTCACATATTCTTTCTTATTGTGCTGAGCTTCACTTTTATCTCTGACTCTGTCCTCTCCTTGCTATTGGCAATATTTGAAACAGCAGAATCTTAACTCCTTAGATGTAAGAATACCCAGGATTGATACTTATCAGGTATGTCAAGGACACATAGAGAGAGAAATTGTTATCAGGAAGGCAAACATTTTCTATAGTTACAGATTCCTAGGAACAAGAGACACAGCACCCCGTACGGTGAAATACCAGAGTAAGTAAGGAGTTAGAGGGAGCAGGAGAAGACATGGACAATTACCTTTATAATGGCTTCCTTGGGAAGGAATGGGCAAAACAGAGAAAATAGGCTTAAGATTGACTAGTTTGAGTACCTTTTATGGATTCTAGGCAGAGAAGCTGACCCTAGTTTTCTGATACCTGACCTTGGAGTAGTTAGGGCAGACAGATAATGGCCAGAGTATAAAAGCTTTGGGAAAACTTGATAAAGTAGATGATTAAGGATATAGGCTCTGAATTGATTGATTTGCATATGAATGATATATCTGCAAAAGAGTTTTTGGCTATTTCTAGGAAATAATTTTTCACTATCAGATTTCAATAAAAGCAATTTTATGTACTATTAAATAATAGAGAAAATGTGCTGTGTATTGATCTCTTTTCCAATTCATGGGACAGGGCTTCTGAAACCCTTGTGATTTCCTAGGTGATTGGTGCATGGTGTTTTAATGATGAGAGTCTGGGTGGGCCTCTGGATGGCTTCTGAATGGGGGCTGGTCCCTGGAAAGACCAAAGCATGATTAGAAGCTTGGATTTTTCAGGCCGACCCTTCCATTCTCTTGAGAGGGACGAAGGACTGGAAGTGAAGTTAATGGTCAGTCATGTTTATGTGATGAAACCTTCATAAACTTCTCAATTGTATGGGGGTCAGAGAGCTGTCAGATCAATGAACACATCCACATACTGGAAGATTGACATGTCCAAATTCCACAGGGACAGAAACTCCTGTACTTGGGACCCTCCCAGACATCATCTGTTCATCTGGCTGTTCATCTATATCTTCTATCATATTCTTTAATAAACTGGTAAACATAAATGTTTCCCTGAGTTCTGTGAGATGCTTTATCAAATTACTTAAATCAAGGGAATCTCTGATTTCTAGCTAAGTCAGACAGAAGTTGTTGGTAACCCAGGAACCTAATCTTTGCAACTGGCATCTGAAGTGGTGGTCAGTCTTCTGAGACTGAGCCCTTAACCTGTGGCACTTGAAACTATTTTTATGTAAATGGTGCCAGAATTGAGTTAAATTGTAGGATACTCAGTTGGTGTCAGAGAATTGATTGGTGGGGGAAAACCCCACACACATCTGGTGTTCAGAAGTGTTGTGAGAACAACAGTAGTATAAGAGTAAAGGAGAAACACAGGAAGGAATGCTCAGTTTTTTCCCAACTCATAAGCATATAATATATGCATATTGTGTACACATATAAATAATTATTAGCTAGTAGGCACAAAGACGGTCATGAGACCTGTTTCGTATTTTTCATGAAGCCCAAGTTTTCTATCCTTTTATTACTCCAATGGCACTTTTTGTGAAAAGTTCTTCACAGGAAAATCAATAATACCCTAAAAACAAGTTTTATCAACAATATAGTAGATATCAGACAAAGACTCAATTAGACTAACAGTCAGATACAGAACTGCTTCTGAATCAACCTTCAGGTGCCTCTCTGAAAGTTGAAGAGTGTTGAGGTCTCTGGCTCCTTACAACCCCTTAAAAATTACAGACTACCTAACAACTTCCTAGAAGAAATTATAGGATCAGCTGCTAGTTCATTTAACAGATTGGTATATCCCTCTATGGGATCACAATTTATGTGCTGAATATTGGTCAGTCTTTGATAAAAGAAAGACAGGCCTTTCATGTAGGGTTGATATATAGAATGGTCTTTGTGGAGTAAAAAGAAATTTGACATTTAAAATCATAGTAATTTGTACTTCATAAATGCAGACTTATTCTGAGATTGCACTGAGTTTAAAAAATAGAGAAAATAGTGTTATTAAGCCAAAGTATATTTTATATAATCAAATGAAAGAAATGAATTATCATTTGTTTGGTTGAAATATTCTTAATCTCTGTATCATAGCAAATAAGTAAGACTTGGCTTCACCTCACATATTAATTCTATCCTGAATTAACAGATATCCTATTTGACAGTGTAAAAGCCACTAAGGTCATTATTCAAACTTCTAATGAATAGAATACATGAAAGCTCCAAAATATTATTTTAAATTTACCTTGACTGCACAATAACCAAATAGCAGCTTTTGGAATAAAAGGCCTACCATTGATTGCAATTTAATTTCAGTTTACTTTCCATAATACCAGGTATTTTAATAAAAATACACACTACAGATTAATTTTTCTAAAGGACTCAAAACATGTATATTTGAAGACTTCTCAACTATTTATTTGCCTAATGTTTTCACTGTTTGACCTTATGTGTGTATTGAATAGTCAGAAACCTAATCTAAATGTCCAATGGCATTCACAACAAGGTAAAATCCCCTATGGTAGTTGGAAGCTTGGATTCACAAAATCACACCCACATAAGGCAAATATTCTTTCCTTTTGTATTATGTCACCAGATGACTAGTGATTCACTGAGTTAAGCTTTTCCCATGTAAACCTTAAAGAGTAAAAAAGGAAAAGAATTCTCTTAACGTAGTTTAAAAGTTAAATGTATATATTAAATATAAACATAAATATGAGTAAAATATTAACATTATATTATTAAATATTCATTAGAGATTTTTCCGATATTATTCTAGGTACCAAAGAGACTATAAAGAATAACAAAGAATGTGTGCTGCTGGCAAAGAGGTGACACTCTAAAATGAGGGTGACAGACAATAAGCAATAAACAAATGATATAACAATTCTATGTCAGATTTTGGCAAAGATTATAAAGCAAATAGTCATGGTAATGTAAGTACACTGGAGTTTGGAGGACATGGCACGATACTAGAAACAGGCCATTAGGGTAGATGTCTCTGAGAAGGTGAACTTGGAGCTGAGAACAAAGGACAAGGAGTCGAGCAAGTTCAGAGCTGGAGGGAAAGCCTTCAAAGCAGATGGAATATTAAGTGAAAAGACCTTGGACCCTGGCTGGTGTAGCTCAGTGGATTGAGTGCTGGCCTGCAAACTGAAGGGTCGCTGGTTTGATTCTCAGTCAAGCCACATGCCTTGGGTTGTGGGCCAGGCCACCAGTAGGGGGCATGTGAGAGGCAACCACACATTGATGTTTCTCTCCCTCTCTTTCTCCTCCTCGTCCCCTCTGTCTAAATAAATAAATAAATAAAATCTTAAAAAAAAAGACCTTGAAGTGGGGACAGTGTTATATTTTCAATGACCAGAAAGGAAATGTGTCACCTGGAGTTGATTGAACAGGGAAGAATGGTCCAAGACATATTTGGAGACTTAGATAAGGACCAGATCACCAAACATGTCACTAAATGTCACCAAACATGCCAAACTCTTAATTGCCCATCCCATATAAAATTGTAACTGGTATTATTTTTCCCCCTAGGATTAATATACATTTTATTTTTATTTATTTTTATTTATTTTATTTTTATTGTTCAATTACAGTTGTCTGCATTTTCCCCCCACCCCAGCCAAACCCACCTCCTTCCCCCGCCTCCACCCTCCCCCTTGATTTTGTCCATGTGTCCTTTATAGTAGTTCCTGATTGTAACTGGTATTAATCATTCATGAAATTAAAAGTGTATATCACACTTTGCATTGAGTAAACATCTTTATCTTGTTTTATTAAAAAAAAACATTTGATGAGTACTTATGTGCTAGACACCATTCTGTATTCCAGAAATGGAATAATAAACTAAAGAGAAAGAAGCCCGCCCTCTTGGAACTTGTCTTAAATGTCTTCCTGTGCTTATAGGACTTTCAGTGCCAAAGAAAAGGATAGTGCCTAGGTTTCACACTTGCAGCTTCATATTGCTATCTGTTTTTTTTCTTTATTGTTCCATTACAGTAGTCCCCACTTTCCCCCACTGCTCTCCCCTGCCCCTCCCACCCCTCACTCCCACAGTCAATCCCCATTCTGTTGTCCATTCCATGGGTCATTTATACTTGTTTTTTTAACTAGGCCCTTCCCTTATTTCCTCCCTTGTCCCCTGCCCCTCTGGTCCCTGTCAGTCTGTTTCTTTTTGCCATATCTCTGGTTCTATTTTGCTTACTTATTTATCTTTAGGTTCCATTCATAGGTGAGATCATGTGTATTTGTCTTTCACAGCCCAGCTTATTTCTCTTAGCATAATGCTCTCCAGTTCTATCTATGGTGCATGAAGGGTCTCTTTCTTCTTTTCTTCTGCATAGTATTCCATTGTGTAAATGTACTATATACAACTCAATGCCAGGAAGACAAACAATCCAATTAAAAAATGTGCAAAGGACCTATACAGACACTTCTCCAAGGAGGACATACAGAGGGCCCATGTGCATATGAAAGGATACTTAACATCACTAGCCATCAGAGAGATGCAAATTAAAACCACAATGAGACACCACCTCATACCACTCAGAAATGCCATCATTTAAAAATCAACAAACAAGTGCTGTTAAGGTTGTGAGAAAAGGGAACCCTAGTACACTGTTGGTGGGAATGAAGACTGGTGCAGCCACTGTGGAAAACAGTATGGAATTTCCTCAGAAAACTAAAAATGAAACTGCCTTTTGATCCAGTGATTCCACTACTGGGATTGTACCCTAAGAATCCTGAAACGCCATTTCAAAAGAACCTGTGCACCCCAATGTTCATAGCAGCACAATTTACAATAGCCAAGTGCTGGAAATAGCCTAAGTGCCCATCAGTAAATGAGTGGATAAAAAAACTATATTGCTGTCTGTTCTAACTTTATTAATAAAAGTTTTATGTAGGTTTCAATAATCCTAGGAATAAACATTTAATATATTTTTCATCCACAGGAAAAAATAATCCTCCAATGAAGTCAAATTTTGACTTTGTAAGAATACAATTCCTCACTTCCTGATGAAAAATAGAAAATAATTATAGCATATGATGCTATTAAATGAGCTTACCTTTGAAACAATATTGCTGAGTATAGCTATTCCCCCAAAGTGGGCTATACTCATTCTATTTCTTCTAGAGGGGAAGTCATCCATTAATTCCTTGGTGCTATTTACTATGAATATTTGATATGATGTAGCTCTGAATAAGCCTTTCTTTTAAAATAAGCTAGCATTTTCTATCTTCTAAATTATTTGTAATAAAATGGCATAGAATAGTTTTGAAGTGTAGACTTATGATGGTTTCTTTGTAATTTCCAAGCCCTTTCTATAAAGACACATCTCAAAAGATTGATTTTTCACATGCTGATAACTTTGTTTCTAACATTATATATAAATAATACTTGACACCTCAATTCTTGTCAATTTGAGGATGATATTTCAATTGCAAGACCAGGTTGATCAGCAAATATGTTATAGGAAAAAAAAGTGGTGTGTGAATTGCATGGTTATTTTAAGAGTTCACAGATCTAAAACCTTGTGGGAATGGAAGAAAATTACAGGATGATACTTGACAAAATATCTATAAACAAGTAAATAAGTAAGTTTAAAGAAAGAAGAGATAATAGGCCTCATGGGAGTAACAGCACAGTGCTCTAATCTTTACATTGGAAGTGCAAAACGATAGGAGGTTTTTTGTAAGTACCTCACTGTGACCATTTCCACAGAGTTTAAACAACCTTTGTTCTCTTTTGGTTTTCATTCTAGGAATAAAGTAAAAACAGTTTGATTTATAGAAACAGTACTGGCAGAATTTTCATGTATATGGAACTTAACTTGGAAAAAGTCATTCCACATGACACAGCAAATGACACGAAGGGGCACTTGTGGAGGGCGTTTCTTGAATAACTTTAAGTCTGATTTATAAGTATCACATATTTCTTCATAATAGTTTTTATTTTATTTCTGTTTCTTCATTTGCTGTGGTTATATATAGCATGTAAGGTCACAGCAGGTCAAAGGTTTTATAATGATTTGATTTTGAACTCAACAACTGTACAATACCAAGAAAATAAACAGAAGGTGAAGTTGTTTTAAGTGTACTCGTAATTAAGGTTATACCTAAACAAGCTGACTTCAGAGATACATCATAAAATTTTGTATTAGACTCTCTTAATAATGAATAATATGTCTTTCATGAAATTTTCCTTCCTCAGTCCCTATCTGTTCTGGGAATCTCACCTCTGTTGTCCTACATCTCTCTGAAAATTATTTATATTTCTATATTTATCATGCTAAATTATAATACAATGCCAATGGTGAGTATTATTTGAGGTCTTACTATGTTCCAGTGCTGGGTTAAGTACATCAATACATCACACCATATTATTAAATTCCTAAAACAAACAAATATGTGCCGTACATTTTATTATCTTCATTTTACATCACGGAAAACAGTTCTCTGAGAAAGATCTAATGCAAGGCCACGTGGTTAGGGAATTCTGAAAATGGAGTGAAATCACATCTCCATCTTATTCCAAAGCCCTTACTTCTGTTTATTTGTGTCTATTACATTGGTAATTTCTATGAAGTCAAAGGGCTTAAGTAAAATTTTATATATTATCTTTGGCAAAAGTAACTGCCAGTATAAAATTAGAAAACAATCATAAAACAACAAGTGCTGGTGAAAAGGGGAGAAAAGGGAACCCTAGTACATTGTTGGTGGGAATGCAGACTGGTTCAGCCACTGTGGAAAACAGTATGGAATTTCCTCAGAAAACTAAAAATGGAAATTTACAACACTGCAGCACAATATACCATAGCCAAGTGCTAGAAACAGCCTAAGTGCCCATCAGTAAATGAGTGGATCAAAAAACCTGTGGTACATTTACACAATGGAATGCTGAGCTACAGAAAGAAAGAAGGAGCTCCTACCCTTCATGACAGCATGAGTGGAACTGGAGAGCATTATGCTAAGTGAAGTAAGCCAGGCAGTGAAGGACAAATACTGTATGATCTCATTTATAAGTGGAACCTAATCAATAAAACAAACAAGCAAGCGAAATATGACCAGAGACATTGAAATTAAGAACACACTGACAGTGAACAGAGGGGAGGGGGTGGGGGTAAAGGGGAAAAGAAGGGGAAATGGCAAGTCAAGGAACATGTATAAAGGACCCATGAGTATGGTCAATGGTGTGGGTTTGACTGTGGGAGCCGAGGGGCAAGGGAGAGCCACGGGGGAAAAGTGGAACAACTGTGAAAACAACAATCAAAAAAAAGAATAATATACGAAATGGAGAAGCCGAAGAACTTATACACGTGACCATGGGCATGAACTAAGAGGGAGGATTGCTGAAGGATGGGGAGTACTGGGCAGAGGGGGGCAAAGGGAAAAAAAGTGAGACAAATGTAATAGCATAATCAATAAAGTATACTTTAAAAATTTATTGGAGTTTAATAAGCCAATCACTCTTCTGATCCAGTGCTGAAATCTTGCTGTATACATTGAAAATATTGCATAAATAATTATTGAAGTACCTATTGATGTTTGGCCATGGAAACAAGGAGAACTTTAGACTTGGGTATGTTTGCAGCATATATTTAAAATAATGAAGCTTCACAATTTATATTTGTTACTGTGATCCTTAACCTTGACTTTGCTTTTGAGTCACATGAGTAAGTTTTCTAAAAGTTTTTAAAAAGTAGCCTGGACCACTCCCACCCAAGATCAATTAAATCCATCTTTCTAAGTATGAGGTACAGTCATCAAAATTTTAAAATATCTACTTTGGTGATTCTGTAGTTGAAAACCACTCAGAAATATGTGACACTTTCCTCACAGTCTTACATTCAGGGAAGTTATTTCTCCTTATATATATGAAAATTAAGGACAGTTATATAACACCACGATGGACACAAGATAAAAATACCACAGGCTTTATAATTACTGCCCACACTTCACAGGGGTAAGAAGGAATTAGCATCTAGTTAACAAAATGATCATGTTTCCTGAGTACTTACAAGTATAATTTAAATCTATGTAGTTTAATTTATGTAATTTATTACATAAATTACATCTATGTCTCCATGACTTGGGTTTGTGAGAAGTGAGCAGCTAGTAGCTACCTCTGTAGTCAGCTGGTAAAAGGTCTTAAAGCTAGATCAATACAACTACTGCCCCTGGGTATTTTAACCTAGACTTTCAAGTAACCCATCTCTACATTATGCCATTTTTCATATATAGGTGATAATTATATATTTTCAAAGAATGGTTGCTATCTATACATAGGCCTTAGTGGAGGCTTGTATTCCTTCAGGCTGTCCAAGACCTTTATTTGTTCAAACTTGAGCAAGTTACTTAACTTTCTGTAATTTTTTTCTTCATCTACAAAATGGAAATAGGGTAGTAAATATAGCTATTTCATGTTTAGCCATTTATGTTCATTGTATAAACCCTTCAAAAAATACTGTAAGGTAGCTACAAATTATTACTCCCAATTTAGAAATGAAAAAAATCAGGCATAGTGCACAGCAAAGGTAGATCGTGTTTAACATTACAGAACTCATAAAAAATGGAGCCTGAAATCAGTGTCATGCAGGGCATTTTTTTTTTTTAAAAGAAGGAAATGTGTTAGCTCTTTTATGAATTTTGAATGTTTGGTAAAATTTACCTGTGAAGGCATCTGTTACAAGACCTGTATTTGTTGGAAGTATTTTGATCACTGCTTTAATTCCATTAGTTGTAATAGTTCTGTTTAGATTTTCTGTTTCTTCTTGATTTAGTTTTGGATAATTTTATGTTTTTAGGAATTTATCCATTTTTTTTCAGGTCGTCCAATTTGTTAGCACATATTTTCTTATAATCCTGTATTTCTGTTGTGTCACTTGTTACTTCTCTTTTATTACTGATTTTTTTTTTTACTTTGGAACTTTTTATTTTTTTTCTTGATAAGTCTGGTTAAAGGTTTATCCATCTTGTTTATCTTTTCAAGGAACCAACTCTTGGTTTCATTGATATTTTGTATTGTTTTTTATAACACTATTTCATTTATTTCTACTTTGACTTTTATTATTTCCTTTCTCCTCCTCACTTTGGGTTTTATTTGTTATTCTTTTTCTAGTTCCTTTAAGTGTAAAGTTAGATTGTTCATTTGAGATTTTTCTTATTTCTTGGGAAAGGCCTGCAATGCTCTGAATTTCCCTCTCAAAACTGTTTTCACGGTGTCCTATAGATTTTGGGTTGTATTCTTATTTTCATCTGTTTCACAATATCTTTTGATTCCTTCCTTTATCTAATTCTTAACCCATTAGTTGTTTAGTAACATGCTATTTAGCCTCCATGTGTTTGTGTGTTCTTCAGGTTTTTGGTGGGCATTGATTTCTAATTTCACACCATTGTGGTCAGAGAAGATGCTTGAAATGATTTCAATCTTTAAAATTTACTGGTACTTTTTTTGTGGCCTAACATGTGGTCTATCCCAGGAAATGTTCCATGCACACTTGAGAAGAATGTATATTCTGCACCTTTGGGGTAAAGTATTCTGATGATATCAGTAAATCCATCTGGTCCAGTGACTAATTTAATGTTGCTGTTTCCTAGTTGATTTTCTGTCTGGAAGATCTATCCATCCATGTCAATGGGGTGTAAAAATCCCCTACTATGATTGTATTACTGTTGATCTCTTCCTTTATGTCTATTAAGATTTACTTTACATATTTGGGTACATGTATATTGGTTACATAAATGTTTACAAGGGTTGCATCCTCTTGTTGGATCAATCCCTTTATCACTATATAATGTCCTCCCTAGGCAAAACACAGGGATTAAAAAATAAAAGGCAGAAACAAAAATAAATGAAACAACAAATTAATCGGTGTATATCCAAAATATTTTTGTGGTGAAACAATTTTAAAACTGCTTTTATAAAAGATAAGCTAAAAGAAAAGTAGAACCATAAAAAACAAACACATCGAACACCATAAACCTGAAACTTTGCTTCCAGGTGAGTTTTATTGG
Source organism: Desmodus rotundus (assembly GCF_022682495.2). Taxonomy (NCBI): domain Eukaryota; kingdom Metazoa; phylum Chordata; class Mammalia; order Chiroptera; family Phyllostomidae; genus Desmodus; species Desmodus rotundus. Next base: position 75,934,513 of record NC_071391.1, on the reverse strand, counting down.
ATCCTCTTTGCTGTTTCCATGTAAATGGCTACACAAGGAATATGGTTGTTACTACTTATGCTTTATATTTCCATGAGCCCTTGAAGATTTCTATAGTGATTACTCCTGTATGGCTTCACAAGGCAGAAAATTGTTATTCAAGGAAGACAGGTAATGCTCAGCAGTTTTTTAATCTTTCTATAATATCTCCAAACTGTTTTAGCTGAAGGCAGAGAGAAGGATTTCTTAAGCTCTCAAGATTTATTTGAGCCTCATGGTTCTGTTGTTAAGTATATGTGGTAGTAAAAACTGATGCTTATAATGAATATACAATGCTAACATAATAGGCATAATTTGGCGTTAGAGTGGTCCTCCCTTTGTTTCCAGTTTTCCACTCTTTGTCTGTGAATTGCTTTAGGCAAAGGACAAGTAGTTGCTACTTTTATTTTGTCATTAGTTGGGTTTCCTGAGGTCAGATAACTTTGGTGACTGGAAGGATATGCATTGTTTTGACTGAGTATGTTAGGCAAAACAGAGGGATTATTTTCATAATAATTGTTAGTCTTTATGCAGTTGTCCTGAGGAGATGATTTATAAACATTTTTATACAATTTATTAATTTTAACATTTTATGTATGATATTTGAAAACTGTACATGAAGTAAAATAGTGAATTTTTTTACTGAGAGGAAAAAGTGGAAATAACTATATATTTTGCCTTTTTTTCTTCTCTCTATGATAGCTGAAGAGGTAAAATTACTAAATTTATATGTTTTAGGTATATTAATACTATTATAATACACAGGGTTGAGCAAAAGTAGGTTAACAGTTGTGAGTATGCAAAGCACAGAGTTTATTCTTATATTATTATTATATCATTTTCCATACAAACAACTGCAAACTTAATTTTGCTGCACCCTGTATAGAGTTTAAATACAACTCTATTATCATAATTACTGTGACTGACTCTTTTGACCTTTAAAGGGATATGTTTTCATAATATATTAGACCAACAAATGTATAAACATTTTTTTTGTCATGAGCAGTACATGACCTGTACACTAGGATTTCTTCAATTTGGTTACAGTAAGTGGATATAAGCAGAAAATCAGAATTTTTAGAGCATGAATGTAATTAATTTGAGCCTAGCTATTCTAGTTTAGAAAAGTCAGCTCAATTATTTCCAGTCTTTTAGATTTTCTTAACAAGAGAGAATTTGGTTGTTTAAAGAATATCACAATAATATGTATTATTATATTACTTGAAAATATGTTTTTCATATCTAATTTTATACACAAATATATAGAGTCACACATACAACCCAGTAAGTTTAATTTTCTATGCACAAAACAAGCACCTCAGCAGAAGGGCTAAAGATATTTTACTCTCGTGTGTTATGTACATTTGTAGAACAGAACTTACCCCTTTTGATTCATTGCTAAGATTTTCAACAGTTCTACCAATTAGTGTCAAATGAAAGAAGGAATATTTTTCTAGTAGAAGTTTAACTGTAATTTAGCTTATAAAATTCAGACTTACCAGTAAGTCTTAATTTGGGGTGTTTCCACCAATGTAAAAGTATAAACCATTGATTGACTTCCTAGTCAACAAGGATTTTTTTTTGTAACTTACAAGATTAAAAATTAATAAATGAATAAATATATAATAAATATATAGTAAATTAGCAGAGTATCATTATTTTCCTTATATAAGTCATGTGATCACTACACAGCCTGTTCTTTAATTTGCAAAGTTTGATGTGTGTTTAAATTAAAATGCTTTATCTTTCAACTAGGAAAAATCTGACAGATGATCTTTAAGAAACCCTAAAAATCATGAAAGGACATGTTAGTCATTATTCTAGTACTGATTTACTAGTGGACCCAGCAAGAACGTTAGTGATTTTGGTTAAAACCTAGATGAAGAGGGCATACCATACCTTGCCCCTTTGTTTTCATACTAATTCCTGGCTCAAGGTCCCTGGAAGGTCCATTCCCAGGAGCTGTGAGTCAGCCTATTTAATACACACACACACATTCACATGATGTGCTTAACCCTCACCCCATGCCATGCAAGGATGGTCACTGCCATGGTTGCTGACCCTAAGTGGTAAATTACCTAATTAAAATTTCTTAATTCTAAAAGATTATTTTTGTTTTCTAGTTATTCTAGTATCATCTTAGATCAATGGATTAAATGCTTTAGCAGTATGTATGTAGGAAACACCAACTAAAGACAGGCATTTCACTAAATACGTGAAGGAGAGGGATGTTAAAAGTGAAACAGCATTACTGGATCCAGCACCTGAACCTTTCATTGTGGAGGCCATATAATTAGGATCTTTTAGAAGAACTGAGATAGTATTCAGATGGCCAGGAAGGAAAACTAAAGGTCAAAGAGAGAACCAGGGCCAAATATGTTTTGTAGGAGAGCTAGTTTTATCCAAGTATAATGTAGGCTTCACGTCACTTTGACCCCAACTCTTTAAGCAAAATGGTTGAAATTGGGGAATAGCGGCTAAGTGTGTAAGTGTGAACCAAAAAATGCAAACTGAGAGAGCAAGCGTATGGTGTGTTGTACTGACAACCAAATAATTTCTAGGTAACCAAATAATTTATGTATCAATGTACAACCATCCACAAAAAATAGTGTGAGATCGGTTTTCAACAGAAGCACCAAATGGCAGGGACTGAAACAACTGAATCATTGAGACCTCCAATCAACCCTTGTCCAATATAATTTGTCCCCAACTCCTTTTTCTTCCACTCTTACCACAGAGTACAGATTCCACAGGCCATTATTACTTACCTCTAACTCTCCCCTCCCTACCTTCATTGTAATCACAGGGAGTGGCTCTAGGTGGACAATATCACTGCTTAGCTTATAGTGTCAGCTTGAATTCTTTATTGCACACTCAATAGAGCATGCAACACTTCAAGACACTCATCATTTCCTTAGTGAGTTACATTCCTCCACTTTGGAGACAACAATTTAATACCAACTTTTCTTTCGTCAAACTACCAGCAATAGAAAACAAACCCTGTCATCTCGCATCACCATGGCGTTCACATCTAGGATGAGTGAAGCAGTCATGTCCCAGTCAAGTCTTCTTTCCTTCAGATTTTGACCTTATCACCTCCTGGTACCTCCTGGATTCAGCTTCTGCAGGCATGTCTTTCCTTCTGCCTTTCAAGAACTCCACACCTACTTAATATTTTGTGATAATGTATAGACATGTTTAAAATCATGTCTTTTAAAAATTTCTCATAACTTCATTTTTCCATTCTGCTGCTGCCCAATTTCTCCATCTCCCTTTAAAACATAACTTACACTCAGTACTCACTGCCTCTCTTTCTATGTATCCTCATCTCACCATTTCATGGAAACTTCTTTTTTCAAAGTTGCCAGTGGCCACAGCTGTTGCTTTATCTGATGTTCACACTCTGTTTTCACCAATATTAAACCTCTAATAGAATTTGAAATAATTGAGTACCTTCTCCTTCTTAAAATAATCTCATCTCTTGCATATTGTGAAAACATGCAATTTCAAGGTTTCCTGTTTGCCTTTACCACTTCGGTTTATTGTCTCAGTGTAATAAAAATTAACCTTACCAAAAGGGAGGTCAGACCTGTGCCCCGTACAACTAGGAGGTGGTATCTAGGCCCTTGGAATGTCCTGTCTGATAAAAGTATTTTGTTTACCAGGGGCTTTAGCCACTGGACTGTCCAATAATATGATTTATGATGGGAGCTTTGGAAACTTTAGTATCCACTCTACCTTTAAAAAAGCTAGAGACTAAAGGTCACATGGAATATTGTTACATATTGATTCTGGGAAATAACAGCTTTTAGTAAGTTCTATGACTCATTCTAGAGAATTATCAAACCCGAGTGTGGTTTTGGGAACACCCTAAGTGTGCAATTGTGTTAGAAGTGACCAATGTCTGTGGACTATTTCCTCCAACTCTGGGAGCTGCTTTTCTTCTCTGTTTTGAATATTGGAGTTCTCCAGGGCTTAGTTCTTGTTCCCCTTTCTGTAGCTACATACTCTCTCTTGATGATTTCATAGAGTTCTAGAGTATTAAATACCATCCAAAATCTGTATCTGTAACCCCAAATTTTTCTCAGAATTTCATGATAAATGATAAGCCTCATGTAACATATTTGTGACTATTAGTTGTTAAAAGTCAGATGCCCCACAAAGAGCTCTTTATCACCCCACCTTGCTCTCTTTAACCAAAATAATACTTAACAGCATTCATAATTCCTAAATAAGTCTTAGGAATTATTCTGAGTTATCTCGTCCCTTCCCTCACTCTATAGAACACATTAGCAAGTTATATTTTAATCAGTTCTGATACTCAGTTCAGTTCATATGCAATACTATGGTCATTCTGATTGTTAAAACATGGTACTACCTCTGGATTGGTTGATAAAGACCCACTTCTCTGAACTGAAGATCCCTTTAATTCCTCTACCATCTGTCCCAGTGTCCCTGAACCTTCATCTACTTACCTCTTCAAATTCCACAGCCCAGAACAATCTCAGGACCTGACCTGTTCTACCTCTATGGGAGCTTCAACTACCATTGTTCTGGCAGTTGTGCCAGCTATATTTCAAAATATTTTTCTCAGCACCTCTTGGGCCAACTCAGGGGTCATTATGCCACCCTGGTACCTGTCAGTCTACTGTATCTTTTACCAAGTCATTATTGCTTCCCTGAAAAAAGCCTTTTTTTTTCAATATATCTTTGGCCAGTTTTGCTGTCCAATTAGTGAAGTATTAGGTCCTGTTTTCTCCACATACTCAATATTTGTTATTGTGCATTTATTATTGTAGACATCCTAATTTGTGTGAAATGTTATCTCATTATGGTTTTGATATGAATTTCTCTAATGACAAATAGTATTGACTATTTTTTCATGTTATTAGCCATTTGAGTTATTTGTCTTTTATTGTTGAGTTGTAATTGTTCTGTATATATTCTGAGTACTAGGTACTTATTCTGTAAATGATTTACAAATATTTTCTCCCATTCTGTGGGTTGTCTTTTTACCTTATTGACAGTGTCCTTTGAAATAGCAAGTGGCCACACCAGCCTGCATTCCTACCAACAGTGCACTAGGGTTCCCTTTTCTCCGCATCCTCTCCAACATTTGTTTGTGGAATTGTTTATGTTGGCCACTCTGACTGGTGTGAGATGGTACCTCATTGTGGTTTTAATTTGCATCTTCCTGATGGCTAGTGATGCTGAGCATCTTTTCATATGTCTCTGGGCACTCTGTATGTCTTCCTCGGAGAAGTGTCTGTTCAAGTCCTTTGCCCATTTTTTAATTGGGTTGTTTTTCTTCCTGGAGTGGAGTCGTGTGAGTTCTTTATATATTTTGGAGATCAGGCCCTTGTCTCAGATATCAATCTATTTAGTTTTATTTTCACGTGATTTCATTGTCTTATTTTGGTATTAGGATAATACTGAAATGAGTTGTGAAATTATAACATTTTCCTCTGCTTTTGGAAGAGTTGGTGAATATTTTGTTTAGTTCTTTAGATATATACTCAAATTCAACATTGAAGTAATCTAGTTTGAGACTCTCTTTGCAAATAGTTGTAATTTTTGTGTTAAATTTATGCACATATTCTCTATCTTTTTGTGTCTGTTTCATTAGTTTTTGTCTTTCTAGGAATTTGTACTTTTCATTTAGCTTTTCTAATTTGTTGGCATACAGTTATGTAATATTAATAGTTTCTCTCCCTCACTCTTTTATTTATAATTTTATTATTCTTTCTTTTTAATTTATTTTGAAAAATTTTATATTGATTTTAGAGAGAAATAAATGGGGAGAGAGAGGAAGAGAGAGACAGAGTACAGAGAGAGAGATTGAGATTTGTTATTCCACTTATTTGCATTCATTGGTTGATTCATGTACGTGGCCAACCAGGATCAAAACCACAACCTTGGTGTATTGGGATGATGCTCTAACCTACTGAGCTACTAAGCCATGGCCCAAGTCTTTTTTCTTATCTCTAGTTGTCTTTTTAAAATTTAGTCAGTTTGGAGAATTATTTGATGGAATAAACTTTTGGATTTGTTGTTATTCTTTATTGTTGTTCTAGTTTCTATCTCATTTATTCCTGCTGTATTCTTTATTATTTTTTCCTTCTGCTCAATATGGATTCAATTTACTGCTTTTTTAGTGTCTTAAGGAACTCACAACAATATGTTTTTTCTTGGCAATATTTTCACTGCATTCTATACATATTGTTGTGTTGTATTTTTGTTTTCATTCATTTCAAAGTATTTTCTCTCTTTCCTATTTATTTTTATTGTATTGTTTCCATTACCATTTGTCATTTCAGACCCTCTTCCACCCCACCCCAATCACCTCACTGTTGTTCATGTCCATGAGTTATTTCTCTTTCTCTCTCTCTCTCTTTTTTCTTTTTTGGTTTTATTCCTCCATACTCCCAATGTCCCCATATCTGTCAGCCTGTTCTCTGTCAATTTGTCTTTATTTTGCATGTGAGCTGTTTCTTCATTAGATTCCACATTTGAGTGAAATCATATGGTAATTGTCTTTCTCTGACTGAATTGTTTCATTTAGCATAATGTTCTCCAGGTCAATCCACGCTGCCACAAAGTGTAAAAGTCTCATCATTTTAATGTCTGAGTAGTATACTATTTAGTGAATGTACCATGGCTGTTTTACCTACTCATAAACTGATGGACACTTGGACTGCTTCCAGATCTTGGAAATGGTAAATAATGCTGCAATGAACATAGGGGTGCATATATCCTTTTGAAATAGTGTTTTAGGTTTCTTCGGCTATACTCCCAGAAGTGGATCATAAGGACATTCTATCAGGAATTTTTTCAAGAAACTCTATAATATTTTCCAAAGTGGCTGCACCAAATCTGCATTTACACCAACAGTGGGTTCCCTTTTTTCCACATCATCACCAACACTTACTGTTTGTTGATTTATTGATGATAGCCATTCTGACCCATGTGAGGTGGTATCTCACTATAGTTTTAATTTGCATTTCCCTGATCATTAGTGATGTTGAGCAGTTTTTATATGTCTATTGGTCATCTGTATGCCTTCTTTGAAGAAGTGTCTATTCAGGTTCTTTGTTCATTTTTTTAATTGGACTTTTTTTGGTGTTGAGTTTTATAAGTTCTTTATAAATGTTAGATATTAACCAACCCCTTATCAAGTGTATTGTTGGCGAACATGCTTTCCATTCAATGGGCTGTCTTTTTATTTTGTTGATGGTTTCCTTTGCTGTAAAAGGCTTTTTAGTTTATTATAGTCCCATTATTTAGTTTTTAAATTTTGTTTCCCTTGCCTGAGGAGATCTATCAGAAAATGTTGCTACAAGTAATGTCTGATCTTGTTTCAGTAACAGACTGTTTTGATTGCAGTGGCCTTGAATTATAGTTTGATATCATAGATCAATCAAACAGAATAGAAAGTCTAGAAATGAACCCATGTTTCCATGGCCAATTAATATCTGACAAAGGTGACAGAAGCATAAAAAAATAAAAATGGCCTCTTCAATAAATAGTATTTGGAGATCTGGAAAGGTATAAGCAAAAAAATGAAATTAGATAACAACCTTACACCATTTACCAGAATAAAGTCAAGATGGATAAAAGACTTAAATCTAAGTCATTACATCATAAAAGTCCTAGAGGACAACATAGGCAGACAGATTTCAGCTATCCAATGTAGCAATGTTTTCACTAGCATATTTCCTAGGGTAAAAGAGATAAAGGAGAAAAATAAACAAATGGAACTACATCAAATTAAAATGTTTCTGCACAGCTAAAGAAAACATCATCAGAATGAAGAAGGAACCAACTGTATGGGAAAACATATTTGCCAATAATACCTAGGACAATGGTTTGATCTCCAAAATATATAAAGAATTCATATAGCTCAACACCAGAAAGACAAACAATCCAATTAACAAATTGACAAGCGACCTGAACAAACACTTCTCCAAGGAGGACATGCAAAAGGCACACAGACATATGAAAGGATGCTCAACATCACTAGCCATCAGAGAGATGCAAATTAAAACCACAATGAGATACCACATCACACCCATCAAAATGGTCATCACTAACAAATCAACAAACAATAAATGCTGGTGAAGATGTTCAGAAAATGGAACCCTACTACACTCTTGGTGGGAATGCAGACTGGTGCGGCCACTGTGGAAAACAGTATGGAATTTCCTCAAAAAACTAAAAATGGAATTGCCTTTTGATCCAGTGATTCCACTTCTGGGATTATACCCTAAGAATCTTGAAACACCAATTCAAAAGAACCTATGCACCCCTATGTTCATAGCAGCATTGTTTACAATAGCCAAGTGCTAGAAATAGCCTAAGTGCCCATCAGCAAATGAGTGGATTAAAAAACTGTGGTACATTACACAATGGAATACTACATAGCAGAAAGAAGGAACTCTTACCTTTTACAATGGCATGAATGGGACTAGAAAATATTATGCTAAGTGAAATTAGCCAGGCAGTGAAAGACAAATACTGTATGATCTCACCTTTAAGAGGAACCCAATGAACAAGACAAACAAATGAGCAAAATAAAACCAGAGACAAGGAAACAAGGAATAGACTGACAGTGATCAGTGGGAGGAGGGAGGGGAATAAGGGTGGAAAGAAGGGGATGGGACTAGTCAAGAAACATGTATTAATGACCCATGTACATGGACAATGGAAGGGATCTGTCTATGGGAGTGGGGGGTGGGATGGGCAGAGAAGAGCAAAAGGGGAAAATTTGGACAACTGTAATAAAACAAAAAAAATGTTATTAAAAAAAGAAATGTCAAAGATTTTACTGTCTGTTATCTTCTGGGATTTTTATGATTTTGAATGTAATATTTAAATCTTTATTAAATTTTGAGGTTATTCTTGTGTGGTGTAAGATGGCATTCTAGTTTCATATTTTTACATATATCTGTCCAATTTTCCCTACACCACTTATGAAATAAACTATCTTTAGCACATTCTATGTTTTTGACTCTTTTGTCAAGTAGTGACTATAAAGGTATATATAGGTTTATTTCTGGGCTCTATATTCTATTCTATTGATCAAAAATATATATGTCTGTTTTTTATGCTAGTACTATAGTGTTTTGATTACTAGGGCCTTGTCATATAGTTTGCTATTAGGTAGCATGATTTCTCCAACGTTGTTCTTCTTTCTCATTATTGCTGTTGTATTTGTGTTTTTTTGTGGTTCCACATAAATTTTTGCAGCATTTTTCTAGTTCTTTGAAATATGCCATTTGTATCTTGATAAGAATTGTGTTGAATCCATAGGTTGCTTTGGGTAGTATAGACATTTTAATGATGTTAGTTCTTCCTATCCCTGAACACAGTGTATCCTTCCACTTATTTGTATCCTCTTCAATTGCTTTCTTCAGTGTCTTTTAATTTTCAGAGTAAAGGTCTTTTACATTTTGGGTTAAATTTATTCCTAGTTATTTTATTCTTTTTGAAGCAATTGTGAATGGGATTGTTCTCTTAATTTCTCTGTTAGTTCATTACTGGTATAGACAAATTCAACTGATTTATGAATATTAATTTTGTATCCCACTACTTTACTGAATTAATTTATCAGTTCCAGTAGTTTTATGGTGGACTCTTTAGAGTTCTTTATATACAGTATCATATCTGCAAATAATGACAGTTTTCTTATTCCTTTCCAATTTGGATGCCTTTGATCTCTTCTTGACTGACTTTTTAGGCTAGGATTTCCAATATTGCATTGGATAAGAATTGTGAAGGCAGACATCCCTGGCTTGTTTCTGATCGTTAGGGAATGATTGTAATTTTTGCCCATTGAGTATGGTGTGGGCTGTGGGTTTGTCGTATCTGGCCTTTATTATATTGATGTATGTTCCCTCTATCCCCACTTTGCTGAATGTTTTTATTCATAAATGAGTGCTGGATTTTATCAAATGATTTTTCTGCATCTACTGATATGATCATGTACTTTTATCCTTCATTTCGTTCATGTGGTGTGTCAAATTTTTCTATTTGAAGATATTTTTTAGGCTTGAATCCCCATAATAAATCCCTCTTGATCATAGTGTATAATCATTTCAATGCATTGTTATATTCATTTTGCTAAAATTTTGTTGAGGATTTCAGTGTCTATATTCATCAGGGATATTGGCCTATAATTTTTTTTCTTTGTAATGCTTTATCTGGTTTTAGAACTAGGATAATACTGGCCTTGAAAAATGAACTTGGGAGTCTTCCTTCCTCTTTTATTTTTTGGAGTAGTTTGAGAAGGAGAGGTGTTAGATTTTTTAATTTTTGTTAAATTTACTGTGAAGCCATCTGGTCCAGGGCTTTTGTTTGTTGGGAGTTTTTTTAATCACTGTTTCAATGTCACTAGTTGTAATTAGTCTATTCAAATACTGTGGTTCTTTCTGATTTAGTTTTAGAAGATTGTATGTTTCCAGGAATTTATCCATTTCATCCAGATAGTCCTATTTTTGGCATACAGTTGTTCATTATATTTTCTTAATCCTTTGTATTTCTTTGTAGTCAGGTGTTACTTCTCCTCTTACATTTCTGATTTTATTTATTTAGTTCCTCTCCCTTTTTTTCTTGATGAGTCTACTTAAAAGTTTGTAAATCTTGTCTAATTTTCGAAGAATCAGCTCTTGGATTCATTGATCTTTTTTATTGTTTTTTAGGCTCTATTTTGTTTATTTCTGACCTGATAACCATCATTTCCTTCCTTCTACTCACTTTGGGCTTTGTTTTTTATTCTTTTTCAAGTTCTTTTAGATGTACAGTTAGACTTTATTTTTGAGATTTTTCTTTTTTTTTTCCCTTTTCTTTTTATTTTTGAGTTAGCCTATGTAATACTAGGAATTTCCTTCTTAGGACTGCTTTCCCTGTTTCACATAGATTTTGGGTTGTTGCATTCTCATTTTCATTTGTTTCATGGAATCTTTTGATTTCTTCCTTGATCTCATTGTTAACCCATTCATTGTTTAATAACATGTTATTTAGCTATGTTGAGTGCATAAAGTTTACAAGACTTATATCCTTTTGTTGGATTGTTCCCTTTGTAATTATGTAGTATCCTTCTTTGCCTCTTGCTACAGTCATTGTTTTAAAGTCTGTTTTGTTGGATATAGGTGTTACTACCCCAACTGTTTTTTTCCTTTCCATATATCTGAAATATATTTTTCCATCTTTTTTATTTTAGTATATGTGTATCTTTAATTCACAGTTGAGTCTTTTGAAGACAGCATATATATGGGTCTTGTTTTCTTATCTATTCACCTACTCTACATCTTTTGATTGGATCATTTAAGCCATTTACATTTAAAGTGATTATTTATAGATATATATTTATTGCCTTTTGGTTTTCTTAACTATGTTTCCCTTTACCCTCTTTCTCCTTCCCCTTCTTGTTCTTATTCTTTTCCTCCTTCTCCTCCTCCTCCTCCTTCTTCTTCTTTTTCTTCCTTCAAGCAAACCCTTTGACATCTATTGTAATACTGGTTTGGTGGAAAAAAAAAAAACACAGAAAAAACTCTTTTAGCTTTTTCTTGTCTGGGAAGCTTTTTATTTCTTTTTCAATTTTAAATGATAATCTTGCTGGGTAAAGTAGTCTTGGTTGTAGTTCCTTGCCTTTTACCACTTTGAATATTTCATGCCAATCCCATCTTGCCTGAAATGTTTCTGTTGAGAAATCAGATGCCAGTCATATGGGAGCAACCTTGTAGGTAACTCATTGTCTTTTTCTCACAGCTTTTAAGATTTTTTCCTTGTCTTTAAGCTTTGTCATTTTAAATATGACATGTCTCAATGTAGGCATCTTTGGCTCCATTTTACTTGGGACTTTCTGTGCTTCCTGCCTTGTGTGTCTTTTTCCATCACCAGGTTAGAAAAGTTTTTGGTCATTATTTCTTCAGAGAAGTCCTCAATCCTTTGCTCTCTCAATTCACATTCTTGTACCCCTATTATTTAAATATTGTTATGCTTCACGTTGTCCCAAAGATCCCTTAAACTATCCTCATTTCTCTGTTATTAGTTTTTTATTTTTGCTTCTCTGCATGTTTTTTCTACTTTGTCTTACAAGTCACTGATGTGATCCTCTGCTTCATCTAACCTACTGTTTATTCCTTCCAAAGTATTATTTATTTCAGATATTGCATTCTTCATTTCTGACTGCAGTCTTTTTTATGATTTCTGTGCCTTTTTTTCATGCTGTTGAACATCTTTATAATCATTACTTTGAACTCTATATCTGATAAATTTCTTGCCTTCCTTTCATTTAGGTCTTCATCTGGAGAATTCTCTTGCTCTTTCATTTGGGCTCTGTTTCTTTGTCTTCCCATGTTAGCTATCTCTGCATTTGTTTCTACATATTATGTAGCTATGCAAAGACTTTGGTGTAGACCTATGTGAGATGCTGTATGTGACTGGCCCTGGGCAACCTGTTTGGAGCTATTAGTGATCCAAATCTTGTGGTTCTTTCTGCTGGGCCTGGGCGAATGTGGCAAAGACCAAGCTGCATTCCAAGGCCAGCCTTTTCCCACAGTCCCATGCACATGTCAGCAAATGTTTCAAAGTACCCAGAGGTTCACCTCCATTTGCAGACTGCCCAATAGGCTTGGTCACTGAAAGAGCCTGGCTATATTCTTCAGCAGGGCTTAATCTCCATAGGGTGGGGCAAGGTAGATTCCTATGGGTGGGGCTATTGTCTTCCCTTAGGCTGATTCCTTAGGGAGGGGAGTGCTCTACCTGCGAAAGATGGTTTCTGAAGTATGGGGAATGATTAAGCACAAGTATCCTCATGGCTGATCCTTCAGCTTTCTCCCCAGAGTCACCAATCCCAGACTCTCACACAACTCTAGTTTGGTCTGTCATCCCTCCACCAAAGCCAGAATAAGTGGCTGTAATCAATATTTTGTGTATTGACCTTTAATAGGATGGCTGCATCTCTAGCCATCTGTCCCTAGTTGACAGTGACTCCACTTCTTTACACACCTGTATGTTATGTGGGTGCCTTTCCTGGTTCCAGTGCTCTAGGTTGGGGGGCCTAGTTTGAGTTCAGACCCCACACTTTTCAGAGGGAACTCCCTGCAGCTGAGACATGCATCTGAAACTTCTGCCACCTGTGGAAGCCCAGAAAGCCTTCTTATGCCTTTGCATTTCCTTAAGTCTTTGGTTATAAGTATTCTCTGTAGCTAGTCTTCAGTTGCATATTCAAGGCAATTTTTATATAATTCAGTTGTAATTCCAGTTTGGTCTTGGGAGGAGGTTAGTGCAGCGTCCATCTAATCTATCTCCATCTTGGAACTTTTGAAGCATTTTCTAATTTCCCTTTTTATTCCTTCTTCGACTCATTGTTTATATAGGAGCTTAATGGTAATTTCCACACAGTTCATAATTACCCTAATTTCATTGTTTTTGATTTCTAACTTCATTTCATTGTGATTAAACTACATACTTGGTATTATTTTAATAGTTTAAACTTATTGATACTTGTTTTATAGCTTAATATACAATCAATCTTGGAGAAGGTCCATGCGCACTTGAGAAAAATATGTATTCTGCTATTGGGGAATCCTCCAGTAGCTAGAACAAAATCTTTGAAATGAAAACCTACACGCTATTCAATAGTCTATGAGCTTCTACTTGCTCTGGATTCTTCTATGTCTTTGCTTTGTTATATAGCATTCTCTCCTTTTTACACTGGTGTCCATTGAAATTAATCTCATTTCTTTCCATTTGATACCCCAAATTTCCGCCTCAATGCCTTTACCATGCTGTTCCTCTGCCAGAATTTTAAAGCATAAGTTAATTGATAATATTCCATGTGTTATAGATTTTGATAGTAGTTTCACATACTTTATCTAAAGAATGGTGGTTTATAACTCTCATTGTATTTATAAGAAAATTGAGGCCTAAAGAGTTGAATGTACTCATCTGAAGTACACAGATAATGAAATTCTGGAAAACACTGGATAGTTAACTGTTTTTGTTGTAAATTGCCTAATGTCTCTTATCTACTGTATCCTGGATCTAGATTTAAATCATGTGTGTCTGACTCCAGAGTTCAAATATTTAACCACTGTCCTATTTTGCTATATTAGTATGAGTATCAGATAAAAAAGTACATGCAATATTTAACTTCACAATTTAAACTTTCTTGAGAAAATAATACATGCAATCCTTAACTGCACAATTTAAGCTTTCTTTAGATATTCTAAACTTTATGTTGTTATAAGCAGAATGATATATGCTTAGGTTGTGGGAAAGTAAAGGATATTCTTGTTCTTCTTTTCAACATCTATTTTAAACATAATTTTACCCTAGATTTTACCTTAGATTTTATGCTGAAGCTAAATTTTTAGCCATATATACCATCCATATATGTGAATGCAATGTGCTTCTTTCTGCTACCTTACACACACTATTCTCATTGCCTCGAATTCCATTGTCAAAATAGAGCAAGTACATACTACTTTTTCTAAGATTTTTGTGGTAAAAATACAACATCAAATCTACCTCATGAACAAAGTTTAAGTTTACGATACAGTACAGTTAAAAATGGAACAATGTTGTGAAAACAATCTCTAGAATTTACTTATCTTTCATAATTGAGTGTTTATGTCCATTGATTAACAACTCTCCATTTTCTCCTTTTCCCAGCCCTTGGAAACCAACATTCTACTCTGATTCTGTGAGATTAACTCTTTTAGACAGCTCATATAAGTGAAATCATGAAGTATTTGCCCTTCATCATTGGCTTATTTCACTTAGCATAATGCACTGGCAGTTCATCCACATTGTTACATATTGCAGTATTTCCTTCTTTTCTTAACACATGCAGAGTTCAGGCTGGTATATTATTTATTTATTTTCTTCCCATTTTATTAACATATAGTTAATGTATACCATTGTATAATATTAAAGTATATAGTATAATTTCTTGACTTACAAATATTGGGAAATTACCACAATAAGTTTAGTAAATATCTATTACCTCATATAGATGTTGCATATAGATATTTCATCCTTTATTTCTGACTGGTCCTTTTGTATGGTTTGTATGTCTCTTTTCATGCTTTTGAGTATTCTTATAATCATTGCTTTGAACTCTATATTTGATAAATTGATAAAAAATAAAATAACTTTTCCTTGTGATGAAAACTTTTAGGATCTACTCACTTTGCAACTTTCTTTTTTTTTCATATTTATGCATGTTTCTATGTTTTTATTACATATGTATGTTACAATAAAAGATATTTACCTTATATCTTGAGTTTGAAGATCCTATTTTGTTCACATTGTAGCATCTCTAAAATTGGGAGGCATTTTACAATCTATAATAAAGCATTACATCACAATTTAATTAGCAGGTTTTCCCCTTTTCTTGGGGTACATAAAATATTCTTGCATCTCAGACCATAAGGTCTTACATTCTATGAAGTGTGGTGGTACTGTTTTTGTCATTTTATTGAATTAATTAGGGTGACACTGGTTAACAAAATTATACAGGTTTCACGTGCACAATTCCACAACACATCATCTGTACACTCTATGTGTGTTCACCACCCTAAATCAAGTCTCCTTCCATTACCACTTCCATTGCTTATATAATCTGATGAAATCTTTGGAACATTTCCCAAGGAAAAAATGCATATCCATTCATATACATATTTATATTTTAATTTTATGGTTTCACAAACACTCTTAAGCTAATTTATGGACATTCTTGAGTCTGAGCATACATTAGGACATCTAACCTAACCACAATCTCTTACTTTTTTGTGTGAAGGACTGTGATCTAGCAACTTGGTTAAGGCTGGGAACTACATTTTCCAGAATCCACTTCACTGTGTGCTTGGGAGTGAGTAAAAGAGCAGCCATTAATCTCAGAAAGTCATTGTGGTTGGATGTAATGATGGACAGATACAAAGGGGACTGACAGGTCTCATCCCAGCTTAACCTCACTCTCCTTTGCTCTGCCTCCAGCTTGTCCTTTCTATTACTGACCCTATTGAACAACAGTGACTTTGGGGCCTCCGTACAAGATCCTTATACTGAGAGCTCTTCTTAGATCTCGCTACATCTTCCCTTTCACAGTCCTACTTTGATGGCTCAGGTTGATTGATTTCTCACATCTTTCTGCAAGCTCTCATGTAACTACACGCACTGATTCTTCTGGTAGATTTGTCAGTGTCCTTTTCTCTGATCCTCCAAGTATCCCTTTCAGTTTTTTGTTTCTTCTTATAATAGAAGAAACAAAATCACTCATTCCCCTCATACTCGTTATGTTCTGCTTCTCTAAGTAAATCCTCACTGATACTTCCCGCAATGTTTAATATTTCATGGTTGAAGAGTCTCTGGAGTTTCCTTATTTATTTCTAAAGGACTTTTTGTGGTGAAGCCTTGAAAAGATTTGATTGAAAAGGTGCTTATGGAACTCTTAAAGTACTTCTATAAAGCTGAAAATGGCATGTAGCAGGCATAGTTGGAAGAAAGAAAATAGGCATTTTACTACAAAGAATAGATTTTTATGGCAATCTATAATTGAAGCAAAGTCTTTGTAATATCTTTTCTTTTTGCTGAATTTTACATATATGCTAAAGACTGCTTCATATATTACTACATTTAAGTTTTGGAATGCTGATTTCAGTTTGCAAATATAAATACATAGTAGGTATGAGGGAATAATGGGCTCATTTTGCTCTTAGCTAGAATGTATATTTTAGTCACCATATATTTAAATCATATGCAATAGACAAAAAAACTAGAGTCAAATTTAACTGTATTTAGTGGCAAACTGTAATGCACATGACTGTCTTATGTAAATAGACTACATTTAAAAATTGAACTCATAATAATATCTTATGTTCAATATGAGTTTATGAAATCAGGAAATTATGAGTCTGTTCATTAAAATGAATAGCAGATTTTTTCTAAATAAACCATTTAATTGTATTAGCATGGACTAAATGTTGCTATTTTTTATATGAAATTAAGTCTATTTTTACTCTTTTCAATTTACCTGTTAATGAATTTTGAAAACATTTTCATTTCATCAATATTTTTCAAAAATCCTGCTCTCTCTTTTGACTTCTGTGCTCTGTTGACTAACCTAGGATCTCAGGGTTTCTTATATTTATCACTACTTCTTTCGAAGGCTGTAATCATAGACTTTGAACATAAGCTCACAGCAATGGGAACATAAATATAATAATATGCTAAAAAAGCTTGTTAAGTAAAGGATTTGTATTTTTACTTGTAATGTGAAAAATGTTTGTTATTTTAAAAATGCAGTTATATTTAATTAAAAATAAAGTTTTAATTGAATATAATAGTACACCCAAAGAAAACTTTTCTCATGAATTCTAGACTATTATGACAATAAAATAGAATTGTAAACATGGAGCTTCCTAAATTGTCTTCTTTAAATAATTTCTTAAAAAAATGAAGAATGAAGTTCTCATCTCATAGACATAACTTCCCTTTAACTGTCTTAACTTTTTTCTCAGTTATATAACTCTATTATTCTATATTTTTGACATTGATTATTTTAGGAAAAAAAATCACCCTGATTATTTATAGGTTTTCTACTGCCTGTATTTTAAATATTTCACATAAGCCATGACAAGAGTATATTTCCAATATAAAATGACTCTGGGGAATTTATTATGTTTCTTCTAGTTAATGCATGAAATACTGCCTTTCTGTGCTTGTCAGCCTTGGAAATACCACAGTTAAATTTTGATGTTGAATTAAAAAAAAAAAGATTAGAAACCTACATATTTAAAAAGTTAACTTGAGAATTTATTTAACAAATTTCTAAGTTCAATGAAATATCCAATTATTCAAAAGTTAATATAAATTTATTTTCTGTGTATGTTTGGAGGGTACAGTACATGGAATTTGAAACTGCATAAGTTATAATCAATACTTTGTCAGCAGGAAATTTAGGTCATGACAAAAAAAGGAGGAGATAATTCTTGGATTCTGGAAGAAAATCAAACCAAGTGTGAATCCAGGCTTCACTAACAATAATACCTAGATGAAAGGAGTCTTAGGAAATTGCTGAAACTTTTCTGATCTTCCACTACCTCCACTATAAAATGATGACAAAAAAACAGTAAAATTTATTATATTGTAACTGTATTGGTTGGTTAGGGCTCCTATGACAAAATACAGCACATTGGTAGTTCACACAATGTAAATTTATTTACTCGCAGTTGTAGGGGCTACAAGTCTAAGATCAGAGGAGAGTTATTATTCTCTCCTTGTTCTGTAGGTCACAAGTCCTGGTGAACTTGCTTGCATTCTCTGTTTATGCACTCACGAGGCCCGAATCATGAGGCAGCCAGTTCTTGTTCTTATCTGGAGATTTGTAAAGAATTGTTTACAAGTTTAATCAAGTCCTTGGCATAATCCATTTCTCTGTGGGTGTAAATCTGAGATCCTTGCTCCTCATTGGCTCTCATGTGGGGGTATTTCCTCCTCTTAGGGGCCACTCTCCTCATTTCTTCTTATATGTGCCCTTCCATCTTCAAAACAGTGACACCAGATTAAATTATTCTCAGTGTTCTAATCTCTTTACCTGCCTCTTCTGCCACCACTGGGGGAAACTGCTTTTACAGAGACTCATGTATTAGGTTAGGCCCATTCAGATACTCTCCCCATATTAAAGTCAATTATGTCACATAACACAACATAATCACAGGAGTGAGATTTCATCATGCGTGCAGGCTCTCATATCTTTGGGTGTAACATCTTTGGGGCCCAGTTTTAGAATTTCTAAATTTAGAATTGTCTTCCACATTGACATTTAAGGCAAGATTTTTGGTCTAATTTTCAAATTCTTGCAGAATCACTAGTTTCTTGAAACTAAACTAATTTTTTCTCATCTTGGAATTTTTTTATTTATAAAATTTCATATATAATAATAACATTTACTTCAGTATTAGATTAAGTAATACAATGCAAGAAAAATATTTGAGACTTGTTTAACATACATACTAATCAATGGTCATGGTTTTTGCGATTATTGTTACTGCTATGATTTCCACTACCAGATAAACTCTTCTGAGCTTGTTATTCATTACATTATAGGCACAATGAAAATGTAACTCGGGCTTAAGTAAAACCGATTTCCTAAATATTTTGTTTCACCAATTTAAAGCAAATTTTAATAAAGACTAAAAATACAGAGACTATAACAAACATCTGTTACAAACTATCTGGTATTTGCAAAAATTGTCAATATATGTTTCCTTTAAATGTTTTTTATGAAATATAAAACAATGTGGCATTACTATTTGTGCTATTGCCTCCCTACTGCTTTAGACTCAACCACAATATGGTTTTGATATGTACCCTCCTGAATATATTTTAATATTTTTACTGAGTGTGTGTGTGTGTTGTACATTAAAGCCTTTTATAGATTTTTGGAAATATCCTTCAGTTATCCCTTGAAACTGTCTTTTATTCATTGAACATTAGAGTTTCAAAAACTCTGGAAATTAAAAAATGTAAAGGTCTACTAGGCAACATGAAATCTTTTATGACTTAAGTATAAAGAAGTATTTTTAAACATGATATTGAAAGCACAACTAATAACATAAAATAGGCTGTGTTAAATCAAAAGATTTTACACAACAGAATAAAATTCAAAAATATCGGTCTGACTAGAAGAAGATATTCAAAACGTCTGTAGGAAAGTATGGTCCAGAATATAGCATATCCCCACAAATCAATAAAAATAATACAAAAAGTGGATGACTATGTGAGCAGGCAATGTTGTCCATTTCAGGTGATAAAAAGTTTAAGCATTCATTTTGGAGTTGCTGATTTAACAGATGAGTACACTATACTTAGGTCTCCATTGAGAACTGCTACATTGGGTTCCTCTATGGAAGCCAGTCCTTTGGGTGAGGGCCAAATTTCTTAAACATGCACTTGTAGGTGGATCTCCAAGAATATTAACACCAGTTCATTCACCAGAGTTTAGTGAACTTTTTTGTGAATCATCATTAATAAAAGTGTGTTATTAGCTACATGATTTGAAAACAACATTCTCAGAGGTTAGGGTCTAGGAGGATAGGGCTATTTTGTTTTACTTTTTTCCACGTGAAAAATGAAACCAGGAAAGATCTCATGCTTCTCAGAGATTGTAGATTAATTGAATCCTAGTGCATACTCTGTGTCTCCTATATGGTTGGTAGTGGGAAATAAGGAAAAGAAAATATAGTGTTATAAAAATATATGGGGATGCTACAGAGAGAAGCATCCTTAAGAAAGTAGGAAAGAGCTTATAGTAAGTGCTTCCTTAAGCTCTTACTATTGAGCCTTCCTTAAGCTTAAGGAAGGCTCTCTGTAGGAAAAACACTTACTAATTATCCCATGCTTGCATTTTGAAATGATTATGGTTTTAACTATAAAACTACCCTTGTCACAATGATGGATTGACAAATGGTAGTGGTGGTGGTGGGGAGGACATAGATCATTTAGCTTATAAAAAGTCCAAGTTTTAGGCAGAAAGAATGCCATAGAATAATAAAAATAGCAATCTAAAAAATAAACCCATAGGCTATAAAAGGGCGTGAAGTGACCACACAGTTCATAGTTCTAATCTTGGGCAAATAGGACACAGGTCATTGCAGGAGGTCTCAGACTGTGTTTGTAATCATCTAAGTGTCTACCAACCAATCCACATAATCCTAAATGTTTCTTCTTATGTTAATTTACCACTTTCAGGCCAAAATTATGTTGTTTCTTTCTGGTTTTAGTAAAGTAGGAAAAAAACTGGGTATTATATTATCCTTTCAGTAGATGCTTTATAGTCTTTAATATTGTTATTGCAAGCTGAGGTTTTACTATTGTTTTTGTTGTTTTGTCAAGGAAATGCTGGAGTATGAGCTAGCGTTAACGCATCTTCAAAGTTTAATGCAACCACTATATATGGCCCAGAATACAAAGCTATGTCTGAGAACACAGTGAGGCTATAGGAGAGATACCAGGGTGGCCTCTACTCACCAGTACTGTCGAGATACATTCAGTATTTTGAAGATTTGTTATACAAACTTGATAACAAATCTTCAAAATAACATCACATCTCTGTTTAAAAGGCTAACTGCTAAAAACCTCAGAGCAGACTCATAAAAAGATTATGGCCCAGAGAGAAATGTTGGAAACATTTAACTACAAGAAACCTTTGAATATGATATTTGTCCAATTGCATGGTGTTAGTTGTTAGAACAGAAATAAGATCCCATCTATTTTGCAAACTAAATTTCTTGAAATGGACTATAAGAGAATGAATGCTTCTTTTACTGAGGTGAAAGATTTGGTATGTTGCATCGAGATATCTGAGAACTATTTTATTTGTAAGGCAGAGACAGTGAATGTTTATTTGCTTCCTGGATTCCTTAAAATAATCTGCTTAGACTTAAAGCATCACTTAAAGGTTCATCACAACAAATTGGTGGAATTTCAAGCACATTGCTGATTTTTTTTTACCAATATCTACTAATTTATGTCAAACTTGATTTTTAAAGGTCTCTAATTAGCTACAAGAGAAATTTATCTGCTTACTTCCTCAGGAAAAACAAATACCTTATCAACATCAAATAATTTTATCTGCTCTTCAGGCAGCAAAACACCTCTCCCTCTAATGACATTAGAGCAGCCTTCTGCTTAATGGTGATGTATTATTTTAACACAGTTTCCATTGGAAATAAAATTTGGAAGTTATTTGACTTCTTAGTGGTTCTTTCTTTGAACAAAAAAAATAATGGAAGTGGATTCTGTAGGCAACCACATATAAATCACAGGCTACCAGCACTACTCAAGAGCTGAGTTTCTGTCTTCCTGGAGATAAAAATGGCAGTGGACGTCATATCTGCACATTCCAAATAATCAGCTTCTGTGCCTTCTGTGTTGCAAAATTGGAGGATGATATAGGGTCATATTTTAATAAAATACAAAGCCACGTGAACATGAAATTACACACTTGGTAAAAGCAGCAAAGGAAATGCCTTCATGCCACCCTGAAACTTACGGCAGCTTGTTCTCTGAAAAATGTTTGGGCTGTGCCAACAAAGTTTTTCACCATGGAACTCAGGATTTGGGTAATCAAAAATGTTTAAATGCAGATACTGCTCAATTTGCTTCTCCTGGTTGAATATTCTCAAAAGAATGTGGAATATGTATGCCTCAGCACCAAGGAGCTGTGATTCAGCAGAGAGGCTGCATTCGAAGGAACTGAGGTTTATTGCCAGACCACACTAGGGTTGTCTATATTCACTTAAAAATGATGACAGAATACTGCTTTAAAAATCACAGCTCCAGGAACTGTGCATAGTTTTTATATGTGTATTTCAATTAATCTTTTACCATAAATCTGTTATGTACGGATTATTCTTCCAAGTTTACAGAAGATAAATCTGAGAGGGATAAAGTTACTTTCCAAGTTTCCATAGCTGGGTGGCAATATCTAGATTTGAATTCAGGTTGTGAAATCCTTTTTTTCCCCCATTTTTAAATTATTTTATTATTCAGTTACTGTTGTATGCATTTTCTCTCCACCTCTCTAGCACACCCCAACCAAACCCACCTCCTTCCCCTGCTTCCACCCTCTCCCTTGGTTTTGTCCATGTGTCCTTTATAGTAGTTCCTGAAAACCCTTCTCCCCAATATCCCTTCCCCTCTCCCCTCTGGCTATTGTTAGATTGTTCTTAGCTTCAATGTCTCTGGTTATATTTTGTTTGTTTTTTTCTTCTGTTGAGTATGCTCCAGTTAAAGGTGAGATTATGTGGTATTTGTCCCTCACCACCTGGCTTATTTCACTTAGCATAATGCTCTCCAGTTCCATCCATGCTGTCACAAAGGGTATAAGCTCCTTCTTTCTCTCTGCTGCATAGAATTCCATTGTGTAAATGTACCATAGTTTTTTGATCTACTCATTTTCTGATGGGCACTTAGGTTGATTCCAGTACTTGACTATTGTAATTGTGCTGCTGTGAACATTGGGGTACATAGGTTCTTTTAGATTGGTGTTTCAGGGCTCTTAGGGTACAATCCCAGCAGTGGAATTGCTGGGTCAAAGGCATAAGGGCCCAGAGACATATGAAAAGATGCTCAGCATCACTAGCCATCAGAGAGATACAAATTAAAACCACAATGAAGTACCATCTCACACTGGTTAGAGTGGCCAACATAAACAAATCAACAAACACATGTTGAAGAGGATGCGGAGAAGAGGGAACCCTAGTGCACTGTTGGTGGGAATGCAGACTGGTGTGGCCAGTTTGGAAAACAGTATGGAATTTCCTCAGAAAACACACACAAAAAAGGTTGTGAAATTCTTGATGCCAAGCTGTAAAGCTGTATATTTGTTATAATTCAGACTGCTAAGAAAACACAGAATATAGGAATTAAAGTGATGGTGGTCAGGAACACTTCAGAGGAAGCAGTCTGTATATTAGGACACAATAAACCATAACAGTTAAGGAACAAAAGATAATGAAAGAAAAAAAGAAAAGATTGTGTGTACAAAAACAGCCCATGCTAAATTCCAGAGGTGAGTAAGTCTATTGGGATTTCAGAATTGTAAGCACTTTATTGTAACTGGATGACACCAGGAAGGTAAGCAGTAGCAGAATCATAAAATGTCTTATGTTAGAGAATAGGTTGCTTTGTTGTAAGAGAAACAAAGGTTTATTAACAGATATTAGGTTGCCAATGTTAGAACCATTAGGCAAACACCATGCCCAAAGAAGGAAAAGAACTATCAGCCCTATTAAAGTGCTTGGTTTTATACAAGCCCAAGAAACAGGAAGAATCACGAGAGGTATGTTTATACAAGTGGTAGTAGCAGAGGGTAAATGGGTTTTATGTCAATAATTGCAGCAGTCAACACTGGTCCAGAGTGAAGTGTCAGTCTTTCCAGGTGCTTGTAATACAGAGATAGCAGGGAAGCAGCTGAAAATAAGTGAAGAAGACCCTTGGCAGATATCCCACTCCTGAGGCTGACAAGGAGCCAAAAGCAGCATAGAGATGGCAGCTCCCAGGCTCTAGAAGGAACTGCTGTGTGTTGAGTGAGGTCAGCATATATTCAGGTTTACTGAACACAGACATGAACTAGCTCCAACTGATCAATTGGGAAAGTGCACTCTCAAAGACTGAATTGTCTTTTAATATACTTTTTAAAAAGATTCTATTTATTACCTTTTAGAGAGGGGAAAGGAGGGAAACAGAGAGGGAGAGAAACATCAATGTGTGGTTGTTTCTCAAGCATCCCCTACTGGAGACCTGGTCCATAACCCAGGGCATGTGCCCTGACTGGGAATCGGACCAGAGACTCTTTGGTTTGTAGGTCAGTGATCAATCCACTGAGTCACACCAGCCAGGGCTATTATAATATGCTTTTGAAGATAAATACAAAAGTATTCTTCACATTATTTTTTCCCATGGCTTCTCAGAAAAACACAAAAACTATACACTTAGAAGAAAGGGATGAAGCCAGGTCTTTGAGCAATTTATACACTGTGACCCTTTCATCATACTTGGCTCAACCCTTTTAGAATGATTTTAGTGCAGATCTATGAAAGGGGTCTTGGAGAGATTAGTGCAGCTAGTGGATAGAACAGGCTTCAAATCAGGAATTGATTGAGAGAAGAGGAGCGTGTGAACTTGAATGGATTTTCACCACTGTATTCCAAAAGTTGAGTTACAAATGACACTTATTATTTGACCTTTAAATAATGGAAATCAGACACAGTTTATGTGTTGACTTGAGGAAAATAATAAAATATTTCTTTCATGAAAGTCCACACACCCATAATTTCTTTGTTTTCTCTCCCAGCATTTGTAGTGTGGACTCTCATCACTAAATCCCTGATTTACATGGACAACCTTCAAACTAGTTCCTCTCACCTTCGCTTTTCCTTCAGACATTTTCCCCAATGGAGATTTATCTTCTGATTCCACCAAATGACACCAACACTCTATAGAATCTTTACTTAATTATTCCTGATGATGTACAAGATAAACTTCAAACATTTTAGTATGGTATAAACAGGTCTGAATCATGACCTCTACATATTTATTGAAGTTTATTTTCCATCACTCTTCCAAGGGAAACTGTTCTAGCAAAAGTATTCATGTATTGCTTCACCATGTGAATAATTACTGAAGTAGAGGTTAATGTCCTCTGTAGCCATTACAGCCGTAGTCTCCCTCTAAGCTCTGTCCTCTTGTGAACAACACCCCAAAATTATTGACACATTGTTTTGCCATGATTTGCACATCTGTGAGCCTGTATATCACATGCTTAAGAAGAACCAACACACCATGAGTTCAAGCTCGGCCATTTCCCCTTCCTAGCAATGTAACTTTATTAACTTTTTCAAGGCATTTGCCCACTTGTTTCAACTGGAACATAATGATCATAAGGGTATTTACTGCATTGTGTTGTAGTGAGGCTTAAATCACTTATTATATGTAAAAAGTTTGACACTAATAAGTAAACTGTATGTGTTATCTGTTGTTATCATTACATGTATGCAACAACTCTGAAGTCTTTCCTGCTTCTCAAAGTGCCAGGCATCCAAGGGACAATTTCTGTATAGATTGAAGTAGTACAATTTCACTTAAGAACAAAAGTCAGCTTCCATCAAAAGTTCCCGTGAGTCCTAAATAAACTTGAGCTGGGACTTTGAGAGACCCTATGGAGGGCCCAAAGGAAAAATAGGAGATGGAGTCTGTATAAGCATAAATTTAACAGGTTTTGTTGTCTTTCAGGAGACTGTGAGTCCTAAGTGTCCACCCTCCTTCCTCAAGCCAAATGCAATACCGGTGAGGTCATAGGGTAACTAAGAGTCCCTTGGGCTCATATTTGCTGACATTCATAGCTCTTGGTACTCTGCTTGTGTGAATCAGAAATAGCTAAACATCCAAGGAGCTCCATTTCATGGTCTGATACTTATTCAAAGATTTCATTTTAACCTTAATACCATCATGTTTAAGATAGTAATTAAACTTATAACAGTTCATTCCCCATGTATTTTTCTATCCTCTGTGTATAGGAGGTTGCTCTTTCTGTCTCTCTGACACTCTCTCCATCTGTATAAAGGAAAACATTTGTATTCAGTAGAATACCATAGATTGTCTTCACACACATGACGACTGTATAGGGTGAAACATATGGTGTAAAAGTGCTAATTTTAAGTTGTTATAATTTGCTTCAATTTTTTTACAATAATTCTATAAGAAAATAACTGGATGGTTGTAAGAAAAGATTTAATAGATCACATTTCTTTTTTACTTAATGCTATCCTCTGCTGAAAGGGAGATCAATGCTCCTCTTTTTATCTGCTCCCATATTTCACTCATGCGGAGCGATCCAGAGCAAAGGACTCCACAGTCTTCACAGGGTTCTCTCATTCACTGATTGAGGTCAAAGTTATTGACATGGTCTCAGTTTCTTGAAGCAGAGTCTTACCATGAGAAGCATATGTAAGGCTGTGTTGAAAAACAAAAGCTCCACCACTAGCATTTTCTTCTCCTTCAACTCGTTACTGGATCCTGATAAGCCTCTGTTCACTATAAAATGTGTGAGACTCAAAATGTGAGTGAGATCTTGGGGAATAATGACCTTTCAATTAACTTTTGTTACTAGCTCTAACCATTTCCAGTTTAAGTAAAAGGGGCTTTGCAAATGGTTTATCCCAGCTCATTGGACACCTTCCTTGTGAGCAGATTGATAGGTTAGCAGGATGGGTTACTCGTCTCAGCATCTGCAGCTAGTCTCCACGGCCTGACTAAATCTGTCTCTCTTTCACTATCGGTTGCACCCAGTGGTTGGATATGAATATATTTAGGGATTGGGCAAAGAGTAGAAGTCAGAAGCTGGAAATTGGTTTTCTGTCAAATACTGCATTCTTAACTTCATCCCATCTATAACACTTCACTTAGAGTTTGTGTGAGCTTATGATAGTCTAATCTAATTCATAATTGCAATGTTTCTACACAAAACAACACAAACTTTTGAAGGTTATCTAACAGTCTCCTTATTAACCATTAGCCTTTTAAATCAAATGAGCTGAAATGAAAAAAAATGGACCCTTTGTTGTTTTTAGAACTGTTATACAGAACTCCTCACTTACTAAGTGACTTTTGCTCCACCTTTTTTTGAGGATCTTATCACATAGACACTGCTGCTATTGGCTAGGCTATTATGGGGATAACACATTGAAGTTGTAATAATTTCTAGTTTCCACTTAAAAATTACATTTGGTCAAGTATGTGTTAACCATTTTTTTCATATATAACTTTTCAATCTAGAAACTCTTTCACTTTGTCTTAGTATTCTCCCTAAAGCCCTGCACATGTCAGGGCACAGCATTTTACAACTACTATAAACAGGGAGGTTGTGTCTCTTTATGATATACTAAAAACACAATCTCTGGGCCTGGGGTCAAACTCAGAGACAGAGGCTGTCACTCTGAGAGAAATTAAGTCATGATAGGCTTTAGTGGGCTTCATTGGTTTGAAATATTTGGAGCTACTATAGAGAAAAGCTTATTTTCTACGTGTTGTGATTAGTGAATGTCTGTGAACAGTGGAAGACTTGAGGATGTAATGCAAAGTGAAGCTGGCCGAGTAACTACATTATAGAGACATTCATGTGATGCATTGCACACTGTGGGCTCATCATTCTGTTCCACTTCTACTTTCTGCCCAGCTAGGCATTGCATCCCAGCTTCTCAATTTCTGAGTTCCTCTGCTTACATTTCTGACTCTTGAATCTTCCCGTAACTTCCTCCACCACCCCTTCCCAATTTAGCAAACCCCACTCATACATCACACATTACATTCAGCTGACTACAATAGAGAACATAAGTAAATTGTGAAAGCGTTCTTGATATGCGTATAGTCTTTTACGGGAAGCAAGATTTAACCAAGTGAACCAAGTGAAAAAGTGCTAAATGAAGTAGAATCAAGAAGTTTCATTGGCTATAGATAAAATGGTCAATAAAGAATCAAATCAATGTCATTGTTGGCTGGTAATTTTCAAAAAGCTTTTCAAAGTTACTAAACCCAGAAATATAAAGAAGAGAGAGAGCTTGTCTGAGTCAGTGTCATAAACTTAAAGTCACACTCTGTATCTCAGTCAATCTTATATTTAAACAAAAACACTTGAATCAAGATGAGGATGTGCAGAGGGGGTGCATTTGAAGGCTTAAGTTCCTGTGGGGAATGGCAGGAGAAAAATTCGATTGATTTTTACAAAAGTGTTTCTGCAGACTACTGATCTTGAAACGTCATATTGTATATCACTCCTACGAATCCACTTGCACATCAGCACATTAAAGGGGCTGAAGCCTTAAGTAAATTAAGCTGTTAACTTTTGTTCAGCCCATCATTTGCCAAAAATGTTTGACCACAGTTACCCTTATTAAATAGTTTTCTATACGACACATATTAAGGAATATTGATCTATATGTACCAAGTAGAATATACATATGTGTGTGTATGTATATGCATGTGTCCATATATATGTGTACATATGTATACACACATACACATGCCAAGTAGATAGAAATTCAAATTCTACACTAGAATGCCAAGATATTGAGTATGAAATTTGTATGATCCAGCTTAGATATCAAGAAAACTCTTTTTGAGATGAAGTGGAGAAAACAAAAATCTTGAAAACCAGAAGACCACTAATGAAATAATTGCAAAAATAACTTTTTTGGTAAAAAAACTGGATTAGTATGGTAGCTCTGAAATAGAAAAAGAGAAAAACACTACATTTGTGGATAAAATGAAGGTATCAAAACATAAAAGTAGGAAAAGCAAGACCGCTAAAAAGAAAGAAGGAAACTGGTAGAAGAAAACAGTGAAATGAAACTCACTCCTGGGAGCACAGTTTGGATGCATGCAGTGAAAACCATGTTGGAGTAAACATAGTGAGACAGATGGAAAACACACACACAGGCCCTAAGAGTGCAATGGCACCAAACAGAGAGCCGGGTGTTATTGTTGCTGTTTCCCCATATAAATCCCAATGGTCAGTCTTACTATTTTGCAGTCTTATTATATATAAAATATATTCCCAAGGATGTAAGGTGATCATAATAACCTTATAATTTTAAATTCTCTCTCTCTCTTTATATATTATATATAATATATATAATACATGCACATATATACACATATATGTGCGTGTGTATATATATATATCTTTCACTATACCATAAAATCTAAATTCATGGTCAGGGACCAAGAAATCTATAATTTAATTAGTACTATTGTTGATATTTAAGCACACTGAAGTTGAGAACAGCTACAGGACCATTAAAGCTAGCATGAAAGGTACTTCCTGTGGCAGCTGTGAGAATGTGTCTGGCTGACCTTCAGCAGCAGGGGGCAGCAGTGAGCAACAATCCCACAGCGCTGAGTTCTGAAGTTAGTTTTGCATTGGTTTTGAGGCCCTTCCTCCCTTGAGCTTCTTCTGGCCAATGACCACCACTGCAGGGATGCAAAGCAGACCCAACCATGGGAGAAGCAGTGTTCCTCTGAGGGTCAGCTTCTCCTTGAAAGCCCCCTAGGGTCCTCTGTGAAAACCTTCTTATAAGACCTGGCAATCTAGTAGGCTTCCACCCACCCTTTTTTGCTCTTTCTGCCTCACTTAGGTCCACTTGCATCAGAGTCGATGGCTCTCCCAGTCTTCCTGTCTGTTTTCTCCATGCAAACCTTTTCTCTAACAGAGTTCTTACATTTTAATTCCTCCTTGTCATCTGCTTCTTGGAAGACCTAAACCAATTCTCTTCTCCTCAGTTTAAAAAAAACTATAGCAAACATCGTTTCCTTATTTGCTACTAACACCTGGTGTATGTTTTCATAATACAACTGTTGGATTGCTTTAGGGTCATTGACGTAGAATATGTAGTATAATTTTCTAGCAATAATAATAACACTTTATTGGATATTTATAATGGGCCAGCAAGTATGCTAAGTACTTTATATCCATTATTATAATCCGTGGTGTGCTGGTAAACAGCTTTTTTTTTTTTAAGTAGCTATTTAAACGTCACTTACCATTTCTTTTGTGGTGTAAATACTCCCACCATGGCCAATTTCAAGCTCTTAACAGGATTAATAACCAAGGAGCATAATTTTTGAATATTTACATTTAGCTCTTAGAAGTTCATAGAAGCCTGCCTGAGCACAACAAATTAGTCTACAATCTTCTTTATAATTTTCGACGTAGGTTTTTAATGTCAGGTTTACTGTTAGAGACACTCAATAATCAGAAGTTAGGCAATTTGCCCAAATCATGGGTTTGGGATTTGTACCCAGATCTGAAAACACCGTTAATCTAATCACTTCCTAGGTTTCCTAGAGTTCTTTTGATTGCAAATCATAGCTAGTTTAAGCCAAACTAAAAAGAAGTGGGGCTTAGTGAATAAAACTCAGATATATCTATGGAATACAAGATCAACGTAATCCTCAAAAAGATTCCCAGACATCGGTATCCATCCTGGCTCTCCTCACTGTACCCTGACTCCTTTTTTGCCCCTGCTTGACTTCTCTCTATGAGCAAACCAGCATGCACTGCTTCTTTATTTAATGTGTCAGGTATAAAGCGGTTACCAAGTTTGTGAGATTATGTTCTATGTATCAAATCACCCAGACAGACTGGTTTTCTCTGTGTTTTAAGCTCAGAATCCTTTGGAAGAAACTCTGACTGGCCCAGCTTGGGTCATGGGTCCACCATGGTCTAACTGACTGCATTCTGTTTTTGAGGGATGGAAGGGATAAAAGAGGGACAGCAGTGAACTGAACAGTGCTCCATTTGGGGTCTACAGCATTATTTTTACAGCAAAAAAATATCATTAAATTATAATGTGGTAATGTGTATTCATATATTTAGTTAAATAGTATAGTATTTTTAATAAATACAAATGTTTAGGCACAATGGGTTATTAATTTTTATTAAGGGATTACTCTCGGTTTTTGTGAGTCTTGACAAAACCCAAGTCCTGTATTCTTGGTTATGCCTAATTTTAGGGGTAAATGGGGAGCAGCCAGGCTTAGACCCTTTAAGCCAGTTACCATAGATTTCAAATCCCCTGACACATGAATATATGTTACACATATATTTAGTGCAAGGTTTCCATTTATACTGACCGTCATTTTAGTTGTGGAAACCTGGTACTTGCAGTTTACTAAACAAAACTCCAATTGCTCTTCCTATTCACTGCTTGGGAGGGGTGGTGGAGGAGGTTGGCCGCAACACAGGAAACAGGCTGCTCTGAGCTGAGTTCCTTCTTACCTGTTTTATCCTATCTCTCCATATGCTTAGTCCGCTCAGCCAGCCCACATGTATCTAATCTTAGGTAAAAGGATTGAGTCTTTTTCATGGAAGGGTATTTTAGTGCATATTTAAATAGAAATAATAAAACTTTAGAACAAAGATATAAGGTGATTTCTGCACAAGAAGAATGTACATAAATAGAAACCTAAGCTGATGAGTTCTTATGCTTTAGTGCAGTGAACACCAGCATTTAACAAAATGTGTAAGGATTTTTAAGAATCAGAGGAAGCTGGTTATAGAGTTCAAATGCAAACAGCAACCTTGTAAAATGACTTACTTCTTCACAATATTCCTGGATAAAGATGAGGGACTGGTTCTACCAGATATTTAAATAAAAACAAAGCTACAATAAGAAAAGCAGCATGCTACCAGCCAGGGATAGATTATCACCAAAGGAACAGAATTAACAGTCCAGAAATAGATCCAGAGAACTATACAAAGATTAAGCATATGATAAAATTAAATCTTAAAATCTATGGGGAAAGATAGATTATGCAATAAATCAGTTTGTGACAATTAGCCATTTCAGAGGAAAAATAATAATAAATGTCTACTCCTCTTCCCTATGATCAAAATAAACTCCAGATTAAAAAAAATACTTAGAAAATGAGGCCCAAAAGAATAAATTACAGTTTTTAGATAATTTGGAAGGTACAAATACTATTTTTTTTTAAGAAAACAAACCGAGAAGATAGAGAGTTTAGAAAAATGGCTTCCTTAACAATGTTTTTAGACAAATGCCTATTTGACAAGAAATCCACACTAGAGTAAGGAGATAGGGAGACAGAGAGGGTTTGTTTCCTTCGATTTCCCGGTGTAACTGACAAATGCTCCCACATGTGATGCTATGGCCAGTCCAGAGGGTTTGTGTGAGTACATAAGTGAGCATTTGGGGTTCTCTCTCACCTCTAGTTGCACAGTGGGTACCATTTGTGACACTCTTCTCTTTGGGAGACACTGATCAAGGGGTCATGCCTGACAAATGAACTGAGCTAGTAACCTGGAATTCCTCACTGGCATTGGGGCAATCTCTTGGGTTTGTACCATTTCCTGGGTTTGTAGGGTTTCCCACTAGCCTTTTGTCACCCAGGTTCCCTCCCCTAAGTATTTTATTGTAGTTACGAACTTAATATTTTAGATAAATTTCTTTTCTAGAACTCTCTTATAGCCACCCTGTACTCTTCACAACATATGTTTTAAATGGAAGCTTATTCTTTTAATCTTAATCCATTAGCAATTTATAGAAGTGAATCATTACAGAATTCTAAAATGAATAAATTTATACTTTATATATTCATACCAAATAAGCCACTTTTATGCTTATAAATAATATATTCACAGATATTCTAAACTGGAGTAGGAATTCTAATAATTTGTTGTGAGTAGACCAGAAGGTTAGGAGATCCAATCATGAGTAGATAATTAATTGTCAAATCCTCTACCATAAAAAAGGTCTATTTGGGTAATCTCTCTTATCTTCAATCTCTCTTATATAAATGGGTGTAACACTAGCATCTTCAAGCCTAATTCGTTCTATGAGTATCAAATACTATAATGAAAGTTAGAAACAGCACGATGTTTAACATATAAGAAGCTCTAGGTAAATACTAAATATCGGTTTGTTTTCCATTATCAACATCTTTCACACAAAATTGCTCAATCACCAAAAATACATTGATGCAGAGTATTTATATCTGAGAAAGGGTGCTATGGTGAGACCCAATGAAAAATAATTTTTAAATTCTTTATCCCCTACACAGTTGGTTGATGATGAGCTTCAGCTTTGCTTCCCAGAAGAAAACTTTAATTTAATCATCAAATTTTTATCAGGTTAAAATAGATTGCCTTTTCTTGGAGGATCAGAAAACAATAGTGCTTCTAAATTGACAATTAAAGTTTCAATAAATGACACTCCTTTGTAATTTGTCTTAAAAATGCACTAGTGCCTTTCTGTTTTGACATCATTAAATAGTTTTGTTTAATTAAAAATGGTTTGCTTTATAATCCTCAAGGTTGAATAATCATTAATTTGCTATGGCTGTGGACTGGTTTATAAATGCATGATTTCCCATTTCAATAAGCACCATTATACAAAGGACTGAAGATAACTTCTGTACTGCAGAAATTAGGGTTTGCTGGTTTTATTCAGGAAAAGGAGTCTAAAGGAAAACAATATATGCAATTAAACTCTTCCCAGTCCCCCCATTTCTCTCTCACCTCTGTCTTTTGTCATGCATTTCTAAACTTTCTCAATCTTCATGAATCACCTTGATTATTTTTTAACATTCTTAAAACAGAAGTGACATAAAAAATCCCATGACAACATGGCCACATTCCTTCTCCCCCCAAAATCATTGCCTCTTGAGAGATTTCTCAACTTGATTATCATAAACTTTTACTAATATCTAATATTGAATTTAATTCTTAGATAGTTTGAAAAGTCCTGAGCAAATATTTTAAGTATTGAATGTAAATTTTAGGGCAATCTCAACCTTTCCTTGTCCACCTGCTTGGTCTATTCCTAAAAGCATAGCTTTTGCATAATCCATTATCCACTTCTCTTCACAATCTGATGTTGTAGAAAATTAGTAAATATATTTCCTTTTAAGTGTTGCTTACATAAATTGTTGGCTCAGCGAAAAACAAAAATGTGAGGCAGATTGTTCAAAAAGGAGGAAAAACATATAGTTATATTGCTAAGATATAAAACTTTTCTTCCTCAGTCTTTGTCTGGATGTTACATTTTTAATTTTTTTTTATTTTCTACTTTATGTCTTAAGTACAAATATTTAATTTAGCATATCCATCATCTCATTTAGATACAAAAAAAGAGAAAAATCCTTTTTTCCTTGTAGTAAGAACTTTTAAGATTTACTTTCAGCAATTTTCAAATATACCATACAGGAATGTCAATTACAGTCAGTATATTATGCATTACAATTTCATGCCCAGAAGTTACGACTGGAAGTTTGCATCTTCCGACCCGCTTCGTCCAATCCATCCCTACTCCCCACCTGTAGTAGCCATAAAGTCTCCATCTTTCTCTGTCTGAGTTATTTCACTTAGGATAAACTCTTCGAGGCCCATCCATGTTGTCACAAATGGCAGGATTTTCTTCTTTTTTATGGCTGAGTAACGTTCCATTATATTCCACATTTTCTTCATTCATACATCTGTTGACGACACTTAGGTTATTTCCATGTCTTGGCTATCGTGAGTAATGAGGCTATAAACACAAGGTTGCAGACATCTCTTTGACATAGTGCTTTCATTTTCTTTGGATATATTCCCAGAAGAATTGCTAGATCACGGTGGTAGTTGTATATTTAACAATTTTGGCAACCTGCAAACTGTTTTGCACAGAGGCGGTACCAATTTCCATTTCCATTAAGAGTGCACAAGGGTTTCATTTTCTCTACAACCTCTCCAACAATTGTTACCTTTTATCTTTTTCATTTTAAACATTCTGACCGATGTGAGGTGATATCACATTATGGTTTGATTTGCATTTTCCAAAGGATTTGTGATGTTGAGTGCATTTTCATGTGCCTGTTGGCCATTTGTGTATCATCTGAGGATAAAAATGTCTGTTATGGCCCTTTGCCCATTTTTAAATTGGATTATTTTTTATTGAGTTGAGTTATATGAGTTCTTTTTATATTTTGAATATTAACCCCTTATTAAATATATGATTTGCAAATATTTTCCCATTCTGTAGTTGTCTTTTCATTTGATCGATTGCTTCTTTTGCTCTATCTCATCTGTTTTTATTTCACACACATTCTACCAACACTCTACCTTCAGCTCACTGATGAGTAATAGCAAACAAAAGGGAAAAGAAACTATCAGTTGCCCAATATTTCTCTTTCTTTTTTATTTTCATTTTCAGCATATGTGAATTGCTAATGTAAAAAATAACATGATTAGGAAAAGATATGATAGGGTACCTTAATCATTAAAGTTGTGTCATTGCTTTCTTTCCAAATCAGAAGCAAGTCCTGTTTCCAGTGGAGAGTATGGCTTCTATGGGCTGTCAGTGCCTCTGCTTACTCAATCCTAGATATAGCGTGTAAAATTTGTGCTTCCTTTGAGTCTCCCTGAACTTCCACAGATCATGGGTCCCCAGGGATTCTAAGTTCATGGAGCCTCTCTAATGTTGATGTGAACAAGGTGGCAAAAAACAACATACACAATATATTTTACATATTTCTTCAGCTCATACACATTCTGCATTGTCCTATCAGATATCATTTACAAAATATAAGTCAAAGATTAAATTGGTAAAAATTTCTAGTCAGTGATAGCAGAACAGTAACAAACATGGAGTCCTTCTGAATACAAAGTCCCGTGTGCTACCCATGCAGGGAGGACAAATGATAATGGGAAAAAATACAATAAAAATAATGTAAAAAATAATTACCCTAATGATTTTTTTCTTTTTCTCTGACTTATGTTGTAGTTAAGCCTAAAATACTATTGCCCTTGATACACACACACACACACACACACACACACTTTTTGTAGTAAGAACTTTTAAGATTTAAGATACCTATTATGTGCTTGATACTGTTCCTTGTGCTTGCAGGACATCAGTGAACAAATGTGTAAAATATCTCTTCCCTTATGGAGCTTATATTCGAGAGAACATAACAGTCTTTTATTTTTACTTTTTCTTTATTCTCCACTTCTTTTGCATGATGTTTGACACAAGGAGATTTGTTTCTCTATATTTTAACTTCCTTCAAATAAGTAAAAATACTTTTTTATGATATAATGTTTTGAATTTTAACAGAATGCTGAATACTTAATAAATATTTCATTGAGTAACTGGACTTTTTTTAGCAGAAAGTTACCTAGATATTGATGGGGAAAGTTACTTTTAGATATAATGTTTATTCACATAAAAATAATCATTAGTAATAACTATATTTTTAAAGATTTTATTTATTTATTTTTAGAGAAAGGGGAAGGGAGGGAGAGAACCATCAATATGTGGTTGCCTCTCACGCACCCCCTACTGGAGACCTGTTCCTCAACCCAGACATGTGCCCTGAAGGGGAATCAAACCGGTGATTGTTTGGTTCTCAGGCCAGCACTCAATCCACTGAGCCACACCAGCCAGGACAGAAATAACCATTTTTTATAAGTAATAAATTAAAATTTTGAGACTTATACTATGTGTCTGGAGGTTTTTATTTAATTCTCACAGCAGTCAAATGAAATAAATCTAATTCCCAGTTTTCAGGTTATGCTTGGAGGCTAATTTAGTTGTCTCAAGTTACACATTTTTAAAATGTTATTTATTTATTTTTAGAGTGTAGGGAATGGAGGGAGAAAGAGAGGGAAAGAAACATTCATCAGTTTCCTTAGAGGAGACTGTTCTGTGTGGTACAGGCCCAGCTCCCACTCAGAAAAGCCAGTGGGGAGCGAGGTCCAGCACACAGGACCCACGCCCACAGATAGGTTCCCATGTGGGGAATCAGGCCTGCATTGTACCTAGGCTGCTATGAAGCTTGCTTTTGCTAAAACTCCCTCACCCTGAATTGAGGCAGCAAATGTTTACTGCATATCTTTAAAGTAAGTCCCTAAAATCTATGCTAAACCTTCCAAGGACAAGAGTAACCAGTTCAACCACTTTTCCCTTTACATTTGCAAATATCCATATCTTTTTATGTAATTAGCAATATCCTCTTCTTTGTTTTCTGTAACTGCCTATAGCAACCTGTGCATAGTAAATGAGGATCATCCTCAATGTAATGTGCTCAGAAAAGCAATAAAAGCCTGTCAAGGCAAGGGTCGAGGCACTCTCCTCTTGAGAGAGTGGCTGTGCTTCCCTTTTCCTCCACAGGACTCAGTAGTCTGTGTGAATTTGTCTTGTTTCAGCCACAACAGAGGTATCCCTCCTGCCAGGATCTGCATCATTTCCTCTCATATGTGCCCTGACCGGGGACCAAATCTGCAACTCAGGCACGTGCCCTGACAGGGGAGGGGGGCGGTTGACATTTCCCTTTATGAGGCCACGCCCAAACAACTGAGCCACATCAGTAAGGGCTCAGGTTACACATTTAAAAAATGGCAGACAGGGTATGAAAACCCTAGTACTTCCAAATCCAGAAGGCATGCTGCTTAGCAAACTACTACAATTACTGCCCAAATAGGAAGTAATCAATTTGATTAGGACAGGAGGTAAAGATAGTTGTATACATCTCAAACACTTATTCATTAGCTAGCTGGGTAGCATAAAATGGCTCACTTTAATTAGTAACTTCATGGATGATAGCAAGAGCTTTAATAACCTTCACTCTGGATGCTAGATGAATGCTAAATTAACCAAAGAAGTATATACACATAACAGTAAAAATGTTCAGTGAAAAATCTCTTCACATAAACTATCCTGTGTCTTTTTGATGCAGTCAACAGCCTAAACCTCCAGGCTCCCAGTATGGTGCTTTAAATCCCGCAGATAGGGTATCAATGAAGTGTTGCCAGACAGAAAAGTATCGTATTCAAATAGGATTGCAGTGATCCGTGCCTTTCCATCACTTTGGGGATGTTTCTGCATGTTGAAAATTTAATAGGTTAGTCTTCAGTGGGAAGGAAAGTTGACACAACGTAGAAAGACAGGCAGTACTGTGTTTGGAAAACTGTAAGATGAGAATACCTACCTATCAGATGTACCTACCTGCAAATCCAATCTCAACTACTTTTATCTGTATGACTGGCTGCATGACACGCTCTCTCTGAAACTCATGATATTGGTCGATAAAATGGAAGCAATAATCAGGGTCTTAACATCACCAACCTTTTGTGAAAAGTGCTTGGCACGTAATCAGCGTTTGTCAAGTGGCCACTATTATATGTTGCAACTCACTCATTCTGCCTGGCAACTACCCACTTTTCTGACTGGGAAACTTGTTTTCATTTTTTACAACCCAATGGCAATATCTGCTCCTTTTTGAATCCCCAACCTTTTCACTCAGAGAGAATTAGATGCTTTCTCCACCTCTATTCAATAGTAGCACTTTCCCCTGGACTTGCAGTAGCATATACCTCGCCGTTACTCAGGGGAGCCTACCTTCCCATCATTCTCTCCAGACTTTCAGCTCTTGAGGGCAAAATCTGTCTGGTTCTTATTTCTATCTACAACTCATGAGGCCTTAATAATATTTCTCTTATGTGTGAATAAACGAGAAATCTGATACCCAGAGGCAGAGAAGAGGTTCAGGAGTTACTGAGAGGTAGCAGTAGATCATCCATCTCTTTCTTTCAAATCTTCTGTTATAATCATTGTCAGGAAACATCACCTTTGGCAACTACCCAAAGAATAAATTATAATAAGGAAAAAATATAAGTAAACAAAATTGTGTGTTTACTGCTTTGGTAAATACATATCTTTGGAAGATAATCAACATTTTAAAGCAGTCAGTGGCCAAATGTCAAGTGACTGCTCCAAGGTTGTAACTAGATATCTGGAATTCCTACTTTGCCAATTAATACCACGTGTCATATCACACTAGGAAAGTAAAGTTGTGTCTAAAACCAGACAAAAACCTAAACTCTAGAAGAATCTGGTGACTCTGGCTTATGTGGAATCTTAGTTGATTCCTGAATTTTAACTGGAACAATAGTAAGTTACTTTAATAAAATTCTGAAGCTCTGAGAAATTACCAGACCATAAAACTACAAGCAATAGTGAGGTTATCTAGACAATGATCGTCATTATATATCTGAAAAGATTGAGAGGTGCAATAACTGAGATGCTCAGTAACTTACCTAAGGGTAAGTAATGTTAGATACCTTTGCAGATCCAGCTTCCATTGAGAGCCATTTACTGAGCCAATTGTTTCACAGCCATTGTGTACTTTATTAAAAAACACCAGTATTTTGCTACAGCTCATCCTTATTATACATAACATTTTTTAAAGATTTTATTTAGGTATTTTAGTGAGAGGGGGAAGGAAGGAGAAAGAGAGGGAGAGAAACATCAAAGTATGGTTGCCCCTTGCACGACCCCTACTGGGGATCTGGCCTACAACCCAGGCATGTGACCTGACTGGGAACTGAACCAGTGACCCTTTGGTTCACAGGCCAGCACTCAACACACTGAGCCACACCAGTCAAGGCTTTATACATAACATTTAACTTGACCTTTATAATGACTCCAAATATGAGATAACATTTTGATTAGCAATATAGGTGAAAAAATGCTGATAGAAGCTGAATTTAAAAAAATATTGTGTTTTTTCCATTACCATTTAGTACCATTAGACCCCCTTATCCCCACACTGTTGTCCGTGTCCATGAGTCCTTTTTTTCTTTTTGCTCATTCTCTCCACCCCTTAACCTCCCCACCCTTAGCTGATATCCTACTCTCTATCTATGAGTTTGTCTCTATTTTCCTTGTGAGTTCAGTTTGTTCATTAGATTCTACATATGAGTGAAATCATATGATATTTGTCTTTCCCTGACTGGCTTATTTCACTTAGCATAATGTTCTCAAGGTCCATCCATGCTGTCACAAAAGGTAAAACGTTCTTCTTCTTTATGGCCGAGTAGTATTCCATTGTGTTAATGTCCCATAGTTGTTTTATCCACTCAACTACTGGACACTTGGGTTTCATCTCTTGATGATTGTAAATAATGCTGCAATGAACATGAGGGGTGCTAATGTTCTTTTGAATTAGTGGTTTGGGCTCCTTTGAATATATTCCCAGAAGTGGGATTGCTCGGTGAAAAGGCAGATTCATTTTTAATTTTTTGAGATATCTCCACACTGCTTTCCACAGTAGCTGCACCAATCTGCATTCCCACCAATAATGCACTAGGGTTCCGCTTTCTCTACATCCTCGCCAACACTTGTTTGTTGGCCTATTGATAATAGCCATTCTGTCAGGTGTGAGATGGTATCTCATTATGGTTTTAATATGCATTTCCCTGATGACTAGTGACATCAAGCATGTTTTCATATGTCTATTGGCCATCTGTGTTCTCTTTGAAGAAGTGTCTATTCAGGTCCTTTGCCCATATTTTAATTGGGTGGGTTGTTTTTTCGGTGTTGAGTTTTATAAGTTCTTTGTAAATTTTGGATATTAATCCCTGATCAGATGTATGTTCTCCCATTCTGTGGGATGTCTTTTTATTTTGTTAATGGTTTCATTTGCTGTGCAAAACTTTTTAGTTTGATATAATCCTATTTGTTTATTTTTTTCTTGTTTCCCTTGCCTGGGAGATATATCTGATAAAATATTGCTACGAGCAATGTCCAAGATTTTTCTGCCTATGTTTTCTTCTACAATTTTTATGGTTTGGGTTTATGGTTAACATTTAAGTCTTCAGTCTACTTTGAATTTATTCTCATGTGTGGTGTAAGAAGGTGGTCTAGTTTCATTTGCATCCACATATCTGTCCAATTTTCCCAATCCATTATTTAATAAACTATCTTTAGACCATTGTATGTGCTTCCTTCCTTTGTCAAATATTCATTGACTATAAAGGTGTGGGTTTATTTCTGGGCTCTTCTATTCTGTTCCATTGATCTATGTGTCTGTTTTTATGCCAGTACCATGCTGTTTTGATTACTTTGGCCTTATAGTATAGTTTCTATTAGGTCACATAATTCCTCCAACTTTGTTCTTCTTTCTCAGTATTGTTGTTGCTATTTGGGGTCTTTTGTGGTTCTGTATAAATTTTTAAAATATTTGTTTTAATTCTGTGAAATATGTTATTGGAATCTTGATAAGAATTGTATTGAATCTATAGATTGTTTTGGGTAGGATGGACATTTTAATGATTTTAATTCTCCCTATCCATTAACATGGTATCTATTTATTTGTATCTTCTTCAATTTCTCTCTCCAGTGTCTTATAATTTTCCAAGTACAGTTCTTTTACATCTTGGTTATGTTTACTTCTCAGTATTTTATTCTTTTTTATAGCAAGTGTAAAGGGGAATGTTTTCTTCATTATTGGCATATAAAAATATTCATTATTGGCATGTAAAAATGAAAGTGATTTCTGGATATTAATTTGTATCCTTCTACTTTGCTGAATTCATTTATCAGTTCTAGTAGTTTCTTGGTGGAATATTCGGGATTCTCTATGTACAATGTCATGTCACCTGCAAATAAGGGCAATTTTACTTTTTCCTTTCCAATTCAGATGCTTTTTATTTCTTCTTCTTAACTGATTACTGTGGCTAAGAATGTTGTACCAGCCTAGCATTCCCACGATAAATCTCGCTTAATTGTGGTGTATGATCTTTTTGATGCATTGCTGTACTTGGTTTGCTAGTAATTTATTGAGAATTTTAGCATCTATGTTCATCAGGGATTTTGGCCTATAAATTTCTTTCTTTATAGTGTCTTTATCTGGTTTTGGAATTAAGATAATGCTAGTCTCATAAGAGGAATTTGGGATTTTTCCCTCCTCTTAACTTTTTCAACTTGTTTGAGAAGAAAAGGTTACTTCTTCTCAGAATGTTTGGTAAAATTCACATGTGAAGCCATCGGGTCCAGGGCTTTTGTTTGTTGGGAGTTTTTTGATTACTGCCTCAATTTCACTAAGTTAATCTGTCTATTCAGATTCTCTGATGCATCCCGATTCAGTTTTGGAAGGTTGCATGTTTCTAGGAATTTATCCATTTCATCCAGGTTGTACAGTTTATTGGCATATGATTGTTTATAATACTTTCTTACAATCCTTTATATTTCTTTGGTGTTAGTTGTTATTTCTCCTCTTTCCTTTCTGATTTTATTTATTTGGGTCCTCTCTTTTTCTTGATGAATCTGGTTAAAGGTCTGTAATCTTGTTTATCTTTTCAGAGAACCTGATCTTGGATTCACTGATGTTTTGTATTACTTTTTAAGAGTCTATTTCATTTATTTCTGCTCTGATCTTTATTATTTCCCCCCTTCTACTCACCTTGGGCTTTGTTTGTTGTTCTTCTTCTAGTTCCTTTAAGTGTGAAGTGAGGTTTTTTATTTTAGCTTTTC
This sequence comes from Desmodus rotundus, assembly GCF_022682495.2. Classification (NCBI taxonomy): domain Eukaryota; kingdom Metazoa; phylum Chordata; class Mammalia; order Chiroptera; family Phyllostomidae; genus Desmodus; species Desmodus rotundus. The sequence continues at coordinate 75,892,118 of NC_071391.1, read as the reverse complement.
CTTCTTCTTCTTTTTTTCTTTTTGAGCTAGACCTGTAATGCTATGAATTTCCATCTTAGGATTGCTTTCCCTGTATCCCACAGATTTTGCGTTGTTGTGTGCTCGAGTCTGAATTTTTAACACTGTATTTGAGAAAGATACTGGTACAGGCTATGCATAATTCTTTTGTTAATTTTTTTTTTACCATATTTCACTTCCTTACTCAAAATAACCCAAACTAGTAGGGTTTTTTGTTATTGTTGTTCTGGCTGCTTAGTTTCTTTATTAATTGTTAAACTTTATTTTTTTAAGGACTGTCTGAAGTCCACAACAAAATTGAGCAGAAGGTACAGAGATGTTTAATACAACCCTTGTCCCTAAACATGCACACTGTCCCCACACATGCACACTGTCCCCCAATGTCACCACCCTGCACCGGAGTCATATATGTATTACAATTCATGAGCCTACATTGACATATCATAATCATCAAAAGTCTGCAGTTTACATCAGGGTACCTTCTTGGTGTTTTACATTTTGTGGGTTTTAACAAATGTCTAATGACATGTATCCATTATTGTAGTATTATACAGAGCAGTTTCATTCCTTAAAATTTTTTTGCTTTGTGCCTATTCATCCCTCCCTCCTCCCCAACCCTGGCAATCACTCATCATTTTACTGTCTCTATAGGTTTACCTTTTTCAGAATATCATATAGTTGAAACCATACAGGATGTAGTACTTTTCAGAGTGACTTCTATCACTTATTAGTATACATTTAATTTTCCTTATGTCTTTTTAGGCCTTGAGGGCTCATTCCTTTTTAGTGTTGGATAATCTATTGCCTGGATGTACCACAGTATATTTATTCATTCACTGATGGAAAAACATATTGGTAGCTTCCACATTTTAGTAGTTATAAATAATGCTGTTATAAATATCTAAGTGCAGATTTCTGTGTGAACATGATTTTCAGTGCATTTGGGTAAATACCAAGGAGTGCTGTTGCTGGATCATATGCTGAAAGTATGTATAGTTTTGTATGGACCTGCCAAACTCTCTTACAAAGTGACAACATCATTTTTCATTCCCACCAGCAACAAATTAGAGTTCTTGTTGTTCCACACCATTGCCAACATTCAGTGTTGCCAGTGTTTTGCATTTTGGCCATTCTAACAGATATTGGTGGTATCCCATTTTAATTTACAATTCTCAAATGACATATAATGTTGAACATCTCTTCATATGCATACTTTGTATCTCCTTATCTTCTTTGGTGAGATATAAGGTCTTTAACCTATTTTTTAATTAGGTTGTTTTCTGATTATTGAATTTTAAGTTCTTCTTATATTTTAGATAAAAATCTTTTGTCAGGTGTTTTTTGCAATTATATTCTCTCAGTCTATGACATTGTCTTTCCCAAAGCAGAAGTTTTTAATGAAATCCAGGTAACTATAAGTTTCTTTCACGGATCATTCCCTTGATGTTATATTTATAAAATTATTGTCTTACCTATTGTACTCTAGGTTTTCTCCTATGTTATCTTCTAGGAATTTCACTGTTTTGTGTTTTACACTTAGGTCCCTTGATCCATTTTGAGTTAATTTTTATGAAAGCTCTAAGGTCTGTGTGTAGATTCATTATTTTTCATATGCATATAGCACCATTTGTTGTAAAGACTGTCTTTGCTCCATCGCACAGGGATGCCTCTTTTTATTGCATTTTGTCTTATTGAATTTCACAGATTATCTTTTACAAATTAAAGACCCTCTACCAGAAAAAGATTATGACTTCCATTATTGCAATACTTGCTTTATTGCAATGACCTGGCACTGAACCAGCAGTATCTCTAAGACATGCCTGTATTCTCTTTGTTTCTTTGTCAAAGATCAGTTGATTATATTTATAAGGTCTATTTTCCAGCTCTCTATCCTGTTCCTTTGATCTATTTGTCTATTTGTTTCACCAATACCAACTCTCTTGAATACTGTAGATTTATAGTAAGTTGAGTAGGGTCAGTTCTCCAATTTTATTTTTCTTCAATATTGTACTGACTATTTTGTGTCCTTTTGCCTCTTTGTATATGCATAAACTTTAAAATTAGTTTATTGCTATCCAGACAATATCTTACCTGAATTTTGATTAGAATGCATTGGAATGTCCTTGAGCCTCTAGATCAAGTAAAAATAATAAGATTTTAAAAATAAATTTCTGTTAGAACTATTATTTATTTTTGGCAAATGAGGTATGCTGATATGTAAGTATTCTTTTAAAAATTAGATAAAACAGAGATAAAATGCCTTTAAAAAAGATGTTCATTTTAGTGAAATTATTTGAAAATAAAATTGTATACTAGAAAGCTTCATATGATAAATGATTCTAGTTAAATAAGCTGGGGAAAATCAAGGCTACAGGCATTCCATGTAAAAGAAATAAATGTATGAGTATTTATGCTATTAATAACTGCTCCCCTGCGGCTCTGTGGATCCTGCCAAATGTCATTCATAACACTCACTCATGCACCCAGAATTTGTGAAAAAGACTAGATTAAGGAAAAAAGAAAGCCTTTGGGTTGGAATTAGTAGTGATGCACATTTGGCTAAAAGACAATTACATTTACTGGAAATTTGATTTCAAACTCTGGTGTCTATTTTGCGTTTATATTGTTTAAATTTAATTAAAGATGTTCACAAGATAAGTGGTAAAATAAGAGATTCTGATACCAGTTTCCCAAGATCCTTATACATGTAGAGGAAATGTGACTTTTCCAGAAAGCATATTTCAAAAAGTAAATGTTCTTTAAAAAAAGAAAAAAAAAATTATTTATTTACTCTTAGAAAGGAGAAGGGAGGGAGAAAGAGGAAAAGGAACATCAGTGTGTGGGAGAAACATGATCAGTTGCCTCTCGCACCTCCAACTGTGGACCAGGCCCACAACCCAGGCATGTTCTCTAGATGAGGAATTGAACCAGTGACTTTTTTGTTCACAGGCCAGCACTCAATCCACTGAACCACAACAGCCAGGGCTCAAAAAAGAAAATGTTCTTTCTGCTTCTGCTCATTTCCTGGATAAACACCAATCTGATAGTTGTAATTAGAAGAGGATCATGTTCTAGTCTAGATCACAATATTGTAGGTACCTTCGGTATATATATATATATATATATATATATATATCTCACACAGTGATGTTTCTCTCCCTCTCTTTCCCCCTTCCCCCTCTCTAAACCATATAAATAAATAAATTATCATAAAGAAAAAAATAAAATCTTAAAAAAGTATTTTGTAACATAAGGTAAATTGCTTAATCTTTTTTTCTTTTTTTCTCTTTTTTTAAAAAATTTTTATCTTTATTCAATTACAGTTGTATGCCTTTTCTCCCCATCCTTTCACCCCACCCCAGCTGAACCCACCTCCCTCCCCCACCTCCACCCTCCCCCTTGATTTTGTCCATGTGTCCTTTATAGTAGTTCCTGTAAACCCCTCTTCCCACTGTCCCCACCCCACTCCCCCCTGGCTATTGTTAGATTATTCTTAACTTCAATGTCTCTGGTTATATTTTGTTTGCTTTTTTCTTCTATTGCTTATGTTCCAGTTAAAGGTGAGATCATATGGTATTTGTCCCTCACCGCCTGGCTTATTTCACTTAGCATAATGCTCTCCAGTTTCATCCATGCCTTTGCAAAGGGTATAAGCTCCTTCTTTCTCTCTGCTGCATAGAATTCCATTGTGTAAATATACCATAGTTTTTGGATCCACTCGTTTGCTGATGGGCACTTAGGTTGCTTCCAGTACTTGGCTATTGTAAATTGTGCTGCTATGAACATTGGGGTGCACAGGCTCTTTTGGACTGGTGTTTCAGTGTTCTTAGGGTATAATCCCAGCAGTGGAATTGCTGGGTCAAAGGGCAGTTCCATTTTTAGTTTTCTGAGGAAATTCCATACTGTTTTCCACAATGGCCTCACCAGTCTGCATTCCCACCAACAGTGCACTAGGGTTCCCCTTTCTCCGCATCCTCTCCAACATTTGTTTGTGGATTTGTTTATGCTGGCCACTCTGACTGGTGTGAGATGGTACCTCATTGTGGTTTTAATTTGCATCTCTCTGATGGCTAGTGATGCTGAGCATCTTTTCATATGTCTCTGGGCACTCTGTATGTCTTCCTTGGAGAAGTGTCTGTTCAAGTCCTTTGCCCATTTTTTAATTGGGTTGTTTGTCTTCCTGGAGTGCAGTCGTGTGAGTTCTTTATATATTTTGGAGATCAGGCCCTTGTCTGAGGTATCATTGGCAAATATGTTTTCCCATACTGTTGGTTCTCTTTGTAATCTGGTGCTGTTTTCTTTAGCCATGCAGAAGCTTTTTATTTTGATGAGATCTCATTTGTTAATTCTTTCCTTTATGTCCCTTGCTCTAGGGGACATATCAGTGAAAATGGTACATTTACACAATGAAATTCTATGCAGCAGAAAGAAAGAAGGAGCTCCTACCCTTTGTGACAGCATGGATGGAACTGGAAAGCACTATGCTAAGTGAAATAAGTCAGGCGGTGAAAGACAAATACCATATGATCTCACCTTTAACAGGAACCTAATCCACAAAACAAACAAGCAAAATACAACTAAAGACACTGAAATTGAGAAAAGGCCTGCAGTGACCAGAGGGGAGAGGGGAGGGAATTTCAGGGGGAAAAGGGTGAAGCGTTTGTAGGAACAATTATAAAGGACACATGGGCAATAACAGTGGGGAGGGGGATGGAAACGGGAGGGTGGTGGGGAGGGCTGGGGGTTGGGCTGGAGTGGGAGGAAAAGGCAGAGAACTGTACTTGAACAACAATAAAATTAGAGGAAAAAAGAAAGAAAACAAAAGAGTTACAGACTTTACCTTGAGATGAAAGAAATAGGAAACATCACAGAGAATGATTATAGGTGAATAGATGAATGGCAAGTACAGATAAGAAATAATGAGTTTATTGAGAGTAGTGAGGAAGGCTAAAATTAAAAAAAGCTTTAAAAGAAAAACAGAGATGTAAAATGAAACAAAGCTGAAGACAAATGGTAGAGAGAGTGCTGGCTAAATGCTCTGGTGTAACTGGTCAGATCTGAGGTAAATCATTATAGGCTAGTATTTTTCAGGTATAGTAATACATCACGTTTCTACTAAAATGCCTCATAACTTATACTTATTTAATGATTTTACACATAAAATTTATACTCTTTTCATCACCCAAACATCAGTTAAGACAAGGTCCAGCAGAAGTAACACCTGCTTGAATGTGGTTGGTAGGGTAATAATATGGGGGTAATAATTTATAGTTTTAATTTGAACATTTCAACTAAAATGTCATATGGTTGCTTGAGCATGATATTGGTATGTTACAGAATTACATGTTTATGATTTTGTAATAAAAGATTTAGTAATAAAAAAGGAGTGTTATTTGTGCTGGACCCCAATATATCTGAGTTGATATTGTAGATATTCATTTTGGGATCTAATCATAAAGAAGAATCTTGATAATGTTGCCACTATAATTTAAAGTTGTATGCCTGCCTTGGGACTTGGTTTCCACAGCAGATAACCAAATAAATCAATAATCCCTCTGCACATGTGAGATCCTAAGGAAGCATCTCTGCTTCATGGAAAGCAAGTTGCTATAAGGTGTGAGGACAATTTAGTGTAAGAAGAACAGGGGATTGAAAATTTAAGGTTCAGTTACTGAACATTCTTTGAAAACATTATTTTAAGCCAATATAAATAAAAAGTACTATCAATGTGGAACATAGGGCTTGTGAAGGTAATTAATACCAATAACTTTGTAATAGAACTGGGCTGGATTCTGTCCTCCATTATGAATCGTTTTTTGCTGTGTCATTAAACATTCCGTATCACTGTATTTATCCAATTGCACAATCAATAGCACATGAAGCTTTCACCTACTTATGCCAACTTTTATTGAACAGTAAAACTTCAAAATAAACATTTTGGGGCTTGTTTTGTGTGAATATGAGAATCTAAAAGGGAATTAAGAGTTAACTGAAAGTCTGTAAATGAAATAAAATTTATAGTTCAGAATTATTAATGCAACACAATTCAACAGATAATTTTGAGTAACTGCACTTGACAGTTTCATTGTTACTTGAAGGAATGCAAAGATTAGATCATTGAATTCAATATAATTAAGCAAATATTCACTTCATGAGCATTTACTTTGCATCAGGTACTCTTTTAGAAACATGAAATGCAGAGATGAATAAAAAATAATCCTAATCTTCAAAAAGCTAATGATTTATTTGCAATGAATACAAATATGAGGTTGTTGTTATGATATAGTTGAAAAATATCTGAACAAGATAAATATGTTAAGTGGCATTAGAGAATGAAAACCAAACATTTATCATTTTTAAAGAAGAGCAATTAAATCTAGTAAGGCAATCATTAGATTGAACAGATTATGTGTACAGAGATTAGGGGTGAGTGAGATACAGATATTTCACTTACAATGTGTAGTGTGCTAGAGAGTAAGAAACATTTAGGAGAGAAATTAGAGTGAGGCAGGATGAAGATGTTGCCTGCTTAAGCAGATACTGGTACCTGCCAATATCCCCCTGGCAATTACCTCTGTAAAGCTAGACTGCATATGGTATATACTTGTGATTCTATACTCGAGGAATATTATTCTGAACAACAAAGATGTTATGTATACAAGCAGGACAAGCCAGAAGTGCCAGAGAGTTAGGATCCTGGAAACAAATCCCAGATAGTGGTGGGCAGTGAGAAGTCTCCCGCAGGCAGAGATCTGAGCAGTACACCTAGTCTTCAACATGGTGGAGAGAGGCAAATAGTTTGGGCCAAGACATTGAAAGCTCCTATCCCCTGGCTTCACTAGTTATTCAGGGTCCTAGACAGAGCAAGACAAGAAGACTGATGACAGAGATCTGGGAAGGAAGCATGTAGCTGGACCTACAACAGTGGACAAAAGTGTGTATATCTTTATTTCTACATAATACCTGTAAAAAATATATATACCATGCAGACAAGTCATTGAACTACTTGAACAGGATAACCTGTCTGGTGGTGTTCAGCCAGTCTCTGCCTTTGGCCACCTCAGCACTTTCTCTATTGGGCTTGTGAACATGGCAGCCATGGAGGTGCAGATGGAGGCTAGGCAAGATCCAATATCATGAGGTCCCTGAACCAAGGCTGAAGTCAGTGGTGACACTGCTGAGTGTCAAAACTGTTAGTGACATACACTGACACTGAGATCTTGATGTTGTACCATTCTCTAGGAGATCCATCGGTAGCAAATTAATCATTTTTACCATTCTTACTTTGGACTGTGCAATTCTTTCCAATATTTTGCATAATTGGAAAGAAATGTCAATGGGAATGAGTGCGTAGAAACTGACAGCAGTTCTTGGCCTGAGTTCTCACACATTATCTAACTTAATGTTACAGGATCTTGCAAAGTATGTTTCAGTCCCACTTTATAGTAAAGGAAGTACGAAATACTTAATAATCATGAAATCCACTAGTTATACCATATACCAGACTATCCAGTAGTTTCCAGCCTAGTAAAATGTTGACATGATCATAAAAGTACAACTGAAGGGGTGTCTTGGTGTTCACACCCTGTGGGTCTGGGATGGAGGGTGACGACTGCTTTGTGATAGTTTGAATGCATGGTTGCCGGGTCCGAGGGGAAGGACTGAGGGTGCTGTCTCCCATCATCGTTCTCAGCGACCCACTCAGCAACTTCTGCTTCTCATCCTCTCAGTTTTAGGCTCTCTGGACTAGAATTTTTTGTTCTAATATGGATGGACAGACACAAGTAGGGTTCTATTAAACCTAAACTATGATTACCACATGTTTATTTTATATTCTTGAAACTAATAGCCAAGCAAATCACTTAATATGCTGGCAGGTTTAATTGACTGTATGTGGTGGTAAATTTTATATGTCAACTTGACTGGAGCAAGGTCGCCCAGATATTTGGCCCAGTGTTATTCTAGGTATGCCTTTGAAGACATTTTTGGATGAGATTAGTATTTGAACCAGTAAATTGAGTATAAAAGCAGAATGGCCTCTCTGATGTGGGCGAGCCTCATTTAATTAATTGAAGACTTGACTATAACAAAAATACTGAACTTCCCTCAAAGAACAGGGCACTTCTCCTGCTTGACTCCTTGAGTTGGTCTTTTCCTGCCTTTGGGCTTGGACTGAAGCACTGATTTTCAGGGTCAGGAGCCTGCCGGTTTTTGGACGGGACTTACAGCACCAGCTCCTCCAGTTGCCAGGCTTTCAGACTTGGACCGCAACCGTACGTCGGCTCTCCTTGGTCTCCAGCTTGTGGACTGCAGATATCCTACTGGTTGTGTTTCTCTGAAGAACTCTAATACTTTCTGATTATTATGACTCACATGACAAAATACGACTGGATCTCAAGGATTTACAGGAGCTTGCCTTGGTCCTTCTATAGCCAGTATTAAACTAGGTTAAAAGCAACCTGATACAAAATAAGTTCTGACTCAGGGTATTGGGAATCCTCTGTTATTTTAAAGCTGTGTTTGTTTGTTTGTTTGTTTGTTTGTTTAGAAGTTGCTACTGGCCAGTCTATCTTTAAAAGTCAGGTACAGGACAGGGTGGTAATAATGTGCAGTCCCAGGGTCGATAGCAACAACAGCTGAGTGAAGTTTAATAAAGTTGGAACTGGAATAATGATACTGTACAAAGGTGAAAAGTGGATATGAGGTGTGTACAGTAAAGAAAAATGATTTTGAGAAGATGAAACTACTCCACTGATGAAAAAATAGGCCTCTTTGTTTGACATGTGTTTATATTTAAAATCCTTTAAAAATAAGAGCCACAAACCTATTTTTGTAAAATTGTCTGAAAGTTTCTGCATACTTTAAAACTTCAGTATTATTATTTTCAATATATAATATAAACAGATATAAATAGGCACTACAGAGAGGAAGTCAGGAACATTTTTGACTTATGTTCCCACTTTCCAAAGATGATGCTAATGCAATCATCATAAGCACAGCACACCCAACATTATACAATAGATAAGTCTCAGAAAAGGGATATATTAAAAACATATTTTTAACTCTCAACAATTTCAGCAGAAAATGATTCTCTCTGGTGGCAAAATTTATCAGCTTTGCTTCTTGGCTTGAAAATAATATTAAATAAGTGACCTAACATTGAATTCTAAAGTATTAAATGTATTTTCCAGACTTAATGAACATGTGATGTCAACAAACATGGAAGAGATTGGCCAACTTGATTAAAACTCCTAAGACTTAGAATATAAAATAAATAACATACCAGTTATATTTAAAAGTATGATTCAAAAGAGGTAAATTATTTGCCATTGAAATCAGCACTGTTCAGCACTTGCATTTGTACACTTATTAACTGCTGATTATATCACCCAATTTCCACCACTTTCTTCCCAGCCATTCATAATAACAACATTCCACTTAAGGGAGAAGGATTACATATCACCTGAAAACATGTCAGAAATTGTTGGTAGATGTTATTGGGTGTGTGTGTTTTAGAACATGATGTGAAGTTAAAAAAAATGTTACCATCTATGTATCCATGGCTTCCACTTAGCTATTCTCAATCACTACTTTATTATGTGGTTAAGATTTATCATGCTAATCTATATTCAGTTTTCTCACCTCTCTGTATAAAAAGAGTTACACTTCCTAGTCATGGACATACGACAAAATGAACCCATGTGTTGGGAGTGAAAGTGGCACAGGTCGTTGTGGTCTGAAGCATTTCAGTGTTGGTACTCAGCCCCCCAACTATCTCCTCTTCTGCCATAGGAAAGATAAGAGGATGTGTTGGAATGGAGGTAGCCAGAGATCAAAGCTTCACAGATTGTTGAGGCACTGAGTGGAGGACAGATCTCTTAGTCTTTTGCAACCATGGTGACTACAGCTTGAGCAATAAAAACACTTCTGTTGTGCTAAACTACTGAAATTCTTGTGTTGGCTGCAGCAACATAGCCTCATAAACCTGGTGCCTTTTAAACATTGAGAATGAATTGAGGACTTAGAAAATAATTCAGTAAAAAAAAAAGGAGATCCCAGACACACTGAAGCTCACTTGCAAAGTGAACACAGATATTTTTTAAAAAAGAAAAGAAACCAGCCACAGAGTTTGTGTAGTTGAAGAAAATTGTCAAGTACTATTTTTTGGAAGGAAAAAAAAAGAGAACCTTGTTTTTCCAAAGTTGTTCTGTATTGATACCTATAATTGCCTTCATCATTCTGGAATCATTCATGAAGGGTATAATTAGACATTCTTGTTAAAATACTTGATATTACTTATGATAACTAATAATTGAAGGACTTTCTGAGATGTAAAGTGTGGTTACCCTGCTTGGAATTGTCAGTTGTGTCTGTTGTTAAAGAAAGTGCAGAACTGGTTTTTCTCTTTCATGTATGAGACTTCCTTTTTATGAAATAATAGAATATCTCCAAGATCTGTGTGTAGATGGAGGGAAGATATTGGTTTATTACAGAACATGGGTCAAAGTGTTATTTTTATCACAGTTGGGACTTGTTTTGATTTTGTGCAGAACAAAGTAGAGTGGAAGACTGGGCAAAGTTCTCAAAGATCTAGAGTAAAAGAAACATAACTTTTCTTTGTGTCAGCCTCAGCAAGGCAAGTAAGACAGATCAAGTAACTGCTTTAATGACTCACTGAAGCTAAAGTTCAAACAAAACCACAACAGCTGCCACCTGGAAATGCAACACTTGCAAGTGAGCCATATGCTTTTCTAAGAAAAGGTTCTAGGAAAAACATGCATCTAAGAAAAAGAGATTATCCAACAGCACATGTCAGTAAATAGTGATTCTAAAAGAGACCAAAGCGAGGTCAGTGTTTAAGCAAATGCTTTGGTTGTGTAACAACCACAGTAGACCTTTGTTCTAAGTTATAGCTCTGCTGTGATTTTGGATCAAGTCTTGATTTTTTGTCAGGCATTAGTCTTCTCAGCTCTAGAATGAATAATTGGTCTGCAAAGTATTTTCCGTAGCAAATAGTCCATTCTTCTGCATATCCATAGAACTCGTTAGTGCTGACTTATTAAGCTATGGATTCTGTTCTGTTTAACATAATTCATCCACTCCCAGATCCTAGGTCTGACACAAAGCTGAGTGAGAGAGAGTCCCTGCCCTCAGGCAGCTCACATGTCCCCAATTCAAAGGTGTCCGGAGCCCAGCACCCATCGTCATGGTGAGAAATATATATTTAATACTCTACTTATGGACTGAAATACTTGTTGCCTAGAATCATGTGGGGGACACCCTCCTCTAAGGTGAAAGACCTCTTTTAATTACTCCAAACCTAAAGAACAGATGGACTCTTAATAAACTTAATGCCCATATAAGCATTAAATCACAGATGAAAAATCGCAACTAATTAAGCATGTAACCCTTACCATGCTCCTGTTCTGTCAGACTTTCTCAGAGAGAGGAGCAGAACCTAAGCAGTGCAATAAATGAATGGGAGGGAGAAATCCTTGCTTCTAAACTCTAGTTAATAATGATAATTTAATTGAATGATTAGTTGTGGGACCTTGGGCAAATCAAGTTCTTAGGGCCTCAGGTTTCTCATCAAATGTGGTCATGGACACAGTGATCATTCAGGTCCTATTGATATAAAGTTTTCATGTTTTCTAAGTAGCTTTAGGCATTAAACAAGGAATGACATGGCAGCTTATTAAAATTTAGAAAACTTTAAGAAATGCATCTTTATTTTTAACAAGGTTGCCTATCTGAATGCTCTAAGTACAACCTTTCAAAAGCATAAAATGCAAATTAGGGGCAAACCCCAAGCTTTCCCTAAATGAAATGTGGAGAGAAAAAAAAATGAGAGGGTGAAACATATTTATAACACAGGTAAAATTGATTTTAATGCTAGTAGCAATGAGATCCAATGTAGCCTGATATCAACATATCCTTTCCATGTTCCCTTTGTGGTGGAATGCATTCAGCACTGCGCATGTCCCAGGCAAGTCACAATCAATTACATTCTCACTAGGAAGTTTTTACTCAGTTACAATATAAATGCAAGGAAACATTTTCTTCTTCACAGACGAGCATTATTAAATAGAACTATTTTTCCCCTTTTGTGGAGGAGGGAAAAATAAGCTGCAATTCAAATCTTTTCTGTTAGGCACATGACAATAGGCAGAGGTTTACAGAGAGGCCTTCCCTGACAGATGAGTTCCTTTATTACTTGGTTCATTTACAGACATCAAACAATGTAATGTTTTTCTTAGGAATTCACTCCTAAACCTCTGGGATGATTTTCACATAACTAAAAAGCAAATTAATATAATAACTTAGGAAAATCAAGTCAATATAAAAGAGCAAAACATGGTATTTAAAAAATATTAACAAACCATATGGAAGATGCAAGTCATCTTCTCCACCCTGCATTGCACTCCCTGAAGTTAAGTACCACAAATATGACAGTTAACTTCACAGCAATAACATTGAAAATAAACTACTTTCTTTTCAGTAAAGTACTTAATTTATCTAGAAATGACATTAAATGCTTTTTTAGTTAAGCTTGGGAAGATATCATGGTTTTTCTTGCCCTAAAAATGATCGGATATTACTGATAAGCACCTTGAATATTGCCTGATTATATCTGTATAACCAGGAAGAACTAGCTTGCAAGTGATTACACAGCCTAATAGGACTGTGACTAGCTTCCAGATTGTCTCTTACTCTTATATTTGCTAAAGTGCACATCGTTTATGGGAATTACTTCAGCCCACACTTAGGGTTATAATGAGAGTCGTCTGAAAACATGGTGATTTTTTAGGGAACAATGGTTGCCCTTGTTTTGTAAGTTTTCTGTATGGACACTATTTTGGGGGTGGGGATTATGAAAATTTCTACGGCCATATTTATAAGTAATTTTAAGACCCTTCAAAACAAAATATATTTTAAAAAAGTAGAAATCCTCTATCCTCACTCTAGAGAGAGTCAGTAGGAGACACCACTCACCTTTGCCCTGGGGTCAAAACAGTCATCCCCTTGGGAACTTCAAAGGAACAGGTGAATGTGTTACAGATTGGGTCCACTGACTACTGTTGGCATGTTGTCATATCAGGGTTTTCAGCGAGGCTTTTCCCAAAGACTTAGAAAGGAGGATATTACAGTAGCTTTGAAAGATTAACTGAGAAAGTAGAACTTGGTGGAACAAAAGAGATATACAAAAATAAACTGAAAAAGGCAGAATGGGTTGAAGAATTGAAAGTGAACTATTTGTAATTGAATGTATTGTTTCAATAATAATAATAATAAATTCAGGGGACAAGGTGGGGCATTTCTGAGAAGCTGACCCTCCTTAGTTTTCCAAACCAAGTAGGATTCTCAGCTTTACCATGGCAATAAGCGCCACCCAGGCGGGCCCTTTGAGAAGCAACAACCCACCTACTTTTGGCCAGATGTTCCCCTCTCCCGCCTCACCTTCACCCTCATGTACGAGCCAGGCTGAGGGACTAGTGTTGTGGCCAAGAGCCATGGTCTGTGTCAGCTCGAACCCTCACATGCACTACTGCATATGCTCTTATATTTTCTATTTCTTATTCAGCTTTTGAATACATCCCGGGCATTGACAACTTCAAGAGAATGTCTTTGACCTCTTACCTGGGTTAAAGTCCCCTCCCGTCTGTTTCCGGTTGGTCCCTGTGTGCACAGCATTATTGTAGCAGTTACCGGTTGCAGTGTGAAGTGTCTGCCAGCAATGTTGGCTCCTTGAACACAGGCGCACTCTTACGTATCTCTGCATCTCAGATCTGTGCTGTCATTTAGTAGGGAACCAAAAAATTCCTGTTAAATATACTATAAATCGAGAGCTCCTAGACCCAGGCATAAAATTATAGATAGTATGTTGTTCAGAGCAGAATCCCTAGGGCCAGGCAGTTTTTATTTAATTCTTAATAAATATTTATTTAAACCAAGCAGATATGACTTATTTATGGGTGTATCAAGAGAAAAATTAAAGGATTTTTTTTACCTATGTCTTAATTCAGCATGGTCAGCATTCTTGTTCCCAATTAGTATTGAACAAAGTACTATTTACATTTATTGCTTCTTATAGTCCTTTCCTAGAGAGAAACACTTATTCTTTAAAACAATAAACATATGCAAGGTTGTTCCAGAGTTATAACAAAATCACATCATTGAATGATAGCAATGGAGAATCAGAACGGAATACAGGAACAGAAGATTGAATAAAAACGTGGCATGGTGCCCAGACCAATTTACAGCAGCAGAAATGGACAATTAGATTTCTGAAACACATCTTTAAGTTGATCTGTTTTCTTTTCTCCCGTGTTTCTCAGTGGCAAGTGAGAGGAGATGAGAAAAGGCAGGGTTGCACTCCCAGGAGTGAGACTGTTCAATTATTTAGGAGTCTGTCATAAAGTAATTGTTTATAAATGCAGACAGCACAGATCAGTGCACTGTAAGCATATGTATATGCAAATGTAGATAAAAGGCATTGCTAATATCTACAGAAGGGAAAACAATTAGCAAATGCCTAAGGGTCACTCTTATGATTCTAATGTTAAGACTAGTCCTTTGTTCACGTTAAGATATTCCCCTAATGGGTTTACCATGCCTTTTCAATGGTAAGTGATGATGTGCTTCGGTTTATAAAGCAGGGTAGGAGAGAAGTGACCGTTTCCAATTGTTGAGAGGCTATCCAAAGCAGTGGAGAGTGTTTGGTGGTGCCTTTGCTGTTCACACACAGTTGAACGGTGCCTTTTTACTCACTGTTTCACAGCATAGCTGTTCAGGCCTTTCCCAAAAACTTTATTCAAATCCTGTAGAGGCCAATGCTATATAAGAGTATCACAATACAAGCTGACTCTTCTTGAGTTCTTCAGCCTGTTTCAGAAATTACTATTAACACCCTGCTGGAGCTCTTCTGCTGCCTGGTTCTCATGTGACTGGGTCACTGCCCCATGCTCCCCCAACACATCCTTGGTAGCACAGCTCTCTACCTCCAAAATCCAGTCTTGGCATTTCACTTTTATTGCCCCTTCCTTGCTATATGTTAGCCCTTAAGAGGCTTTTTCTTCTTAAAATTACTCCTTGAGAGCATGATAGAATTTATAGGTACATACCACATAGGTTTCTGGGATGTTGTGAGGCTGAGCAAGTCAAATTTTAAAGTTTATGGCTTTTAACTACATATATTTCTAAAAGTAGTAGCCTTTACCACCAATCTTTTTAGTCCTGAGAACTGTCTGCATAAATGTCTGTTGCACAGTCTACTACTAATATTAATGATAACAATGAGTAGCTACTTGTCATATTCCAATCATTATGCTAACCTATTTACATGAATTGCCTCTTGTAATCCAGGCAACTAACCAAACTTGGGCAGTTACTGTTAATATTCCCATTTTACACATTTGAAAATAGGCTTACAGAGGTTAAGACAGTAGTAGCTCAGAACTAATTGGTATTTTTGAAATCCGAATTCTTTCATGTGATGCTTTTTTTTTATTGTTGTTCAAGTACAGTTTTCTACCTTTCCCCCCCACCCCAGCCCAACCCCCAGCCCTCCCCATGACATGATGCTTTTTGTTGCATAATTTGCACAAGTGGAGCCAGGCTCAACCATTATATAACTGACCCATATATAATCCTGCTGATTTCTTAAAAGAATGTCTTATATATATAAATAAAAATGTGACTTTTTCCTCTTTATTTCCTTCTGTGGTTATGGGCCATCTTATACAAATATGTGTGTATATATATGTAAATATATATATATGCACATATATATAAACACAGACAATATGTTTTTTGGAGGAAAAACTAGTTTTAAATTAACATTGATTTATGCTCTATCTTTGTGTTTACATATTATTTAAGTATAAAAAATAGTTAATTGGCATAAAGGAATAGCCTGTTTCTCAATCAGTCATTATATATATACATATATATATATATATTTCATTCATAGATATGAATGAAGATGAGTTTCATATATATATTATATTTTTATATATTTCCAATTAACATATTAAGGAAGGTACAGCATTAAAGAATCTCACTACATTTAATCATATTGAACTGAACCAAATATTACAAATACTAGCTTTTATAAGATCACTTTTGGAGACTTGTATTAGTTAGAATGAAGTTTATTTGAGTGGAAGAAAATAAAAAGAAATGACAACATTGGCTTTAATAATATAGTTTATTTTTCTTCCACATAATAAAGTACAGGGAAGGTAGTTTGGCTTATATGTCACTCAGTGGTACCATGTACCAAATTCCTTCTAATTTGCCTTGGCATTTGACTTTCCCAAAATAGACAAAGATGGCTGCTTGAGCTTTATCCATTATACCCATATTAAGTACACAGAAGGTCAAAACCTTTGTTTTTAAAATGTATCCCAATAGTTCTAAGTTCTGGAAGGCCTTTATTAGTCACAGTATTAGTCACCATACTCCAGAGAAACTGAAGCAATAGGACACATCCCCACACCCTCCCACACACACAGAGACAGAGAGAGACAGAGAGACAGAGAGAGACTGGTTTATTATAATTGGCTCATGCTATTTACGCAAGCTGAGAAGTCTCAAGAGACCAGAAGAGCCGATAGTATATTTTACAGCTGTAGTCTGAAAGTAGAAGACCGATGGAGACAGATGTCCCAGTTGGAAGACAATCAGGCAGAAAACAAATTATCTCTTTCTCAGTCCTCAGTGAATTCAGTGAGGCTCCCAGAGTGGGAAAGGCAATCTGTTTACTCACGCTACCCATTCAAATGTTAATCTCACCAAGAAACACCCTCACAGACACAGAATAATGTTTAACCAAATGCTGGATAACCTGTGTCCCAGTCAAGTTGACATTTAAATGTACCATTGCAAAGTTCTTCTGTTGGCAGTCAAAATATAGTGACAAAAAGATGATGGTAAGTTTGTTCTGCCTCTGGAAAGTCATGTGCCTACGTAAAAACCAGAGACTCCATTGTTATAGACAAAATCAAGAACAGATATTGGTGCACATTTAGTGGACTCTGCCTCTGAGTGGGGACCAACACTGAAGGGAAAAGAGGAAGAAATTGTCTAGATGAAATAAAATCAGTTTAGTTCTCTGAGCTATAGAAAATGCTGTTTATATCATTTAAAAGTAAAGTTTTTGGTATCTATTGATATTCTGATTTTGTGAAAATTACAATTGAATCAATGTTTATCATTTTGGCTTAAAGTTTTGAAAGTTTCTGCTATCCTTTGAGATATATATTATACATTTTTTCGAGTAACAATGAAATCCTAGAGATGTTAAATTTTAGGTATATCATTTCTGAATATTCCAATATAATGTCTCATAAAATATGCATAAGCTTATAAACCATACAAACTCCATATTTTAAATACTGAGTTTTACTACTATTTTTCAATTTTTTACATTATCTGTTGGTTTCTTAGCCTGAATGGTGAAAATATAGGGTTTTTTTTCTTCCTTGCAATATTACTACTGCTTCTACTACACACACACTCACACACACTGCTGTCCTTGGAGTCAAACACACAAAATATTTTTACCAGTTCCTTGTGTGTGTACATGAAATGTCCTTCCTGACATTCTCACTTCTCCATTCCAATCAGAACTGAATTTTCATTAGGCTTCCTTTTATGTCTCTTCTGTGTTCAATTCCCTGATTCTTGGAACCTTAATTATTTTCTATATAGTTATTCTATAGTATCCCGAAGAGATTATGTGAAGATTAAACTAATTTCAGCCTTCGCATCTCTGAAAAAGATCTTTAACCTTGTATTAATTTATAATGGCTGAGATTCATAGATTTCCAGGTTGCACAATACTTTGCTTCACAATTGATACATTATTCTGATCTTTTTTAGCTAGCTTGGAGTGCTGCTACTTAGAAGATGATATTTTTATTCCTTTGTTTGTTAATGAAGCTGAGTTATGATGTAGGTAGATACCTGGAAAATTATATCCTTCTATTCTGTACAACTTTCTTAAATAATATTTTCATAACATCCCGCCCATCATCATCTCTCTCCATTTGGGCCTCTTATTGATTGGCTTTTGAGGCTGAGCCATTTAAAAACATTTTTTCTTCTATTTTTTTTCTTTTTGTTCTTTCTGAGAGTTTTTTTTCTCAACATTGTTTTATATTTCAATTGTTATTTTTGTCATACAATTTTAATTTCTAAGAATTTTTTTCTTATTTTCTGAACACTCTTAATTCAAAAATGTAGGAGAGTCTCTTTTAACTTTGAAGAGAATTCTAATTTCATGTAAATAGTTTTTATTCTCTGTTGTTCTTTAGTTCTTTTTTCCTATTTGGGATTTTCATATGTATCTTTTGTTTTAAAGGCATTTAAAAAATATCTGATGATCCTTTTCTTTCCAAGCAAATAAAGAAGTAGGCTTTAAAATTCTGATGGGAATATATCCACATTTCTAACTCTGCCTGTGTCATCTCTCTCTCTCTCTCTCTATTTGTGTCATCTCTGTCTCTAATTGCCTTTGAATCATGAGCTTCATATTAGTTTATGTGGGTTGAGATACAAGTTCTTTTAAATACAACTCATGGTTTTCTAATATTATTCAGGGCAGTATTACTTCCTCCAGAAAGCATTCCTTCAATCATGTGCCCCCACAGTAAGAGCACACAAGCCGGAGTTCTGGGAGGAAGGCAGCATTGGAGCAAGGATATCAGTATACCATCAATTACTTTATTCCAGGTTTCGAGGAGAATGCCTCATCTTTGACTTCAGTTGTTCAAAGTGTCTCCAGTTCAGAATTTCTGTGATTAAGTATCTCCAGATAATAAACCTCTATATTTATTTTATTTATTTTATTTTTCTGCAGAGCTCAAGGAAGGGCAGTTGCTTATTATTGTGGACTGAGCGAGAACATCTAGGAAGCTATCTACTACTAAATCTAACTTGGAACAAATCTTTTGCTTTTAGCCCCACTTCAAGCCAGAATTACTTCACAATCAGAGATTACCTGCACCTCCAATTCTTGAAACTTTCCTTGGCTCTGCTGCACAAATGATCATGTGTTTTATTGGCATCTAACTGCCTGTCATGTTCTGCCTTTTTCACTTACAGAGTCCGTTGCTATTCATGTATATGCTTTCTACATTACAAAGTTTAATATTGTAGTATAATATCATTTTTCCTTTGTTTGTTTTTACCTCTTCAAAAAATATTCACTGTCATTTATTTGGGTTTCCAGGAGGGCCAGAAATGCATGGTATGTCAATTCACCATTTATAAATGAAAGTTCTTATTTATTTTCCAACAATATGTTTTATATTTCTCTTACTCCGATGAAAGTGTTCTTGAGAAGTCAATAATGACCATTCTTTTGCCAGTTCCAATGGATTCTTTCCAGTGACACATTGTTGATTACCATACACCACTTTCTAAAAATTCTACTCTCTCTTTAAGCACCTCCATTCTCTAACTCTTTCTGTAACTGGAAAATTGTGACAGTGGGAAACTGTACCTACCCCACCACTCTTTTGACAGTGTTTCTAGAGTACTGACTCTGACTATACATAGCTTATAGATGAACAGCATGTTTGTATAAGAATCCTAGGAACTAGCTTCAAAAGGTACAGACTCCAACCTTCAGGCACCCTAGCTCCAGGAGATTGGCTGACCTTCAACCATAGAGCCAAGATGATGTAAATTCAGGATGACGTGAAGTCAGAATGACGTGAATCCAGGATGATGCACACTGGACCATCACTTACTTATCAGAATGGGCTGTGCATGCGCAGAACTTTTCAACCCTCCCCCTCTGCCTCCAAAGATCTCTTTGTTCTATTCCCTTCTCTCTCCTTATAAAAACCTCTGCTTCCACTGAGATGGGGAGATGAGCTTTGAGACAAGAGACCGCATCTTCCCAGGGAGATGGGCTTTGAGATGACAGTCCCCTATCTTACAGGTTGGCAGCACCTGAAAATAAACCACTTTCCTTTTTACACCAACACATGCCTCTCAAATATTGACTTCCGTAGCAGCAGGCAGCTGGTCCTGTGATCCGTTACATTTCTTACTCTCACTTTTTCTCTATCTCCTCCTTTGCCTTTCCACTAGTCTTTGTGTTCACTAAAATTCTGACTTTAGTCAATCTTAATCTCACTTTACATTTTGGGTCATCTCATTTCTCTAATTATTTTCACAACGAGCTGTAAAAATGGTGACCACCAAACCTGAATCTCCATTCCTAATGAATTCTTGAATTTTAGAAGCATAGATCCCTTATTGTGATGTATGTTTCAGTTCTGCTAAACATCTCAACTTGTCTCATGAGCACCTCAAATTCAATATGTCTAATACTGAACTCAGTATCTCCTATACCATGCAGGCTCCTCGTGAGTATTACCGTTCAGTTAACGGCACTATTCAGTCATGCAAGGTAAAAAAATAAAAAATATATATTAATCGAGAATTTTTCCTTTTCTGTCTTAATATCATGTCCAGTAAATTATTTACAACTTAATCTTTGACATTTCTTATTTTCCCCCTTGCTTTTAGTCCGTTCCTTTTGCTCTCATTTTTAAGGTGTGTCTCATACTGTGTCTTTGCCTTTGATTTCACCTTGATTATGGCTTTTAGAATAAACTGTCTACAATTTAAAAATAATAATTTTACTGCCATTGTCTAAATACTCAGTGCTACCTGTTACCTGTACTCTGAAGACCACACTTCCTAGAATAGCATGCAAGAACCGTGATTACTAGCCCTCATCTCTCCAGACTCATCTTCCACACTTCTTCCCTAACATAGATCCAGTGGATTAAAAAAGAAGAAAAAATATACATGTGGTTTTCTGTAAACTTGATACTGTTTCATATTTAAATGGGTTTATTTTATATATTGCTTCCTTCTTCAAGAATGCCCTCCTAGTTTTCTTTAATTAGCTAACTTCTATTCATCTATACTCAATGTAGCTTCCAACTCTGGACTATCTCCCCATTCTCCCGAGGATGAAATAATGCATCTTTATTCTACTCCCATAGCATCCTTTAGCTCTGACCATTGACTAAATAGTTTGTTGACCAGGATATACCATGATGTTTTATATTTTTAAAGTAAGAAACAGTGTCTTATTCATTGGGAGAGTCTCTAAATCTAATGTGTACCAGGAAAATAGTGTGGGGAAAATAAAACTATTGTTGAATTATCAAGAAAACTTTCCGGAACTCTGTATTTGTTTCTTATTTACCTTTTGCCCTTCTTTCAGATATTTTGCTTTCATATATATTTGTGAGTGAAAAATTTCTTTTTTGCAAATACATATGCTTTTACAGCCATCGAAAATGCTGCTATACTTTAATTTATGATAAAGTTATAGCTTAGCTTAATACTGATTTCAGTAAGGTAGATTTTATTTTGTAACTTGGGTTTGGAGATGTTAATTCAACCTCCGAACTCTCTAATTTTTATATTGTTACATGAAGAAATTTTAAATAAGCATCTAAGCCCTTCCTAGAAATTCTAAGGATATGTTACCTACTATTTAAAAAAATGATGTCTTCTGGAAGCTTATGAGCAAATTGGCTGTCGTGGATATCACTAGAAAATGAATATTCTTCTTTTCCTTGAAGAGCTAAAAGACAGGTATCCATGTCCAGGATACAGGAGCAAAGCATCAGGCTGAACCTCTTGACTCCATTCCCATTATCTATGAATGTGTCTTTAACCATGATTCCATGACAAGGAGGCACATGTGAGACCGTTTATTTCCTTATGTCTCTTGTTAGTTTTGAGTTATGACCAAAGTAAAGCATTAATGTCATATTTTTTTGAAAATATGAATATTTTCAAAAATATTCAATTGAAAGAAATGGTATCAAGAGCTTCACTTAGTATAAGCAATGACATTTGGTTACTTTGGAAATTCATAAGGTAAATTTAAGGACTAATGAGGTCTATTTCCCAAATGAAAGCAGTTTCAGTAATTTACATGAGTCATCATGACAAGTTTTCTCTTGTGACCAATTCACAGTTTAACTCTGCTGGCGGTCTGTTAGAGATTAAAAAAAAAAAAAGAAAACTGTTTCCTAGAACTTTAATTCTTCCTGCATATTCTTAATTGCTTCCAGATGTAGCCAAGCTGATTCTGGATGAGCCTGCTCATAATATTAAAGGGAAAAACAGAACTCCAATTTTATTCCATTTAAAAATATAATTTTTAAATTTTATTCAATTTAACAATATAATCGGGATGCCAAAATATATTTTGTCAGGCTTTTTACCAAATTTAGCACTCTCTCAACTGGCGTAGAAGTAGCTGATGAACCAAAGAGAATAGGGCAGCATATGCTCATTCCCACCTTTCCAGTTTCAAGTATTACTTATTATTTTCTCATTTTTATAGCATTAATGATGTTCTTGTTCCTTGATAAGCAGAAATGTATGAAGTAACTTACTTTAGTGTCTAGAGAGCCTATTCATCATTCATAAATGATCTTTCGGATTTAACAGAGTACAAGCTGTCTTCAGTATGTTGCCACTTTAAATTGGTACATATCAAGTGGTTTCAGAGGTGATGCAGTGCTGTGCACACTTCAGATTTTAGGAGCCTCTCAATCTCTATTTTCTTCCATTGTTTTGGGATTTTGTTTACTTCTGGCATGTGAGTGTGTTGGGGCAATGGAATCTCAGAAATAAGGAATCCTGATGAGAATGTGAGCAGAAAGAAAAAAAATTAAGATATAATGTTAGCATATAGCAATTTTCACATACTCTTGCTTTTTTGTTTTATAACTCATCACTAGAGAAGCAGTAGAGGTAATGGATTTTTTTCCTAGGACTGCTGTAAAAAACAACCACAAAATAAAAAAAGAGAAATGTATTCTTTCACAGTTCCATAAACCAGAAGTACGAAATCGAGGTGCTCTGTCTGAAGGCTATACAGTAGAATCTTTCCTTGCTTCTTCCAGCTGCTGCAGCCCCAGGGGTCCCTTGGTTTGTGGCTCAATAACTCCAAGCTCTGTCTCCATATTCACGTGAACTTCTTCTCTTTTGTTTCATCTCTTCTCCTTTACTATCTCTTAGAAGGATGGTTTTCACTGGATTTAGAGCCCATCAGGTTAATGCAGAAGTATTGCATCTCAAAATCATTAATTTAGTTACATTTGAAAAGATCCTTTTTACAAATGAGATCACAAACAGGGTGCCCAGGGATTAGGATGTGGACTTTTGTTTTTTTTAAGGGAGGGTCATCATTTAATTCACTACTAGTTAGCCTGAGAACCCAAGTATATAACTAAAGGGAAACGTTACCCATTTTTCTGGATCTAGCAACCAAGTTTCCTATGAGTGCCCTCATCTGTGAGAGAAATAGGGAACTTCCTTATTGCTTAGGAAAATCTCAATTTAAAAATGTAATTGACTGCTCCTTACCTTTCATTTCTCTGATGCATTCACTGTCTTGATTCCTCTGCTTCCCCTGCACTTCTAAATGCATATCTCTATCATGGCTTTCATTTGTTTCGTGCTCATCCATTTCTCTTTCTCCATTTCCATTTCATTTTCTCTTGCTGGTATTTCCTCATAGACTTCGAGGCTAGTGTAGCTGAACATAAGAAGAAGAAACCTTTAATTGCATACATATTATCTTCTGCTTCAAATCCAAGTCATCCTGTAGTTAATTTATTAGCAGCAGAGGGTGAAGAATGTATTGGAATGTATGTACACAGTGAGAGGAAGTAAAAAACAGTGGGGTTTAAAAAGAAATAAATTGAGAGACTAAAAGGTATAAAATGAGGTTATAATTTCTTACTTGATAAATACATGAGCAAAGAAAGATTTCCATCAGAGAGAAATTATTCTAGAACTGTGAAATATAGAGAAGTGATGTGCAAAGGAAATACAATAATCATCTTACAATATTTTTTGAAATGATTGAGGAATTCCAAAAGGAATTCTTCAATCAATTTAAAATTTCATAAATTAATGCATTTCAATGATCAATATCAAGTTAATACATAGATTTTTCCATTTCTACAGATATTTTAAATGTCTGTTGTATTTTAACTACTCTTTTGTATATTAAATCTGTTATAAACACAGAGAAGCTGTTATGTTGTATCCCAGATATGAATGTGATAACCCAGTACTGAAAACTCTAAGTTCCTTCATTTATGCAATAAAGAGAATATGACACGTGCTAGAAAAACAAATATAAAAAATTAAAACATATGCCAGTATAAAATGTTAAGCTCTGATTTATAAATGTTAAATTATACTAAATGGAAAGTATACTTGAATGGTTCTGGATGTTTCAAAATTACTTAAATGTCAGAACTGTGCCTATTCTCTCTACAGAACAGTTTTCTTTCACAGTGTGCTTTCAATAAAGATTGAATAACAGTAATAATACTGTTGGGGATCAATAAACAGAACAATATTAGAATATATATTGTTGTATTCTCATACTGCAGTAAGGAAAGAAAGAATACTATTACTAACATATACACTTTTTTTGTTGACAAGGCTGTTAGGTAAAGACAATTTTCAGAATGTATCAAGCTATAACAATATAAAGTGCTTATAAAGAGTTCTCATTCCCATTCCAAATTTTCATTAGAGTGATAGGTAGCTTTAGCATAACCCTTAAATTTATACATTTTATGCTCAAGAGATGTGGATATAAAAATTGATATTCTCCAGAAAGGATACAATTTCAGACATTTCTTGCATTATGCTTTTCTTTGTTCCTTGGCTTTCTGCTCGGTTTAAAGTCATGGAACTCGCCCACCTCACTGGCATGTCAACAAAAGAACACAGAGATTTTCTAGTAAAAGCTTTAGTTGTCTCTCATATTCTCCTTTAAACGATCGGCACTTCCTTTCTGTGCATTCAATCAAGTTTGTAAGGCAATTAACTCTCTTAATCTCTACAACCATAACTATCCATGTTCTGATTTCTAAATCATAGTTCTCTTTGAACATACTTGCCATGTCTTCATTTTCTGTGCACTAACATCAGATTAGGTCTTCATCAAAAGCAAGTTTCATTTCAAGTAATTTCAAAGTCAACTAACATCATAACAACAAAATTTGTCTTGCCTCTTCACTTCCTTTTCAGAAAAGTCAGGAAACCACAACTGCTAATGTTTGTTACTGATTCATATGTATGGAGTCAAGCAAACTGAATAAATTCCCATAAGGTCGGGATCCTGACAAGAGTTTCTTGTTGGTTGGCCTCAGTTTCTGTTACTCAAGAGTTGCAGAGTGTGTTTCTATAATGCATACTTCTCCAATGACTCTATCAGATAGTCCTCATATAATTTCCCTGGACTATAGGAGACGGTATGGCTTTTCTGCTGAAAAATCCTTTTCATTTTTTTACATGAGAAATAAATCAGAATGCATTTACTTTATGGAAAGCTTTAGAAAAAATCGCTGAATAATATGAATGAATAAGCAGATACAATTCGTATTTCAGAAGTATATTTATATCTTAAAATATGCTAAAATATTGAATAATTTTTATTTCCATACGACTAATTGGAATCTCAGTATTCCCATTGTCTGCAAAAGAATGTATTCCATTAGTTCTTTATAAGTTTCAAAGCTATTTCTGGAACTGGGTTATAAGGTAGAGGCTGAATCATTCCCATTCTGAGACTCTGGTTGGCTCAAGGCCAAGGTATTCAGAGGAATTTCCGTGATTTTATTTTAGTCCTAGCTTTGTAAAAGAGCACAGATTATGTTAATAAAATATCTGGTTGTCCATGGTTAGGTAAGATCTTAATTTTTACTTCAATAATCCATTTGAAGGAAAATACAACTGTAAAGAAGCCGTTTTTATGAAGAGTTAAGCTCATAGCCTCAGGACTCAGTGTGAATTCAAATTCTAGCTCTGCCAAATGGTAGTTGTATGACTTCAAAAACTGTCTGGTACTGGCATAAAAACAGACAGACCAATGGAACATAATAGAGAGCCCAAAAATAAACCCATGTCAATATGGTCAGTTAATATTTGACAAAGGGGGCGTGAATATAAAATGGAGTAAAAATAGCCTCTTTAATAAATGGTGCTGGGAGATCTGGACAAGTACACACAAAAAATGAAACTTGATCACCAATTTACACCATACACAAAAATAAACACAAGGTGGATAAAAGACTTAACTATAACTCGTGACACCATAAAAGTCCTAGAGGAGAACATAGGCAGTAAAATTTCAGGTATCCCACCCAGCAATATTTTCACCAGTACATCCCTTAGGGCAAGGGACCTAAAGGAAAGAATAAACAAATGGGACTACATCAAACTAAAAAGCTCCTGCATGGTAAGAAAGAATTAATAAAATGGTTGGGGAACCAACTGTATGGCAAAATATATTTGCCAATGATACCTTGGACAAGGGTTTGATCTCCAAAATACATAAAGAACTCAGACAACTCCACTCTAGGAAGACAAACAATCCAATTAAAAAATGGGCAAAGGACCTGCACAGACACTTCCCCAAGCAGGATATACAGAGGGCCCAGAGACATATGAAAGGTTGCTCAGCATCACTAGCCATCAGACAAATGCAAATTAAAGCCACAATGAGATATCACTTCACACTGGTCAGAATGACCATAATTAATAAATCAACAAACAACAAGTGCTGGCGAGGATGTGGAGAAAAGGGAACCCTAGTACAGTGTTGGTGGGAATGCAGACTGGTGCAACCACTGTGGAAAACAGTATAGAATTTACTCAAAAGCCTAAAGATGGAAAAACCTTTTGATCCAGCTATCCCACTGCTGGGATTATACCCTAAGAATCCTGAACCACCAATTCAAAAGGACCTATGCATCCCAACGATCAGAGCAGCGTTATTTACAATAGCCAAGTACTGGATGCAACCCAAGTGCCCATCAGTAAATGAATGGATCAAAAAACTATGACACATTTACACAAAGGAATTATACTCAGCAGAAAGAAGGAGCTCCTACCCTTCAGGACAGCATGGGGGGAACTGAAGAGCATTATGCTAAGTGAAATAAGCCAGGCGGTGAAAGACAAATACCATATGATCTCACCTGTAAGTAGAACCTAATCAACAAAAAAAATAAATGAACAAAATAGAGCCAGAGATTTGAATATACATAACAAAATGACAGTGACCAGGAAGGAAGGGGACAGGGATGATGGGCATAGAAGGGGCAGGGTCAAGCAAAGGAACAAGAATAGAGGACTCATGGGCATGGCCAATGGGGGGATTGACTGAGGGAGTGGGGGCTGATGAGGCAGGGGAGAGCAATGGGGAAAAAGGCAGGACAATTGTAACAGAACAATAATTAAAAATAAAAAATGAAAACAACACGTGAAAAGATAAAATAAACTTGAATCACCTTGCTCACAGCTTAATTTCCTCATTTGTAACTTTAATATGAAAGTTCAGATTCTTACAGAATTAGTTGAATGATGAGACAAGATAATATCTATGGAGCCCTTAAGTAAACTGCTTAAGTAAACACAAGTATTAATAATTATTAAAATCTAGATCATACAAGAATAATATTTTAAGAAAACTCTTCAGTTTGGATATAAAGATAACTTTACACTTACAGGCAATCAATAATAGTTAGGTGAGGAAATGAAGGCATGCAAGTACAATTGCTACAGGAAAAGGATAAGCATATGACTTCTGTTCAGTTGGAAGGACCATGCCAGCAACTAAAGTGGAAACTTCTTTAAAAGAACACCTCAGCACAGCTACTATCTTATATCCTCATTATAAATATTGTTTGACTTTTAAAAGAAGCAAACTTTCAAGACATTTTAGAAGTGAACAAAACTATCAGATCTGGGTTAGGACAAAATGAACTTAATAACTAATTGTTTAAAAACTTGCAAGAAAATACGTATAATTTTTCTAATATTCCCTTGAATTTGCCCTTGCCCTACCTTTTCTGCCCACTTCCTCCTAAATAGGTTATTCTGGGCAGACAGTCAGCATATGATAAATGTATACTATGAGTAATTTACTATTTGTAGGACTAACTGAACAAAGACAAAGGACTTTAAAAAAGTGATCTGCTGTTTCTGGGTTGTTTTATGGTTCTAAACTTGAAATATTAACTAATACTTTAAAAAGCTATGCTTTATTTTTACTCCTACATAAATACAGAAGCAATGCATCTCTGGGAATATATAAACAGCTTTTTGATAGTACATAATTTCGTTTTATTTATATAGTTGTGCCCTTCACACTTTGTGAAATGTCCCAGTGAATACATTATCATAAATCTCAATAGGTCCTTTGTGTATACACAATTCTAGAGGTGCATAGGGAAGCTCCAGTTTCTCAAAGATTAAAAGGAAGGCATGTGACTCCCTGGCCTGAAATCATCTCCGTGAATGTTACTAAGCAGAGTTTTTAATGTTAAGCATTTATAAAATTGACCAGGGGATTCATTACCTAGATCATTAGAATATTCCTGGAAGTCATAAAGAATTTCCCCAAAGTGTCATATTCCTACCTTTAAAAATGCTATGCTTTTACATGTGCCATATAGTATTTATATTATTTTCTTGCAGTTGTACTGGCTTGATCTGAGCAGAATGATCCTGAGACATACATGGGTACAACACATGTGGAAATAACAAAGCTGTGTCTGAGGCAAAGTATAAAAACAAGTGCTTGTAAATTCTTATAAGCCTGTGCACCTAGCTAGACTTTATAGATAAGGGCTTAAAATATGTTTTATATAGATGGATAAATGGTTAGAGAGAGAAAATATTTACCAGATAAGCAGAGTATACTAGAAAATTTTACATATACTGAGAAGCAATTCTATGAGATATAATTTGTTTTATATATAAAATATATATTAATAGATATCAATTAATTACTGTATGCGTGTATGTATGCTTAATTGTAGAGATTAATAAGTGAATCATTTCCATCAAAATATATTTCTCCAGATTAGAAAGATCTAAGACAATGTTTAAGGCATTGAAAGGAATTAGTTCTTTCTTTAATTTTAAGTTTTGGGCTGTGTCTTAAATCCAGAATATTTCATGGAAACATCAGGTTGATTTTAAAACTTTACCAAACTCTAAGAAGCTGATTCATTACCTCCTTTAATACTTGAATCTATTATATAGTTTATTATGTTATATATTGTTTAACAGCAAGATAGAATGGAGAAAATTCCTGCTCAACTCAGCATCACAGTTAAGCCAGTGTTCTCTTTAAAGCCAAAATGGTTTAGCATACTGACTTTTCTTCCATTCTTATTTCAGCCTCACTTAATCGTATGCCAATCTCATTATGCATAAGAACCATTGGAGAGATATACACTATGCCACACCTGTTTAAATTTATAGACAATTCAAAGGATATTCAAAGGTAATTATGACTACTAGTGTGTTTGTTTGTTTTTGCTTTTTTTGCCTTGCCAAGGAAAATTAAAAATGTAATACACAAGGAATAATGACTCCTCTCTAATTGTAGCATGACATGGGAACTATTATACCATCTTTACAATGGTTTCCAATTAATACATTTCAGTCCAATGTATCAGTGCAATTAAAAGCAATTAATAAGAGATTTATTTAAGACCTGTAAAAAATAAAGTCAATGATTTACAGAAAAATATAAATAAAACTTACAATATTTCAAGCTTTAATATTTAGGTTAGCAATATTTTTTAGTTTGTTCAAGTGCTATATGCAACTAAGAATCATTTAAAACACACTATAAATGAGCCTTTCTTCCAGAAAAAAAAAGAAAAATTCCTCAAAAGAGACCAGGGGACTCATCTATTGATGGGCACTTGGGTTGCTCCATAACTTGGCTATTGTACATAACACTGCAGTGAACATAGAGGTGCATGTAAACTTTAATTGAAAAAATTAAAAATAAATATATAAAAATAACAAGGAATACAGGAGGGAAAAAAAGGTATATACTCAGTTTCTATAAATAATTCCCCAAAAGTTATTTTATATAACAATAAAGAATTATACAGATGGCTCTGTTTGGCTAACTTGGTAACTCTTTCAATAACTATAAACATGAGGCAATGATTCATCACTACACCAGTTGGGAGATTCTGTTTTCTTAAATGGAATCCCATTTAAAAACAAATTAAACCAACTTAACCTCTAACTAATTCTCTCAAATCCAGGACATCTCCAGAGGCTTGTAGAAAACAAGATGAAGTTTCTGCAGTTAACTTTAATGGAATGTCATGCTGAGTAATAAACATTTAAAATTTTTTCACTTTTAATAGACTTTATTTTTAGAGCAATTTTAGGTTCACCAGTAAACTGAGTGGAAGTTACAGAGATTTCCCATACACCCCCGGCCCCGATCTATGTATAGTCTCCCCTATTATCAACATCACTCACCAGAGTAGTATATTTGTTACATGTGATGAACCCACATTAACATTCCATTATCACCCCAAGTCAATAGTTTTCATTCTTGGTATTGTACAGTCTATGGGTTTTGACAAATATATAATGGTATTTATCCACTATTATTGTATTGTACAGTGTTTTCACTGTCCTAAAAATCCTATTTCACCTGGTAATAAACTTTTGACAAGAAGTTTTCTCCTAACATTAAAGTTTTATGAAGCAGTCATCAACTTCTTCCTTCTTTCATGAATACAGTTATAAAGGGAAATATATTTTTTATGCCTTATGTGGGAGACTGGGTATAGAGAAACTGGTAATCCAGCAACATCAGGAGGCACCAACCAAAAAAGCCCCAAGGAAAGCTTGCTTTCTGGAGCCAAAGGACTAGTAAAAGCTGCAATGGACAAAACAGAAAACTTTGAGAAAATAGTTACTCTGCTCCTGACAAATACTGTATAAGACATCCTTTGCCCCTCTAGTAAAGGCCAAATAAAAACCCTACCTTTGTGGTGTTGTGACAAGCATTTCCCTCTCTTTTAAAAAATATTTTATTTATTTATTTATTTTTACAGAGGGGAACAGAAGGAGAAAGGGAGAGAAACATTAATGTGTAGTTGCCTCTTGAGCACCCCCTACTGGGGCATGGCCCACAACCCAGGCATGTGCACTGACTGGGAATCAAAGTGATGACCCTTCAGTTTGCAGGCCAGCACTCAATCCACTGAGCCACACCAACCAGGGCCGGCATTTCCCTCTTTAGTATGGTTTTGAGGAAGGCAGAATGAAGAGCCAGGACTTTCATATTTTCTAAGTAGTAAAGAATCTCATCCTAAGATGCTGTCAATAGAGGCCATGTGAGAATCACCTCCACCTGATTCTAATGATGGCCGGTACCACTCTCCAACAGGGTGGTGTCTGGTGTATCCAGGGAAATCTAGTGGAAAACTGGGCCTTTAATCACCAGTAAAAAAAAAAATGAAGAAGATAAAATAAAATAAAAATAGTAATATGGCCACCACCTCACTGCTGTTAACTAGGTACCCCTCCCCTTCCCAGTGAGGTTGGTGTCAGTGAGACCTAGAGGGGAATCCAAACTCCTATCTCCATTCATCAGTGAGGGGAAGTGCCTCTCACCTGCAGTGTCATAGAAACCAACTGGGGAACCTGGAACTCTTAATCTGACAAAAACAAGACAGTGCCCCTCTGCCCTGGGAAGTCCCAGAGGAAGCCTGATAAAGTACAAGATCTAACATAGTCTTATAATATAGTACCCAAAATGTTCATGTTTTAATCAAAGATCACCCAATACACCATGAACCAGAAGCATTTTCAAAATAACAAAAGGTAATCAATAGATGTCAACATAAAGGTGATACAAATGTTAAAAGTATATGATAATAACTTTAAAGCATCCAAAAATTCTTCATAAAACAGTAAGAAGCATGACTAAAACAGGTGAAAACATAAAAATTAAATTGGCAAATATGAAAAATGTGGAAACCAAAATTAAATATAAAACACCATTTACCATTTATAATTACTTAATAAAATGAAATACTTAGTGGCAAATTATCAAAACATGTAAAGGACTTGTCTGCTAACTTGTAAACTAAGGGAAAAAATAATAAGAAAGATCTAACCCTGGCCTGGTGGCTCAGTTGGTTGGAGTATTGTCCCATACAACAAAAGGTTGTAGGTTTGATCCTGGGTCAGGACAAATAGGTTGTGGGTTCAGTCCCTGATTGAGACATGTGCAGGAAGCAACTGATCAGTGTTTATATTCACATCAATGTCTCCCTCTCTCTCTCTCTCTCTCTCTCTCTCTCTCTCTCTCTCTCTCCCGCTTCCTCTTTCTCTAAAATCAATAAACATATCCTCAGGTGAGGATTGAAAAAGAGCCAGAGAGAGACCTAAATAAATAGACATACTATGTTTACAAATTGGAAGATTCAAACACTAAAGATGTTAATTCTTCCCAAATTTACATATATATTTCTTATAAAATTCCAGAAAGAAATTTTGTGGATATAAAAAAATATTATAAAACTTATTTCAAAAGTTAAGAGAACCAGAGTAGCTAAAACACTTGAAAAAGGAGGAAAAAGTGGAAGGAATTTGTTGTATAGCTATTTTAATCAAGTTCACGAGTATAGGTGAAAGGATAAACAAACAGATCAGTGGAATAGAGGGGAGAACCCAAAACAAGCCTCACACAAATACAACCAATTTTTTAATTTGTAAAGATGAAAAAACACAATGGAGAAAGGATAACCTTTGAACCCAAAGGTGCTGAAATGTTGGATATCCATAGGTGAAATTTAAATAAATAAATAATAAACATTTACCAAACCTTACAACTTACATAAAAATGTATTCAAAATGCAAGCTTATCTGTAAAATATAAAACAATAAAACTTTTAGACAACGATATAGAAGACGTACAGCTTGGTGAAGATTTCTTAAACATAAAACAAAAACTTGATTCATAAGAGAAAACCAATAAATTGGACTTTATAAAAATTTAATCTGCAAAAGACTATTCAAGAGGATAAAAAATAAATTACAAACTTTAAGATTTTCAAACCATGCATCTGTCAGAGGACCCATATCTATAGTAAATAAAGAACTAAAAATTCTACAGAAAAAAAAATGGTCCTGGTGTGGCCCAGTGGGTTGAACTCGGGTCTTCAAAGCAAAGTGTTGGGGGTTCAATTCCCTGTCAGGGCACATGCCTGGGTTGTGTACCAGGTCCCCAGTAGGGGGTGCTTGAGAGGCAACCACACACTGATGCTTCTCTCCCTCTCTTTCTCCTTCCTTTCCCCTCTGTCTAAAAACAAATAAATAAAATCTAAAAAAAAAAGATCCAGTTTTAACCACAGAACCATCTCAAAATGTTCCTGTCCTCTTTAATGAGATACTGAGTTGGTTTTCAGAGATAACAGACCAAAACCGCAAGTCATGTAGCCAAAGCATATGCAGAGGAGAGAACTTTGACCTCCAAATGCACCCAGAATCAAAACCTCACTCTCCTCCCAGCTCCCTGGCAGAACCAAAGGATCAGGTCATAACCTGAACTTGAACACCAGAACCCTTTGAAAAGCCAAGAGTCCCTCATACAGGGTGATGTAGTGTTGGTGACCCTTTACTATAAATGGCTAAGTTCCAATGTGTTCCAATTAAAACTTGCCCCACTAGCACTTTTGCATACCTGTTCCCCCAACCCCTTAAATAACCCTTGCCTTGTCCAATGAACAAGATGAATTTGAAGTACTATTAAGTCTCCCATCTTCTTTATTGGCGCCTTCTTGTATAAAAGTTTTAACTAAGATTTTATGTATTTATTTTTAAAGAAGGGAAGGGAGAGAGAAAAACATCAATGTGTGGTTGCCTCTTGAGCTGGCTTGCACCCCAGGCATGTGCCCTAGACTGGGAATTGAACTTGTGAACTTTTGGTTTGTAGGCCAGAACTCAACCCACTGAGCCACACCAGCAGGGGCTATTGCCGCCCTCTTGATCAATAAACCTTTCCTCACTCCAGATACCCTTTCCAAACAATGAGCATGTGGACTTTATTTCAGTAACACAATTAGATGATGAAAAATAAAATGCTGTTTCTCTAAAGAATATATTCAGATGAGAAATAAGCAAATAAAAATTATTCAAAATTTCAACATTACTGGCCATTAAGGAAATGTAAATTAAAGATCATCATGACATTATACACCTATCAGAATGGCTAAAATAAAAATATATGTACAAACAAATACTGCCAAGGATGTGGAGAAATGAGTCTGTCATACATAGCTGGTGGGAATACCAGATAAAACAGCTTGTGTAAAAATATTTAGCAGCTTCTTTAAAAATTAAAAATACAGTTACCAAAGAACCCATCAGCTGCATTCTTGGGCATTTATTCCAGAAAAACAAAAACTATGTAGACACAAAAACATAAATGAGTGTTAATAGCAACTTTATTTGCAATAGCCAAAAACTTAAAATGACTAAAATATTCCTCAAAAGGTAAATTGTTAAACACAGTTGTATATCCATACTATGGAATGCTACGTAGCTATAGAAAGGAGCAGACTGCTGATACATGCAAGAACTTGGATGGATGTCAAAAGCAGTTCAATGAGTGAAAAAAAAAAAAGCCAATCCCCAAAGATCACATATTGTGTGTTCCTGTTTATATAATATCCTGAAATGACAGAAGTATAGAGATGCAGAATAGATTAGTGTTTGTCAGGGCTTAGGGATAATGGGGGTTGGGTTGGGGAAGTTATAATTTTAAGGGGTTCTCACGAAGGAATCGTTTGTGGTGATAGACTCATTCTGCGTCTTGATTACTGTGATGTCACAGAAATCTACATGTGATATAGAGATCTGTCCAGGAGGTATCCAGAAATGTAATATGAAATATAAAGACATTTACTGAAGAAGATACAAGATAAACCATCACACATAGGACAATGAAGCCTCAGTCACCTTCAAAATTGGTGGTGCCTTTGGACCTCACACAGTACTCCCTATCACACCACCAGCTGCCCCATCGTATTTGCCTGAATCTCCTGGACAGTCTGAAGCTTCTTCCCTTTCAAAGGGGATTTTAGTTTTGGGAAAAGCCAGAAGTTGCAGGGAGCCAAAGCTGAGCTGTAGTGGGCTTAGTCACCTGGGTGATTTGATGTTTTGCCAAAAAACTCTGCACGCGATGTGATGCATGAACAGGCATGCCGTTGTGATGAAGCTGTCAATCACCAGTTGTCCATAGCTGTGGACTTCGGAATTATCTGAATAGTTTCCACCAAGAAATGTTCAAGATTAATGTAAAATATGATGCAGATTTGTTGCTCTACTCGCTCCGTCATTTTGAATGTGATGGCCACACGGTACCCATGCTCACTCAACAGTGTCTACTGCCCCCACTGATGAGTACAGTAAAGTCGTCACTGTTCATGCATGTGCACTCCAGTCTACTCTCATTGGCTGCCAGTTTATATTGATGTCATGCAAATCATTTTTATTATATTAACAATGGCTGGACTTTTTCCAGACAGACTGTGAATACACACACACTACTATACAAATGTTAATTTCCTGACTTTGACATTACACTATAATAATCTAACATATAACTTTGAGGAAAACTAGGTAAAGAAGGAAAAGGAACTCTCCATAATATTTTTGCAACTGTGAATATATAATTATTTCAAAATAAAAAGTTTCTTTTTAAGTTTTAGAACTTGTTCCATGAAAGTGGTTAGAAAGCATTGCACACCACAGTTCAGACTCAAGAATTCCACAATATATTTGCGTATGAAAGTGCTCAATATGTTTAGTGAAGATTTTACTTTTGTTAGCTTTACATTTCCCAAACTTGCTGACCAACAAAAGCAACTTGGGCATTTTTTCTGTAAGGAGAAAATAGGACCTCACATATAAAGCCAGTATATGAAGGGAACAAAATTTGGTTAGCCAAAACTCGAGTTCCTTCTGGAAGTCTGCATGAGGGAATTCTGCCAAAAAAAAAAAAAACCCAAACCAAACAAACAAACAAAAAAACCCATCACTATCTGTTCATTTAAAATTGAATGGAGAAGGGTAAAAATGAAAGTTTTAAATCATCTTTCCTTAAATTTAGAACAGACACTGGGTTCAAAAGAAGCCATTAAAAGGATTTTCTAATCCAGACTTAAAAAAGAAAATAGCAGCAACTTTTGAAGAACATGAAAAAATAAATAAAATGACTATAGCTATTCACAGAGCGGTTAGTTATCCTGTTTTCAGGAAGTGAGTGTTAGCAGTATTTTTGATAATACACAGTACTTCCTGAATAAATTGGGTTTCTATCTTGCCATTTTTTTGTGATAAAATAATTTCAGTTCTAATGAGCCCTCACTTTTATATAAAAAGCATAGAAGATTTTCTTCCATAGTTTTTAAAGCCATTTTGCTTACAGTGGTCTTCATTTAGGCAAAAAGACTATGTTGTTTGAAATTTTACATATATTTTTACATACAAAGAAGTGTTTTGGCTGCACAATTGGGTATAATTTTACAAAATTCACTCTAAATTTTCAAGATAGCTATTGCTTGAAATTGAAATACCTTCATATATTAATGAATAAATGGACAACTATTTAAAACAAATTTAAGTTACTCTGAAGGTAAAACCAACTCATCACTTTAAGTAAAATATAGAGGCATTAGATATAATACTCTGGAAAATATGCATCATTGTGGTTTTTATCCTTGTTAAAATATTTTTAGTATTAACAGTTTTAATTGATCAGAAATAGAATTCCTATACACCCTTCACTTCCATTCATGCAAAGACTCCCCCATTAATATCCTGCACCAAAGTTGTACATTTGTTAAGATGGATAAACCTACATTCACATGTCTTTATCACAGAAAGGCTATAGTTTACACTAGAGTTCACACTTGGTGTTGCACATACCATGGGTTTTGACAAATGAGTGGCATGTATCTATCATTATAGGATCATACACAATAGTTTCCTTGCTCTAGAAATCCTCTGTGCTCTTTGTACTTATCCCTCTCTAACCTGTAACTCCTGGAAACCACTATCCTTTTACTTTCTCCATAGTTTTTACTTTTTCCAGGATTTCATAGTGTTGGAATTACACGGTACATATGTAACTTTTTGAAATTGGTTTCTTTCATTTAATAATATGCATTTAGGGTTTTTCCATGTGTATTTATGGCTTGATGGCTCATTTATTTTTAGCATTAAATGATATTCTATTGTTGGAATGTACCACAGTTTATTGACCAACCTACTGAAGAACATTTCTTTGTTCTAAGTTATGGTAATTATTTAAAAAGGTGTGATAAACATGTGTGCACAGGTTTCTGTGTGAATATGAGTTTTCTTTTCCCTTTTTGATTTTATGTGCATTATAGACAAAAATTGTACATTTTATAGGTGTGCAACTTGTTGTTTAGTTATATGTATACACTGTGAAGTGATCACCATAAACAAGCTAAGTAACATACCCATCACCTCACATAATTACTGTGTGTATGTGTGTGTGGTGAGAACACAACACATTTCACATAATTTGTGTAATTAGTTATACTCTTTTGTATTGCTAATTATAGTCAGCGTGTTTTATACTAGCTCTCTGGAACTTATTCATCTTACATAACTGAAACTTTATATGTAGGCTTTGAGATGTGTTCAGGGCCATTGGGTAAATACCAAAGAGTAAGACTGTTGGACTGTATAATAAGATTGGTGCCATCTTGGTAACAAATTTCCAATCTATTATTTAAAATGTCTATATCAGTTTGCCCTCCCACCAGCAATACATGATAATTTCTTTTGCTCTACATCTTTGTCAGCTAAAGCATAGTCAATGTTTTCAACTTGAGCCAATCTAATGGGTGTGGTGATAGTCCATTGTTGTTTTAATTTGCAATTCCCTAAGGATAAATGATGTTAAATATCTTTTTATATGCATTGATTCTGTCTGCATATCTTATTGCGTGAGATATCTGTTAAGTTCCTTGGCCCATTCTTTAATTGGATTGTTCATTTTCTTTTCAATAAGAGTTTTAAGAGTTGTTTTTATGTTTTAAATAACAGTCCTTTATCAAATATATTATTTGCAAATATGTTTCACCAGGTTGTGGCTTGTCTTCTCATTCCCTTGAACATTACTGCATTTTTTATAAATATGTTCTCCTTATTTTAAATAGATTTGGAAGATTAATGTGTAAAGGACAGGTCTTTTTAAGTCAAACAAATGTCTATAAGTACTTGCAGAACAATATAGAAATGCCATAGTGTAGTATTTTCACACCTGGGTTTTATATGGACAGCTTCATTAAAAACAAAAACAAAAAACTAACAGTGAGAAGCCTTGGTGTTTTCTTGTCTCTAGATCATTCTCTTTCCTTGTAGAATAGGAACATAAAGAAAATATTTTTACAGCTGTACAATATATTTGTGTTTTAAGCTAAGTGTTATTACAAAATAGTAAAAAATAAAAAAAGTTTTTAAAGTAAAAATGTTACAGTTACCTAAGGTTAATTTATTATTGAAGAAAGAAAATATTTGTTTATGAATTTAGTATAGCCTAGCTGTTCAATGGTTATAAAGTTTACAGTAATGTCTTATGCCATCTCATTCACTCACCACTCACTTTCTGACTCACCTGGACCGACTTCCAGTCCTGTAAACTGCATTCATGGTGACGCCTGTACAGATATACCATTGTTTAAATCCTTTCTACCGTATTTTCACAGTGCCTTTTCTATGCTTAGATACACAGATTCCATTGTTATAATTGCTTAAAGTCTTCAGTACAGAAACATGCTGTACATGTTGGTGGTCTAGGAGCAAGAGTGACGCCATACAGCCTCAGTGGTAGTAGGCTGCTTGTTATCTAGGTGAAACCAGATATTAACCAGACACTAATTACACTAATTTTGATTTGTTTTTTCCCTTGGTGACAAATTTTCTAAAGTATCTTGCAAACACAACAAGAGGTTGTTCCCCAGCCCTTCTGCAACGTCAACCGTAACCTGCTACCATCTGCTGAAACTGACCTAGCTAAACTGAACCTACCATTTAACAATTGAGAGCTCCCCATGTGACCTTGAAAGAAATAAAATTCATGCTGCACACAGGACTAATATGCAAAGACCCAGTTTCTGCAAACTCATTTTTGAAATGGAGGGGACCTGAAACTGTTGCTCACTCAAAAACAAACAAACAAACAAACAAAAACAACACCACAAAGAATCCATGACTTCAAACAATCATACCTTGTCAAATTCAAATGCCTTTATACTTACTCTTGTTCTTCCCCATATCTTACCCTAAGTGGCTAAGTTCCAAAATTGTCCAGTCGGATCCCTCCAAACTAGCCTTTATGAGTATGTATAATCTCCACTGAACCTCATTCCTTTAAACTTACCTTGGGCCTTTGTTAGAGAAGACTGATCTGAATTTTGTCTCCGGTCTTCTTGTCTGGCTGCCTGACAAATAAACTCTTTTCTCTGTGAAAACCTCTTGGCCCAGACATTGCCTTCCTGTGCACCATGGTCAATGCTCCCACAGACTTCCTCCAGAGGTAACATAAAAAGTGTAATCTAGGGAGAGAAGAGGGCGGCGAAGTAGGTGGGAGCCGAGTCCACTTTCTTGTGCACCGAACTGGGACACTTAGCTGATCTTCCGAAGGACAAAGTGAACAGCCAACAGAATCTTAGCTAATATGAAGTTTGGAAGCCAAAGTATGCAGAGCATGCCTAAAAATGGGTGCTAAGGAGGTTTTCTAGGTGGGTGGGGAAGTCCTCTGGCATGGTGCCAGACACCATGGCTGCTTGGGGGACAGCATTAGAGGAGAGCCCATCAGAGGAGAGCCCAGCCAGTGATAGCAGCCTAGGGGCTCCCTCCCAACCCAGAGCAGGCAAATCACAGACACACGCCAGGAGAGACTTGAAAGCATAAAGTCACCAGGGGGGAAAAAAAGGGAAGCAGGCTCATAAACAGCTGGCAGCACCAACAAGCTGGAGTGGCAGTCACTGGCCCAGACAGTCCCAGAGAGTGGGGGTGGGGGATTTTGGCAGCACCTGGAACTGGGAGAAGAGGTGTGCCTCGACTGACTGTGACTGAGTTAGATAGACTCTGCACTTGCCAGAGAGTTGGAGTGTGTGGAAAGCTGGGCAATGGCTTGGAGTGGCAGCAGCTCCCAAAGAGACATTTTTTCAAAAAAGGAAGTGAGGTGCACTGGGCAGGGACCTTGCAGGGGTAGCTGCCTGGACAAAAGGAGGGAGGGGTGTGGGCATGATTTTCTCTCACTCAGCGCACCTCATGGATTGATAAAAGGGGTATAAAGTGAGGCGGTTTATCTGTGCCTGCCCAGCACAACTTTGCAGAGAGGAGAGTGTGGGTGGCACAGGGCTCTGAGGGTATGGGCTGGAAACTGGATACCTGTGATCATTGTAGCCCAGACTGAACCCCCTTCCCTGCTGAACCACAGGAAAGAGAAAATGGAGCCCAACCCCTAGTGCCTGCAGGAGCTGGGAATTTCTGCAAAACCAGCTGGGCAGGCCTAACAACCAGCAGAAGACTTGCAGCTGAGAGAAAACCACAGGTAGATCCAGAATGAAGTCAGGAGGCAAACACCAACAGCTGAGACAAGTTTCACTGTGCTCTTCGTCTGAACTTGCATGTTTTTTTCTCTTTGTTCTGTTTATTTACTTTTTTATTTGTTTGTTTTTATTGGTTGTTTTTCTTTAATTTTCCTATTCATATTGCATTTTAATTGTTCTTCTTTCACTTCATTCATATTCCAAATAACTCACTACTCATTTTTTTATTTTTTAACCTTTTTAATTCAGATTATATATTTTTATCATATCATATTATTGTTATTCCAAATTTCACACAGCACCCTCCCCTAGGCTTAATCCATTTCACCATCTTCCTGAGCTTTATTACTGCTGTGTAAACTTCATTTTCTCTCACACACTACGCCATGTTCCTATCCCTTACTCTCACTATTTCTCCTTCATCTAACCTCATATAAGTCCTCTTCTTTTGTAAATCAGCTCACATTCTTTTTCCCATCTTATTTTCTGTTCCATTGTTAAAAACAATGGCTAGTTGGGCAAAATACCATGGTTATTCCTGTACTTCTCCAACCGAACTCCTATTTGTTCACTATTTGTTTGTGCTTTAAATCCCATAGAATAGTCTCTCCCTGTCTTACTCCATTTTGCTGTCCCCCTGCCCCTGATCAATTGAGTGAGGACTTTTTCATTTTTTCCCCTGTCTCAACCAGGGCTTTACTCCTAACTTTTATTAGTTTGCTTCCCACATCCTCTCAAAATCATTTTTCTTCACAGTAGACATCTCACATTCACTTTTCACACTTCTACAATATTCTTATTCCCATTCTAACTTTATTAAACTTCATTCAGCTATTGCTGCTTTTGACCCTGCTGTGGTTTTTCTGCAATTTTGTTCCATTGATCCAACACCTTTTCAATTTTGCTCAAGCCTCATAGCATACTCTTCCCTTTTCTTATCCCATTGTTCCCATCACCGTTCCATGTTTTACTTATGTTTTAAATTTTGTTCTTCCCCTTTCGTCACTTCAGTTTTATCCCTATGTTTATCAATTCTCCTCCTTCTTACCACTGAGTATCATTTTCCCCTCTTTTAGTCTTCTTATATTCCCTTTATCTTATATTCCTCTCATATCCCTCATACCTTATACTATTGGTAATCTCTCTTCACCTTTATTAATCTTTGCTCAATTGCAGTTGAGATTGCCGATGTGGTAGCTGAATTCATTCTGCTTGCGTAGGTTTGATTGTTTGGTAACATTGCTTTGTTAACCAATACCTGTACAACAGTATACAAGACATGGTGGGAATTGAGACTACCAGTAGGCCCGTTGGAGGGGAGAACCCACCAACAAAGAAACCATCAATAAGAAAAATCCAAGTACAACAAGAGAGCCCACAAAAATGGAAGAAAGGGCAGCCCTAGAACATCCAGACAAGAAGATCAATGAGACCCCCACCACTGAGTCCCACAGAAACCCTACCACAGAATCTTACCCTATAAAGATGAGCAGACAAAGCAGAGCACCCTGAGATGCAGAAACAAACAAAAAGGGTCATCTAAAGTGGGGAGGCAAAGAACCTCCAATCAAAAGGAATAGAAGAATCCCCAGTAAAAGATCTAAAAGAAATTGAGGCAAGAAATCTATCAGACATAGAATTAAAAAAAAAAGTGGTTGTAAGGATGCTCAAGGAACTCAGTAACAACTATAAGGAACTGAATGGGAACTACAACAGTATGAAAAATGAAATGTAAATTATAAATAAGAACATGGAAGAAATGAAGAACACAATATCTGAAATAAAAAATACACTAAAATGATTTAAAATCAGGCTGGATGAACCAGAGGACTGAATTAGTGAGCTGGAAGACAAGGTGGAAAGAAATACCCAGGTAGAGCAGCAACATTAAAAAAGATTAAAAAAGTATGAAGATAGCTTT
Organism: Desmodus rotundus; assembly: GCF_022682495.2. Lineage (NCBI taxonomy): Eukaryota > Metazoa > Chordata > Mammalia > Chiroptera > Phyllostomidae > Desmodus > Desmodus rotundus. Next base: position 75,849,671 of record NC_071391.1, on the reverse strand, counting down.
AAGGGAATTGCAAGACAACATGAAACACAACAACATTCGAATACTAGAAGGAGAAGAAAAGGAGCAAGGGATAGAAAACCTGTTCGAAAAAATAATGACAGAAAATTTCCCCAACCTGGAGAGGGGAAAAAACACACAAATTCAGGAAGCACAGAGGGTCCCAATGAAGTTGAACCCAAAAAGTCCATTGCAAGGCACATGATAATTAAAATGCCAAATTTTAAAGACAAAGAGAGAATCTTAAAACCAGGAAGGGAAAAACAGATAGTAACCTACAAGGGAGCTCTGATAAAGCTAGCAGCTGATTTCTGAATAGAAACACTAAAGGACAGAAGGGAATATCAAGAAAAATTCCAAGTAATGAAAAGCAAAGGCCTGCAACCAAGACTGCTCTCCCCAGCAAGGCTGTCATTTAAAATGGAAGGCCAAATAAGGAGTTTCCCAGACAAAATAAGGTTCAAAGAATACACCTCCACCAAATCAGCATTGCAAGACATGTGCAAGGGACTGATTTAAGAAGAAGGAAAATAGTGGGAGAGAGGAACACAGGTATGAAGGGGGAAAATGGCAATGGATGAGTACCTATCAATAATGACCTTAATTTAAATGGCTTAAATGCTCCAATCAAAAGACATAAAGTAGCTGAATGAATAGGAAAATATGACCACATATATGCCACCTACAAGAGACTCACCTCAGAACAAAAGGCTTACACAAACTGAAAGTGAAGAGTTAGAAAAAATATTCTAAGAAAACAGACAGGAAAAAAAAGCCAGGGTAGCAATACTTATATCAGACAAATAGATTTCAAAACTAAGCCCACAAGAAGAGTCAAAAAATTTAATTTAATAATTCTAAAGAGAAGAGTCCACCAGGAATCTATAAACATTGTAAACATATATGTACCCAATACAGGTGCACCCAAATATATAAGGGAAATCTTGGAGGACTTCAAGAAAGATATGGACAGCAACACACTCATAGTAGGGGATTTTAACACCCCACTGTCAACAGTGGACAGATCTTCTGAACAAAGAATGAACAAGGACATTGTGGCACTGGACAACCCACTACGTCAAAAGGGCTTAACTGATATACACAGAACATTTTGCCCCAAAGAAACAAAATATACTTTCTTTTCAAATGTACATGGAATATTTTCAAAGATAGACCACATGATAGGACACAATAAATTCAAGAAAATTGAAATCATATCAAGCGTTTTCTTGGACTATAATGGCTTGAAACTAGAAACCAACCTCAAAGAAAAAACTCAAAAACATTCAAATACATAGAGACTGAATAGCATGTTATTAAACAATGAATGGGTAAACAATGAGGTCAAGGAAGAAATCAAAAAGTTTCTGGAAACAAATGAATATGATGAACACATGACAACCCAAAAAGTATGGAACACAGTGAAGACAGTCCTAGAGGGAAGTTCATAGCAATACAGGCCTACCTACAAAGGACAGAAAATTTTCAAGTAAACGACCTAACTCTACATCTAGAAAAAGTAGAAGAACAACGAACGAAGCCCCAAGAGAGTAAAAAGAAATAATCAAGATCAGAGCAGAATTAAATGACATAGAGACTAAAAGAACAATTTGAAGGATAAATAAATCCAGGAGATGGTTCTTTGAAAATATAAACGAAATTGAGAAGGCTTTAACTAGACTCATCAAAAGAAAAAAGAAAAAGAGAAATGACCTAAATAAATAAAATTAATAATGAAAGAGACAAAATTATTGCTGATACCACAGAAACACAAAGGATCATAAGTAATTACTATGAACAACTATATGCCAAGAAATTTGAGAACCTGGGCAAAATAGACAAATTTCTAGAAACACAATCCTCCAAAACTGAGGCAAGAAGAAGCAGAAAGACCAATATTGGCTAGTGAAATTGAAGCAGTAATCAAAAAACTCCCAGCACACAAAATCCCAGGGCCAGATGGAATCACAAGAAAATTTTACCAAACATTTACAGGAAAGCTAACCCCAATTCTTCTCAAACTATTACAAAAAATCCAAGAAGAGAGAAGACTTTGAAACAGTTTTTAAAAGGCCAGTATTATACTAATTCGAAAACCAGATAAAGACATAACAAAGAAAGAAAAGTTCAGGCCAATATCACTGATGAACATAGATGCAAAAATCCTCAACAAAGTATTGGCAAAACGCACCCAGCAATATATTAAAAAGATCATACACCATGATCAAGTGGGATTCATCGCAAGGATGCAAGGATGGTACAATGTTCACAAATCAATAAATGTAATACATCACATAAACAATACAACAAACGAAAAACACATAATCACATCAATAGGTGCTGAAAAAGGATTTGATAAGGTACAGCAGCCATTTATGATAAAAATGCTAAGCAAAATTGGAATAAAGGGAGCATAGCTCAACATAATAAAGGAAATATATGAGAAACCTAGAGTCAACATCATTTTTAATGGGAACAAACTAAAAGCTTTCCCTCTAGGATCAGGCACAAGACAAAGGTGTCCATTTTCATCACTTCTGTTCTACATAGTATTGGCAGTTATGGCCTCTACAATCAGACAAGAAAAATAAATATAAGCCATCCACATTTGAAAGGAGGAAGTAAAGCTGTCACTGTTTGCAGATGACATGATAGTGTACTACTAGAAAACCCTACAGACTCCACCAATAAACTACTGGACTGAATAAATAAGTGGGGAAAAGCAGCGGGATACAAAGTCAGCATTCACATACCGAAGGCATTTTTGTACACCAGCAATGAAATATCAGAAACAGAAATCAGGAATAAAATCCCATTTACTATAGCAACAAGAAAAATAAAATACTCAGGAATTACCCCCTTAACCAAGGGGGTAAAAGAACTATACTCAGAAAACTACACAATATTGAAAAAAGAAATTAAGGAACACACAAACAAATAGAAGCATGTACCATGCTCATGGATTGGAAGAATTAACATTAAAATGTCTATGCCACCCAAAGGAATTTATAGATTCAAGGCAATGATTATCAAAATACCAGTGACATATTTCACAGATATAGAACAAATATTTCAAAAAGATATGGAACCATCAAAGAACCCAAATAGCCTCAGCAACTTTAAGAAAAAAGAACAAAGTAGGAGGGATCTCAATACCTGATATCAAAGTATACTACAAGGCCACTGTAATCTAGACAGCCCGGTACTGGCATAAGAACAGACACATAGATCAATGGAAAAGAATAGAGAGCCTAGAAATAAACCCAAGTCTCTATGGCCAATTAATTTTTGACAAAGGGGGAAAAAACATAAAATGGAGTAAAAATAGACTCTAAGAAATGGTGTTGGGTGATCTTGACAGCTACATGCAAAAAAAAAAAAAAATGAAACTCAAACACCAACTTACACCATATACAAAAATAAACCCAAGATGAATAAAAGACCTAAATATAAGTCACAACACCATAAAAGTCCTAGTGGAGAACATAGGCAGGAAAATCTCAGATATTCCACACAGCAATATTTTCATCAATATATACCCTACAGCAAGGGACCTAAAGGAAAGAATAAACAAATGGGACTTCATCAAAATAAAAAGCTTCTGCATAGCTAAAGAAAACATCAGCAAAATTAAAAGGGAACCTATAGTGTGGGAAAATATATTTGCAAATGATACCTTGGACAAGGGTTTGATCTCCAAAATATATAAAGAACTCACACACCTCCACTCTAGGAAGACAAACAACCCAATTAAAAAATGGGGAAAGGACCTGAACAGACATTTCTCCAAGGAGGACATACAGAGGATCCAGAGATATATGAAAGGATGATCAGCATCACCAGCCTTGAGAGAGATGCAAATTAAAACTACAATGAGATACTACTTCACACTGGTCAGAATGACCAAATCAACCAACCACAAGTGTTGGTGAGGTTATGGAGAAAAGGGAACCCTAGTATACTGTTTGTGGGATGCAGACTGGTACAGCCACTGTGGAAAACAATATGGAATTTCCTCAGAAAACTAAAAATGGAACTGCCTTTTGAACCAGCAATTCCACTACTGGGACTATACCCTAAGAATCCTGAACCACCAATTCAAAAGAACTTATGCACCCCAATGTTCATAGCAGCACAATTTACAACAGCCAAGTGCTGGAGGCAACCTAAGTGCCCATCTGTAAATGAATGGATCAAAAAACTATGGTACATTTACACAATGGAATACTATGCAGCAGAAAGAAGGAAGGAACCCCTATCCTTTGCAACAGCATGGATGGATTTGTAGAGCATTTTGCTAAGTGAAACAAGACTGGCAGAGAAAGACAAATACCGTATGATCTCACCTACAAGTGGAACCTAATCAACAAAACAAACAAGCAAGCAAAATATAACCAGAGACATTGAAATAAAGAACAAACTGACAGTGACCAGAGGGGAGGTGGGAGGGGTTAATGGGGGAAAAAAGGGAAAGGGTTGTCAGGAAAATGTATAAAGGACACATAGACAAAGACAAAGGGGGTTAGGATCAAGAGTGGGACATGGGGATGACTGGGGTGGGAGGGAATGGTGGGGAGAAAATGGAGACAACTGTACTTGAACACCACAAAAAAATAAAGCCAAAGCCATGGCTGGAGTGGCTCAGGGGATTAAGTGACAGCCTGTGAACCAAAGGTCTCCAGTTAGATTCCCAGTCAGGGCACATGCCTGGGTTGCGGGCCAGATCTCCAGTAGGGGGCGGGATGAGAGGCAACCACACATTGATATTTCTCTCTCTCCCTTTCTCCCTCCCTTCCCCTATCTCTAAAAATAAATAAATAAAATCTTTTTAAAAATGAAAAAAAAAAATAAAGAAGTACAAATAGGTAGGTACAGAGTAGCCATGGGGGTGTAAAGAGCAGTATAGTAAATGGAGTAGCCAAAGAACTTATACCCATTACCAGTGGGCATGAACAATGGTGTGGGGATTGCCTGAGGAAGTGGACCTTGCTGGGTGGAGGGGAGCAAAGGTAGAAAATCAAGACAACTATAATAGCATAATCAATAAAATATAATAAAGAATAAAAGATTATTTCAAAAAACTGTGGTACATTTACAGAATGGAATACTACGCAGCAGAAAGAAAGAACTCCTGCCATTCTTGACAGCATGGATGGAACTGGAGAGCATTACTCTACGTGAAGCCAGGCAATGAAAGACAAATACCATATGATCTCATTAATAAGTGGAACCTGATCAACAAAACAAAGAAATGAGCAAAATAAAAACCAGAGACTTGGAAATAAACAACGACCTTACAATGGCCAGAAGTGAGGGTGAGGGCGATAACAGGGGAAAGACTGGGAAGGGGCAAGCACAAGCACAGGAACACGAATGGAGGCTCACAGGCATGGATAATGGAGGGTGTTGTCTGTGGGGTTGGGAGGGATGGGGTAGGGGGGATCAATGGGAAAAATGGTGAGACAATTATAACTGAACTAAAATAAACTTTTTAAAAAGTGTGCTCTATGATGTCCACACAACCACGGTATTGCCTAAAGATGCATTTCTCAGTATGTATTCCCATCTTTTAGCAACAGATGACTATATGTACATGTATATGAATATAATATATAATTATATTTAAAAATTCAATTCAATTAAAATTTACTCATTTTTTCTCATTTTGTTAACTGGACTTTAAACCAAGCATTTCAGTATGATTTATGTAGTTAGTTTCTTTTGCCACTTAATTTCTATTTGTGGCAAGTATGCCTGCTCTAAATTTTCTAACCATTGATTGTTAAAGTACAATAAAAATATTTGGTTATTTCAGTTTACCAAAATTATGTTACTTTCATTTAAATTCTCTCACAACTTTAAACATTTTAAAATTATTTATTTCTTCTGGTTATACAATAGATTCATTTTATTTGATTATCTCAAAATTTACTTTAAATATCATTAGAATCGCAACAATTTTACACATTAATTTGGTAGTATATTTTTATTGTACTTAGTTTTTTGAAACATTACAAATAAGCCTATCCAATTAAAAAACTTATCTCTATAATACTTACGTGCATATATAAGCTTAAAAATACACAGGAATCCAAGACAAATAGAAACATACATTACACAATTTATCTTATGAAATGTATTCATAATTGTATTATTCATTATAGCCCAAAAGTGGAAACAACCCAAATGTGTGCCCACGAACTGATGAATAGAAATGTAAAATGTGGGTTAGTCATATAATGGAATATTATTTGGCAAAAATAGTAATCTTAATACAACGTGTATGTTAGAATGTATTATGGTAAGTAAAGGAAGAATTTCCCCAAGACTGCATATTGTGATTTTATTTATTTGTAATTTCGAGAAAAGGAAAATCTTTTGTGATGGAAATTAAATTCCTGATTGCTTTCATCTGGGAATATTGCAGGGGGTGAAGAATGACTCGAGTTAAGTGCTCCTTTTTGATGCAATGAAAATATTCTACAAATGATATGGTTATGGTTCTTAACCTCGAAAACATAGTAAAACATTGAAGTATACACTGTAAATGGATAAGTTGCATGGTATGTGAATTATATTTCAATGAAGTTGTTAAACATCCACAGAATGTTTAGCGTATCTCTCCATAGTCATTCTAACTCTGCTTCTCTGCAAAGGTAATCACTATCTTTAATTGGCTGTTCGTTATTTCCTTGTATGTCTTTATACATAGTACAAAGTATTATTGCCTCTTTTGAAGCTTTACTAAAATGTTATATTACATATGTTCTTCTAAAATTTTATTTTTGTGTCCTCAGTGTTATATTAGTAAAACTTATCTATGTTGACCTATAAAGTTAAAATTCATTTATTTCATTGATTATCTAAAGAAACTATAATTAATGTATCCATTCAACTCTGGGTGAACATATCGATCATTTCTATTTTTTTCTATTACAGACTGTGTTGTACAAAAAGCTAATAAAATATTGGGAAAAAGTGGGAAGGATACTAGAGTTTGAAAATATATACCTTGTTTTCAAAAAGTAAGCAATGACAAAATATAGATCTTGCATTTTTAATAAGTAAGCTACTTAAGGCTTCTTTTGAGACACCATGATTTTCCTGTCCATGCAGAGTAAATATAAAAAGACACAGTGCTGCTTACTGAGCCAGGGCCTTGGTCCTGCTAAGCAGTTGTCTTTGCATCTGATTTGTGATGATTTTCAGGATGCTGGAGTCAATGCTGACATCTTGGTCCTCAAAAGGAGAAGAGAGATGTCATTCAAAAGCTAATCCCAGGCTTTTCTACACATGAAGTCTGTTTAGAAAATGTCCAGCCATCATTAACATAATAAGAACAGTTTGCATGATGTCAGTGTAACCTGGCAGCCAAGGAGAGTGGACTGGAATGTGAATGTGTGAACAATGACAACTTCACTGTACTAGTTATTTGGGGTGATTGATGCCATTGAATGAGCATGTGTACTGTGTGGTCCTCTCATTCAAAATGACTGAGGGAGGAGGGCAAGAAATCTGCATCAAATTTTGCATTAAGCTTGAACATTCCTCTGTGGATTCAGAAGCATTTCAGGGATGATGCAATGAGTGAAGCACAAGTAAAAGTGTGGCACAAATGCTTCAAAGATGGTTGAGAATCTGTTGAAAGTGATCCACATTCTAGGAGGCCTGAAACAAGCAGAACATCTGAGAATGTTGAACGTGTATGAGCTGCTATTAACAAAGATCAGCGACTGAAAATGCAATAACTAGAAGCTGATCTGGGGATTTCAAAAGCTGTGTCTGAGATTTTGACGAAGGATCTTGGCATGAAACATGTGGCAAAATTTATTCTGATGCTTCTGCTACCAGAACAGAAGGAACATTGTGCTTCAGCTGCTAATGACTTGATTCAAACTGCTACCAATGAACTAGATCTCCTCAAGAAGGTCATAACTGGGGATGAATCATGGGTCTGTGGCTATGATCTGGAAACAAAGGCCCAGTTATCCCAATGGGAGGCGAGGGAAAGCAAAATCGCAGCAAAATCAAGACCATGTTTACTGTGTTTTATAATTGGGAAGGTGTTGTCCATCATAAGTACACCCCTCCAGGCAAAACTACGAATAAGGAGTACTACTTCAATGTTCTTGATAAGTTGAGAGATGAAATAAAATTAAAAACGGCTGCAGCTATGGGCAACTGGTGATTGGCAGCTTCATTGTGCAGAGCTTTTGGCAAAACATCAAGTCACCCAGGTTACTCAGCCCTGCTGCAGCCCAGATTGGGTACTGCTCTGTGACTTCTGACTTTTCCAAAACTAAAATCACCTTTGAAAGGGAAGAGATTTCAGACCATTGATGAGATTCAGGAAAATACAATGGGCAGCTGATGGCAATTCCAACAAAGGATTGTGCAGTGTTTTGAACAGTAAAAGACACGCTGGGAGAACTGTGTGAGGCCCCAAGTCACCTACTTTGTAGGGGACTGAGGCATCATTGTCCTACGTACAATGTTTCTTGTATTTTGAATCTTCTTCAGTAAACGTCTCTATTTTTCATAGTGCATGGCTGGATACTTTCCAGACAGGTATTTGTATATGTATTTCCTTTCCTTATGAGATGGTTACCCACTATGGTTTAGAGAACATCTTAGCATTTGCCATTACAACTTAATTTTTACTATATATTTTTTCACTTACATTAGAATTACATTGTGATGTGTTTACCAATTTTTGGTAAAATATACAAACAGAAATGCATAAGGAAATCTAAATCATCGTCTTTATTGTTCTACCAGATGTCATCACTTACCTATGTACCACAATAAGAATAGGAAAGAAAAAGAGGTGATGTAAATATTATTTTATTTTTTCCTTTCTAACTACCAAAAAATGACTATTTCAAACCCATGCCTTTCCTGTTAGTGCTTAAAAATTTTTTTCCTTCTCTCTCTAGCAGTGAGCTTCTCTTAAAATACCTTTCTTTCCTTCCTTATCATTAGTTCAATAATATACCTACTAATTTCTCTGCCTACTGACATATGTTTTTATATTAATTTGAAATCTTTTCCAGTTTTGTAGAGTTAATTTTTTTCCTTTGATCTATACTACATCTTATAGAATTTTCCCAAGGTCACAATGAAAATCTAGAAGCCATACACATGCAAAGTGTTATTATGATATTATAGTTATGTGATGAAACCAAAAGATTTTTTCTTATGTGTACAGAGACACAACTGAATTGACATCTACATATCACTGGGTCTTGATTACAGAACCATCAACGTTTCCCTTTATGCTAATTTTGCCAAGTGTTTATTAAACTTAGCAGAGTTCCTTCTGTTTTATTCATTTACCATTTTTATAACTATAAAACTTTAAATACATCTTAGTATTTAAAAAAAATAATTAAAAAACAATGCCTTAAATATATTAAAGCAACATAAATGAGAAATAAATCTAGGTCACTAATTTTAGTTTATATAGAATTAACATGGCTTAAGGGCATTATATGCTTGTTAATATACTCTGTTTTTAGCAGCTCAAAAAACTTTACAATACTTGGCGATTCTATACAAAACCTTGTGACAAGTTAAAAGTTCAACCTGAACCACTCAAAAAAAAAACACTGTAATAATAACAAATAGTAAATTTAACAAATAGTAAAAAATAGTAACAAATGAAATTTCATTATCTTTGTATTTTTATCATAATTTCTATGAGGTTGTATTTATAGCACATCTAATTATCATGTGAGTCTGTTTTGGTAAGTTTCTCATGTTTTGGTAAGGTTTCCAATTTTGGGACTGCTGTCCAAATGCACTTTACACTGATGCATAGACAGTGTAACAGTCCTTATATAACCAAGTAAATAAACACACATTTATTATGATGTGCTTTTTTGCAGATTAATTAAAATACAAAAACTATAATAACTGCATATGGTGGCAATATAGATGTTATTGCTCTTTTTTGAAAACTTTTCCATAGTCTCCAATTTTTCCATGAAATTTTATTGTTTTAAGGTAATAAAATTCACTTAACTGTACTATCTTTTCTCTTTTTTGAATTCTTGCTAGGGATGACTATGCTCACCATAACCAATTATGAGTATATCGCACACACATCAACACACACTCTTACACACCATTCTGAAATTTAAAAACATTTTTATCTTTACTACATTTTTAATACAAGCTTTTCTGCCCTGAATTTGTCAGTATTTTTCATTAGGATGTAATTTTTAAAGTTGACTGAATTTATTGTGGTGGCACTGGTTAACAAGATTAATAGGTTTCAGGTGTACAGTTCTATAATGCATCATCTGTGTATTCCATTGCGTGCTCACCACCCAAAGACACATCTCTTCTGTCACCATATATTTGACCCCTTTTACCTCTTCTACCTCCTCCAATATCCCTTTTCCTCTGGTAACCGCTGTACTGTTGTCTGTGTCCATGAGATTTATTTGTCTTTCTCGTTTATTTGTTGCTTTCTGTTTGATATCTCACATCGATGAAATGACATGGTTCTTGACTTGCTCTGTCTGACTTATTTTGTTTAGTGTGATGTTCTTGAGATCTACGCATGTTGAAGCAAATGACAGTATTTTATATTTTCTTATGGTTGAGTATTGTTCTATTGTATATTTATACCACATCTTCTTTAACCAATTATTCATCAGAGGACATTTTGGTTATTTCCAGTAATGTTGCAATGAACATAGGTGATACATATATCTTTACAAGTAAATGTTTTCAAATTTTTCAAGTAGATACCCAAAGAAGGATTGCTAGGTCATATGGTAGCTCTATTCTTAACATTTGGGAGAACTGCTATACTGTTTTTCACAGTGGCTGTATGAATATAAATTTACACTAGAGGTATATGTTTTTGTCTCTACAATCTTTCCAACACTATTTATTTTTTATCTTTTTTATTGAATTTGTTGGGGTTACACTGGTTAATACAATTATAAAAGCTTAAGGTGTACAATTCTATAATATATCATCTGCACATCATATTGTGTTTTCATCAAGCCAAGTCATGCTCTTATCATAGGTAGTTAGCCAATTATTAGTAAAGAAAGAATGCAAGGAAACCAGACATTGTTGAGCCTAATTGTCTGGGGAGCATGAGCCTGTTTGCTTAGCTGTGAAGCTACGGCTTCACACACTCCAGAGGATCACAGCGTTGCTTCACTAACTCCTCCCATGCAGTAGTTAGCACTCCTCCCTTCTCCTGTCCAGTAACTGATTGTTGAGGTGGAGCAGGGGGAAGTAAACACATGTGCAATAAAAGTCATAATGGCACAGGGGGAGATAGATGCTTGGCCATAGAGGCTTGTCAGCCTAACCTGAGAAATGGATCAGTTGGCTAGCAGATGGACCCATTAGAAGCCCATGAAAGCTTGGAAAGTTGCTTGGTTATTTTGAAAAACCTCCTAGTCCATTCCAATCCCGGAAAACAAAGAAGAGCTCTCTCTCTCTCTCTCTCTTCCCCAGGGAACACATGCTGGGCTGTCTTTGTGTTTGTGTGTGTGTTCTCCATGTGGGTCTAACAGGCATGTGGACTTCAAATGCAGGATCATGCATGGGCCTGGGTAGAGCACACCACCCTGGAGAGCACCAAGCCACCCAAATGGGGACTGAGACCATTTAGCAGCTGCCTGTGGGCTCCAAGGAACTAAGCTTTAATATGAAACAGAATCTTTGGACATTGGGAGAATTCTTGGGAGAAGTGTCTGTTCAGGTCCTCTGCCTTTTTTTAAATGGGATTGTTTTGTTGTTGTCATTATTGTTGTTGTTGAGTGGTATGAGTTCTTTGTATATTGGATATTGGCCCCTTACTAAAGGTATTGTTTGCAAATATCTTCTTTCATTTGGCTGGTTGCCTTTTTGTTTTGTTAATAGTTTCTTTTGTTGTGCAAAACCTTTTAATTTTATATATTCCAATGCATTTATTTTTGCTTTTACTTCCCTTGTCTTTGGGGTCAAATTCATAAAATCCTTTCTAAGACCAAGGTCCATCTGTTTTAGTACCTATGTTTTCTTCTATGCATTTTATTGTTTCAGGTCTTGCATTTAAGTCATTGTGTTCCTATATACTGACAATGAAATTTTAGAAAAAGAAATACAAACTATTTATATCTACAATTGCAACAAAATAATAAAATACCTAGGAATAATCTTAACAAAGAATGTGAAGGACCTATACACTGAAAACTATAAGACATTTCTAAAGTAAACTGAAGAAGACACAAAGAAATCAAAAGATATTCTGTGTTCAAGGATTACAAGAATCAACATAGTTAAAATGACCATGTTACCCAAAGGGATATACAGTTTTAATGCAATCCTCATCAAATCCCAATGGTATTTTTAAAGAAATAGAAGGAAAAAAAATATTTGTAATGACCTACAAAGGACACCAAATATCTAAGGCAATCCTGAGGAAAAAAAAATAAATAAAACCAGAGGTATTATTCTCCCTGACTTCAAATTATACTACAAAGTGACAATAATCAGAATAGCATGGTATTGACAGAAAAACAGACACATGGACCAATGGAAGAGAATTGAGAGACCATAAATAATCCAAAATATATATGTGCAAATAACTTTTAAGAACAGAGCCAAAAACATACAATTGAGAAAGAAAGCCTTTTGTGTAAACGGTATTGAGAAAATTGGAAAGCTACAGGCAAAAGCATGAAACTACACTACACTGCTATTTGTCACTGTACACAAAAATTAACTCAAAATGGATTAGAGGATGTCATTTTTTAAATTTATCAAATCACACAGTAAATGGTTTTTCACAGGACAACTTGGGCAGAGGTAAGAGATTTAGTGTGGTCACTATATCTAAGTAAAGAAAGAAAGGACAGACACTTATCACCCAATGGATGGATTTAATTTCCTGACTTCTGAAAGTATCATTGAAAAGCAGAAAGGAACAAAATCCTGTTGCCAGACATGCTATTAAGTTGCCAGGCACACAGCTATGAGACACGCAATCTCAATTGTTTTTTAAAGGAAAATACTGTTCAAATAATGATTATGTACTTTGCATTCATCCTCATACAGGAAAAAAGACTTATCATGACTCATTTATTTTTTTGGAAAAACATATCAACATTTTGATTTATGTTAACCTGAGGTAAAATAATTATATTTGCAATACAAAAAAGCTGAAGCACAGAGTTTTCCACCAAACAGTTTAACTAATTTTTTCCAGAGAATGTATTAATAGTCTATCAGATCAATTCTGCTCCCACAATGGCAGCACAAATCCTTGTGGTCTTAACTTGTTAAAAGTGCATTTTGTTGTCTGCAAGGTAGCTGTGGCCTTTGAAAATCCAGGGCAACATTCATGTATTTATTTTCTCATTAATCTTAACGTTTAACACATCTCACCCACAAAAGCAAATAGGAAATTCTGATGTCGAATTTCCCAGACCTGTCTTCTCTTTAATACTACATATTATTCACATAACTAAAATAATGTTTCAAATTTACTTAAATTGACCTTTTAGCTCCATGCCTCCTTAGCTAAAATCAGCCCATTTCTGCCAATATGTACTATATTTTATCAAAATATAGTGTTTTGTATGTATAAAAAACACGGTATTATTTTCCTCCCTCTGCAAGTTCCCAACTTAATTTTCTCCCATGTGTCAGGTTAATTAGGTAGTTTACATGGATAGTCTCCTGGAGTCTGTGTCTTCCTCATCCCCTTCTTCTCTCTCATTGTTTCAAAGAAAGTGCTCTTCTCCCCACACCTCAAACCAATATCATGGAAAATGGCTCTGAAATACTACATGTCTAAGAAAACCTATGGCATGCAATTGTGCAGAGCTGTTTTGTCTTTTTCTAAGAACAATCTTATCTTACATAATATTGAGCTGTGGAAAGACCAGGATCATGCTGAATATAATTATAAAGTTGATATTTATTTAATTTTCCATTACATACAACTAAGGTAAAATACTATATACATACTTCTATATAAAATAAAGGACAATATGCTTTTCTTTAATTTCTCCTTTACTTTTCCCAAAGTTGTGGACTGAGCCATGAATAATGAGCCTTTAGCATAAAAAGGCTGACATTTGAGGACATCTTAGACAAAAATAATATGTTTTCAAAACCTTCATTATTCTTGTTAAATTGCCGAAAAGTATAAAGAGGGTGGGAAATAGACAGAGACAAAGATAAGGAAGAAGGAAAGCTCCGTCACTAGCAGAAAATTGCCAGACTAGCTTTATTTCCTCAGCCAGAGGCTCTGCTTCCTTTCACAAGTGAAAAACGTTGGGATGACAAGCCAAGTGCCCCAGTGGGATTTTGGAAGAAGATGGCAAACCCCGGAAGGATCTGGATCTTTATTAATGCATTGTGCTCCATTTGTAATTCTTCTCTGATTTCTTCAATGGGCCAAATTTGACTGAAGTTGCCTTATTTGCATGGAAAGAGCATCATGGACTACTGGCCTCATTAAGAAGGCTTTGGGGGACTTAGTTTCTATAGAAAATCAGGACTGGTTCTTATGAGCTGAGGTCTCTCTGAAGTGAAAATTGGGTGCTGCATTTTTAAGGGCTAATCAAATGACTCATGGAGGAAGAGCAAGGACAGGATTCCACATATATGTATGAACACAGCCACATATTTCTGACAACATTAGAGTATAAGGAATAGGTCAGCAGAAAATAAATGAAAAGGGGAAAAATGAAAAGGCCATTCTTGTGGGACTCCTGAATCACAATGGAAATGAGCGACACCACCCACCATACTTATGACTTTTGGCAACTTATTGTTTCTAGCAGATCAGGTGTTTTATGCTGTGTGAGTGGGCAAGGGCATAATCAGGGACTTGTTGGAGGACAAGCTAAATCTGGAGGAGAGGATGGGGAGATGAAAATGGTACAGTAACAGAGTTGGCTTGACCTCTGATTAACACTATCATTTGGAAAAAAGCACCGGGCCAGCCAAATTTTATCAACTACAATGTGCCAGAGAGTCATGTCCTATCAGTAGCCTAGAATTCTCTCCAACTAAATTTAGATGCATTCTTCTAAAGTTAGGATAAAGTTACCATTGTATTACCACTGTATCACAGGGTCTAATCTCTAGTTATCATATTCTGTCAACTCTACTCTCAGACAATTAACTAGCCCAAATTAACCAAGCATCCCTTACTCTCAGACCCTACTTCCTACTTCTAAGACCCTAAAGGTAAGCTGTTCCCATGTTATCCTTGCTTTTGTGATGTGGCTTTACATCAGGGGTATCAAACTCATTTTCAACAGGGGCCACATTTGTGTCTCGGTTGCCTTCAAAGGGCCAAATGTAATTTTAGGACTGTATAAATATAACTACTCCTTAAGTAGGGGCAAGGAGCTCGGCGCTACCACCAGGTAGAAACAAGGTGCAAGGCCAGATAAAACGAGGTGGAGGGCTGGATTGCACCCGTGGACCTTGTGTTTGCCACCTGTGCTCTACAGGCTATTTCTCAACATCTATTTTCTGTCTGGTATATTTTCCTTTTGCAAATCTTGGATATATCCTGAAGGCCTAATCTTGTCAAAGTACTTTCAGCTGATCTAATAAGTAAATCTATATGAGACAGATTAATAAGAGGAAGACAACCATATTTCTTTACATATGCAATTATGAGAAACCTATCCACACTCATGAGAGAGAGGTTCAGAGACAGAAAGGGAAGATGAGGTATACAGAATATTCTGAACTAAGGATGATGTAAGGTGCCTGAGGGCTTCAGAGGGGAGAAAGGTTATTGTAGGACAATAAGATTGGATATTTAGTAGTTAGTAGTTTGTCCTTCTCTGTAATTAGGTCATGAAAGTTATTTCTGTTAAGTTTTATTATAGGCAAGTCCCCTAACTTAAATTCTTTAAGGGAGAGGTAACAGTTTCCTGTGAGTCTGCAGGGTCTTGAGTGCCTTCAGCTCAAAATAATTCACATGCCAAATTGGCACATTTTGGCGAGGTCTTTTCTGAACTCCTATAACACACAAGATTGTATGAGAAAGGTTTTCTAGTGAGGATAAAGATAACAGATCGCCTTTGGTGGCACAGCAGTAATGGCAACATTATAATGAAGCTAACTGCCAATGATATTAAGACTCTATTGGTGCAGGTGTAATCGCAAGAATATCACATCAAATGGTTTACAATTAACAGGTTCCACACTGAGTACAGATGCCAGAAAGAGATGAACTATACTTGCTATGGGACTTAAAAGGAGGAACACAATCAACAATTTAATCTAAGCCTTTCCTTCTCAAAACTTGTCAATGTTTGTCACTCAAGAAAAAAAAATAATTGCAAGTGTCATGATACCTACTACTGAGTGCAAGGACTTCTGCTAATTTCTGCCCCTGAAAAGGGAGTACCTTGTTGGAAAGAAGTCATGCATCTCTGGTAGGAGCTGGGATTTGTACCCTAGGTTTACTTCTAACATAAAGGAATAAAATTTGCAACCCCCAAATAGATCTCTGGCATAAGGATATTTTAGGCTAATTATTTTTATGAAATTGCAGGCAAATAAAAACTTTAAAATTGAGAAGTTATCTTTTTGTGAGACATCTACTTGTACAAGAGAAATCTCCATTGGTAAGGTGTGTCCCTAGCTGTACAAAGAAGAGAAGGTTAACCTTACTTCTTGAAACTTTATAAATATTGAAGATAATAACTTAAATCTATAAAACAACCTTACCATTGTTTACTGGAATTTTCCTGATAATCTGTCATAACTCGCTCCCCACCCCAACATGTTTTTAGTCTTTATTTGAAGATTACATTTAACGAGACGGCTTCAGTATTTTGGGGGAGTTGCTCAATTTTCTACATTCTCATTGACATATTAAACTGTTGTGTGTGTTTTCCTGTTAATTGTTTTAGGCCAGTTTAATTATTAGGCCAGCCAAAAAACCTAGAAGGATAATAGAAGTTTGTTCCTCTTTCATGATAGTCTACTTCTTTCACAGCTTGAGACTGGGGAGGGAGGGCAGGGCTATAGGATAACATGTTGCATGAAGGCCACAGATAAGGTGACCATATCATTTTTGTGCCAAACTGGGATACTTTGAGAGTGAAAAGGCATGCTAAGCTAGGAAGACATCAGGGCAGTAGCTAAATCAGAACATGGTCATCAACTCGTACAGCAAATGGGAATGGGACCAAAACTGACTTAATGAGAACAAAAAGGAAGATATCTTTGGGTGACAAGGTTACCTAACAGCTTGCTACCAGTTCCGGTTGCGAGGCATAAATCTGTCAGGCACCTTTGGAGGCTGTGCAAGAGACTATTAATCCATATCCATCACTCATCGTTACATGGTAATAGAACTTTCAATTGAATCCATGTCAGCCCAGCTAAAGTTTGTATTTTTTTGTTTTCCCTACCAGTTGTCTTGCAGCTATCTTTGGCCAAATGATTAGATTTTGCCCATAGAGAAGTTAGTGAAATGTATGTGTTTCTGGACCCAGGGAAGGCTGCCCCAAGATATCTCATGATGATGTGTTGATTATTTCAAGTTAAAATCATTTCAGAAACAGCAGGAACAGGAGAGCCCTCTGATTCTCCTCTCTCTTTCTCTCTCTCTCTCTAAACACAGGAAATGAGTCCATGTGATAGGTGCCCTTCCTGCTTCTGAGGGCTGAGACAACCTCGTCACAGATTCATAAAGTCCTCAGTTGAAAAGCCTATATAAACAAACCTAGTAACACCTTCCCTAATTTCCTACTCAAGTCCAAACCTTGCCCAGATGCCTTTCTCATGAGCACTAACTTTCTTTGTCATGCCAATTTCTCATAATGATTTGTCTGTTTAAGGAGTATTAAAAGGTGCCTCGTTTGATTTCTTTGAGCCGCATTTTAGAATCTGGGCATCATATTGTGATCCCCCCATCTACATGTATTAAATTAATTATTCTTCTGATAATCTAGCCTTGTGCCAATTTTATTGTTTTATTATTAGTCCAGCCATAAGAACTAAAGGGTAGAGGGCAGGATTCGCTCCTTTCCCCAACTTATAATATGTATGTCTAGTTGCTGTACTTAAAATAAGTGAAATACACTCTCCTTTTTCCCTTCCTCTGTCCCTTCAGAATGAAATAAAGGCAAGTTGACACAAGCTGAATCTGTCACCTTAAACCATGACAAAATGGTATAAGCCTGGAACCCCAACACTCCAACATACCAGTCCTAGCACACTCTTGCTCAGTCTACTCAGAGAATTAATTGAGAGAGCAGTAAAATTCTATCTTGTTGAAGCCCTGATACATAAACTTGGTCCAGCAGCTGAAAGTGTATACTGACTACAGGGTGCCTTCACTTTGGTCCCTTTATTGCAAACAGGTAGAACTGTGACATAACTCCTTCCCTTCCATATTTATCAGGATAAATGAGAGGTGTTGGCCAATTCCAGTTCATTAGCCAGTGCAAAGTATACATTGTTAGAGGCTGCTCCATTCTGATAATTTTCTGAACTGTATTCTATGTTTTCCTAATCTGAAGAAAAATAATAATATAAAGGATCATTTGTGGCCATTCATAATTCAAGTTCAAAATTTAAGAACTGTTTCCTCAGTGACTTTGAGATTTAATTTATATTCCAGGGTTGAGTTTGAAGTGGGAAAATCACATAATTGTCACAACTTGAGTATCATCCCCAAGAGCTGAGATTCCAGTACATCAGGGACCAGGGACTCCAGTACCTTTCTTGCTCTCAAGGTCCCAAACAGGGGTGGGACCCTGATGAACTAGTCCACCTGTGATTTTTCCTTGACAAATGATGGTGTTTTTAGAAGAAAATCCTTTTAAACTTGGCCCTCTTACCACACAAATAAATGCCTGAGGTTAAAAATAAGAGACAGAATGTTGGGAGTTCCTTCAGAGAAGTCATAAGATTGTGTAAAGAACACTGGGCCAGGATTCAGATGACCATTGTTTCTGCTTTTATCCCATCTTCCTCACCATGTGACCCTGGGTCTTTGGGGTTGTTTAGCCCAGAGAGTACTTACGAAGAAGCTAGTAACCTGAGGTATTTTAAGTACTCCTGTAGATAACACATACATGCAATTTTTGTGAACTAGAATATCCCAAAAAAATTACAAAGCATGGAAATTACTGAAAGGCAGATTTGCTTATATGTATAGTAAACTATCTTTCTTACAATTAGACTTGTTCAGCGATAAGTTGTTCTACTTCAGAAGTTTTAAGAGTTCTGATATACAAAGTACCCAAAACAGAGGGCTACAGTAGGATCACCCTGGTATTTTTCTTAGAGTATACTTATCTGAAAAGGCTAATAATAAAAATACAACATTCAGCGAATTTATTTAAATGGGCTTATTGGGAATACCTGGCTTTCAGTATGTATTGGAATGTTCCTTGTAATTTTAAGACAATCATGCATTAGCAGACTAGAAACAAGTGTGACTGAATGCAGATATAGACATGCCTTCCTCCTGTGAGGCTGTCCAAGGAGATATACATGGAGAAAACATTGGCAAAGGCAAGCAAAGCACTTGCTGGTCCTCAAATCAAACTTGCTTCTGGAGAGAAAAGCAGAACCAAGGCCAGGTAGCCCTTAAAAATAGCTCTGTCTCCTTCCAGTAAAACCTGTCTGCGCACACAGGCTTACATTATTACCTTAAAAAAAGTGTCTATTTATCAGTTTAAAGTCTTCCCACACGGTGATGTAAGCTTGGGAAAGGCAGTGGTAACAAGAATGCAGCTGCCCTCTTCACTTCTCAGCAGGACACCAGGAGGTGGCTGTCATGGGGAGTTCCACAACTACACGAGACAAAAGAGGCCAGGATAAAGCTTCACGCAGATATACTGCATCAAATTTGCTCGGTGTAGCTCCCATTCTTCCCATAAGTTCTGATCTCATTTATGGGCCATTTCTGGTGACCGTGTTCGGTCTGTCAGTCTGTTCTCTCAGTCGACCATGACGTAGATTGCCTCAGTAGTGTATTATAGGAAGACACTCCACCATTTTGGCTTCATTTTCAAAGGGAAAACTGAAAAGTTGAGAGATGTTTCTGAAGGAACTTAACAGCCTATTAGTAAAATTTGATCATTGCTGACCTATCTCTCCCACTTGATCCCACTTGATAAATGAAGAAGGCCAAGCCAAGAGAGGGGAGCTCAAGCATGCTTCTTTGGCTTCTAATTATTTTTAGTCCAGTGATTAGAGAACCTGATAACCTTTTCTTTTCTATATATATTTTTTCTATTCTCACTAAGGACATGCTCACTTATATTAGAGAAAGGGAAAGAGGGGAAGAGAAACATTGATGTGACAGAGAAACATTAACTGGTTACCTCTCACAAGTGGCCTAACCAGGACCGAACCTATAACCTAGGCATGTGCCCTGACTGAGAATCTAACCCACAGCCCTTTCTATTAATGAGATGATGCTCTAACCAACTTAGCCACACCAACCAGGGTGCACCTGATGATATTTAAAGGGTGTTGAAGAGAGAAGGTCCAAGGTTTATCCAAGGCCTGAATTTTCAAATGATACAATGTATGTATGTATATATATATATATATATATATATATATATATATATATATATATATTTTCTTTCTAAGTACAAAAATTATTTAATGTAGTATGAAGGCTTTTGGCATTGAGAAAGTAAAGAGAGAATGTGCTAAAGTCAAGGTTTTCAAACTTTCAATCAAGCCAAACTTTGCACAGAAACAGCCCAGACACAACCAAGGTAAAAGAAAAAAATTCAGGAGTTGGGGAAAGCATCAGTCACAACACATAGAAATTGTGTTGTTGAACTCCAAAAAGAAGAGAGCCCTAAGTCCCAGATGGGAGCGTGTGTGTGGAAGCATGCAGGACAAGGTGAGAAATATTTCCAGGTGCCATGTCCCCAGCTGAAGAGGGGAGCCCATTCTTCTCCTAGCATAGACTCAGGAAGAGAACAAGGCACATTGGCTTCCTTCTCAAAATATATCAGAATCCATCTGTGAGGCTGTCTTTGATGAGTTGGACATTGTAGAATATTGAGACCACAGAAATTATTCCACTTAATATGATTTATTTAAGTTTGAAAATGCTTGGATGATTCTTATTATTATTGATTCTTTTCTTACTTCTGGATGTATGCTATACCATTCTTTATAAGATCTTAAAATCTTAGATTCCTAGAATACAACAAAAAAAAATCTACATTTACCCAAGTGCCTGCGTATTTAGGTTAAGTAGCTAGAAAATCAGAGAGTGACGCTCATGCCTGTGAAATTACTTAAAGCATTGTTTTCAACAAAATCACAATGCCTTGTATTTAATTGTTTCATCATACCCATTGTTTCTGCCTAGCCACATGGTATTTGCTGTAGTATTTTAAGCAGTTTCTGTTTGTGGATATATTTTTTTAATCTTGGAGGGATACTAAGATTTATTTTGATTTTTAAGCAATTAATTTTTAAGTAATCACAAGAGAAAAAGATCACTTGGACTTGTATAATTTTGGACTTTTTCTAAAATACTTGAGTTAGATTAAAACAATAGATAATGAATTAAGTGAAAAAGTAAATGAATAAATACTCCTAAATTGGGTGGAAACACCAGTATAAATATATGGCTTCACATAATAATTAGTAACTTTGAGAGAACAAGAAAGAAAAAAAAAAGGAAAATTAGCTCTCAGATTAAAACAAGATTGATAAAAGTATAATTGTATTGGAAACATAAATGTGAACTTCTGGCCCTTTTGGAGAAAAAGAAAGTTCCATCTGGGGAATGGATAATACACTCTGCTTTACTTATCCTGAATATCCGTGTTAAATATTGCTACATTCATCTGTTCAGGCATCTCAGCAACAAATCTCTATCTCCAAGATTTCTGTCTCTAACAGCCCTCCCCAGGAAAAGCGCTCAAGGATCCTTGCAAGGTGGCCGACTTCCTTGTTTTAGGGCAGGGGAAATCATTATAATGGAGGGACATCGTCGTTTTTAAATTTCCTCCTCTAAAGCATGAATATTTTCAAGGGTGTTCAGGGTAACTTGGAAAAAAGTAACAATATTAGGTTGCTAATCAACAAAGCGTTATTAACACACATGTATATACATGCACACAGACATAAACAATCAATAACAATAATTGTACAGTTATTCAAATTTAAATTTTCAAGGTATTAAATGCCAGGAATTCTATAAAGGTTTTCAAAGTAGATAGATGCAAAGTATGCTGAAAAACATTTCTGTCTGTGAACATTAGTAAGATTGCTAATTGCATGGGCCATTAAGAGGTAGGAAATGAGGGGAAATAAATTTCGGCTGTGTACGAGACTGTCTTATGTAAAAGGGCATACAATCAAAATGCTTACAGAGACGGGACAGTTGAAACAAACCAGTTGCCCACAGCAGTTTAAGCTCCTCCCATTGTTCCTGACCCTTAGTAAGAGTTAGCCCCCCAGAAAAAATTGAAATGTCAGAATCAGGGAGTGAAATTTCAGATAAAGTTCTTATTCTAGGATATGATATTAAGAAAATTGAGTCTGATTTATAAAACAGAAAATTTTGATGTTTGAAAGCTTATTTTTAAGTGACAGTGCATAGATGCTTACTTTCCATTCTTGCAATGTTCATCAAAATCTATATTTTAAAACACAGTGTCTAGCAAGAAATAGGCTTCTTTTGGTGTTGTAGGACCCTAACTTTGAGGATAACGTTAGACTTTCCATAGATGCTAACAACTGCTCCTCTTTGAATAACAACCAATAGATGTAAACTTCTATATCTGTGACCAAATAAACTAGAAACTTCTTTCTTTTTTAAATCCTCACCTGAGCATATGTTTATTAATTTTAGAGAGAGAAGAAGAGAGAGAGAGAGAGAGAGAAAGAGAGAAAGCAACATGGGAGAGAAACATTGATAGGTAGCCTCCCCTAGGTGCCCCAGGTAAGACTGTATCCATAACCTAGGTAAGTGCCCTGACTGGGATCAAACCCACAACCTCTCTGGTGTATGGAAAATGCTCTAACCAACTGAGCCATCTGGACAGGACATAAATTGGGAACATTGAATGAGTGGGTGTGTGTGGGTATTTTCTTTCTTTCCATCCATATATTAATCTATCTACAATTCAAAGCTTTCATCTATAGTGGACTCAAATACAATTCTAGGTCCTAACAAATATATATATCCTTCTTTCTACTGGTCTATAGAGACTGAAATTGTGAGAATGCACAGCACATTTATCCAAAAAGGAGAATCGAGGAGTTAAGCTCCCTTCCAAGAAGTAGTGAACACTCAGTCTGCTCACCACTCCAGAAGCATGGGACCAAAAAAAAAAAAGGAGCATTTATGAAGACAGAAAATGAGTTTGCTGTGCCTCCTGACATCAGTATCTTTCTGCTTTTTTAGGCTTATGGAAACAAATTGCAGAAGGGAGCTCTACTCTCATGAGGGTATCAATTTCCTAAATCACTGGTACATGTGGCCAAAGTAATGCTCTGGAAGCCTACAACAGGTTAATAATTCCTCACTTCGAGAGTTAGCAAAAAAAAAGAAAAGGTAAGAGAGAGACACAGAATGTGTGTGCATGTGAGAGAGAGGACAGAGACAGAGAAAGAGACAGAGAGAGATGTCTAGGAAAAATTATTTGTTAAGCTTGGGAAATAAGTACAACCTCTCCACAGAAACACACACACACACACATCCCTATATTTCTCCACTTTTTGTCTTTATTTAGATTCTTGGGTTTAGTAGCTAGGCATCAGTGTCATGGAAAAAGGATCAGTAAAACTCAGAAGCCATTTAGCATTTCTGTAAGGTTATTTTCCTGGTCTATTCTGGGTCTTCTCATATCCACTTAGAATCTCTATTGAGATACTGCTTTCAGAAATTCCCAGAATTTTTCAGGGTTAATATTTAATTAAGTCAACATGAAGGTCTCCCTAGATGAGTAAACTTCTCTGTTTTCCTATTGGTTTATACATGGTTCCCTCTGTCTTACACTAAAGAGTAACAGAAAAAGTATAGAACCTACCATGTATAAAAAGCATAGTACCACATACAAAAGGTATAATACTACTACGGTATAGTACCACCATGGTAAAATGCCTGAAATGTGGCAGCTATTAACCACCACTTACCATGTTTCTATGGATGAAGTCAGCATATTAATATGACTTACCGTTAGGAAATTAAAATGCAGTAACATAAATTTTCTCATTTCCAGACTTTGTTTAGCTGCAGCCAAGGCCCTTAAAACTAGCCTAAAACCTTTCTAAAGTAACTAACTAGAGTCAAAATTTGTCATCATCAGGTTTATTCTGTGCCATTTTCACTATAATTTTATAGATTTTCCAACATCTTCAAAGTTGGGATAAATCCAATCCCAAATATCTCATGCTACCTGCTAATCTAAAACAAATAAATTTTATTTTTTATTATTTAAAAAATATTTTTTAAAATAAAAATTATTATAGTGCTTCCTCATACTTCCGATTTAGAGGGGAAAAAAGATCCTGAGCCCCTATGGTAGATTTTGATTTAAGAACTCAGTCCTTTATCTCAGTAGAAAGAATCCTAAATTCCATGATAGATTTTAGTATAAATCTATAGAAGAATATTAGACATGGAGAGTGACAACAACAAAAAAATTAAACAACAGTATAATTAAATTGATTTTTAAAACATAGACACTTTAAAGTAGCTATTTTGTAGAATATCCTTCTTTGATATTTGTTTGATGCTTTTTCATTATTAGACTGGAGCCACAGATTTTTAAAAGAAAGATCACAAAGATGAAAGCCTTTTCCATTGTCTAATACCAAGGGTCACTTGGTAGCAACATGCCTTACCATAGGCAATGTTAATCTTCATCACTTGGTTCAAGTGACATGTCGTGTGTATATTATATGTATGCATGTGAATGTATAATATGTATATATATACACACACACACAGGGGTATAGATACACAAATATGTACCTATAGATGTATATATGTGTTTGTATGTATGTATGTAAGTATGGTGGTGTACGCTAGATTTCTCCACTTTAAAGTTCCTTTTTTCCATACTTCCTACTTCCCTGAGGAAAGAGTACCTACATATATCATTTGGGCTTTTCTCTGAAGAAGACTTGTCTTTTCCCTCTCATTTATTTATTTATTCAACCTCTCATTAACATCATTATGGGTTCTTGGATATTTACTTATATCTTTTGGTTCTAAAGTAGCTCATTATTTATTTTGAAAAAAAAGGAATGTTTATACTTGGTTTGTCTAAATTAGTATTCAAATCAGGTATACTCTTTGTATTTGCTTATACCTGAATATCTTACAATATTTTTTATCTAGAACAACTCTTTCTCTTTCAAAATACAAGAAAATTTTGGAAGAAATTGGGTAAATTGTCCTACAAAATACTCCAAATTCTGGATTTGACTGACTTCTTGCCTGCAGTTGTTTTTAACATGTTCATCTGTGCCCCAGATTTCCTGTGGACTGGAATTTAATTCTAAAATCTTGATTAGAATCAGATTGTCAACCAATGTTTGTGGACAGCAGTTAAACACCAACAGGAGTCCCCAGTTTATGGTGTGGTGAAGAAGGAGACTTTATTTGGTGCAAACAGCTCAGTTGTGGTACAGCTCAATTAAAGAAACAGCACAGCTGTTTGCTGAGGAAAAGCTCGGTTCTGAAGTGGCCCTCCAGCAAGTTGGCTCAGGCCGTCTCCAGCTTCACAGCTCTGGTCTGCTGTGGTCTGCTCTGATCTGGTCTGGTCTGGTCTGATATGCTGAGAGGGCTCCACTCCAGTCCACTCTGGCCTGCCAAGGGAGAGCTCCATTGTGGTCCACCTAGACTTCTGGGGTTGCACTGTATACTTCATATTGTATCATATCAGGAGGTACATAATGTTTGGGATAAATTTAGCTTTAATGATGCTAAATGATCAGTGGGTTCAGTTGATGATAGTCTTATTCCTTTATAAAGACTCATGTGACCCTTTTTGTAATAATTTTGCTATTCACTGATTGCTACTGCCATGACATATCTTTCATTACCACTTATGAAATGACGGTTTTTCCATCATTCTTATTCCATTAATCAGCTGAACTCTTCATAATATAAAAAATTCTTCTTATGTACTAAGTTTAATTTGGTTACCCTTGTTCCAATTTATTTGGAAAAAAGAAGATAAAAGGTAAATTCATTCCCTTATAATTTTCAAATTTCAGAGTAATTAACACATACTTTAGCAACTTCAACTGGTGACCAAGGTTTTTGTTTCTTTCTCCTATTTCTTAAAAAATGGTGCTTGCTTGTTCAATATATTCTATACTCTATCAAATTTTATGATAATTTGATAGAATATATTCTATAAATATTATAATAATTTGATAGAATATATTCTATAAATTTTATAATTTTATAGTATTCTATATTCTATCAAATTTTATAATAATTTGAAGACATCATTTCCTTGAATCAGATATTACCCCACTGTTAGCTAGTGAGAGTCCTTCAACTTGGCTCCCTGTGTCTCTTTAGCATGATCCCATGAGAGCTTCCTTGCTTACTGGTCCAAGAAGACACCCTGAATTGGTTTTATACATTTCCTGCTCCTCACCTGAGATCAGTGGTTTCTCCATGGAGCCTTTATCCTTTTTAGTGACAAATGATATTTTGAAATTATATTTGGACACTGGATATGATGAGTATTTCTACTAGACAGTCATAGCTTCTAGGCTTTTTACACAGAAATAGGAAAAATATATATATTTTCTCACAGTGATATTTACAAATCACAGTTAAGAATCCAAAGTTTTTATTTAATATATTTGATTTTATATTTATGACTCTTTGCTTTGATGCTGAAAATATTGATGGCAGCAACCACAACAATCACGTATTTCTTTAACTTACCATATACTATAAAATGGGCTCAAAATGACCAAACTGTATTATATTACTCTTTGCAGTTTCCTTATGCCCTCAAATTCCAGACTTAAAATCTTATATATTCTATAGTTTGCCAAAAGTTCTTTAAAATTGATATCAGAGATGAAAGAAATATTCTGGGAGTGATTTAGAACGTTCAAAAATTAGTTGAGCAATTGTTTCCCTTAAATTGAACCTGCTTTATCGAATACACAGTTTTGCCTACTAGTCAGAACTTCCTGACCAACCCATTGAAATTCTGCTTCCTCCACTGCCTATTTCCTAAATAGGTTTATGTTCTAAGCACTACCACCTGTGAATATGTTACCTCTGTGGGGATGTAAAAAATAAGTTTCCTCCCACCCTTCCAATTTTTTTTTCTGGTTAGACTGATAATCAAATTAACAAGAGACAGATTAACAAGAGACAATGACCAAATATATGTATGTACATGCAGAGGTGCCATAAGAACATGAGATCTGAGGATGCATTGGCCAATTGAGGTTTCCATGCCATTCTGGACTAAATAGAGGGAAGCAGGTTATAGGACTCCAGAGAGAAAGTAGGCAGTTCACATGTAGGTGAGCAAGAGCAACCATATTTTAAATAAATTCTTGCTGGGCCACCAAGAAACAATGAGACACAGGTGGGAGTCCAACAAACAAAGCTTCTTGGATCCTGCCTGTCTGACATTTAATTCACATGTGCTGAAGTAAATAGCTAAAGTGAATAGCTTTCCTCCTGTGGAGGTCACAGTCAAAAAATTACGGCATAGGTCAAATTTATTTGTAGATCAGCCTTGACCTCTCCAGACAGGTTTTTCTATCTGAATTCCTTTAGGCAGGCAGGATCGAGGATGGTGGTCAAAGTTGCTTCCTGAGTTTCCTTTTTTCCTAAAAATAGTCAGCCTCAAATCAATATCCCAAAAGGCATATTTTGGGGTGTCAAAATCTGGTCCCCTCATTTATCAAAAGGGACTTGTAGATGTATTTAAATTAAAAACCTTGAGATGGGAGAATACCCTGTATCACCCAGGTGGACCCAAGTAATTACAAGGTTCTTTACAAGGAAAAGAGGAAGTCAGGAGAGTCAGAGTCTTAGAAGTAGATGTAATAACGGAAGTGTAGTCAAAGTGACAAAAGGCTGTGAGCCTGGAAACACGGGCAGCCCCTAGAAGGTGGAAAAGGGAAGTGAAACAATTTCCCCTTTGCACCTCCAGAAGGAACACAGTTCTTCTGACACCTTGATTTCAGTCCAAGAAAACCCATTGTAGACTTCTGACCTCCAAAATTATAAAAGAATAGATTTTTGCTGTGTTAAGCCACTAGATTTGTGGTAATTTGCTACAGATAGAACCCCCACCACACCCACAATTGTTTCCTTCACAATATGAACTGTAATAACTTGCAATTATTAGTGTATTGGTCTGTGGACTTGTTAACTGTCTTTTTCCTATGAAAATGTACACTTTATGAAGCCAAAATTCTATATCTAATTCGTTCTTACTGATCACAGTGTATGGTATTTAATAGGTTCACAATAAATATGTTTAGGTGAATTAAGATGAATACAATTTAAGATTGTATTCAATTGTTCTAGTGCCCATTGAATGTATGAGAAAAAAGTAGCCCAGGAATTTTATTCTACACAGAAACGATGGCCAAACCTGTCTATAAATATCTATATAATGAATGAACATAAATAGGGGAATGTGTCATGATTAAATTATTAATTCATATTTATCTTTCCTATAACTATTATCATTTTAGTTTTTAATTTTAAATAATTTTTTCTATATTATCAGATATTTTTCTAAATAATTTTTATTCACACATTTTCTATGTTGGTATTTATTCTTCTTTTACTTTAAAATGTTTGTATTTTATAATACATACTGATTATTGTCTAGGTAGCAACCATTGTTTCAGGTGATGTGTGGACATAGAAATGAAGGAGATAAGCAATATCACTCTTTCCTGGGGACATATTTTGTGGCAAAAATAGATGCGTAATAAGTAAACAAATAGAAAATAATAGTTAGTGATAAGTCCTTTGTGAAGAACCACTTTACCTAAATATTTTGTTTGTGCAATACCCTTCAATAAGCATTCTCTGTTTGAAAGGAATACCTCTTCCTCCCCACCCTCACTTTTCTTCACTACTATTTGCAAATGAAATAGCTTAGGTTTTGGAATTGGAAGAGCAAATTTAAATTTGATTTCTACTAGATGTTAATAATGGGACTTCCTGCAAGAGTCTTAATCTAGAACTTTAATTCATCTGTAAAATGGATATATAAAACCACCATTTATTCACAGGGATATTAGGTGAACAATACTGTATTGTTATAAAGAATCCACAGGAATGCCTGACACTTAGTAAATGTTACTTAAATATAGTCCCTTTCTGTTTTCACCTGCACATTCAAAACCTTGGCATTCTTTAAAGCCCAGAGCACTTTTAAATCCATCCTTCTCTAAAATACTAATCTGGCACCTCCAGTTTGTCCTACCATTTAGTGGTTTCTCTACTTTCTTCTATTGTCATATATTTTTTCTTATGCTTATGCTTTTGTCCCTCAGGCTATCTTAAGCTTTTTGAAAGCAGACCTTCAATATTACCTTTCTTGTCTTCCTATAGGTCTTGGCACAATGCTCAGGATGAAAGTTGCTTTGATAGGAGAGAGAGCTGGCCCCAGGATGAGAAAACCTGGCTTCTTACTCAGGCTCATCTCATCTCTCTGGAAAGTACACAGCCTCATTATTATTCATCAGAAAAAGTTGCTATTACTTGCTTGGCCCTGCTTAGCTCTCAAGGTTGTTGTAAGGACATAGCATAAAAAAAGTACAAAAGGAAATGTATGGCACATCGCCTACATTCAGCGCTGTATAAAATGATAACGCTAATCTAACTCTGACAATCAATGCAATCTATTAAGCTCTTACTATGTGCCAGACACCTGCCACACGACCTGTGCCCTGTTCCTGAGAGGCAGCCTGGAATAATGAAGAACTAGATTTTGCTGCCAGTCCAACTCGATCTGAATTCTGACTCAGCCACTTTTGTACTATAGGAATTTGGGCAAACTGTTTAACCTCTCTGTGCCTCAGTCTTCTCATCTATAAAATGGATCCAAAAGCCCTTCCCTCATATAATCATGTATATTAAATCAATAAATAATTGAAATGTGTATGTACATAGCACCACATAAGTGAGTGTTAAATAAATTTTGTCATTTAATCCACACAGTCATAATATTGTTATCCCCATTGTGTAGTCAAAGCAACAAGCCCAAGGTAACACAACCTGTAAGTGAAAGAGCAGGCACTTCACCCACTGTATCTAATTCAAAATCTAGAGAGGTGCATTGGAAAGTGAGGGTGGGAGAGGGCATGGCATGCTGCCATGTCTGGAGACAGTTTTGATTGTCACCAATAGGGGCAGTGTTACTGGAGCCCAGTGTGCAGAAGCAAGCAATGCTGCTGAACATCATACGATGCACAGGAGAGCCCCCTTCAGCAAAGTATTATCTGGCCCAAAATGTTAATAGCATTGCTGGATAAAACATTGAACAGTGGTTAAATTTAAATTAAATAACATATAATTTTCTTAGTATAAAAAGATCCAAATACTTAGATAAATATCCTCCATAAAAATTGGGAACATACTTAACCAGGATTCATAGCTTTTCATTTAAGTCTTGTTAGCTATAAAGTACTTCATTGGCTCTTTACAAAAACTCTATTAATTGGTGGTACATAAAATACTGCTATTTATAGTTTAAACAATGAGACTCAGAAAGGTTAACTTATTTGTCCATGGCCATGGAGCTGAAAAGTGGAAAAATCTAGGGCTAGGATGTAGGAATATCATAGTTCATTGACCAATGACGTTTTACCATACTCTTATAGCCCTTAATTTACTGACTCAGAAATTTGGCACAAGGACATGGGCTATGGTTAAAGAGAAGCCAACGACTAACAATAGACAGAAAATTATTGAACTAGATCTTGTGTCATAAGTGGTCTTTGTAGCCATCGAATCATTTTGTGTCTATAGAGGCATTCCCAGTTTGGGGTGCTGGGCACCTGACCTGTCTAAAGAACTCATATTGTAGTTGTTTTCATAATTGTTCTGGTGTTTTGATGCTAAAATAAAGTCTGAGGACAGGGACAAACATTACTTTTAAAGTCGTTTTATACCCCCTTTTATTAAAGTTACAAATGGAGATAAAGCACAATGTAGAACTTGTTTTCTACAACACATAGAACATATGTTTGAGTGGAGGAGATGAGTAATGGATATTGTTTCATGTGCCCCCATATGAGACAACCTAAAACTGTCTAGAAAAGTCACATAGGTCTGCCTTCCTCCAGGAGCCTCTGGAAGATGAGAGGCTTTAGTTTAGGTGATGGTGGGAGCAGAAAGACTCTGTGCAAGTGCTTCTTGGAGTCCTCTTCTGTCTGCAGCGGCTAGCTAACTGCCCACCTAAGCTGAGAGGAGGTACCAATGAGCTTGGGAGCTTGCAATAAATTTGACTGATTTAATTTAACCAGGTCAACACTTAATTGTGCTACTTAATTTTTCCCTATTATTGAGATATAATTGACATACAATATTGTGTAAGCATAGGATGTACACATAATGATTTCATATGTGTATATATTGTGAAATAACTACCACAATAAGTTTAGTTAACATTCATCACTTCACAAAGTTCTCTCTCTCTTTTTTATCTTTTCTGGTAAGAACATTTGAGATCTATTCTCAGTAACTTTCAAGTATCCAGTACAGTACTGTCAACTGTAGACACCATGTTGTACATGAAAAACCCAGAGGTTATTTATCTCAAAACTGAAAGTTTGTACCTTTTAAACAACATTTTCTCATTTCCCCCACTCCCTAAGCCTTAGCAACTAACAATCTACTCTCCATTTCTATGAGTTGAGCATTTTTAGATTTCATATACAAATGAGATCATACAGTATTTGTTTTCTCTGTATGACTTATTTATAATATATAATATATAGTATATATATATATATAAAATCACATTTCTAAATCCACTTAACTATTGATGGACATGTAGCTTGTTTCCATGTGTGATTATTGGGAATAACGCTGCAGTAAATTGGTGGTACAGAAATCTTTTTGAGGCAGTGATTGTATTTCCTTCAGATGGATACCAAGAAATGGGATTGCTAAACCACGTGATAGTTCTATTTTAAAATTTTTTTTGAGAAACCTCCATACTGTTTTCTAGAGTGGCTATACCAATTTACATTCCCATTAATAAGGTGCAAGGGTTTTGTTTTCTCTACATGTTATCTCTTGTCATTTTGATAATAGTCATTCTAACAGATGCAGGGTGATATCTCACTGGGTTTTCTCTGATGATTTGATTTCTCTGATGATTTGTCTTATCAAGGACCTTTTCATGTACCTGTTGGTCCTTTATATGTCATCTTTGGAAAAACTGTCTATTCAGGTCCTTTGCCTATATTTAAATCATATTATTTGTGTTTTTGTTATTGGATTATATGAGTTTCTTATATATTTTAGATATTAACCATTTTAATTAAAGGGGATAATTAATTTAAAAAATCTCAAGTAGTACATCTTAAGAAAGAATAAAGCTGGAGGGATCACACTTCTTGATTTCAAACTTCATTTCAAAGGTATAATAAAAACTGTATGGCATTGGCATAAAAACAGACATAGATCAGTGAAACAGAAACAAGAACACAGACATGTATGGTCAACTGATATGTGAAAGGAGAGTCAAGAATATTCAACCGGACAGGATGGTCTCTGCAATATATGGTGTAGGAAAAGGTTGTTGTGATAGAGGGTAACATGGCCAAAAGCAGCTCCAGAAAAGCTTGAGAACTTGCTTCAGGCTGGGGAAGGGTTGAAGGTACATAGAACACTCACTCTGCTGTATGGAATTTTCACTGTCTGTACAGGAAAGTATGTTTCCTCTTTCAACCCATGGGAAGACTCAGCCAGCCAAGGCTCACATGAAATTCACCAAGGAGAAGAGGAGTCTTTCGGCCAAGTAGTCTTGGGCCTCCTTGCAAAAAGAAAAAAAATGCCTTCCAAATTTGTTATGGTTGCTATTCCTGAAACTTGTGGTATCAAAACCAGTTCCTGGAACTGTAAAGTATTGCCAGAATAAATGTCCTTCCCCCTTCCAATAAAAAAATGGCAGTGCTCCTATTTGACATTTGTGAATAAAATGGAAAGGGTCTGGTGTCATTCTTGATGAGCTCTGTGTTATTTTTTCATGTCACAGTTTGTGAGTTGTAATTGCGGCTTCCCATTTAATTGTAACTGGGAAGAAATTTTTTAAAAATCACAACAGTTCAATAAAAATACAAATGATTAAGCAAAAATAAATAAATAAATGATGTAGGGTAAACTAGATATTCACATGCAAAAGAATGAAATCAAAAATCTATCTTATAACACTCACAAAAAAAACCTCAAAATGGATTAGATTTACATGCAAGACCTGAAACTATAAAACTCCTAGAAGAAAACATAGGGAACAAACTCCCTGAACTTGATTTTGGCAATGACTTTTTTGATATGGCAGTGTAATTGAGGGAGAGAAGTCCTCCCTTCTAGCCTTTTTTAATTATTTTTGTTAGATTAATAAAATTGACACAACACTAGGTTAACTGAAGAAAATAATTGAATATATGTGCTTAGGAGAATCAAAATATGATGTTCATATCATAAAATGAGTTTAAAGAAATGATCAACTTAGCCACTTTTTAGACAAAGAAACAGTAAATTTGTGAGAAATTGACAGGACAAAGAAAGTTAGTGCTCATGAGGAGGGAATCTGTGCAAGGACTGGATTGGGTCATAAATAGTAAAGGCCGTACTAGGTTTGTTTATACAGCCTTTTTTGACTCTGGATTTAATAACTCTTTAGTAAGGTTGTATCTCATCCCTCAGGTACAGGGAGGACATCTATCACACGCAGAGCTTTTTCCTGGGTTTAGAGAGACAGACCAGTTAGAGAGCTTCTCGGACTCCTGCAGCTTTTCAAGTGACTTTAATTCAGAATTATCAGTGTGACATTGAAGGATATCTTGAGGTGGCCTGCTCCAACAACTGCAAAAGCACGTGCACAAAGGCAAAAATAATCAAGTGACAGTACGTGAAACTAAAAAGTTTCAGTACTGCAAAGGAGTCTCCAAAATAAAAAGGCAACCTACAGAATCCTACCTCTTTCTTTCATAGGAAAGTATCCTGAGAGATGGTATCAGGGTAGCATTAAAAAAATGGCCTATATATATAGCCGTTCGCATGTGCAATGCAATAGTTATGTCTCAAGGTGTGAACACGCCCTGCCGAACGGGAAAATCCTGATTGTTCTGAATATTTTTTTTTCTTTGCTTATTCCCTGCCTCTTAAGAAGAGAGCCACAGAGGCCATGGCTGGTAATGTTTTGTTTTGCTTTATCAGGTTGTATTAATGCAGCTGTTCTGGGGGTCAGGGGGACTGAGAGCCCATGAACCCCCTGTGGGTTCTTGGCTTCCAACAGGAGAGAATTCAAACACAAGACAGCACAGAGTTTAAAGTGAAAGTCAGTTTATTAGTGAAGCAGTGAGACATAGAATGGGCTACTCCACAGGCAGTGAAGCCCCCACTTACTGGAATTTTCTGCTTTTATTGAGATTCTTTTAATCAAGGGGTAGAATATTCAGTTAGAGGGAGGAATATTCAGGACTTTCCTCGGGAAAGGGGTGATTTCTTAGAGGCACTGCATTAGCTATTTTGTGTCTTTATACGTTCATTTCTGATCAGGGTGGCTGGCTGTGTTGTTTAGCATGATAATGTGTTACAATGAGTGTA
Organism: Desmodus rotundus; assembly: GCF_022682495.2. Lineage (NCBI taxonomy): Eukaryota > Metazoa > Chordata > Mammalia > Chiroptera > Phyllostomidae > Desmodus > Desmodus rotundus. The sequence continues at coordinate 75,814,885 of NC_071391.1, read as the reverse complement.
TATTGAAGCTAGGGGTTACCCTAAAGTTAAATTAGTCCTCATGTTGGATTGAGCTGGTCTGTGTAGGTTTTAAACCACAAATCTGGGGGTGGGGGCAGTTTGGTCTTCTTGACAATACTGTAGCTTTTATGGATTGCAGCTGTTCTGACACATACCCTAACTCAGTATCTTTAGGAGATCTATTTGGGGGATAACATTGACTCATTTTTTTTTTACTGGATTCTATATAGTTTGTGTGAGCAATATTTAGTTAGAAAAGAAAGGAAGAAACCTTCATCCTTGATCAATATTCTTTCAGGTTTTAAGGTAGGATCCATAAGTTAGTTGGGTTTTTTGGTGTTTCAGAGGGAAAAGAAAATGCCAGGAAGGTGTGGCCTTATTTTCTGAGGGTGTGTGTGTGTGTGTGTGTTTGTGTTTATTTTCCCTGAATGCCCAAATATCCAAATACAAGTGAAGTTCAGAATCTGCCTGACAAGATCACCATGGTCAATTTTTCCTAAATAAGAGAAATAAGATGACATGAATGTGACCATCATTGATTCTGTTTTCCACAAACATAATCACCAAAGCCCTATCACAGGCGAGGCTCCTTGAGGTCTGCCTGTAACTCACCAAAGCAAAACAAGGACACCAGCTTGGATAAGCACAGCTTGGTTTTGACTTTTCTGGGAATGGGCATCCATGGGTTTATAAAGAGTGTAAGTGATCTTGGATATAGCAAACAATCCATTTTTGGGGCCATTTAATCTATAAAGAAGGAATATAGAAAAAAAGAGTATCTCAGTTATTGAGATAACAGTGATGTTTCTTAAGTTGTTTGTAAGTGTCAACATCTCTGTGTTTCCAACAGATAAGAGACTCACTGAAAAAAGAAAAATATTTGTTGATTCAGTATCTGAAGACACACTTAATAATTTGCTGGATGATGTCCTAAATGAAAAGGTGCTAAACCAAGAGGAGAGTGAGAAAGTAAAAAAGGGAAATGTTACCACTATAGCCAAGGCCCGTGACTTGATTGACTTTGTGATTCCCAAAGGGCCCATCGCCAGCCAAATATTCATAGGCTATATCTGCAAGAGAGATTCCACGCTTGCTTCCAAGTTGGGATTTTCTTCAGGTAAGATTTCTCAGTTTTGTTTAAGGTGTGTATCAATTTGCCCTTGTATCTTCACACTCAATATCTGCTTTCTTATTCACTTTCCAGATAATAGATAATTCATCACCTCATATCTCCTCACCTGTAGGCTCCCATTTGTTTTCAACAGATGAGACTGACTTGCGCCCTCTGTTCTTCTTTGCTTCGTCTCTGCAAAGTTCTCCCAGTTCTCTGCTTTGCCTCTAGACCATATCTTACTCTCAGTTTGAAGTATCTTTCTACCACAGGATAGTAATGTAGTCCTACAGAAATAGTTTGGAAAACTTTATTCTAATCTTCCTAAGTAAATAAAAGATAAAAACCTGTATTTTGATCATTGACAGTAGGCCCATGCAGTTCATGAAGGCTCTTGAAGAAAAATTAAAAGCAGTTTCCCCAGCCCCTTCTCTCTCCTTACTTGGTTTAGACTTGGATTTAAGCCATTTCTCTGACCACATGTCCCCTCCTCCACCTAAAATAAAATATGTAAATTATTTTTCCAATAATGATGGAAACATGTCATCTCTTCTACAAAAGTAAAGGGTCATTGTTTTCCCTAATATTTTTTTTACAGCTAGATATTCTACAAATATTTCTCATAGTCTTCATTGTACCAAATCCAAATGTTTTTCTTCAGAAAAGATACAAAATACTAATAACAATGGTGAAGGTAACAGGGGACAAAATAGAGTATTCAATAAAATATCTTTCTATAACATGAAAAACTGTACCCTCTCATGTTACTAAGTCCAAAGCCCATAATTCTTAATTTGGCACTTATTCTAGCTCTCTAATGCAGCCTCTATCCCACTTTGCATGACTCTCCATGTTACAGTGGTTCCTCCTAATAGAACACACTCATTCTCTTTTCAAAGGCCTCGTATTAAATTGGTACTAAGACCCAGACTGTTTGTAAAACAAGTTAGGTCAAAATTTAACCTGAATTTTTTGAACTCACCAATCCATTAATTTGTTCATATTTGTCAAAAAAAAAAAAACCTTTAAGTAACTACTACCAATTATTCTTTTTCCACCTTGGGCATTTATAACTTTAAAATAAGATTCACATAGATTTGACTCAAGTGAGAGGGAGGAGGTGACAATTAGAAGTAAAAAAAAATGAACACATTTGTAGATATTGATGAAAGCTATAAAGAAAAACAGAAGATGACAATGGGATAGGTTAGAGTAGAAGATGACTAGAATACTCCCTATATTAGGTGATCGGTTAAGGTAATGCTAATTATATGAGTGACAAAAGCCAGGTTTATATAAATCTAGGGAAGGAAAACCACAAATAGGGAGGACAATAACTGTGAAGATCCTGAGTAGCAACAGGGATGGGGTGTTTGAGAAACAGAAAAATTGTAGATATTGTAAGCAAGAATTGAATGAAGTTTAAGTTTAGGCAGTGACTTGATCATGTACATTTTCAAATGACATGTTAAAGTCATATCGACATTATTTTAACTGATGAGAAGCCACTGGACTGTTTCAGTTGGTGCAGTATCATTTCCCAGAAGGCAAAGTTAATTGTAAGGACAGATAAATCTCTGGCATTTTAAGTATATCCCAGAGAAGGAATGGTAAATTGTCTGATGATGTCTATGATACACTGATGTTTTTGCAGAATTTTTGTTCTTTTTTTTACATTTCTTTTTTTGTTATTCAAATACAGTTGTCTCCATTTTCCTACTACCACTTCCTCCCACCCCCACCATCCCCCACTTATCCTTCTCCCCTTTTGCTTTGCCCATGGGTTATTTATACTTGTTCCTTGATGACCCTTCCCCTTCTTTCCCCTGTTATCTCCCTCCCCCTTCCCCTCTGGTTACTGTCAGTTTATTCTTTATTTCAATGTCTCTGTTTATATTTTGCTTACTTGTTTTGTTCATTAGGTTCCACTTCTAGGTGAGATCATGTGGTATTTGTGTTTCATCACCTGGCTTATTTCACTTAGCATCATGTTCTACAGTTCCATCCATGTGCTCATGAATGGTAGTATCTCTTTCTTTCTGCTTCATAGTATTCCAATGTGTAAATAAATATACCATACTTTTTCAAAGATGTTGAAGTAAGGTATAAAGTACAATGAATAAGTTCCAGAACTGAAGAAAGAAAAAATCCTATGTACCTTTTTAAAAGATTATTCTGTTCATTATTAGGGCAATGGAATGGAGTACGATAAGGGTAGATGTGGAAAGGTAACTTTCAGGCTATTTTAACTTTCAGGCCATATGGGAGAATATTGGTGCTGGGAATGTGAAGGTTTCAGAGGGGAGCTGAGAACTGATGTATAGGATATATTTGGGTTGTAGAATTAACAGAATGTGCTGATGGAATGGATCAGAGAATGGAATGGGTAGAGGATGAGGGAATGGATAGTAGAATCAAGAAAGACCTCTAGGTTTAAATCTTGAGCAAATGAGTGAATAGTGGTGCCATTTACTAAGAAGCATAGCCAAGTGCTGGAAGCAACCTAAGTGCACATCAGTAAGTGAATGGATCAAATACTCCGCAGCAGAAAGAAAGAAGGAGCTCCTACCCTTTGTGACAGCATGGATGGAACTGGAGAGCAATATGCTAAGTGAAATAAGACAGGCAGTGAAAGACAAATACCATATGATTCCACCTACAAGTGGAACCTAATCAACCAAACAAGCAAACAAGCAAAATATAAGCAGAGACATTGAAATTAAGAACAAACTGACAGTAACCATAGGGGAGGTAGGAGGGGAAAATGGGGGCTTGGGGAAGGGGAAATGGTTTTCAGTAACATCTATAAAGGACACATTGACAAAACCAAAGGCGGGTAGGATCAAGGGTGGGAAGTTGGGATGGCTGGGGTCGGGGGAAGTGGTGAGAGGAAAATGGAGACAACTGTACTTGAACAAGAATAAAAAAAGAAGTTAAAAAAGAAAGAAAGAAAAAGAAACATGAGAGAAAATCAGTTAGGAGGACCTTATTAGATCTCTTTCCTTAGTCTTTACTAGTCACATGTATGCATTTTTGCATCTTGGGTAGAACTCATAATTCGATAACTTTCCTCACAAAGAAGCTGTGTCTCTTGCCTGACCATAGTTCATTTCTGTTAACAAAATATTGGATAAAACTAAAACACTTACAAGCTAAGATGTCTTCTTGAAAAATTTTCTTCCATTTTCCAAGAGAATAAGTGTCTTTTTTTATAATGGTTTCTAGGGTGATATCGAGTACAGGGCCCAATAAGAGAGCCATTTACCAGATATCACAATTCTAATTATACCATGTGTTTTAAAACTCTTACAGAAGCTCCTGTTAGAAGACAGTCAGCATCCAAAGATTCTGTAGATCAACTCATACTTTGTCCTCATGAAAAATTCCTGGAACTATGCCAAAAGGAGGCTGGAATGGTAAGACAATCGATGCATCGAATGGGGGTAAAATGAAGTAGAAATGTTCTTTACATAATTTTCCTTAGTGATGTCTGAAGCCACTAAAATAATTAATAAATAATTATAGATAGGTAATTTCATTCTATAAGATAATTATATAGACAATAATGAGTTAATAATGCTGCAATGTATTGTTAAGCCTACATACCCCTTATACATACATGTGGGTTTAATTATGATCAACGTAGATAAATAGGTATGTTTTTAATGTTCAAAAATTTGAAATGGATCTTAAATATTAGACTTTTTGGTTAAATGGAAGAAGGGAGAGAAGGAAAGAGAGAAAATATTCTAGTGCACTCCACAAAACCACTGCATAAAATGTCTACATCTGTTCTTGCTCACCACTCTGGGATTTCACTCTTTTAGTCATAGCCAAGTTAAAGTCCATTGTCCATTTCCCACTGCTTTCTTTCAGAAACTCCATCTCCTATCAATTAGTAGAGAGTAAATAATTAGCTATGGCAAAAGTTAACAGATAAATGATAGCTGTCATATCCTTGAGAGAGTAACTGGTTATACTGTGGATATGAGAGGAAAAATGTGAATCATTTAACGTGCCTTTGTTCTGCAGATTTATCCAATAAGAGAGAAGGGGAGCCGCACTCGTCTGGCCCTCATCATCTGTAACACTGAGTTTGACCACCTCCCAAGGCGTAATGGGTCCAACCACGACATCATTGGAATGAAGGCACTGCTTGAGAACCTGGGCTACAGTGTGCATGTGGAAGAGAACCTCACAGCCAGGGTAAGAGTCTCTTCCCTGTGTAGTACATATAAACCTACATGCCCATATACCTCTAATGACTAGCTTGTAATATGGGGCCATTTATTTATATTGTCTGAAATTTGCTTTTTCAAATTTAAAATAGAAAGTTAAAGGTGGTATTTGTAATTATCTTTATCTCCTTTGAGTGGTATGTATGCATATACTTGTGCATATATATGTATACTCATTTATATTTCAGCCACAATGCTGTCATTATTATTGTGGTTATTTTTATTATTTTTAAGCCAAAAACTGTTCACTGTACTTTATGAAGGACTCTCACACACACACACACACACACACACACACACACACACACACGCGGTTCCAGAATGTGGTGATGTGGTAACAGCTGGAGGAGGCGATCACGCAGAAGGCACTGTAGTCATAGAAGACACAGCCACTGTGGAGCATAATCCTCTCTTCTATTACTCTCCAATTTCCTTAAATCTCTTGCTAGCACCTCCAATTGGCCAAACACCATTTGAAGCTTGTTGACGAGAAAGCTCAACAGGTCCATGATCCAGAGAGCCACAAAATAAAGAAGATAAGAGCAATAAATGGATTCAGGGATTGGAAGTAAAAACTAATCAACAGAGCAAAGTGACATCAGAGAAGGTAGAGTAGGAAGTACCAGAATTCTATCAGTCTCTCCATCTGCAGAACAAATGTACTGACAGAAACAGTCTGAAGTAACTACATTGGAATTCTGGGGTTTATGTGAACACTCACAACTTCCAGGGAAGATCTTGGCTAATAAGTTGACACTAATTTCAGTCAGTTTTAGCTGTGAGTACAGTAGTGACTGCTGATTGCTCACTCCCCAGTCCTGTGGTAGGCAGCTACGGGGACTACAACCTACATTTATGGTGCTACCTGATGGATCCAGCTTTGGTAAAAAGAGCATTCTCCTCTGAATATCAGGGTCTGTGTTCTGATTGTATTGCTGACGTAGAATGTGGTGTGGTGGACACAGAAGCTGGATGCCTGTTGTTTCAATCCCCACAGACTTAAGTAGCTTCCAGAAGGTTTAAAGAGCTGTAACTTTTCCTTCATTTGTTTGTTTTTGGCATTCAAACCCAATTGTGAATATGGGAGGATTTACAAAGCAATCGTCTATGCTCAGGTATTCAAAAAGTAAGAAAACCAAGCTTTCAGCTTATGCTAATCTCTGGCACATAGATACACTAAACTAATCACAATAATAATAAGAAACAGAAACAATAAAACTGCAATTCCTGGGGTAAGGGGAGAAACTGACTTCTAAAGTTACAATAAAATTAAAATATCCAGTTTTTAACAAAAAAAAATCACAATGCACCTGAGGATGCAGGAAAGCACAGGCCATTCAAAGGAACAAAATTTAAAAAAAATCATCTGTAAGGAAGCCCAGACTTATTAATAAAGACTTTAAACAACTATCTTAAAGATGCTCAAAAAGCTAAAGGAAGGAATTGTCAAAGACAAGAATAAGATATATGAACAAAGTAAGCATACTAATAAAGAGATGAAAATTATGAAAAGAAGCTATAAAAGAAATTCTGGAGTTGAAAAGTATAATTGAGTGGAATAGAAAAACAAGTGTGAAAAAATCAATGAAACTAAACTTGGTTCCTCAAAAAAAAAATAAACAAAATTGACAAACCTTTAGCTAAATTTACAAATACAAAAAGAAAAATAATTGAAATAAAATCAGAAATGAAGGAGGAAACATTACTTATGTACTTATGGAAATAAAAAGGATTATAAAAGAGTACTGTACTATAAATAATTGTTAACACAAATAAGTAACTTAGATGAAGTAGACAAACTCTTAGAAACAAACCACCTAATAAGACTAAATCATGAAGATATAGAAAATTTAAAAGTAATCTATACCAGAAGAAGATTACTACTAAAGAAAACTCAAAACAAATAAAAGTTCTGGACAAGATGTCTTCATTGGTGAATTCCAGCAAACATTTAAAGAAGAATTAACACCAACCCTTCTCAGAGTCTTCGAAAAATAATGTAGAGAAAGGAACAGTTCTTATCCTTTTACAAGGCCAGAATCGTTCTGATACTAAAACTAGATAAAGACATGACAAGAAAAACATTACACAGTAATATCCCTGATGAAGGTAGATGTAAAATTCTCAACAAAATAATATTGAATGGAATATTAAAAGGGTATTTACACTGAGCAAGTAGAAGTTTTTCTGGTAATGTAAGAGTGTTTTGACATAAGAAAATCACTCCATGTAATACAATCATATTAATAAAATGAAGGGGGAAACACAATCTCAAATGGTACATCAAATTATATATGACAAAATCCAACATTCTTTCATGATAAAAACTTTCAGAAAACTAGGAATGAAGAAAAAAATTATCAGCATGATAAAGGGTATTTATGAAAAACTCCGTGGTGAAATACTGAAATACTCTCACTGAGATCAGGAAAAATACAAGTGTAACTGCTTTCACTGCTGCTATTTTACATAATCATAGAAGTTTTAGACAGAGCTATCAAACATACAAAAATAAATAAACATCCAAATTGTAAATGAAGGGGTAAAATTGTCTCCATTCACAGATGACATATTCTACATATAGAAAATCCCAAAGAATTCACAAGAAATCTACTAGACTAAAAAACAAATTCAGCAAATTTGCAGAGTAGATCAACACACATACAGATTAGTTGTTTCCATACACCAGAAATCAATACCTGAAAAGAAAATTAGAAAAGCAATTGTATTTACAGTTAACACCTACAATACATACTTAGAAAAAAATCTAACAAAGGGGGTGAAAGACTTATACAGTGAAAATTAGAAAACACTTCATGAAAGAAATTAAGGAAGATCTAAATAAGTAAAAACATAACCTATTTTTGTAACACTATTATTAAGATGTTGATACTAGACAAAGTTATCTAAAGATGCAACATAATCTCTGTCAAAATTCCAACAGCCTGTTTTTTGTTTTTTAGAAATAGAAAAGCCAATGCTCAAATCATATGGAATTTAAAGGAGGCCCAAATAGTCAAAGCTGTTTGGAAAGAGAATGAACTTGGAGGACTCATACTTCTCAACTTTGAATTGCACTACAAAGCTACAGTAACTAATACAACATGCTAAGAGCATAAGGGAATATAGATCAGTGGAATAGATCAGTGGAATATAACAGAGCATCCAGGAATAAATGCTCATATCTATGGTCAATTGATTCTCGACAAGGGTGCTGAAACTATTGAAAAGGGAAAAAAAGTCTACAAGTGGCGTTGGGAACAAGGGATATTCATATGCTAAAGGATAAAGTTGGACCCTTACTTTACATCATATATAAAATTAACTCAAAATGAATCAGAGCTAAAATGGTAAAACTCTTAGTATAAAACCTTGGAAAAACTCTGTGACATCAGATCTGGAAACAACTCCATGGACAGTCACCAAAATACTGACAATAAAAGAAAAAAGTAGATAAAGTGGACTTCTCAAAATTAAGAACTTTTTTGCCTTAATGAATACAATCAGTTAAGTGAAAAGGTAACATTTAATGGGGCAAAACGGAGACATATCTTATATCTGATATGAAACTAATATTCAGTAGATAGAACACTTCTAATACTCAACAACACTGCAGTTATTGCCTGTTGAATGTGGTGCTGGCTGTGGGTTGTCACATATGGCCTTTATTATGTGTAGGTATGTTCCCTCTATTCCCACTTTGTTGAGAGTTGTTATCATAAATGGGAGCTGGATTTTATCATAAGCTTTTTCTACATCTATTGATATGATGAGATGGTTTTTGTCCTTCATTTTGTTTATGTGGTAAATCACATTTATTGATTTTCAAATGTACCAACCTGGCATTCCCAGCATAAATCCTACTTGATCATGGTGTATGATCTTTTCGATGCATGGCTGTACTTGGCTTGCTAATATTTTGTTGAGGATTTTAGCATCTATGTTCATCAGGGATATTGGCCTATAATTATTAGAGAAATGCAAAGTAAAACTATAATGTGGTATCATCTCATACCTGTCAGAATGGCTAGCATCAATAAATCAACACACAAGTGCTGGCAAGGCTGTGGACAAAGGGAAACCCTTTTGCACTGTGGGTAGGAATGCAGATTGGTGCAGCCACTATGGAAAGCAGTGTGGAGATACCTCAAAAAGCTAAACATGAATCTGCCTTTTGACCCAGTGATCCTACTTCTGGGAATATATCCAAAGGAATACAAAACACTAATTTGGAAGAACATAAGTATCCTTGTGTTCACTGCAGTGTTATTTACAATTTCCTAGGTAGATGAGTGGATGAAACAACAATGAGACATTTACACAATGGAATACTATTCGGCCATAAAAAAGAAGAAAATTTACCTTTTATAACAGTATGTATAGACCTTGAGAACATTATGCTAAGTGAAATAAGCCAGTCAGAGAAAGACGAATACCATTTGATTTCACTCATATGTGGAATCTAATGAACAAACCGAACTAACAAGCAACATAGAGACAGACTCATAGATAGAAGGCAGGATGAGAGCTAAGGGGGGTGGAGGTTAGGGGGTGGAGGAATTGAGCAAAAAAGAAAAGGACTTATGGATATGGGCAACAGTGGTGTGATTGCATGGGGGAGAGAAGTATAAGGAGTCTAAATGATAGTGGAAAAAACACAATATTTTTTTTTAAAACTCAACAACAAATATACAAACAACTCGATTCAAAAGTAGGGAAAAGATTTGAATAGTCATTTCTCTAAAGAAGATATGGAAATGTCCACATATTAGGGAAGTTCAGGTCAAAAGAACAATGAGATAACACTGCACACCCACTAGGTAGGCTATTAGAAACATACACACACACAATTATAGGTATTGACAAGGATGTGGTAAAATTGGTAACCTGTGCATTATTGGTAGAAATGTAGAATAGTGCAGCCAGTGTAGAAAACAGTTTGGCAGTTTCTCAAAATGTTATACCACTATACAACCCATCAACATATCCTCCTAGGTATATATCCAAAAGAACTGAAAGCACAGACTAGATCAGATATCTGTACATAATTGTTCACAGTCGCATTAACTACAATAGCTACAATGTGGAAACAATCCAAGTGTCCATCAACAACTGAATGGATAAACAAAATACAGTATATACTCACAATGGAATATTATTCAGCTATAAAAAGGAATGACATTTTGACATGTGAATGGTCCTTAAAAACATTATGTTTATTGAAATAAGTCAGATACAGAAGAGCAACAGCCATTATATAATTCTACTTATCTGTACCTAGAATATGCAAATTCACAGAAAAAGGTAGCAGCGTAAAGGTTACCCAGGGTTAAGAGATGAGATAAAGCGGAGTTACTGTGTGGTGGGTATAGAGATGTTGTTGGGGATGCTGAAGTTTTCTGTATAGATAATTGTGATGTTTATAGAACACTATAAATGTACTTAATGCCACTCAGTTGTACCTATGAAGGTTTAAAATGGTAATTACTATAGTGTGTATATTGTGAAATATTTGCCAGAATTATTCTAGTAACTATGACATTAACAGCAACAACAGCAAAATAACAATAATAATGGCCACCCTGAGCATCTTCTATATATTGGTCACTGTAAAGTGCCAGGCAATTGTCATTTATTCTTCCTATTCCTCAAAGAATCAGTGGTAGAAAGGGGTATTATGATCTGATGTTTAAAGGCTTATTCTCTTTCAGGAGATGGAGGCAGTGCTGGAGGCATTTGCTGCCCGCCCAGAGCACAAGTCTTCAGACAGCACGTTCTTGGTGTTCATGTCTCATGGCATCCTGGATAGAATCTGTGGGACTCTGTATGATAGTGACAAATCAGATGTGCTACACTACGACACCATATTCCAGACTTTCAACAATCGAAACTGCTGCCATCTTAAGGATAAACCCAAGGTCATCATCATTCAGGCCTGCAGAGGTGGTGAGTTCTGATGGGGTCTACAGGTCAGGGAAGCATGTATCATGCAAGGCTTTACTGGGTGTTTTTTATCTAAAGAAAATAACCTTTTGCTTCACTTTCATTCAATTATGCCAAATATACTTCTTTGGAGAGAATATCTAGTGATGACAATAGAGAGACTGATACACAAATAGATATAAATGCCATCCACTGTCAGTGGATCATAGCAAGTGATGATGATATTAATGTTAACTCTAAATTATCTTTACATGGAATTTTAAAAATTGTGGCATAAAATTACTTTAATTTCAACATTTGCTAATCACAATTTTAGGATCTCTGACCTGAGAAGTATTTTATATGATGGCGAGGGATTAAAATATAACACAATGCTAAGTAAGTGAAAGTATCCAGACCCCAAATTTTACATATTATATAATTCTATTTGCATAGAATAAGAAGAAGACAAAGCATAGGGATAAAATCAAGTCAATGATTATCAGAAGTGAAGGATGTAAGGTCTATCATTGGTTGCAGTGGTAATTACATGACTATATAGTTATCAAAAACAGTCAAGCTGTATGCTTAAAAAGTAAATTTTACTGTATGTGAACTATACTTCAATTAACAAAAACAGATAATTATGGCATTGCTTTCTGCCATAGATATTTTAGCTCAATCTTTAATATGATTATATCAATTGTGAAATGGCTTAGAAGGGAAAAACAACAATGGGAAAGAAAAGGAAAAAATTGTTTTAGAATCTCGTGTCTGTTGTAGAATTGACAGATATTTCCTTCCCTGACTTTGCAATGTTATTTTACTGTCATTAAACCAAAAACCGATTACTTTATTAGGAATAGTCAATAACAGTGTATAACACCTTTTCTCTCCCTGATCAATGGGCATGTTCCAGGTCCAGATGGTAGTTGCTATTCATTGACACCCTGTTAGATATGAGTAGAGATAATGTTGTATTAGGCCTATACCGTGTGTGCACAATTAATTGGAACACCTTCATTAAGAGCATCCTATTTATTCAGTTGTCAAAGTATGGCTACAATGGGTCTGGCTGTGAATAACATAACAGGATGGTGTCCCCTCAGCAAACAGTGGAGAGGTGTGGGTCAGTGACTCGCCAGCGGCCTTAGCAGACAGCTCTGCACAGTCTCCAGGGGACCTGAAGGATGACGGTGTCCACAAGACCCATGTGGAGAAGGATTTTGTTGCTTTCTGCTCCTCAACCCCACGTACGTGTCTTTCACTTGTAGGCAAGGTTTTGTGGGAATTAGGCCTGCCTGCCTTCATAATTTGGCTCAGTATTCCAGGGAATACTGTTGTGAGTATGTGATGTGGATCCATGTGTTGTGGCTGAGACGAGACAAATTCACACAGACTACTGAGTGCTGTGGAGGAAAAGGGACTACAAGGCCACTCTCTCAAGAGGAGAGTGCCTCCACCCTTTCTTGACAAGCTTGTATTGCTTTTCTGGGCACATTACATTGAGGATGGTCCTCATTTACTATGCACAGGTTTGCTTTAGCTGGTTACCTTTTACAGAAAAGAAAGGAGAGGATGTTGCTAATTTCATCAAAATGGAAGGATATTTGCCAATGTAAAGGGCATAGTGGTTAAACTGGTTACACTAGTCCTCGGAAGGTTTAGCATAGATATTAGGAATTTAAAGATAAGCAATAAAGGGGGGCGCGGTTTGCTGCCTCAATTCAGGATGGGGGAGTTTTAGCAAAAGCAAGCCTCATAGCAGCCTAGATACACTGCAGGCCTGATTCCCCATAGGGGAACCTATCTATGGGCGTGGGTCCTGTGTGCTGGACCTTGCTCCCCACTGGCCTTTCTGAGTGGGTGCTGGGCCTGCGCCACGCAGAACGGTCTCCTATAAGTATGTGAAACACAGAGTTTATTATTGCATTATTATTTATTAATTCTTATATCAATTATGTGTATTACAATTATAAATCTACTTGTGTGTGTGTGTGTATATATGTGTGTGTGTGTGTGTATATATATATATATATATATATATATATATATATATATATATACATGGTCTCTAACATATCTCTATTAGCTGAATACTATTATGCCATTCACCAGTTAAGGAAACTAAAGCCCACAAAAACTGTATCAATTGCCTGGATAAACAATGGTAATATTCAGATATAAATCCAACTAAGTTTGACTATGAAGTTTAGGCTGTTTTAGATAACCCAACAAAAACAATAGAGAAGCTATATTATTTAAATATTTGGACCATTTTACAACATCGTATTCCAGACTTTTAATGTGCTACTGAAATACCAGGACACAGCAGTCTCAGCAAAAGCAGTCTCCTCATGACTGATCTAAGAATCGAACCAAGCAGTGTTAACTCAGGGCGAGCACTGCAGAGTTATCTGCTGGCGGGCCTCCTATCTGAAGAGGCATAAATGGTGTAACATTGAAACATCTTCTGTGCCAAACAGATGTGTGTTCAATAACTGCTCCATCAGTCTGTAGCTGTTAGGCCTTAAAAAAAATTTTAAGACTAAATGAGAGAATATTTGGTAGAAAATATGATCTATAGAATCAATTTAAACACATCAGTATTAGACTTTGAACCATAGAACTATGATTCTAGAACTCTGTTCTCTCATCTGAGATGCTGTTAATCCATACATAATGTCTTTTATGGTTCAATCTAAGTCCACCATGTTCCTTTGTATATAAAACCAAGCACAGAATTCTGAGTCTTTGTTTTTTTCTACATGCTTAAGTCTGTGTAGAGATATTTGAAATCTATTATCTTTTTGAAAGCTGTAATGTAAAAGTTATAATTTCCTTTATGCACAGATAATGTTTCCTGGAGAAGAGAAAGTGGTTCTCTCTTTATCACACAACTCATAAATTATGTTAAAAAATATTCTTGGTGTTGCCACCTGACAGAAATATTTGTGATGGTAAGTAGCATATTATCTAGTAAACTATTTATTTATTCATAGAAATAAAAAATGTATATGATAACACACCTGGATATTTTACACAAATTATAAATATTCACACTGTAGCACACCTTGCTTTTTAATTATTTCCAAAGAACTGAGCTCTAGTAGGCAAAAAAATTTAATACATGCTAAGCTTCTATATTCAAAATATTAAAAGTCTGAAGATAAGGAAGAGATAAAAAGGATTATTGAATACAGAATATTATAGTGTATATATAGTCTATGAAGATATCATGCAGTATGGGATACTATTTACTTAAATATTCATATTATAGAAAAAGTTTGGTATAAAATGTACATTTGATAAATATCTGTTGGTTTTCTTTTTTTAATTCTCACCCAAGGACATTTCCCCCCCCCCATTGCTTTAAGAGAGAGGAAGGGAGATAGAGAGAGAGAAACATTGATGCGAGAGATATCAGTTGGTTGCTTCCTGTACACACTCCAACCTGGGGGATGGAACCTGCAACCTAAGTATGTGCTGTGACCAGGGATGGAACCAATAACCTTTGGGTTTTCAGGATGGTGCTCTAACCAACTGAGCCACACTGGCCAGAGCTATAGGTTTTTTGGGGTTTTTTTTTATAAATAAGAAGTAGGGCTACCTGGTACAAGTAAAACAGTTATAAAAAAAAGCAGACACAGTCTCTGCTTTCATAGCTAATATTCTAGGAGGAAATATAAGTAGTAAAAAGCACACTGTTCAAAATATTTCATTTCTAATTTCTAGGGAAAAGAATAATAGGGTTCCATGAGAGAGAATAAGGGGAAGTTCTATGTAACATATTGTCATCTGTAAGTGAAATTTTGATAAAATAGAGCAATTGTGTGTGCTTTGGACTGGCATTAAAAGTATTAATGGTTCATTGAAAGAGAGATATCATGGGATATGAAATTAGTAAAAAATAAATCTGAAGTAAGGTCATAGGGATGATATTTAGGTTGGGGTGCTTCCACATCTTGGCTATTTTAAATAATTCTAGGTGCCCATTGACAGATGAATGGATAAAGAGTATATGGTATATGTATATACAATGGGCTATTAGCCATAAATAAGAATGAAACCTTGACACTTGTTACATGAATGATGCTACAAGGTATTATGCTAAGCAAAATAAGTCAGAGAGAGAAAGACACATACCATATGATTTTACTTATATGTGGAATCAAAAAAAGTAAAATAAAGTAAACAATACGGAAACAAACTTATACAACAAACTGATTCCTGCTGGATGGGAAGGGAGTCGGGGAATGGGCAGAAGGTGAAGGAGATTAAGAAAGACAAACTGCCAGTTACAAAATTAGTCATGAACATACTAGTACAGCATAAGGAATATCATCAAAAATATTGTGGAAACTATATATATAGTGCCAGAAGGATAGCAGATTTGTGGCGATCACTTCATCAGTTATACAAATCTCTAATCACTATCCTGTGCACTTGAAACTAATGTAATACTTTATGTCAATTATAACTTAAAGATAAATTTTACAAAAAGAATTTGGGATGGGAATCTCAGAGACCTGAAAGGATCAGTTCTTTGTGAGGAATGAAAGAAAACAATCTTCAAAGTTAAGTCTCCAGGGCATAAACCCTGGCATGAAAATTTGTAGTTAAAATCTAAGAGTCAGAGACCCCTGCTTTTAGCAAAGATGACCTAATGGAGAGTCGATTTAGACTCCTGTCTAAAACAAACAAACAAACAAACAAGACAAAATATATGCAGCAACAGTTTTTAACACACTGGAAATCAGGCAACGAAGAATACTGATTTCTGAGAAATGGTAAGCAAACAACAGTGAGACCAAAAATTATGTCAGCTTGTGGTTTTGATAGAATTTCTAGGCCACTGCACAGGGAGGTAGCAACAAGACAGAACCGGATGGATTCACACAGTTCAAGAGACAGAGCTGATAGTCCAGGGAGACCAAAGTGGTTAGAATTCACAGAACAGAATACCAATGAAGAGAGATCTACGCAAGAAAAGAATTCTGGAAATCTTCAGAGGGTCCCCATGAAGTATTTAGAAGAGTATGTTCAGCGCACATGCGTGTGTGTGCTTGTGTGTGCGAGGAAACCACTGAGTTGGGGAAAAACAACACACAGACTACCCTAACGGATTAGAGGGAAAAATACTATGGTACTTATACATAGCTTGGGATAGCGCCTACTGAAACCAGCCAAATTGGAAAAATATTTTGCTTTGCATGCAGTCTACTCAGGAAGGTTTTACCTAAGTTGTAAGGAATAAAGAACTCTGAAATAAATAATTCTCTGGTTGTTCCTAACATATCTAAAACTAATATCCAATACCCAAAATCAATACCCATTCCCAAGTAACACACTGACTCCAAGAACAAAGCACAAAAATATACACAAAAATATTCAGCACTTGAAAATACAATATTCAAAATATATGACATCAAATAAAAATTACCAGGTATGGAAAGAATCAAGGAAAATAAAACCCACTGTCAGCAGAATAATCAAAACTGAATTATAACTGGCACAGTTATTAGGATTAACAGAAAAGCACAATAAGTAGTATCCATATGTCACACAAGTTAAGTAGAAGCATGGAATATAATAAAAGATCTAAATTTTATCTTGAGATAGAAAAACTAGAAAGTATAAGCTAAAATACACAGAATAGGATTAATAGCAGATTAAATATGTAAAAAGAAACAAATAATGAACTTGAAATGATACAAGGTAAAGCACAGCAAACAACAAAAATATAATAAAAATAAACAAAGCATCGATGAACTGTGAAATCAATTCCAAAGACCAAAGATACATTTAAGTTGTGTCCTAAAGGAGAAGGAAGAAAATAATATTTGAAGTAAAAATAGCCAAATTTTCTCCAACTGTAATGAAATCTATATATCTATAGATTTAAGGATAACAAACCTGAAGTATTAAAAATGTAGAACAAATACAGCAGGCCCATATCAGTCTAAATTTTCTAAACAGTTGGTAAAGATATTTCTAAAAGTAAAGAGAATAAAAGAGACAAGATACACACGGAGAAACAAAGTAAATACTGCAGCAGATTATCGGAAACAACTTGTGCTAGGAAATGGCAGTGAAAGACAAAAGAAAGCCATCCTAAAATTCTAAGTTCAGAAAAACATTAAACTATGTTTACAAACAAAGGCAAAGTAAAGACTTTTCAGCCATACTGAAGCTGAAATATTCCATCCCAGCAGACGGACACGACAAGAAATGTCAATGGAAGTCAATCCGCAGAAGAAAAGTGATACCATATGGAAATGCAGATTTACAAAAAGGAAGAGAAACACTGAAAACGGTATCTACATGGACAAATGTACGTGTTTTCCTTTAAAAATGTTCTTTAAGAGAATATTTGATGGTTTAAACAAAAGTGATAACACTTGTGGTGAGATTATGACATTAAATTTATGTATTATAAACTGTGAATAAGAATAAAATTAAGAGATTATAGCTAATCATCTAACAAAGGGCATAAAACAAAATCATAACAATACTCAACCAGACAGCAAAAAAAGGAAAAAAATAAAAATTAAGAGATAATACATGTTTTTTAAAGTAGCAAAATTTAAACCTAACCTTGTTAGTAACTGTATTAAATGGAATGGTCTAAACACACCAATTAAATGATAGACATAATGACCCTGCGTAAAAAAGAGACAAATATATGCTCTGTACATCAAAAACACTTTATAAATAAAGAGACAAATAGGTTAAAAGTACAATGATGGGAAAGTGTACTATGTTAACTCTAATTAACAATAAACTGGAATAGGTTATTAGATTCAGATATAAATTAAATTTCATATCAGAGAATATTAGCAGGATAAAAATGTGTATAAGGATAATAAGATCAGTTGATGGAACAAACATAATTCTAAATATTTAGGCACTTTGGTAAATGATTTTAATGTATAGGCAGCAAAAATGGATGGAACTGTATGGAGAAATAGACAAACCCACAGCCAGATATTTTATTATGCTTCTTTGAATAATGGATGAGAAAAGGACACAAAAATCCAAAGAAGATCTAGAAGATATGAACAACATAAATAACTTGACCCAACTGTTATATAGAGAGCATTCCAATTAACAGTAGAATGCACAATTTTTCAAGTACATATGGAATATTTACCAAATAAACCATCATTTGGTCCATAAAACAAGTCTCAATGATTCTAAAATGTTCCAAGTAAGACAAAATATGTTCTCTCAATAATATGAAAACAGATTAGATGTCAATACTGGGAAGATCTCTAGAAATTCCATTTCAAATATTTCTAAATATTTGAAATTTTTAGCAGAGATTTCATATGCACACAAAACTCATAGCAAATTAGTATGTGTAAAGATGTTCATAAGTCATGAGAAAAAGAAGCAAATTAAAACTAAAATGATTAAAATAAATACCTTTTTAATGGATAAATTAAAAAGACGGAACACATGGAGTGTTGGAGTGTTTGTGTGGGAACTGAAACTGTCATGAACTGTTGGTGGGGATGTAAAATGGCACATTTATTTGGGAAAATATTTCAAAAGATTCTTAAATAGGTAATCATACACCTACCACATAATCCAACCCTTCTTTTCTACACATTTACCCATGAGAAAGGAAAGTATAAGGTCACAGTCAAATACTTGAATGTGAATATTTGTAACAGCTGTATTTGTAATAGCTCAAAACCCAGAAACAAATTAAATGTCCATCAACAGTTGAAAGGACAAATAATTGATGGTGCATTGTATTCACACAGGGGATTATTACTCAGCAATAAAAAGGAACAAATTATTAATGCATTTATCTTCATGGTTGAATTAAAAAGTAATTATGCTGAGTAAAAGAGTGAAATAAAAAATTCTACCTACTGTAGGGTATTATTTATATGAAATTCTGAATAATACAAACTAATCTATATTGACAAATATAGGTTATAAAGCATCCATTACTTGCTTGAAAATGTGGGGGGCTGCTATTAGAGAGGAAGGTATTGTCAAAGGTCATGGAAAAACTTTCAAAGGTGATAGACATGTTTATTATATTAATTGTGGTAATGATTTACCAGTGTACATATATGTCAAAATTTACCCAATTGTTCACTTTGAATATGTGCAGTTTATTGTATGTCATATAGTACTCTTATTTTTTCAAATCTGGGGATCAGAAAGAGAGTTAATTGGATAACTGAGGTTAATAGGTATGTTCATTTACTAGGGCTGACATAGTTAAATGACAGAAACTTATTTCTCACAGTTCTGGAGGCTGGAAGTCCAAGATCAAGGTGTCGACAGTGTTGGTTTCTTCTGAGGTGTCTCTTCTTGGCTTGCAGATTGCCTCCTTCTTGCTATATCCTCACATGACCTTTTCTCTGTGCACCCATATTCCTTGTGTCTCCTTATGTCCAAATTTCTTCTTCTTCTTATAGAAGACATTAGTCATATTGGATGTGAAATACCTAATGGCCTCATTTCAGCTTAATCACCACTCGAAAGGCCCTATTCAAATACAGTCACATTCTAAGGTACAAGAGTTATGGTTTCAACATATGCAATTTGGGGAAACACAAAGCCTAGAAGCCAATACTGCGAAGATCTCTGGATCTTGAGTCTTGGGTCTTGGATTTAGTGGAAGTTTATTGGAAGGTAAATTTGAGACTCTGACTTATGGTACCAGGTTATGGCCGTGAAGGGGGAATTGACAGCATCATCAAGAGCTCAGTTCCTTTAGGATTGTTATAGATCTTTGACATGTCTACAAATATCCTCAATCCCATCTGTCCTCATAATGGCAAATAGTACAATGGGTCCTGTGCTCTGCCCAAAGGGCAGGATCTAAAACTTTCATTTTATTTTCAGGTTCAACGATCATTTGAAGAACCAGGTGTTAAAGCCCAGATGCCTACACTTGAAAGACAAACTATGACCAGATATTTTTACCTCTTTCCAGGCAATTAAAAATAGTAAGTCGCCATGGCTAATGTTAGCAAATCAGAAAATTGACCAAAGCCATGAACAGAGTGGTGACAGGTTATACAAAACTAAACTGTACAATATTTAGTGTATGTTGCTTTACTCTTGTCTTCTAATATCTATCAAAAGTAAAATTTCATCTTTTGGTCATGGTCCAGTAGCTGGTACGTTCTTTTTGCCATAAATAATGCAAGAACCAGGCAAAAAAAACTTCAAACGGTGTTATCAGGCATTGGACAATAAGAAGTTCAGGACTGCTTTTGCTAAGAGAAGGAAAACAAATAAGGTAAACCATAAAATTATGCCTACATCACACAGTTTTATGCTAGAACAAAATTTCTGTTATAAAGTGCAAGGATGGGAAACAAGCAAAATATGGCAGAATCATGAGAAGACAGAACTCAATTTCAGGTAGGTTGAGGCAGCTGAAATATGAAAAATTAAATTCTAGAAGTGACAGGTATAAGCAGAGAAAGACCTTGAAATAGCTAAAGAGTGAACCTCTTGAGTCCCTGAATGAATACTAACCTCCACTTTTATAGAATGATCAGGAGCCCACTGCTTAGGAATTATAACATGAATAACCCATGTGATTCCCACAGCATTGGTAGATGTTTGAATTGTAGCCATGCTAAGTGGACAGGGCTCAGTGAACACTCAAAGCAATAAGCAGAGTTACCACAGTGGTTATCCCTTTGTCGTTGAACTAAAACATCCTGGAAAAGCTACTCTAGACCTTCCTTACCAATGCTTTAAAAACAAGTCTTGAAATGATGAAATTGATACACAAATAAATGTAAATTCTGCCAAAGTAAGGGTCCATACAAATCTTTAACTCCAAACACACAAAAATGTAATATTTTCAATATATATCTGGCAACATATCAAAAACTACTACACATTTAAACAATCATCAAAGTGTTACTTGATACCATAGAAGAGTTATTAAATATAAATTTACCAAAATGATGAAATTAGATAAATACTTTAAAGAATATTAAAAGTGGTCTTGGATATTAAGAAAACCATAACCATAAAGAAAGCTAATGAAATATATTGAAAAATTCAAATTGAATCTGAAGTGCTTAAAAAGATAATAAATGAAGTGAAAATTTATCGGATATACTTAACTGCATAATAAAAATGTAGAAAAGTAAACAGAAATTGAAGTCTTAGCAATGAAACTAGTCAAACTATCACATAGAGGGAAAAAAAAAAAACCAGACACAGAGCCCCAGTAGTCTGCGGGATGATAAAAGGTGATCTAAGAAATATCGATGTCATTTGATACCTAGAAGGAGAGGCCACAGATATTCAAATAAATAATTGCTGGCATATTTTAAAAATTATTAAAAATTATGAACTCACAGAATTAAAAATAAATTAATCAAATTCCAAATTTCTAGTGAAATTTTTAAGCCACAGGAAAAGGACAATTTTTAGGGGAGCAAAAACTTAACAAAAATGACTACAAACATTTTTGGAAAAATTGCAACACAGAATAGAGTGAAATATCAATTTTTAAAATACTAAAAGGAAAATAGCCTAACTACTATTTCCAGCAAATATCATTTAAAAACAAAGGTGAAATAAATTTACAAACCAAACAAAATAAGAAAGCTAATAAAGCACAATTATGGTGCATAAGTCCATGAGAGGAAAATGCAGACGAAGGAAATTCTTCAGGTGTGAGACAAATGGCACCAGACGATTTACATCCACACAATGCGAAGCCCCATGTGTTTTAAAGACTTTTTATTTTCATTAAAAAATTATTTTAAAGATAATTGTTTAAAGTAAAACTATAAGGTATTGTAAGATTTATAACAAGAATATAAATGCATGATTGCAATAATGCACTGGAAGTATATTGTTACAAACTACTTATATGTAAGGGTAGCATTTGAAGGTAGAATGTAATAAATTGAAGGTATATATTGTATCTATAATAATGTCTAACAAATATTTGTATAACTAATAACAGGTAAAATAAATACTAAAGAGAAATAATCAACAAGCCAAAGAAGCAGAAAAAGGAACAGATCAGGCAGGAAACAACCAGCAAGATGCTAGGTTTAAACTGAATTACATTAAATATAATTTAAATGTGTACAACAATTTAAACATAATTAATTATAATTTATCTATGCACTCTAAATAAAAGACACAGATTGTAGAACAAATAAAAAAAGTAAAACAATTTTATGCTGTCTAAAATGAGCACATTTTAGATGTAGGGATGATTAAGTCAAAGGACAGAAAAAGAGACATCATTCAAACCCATAGCACAGAACCCCAAAATCACAGACCACATAAGAAAGTAGGATAAATTGAGTTTTATCTTGTTCCCCAAGATATCATTCATAAAATTTAAAAACAAGCATTAGCTTAGAAGAAAATACATATATCCAATAAAGTTCTTGATCAAGAATATTTAAAGAATACTTACAACTCAATAAGAAAACAAACTACTCAGTAAAAAAAAAAAAAAAAAGGAGACAAATAATTTGGGCACTATGAGAAAGAATGTACACAAATGGCCAAGAAGTACATAAAATGATGTTCAACAACTTTAATCATAAGAAAAATGCAAATTGAAGCCACAGTAGGATATTGCTATGGTAGCAAAAACCTACAAGTTACCCAAATATCCACCACATAAATGGATAAACAGATTGCTATATATTCATTTAGCATAATGCTACTCAGAAATAAAAAGATATAAACTAGTCCTACATATATTAAAATAGAACTCTTTAAAACATTTAATTGATCAAAAGAACACTTACATAAGTAGTGTATACCACATGCTTCTATTTATATGGAAAAAAAGAAGAACTTGCACACACACACACAAAATCCTTGGTGATAGGATCAGATCAGTGGTTTCCCTGAGCTTGAGGTTGGTATCATTGACTCCAATTTGACTTGTGAAGATAAGGCAAATGTTCTGTGAGTAGATTTTGGTAGTGCATACATTCAGCAAATCGCACTGAACTTACATCTAAAATGGGTATACTTTATTGTGCAAATATACCACAATAAAATTAATTAAAAATAAATAGAGGAAAATAAGTCAAAGGTATTTTCTATAATGCTAGGGAAAAGGGCTTAAATGTTGATAATATACCAACTTTAAGTAAGTATTAATTTACACATACTAACCCAAAAAAACACATGCATAGGGTAGCCCACTAGGGATGACCCTAATTTAGAAGATAGGACTAACTATAGAGAAACCACTTGTTTGGTTGAATAAGTGTGTAGATAACTAGGATTGATCTGCTCCTAGCGTGAGGCACACTATCAAGTAGCCTTTACTTATGTTGGCAGTGCTTTCACTGTTCCACAGTCAAACATTATCACACAATGAGGTTCACAGGCTATTAAATTTCATGCATAGACTTTTGGATGAGTCACTCTTTCAAGTACTTAAGCTAACACATTGAATTTTTTATGGCCAAAACCCTTCCAAATACTTGCCAGAAGTATAGACTAAGAAATCCACATCAATAAATAAGTTTATCATATTGAATAATAGTCTGTTTAAATGTAACCAATTTTTAAATTCAAATTTTAATGTAACACTTCAAATTTTCACTCTAAAATAACTTTCACAACAAACAAAGTGTTGGTGAGGATGTGGAGAAAGGGGAACCCTTGTGCACTGTTGGTGGGAATGCAGATGGGCGCAGCCACTATGGAAAGCAGCATGGAGATACCTCAAAAAGCTAAACATGGATCTGCCTTTTGACCCAGTGATCCTACTTCTGAGAATATATCAAAAGGAACACAAGACACTAATTTGAAAGAATATATGCACCCTTATGTTCTTGCAGTGTAATTTATAATCCCCAGGACTTGGAAGCACCCAAGTGCCCATCAGTAGATGAGTAGATAAAAAAGTTTTGGTGCATTTACACAATGGAATATTACTCAGCTATAAAAAAGAAAGAAATATTCCCCTTTGCAACAGCATGGAGGGACCTAGAGAGCATTATGCTAAGTGAAATAAGCCAGTTTGAGACAGAAATGCCATATGATTTTAGAATCTAATTTTAGCATTTTTCCACTTTGACTATTGGAACACAAACTATTCCCAATCCTTATTAGTTCTAGAAAATTCTCCCACCTGCTTCCATTCAGTGGTTATTCCCTGGCTTGGGTAATTTCTTCTCTCACAGGATCAAATCAGTAGTTAGCCAAAGACTTGAGATGACATTTCTACAGGTCTTCAGAGCTCTTTCTTTCCCTGTGTGCAAATTCCTCTTCTCCAATATTCTGCAAACCAAAGATCCCTGACCCTCCTGACCTTTAATGTAGTTCTGCTTAATTGACCAGGCTCTGTTTGGATACTCCTTTTATGCACTGCAGCCTGGAAACTGTCTTCAGGAAATAAGGTGGCACAATCAAAGCACTCGCTTTGTTTTTGTCCTTTTTTTAGGGATCACAGTTTAGTGTGATCTTTCTTCAAATGACTAAAAGTCATAGTTTTAAAGATCAAAAGTGTTGGTGAGGGTGTGGAGGAAAGGAAACCCGGTACACTCTTGATTAGAATGTAAATTGATACAGGTGTTCTGGAAAACAGTATGGATATCTCTCAAAAAATAACTAAAAATGGGAGGAATTACCATATGATCCAGCAATCTCATCTCTGGGTATATGTCCAAAGAAAATGAAAATACTATCTCAAAGAGATATCTGCCTTCCCATGTTTATTGCATTATTATTCACAATAGCCAAGACACAGGAACTACCTCAGTGACTATTAACAGATGAAATGAATAAGGAAAATATGGGACACATATAAATGGAATATTATTCTGCCTTAAAAAAGAAAATTTTGCCATTTGCAACAGAATTGGTGAACCTGGAGGACATTATGCTAAGCAAAATAAGGCAGATGTATGAAAACAAATAACTGCATAATCTCAGTTTTATGAGAATCATGCAGTTATTTGACTCTTTTTTTTAAAAGAGTCAAACCCATAGAAATAGAGTAGAATGCTAGTTCCAGTTAAAAGATGAATAAGTACCGGAGATTTAATGTATGACATGGTGATTATAGTCAATAATAGTGTATTGTACACTTGAAATGTGCTAAGAGAGTAGATCTTAAGTGTTCTCACCACAAACAAAAAATGCAACTATGTGAGGTGATGGATGTATTAATTGGCTTGATCGTGATAATCATTTCACAATGTATACATATGTCAAATCATCACATTGTATACCTAAATATATAAAATTTTAGTCAATTATGTCTCAATAAAACTGAAAAAAATAAAAATTATAAAAATAAAATGTTTCAATTATTAGAGCAATTCGTTTCCCATCTAAATTAGCCCCCTCATATATATTCCATCAGTTATCTTAACATAGATTTGATCAGTGCAGCAAAATAAACTTCACTTTTTTTGTCAAGATATATAGGTCTTCCAATTTCAGAGTTGTTGAAGTGCAAGCTTGGGTTTGGAAACCACGACAAATACTTTGCATTCTCCTACTCTCTTTTTCTTTTTCTTTTTCTTTTTTTTTTTGGACTAATAGAGATCTATTTGGGACTATTAAAGACATATTTGAGATATGATAATGTTCAAACTACTCATTGCATGAATTACCTTTGAGCATTTTCTGCCACAGCTACTGATCCTCATTTTTCTCTCTCTTCTACAGGAAATCTCATGAATATAGTCCTTGTCTACGTACTTCCTGAAGGAAATTTGCCCATCCAACATATCTCTAAAATTATTTTGTATTTCAAAAAATAAGTGGCTCCCTGTTGTTTAGTCTGGAGAATAAAGGAGGGGAAAAATTGCTGAATAAATTTAATTAAATAAACTATATTTCTACTAATGCCACTGTAGTTTTCATACGGTCCAAAGTTGGTGACTCTGGAGTTCTTTTAATACATGTTTGCATAGAATTCATTTATTTTCGCCCCCAAACTTTTAACTTCTTTTGGTTGAGTTCTTATTGTTTTAATCTCATGGAAGCTCAGAGAGTAGACAGGGCATGAATCATCCACTGGGCATTCCCACCGAATTTCCACACCGCGTCTAGCAACCACATTGCATTTCCAGCACTGACCACCTAGAATAGCTCCATTTAAGGATAAACTGAAGGTTATCTTTATGAAGGCCAGATGATAGAATACAAAAATTTGTATTGTCTTAGTGTAGGGAGTATAAAGTAATTTGCAAGTTTATCTTAACAGTGATTTTTAATGACCTGGTCCCTGTGCCTTGAGGGAGATAGCCCTGGGGACCATCCCTTTGTGCTGTACTCTCTTTTGTTCCTGTGAATACTTTCAAAGTGGATAATTTGCATATACATATATATGTACATATATACATATATGGTGATTATAATGATGTTTGTGTGGGTTTGTAAGACAAATATTCATAAGAAACAGAAAAACAGACAAATGTAAGGGTATAGGTGTGGTGAAGAAAGAGGAAATGACACAATTATTAAGAAAGGATATGTGGATGATTTTATTCGTGATTGATTATTTCCTGTGAGAAGTAAGCAATATATAGATGTAAAATAAGAATGCTTATGGATGAAAAAACTCACATATTCACTAACCTTCTGACTCAGCAGTCTCTGAGAGTAGCTTTCCTAGTTATTTCAGAAGCTGTGTTATCTGAGAGTAGTAACTGTCCCTACAAGCTCTATCTAAACCTTAAGCTTCTGAAAGAGAATTTCTGTCTGCCACTCACCACACCATGCATTAGTATCAATTGCTATATAACAAGTTTCCCCAATATTCAGTGGCTTAAAACAACAAGCAATTATCTCACCATTTATATGTGATAGAAATCTATGCAATATGTGACAATCAAAATGTCACCCAGGGCTGTGCTCTCATCTGAAGGGTCAACAGAGGGTCAGATCTCCTTCCAGACTCCTGGTAACCTGAATTCTAATTGTGGACAGGATTCAGTTCATCACTCATTGTTGGTCATAAGCTTTGCTCTCTTCCTCAATATGTGAGTTTCTCCATAGGGCTACTTACAACATGGCTTCCATAAGAGTTAGCAAGTCAGAAAAAAAAAAAAAAATGTGAGCAAGATGGAAAGCAGTCTTTTTGTTACTTAATTTTGGGGAAAAATCATGTCATATTGCTATATCCTGTTTATTAGAATCAGAATACTAGGTTTAGCCTACACTCAAGGAAAAGGTATTATACAAGGGCACACAAAGCAGGAGGTGGACCCTATTAATAATTGCCTGGTATGTGATTTAATAATAAGTCATTTTCAACTAACCAAGTGAAAGGTTTTCTGTTGTCTACAAATGAAACCATAACCAAAGCACTCAATATGCATTATACAGCTATATTCTGCAAGCTTTGTGACCCCATATGAGCCAGGTTGTAACTTCATAATTTTCTTTATATACAGTTAATTTCATGAGAAGGGAGGCACAAAGGAATCTTTCTCTAACACTTGATACATGACCTAAATTAGACTGGCTTGAGTCATCTTTGACAAATAGCTCTCTGCACTCTTTTTTTTCTCATCTTCAAAATGGAAACAATAATGTATATCTTATCAGGCTGTTGTAAGATGTTGGCTTCCTTTGTATTTGCCATGCTTACTAAAGTGTGCTTCCTTTAACTGTGAGTCTGTATTTTTTGGAGTTCTGATATTCTGAATTCTGACATGATTCTGTAAACTTCTCTTTAAATATTTTTATATGGGCCATCTGTATGTCCTCCTTGATTATTTCATAATATGAATACATTTCTATCTTCATGGGTTTATTTGAGCATTTCCCACATAGATCATGTATATATTTTTATTTGATTAGCCCCAAATCTATAAATCCATATGCCTCCAAATTTCTAGTTACTTGTTTCTGCTGACTTCTACTCACTGACTTCTACTCACTAAGCACCTACTCACTGGTGGTGCTTACTGGTATATTTTTAATGTTTATTCATGTTTTAATGTTTATTTAATATGATTATATTTCTTGATATTTCAATGGGCCTAAGGAAACTTCCCTCTGGAGTGTGTTTGTTTATATTTCTGCTAATAGCTAAGTAACACATCAGATTCATGATCATTCAGATTCACTACCTCTAAATGGTTTTTTCTTAGAGAAAGTCACTTGCTGAGTTTTCACCTTTGATGTACACCAGCAATCTCACTCTAGGAACTGGCCTCTGAAAGGCCCCACATCTCCTAGCTGTCTGCCAATTTAGGCAAATTCCCTGCTTCCCACTCTGCACCCTCCCTTCCACCCCAAATCCCAGGTGCTCTTTCCCTATCTTCTGGCTCCAAAGTCCCAAACATTCAGACCCAACTCCTGAATGCAATTCCTCGTGGACAGTGCAGTATTGATATCTGAATTATGTGGTGCATGAAAAAGTCCTAGAGAATCCTTTCATTCCCAATTACAGAAGTACGTGCCCAAACAGTGCCATTCAACAGACTTATATATTAAATCTACCTAAAGTCACATTTACTGTCTCTGTGATCTTGGGAAAGAGTTTTATTTTCTGAAAGACTCAATTTCCTCATTGGCAGAGGTACAAATGCCATTTTATCACTGTTGTTGGGCAGGTTAAATAGCCTGTTACAGTACCTAGTGAAAAGTAAGCTATTGGTAGATATTAACCTTCTCTCTCCTCCCTGTTCTTACATAAAAATTTCCACTCTACAGGTTTCAGGAACAGGTCTTACTACCTGCATGAAATCTTCCTGTGTGCCCCAGACCATTAAATCCCCCCTTTTCTGATATAGCACTTTTCATCTATGTTCTCCTGTATTGTGATGCAATCTTTTCTTATGCTTATGACTTATCACCCCCAAATTATTTTAACTCCTTAAGAGTAGGATCTGAGTCCTGTCTTACCTGGTCATGTTTTCCATTTTCCTACCACAGTGTTGGATGGAGAGCAAGCAGCACTTCACACAGAGCCTAGTGTTGAGTGAAGTGGGCCTTGCGCTGGGCAACTCTCTAAACCTCTACTACTTGGTATTCTTAAGAAAACAGAGATATATTTTGTCTTAAAATAAACATTGTTAAAAATCCTCCCCTGAGAATATTTTTATTGATTTTAGAGAGAGAGAGGAAGGGGGAGAGAGGAAGAGATGTAAGAGAGGAACAAAACATTGCTTATCATTTAGTCCATCATTCACTTATTGTATGATCATTATCTCTGAATTCAAGTTATATTCTGAATCTCTATCCAACAGACTGGTGAGTAATTCCAATTTTAGCTGTTGTAGGAGCCTCATCCTCTTGGAGCATTACCAGATTTATATATGCTTGAGTGGTCTCCAGAAAAATGAGAAAATGAAAATCCTATCTTTTACATTTAAACATTATAACCACTGACATTTGCATTTCTAAAGCCAGCAATGTACTTTCATATCTAGTAACTCTCTATTGGGCTTTCAGAACAGTGAGAACCAGGGATCCTGGTGCCTAAAGTATTGCTTCCCAGAAGGATGATTTGGCCATTGATTGTGGTCACGACACCCCATCAGGATCCAGACTGGCTGGTCAATGCAAACATCTCTGCCTCTACTCAGTCCAGGAGAGGAAAACTTTGTTATTGTGCAGACAATGTTCTTTCCATTTTCCATGGTAACATTCCCATTTTTGAGTGTGTGCATTGTTCTTTTCTTTCTCAAGATCCCAGTGTCTTTCTGGCCATTTCTAATTTCTGCCTGCTGTGATTATTCCCTATGGCAACAGGACACAGAGCCTACTACAAGGTTGGTTGGGGAAATAGGAAGGGAAATTTAAAAAAGCTTTAAGGAAACCATAGGTTAAAATGTACAAAATTTTATATTACGCATTATAAAGTAAGAGGGTCCTATTCCAATGACTATAAATGAAATAATTTTCCAAGAATGTAGAAGACAAATATGAGACCTGCATGCAGTTTAAATGTGATCCTAAGGCAGGCTTTGTTTAATCTGCACAATGTCTGGGAATATACCTCAAGAATTCCAATTCACCAATTCAAAAGAACCTATGCATCCCAGTGTTCATAGTGGTGCTATTTACAATAGCCAAGTGCTAGAAACAAGCTAAGTGCCCATCAGTAAATGAGTGGGTCAAAAAACTATGGTACATTTACACGATGGAATACTACACAGCAGAAATAAAGAAGGAGCTCCTATCCTTTGCGACAGTAGGGATGGAACTGAAGAGCATTACGCTAAGGGAAATCAGCCAGTCAGTGAAAAACAAATACCATATGATCTCACCTAAAAGTGGAATCTAATGAACAAAATAAATTAACAAACAAAATTCAGGCATGGAAACATGGAACAGACTGACAGTGAGCAGAGGGGAGGGGGGATGGGACAATGGTTGAAAGAAGGGGAAGGGAGTGGAAAAAGAACATGTATGAATGACTCACAAACATGGACAACAGTGTGGGAGTTGACTGGTGGAGCAGGGGGTAGTCAGAGGAGGGTAGAGGGGGGAAAACTGGGGTGACTGTAATAGAATAACAATAAAAATGGTTTAATAAAAAGAGATATTAGCACAGCTGAAAAGAGTTTTTTTAAATAAGAGATATAATACACACTAATATAAGATAAACTCGATCTTCATTCTCTTGGGAAAATCAGTTGGTCTGAGGCACCCTTACCTTTCAGAGAAGACAACCTCACCAATAGGGCAAATGCTTCCCCTCTCCAACCATCCTCAGTCAGATGAAACACTCCTTTGCTCATGGTCAGTTGAACTGTGGCAACTGGCCCAGAATCTAAGTACAAATGAAATTATTTCAAACATACAAGCTGTTAGTGAAAAAGGTGATTCTTTAAATCTGAGATTTTTTTTTCTTTTAATTCTAGAATATTTGCTAAGTATAAAAGATTAATATCTGCATTTTGTGTCTAGATTTTACCCCAGTTTTCAACAAATATGTTGGCCACATGGAATTTACTTCTGGGATACTTAGTCAAACCTGTGCTATAAATTAACGGTGAATGTATTGTTGCAGTCTTCTCTGGACCTTCAATTTATAATTCAATGCCCACCCCCCCATTTTTACCCCATCTTTATTTCTTTCTAGTATGTATTACTCTTAACAAAAGGTATTTTGAATGCATTTAATGTGTATTTATACCTCTTTCATTATAATGTTAATTCTGTTGGGAGATCATTTTTATCTGTTTTTCTCACCACAATATCCCCAGCATCTATAGTAGTGTTCGGTACATAGAATTGGCCCTCAGTAAGTATTTATGTTGAATAATTATATGGAATTCATTGATGAGGTAAATAAGGGTTATTGCATGGACATACACAATAATATTAATTAAGTACCTTCTCTATGCTAGGTACAATTTTAATGACTTGTTAAATATTCATTTAATACAAAAGCAATATAATGTAGGAATAATCACTAAACCCATTTAGCCATGGGGAAAACCAAGGCATAGTTAAGTTTCTTGCTTGAGATTGGCAATTAAAATGTTAATTCAACTATTCTGGCTCCAGAATATGGCCACAGTCACTGGCCATATAGCATATAGCATATACCATATACCATATAGCATACTGGCTCTCAGTCACTGCCACATAGCATACTTCATTTTTTAAAATTATTTTATTGTTGTTCAAGTACAGTTGTCTGCATTTACCCCCCTTCACTCTCCCCCACTCCAGCCAGCCCCACCTCCCTCCCCACATAGCATACTATAAATTGAGCCATCTGAAGAGAAAGAGTCTTACATTTTTTTTTAAATCCACTTTTATTTCTAAAAGCAAACTGCTTCACAGGGACACAAGACATTCCTGTGGCTGGAGGTGGCCCAGACCTTGGGTGAAATACAATGGAAAGGAGTCAAGAAGTTTCAGTTCACCTCACACCCATCAGAATGGGTTCTACTGAAACAAACTAACTAACAAAAATGCATAATGTGGAAAAATTGGAACCAACTGTGCTCTGTTGGTGGGAATGTAAAATAGTGTAGAAGCTGTAAACAGTGTAATTATTCCTCAAAATTAATGAAATTACCCTGTGATCTGGTAATTCCAATTCTGGGTATATACAACCACAAAATTAAAGCAGAGGCTTAAATAGATGTTTGTTCATTCATGTTCACAGCAGCATTATTCACAATAACCAAAAGATAGAAGCAACCCAAATGTTCATTAGTGAGAGAATGGATAAGCAACACATATGTGTGTAAGTATATGTATATATATATATATATATATATATGTATATATATATATAATTCAGCCTTAAAAAGGAAGGGAATTCTGAAACATGCTACAGTATGAATGGAAGGTGTCTAACCTGTGGCCCACAGGCTGCATATAGTTCAGGATGGCTATGAATGTGACCCAACACAAAATCATAAATTTACTTAAAACCTTCTTTTTCTCATCATTTTTCATTAGCATTTGTGTATTTAATGTGTGGCCCAAGACAACTTTTCTTCTTCCAATGTGGCCCAGAGATGCCAAAAGTTTGGGCACCTCTGCTTAGGATATCATTTTGAGAGAAAACAGTCGGTAACAAAAAGAAAAATACTGTATGATTCCACTTCCATGAGCTAGCTAAATTAGTCAAATTGATAGAGACAGAAAGTACAATCATGGTTGCCAAGGGCTGGTAGAAGGGAAAAAGGAGGAGTTACTGCTCAATGGGTATAGTTGCAGTTGGAAGTGAAAAGAGTCTGGAGATGTGCGGTGGTGATGGTTACACAGCAACATATGTGTACTTAATGCCATTGAAATGAACACTTAAAGTGGTTAACATGGTAAGTTTTATGTTATGTGTATTTTAACACAATTAAAAAAATTCTTAATGCTTGATTTATGTGGCAAAACATTCTGTAGTCTGGTTTGACTTTATATGTAAAACTCAGTGAACTGATGATTCTTTGTTGCATATATTTACTTCTGTGTGTGCTTTCTCATTTGTTTTATATTCTTACTTTTCAGTCCAAAGGAGCGGTGAAGCAAATGTCTTATTAGCACAAGTCTGCTGTAAGCTAAGGATCAGTGATCTAAAAACATTTCAGGAAATGACAATAATTACTGTCATCTATTATTTATTTCTAGTAATTCTTTCCTAACAATAAAAAAACTTCTTATGAAATAATAATATTAACATCACAGGTAAGTGTAATCCTTATTTCTCAATCTCTAAACACACCTACGTCTCCTATATAAAAAAAGATGGGGCCAACTTGCTTGCCCTTTCAACTGCACACCCAAAACAAGCGTGAGAGGCCATGGCTGGTGAAGCTTTCTAGTATGAGAACTCATGGGGAAGAAATTGCTTGAGAAAGGGCCTTCCACATTAGGCTTGGTGAAGGTGTATGTTAGCAACCTAAACCTAAATGGTTTATGTGGAGAGGGAATAGGAGGAGGAAAGGAGGGAACTCAGCTAGACTTTCACAGCATTTTTCAAATAAAAGGTAAAGGCAAAGAGAGTGTAGGATTCTACTGGTGTCCCATTATTTGGTGAGTGTTACCTGAATTTGAAACTATGAATCACCTAAGGGTGAGAATAGGCACAAGATGGGTATCAGCAGCTGTTGTTTCCAAAGGAAAAAGCCTGTCATCCTCTTCAGAATTTAAGAAATTGGAGTGTGTCATAACAGAATGGCCTCTGATTTTCAGGAAGCTAACCGGAAAATCATGAAATCAACTCTCTCAGATTACTCAGTGACCATATTCAGGTAATGCTAGAATGAGAAAGAATTACATATAGTAAATGCTTCCCGATTCAAAGGCATTAGATGATTCCTCAAGACTACTGAACCCCATGTACAGAAAAGTTTGGTTGAAAAAGATAAATAATTGCTTCCTTGTTGGTGAATTGAGAGGGAAATAGGGCTGTTTTCACTACTTAGGGGATCTTTGTGTTTCCAACAAAGTCCTGATTCAGAAGAGGAGGCTGTTCATATACTCAGTGGGCCGGGATACAATAAATGCCTTTCTGGATGACCTATCAGAGGGCAAAGTGATTAGCCAGGAGGAGATATGCAAAGAGATGAAAATGACAGTCATGGATAAGGCTTGAGTCTTGGTTGACCTTATTATTGGGAAAGGATGCCAGGACTGCCAGACATTTATTAAGCATCTCTATGAAGAAGATCCTGAACTTTCATTAAAGATGGGGCAGCATCTTTACTAAGGTAAGGTCCAATGATTCAACCTAAAGCCCCAGTAGTCCCTGTATCTTCAGCCCAGTACTTGTTATTTTTGTCTTGTCAGTTTAGTATGAGATTCCTATCATCTCAACCTCAAACCTTATTCCTCTGTGGCCCTAGTATGTGTTCTCTTGTCTCTAGAGAAGACATACGCTCTCCATCTACCTATCAGCCTGCTGTTACTTCATCTTTCTATTAGTGTACTTTTTAATATGTGGCAAGCAGTTAGGCAGACATAAGCAAGGCAGTGACAATGGGCCAAGTAAAGGAGGTCACCAGAGCAGAAAGCCTCAGGTGCCTGGCAATGAGAAAAACTAGGAAAAGAAGGACCCCAGGGTAAGCATTCCTCACCTAGCATATCACTGATCATGCGGGATAGAACCCCTGGCTTTTTAAATCACTGGTTATGCGGTTCAGACCTTCCCCTTACCTGTCCTCCCTTACCATGTTGCTAGTCATGTAAGTTAGACCTCCTTACAGGGAAAACAAACACGGGGGTCAGAGAATAGCTCTTACTCATTAAGCCCCCAAAACAATGAGGTTCTGACCTGCATCAAATACATCCAGGCCTCAGCCGTGTTTTAGTTCTAAGCTCAGAAAAGCAGCAAAACTAGACAAGTGATGCCAAGACTGACCTCAGGATCAGCTACACTGACTAATGATCCCCTCCTCTGGCACCAACCAATCAGTGGAGATCACAACCCTTCAATACCCTGAAAGGACACACCTGGAAAGCTGATGAATATTCTATTGGGATCTTCCCCTAAGACCTCCAGGTAAATACCTTCACGTGGAGGCTCTGGCCTGCTCTTCCCCAACCCCACACCTGAGCATGATTCCACCTCCCCCTCCTCTTCTCTCCAGGGGCATTACCTTTATCCTTCTCTATCCTAAGTTCCAGGGCCCCTTCTTCTTGCCTCCATAACTGTTTCCTTAGCCTATTTATTCTACAGCTCACTTCTCGTGCCTCTGTGACTGTCTACATAAACTTTCTCTTACAGTTTGAGTCTTGACTGAATTCTTTCCTAGCCAGAACTCACGTACCAAGTTTGCTGAACCAAGGTCTGGTCTGATTCCGCCAGTCTAACACATGAGGCCATTCTCACTGCCACTGACAAATTATGAAGTGATAGTGGAATTGTTGGAGCATATTGAGTATAAAATTAAGAGTGCATTAAATGATTGCATTTGCATTAAATTACACATGGATTCTATTTTCTGGTCAACTCCTTTCCTTCTTATTTTATGCAGTATGGTCCACTCGCATGTGCCATTCTGTGCGTGGTTCAATGAGAGCTACCCTCTTCATTAACAATCCTCCTGAGAACCCAGTTCCAGGTGCTGATATCTGAGCTGGTCTATTCTTATAACTTTTTGCTCCCTTCACAGAACAAAGATGGGATCTCTGGTGAACTATCTGTACTAGAGTACCAGTACTTCCCAAAACCATTTGAAAGGGAGAGTTATTAGTTATTGAGAGAGAAAAAGAGTCTTTTTCTATCATAAGTGATTAATGTCTCCACTCACCATCTAGTTTAATAAATTTCTCACTCCGATACAATGCTTGTTTCTCATTCTCCCCCTCTCCATCCTAACTAATGATAATCCATGAATAACAATGAAGACCATGGATAACTGTAATCTAATTGATAGTGTCAACCCTCCTCCCTTTACTTCTTGTTCTGTTCCCTCACAATGAAGTAGACACATTTACAGCTCACTTTGGATTCTAATGTGATGGAAAACAAATGACACCCTCAGTTAGAATCTTGAATAGCAATGACTCTTTCTAATGCATTCATTTTTTGGCTAGTTTTTTCCTATCTATGGCAGCTAGCCAATGTAATAAACAAATCTTCCTTGCACAGAAAACACTAGATAAAATCCATGGAAAAATATTCCATTGCCAGAAGCCAAGCTCCCTGAAAAAAATGTTCATGAAAGTACTGATAGTAAACACCGCCTATCAAGCCCCAATGTGCAGGGTGGAACAAGATGTGGCTTGCTGCTTGAGGAATGAAGATTTGTGGAGTCACATAGCATTATGACATGTCATGGCTCTGCGTGCTTTAGAACAGGGAAATAGTCATTCATTTTGCCTAAGCTGTATTTTCCTTGTACATAGAGTAATAAATAATGAAGTATTACCTTTGAGAAGTCTTGAAAGAGTTTCTATTTGTTATCTCATACTAACTCCTAAAATTTTCAGCATGGGATTTGTTAAAGGATTGGGTGCCGGAACTAAAGTCAAAATATTTACTGATTTTTTTCAGGTTTGGGCAATTTTAATGAGCTTTTTATAAAGCTGAAATGAAATTTAACATGGTTATTTTCCTTTTTGAGTCTGTCAGTAATAAGTTGGGAAAAAATCATTTGGGTAGATACCAAATGCAGTAGGTGAAGGTTTTCAATGTTTTTCTCCACCTGAGACATATACACCACTGAGAGTTTGTATTCGTCTCTGAGATACCAGAGATTGTGGTCAGGGCTACACTTCCATAATGGGTAGTAATCAGATAGTTTCTGTGAAGTAACATACTTTCTGGAAGAAATGGCATTTTGAGGTTGGTCTGCCAATGTGCTCAGTGATCAATAGTACAGTTTTGAGGTCAAGATAGGTCTGTCATAAGCTATATGAACATTTGAAAAGTTATTTAACCATTCTCAGGCTCAATTTCCTCATTCATAAAATGGAACCAACAGCACCACCCATGCAGAGTCCCTGAGAGAACTAAACGAGCGTGTAAAGGGCTAATCCTAGTGTTTACCATTGAGTGAAAAAGCAATAAATTTTACATGCAACTATAATCATTTAATTGTTATTTTTGTTTATAGAGACAGAGAATCATATTACTGAGAAAAGGATAGAAAGTCCAGGGGATAAGAATTATAATGCACATTGTAGATACCACAAATAATTTTTTCTTAACTCTGTGTACAATTCAAAAATTACAAATAACCAACTCAATAGGGTAAAAACCTGCCCTTTATGAGAGGATTACATGACTGGTGTAATGTGCCTCTAGAATATCCCCATCAGTGAAACCTTTAGAGTCAACAAGTGTCTGAAGGTCTTTGCAAGTCCTGTTGGAAAACAGCAGCCAATCATCAGTGATATTTGTGGATGAGGATCATTTAACCACATGATTCTTCAATGAATCTTTGCAAGACTGTGTTCATAGGGGAGATGCCACTTTTATTCATATTCCTTTCCCATAGCCTAGTTATCTCTGAACTTCACAGGTTGTGTTGGAAATTGTTGTCATGAATTCATGGTCAGTTTCAGAGCTACCAAGACACATCACTCAAGAGATGAGTTTTAAGACATCAACAAAATCCAATATTTTCAGAGAGTCATACTTTGTAATAGATTGTTATCCAGCCAAATAAAGGAATTGTCAATAAAGAATACCAAGTATATTTAGGGAAATAGTCATCAGAATCAATAAGTGACTATTTAAGTACTTTCACTTTTCCTCAGAAACCCATTCTGTAATTGACTGTAATTTAAAGGCTCCCCAGCAGGGTTCCTTCCTCACTGGTAGTGAATGGTGCTTCCAATGCAAGTACATCATTTGGAGGCTTCTACCTTGGTATTAACCACTGATTCATAAAGTAATCTATGGTGAGAAGACAATAGAGGTTTCTCAGAGGTTGATTCTAGTCTTTACTCATGGAAGCTCTCTCTGAACAGTTTCATCCATTCTCACGGCTAAAGTTTTCATCGATACACTACTTTTCCTACATCAAATTCTCAAGTTTAGACAACATTTCAGAGTTCCCAGCATCTCTCTTTAACTTCCTTCCATATATCTTCAACAACCTTGAATTGAACATGCCCAAAGCTAAACTCATCATTTTCCCTCAATTTACCCATCTATAAATAGCACCATCATATGCCTAGCATTTCAAACAAAAACTGTAGATTCACCCTGGACTTTTCTTTCACCTGCATTCTTAGCATCCAAGCAGTGGCAATTTTTTTGATTCTTTAATCACTGTATCCCAATTTTTTCACCCTCCCTATCATCATCCCATTTTAGAGCCCATGCTCCTACAGTATCATGCCTACTATGCTCTGCCATAACATTTATATCTGTTATATTTTAAAATCCATTTTTCTTCTTCACTAGACTCTTAAGTTCTATTGAGGACAATAAATGTGCCTGTCTTCTTTGTAGCTATAGTCCCATAGAGATATTACAGCTGTGAACTTCACTCGTAGTGGTGCTTATGCTGCATCTGATAAGTTAGTATGTTATATGTTCACTTCCTTTTGTCTCAAGTTACTTTATGACTTTCCTTGTGACTTCTTCTTTGACCCATTTGTGTTTAAGAGCATGTTAATTTTCACATATTTTGAAATTTTCAATTTTTTCTTTGGCAATTGATTTTTATTTTCATTTTATTGTGGTTGGAAGAGTAATTTGACAAGATTTAATCTTCTTAAATATGTTAAGATTTGTGTTTTGGCCTTCATATGTTATCTATCCAAGAGAACATTCTGCCTGAGATTGAGAAGAATGTGCAATACTGTTATCGGGTGGAGTGTTCTGCATGTGTGTTAGGTTCAATTGGTCTATGGCATTGTTCAAGACCTCTGTTTCCGCATTGATCTTTCTTCTAGCTCTTCTATCCATTATTGAAAGTGGGGTATTGAAATCTCTCACTATTACAGTGGTAGTATCTTTCTTTCCTTTTGATTATGTCAATATTGTTTCATATATTTGAGTTCTCTGATGTCAGTTGCATATTTATTTATAATTGTTATATATCTCTGATGAATCGACACTTTTGTCAAAGTAGTCATGTGCCAATTAATGGCAAGGATAAGTTCTGAGAAATGCATCATCAGGCGTTTTTATCCTTGTGAGAACATCATAGAGTGTAATTACTCAAGCCTTGATGGTACAGGCTACTACACACAGGCTATATGGTATACTACTACTGAATGTGTAGTTTGTCATTGACTAAATGTCCCAATACCGCCCATGACTGTATATAATGTCCTTCTTTGTCTCTTATGAGGGTTTTTAACATAAAGTCTACTTTGTTTCACACAAATATACTCACCTCTGCTCTATTTTGGTTAACATTTACATGGAATATTTTTTCATCCTTTAACTTTCATCTTGTGTATGTTCTTGCATCTAAAGTGAATTTCTGATTTACAGTTTGGAGGTGAATCTTCTTTTTTTGTATGTGCAGATTTGTTGTTATTCAGCTACTCTGTATCTTTTGATTCTGGAGTTACATTTAAAGTAATTAATGACAGGGGAAGCACTTATTATTGCCATGTTGTTAATTCTTTGCTGTATATCTTATAGCTATTTTTGCTTTCTTGCTGTCTTTCTTTGTGCTTTTTCTACTGTTGTTCAATTAGTTGTCCCAATTTTTTCCATTGCTCTCCCTCTCCCACCAACTGCCCTGTTCCCACAGTCAATCACTACCCTGTTTCTATGGCTGTGGGTGCTTTGTACATGTTTCATGACTAGACTTACTCCTTCTTTCCCCCATTATTCCTCTCCTCCCTCCCCGCTGGTCACTGTCAATTTGTTCCTTATATCTGTAATCCTGGTTCTATAGTGCTCGTATGTTTGTTTTGTTGATTAGGTTCTACTTGTAGGTGAGATAATAAGGTATGTGTCTTTCACCGCCTGGCTTATTTCACTTAGCATAATGCTCTCCAGTTCCATCCATGTGTCGACAAGGGTAGGAGTTCCTTCTTTCTTTCTGATGCGTACTATTCTATTGAGTAAATGTACTGTAGCTTTTTGATACACTCTTTCCTGATGGTCACTTAGGTTACTTCCAATATTTGGCTATTGTAAATTGTGCTGCTATGAACATTGAGGTACATAGTTTCATTTGATTTGGTGTTTCAAGATTCTTAGGGTATAATCCCAGCAGTGGAGTTGCTGGGTCAAAGGTAGTTCCATTTTTAGTTTTCTGAGGGAATTCCATACTGTTTACATGGTTGCTGCACCACTGCATTCCCACCAACAGGGTACTGGGGTTCCCTTTTCTCCACAACCTTGCCAACACTTGTGGTTTGTCAATTTTGTAATGATGGCCACTCTGACAGATGTGAAATGGTATCTCATTATGGTTTTAATTTGCATCTCTCTGATGGCTAGTGAAGCTGAACCTCCTTTCATATGTCTCTGGGCCTTCTGAATGTGTTCCTTAGAGAAGTGTCTGTTCAAGTCCTTTGCCCATTTCTTAATTGGGTTTTTTGTCTTTCTGGAGTGGAGTCATATAAGTTATTTATATATTTTGGAGATCAAACCCTTCTCTGAAGTATCATTGGCAAATATATTTTCCCATAAAGTTGGTTCTCTTTTTATTTTTATTTATTTATTTTTTTAGCCATGCAGAAGCTTTTTATTTTGATGAAGTCCCATTTGTTTATTCTTTCATGTTCCTTGTTCTAGGGCATATATAGGTGAAAATATTGCTGAGAGGAATATCTGAGACTTTCCTGCCTATGTTCTCCACTAGGACTTTTATGGTGTCACAGCTTATACTTAAGTCTTTTATCTATCTTGAGTATATTTTTGTGTATGGTGTAAGTTGGTGGTCGAGTTTCATTTTTTTTTGCATGTAGCTGTCCAGATCGCCCAACACCATTTGTTGAAGAAGCTATTTTAACTCCATTTTATGTTTCTTACCCCTTTGTCAAAAACTAGTTGACCATAGAGACCTGGGTTTATTTCTGAGCTCTCTATTCTGTTACATTAATCTATGTGTCTGTTCTAATGCCAGTACCAGACTGTTTGATTACTGTGGCCTTGCAATATAGTTTGATGTCAGGTATTGTGATCCCTCCTGCTTTGTTCTTCTTTCTCAAAATTGCTGCAGCTATTTGGGGTCATTTATGGTTCCATATACTTTTTAAAAATGTTTGTTCTATATCTGTGAAATGTGTCATTGGTATTTTAATAGGGATTGTGTTGAATCTATAAATTGCTTTGGGTACTATGGATATTCTGATTATGTTAATTCTTCTAATCCATGAATATGGTATATGCTTCCATTTGTTTGTGTCTTACTTAATTTCTTTCTTCAGTGTTGTTTAGTTTTCTGAGTACAGGCCTTTTACCTTCTTGTTTAGGTTTATTCCTAGGTACTTTATTTTTTCTTGTTGCTATATCAAATGGGATTTCATTCCTGATTTCTGTTTCTGATATTTCATTTTTGATGTACAAAAATTCCTTCAATATCTTAATACTGACTTTGTATCCCACTGCTTTTCCAAATTCACTTATTAGGTCCAGTGTTTTTTTGGTGGAGTCTATAGAACTTTTAATATACATTATTATGTTATCTACAAACAATGATTGTTTCTCTTCCTCTTTACCAATTTGGATGCCTTTTATTTCTGTTTCTTGTCTGATTGCTGTGTCTAGGACTTCCAATACTATGTTGAATAGAAGTGGTAAAAGCAGATATCCTTGTCTTCTTCCTGATCTTAGTGGGAAAGCTCTAAGTTTTTGCCCATTGATATGATGTTGGCTGTAGGTCTCTTGTACATGGCCTTTATTATGTTGAGGAATGCTCCCTCTACTCCCACATTGCTGAATGTTTTTATCATGAATGGGTGCTCTACCTTATCAAATGCTTTTTCCACATCTATTGATATGATAATGGGACTTTTGTCTTTCCTTTTGTTTATGTGATACATTATGTTTATTGATTTGCGAATATTGTACCATCCTGGCATCCCTGGGATGAATCCCACTTGATCATGGTGTATGATTGTTTTAATTTATTGCT
Organism: Desmodus rotundus; assembly: GCF_022682495.2. Taxonomy (NCBI): domain Eukaryota; kingdom Metazoa; phylum Chordata; class Mammalia; order Chiroptera; family Phyllostomidae; genus Desmodus; species Desmodus rotundus. Next base: position 75,772,700 of record NC_071391.1, on the reverse strand, counting down.
GGATGCAGTTTATCAATATTTTGTTGAGGATTTTAGCGTCTATGTTCATCAGCAATATTGGCCTGTGGTTTTCTTTCTATATTGTGTTTTTATCTGGTTTTGGGATTGGGATAATGCTGGCTTCACAAAAAGAGTTTGGGAGTCTTCCCTCTTGGATTTTTTTTTTTTTTTTGAATAGTCTGTGAAGGATAGGGGATAGCTCTTCCTTAAATATTTTATAAAATACTGCTGTGAAACTATCCAGTCCAGGGCTTTTGTGTGCCAGGAGTTTTTTGATTACTGCTTCAATTTCACCAGCTGCTATTATCTATTCAGGCTTTCTCCTTCTTCTTGATTCAGTTTTGGAAGATTATATTTCTCTAGAAATTTGTCCATTTCATCTAGGTTTTCAAATTTTTTGGCATACAGTTCTTTGTAGTAATTTCTTACAATCCTTTGTATTTCTGTGGTATCAGTCGTAGTCTCTCCTCTTTCATTTCTGATTGCGTTTATTTGGGTCCTCTCTCTGTTTTTTCTTGATGAGTCTGCTTAAAGGCTTGTTGAATTTGTTTATCTTTTCAAAGAATCAGCTCCTGGATTTATTGATCCTTAGAATTGTGCTTTTAGTCTCTATGTCATTTAATTTTGCTGTGATGTTGGTTATTTCCTTACTTCTACTTGCTCTGGGTTTGTTGTTGTTCTTTGATTTCTTGTAGGTGTATGGTGAGGTTGTTTATTTGAAATGTTTCTATCTTTTTTCAGGTGTGCCTGCTCACTATGAACTTCCCTCTCAGGACTGCCTTTGCTGTGTCCCATAATTTTTGGACTTTTGTGAGTCCATGTTCATTTGTTTCCAGAAACGTTTTGATTTCTAACTTGATCTCATTCTTAACCCATTCATTGTTTAATAGCATGCTATTCAATAACCAAGAATTTGAATATTTTTGAGTTTTTTACGTGTTGTTGGTTTCTTGTTTCAGGCCCTTGTAGTCTAAGAAAATGCTTGATATGACTTCAATTTTCTTGAATTTGTTGAGGCTTGTTTTGTGTCCTATCATGTGGTCTATCTTTGAAAGTGTTCCACATGCATTTTAAAAGAATGTGTATTTTTCTTCTTTGAGATGAAAGGTTCTACATATATATCTGTAAAGTCCATTTGATCTAGGGCATTATTCAATGCTACAATATTCTTGTTGATGTTTTGTTTGGAAGATCTGTCCATTGTTGACAGTGGGATGTTAAAATTCCCCACTATAAGTATGTTGCTGTCTCTATTTTTTTTGAAGTCCTCAAAGATATTCCTTATATATTTGAGTGCTCCTATTTTGGGTGCGTATGTTTATAATGTTCATGTGTTCTTGATGGAGTCTTCCCTTTCATATTATGAAGTGTCCTTCAGTGTCTTTTATTATGGCCTTTGTTTTGAAGTCTATTTTGTGTGAGATAAGTATTGCTATCCTGGATTTTTTTTCCAGTACATTTGCTTGGAATATATATTTATAAACCTTCACTTTCAGTCTGTGTAGGTCTTTTGTTCTGAGGTGGGTCTCTTGTAGGCAGCATATGTGTGGGTCATGCTTTCCTATCCATTCAGCTACCCTATGTCTGTTGATTGGAGCACTTAGTCCATTTAAGTTTATTATTGATAGGTACTTATTCATTGCCATTTTATGCCCTTCATATCTGTGTTCCTCTCTCTCACACTCTTTTTCTTCCTCTTCTTACAGCAGTCCCTTTGGCATATCTTGCAGTGCTGATTTGATGAAGGTGTATTCTTTCATCCTTCTTTTGTCTGGGAAACTCCTTATTTCACTTTCCATTGTTTTTGAGAGCCTTGCTGGGTAGAGTAGTCTTGTTTGCAAGGCTTTGCTTTTCATTACTTGAAATATTTCTTGCCATTCCCTTCTGGATTGTAGTGTTTCCACTGAGAAGTCAGCTGCTATCTTTATTGGGACTCCCTTGTATATTACTTCCTGTTTCTCCCTTACTGCCTTTAAGATTCTCGCTTTGTCTTGGAATTTTGCCATTTTAATTATGATGTGTCTTGGAGAGGGCCTCTTTGGGTTCCACTTGATTGGGACTCTCTGTGCTTCCTGGATTTGTGTTACTTTTTCTTCATCAAATTAGGGAAGTTTCTTATGATTGCTTTTTCAAACAGGTTTTCTATCCCTTGCTCTTCTTCTTCTTCTGGTTTCCCTATTATACAGATATTATTACATTTCCTGTTGTCCTGTATTTCCCTTAACCCCTCTTCATTCTTTTTGAGCCTCTTCTCCTTTTCTTGTTCTTTCTGGGAGATTTTTTCTACCTTGTCCTCCAGCTTGCTGATTTGATCCTATGCTTCATTGAGCCTGCTTTTGATTCCTTCCACTGTGTTCTTCAATTCAGAAATTGTATTCTTCATCCTTAGAGGACTTGGCTTTTGTTGATAGTTTCTATGTCCTTTTTCATACTGATGTAGTTTGTGGTATGTTCTTTGTAGCTTCCCTGTAGTTTTTGGTAATTCTCAGTGAGCTCATTGAGCTTCCTTATAACCATTGTTTTGAACTCAATATCTGATAGTTGACTTCCTCTATTTCATATACCATTCTTTCTGAGGATTCCTTCTTTTCTTTCATTTTAAACTTGTTTCTTTGTCTTCCCATTATTTGAGAAACTCTTCTTGTTGGCCTCTGCCTTTTAAATTGATCTGTTTTGACTCCCCGAGTTTGTGGTATAACATCTTATGGTAGGAGACCTGTGTGATTCAGTGGTGCATTCTCCTTGATCTCCTGAACTTGATGCTCTTGGGATGTCCTTTATGCCATTTATGTTGGCTGTCTTGATGTAATTGGGTTTTGATTGTCGATGGGTTGTTCTTTGGTAGATCCTTCCCTCCAGCTGTTTGACTGAGGGTCACTCTGCCCACCACATCTTATATGGTGTTGTGAAAGTGATATGACAACAAAACCACAAAGCCCAGGGAACAAACCTAAGTGTGCAAAATTATTCCCCCACTGCAATCCCACTATCAACAGCCAATGAACAAGTAATAGTAAGCATATAAAGAGATTAAGACTATTATCAGAAAGGAGATAAATAAACTATATTATAAAATCTAGTGACTTAATATGCACAAACTTGATGAATAAGAAATGAATGTTAAAAAGCTATGCAGAAGACTATACTTTCAGGGATAATTTCTACATTTTATTGAGAAGCTATGCAGGAAAGAAAATATCTCAAATCATGGAGAAGATCACAATGGATTTCATCTCGGTAGCCTCTAGTATTTACCACTGTTTTTTCTTTCTGGATCCACCTCTGGTGATGACACATGCTGACCTCACTCACCTTAGGCAGCTTGCTCCGAGACTGCCAGGGATCTATTGTCTGTGGCTAACTCCTTCAGTTGTTAATATAGTCACTCTGCACTCAGCAGTCAGGCTTAACCACCACAGAGCCTGGGAAGAGTGTCCCCTGGGATGAGGGCTATTGTTTCCCCTCAGGGGAAACAGCTGTTTCCCCTCAGCAGCTGGTGCTGCTGTTTAGAGGGGAGTGGTCTGCTTGAGCAGGATGGCTGCTTCTGTATGGCAGATGACCCAGCACCAGCATCCTAGTCGCTACTCTTTCAGTTCTCTCCCCAAAGCTTCTGTCCCATCTCTCAGGCATCTCTAGCCACTTTGCCCTCAACTTTGCTGGAGCCCCTAGTAAGTGGCTGCAAATGAAAATTTGTGCATTGACCCTTTAACTAGCTCTTTGCCACTGTGGCAGAGAGCAACCCTGCTGCTTTTTGCCACTGGTTGTAATCTATGTACTTTTTGGGCTCTGTCGCTCACGTCTGGGGATTTCAGCTTAGGGTTTAGACCACACACTTCTCAGGGGGGTCCAACCAGTTGCTTAATTATCCCTTCGGCGCTACTGCCTGTGGGTGCCCAGCCAGCCTTCTCTAGTCTCCACTGCACTCCCTACCAGTCAGTTAGTGCTGAAGATGGTTCTTTTGTCTGTCCAAGGTTATAAGGCTTCTCTCTCTCTATCGTTCAGTTGTTTGTTCTGGGTGATTTCTTCACTGGAATTTCACTTTAGTTGTAATCCCAGATTGGTCCTGGGAGGAGGTTAGTGTGGCTTCCATTTACTCCTCCACCATCTTGCCTTGGATCTATGCTTTCACGTTATTGTCTAGTGTGTTGTCTAATTTCATTGAAACTTAGAAAACACTCTTTAGCATTCTTGTAAAGCATTTCTAATTGTGATGAACTCCCACACCTTCAATTTCTGTAGGAAAGTCTTTGTTTTGCCTTCATTTTTTAAAGAGAGTTGTGCCACATGTAATATTTTTGTTTGGAATTTTTTTCTTGTTTTGAATATATTATTTCACTACTTTCTAGCCTATAAGGTTTGTACTGAGAAAGCCACTGATAATCTTATGGGATGATCTTATAAATGATGAGTCAATTTTACATTGCTGCTTTCAAGATTCTCTGCCTTTGACTTTTGACTACATGATTGCAATGTGTCTTGGTATGGGTTTCATTGGATTTTTCCTAGTTAGAGTCTACAGAAATGTTTGTATTTGGATGTCCTTTCATTCTTCAGATATGGGAAGTATTTTGCCATTATTTCTTCAAATAAACTCTGACAGTTTTTCTCTCTTCTCCTCATAGGCTACCCTAATGCATATATTGATCTGCATGATATATTTCGGTGTCTTAGGTTTTATTAATTTTTCTTCATTTATTTTTGTATTTGCTCCTGTGCCTCAATAATTAAAAAAAAAAAAAAAAAAACTATCTTTGAGTTTGCTGATTTTGTCCTTTGTTTAAGATTGTCATTAATTGTTGGGAACCGCCCTGCCTGGTTTCAGAGGTTGTAACCCCCATGGCTAAGGCTGAGTCAGAGACCTTGGGGCCATAAGCCAGTAAGGAGACAAAGCTTATTTCCCTGGCAGGGGTGCCACCTCTGCCCACTTCACCCTGCTTTGCCCTGAGCTTGACCAGTTAGACAATAATGGATAAGATTCCTCAAGGGACAGATGACCTAAGACAGGCATGGTCTGAAAAAGGCCCACAGGGAAGGACTTGAGGGGCTATAGAAAAGGGGGGTGACGGGCCCTCACCCCTCGACTTTGACATAGCCTGAGTCCTCTTTCTGTCTGCAAGAAGTCTCTTAATCTCTTGGCTACCTTACTTCCTCTGCCTGACTTAAGCCTGAAGCAATAACAGAGGGTGGTGCAGTCCTGTGCTGGAAAGGGCAGATTTCCCGGGGCGATCTGGCCTAAGAAAGAATACATAAAATCCTGTGAAACCTGTTTTGCTAATACCCTCAATTTAATGATAAGGGTCCACGCCTGAAATGAGTTTCTTTCCTCAAATCATATAGCCCTTTAGCTAACTGACCCTGACTCAGAATAAGCCCTCAGAGTTCTTTGTATATTATCTATTGTTTCATCCTTACTGCTTGACAATGATTGATGAGCTTTACCTGTATTCCTGTGCAAATTGAACCCAATAAAAGCCCATTGAGGAAAAGGCTCTTGGTCCTTCTCCTTTGAGATATTGGCCACCTTTCCTCCCCAAGCAGATCATGTCTTGGTAGACTTATTCTCATCCGTGGTGGCCAGGGGGGCCCTGCGGGCAGAGACCCCCCAACAATTAATCCCATCTAGTAATTTCTGTCAATCCAGATATTATATTCTTTACCTACAGAATTTCTGTTTTGTTAATAATTCTGTCTGTTGAGCTTCACATTATATTTATGTATCATTTCTAAAATTTCATTTAGCTTTGTATCTGTATTCTCTTTTAGTTCATTGAGCTTCTTTAAGACAGTTGTTTTCAATTGTCAGGTAATCCAGAGATTTCTATTTCTTTAAGGTGGGCGTCTGAGGATTTATTTGTTCCTTTGATTAGGCCTTTTTTGTTTGTTTGTTTGTTTCTTTGTATTCCTCGTTATTTTTTCCTAGCATTTGAGAAATTTTAAAAGAACTACCTCTCCCAGTTTTTATAGACTGGGTTTGAAAAGGAGAAAACCTTCAACAACCAGCCCCACTATAGTTTCTGTGGGCCTCTCTAACATTTTCTCCGGGCTTATGCATTTAATGTCCCAGTGAGAAGGGTTTACTGAGTTTTTTTTTTTTTTTCAAGATTTCATGTCCTCTTCCTGTCTGTGGTGTCTATCTGTAGTACTGCAGGGTCTTTGCACTGTGAAAAGCCACATGAATTTACCTTTATTCCAAGTGACTGTCAGGCATGCCAAATCATTGGTTACCTGTCAGTACTCAGAAATCAGTACCTTGGGTAGTCCCCACAAAAGCCATTTTTTTATATATGTATTTTACTCTTCTCTCTAACTCCTGAGAGAGAAGTTGCAAGTTAGGTGTGTTCTTTCAATTATTAACCAATCTGTGCTAACTGGGAGAAAGTTTATCGCAGATAAAAATGCACAGCATATCTTACCTGTTCCAGTGCAGCTGTTCTTGGCTTTGTGTTTCCCTGGGGAGTTATGAGTTCTTAAATGGTCTCTGGAAATATCATAAAGTCTTCATGATATCAATAGCTGTTGCTGGCAACTTACATGAGGGACTAGAGTAGAAGATGCAATGTATAGTAATTTGGGTCATTAGGGACTGACCACCAGTAATATGGGGATGATTGCATTTAAGTGCTGTTTTTTTTTCTTATGTTTTCCTGGTATTAGTTTTTTCTTTTTTAATTTTTATTCAGTTACAGTTGTCTGCCTTTTCTCCCCATCCCTCCACCCCACCCCAGCCAGTCCCACCTCCCTGCCCCACCTCTCCCCTCCCCCTGGACTTTGTCCTTGTGTCCTTTATGGTAGCTCCTATAGACCCCTCTCCCTACTATCCCCTCCCCACTCCCCTCTGGCTATTGTTACATTGTTCTTAATTTCAATGTCTCTGGTTATATTTTGTTTGCTTTTTTTGTTTGTTATGTTCCAGTTAAAGGTGAGATCATATGGTATTTGTCCCTCACCACCTGGCTTATTTCACTTAGCATAATGCTCTCCAGTTCCATCCATGCCATTGCAAAGGGTATAAGCTCCTTCTTTCTCTCTGCTGCATAGAATTCCATTCCCCTGCCCTTTGACCCAGAAATTCTGCTGCTGGAATTATACCCTAAGAACCCTGAAACACCAATCCAAAAGAACCTATGCACCCCAATGTTCATAGCAGCACAATTTACAATAACCAAGTACTGGAAGCAACCTAAGTGCCCATCAGCAAATGAGTGGATCCAAAAACTATGGTACATTTACACAATGGTATTAGTTTTTGTAAAAAAAAAAAATTAAAGCAAGAAAATTTCTGTAGTGAAAAAGGCAATATTTTAAAATAATTATTTATTCATTCATACCCATGTAACAAAACCACACACACTATTACTAGTGGGAATATCAGATACTGATTCAAAAGAGATTGCCAACTACAGAGAAGCCAAATCTTTGATCAATGGAGTGTACAAGTATCTTTAAATGACTTTGATTTGAGTTACAAAGTTTGGGTTCTGGATTGCTGTGTCCAGGGGAGGTGGTAGTGGAAGGGATAGTGGCTTTGTGGCTTTTGTGGGTTCCACCAGGAAGGGTAGGGAGGTGGGGCTGAGCAGAGGCATCCACTGCCCAGCTTTGCTAGCCCCATGGGCTCCAGCTTCCCTGTGCACATGAACCACTACTTGCATGATTTCCTGTGGAAACATCTGTACCTGAGGTATATGACAATGTCCATGCCTACAAGAGCCACACATTGTGGTATCTGATTCAGAGAAACACATCTGAAAATACATGACATCAGTTTCAGGCTCATCTACCTGACCCAGAACCTGCCCAAGTATACTTTGGAGAGTAGTGGCACTGAGGGACACAGTGGCCATTGACCTGATTGATGATTACTCAAAATTTATGAGTCTACAAGATGGAGAAACCAACATATTTGTATCCTTTATTTAACTGTTTTCAAAAAGAAAGAGTGTGTAAAATCAAAAGGTATCAGGAAATATTGATTTCCATTTCATCATTCCAATGCTAACAACAAAAAAGGCAAGGAAGAGAATAATAGCCTATCTTGGGGGAGACAAAGAGCCTAGAGGTCTGCGTGAATCCTGCCATGTACCATCAAGGTAGCAGCACACCGTCCAAGGACTGAACTCTCTGTCCTCCTTCAAGCCACAAGAAGCTGTCCGTTCATAGCCAAAGTGTATTTCCACCCTTACTCCCCCCTCCAAGACAAGCTGTCAGTCCATATCAGCCACTGGCAAGGCTGTCATTGTGCCATCTTGCACAACAAATACAAAAGAACCCAGAGGGACTTCAAGATCACAAAGATTCTCTAAGTGAAATCCCTTTCTAGTACAATGGGAATGGAAATGAGATTTGCTTAGGAAATTCCTCCCTGGTTTCCACTTTACTGAGCAACCCAAACCTAGAAAACAAAGGAGTCAGAACTTCACTTGTACTTAATTTCCACAACTTCATCAATATTTCTATACTTATAAGGTTAATGTACCAATGACATTATGAAGCTACTCTTCTACAAGATCTCCTATATGTTAGTGAGCTCATTCCTGCTTTAGAGGTCAAAAGCTATAACATATCTGAGGAGAAAATTAAGCACTCTAGTCAACTATGTCTGAACTTTTCTCTTAAAGACAATACTTTGAGGAAGACACTGTTTAATTGCAAATTTAAAGTAGCAGCCCAGAAAAACTTTATTCGGAAAGCTTTTTTTTTTTTTTCCTGGAAAACCAGTGACCGTTTTTATTTCCTAGTGAAAAATGTTCATGGGTACTTACAAGAGTCTAGGGATAAGAATGCACTTCAGAATGAAATCCAAAGAGCTGATGAGCTGGTGGCTTGCACTGAGATTACACAGAGTCTGGGACTGAAGTTCAGAGCAACAGAAACTGAGTCGTCGGCTAGACCCGCTGTCTGCTAAGAAGTGAACACCATTTAATCTCTTGATACTTTTAAATAACAGGCCTCAGGTTCCCAAGTCTGTGTTTGATTTCCATTTGGTGGGCAATTGAACTTGAGTTGAGATGTCCTTTTTTGATGCTGAGATATAGAAGTTTGTCCTGGAATATACAGATACAGCTACAGCACTGTTATATGTCACACTTCTTGTCTTTCATCAGGGAAGTCTTGGATTGAGATAAACAAAGTTTGCTATTAGCTAGATGATGTCCTTTCTATAGAGTTGTCCCACTATAATTACTTTTGTGGCCAGTTTTGTAAAACAAGTGGTGAAGGGGCTTTCAGCTTCATTTAAGCTGTGAAGCCTCAGTCAGGGAGTTCTATTGTCCCAACAGTTTTACATTCTCAAGAGCAGCCTGCAGGACAGGAAAACCTTAGCTGAGTATATCAGGAATGACTATAGAAAATTCAGGTACTTTATTCACATGCCAGTCTTGGAAAAAAGATTCCTATTGAGTTATCCTCTTACCCAACCTACCACTCAAATTTTTCATGAAGTTCTGAAATTGGTTGAACAGAAATAATGTGAAATGTTGATAATTAAGTATAAAATGCTAATCAGGATTCAACCTAATATGTATGAGGAACATTTTTGATTATTTAATACCTGGCTATCATTGAGTCCTATAACAAAGATTTTATCTGTGTTCCATTAATCCTTCTCTAAGACAAGTCTTTTTAAAATTTTATATTTGCTGCCAAAAAACAACCTTAACTGCATTGACATACATAAAGTAGTACCCAAAACTAGTGTTTCTCTAAAAACAAAGTTTCTGTGAAATAAAAATGATAAAGGGAACAGAGAGCCCATGGAGAGCAGAAGGAGAAAGTGCAACCTGATAAGTTTAGTTGATGTACTAATGGTGAGTGGCAGGAAGTCACTGAGATATCCAAAGACAAATTTTTGTGGAGGGTATAAATTACAAAGTGATCATTAGAGAAATGCTGAGCAATAGGATTCACCTTCATTCTCCACCTGTAAAAATAGTAGTGACGTCATATTCATGGAAGAATGAGTAGAAGAATACAGGCATAAGGAAGGTCAGTTCCTTACTTTTCATAGAAAAAAAAAAAGGTTGGACTTTATTCAACAAGATTAAATGTACTTTGCCACTCTATTTAAGGCACCTGTGGTCTAATGTGAGTGGTATCTTAGAGTCTCTGTGAAAGAGAAGTTATCAATAAGCAGTTATCTCCCAACAACTAAAAGAGACTCTTAATTTACTTTATGGCAATAAACTAATTTGATCCAACTTAAACTTATAAGAAAAATGGCTTTGATCTGACCCTGACTGATGTGTCTCTGTTGATTGGGCATCGTCCTGCAAAATAAAAGGTCGCTGGTTGGATTCCTGGTCAGGGCACATGCCTGGGTTGCGGGTTCTTCCTGGTTTGGGCATATGGGAAACACAACCCATTGATGTTTCTCTCTCTCTCTCTTTATCCCTCCCTTTCTTTCTGTCTAAAAATAAAGAAATTAAATCTATTTATTTTTAAATGACTTTGGATGGAATGGGCACCATTTTAGCAGATTTGGGATGTATTATTGCACATGGGGGTCCTGGCTGAGGTGACTAAGCTAGAGTGGGTTTGAATTCCACTGGGTGTGGTGGCAGGTAGATATGAAGCAGGCACAGTTTGAGATGTCATGGCTCACACACGCACCAAGCCTCCCTGGCAGGGTCGGATGAAGCAGATGTAGGCAGAGGTATCTGAAGCAGTCATGGGCCAACGAGTTCTGCAGTTACCGTGACTGTCTGTCCTGAAGGGATATGACAGAGATGGAGTGGGTGCGAGGACCCAGGTGTGTCGCAGCAGTCTTAGAGTCTGGCTGAGCACCTGGACTGAGTTCATAGCTGAGTTACTCAGGTTGGATGGCAATACAAACAAGTGCATTCACTGACACCTCAGATTGTGTAGAGTTCCAGCAGCTTTCACATGTTTGGCAGATGCTTTGAAGTTAGTAAATGGATTTCTTTCTGTTTGAGATTAGGTGCCTTTAAAGCCCTGTTTGTTATTTAATTTTTCTTCACTGTGCCCTAAGGCAGGCAAGTTCTACATGTTTGTCCCTCGATGATACCCTTCCCTATTGTCAGTCACAATGTGAAATTGTTATTCTGAGCTTCCCTTGTTTCCACCTCTCCTACTCTTCTGTATGAGGTGCCTTTCTTGTTTGTTGTGCATATGATGTTCAATCAGCCCTCAGTTCTTCTTCAGGAGGAATTGTGCTCTACATATGTGTATATTTGGTGTGTCCATGAAAGGAGGTGAGTTCAGGGTCTTTCTATGCCACCAACTTAATCTTACCCTCCATAATCACCTAATTATAACTTCTAGTGTCTTTCATCGATCACTCAGTCACAGAAATTACCATTTTTGTCAAGATTTGTTGAACACTCCTAGTTATTGGGAGTTAATATTGCTATATAACACTGCAAATTAGTCTTTGTAATTTCTCATCATTCTTTGATTAATGAAGACACATTTGGTGGTGGAAAACTAATAATGCATGTGTTGTTAATTCAGAAAATGGTTGAAAGCAGCATTGCCAAATTTCTCCTTTCTCCTTTTTTTTCACCAAATAACAATCCTACCCTCTGTAGTAAAACCAATTTACCAGTCTTCCAAGTTTATGTTATTTCTTGCTGTATTAGGAATAAAATACAAAACAAATTAACTCTTTGTATTTTGGGTTATTTAATGAGAAATGCCATTGTGTATAGACAGTGGATAAGTGAAACCTTGAGACTAAGGGAGAGGATTTAAGATTCATTCACTGTCTATTCAATTCACATTAATAAATAAGTTGTACTTTAGCTGAATCCAAATTCAGTGACTCTGAAATCTTTTCAAGATATAATTTTAGTGTTCAAATTTTTCTGCTGCCTTTCCATAACCTTGGATTTCTGTTGGCAATTTTTCTGGTGTTTATATATTGTATAATCTCAGGGGTTGTTATTGAGAAGAAGCATTTAAAGTAGGGTTCTAAAATTTAATGGGCTATAAACCACCTGGCGATCTTGTTAAAGTGCAGGCTCAGATTCAGCAGGTCTGGGTGGGGAATTTCTACTGAGCTATGGCTAATTTCAATACTTCTACAATAAATATGATCTTGGACTGATGTGGACTTTGACCAGTGGTGTCCGTGGTGTTGTGGGTGTGAAAAACAAATTCACAGGGACTGCAGAAGTCCTGTGGAGAAAAAGGGACAGCATGGCCACTCTCTGAGTGAGAGAGCACCCCAACGCTTGCCTGGACAGGCTTTTCTTGCTTTTCTGGGAGCATTACCTCAAGAAAGGTTTTCATTCATCATTGTCAGGCGGTAATGATCAAACAATAGATAACATTCAAAGAACTATGAGAGCTTATGCTGAGTCAGGGTCAGTTAGCTAAAGGGCCATAAAACTTTGGGGAAAAAACTATTTTTATGCTTAGACCCTTATCAGAAAATTGAGGATATTAGCAAAGCAGGTTTCACAGGATTTTGTGCATTCTTTCTTAAACCTGATATCCCCAGGGAACCACCCATTCCTGCCCAGGGCTGCACCACCCTCTGTCATTGTTTCTAGCTTAAATCAGGCAGGGGAAGGAAGGCAACCAAGAGATTAGGAGACTTCTTGCAGACAGAATGAGGACTCAGGCTATGTGAAAGCCAATGGGTGAGGGTCCATCACGCCCTTTTTCTATAGCCCCCCAAGTCCTTCCCTGAGGGCCCCTTCATGACCATGCCAGTCTTAGGTCATCCCTCCCTTGAGGAATCTTACTCATCATTAGCTAACTGATCATGCATTGGGGGACAAGCAAGGTGAAGTAAAAGGGGGCAGAGGCAGCACCCCTACCAGGAAGATAAGCTTTGTCTCCTTAGTGGCTTATGGCCCCAAGGTCTCTCACTCAGCCTTAGCCATGGGGGTTACAGCTTCTGAAACCAGGCAGGGTGGTTCCCAACATCAGACTACTAGGGATCTAGTGAATGCTACAATATTGCTGCAACACAAATTTCAAATACAGGATACCCGGAACCATTCCCATTTTAAACACAAGCTGAAGTCATCATCATCTAAACCTATGTTGGGTGAGTGCTGTTACTTTAGTGCAGGGGGCATAAAATTTGCGATGATCTGTTTGTTATCCACTGTTTAGCACTGTATCCAATGGTATTTACTACCTGAAGAATATCAAAGAATGTGTCCATTGCCCCTTGGAATCTAAACTTCTTGCCACATTTATCCTTCTATCGAGTTACCGATGAGCTTGGAGGTGAATGTTTAATCCCATATTTTATTACTGGAGATGAGTTTGTTATATGTGTTTTCAAGGCATACTATGTTAAATTGGCATTCTTTTAAGGATGCTATTTCTGCCATTGGTAGGAGTGTGGGGAAGCAGGATTTGAGTGAGTGTATACATGTCTATGTGGGGGAGAGAGAGAGAAAGATATGAGGGGTGGTAGAAACAGTAGGGAGACAATGATGAAAATAAAAGAGGATTATGAGAAATAAAGAAAATATGAAAGTGACTACATCATTTTCTTGATTTTTTTTTTCAGTTGCTAGTAAGCAAAAACACAATGTGCTCTGGAAAAATAAACTGTATGGATGAAGAAGTGAAGTAATCACTAGAATACCTGAGATTACCTTTTGAGGGGACCCATGTGATTCCATTAGCACAGCTCATGGGTGAAATTATTTTTTCTCTCTCTGTCCTTTAATCTCAAGGAAGCAGTTATCTAGACAGCGTCTATGAGTGGAGGTCATCAATTCCCAGAGTTCAATAAATCCCCGAATGGAAAGAACAGTGGTGTGCAGTATGTAGACGTAAGTGAATAAATGTAGACAGCTGCAATGAGCACTTTAGTTTTTGCAGTGACGCCTGCATATTATTTCATGTATTCTACACTGTGCTGTCTTCGATTCTGCTTATCCACATAAAATATGCCTGCATATTCCTGCCACATGCAGTTTACCTGTCACTGAATGACCTCTTCAAGGAGAAGTAGAAGAATCACAGATAAATATATAGAGATCCTCAGACAAAAACAAAATAAAACAAAACAAAACTAAAAAACAAAAAACAAAAACAACCAAAACCAAAAAGTGTGGTGCTTCCTAGTCAGACAACTACTTTAGGAATTATTTAGTACTTTGGTTCCCCTAAAGTTAGTAAATAAATATTCTGCAGAGCACTGGGGGAATAACTTTAAGACGTATTAGGAAAAAAGTTTCAGGCTTTAAAAGCTAAGGTTAAAAAAAGTTATTCTGAGATGCATGCAATACTAAAAATAAATGAATTCAGTACTCTGTTTAGATTGGACTTTGGGAATTAAATTAATATGGATATTTATTCACATCCACTTTTGCCTCATCCTTGTTATTACATGTGTGATTACATGTGAATTAATCTTAGCTGCAAATTTTTATCTGTGAGGTGAGTCAATGCTACCAATATCATTATGTAGTCAGGATTACATGAGATGATATATGTAGGAAATTAATAGTGTCTTCCATACAGAAAGTTCTCAATAAAGATGATGATGATGATGATGATGATGATGATGATGATGATTTCAAGTGTCTCAATTTAGATGCTACTGAAAGCAGAAACAGAGTTGGGGACTTTCAAGAAGGTAGCTTATTTGGAAGAGATTCCCAGCAAGTGGTAGTGAGGGAGTGGAGAAGGGAGATGAAAGGGGGGAAAATCACTCTCCATAATTGTATTATGAGCTCATTTCTATTCTTAGAAACCAGATTTAAAGCTACCGGGGATCCTCTGGAATTGTGCAGAATTTACCTTTCTAGAAGATGGAGAATTGGGGAGAATGGACATCTATGAACTGATTACTGCCCTCCTTTGGTTGAAGCTCTCCCTCAGTACTTTGGTGAACATCCCCAGAAGAAAAGTAGAAAGAACCTGAGGCATAGCAGCTTGCTGTGGGGCACTGGCCACATACAGGGAATGCTCCACCAGAGCAGCATTCGCATCAGGTGGGCTAACAGGCTGTGACATGCGATGATAATTGTTTCTTAAATTCATGGTGTAAATTAACATCATATACTACATTGCTGATTAAACATATTACTTATACCTTATATTTCTTTTTTAATCAGTATAATCTGCATGTCACTCCACTCTCATTCTACCTTTGAAATGGAAGTAATTTTTCACTCTTTTAAAAACTGAAAATATGCTGATTTTGTCACATAAAACTTTTTCTCTTAATATACTTCTTATATTCTAATAGAAATATAGATACCTGAATAATTTTATTAATGTAATAATTAGCATACTGGATGTTCATTGTTTAACAGGTGATATTGATTTTCAAGCATTAAATTAAAGTCAACAATTTCCCCAAAGCAGGTAGTTTACAGGTAGGGAACTTGACACTTGAGTTAGATACCTATTGGGTCAATAATTACACCAGTGTATTAAGAATGGTTGAGTCCAAGGTCTTGTCTTTAATTTTCCCAACAGAGGCCACAATGTAAACACTTTATAGGCTTGGCAACAAACATAAATACAATAAGATAATCAGGTTATGTAGGGACAGGAAAGATGGGAGAACATATAAATGAATGAATGTAACATTATGGACTCAATTTCAGGTAATTATTATCATGTGGAATTTCAGGCAAGAGTGACTGTAATCCCAAACTTGATTTGAAATTTCCCAGTTTTTAAATTCTGTGAAACAGCAACAAAGGAAATTATACAAAAGTTGTGAGAGTCAAATAAAAACACATTTCTACTCGTATTGGAGGCTGTAGGTCACCAATTTTTGGCTTCTGTGCTAACTAACCCATATGGTCTCTGTCCTATATTATTTTATAAATCCATCAGGCTAAAATTGCTCTTCAGTCATTCTGACAGAGTTAATAGTTCATCTTCCTGTGACTAATCTGCAAAATGAGAACAATAATGCCTACATTCCTTTTCTAGGTTTGCTGTTACAAAATACCACAAACTGGAGGCTTGAAACAGAAATGTATTCTTTTACAGTTCTGGAGTCTAGAAGTCTGAAACAAAATGTGAGTGGAACCATGCCCTCTCTGCCAACTTCTGGTTCTTCCTGGCAATCCATGAGATTCCTTAGCCCACAGTTGCGTTAACTACAACCTCTGCTTTCATCATCATATTGCTACCTTCCCTCTGTGTATCTATGTTTTCATATTTTCATATGTTATTCTTTCCATCTACTTCTCTTCCTGAATCACTCTTCCTTTCATAACGACATCAGTCATAATGGGTAAAGGGTTCACTCTACTCCAATATAACCTCACTGAACTAACACATTTGCAAGAACTCTTTTTCCAAATGAGGGCATGTCCTGAGTTACTGTGGGTTAAAACTTCAACGTATATATAGGGGTGGGCAAAAGTAAGTTTACAGAAGAGGGGAAGTTGGCAGCAGAGTAGAAGGATTTGCCTTCAACCGCCTCCAAGATTCAAACTGAAAATCAAAATAAAGAGGGGGGCATTCACCCTTAAAAAAAAAAAACCCTGAAGACTACTGAACCAAGGATGGGCAGAAAACACCTTGAGACCAGTAGAAAAGGCAGGGACGTGAAAGGAGCCAGCACAAAAGGCCAAGGTTGTAACATTGCTGTGGGAGCTTCTCCCTGAAGGAAGTGAAACCTGGTCTCCAGACCAGGCTCCCCAGCGCAGAGTGCCAGTGCCAGGATTACACAGCATTCAATAGTGGGAGGCTATGGGGGTTTTGCTTGCGGGAGAGAGAGGAAGACTGCTGGAGACATAGCCACTTTGTTTCTTTTATTTTTCCCTTTCTTTTGTCCTAAGGGGCCAATGCACAGGTTTAGTGTTCTGAGCCACTGACATTAGGCTTGGGTGAAGGGAGGGCAGTATGGTCAGGAGTCGAACAAGGAGAGTCTGGAGTGGGAGTCTGGAGAGAGGCATGGGGAAATGGCTGGTGGGTTCCCCGTGCTAGGACTTACCTCCATAACTGCAGAAATTTTTCTTGAGAAGAGCAAACCCCTCCTAGAGGCAAAACAATTACTCCACCCTGTGAGAAACCACTCACCCCACCCTCTGGAATCCTGCTCACCCCACCCTGCATCCTTTTTTCTTACTTCCCCTCAACCTGCATCTTATTCCATGCTGAGGAGACAGCACCATAAGCAGACTCAGGGATGTTAGAGATGGACTTAGGGCACGGCCGTTTCATACACTTTCCTGAGAACCAGACTGGTGCTATGCCCTCACAGGAGAGTCTAAAAATGCCCTCCCAGTTTCCAGCAGACCCAAACTATGTGCTCTGGAGGCCCTACCCATTTTCTTACTAGGGACTTTGCCCTGCTTAATTCGGGGAAAATTTCCAGGGCAGACTCAGACCTGTGGCATGGGGAAGGAAAACACAACCACCACCTTCCCTAAAGTCTGAATAATACCTCCCATAGGAGGTCCAGGGGGTTCCACATTCCCAATTCTGCCAGAAGCCCTCTCAGAAACAGACAGGTAAGTTGATAGAGTAAGACTTATGGCAGGACAAAAGTCAAAGGCAAGTGGAGGCAGATCTGAGGTGTCTTCAGTTGTCAGTTGACCCACCCCTGGACCCTGTGCTGATAAAAAGCCAGGTTTGCAGAGCAGCAAGGCCCATCCTGTGTGAAGCCAAGCCCAAAGAAGACAGCCACGAATTGTGGACTGCTTGTGGCTTCAAACAGGCTACCAAGAGCTAGATGTAGATGACATTTGACATTGGCTTATACCAACTTCAGACAACATCAGATCATATCCAAAGGGAGAATCCAGCAGTCCAGCACTAAACCCCACTGATCCAAAATCCATTTCATTATTTCTCATTATTTTTATTTGGTATAACTTTTTATCTTTTTTCTTTTTCTTCAGTTTTTTTCTTAATATTTCTCTATTTTTTCCTTCAGATTTTGTAGTTTACTCATCTCTTTTCTTACCTCATTTTGCCTTATTCCTTCTTTTTCTTATTGTTTTTAATTCTATTTTTTCCCTTTCTTTGTTCTTTTGTGGCAATTCCCTGTTTTTATTCCTTACTCTAATTAGTTCTCCTCCCAGTATCCTCTCTTAATCATTTTTCTTTCCTTTGGTCTCATATTCTTTTTTTTTCTTTCAATATAAGGTCCAGCACAAATAAAATTCCTTTTTAATTACAAAATCTTTTATTACAAAATCAGAAGCATGTGATTCTGTAACAATATAATATCACACTCAAGCACACCATATGACATTTTAGGTGATGTGTTCAAATTAAAACTATAAATTCTTACACCCATATTATTACCCTACCAACCATAGTCAAGCAGGCCTTACTTCTGCCAAATACTATATTCTATCTTTCTTTCCACTTTTATTATCCTTTTCTCTTTTTCATTGATTTCGACATTGTTGTTGATTTTCTTTTCTTCTTCTTTCTTTCTTTCTTTCTTTCTTTCTTTCTTTCTTTTTCTTTTTTTGCTTGAATGGGCTTTCTGTGTTGTTTTTGTTTTGTTCTCTCAGAACCTGTACAACAGTATACAAGATATGGTGGTGGTAGAGCCTCTGACAGACAGCTGTATGGCAGAACTCATAATGAATAAGCTAACAGCAATCAAGACCCAAATACAACAGGAGAGCTCACATAATCCACACAAGGGGCATTCCTACAGTATCCAGCTCAGGAGACCAAGAAGACCAACCCCCTGAGTCCCACAGAACACCTACCACATAAAGCCACCCCACAAAGACACAGAGCCAAACAAGATCTATCTAATACATAGAAACAAACAAAAGGGTCAGCTAAAATTGGGATATAAGAAAACCAACCATCAAATGAAAGAAAAGGAGGAATCCACAGAAAAAGAGTTAATTAATATTGAGGCAGGCAATATATCAGACATTGTGTTGAAAATAATGGTTACAAGGATGCTGGAAGAACTTAGTGATAACTACAAGGAACTTAGTGATAACTACATTAGCATAGGAAATGGACATAGACATCATGATTAAAAATCAGTTGGAAATTAATAATGAAATATCTGAAATGAAAAATAACTAGAAGGAATTAAAAGCAGACTAGATGAAGCAGAGGATCATGTCAGTGATTTGGAAGACAAGGTAGAAAAAAAAAACACCTAAAAAGCAACAAAAAGAAAAGAAAACTTAAAAAGAATGACAGTGTTTTGGGGGAACTTTCAGACAGCATGAAATATAACACTATCCACACATAAAGATACCAGAAAGAGAAAAAAATGACCAATGGAGAGAAAACCTCTTTGAAGAAATAATGATAGAAAATTTCCCTAACCTAGTGAAGGAAATGGTCACATAAATTCAGGAATCACACACAGTCCCAATCAAGATGAACCCAAAGAGATCCACATGAAGACACATCATAATTAAAATGACAAAGTTTAAAAACAAAGAGAGAATTTTAAAGGCAGCATCAGAGAAGCAATCAATTACCTACAAGGGGATTCCAATAAGACTGTCAACTGATTTTTCAACAGAAATACTTTAAGCCAGAAGGCACTGGCATGAAGTATTCAAATTAATGCAAAACAAGGATCTGTAACCAAGACTACTGTATCCAGTAGGGCTATCATTTAAAATTGAAGGTGAAATAAATAGCTTCCCAGACCAAAAAAAAAAAAAAAAAAAAGAGGAGTTCATTAACCCCAAAGCAGCATTGCAAGAGAGGTTAAAAGACTACTTAAAGAAGAAGTAATATATAGAGAGAGAAGAACATATGTATAAAGAAATAAAATGGCAATGGATTAAATGTTCCAATCAAAAGAAATATGATAGCTCAATAGATAATAAAACATGACATAATAAAACATGATTATGTTTTATATTTTAAAACATAAAAATATTTGAAGTGATGAAAAGCAAAGACCTACAGCCAAGATAATGTTACCCAGAAAAACGATCATTTAGAAGCAAAGGACAGGTACAGAGCTTCTCAGAAAAAAGATAAGAAAAAGCTAAAGTTCACCAGATCAGTATTTTATAAAAGGTTAAATGGTCTTCTTTAAGAAGATCAAAATTATGAAAAATAAAGTGCAATAAATACATACATATCAACATATGATTATAAAAAAATAAACAGCCCTGGCTGGTGTGGCTCAGTGGATTGAATGCTGGACTGCAAAACAAAGGGTTGCCAGTACTATTTCCAGTCAGGGCACATGCCTGGGTTGCAGGCTAGGTCCCCAGCAGGGACACACACAAGAGACAACCACACATTGATGTTTCTCTCCCTCATTTTCTCTCTCCTTTCCTCTCTATCTAAGAATAAATAAAATTTAAAAAATGACTGAAAAAATAAACAAACAGGCAAAACAGAAACAGAACCATAGATACAAAGAACTTTTTGATGGTTGTCAGATGGAGGGGTTTGAGGGAATTGAGGGGATTAAGAAGTACAAATAAATAGTTACAGAATAGCCATGGAATGTAAAATACAGTATTGGAAATGGAGTAGCCAAAGATCTTATAAGCATGACCCACAGATGTGAAAAGTGTTATGGGGATTGCCTGAGGGAGTGAAGGGTGGGCTGGGTAGAGAGGACAAAGGGGGAAAACTGGGACAACTGTAATATTTAACATGTAAAAAGAAAAAAAAATAAAACCTTATTAACAACAAAAATGAAAATAAAAGTAAATGAACAAGAAGTATGAATACAGACTCATAGATACAAACAACATTTTTAGAATTGCCAGATGGGAGGGGGGTTGTGGGGATGGGTGAAAAAATGAAAGGATTTAGAAGCACAGATTGGAAGTTACAGAATACTCAATGGAAAGTAAAGTACAGCATGGGGAACATAGTTAATAATATTGTAATGACAATAAATGGTGTCAGATGGCTACTAGATTTATCAGGGTGATCACATCCCAAGTTTTATACAACATCTAATCATGGAGAGGTATACCTAAGGCTAATATAATATTGTATGTCAAGTAAAAGTAAAAAAAAAATTCTCTGGAATCACATATCCTCCCATTTCTTCCAGGAAATTCAGCTCAATTGTGATCTTAGGGACCACCCTCATATACGCTGTGCTTAGTTAACTGAAGCATCGTTATGTGGCACATGACTGTACTGAATGAGGAGGGGAGCACACTTCTCACCCAAGTTCTGCAGTGCGTGTTTTCCAAGATTCTGAACCAACTTTTTTTTAACCCAATCTTCTTACTCATAGAATGGAATCAGTGCTTATTCAACCTGTTTAACTTACTCAGTTTTCATGACAGACAATGAAATGAAGCATATGAAAAGCTTTACAAAGAATTATATTTTGATATTCCTGGCCTCTGAACTATGGTTCAAGACTACTATATACAGAAGGCCTTAATCCAAACCATTCTATCACAAGAAGTAAGAACAATTATGAATTCACACCCCACCCATACATACACACACAGACATTATAAAACAGAGGCACAGAGACATTAAATAAATTGCCCAAGGTCTACAGCTAATGAATGGAGACTAATCCCAGGGCTTTTGGATCTCAAATTCCATGCAGATAAGCTGTACAAAAAAAAAAAAAAAGATTTTACACAAGGAAAATAAATGAAAAGGTGATGGTTAGTGCTCTTACTAAGGTGTATTTTTTAATATATTTTATTGGCTATGCTGTTACACTTGTCCCAGTTTTTTCCCCTTTGGCATCTCCACTTGGCATCCTTCATTCCTTCCAGCAGTATCCCCTTACTTTATGTCCATAAGTCATGCATGTAAGTTCTTTGGCTACTCCATTTACTATACTGTTCTTAACATCTCCCTGTCTATTTTGTACCTACTAATTTGTACTTCTTAATCACCCACTTCTTCTCCTATTCTCCCCGCTTCCCCATCCCAACTGATAACCCTCCAGATGATTTCCATATCTATGGTTCTGTTTCTGTTCTGCCTTCTTGCTTGTTTTTTTTTAGATTCAATTATTGATAATTGTGAATTTATTGTCATTTTAATGTTCATAGTTTTGATCTTCTTTTTCCTTATCAGTCCCTTTAAAATTTCATATAATAATGGTTTCATGATGACAAACTCCTTTAGCTTTGCTTTGTCTGGGAAGCACTTTATCTGCCTTTCAATTCTAAATGATAGCTTTGCTGGATAGACTAATCTTGGTTGTAGGTACTTCCTTTTCATCACTTGGAATATTTCTTACCAGTCCCTTCTAGTCTGCAAAGTTTCTTTGAGACATCAGCTGACAGTCTTATGGGAACTCTGTTTAGGTAATTATGTGTTCTCTTGATGCTTTTAAGAGTCTCTCTTTATGTTTAACCTTTGGCACTTTAATTATGATGTGTCTTGGTGTGGTCCTCTTTGAGTCCAACTTGTTTGGGACTCTCTGTGCTTCCTGGACTTATAAGTTTACTTCTTTGAACAAACTAAGAAAGTTTTCTTTCAATTACTTTTTCAAATAATTTTTCAATTTCTTGACCTTTCTTTTCTCCTTCTGGCACCCTTATGATTTGGATGTTGGTGCATTGGAAATTGTCCCAGAGGACCTTAGTCTATCTTCATGTTTTTAGATTCTTTTTCCTTCTTGTTCTTCTGAGAGCAATTTTTACTCTTCCTTATGTTTCAAATCATTGCTTTGATTCTTGGCTTCATCACTCCACTGTTGGTTCCCTGTAAATTATTCTTTATTTCACTTAGTGTGACCTTCATTTCTGCCTGGGTCTTCTTTATGCTTCTGAAGTACTGAGTGAAGTCCTTGAGCATCTTAATAACCAGTGTTTTGAACTCTGCATTTGATAGATTGCTTATCTCCATTTCATTTGGTTCTTTTTCTGGAGTTTTGTTTGGTTCTTTCACTTAGGCCACTTTTTTTTTTTTTTTGTCTCTTCATTTTGTCACCTTCCCTGTGTTTGTTTCTGTGTATTAGGTAGAGCTGCTTTGAGTCCCTCTCTTAGTAGCATGGTTGATTGCTGAAAAGTGCACTGGTAAATTGGATGGGGCAGAACCTTAGGTAATCAACAGGGCAGGGCAGCCTGGGTTGCCACTCTGTGGCTCTGTGTGTGGGAGAGCTCAGAGAGGTGACAGTGTATCTGCCTGGCCTTAAGAGTTTTGTCTTGGAGGAAGCTCTCCCTTGTCAAAGCCTGAGGCCATTCCACTGGTGCTCTTCCAGTTTTGCCCTGGTGCTGAAGTCCAGAGGGAGTGACTCTGCATAAGTCCTAAGTCTGTTGTGGGCCCTTTTAGAGGAGATTCCTGAGAATACCACAGTTTCTTTCACTGCTCAAATCTCCACTGGTTTTTACAATCAGATATTATAGGGAATTTTCTTTGTGGTGCTGGAACCCTGGGCAGTGTGGTTTGGTGTGGGGCTGGGATCCTCCGTCACTCCTGAGGTATCCCTCCTGATTTTTATCTACCACACGTGGGTGTGGGACTTCCTTTTCCACATTTCTGTGCCTCTCTGTGCTTCTCCATGTCTCTGCCCCCCAACCCATCTGGATGAATGTGGCTTCTTCAATTTTTTGGTTGCCAGACTTGCATATAGCTCAATTTTCTGATGATTCTAGGTAATATTTCTTTTGTAGCCTAGTTGTAATTTTTGCTGGGGCTGTGTGAGGAGGCAAGCTGTGTTTACCTACATCTCCATCTTCCTTAAAAGATTTATTAATCAAAATGTCCTAACAGTCTTAAAATAATAAAGAACAAGAGATACATAAGCTGAGAGTGTGAGTGGCTTTCAAAGGATTTAAAGTGGCACAAACAGAACACAACACAGGGGGCTTCTGCCTTATTTTTTTTAATTGATTGTCATAAATATAAGGTGTATAATGAGAGCCTTATAGTAATCACACAACAAAGCCTATAATGGATAAAAAATGATAAAAAGAAAAGAATCAAAGCATACCACTACAAACACTCATTAACTAACAAAGAAAGAACGGCTTTTTTATTATTTTCCCCTTCCTTCCTTCCTTCCTTCCTTCCTTCCTTCCTTCCTTCCTTCCTTCCTTCCTTCCTTCCTTCCTTCCTTCTTTCTACCTTTTTTATAGTTTAAGGTGGAAAACAGTTTTTAAAATATATTTATTGATTATGCTATTACAATTGTCCCATCCCCCCGCCCCCTTATTCCCCTCCACCTTGCAGTGCCTGCTCCCAGCCACATTCCCCCATCCCCTTAGTTCATGTCCATGGGTCATACATATAAGTTCTTTGCCTTCTACATTTCCTATAATATTCTTAACCTTCACTGTCTATTTTGTACCTACTATTTATACTTCCTGTTCCCTGTACCTTTTTTCCCATTCTCCTCCCTCCCCCTTACCACTGATAACTCTCCATGTGATCTCCATTTCTGTGATTCTGTTCCTGTTCTAGTTGTTTGCTTAGTTTGTTTTTGTTTTGGGGTTTTTTTTTTTAGGTTCAGTTGTTGATAATTGTGAGTCTGTTGTCATTTTACTGTTCATAGTTTTTGATCTTCTTCTTTTCCTTGGATAAGTCCCTTTAACATTTCATATAATAAGGGCTTGGTGATGATGAACTCCTTTAACTTGACCTTATCTGGGAAGCACTTTATCTGTCCTTCTATTCTAAGTGATAGCTTTGCTGGATAGAGTAATCTTGGATGTAGGTCCTTGCTTTTCATGACTTTGAATACTACTTTCCAGCCCCTTCTTGCCTGTAAGATTTCTTTTGAGAAATCAGCTGATAGTTTTATGGGAAGTCCTTTGTAGGTAAGTGTCTCCTTTTCTCTTGCTGCTGTTAAGATTCTCTCATCTTTAATCTTGGGTAATGTAATTATGATGTGCTTTGGTGTGTGCTTCCTTGGATCCAACTTTTTGAGGACTCTCAAAGCTTCCTGAACTTCCTGGAAGTCTATTTCCTTTGCTAGATTAGGGAAGCTCTCCTTTATTATTTTTTCAAATAAGTTTTCAATTTCTTGCTCTTCCTCTTCTCCTTCTGGCATGCCTATGATTTGGATGTTGGAACATTTAAAGTTCCAGCATTTAAATGGAGTATATCCCAGAGGTTCCTAAGCCTCTCCTCATTTTTCTGAATTCTTGTTTCTTCATTCTTCTCTGGTTGAATGTTTATTTCTTCCTTCTGGTCCAAACGATTGATTTGTTTCCCAGTTTCCTTCCTGTCACTGTTCATTCCCTGTGCATTTTCTTTTAATTCACTTTTAATACCCTTCACTCTTTCCTCTATTTTGCAACCATACTCATCCATTTCTGTGATCATTGTGATTACCAGTGTTTTCAACTGTGCATCTGATAGGTTGGCTATCTCTTCATCGCTTAGTTGTATTTTTTTTTTGGAGCTTTGATCTGTTCTTTCATTTGGACCATTTTTTTTTGTCTCAGCATACCTGTTATGTAGTAAGGGACGGAGCATTAGGTTTTTGCCAGGGCAGGGCAATCCATGTTGCTGCATTGTGGCACTGTATATGGGGGGAGAGGTCCAAAAGGGAACAATACCGCTTGCTTAGCTCTCATTCAGCTTGAATTTAGTCACTTCCTCCACTACCCACAAGCAAATTGGCCCTTCTGGGGCTGATTCCTGGGTGGGTGGGTTTGTGTACATTGTAGGACCCTGTGGGTCTCTCCAATGAACTCCCTTGTGAGGTTGGGAATTTCTCCTGCTTTTGAAACCCCCACAGGTTTTTTCATTCAGAAGTTTGGATGCTTTATTTCCTCATTCTGGAACCCTGGATTACTTGGTCTGTCTTGCTCCCCAGTTGTTCCTTCCAGTTTATCCACACATGAATGTTGGACTGCCTGCTCTGCCAGCAACCACCTCACTAAGACCCTGAACCACTCCAGTCCTCCAGCCATCACCTTGCCGTGAGCCCTCTCCACCCTGGCTGCTTGTCTCCACCTCTCCTGCTGGTCTAGGTGAATGTTTCTTCAACTCTTTGGTTGTAGGGATTCCATACAGTTTGATTTTCTGGCAGTTTTGGTTGTTTTTTGTTTTTAAATTTGTTGTTGTCCTTCTTTTGGTTGTGCAAGGAGGCACAGTGTATCTACCTATGCCTCCATTTTGGCCAGAAGTCCTTCTGCCTTCTTATATATGAGCTTTTCATACTACATACTTTATTAAAACTGATATTGTTGTACAGACTATCACAGGCAATTCTGACACGAGGATTTTTAAATCAGTATGCTTCCTTTAAAACCCTACTTATAATTGGACTACTCATTAATTTATTCTATGGTGATTTTACCTATGTAATAGTCTATGTAGGTAATACTATTTTCTAAGTGTGTATCTGAGTTGACAAACATCAGTTCTAAAATGAATTTCCATTAAGTCTACAAATCCCCATCTAACTGTGGATAGTACCATTTCAGTCACTATGGAAGCTCCTTCTCTTACCAGAGTTTCAACTGGTTTTTGAGGCTTCAGTATGTTCATAAAAATAAGGATGACAAATTCTTTCCAATGCAGTATATCATTATGACCATTGATTTTAGTTTTTGAAATTCAACATTATTGCAGTATAATTTATATAAGATAAACTATATTCCTTTTAATGATATAATCTAATTATTTTGGACAAATGTATTCTTAGACTAACACCCTCAAGTTGCGGGACATTTCCATCACCGTAGAATGTCCCTTCATGTCTTTGCACTCAATTTCTTTCCACATCCTCCTCAGGGAGAGAGTGATACTATTTCTATCAAAATTCATTAGTTGTTCTTATTCTAGAACTTTATATAGTTGGAATCATAGAATATGTGTACTATTGTATATGACTTCTTCCACTCATAATACGAGCATAATGTTTTCATCAATGGTTATTACATATATTAGTAAATTGCTCCTGTTTTATTACTGAATTGTATCATTGTGTATGCATTAGCACAATTTGTTTACTTATGCATGCACCTATAGTGGGTATTTAGAACATTTCCAGGTTTTTAGTATCTTCATTTTGGGACACAGTGGGCCCTTGCTATGTAATGTTTCCCTACTTAGCTTCCCAGGGTCAATGCTTATGCTTCCACATACCCAGGCATACTGCCCTGTCATACTTTCTGTGGCTCTAATGCCACCTCATCCTGTTTCAGCTCAGTAGTGTGTGACCTTGGCTTATAGAGAAACCCTCATGTGAAGTCCTTAATGTTTCAGAAATAAATGAATAAACATAAATGTGTAAAGGAAGCAATGTACCTGCAATTTCTGTTTTCTTCCCTACAACAAGTGTCCCTGTGGCAAGAAGTACATTATTGTGCTGCAAACTGGTCCAGTAGGCAGCAAAGTAAAGATAACAATACCCATAGAAAACCCTTAGATTAAAATATACACAGTAAATTTTATTCTAATTGAAAATAAATTTAACACTTAGTCTAGGGAACAGTGAGAAACTGTTTTGCTCATATGTCAAAATGTAAGTTCATTTTTCATAGTATAGAGTTTTAAAATAGCAGTAATATAGCTATTAATATTTAATTTAGATATACCCTGCACTTATGCATATGCATACACACAAATACACACTGAATTTTTTATTAAGTCTGGATTATTATTCTCATGAGAAACTAAGGAAATAATCCTACTAGTAATTTTAGTAAATAAATTGATAATATTGAAAGGCTAATAGGCATTTTATTATCAGGCCATCTTCCATCAACCATATCTATGAAATAAATTGGTTATGTTGAGTTTTTTGTGGGGACCAGCAATTGAACGTGTGCTTACTAAATGTGGTGACATCATTGGCTTTCCTGGGCTCCTCTGTCTTCAATTTAATGTCCTCCAATATTTCATGAAGCACTTCCCTAATTAATTTGTTCTCCTTAGCAATTACCGCACTTTATCACTATCCTGGTTACATATTGGGTTTCATGTTTGTCTTCTCTCCTTGAATGTGAAGTCATGAGGGCAAGGGGTCACTGCCTGTTTTGACTGTAGCCCTGGCACCTGTAACAGTGTCTAACATGGAGTAGATCACTTGCAACATGAATGAATGAATGAGGTGCACGAGGAGGATTCTCACACAAAGAAATTTAACTAGATAATATGGGGAAAAACACTAACCTTGGCTAGTTATTTAATTTTTAATTTTGAAATATTTAAATTGAAAATAATAGTATTAAAAAATAACATTGTGCGCTTAACAATGTGCCAGACAATGTTCTATGGCAGTTTCCCCATTTTTATTCACTTAATGCTGAAAGGTGTGTAGCTATGTATTATTAATTAAATTATTTTACAAATAAAGGAACCAAATAATGAGAAAGTTCAATACCTTTCCCCAAATGGAAGGTTAATAAGCTAAGTCAGATGTTCTGATTCCAGAGCCTGAGCTGTTAGTCTCTGTAATGTTCCCCCAAAGAGAACCATATGAAAATAGAGTTTTAGATAAGAACATATTTGACTCTACTGGCACCCTCCCTTATGTTTCCAGACTGCAAAACCGTGAGGAAAAATTCCTTTTTTTATAAGCCACCCAGTCTGTGGTATTTTTTTAATAGCACCATGTATAGATGAAGACACCAATGGAAGAGTTATTTTTCCAGATTACACTTCCTAACAAATGAGATATTCATTATTGTGTGAGTTTAATTATATACACACTTTCTTATTCCCTTCTTATTCTCTAGGCTTTCACTCCCTACCTATCCTGGCCTGATCTAAAGGCTGGTGAAGAAATCTCCCAAGGATATACTCCCTGATGCTCTTTAAGGTTAAACAATCTGATTAAGACTATGAAGAAAAAACATAGGCACGCATTTCCACAATCAGTTGGTGCTTCTTAATATGTAAACACAGCTGCTAAAAAGGAAGTTTGAACATACTTTCACTTTCACATTGCACGTTAAACACAAGAAAGACAAGCCATGGAAAATGCGGGTGAGTTTTTGTTTGTTTTTTTTTAACAGCCTAACAAGGCATGCCTTGGGGGGCGGAAAATGAAAGTAACTGGCTTTTGGGGAAACCATAATTAGGTTTTGTGAATGTTTAGGTGAGCAGCAATGAGAGGGAGGGAAGAAAGAGGAGCGAGGCAAAGGGAAGTAGACAAGGGGCGCAGGAGACTTGCACAGCTTTTGGAAAAGAAAGGCAAGGGCCACAAAGGAACTGGGACATTACTTGTATTCTGATGTCATTTTGCAATCTTAATTGAATTATCCTTATAAGTACTAGAGCAGCTGTTGTCCCCATGGAAAAGAGACTACCATTGTTTCATTCTTTTATTTTGCCAAAGTGAATAAACATGCGCCACTATCAGGATGATGTCTGGTTTTCGGGCACTGACTTGGACATAGTAAATCTCAGAATCCAGGCAAGACTGTGAGCATAAATGGATAATACTGAGGGAGAATAGGTGATGTGCATATTCTCAGTATGAGTGAACTGTGTGGAGGAGGACATTTAATGGGTTAAATCTAAAGGAGGCTCTTCCCTGTTGCTGACATGAGAGGAAATGATGTCGTTTTAGTAACTTGAGGAATCTTTGTGCTTCAAACAGACAGGTTTCTGAGGTCGAAGAGGAGGGAGTTTATCCAATCAGTGACGACGGGCACGATAAATGGCTTGTTGGATGGATTATTAGAGGAAAGAGTGCTGAACCAGGAGGAGATGGAGAAAGTAAGAAGAGAAAATTACACAGCTATGGATAAGGCCCGAGATTTGATTGATTCAGTCATTCGAAAAGGGCACCAGGCTAGCCAAATACTTATCAATCAGATTGTTGAAGTGGACCCTCAACTTGCAAACAATCTGGGATTCTCCTAAGGTAAGATCAATGACTCAGACTGGAGTTCACATAGATCCCGTGTCTTTGTACCTGATTTCTTCTGGGTCTGATTGTATGTCTGATTTCTTCATTGGTTATGTTAGTTTGCAGACAACTTCTTTACATCTGGCTTCAAGGCCCCATTTCTAAATATTTGCCACTACTGTATGTCATCTGTGTCTTTACTCTTAGTTCTTATTCCTTTTGCCTCAGTATTATTCCTTGGTTTAAAATTCATTTCCCACCCTAAATACGCAATAGCTCAGTTGCTGAAGTTCATGAGAACAGTCTGAAAAAGTTCATACTGCATTCTATATTACTCCTGGCATGGCACATTATTTATTTTTTTAGTTAGTTAGTTAAGTGTAGTGGTCTTTAAAAACTTATATAGTTATGTGACATGAAGACTTTAAGGTCTGTATTCAAATAATTTTTATAATTTCTCACTGAAATGTTGCTCCTTAGGAGTAATTAAACATGTTTTCATGATGGTCGAAGTACTCAGAGAATAATTCAATGCTTATAAAAAACTAGGTTTTTAAAAGTAGACTCTTTCCTCTAATTGTCCTCTGCATTTTCTTTTGAGTAACACTGTCTACTAGTATGGTCTAGGCTGTAGGCCATTGTGAAAGGACCACCTCTTCTATGGCCATTCCTCTAAATCCCTGATATAGGACCTAGGCAACTGACCTGCTCCCTCTATTTCCCTTATTCCCTCCACATAGCAGAGACAGGAGCACAGGTGGACTCCCAGCCACTTTTATGCTTCTCTTTTATGCTTCTATGTGCAATCAGAAGGAAAAGTTGTTCTTTCAAAGCAAAAAGCCATTTTTCCTAGGGACTAAGGGAGGCTATGCATGTCTTACTGACAAGGAAATGTCATCTATGGGTATTAACACTCCTTCCAAAATTAAAGACAAACAATAAATAACTATGAGAGTTCAAAATAATTGTCTTTGCTCCATTGCCCTATTCCTTTCCATTCCTAGTCCTTTAATTCCAGAGACAGTGGTGCACCCACTGTGCAACTCTCACACCCAGAGTCGACCTCGCCTCTTGTCAGATGTCGTCTCCTCAGTCAGGGTTGTTAGGGATTGGTCTTTCCCTCATTTACTTGCCAATTTTTTTAAGGGCTGTACACTGTGGCAATTATATGTCATAACTGAGTCACTCTAATGGGAGAGATCTTTCTAAAGGAGAGTTTTTGGCATGTACACTACTGCCAAAACAAGGCCTCTTCCAGAAAATGTTCTTGAATTTAGTGATGGTCAATTTTCTCCAGCAGTCTAGATGCGAGGATGGGACAAGTTGCAGCCTGTTCACTTGGGGTTGACATTTTCTGGGAAGCCTATGGTTCTCCGTCATTCAGGGTAGGGAAATGGACCATGTTGTGTCTACGAAAATCTTGTCTTCAATAGGAACTATGTCATACAGACTCAAGAGTATCTTATGTTTGTTAGCTCCTGACAATTCTTAGAATTTGTGGAAAAAGCTTCTCCAGTGTGTATTGTTATATTGAAGTCCTTATAAAATCTTAAAGAAATTTAAATTTAATTTTTGAAATTGACAATCATAATGAATCATGACCTCAGATGGTACATTATAGGTTTGATTGATTTAATGAACTAAATAGAGTGACTGAGGCTGTTGAATATTTTTCTCGGAGTGTGACTCTGAGTAAAGCAAAGGCAGATTATAGTGACTGTGATCAGGATTCATTTCACAGGCATCATCTATAGTGTCCTAATGGGGCCAGCAGAACAGTCATGAAAAAGAGCTCAGGAATAAAGGCAAGACAGATTTGTGTTTACATACTGGCTCTACCACTTTCCTGTCCTACAGCACTTAGGAAATGAACTTACCAATGATTGAGGGTAGACCAGTGAGTCACCTCATCATTATTTTCTTCTGTGATAAATCTCAAGGCTAACTGTCAAAGTTTAGGTGCCTTTACTTAGTCCAAGTCAGCTGTGAGTTAGACAACTTCACTTTGCACATACCTTTTACATAGTAGTGGCCACCTCAGGAGCCACCTTGAAACATGCACATTAAGAGAATTCTTGATTCTATAGTTGATGGAATCTCAACTCCACCTCATTATAGAATGCAAAAATCAAGAGATTCAGTGCAGGCACTTTTTTGCTCTGCCTCAGATGTTAAAGTCCAATAATTCATGTGGAGAGGCTTTTGTTTCCCAGTAAAAATTGTGGTTCCAGGTAAATCACATTTTGAACAGGATCAAAATGTGTGGAGTTATTTTCAATAGGGAGTTTCTAATACATTCAGACAAGATTCTTCAGAGATGATATGTGACTATTTTAATGCCTTTTATCTTCTCTGAAATTCACAATAAGGAAATTATCATACTACACAAGACTACCAAGTAGAGATTCTTCCCTTTCCAGGTATGGTATGTTCAAAGAAAGAACATTTTTCAACCTATTCTTCCTTGATGTTAACTGCAGATTCATGCGATAAACCTAGAGTGGAAACAATGGGTAATTCTCCTGGATTGATCATATGCCATCTTTCTTTTTGCTTATGCTGCTTTCTCAGAAGTAATTCTTACAGTTTCACTACCGTGTTTATACTAACATATTATGAACCCGTGTCTTAAATTCTGACTACCCACATGAATGCTATACTTCACTATTGTAGTGCCTACTGAACATATGCAGTCATCTCCAACACACCCCATTCTTTATAAATACCCAGAGCTGAATTTGCCATTTATTCTTTCCCATACATTGTTCTTCCTTTGGTTTTCACTATTTGGTTAATGGTGCCACCGTCACCAAGTTATTTGAACCAAAATCCTAAATTAGCTCTTTAGCTTTTTCTTCTCCTTCATACCCTTCAAGGAGGGGCCAAGTTTTATTGATTCCACTCTCAAGTCCAGATCCATCTAGCCACTTCTCATTTTATTATAGATCAGAGCCCCTATTCCCACAGGTCCCTATGACTCTTCAGCCATAACTCTCATTATATTTTCTTTTGAGTTTTAAAATATAAATTCATCACTGGGCTTTAAGCTTTTTGGGAACATTGGACATCTTTGACTTATTCATAAGTATCATCTGATCTAATAGTAGTCGAGTCAGTGTACATGCAATGAACATTTGTCAAAATACTATTTTACTAAATAATTTCATCAAAATGCTATTATTTGCTACACCACTAGAACAATATTTAGCATATGGTCACTGTGTCACAGACCTTGATCTATAGACTGTTTTCAGTATAACTAACAAGAGAAATAAGGTTCCTGTTTTTATACACAAGTTATGAAGGACAAAGTATTTAAGAATATCCACCACCATGTTAAAGTTAGCAAAGAATTGAAGGATTAGTATAACCCTACACACACCCATATCAGTTAAGATGATGTGGAATGCTGCAACAATTCAAACACTTTTGATGGTGCAGACACAATAGAAGCCTGTGCCTCATTTGTGGCACAGGCTTCTATTGTGAACTCAGTTCTAGTGTGAACTCAGGAATACCTAGACCCCTTCCATCACATGACTCTGATATCTGTGCTATAAAATGCCAAAATAACTCTGGTCTTGAAGCAGGGTGCAGCCAAGAGGAGGGCCCCAAGAAGGGATTTGTAATGGGGTCCAGGACTCGGGGTGTCCAGGAAATATTAGAAAAATATATATAGGATGTCCTCACCCCCACAAGCCTGAGCCAGGGGGGATGGGACACATGGAACAGGGCCATTCAGAGCTGTTTTGGGTAGCAAGAGCTTTGCAGTTAACCCCTGGCACAGTCATTTAACATATCTATAACCTTTGACTGGTTTCGTGGATGTGTTAAGTAGCTGTGGCCATGCTTTGAGCCAGGGGGATGGGAGTGACTTCCATCCAAGATGGGACTGGGAAGCAACTCCCCCTGGTTACAGGGCCTGCGTGAGAGAGTGGAGATGATTGGCTCCATGCCATGGGGCCACACCTGCCCGGACTTACTATGGCAGCCCAGTAAAGCTGGAAGAATACGGGGATGCTGGCAGGTATAGCTGACTGTAGGAGGAGTCAGAAATGGGGCTGCAAAGGAAGATGGGCGCTGGGATTTAAACTTAGGCCCGGCAGCCATAGAAAGAGTAGACCACGTGGCTCCGAAGTAAAAAAGAATAGACCACGCGGCTCTGAAGTAAAGAGGAGTCCATGCGGCTCTGAAGTAGAGAGTAGACCACGCGGTTCTGAAGTAAATGGAAGTACCACACGGTTCTGAAGGAGAGTAGAGAGGACCACGAGGTTTTGGAGCGCTTCTTTTTGCCACACGGCTTAGGCAGCAGGAGAGACTTTGCCAGGAAGAAAGGGGAGAGAGGACTCTTGCTGGTGGGCCATGAGAAGGTGCCACATGGCTTTGGATTAACTGGAGATTGCAGCAGCCACACAGCTGATGGTGCCAGGAGCCTGAATCACGGACTTCTACTTCTTTTCCTGAGACATGGTACCCCGGACTGGGCACAGGGAGAGGCAAGGACTGTGCATCTGTGGGCATTCTAGAGGACTTTAGTATCTTATTGAAGACATTAAGTCATTACTCTAAGTTTGTGAAACTTTTAAATAAACAATTCCTTTCCTTTTCACCAGTCTCTGGCATTGAGAGACGTCTTTCCTCTAGTGGCGGGCATTTTGAACCTAGCAGGTGGGTGTGGGGGAAAGGAACCTCCAGAGACAGAAAGGGGGAATCCTTTCTGTAATAATTTATCATGAACCACCCCCTGCCTTGCTCTGTAACAGTCTCAACCATCAGTTAGTGGCATTGGAAGAAATATGGAAAATCACTGGTGAGAGATTGTGCTGGGCTTGGCCTGGATATGTCACCCCCTAATTCTGCCTGCATTCCTTGTCTTGAACTCAGTCACCTGGCCCAACTGAACTTCTAAGGTGGTTGGCAGCACAGACTAGCTGTGTGCGCAGGAAGAAGAAGACAGAGTTTTGTTGAATAGCTAGCCAGTCTCTGCCACAAAAGATTTAAATGAAAATATTTCATTTCACACAGTATTGAAGTGGCCCAAGGAAATCCCAGGTCCAAGATGACAAGGAAGACCTTAAAAATGTTTCAGGTCTGTCCCCTGAAAAAATGGTCTCAGACTTAATGAGTCTTGATAAGGTCAATATGTGCTAGATTCCTGAAGTGGCAAACATTATTTTTGTATGAATCTAGCTTCTTTCTTACTAAATAGTCATTGTTTTATTTGTCCTAAAAAAGTATTTCACCCATAATTCTCAAATTATTTCATCAGAAAGTTACACATTCTCTTAAACTAGGAAGACTTTAGATTTGGAAGAAATTTAAAGGCCATGGAAGTGAATATGTCATCAGAGTTAGAAACTTCTGTAATGAATCTATTAATGGTGGTTATCCCATGCATGTTTTCCTAGGCATTTCAGTGGATGGGACATTCACTATATAAACAAAGGCCCTTTTCCTTAACTAAGAAAAATTAACTCTGATATAACCCAAGTGTTTATCTTTAATATTTTTAATCGTTCTCCAGACACATATATCAAGAAAGAGAGTATTCTTTCCTCTCTTCTTCCTAATAATGATTTCTATAGTTTTGTCTGATGCCGATCCTGGCCTGCAGGACCCTGTGTTGTGGCGACAATAGACAAATGCACATGGACTACAGAGATCCCGTGGAGGAAAAGGGACAGCATGGCCACTCTCTCAAGAGGAGAGCACTCAGACCCTTGCCTTGACAGGCTTTTATTGTTTTTCTAGGCCCCTTACACCAAAGATGGTCCTCATTTACTATGCATAGGTTTGTTTTGGGTGGTTATCTTTTACAGACAACAAAGGAGAGGATGTCACTAAATACATCAAAGAAGGATATTTGCAATGTAAAGGGAGAAATGGTTGAAACCGGTTATGCTCCATACCTAGAAGGTCTAGCTCAGATTTTAGGAAGATAAAGATATTCAAACATTTGCTGCCTCAGGGTGAGGGAGTTTTAGCAAAAGCAAGTCTCATAGCAGCCTAGGTACAATGCAGACCTGATTTCCCATGGGAGAACCTGTCTGTGGGTGTGGGTCCTGCCTGCCAACCTCTCTCCCCACTGGCTTTTCCCAGTGGGGGCTGGGCCACATTTCCCATGCGTGGAACAGTTCCCCACATTTGTCCAATGCATTTATTGTAATTATCTTTAACTTTACCCACAGTAAACCTATTTCATGTTGTCTGGGCAAATATACTATCATTTCTTCAAATTTCCCTTCTAAATTGAATATAACATTCTTTTACAAATAGTTTAGTTTCTGACAGATCATCCACATATTGAGAAAACATATTTATTTTGATACAGAGGTTATGTTACTTCTTTAGCAAGTACATGACACTGTTGGATGGTGTTAAACTTGTAATAAAATGAACCCTAAAAGCTTTACTTACATAAACCACTGTGAAAGCTCTTCCTCATATATTTATGTAATCAATGTTTAGTGTAATGAATCTCTCTAATGTGCCTCTTGATTTTAGCATTTAGTATTCTGTTCATAGCCCATTCTAGTTAATCCATTTAATATTCTTTATTCTCCTCCTCATATGTACATACTGTAGAGAGATTCTGAAGAACAGAAAAAAGTTCTTCATTTCTTCCTTTCTTCCTTTCATCTCTAATGCCTACTGTCAGGCCTATTAATTATGTAAGTAAATAAATAAATGGCTATATATGTTTAAAAAAAACATTAGAAATAGAGTAATTAGCTTCTACCTCCATTAATTTTATTATTAACTTTAAGGCATTTGAAATAAATTTATATCTTGAACAAGAAGTACAGAAACAGACTCAGCTGCAGAAAAATATTTGTTGCCAGATGGAAGGAGGGTTGGAAGGGTGGGTGAAAAAGTTGAAAGGACTTAGATGTTCAATGGGTTGTTACAGAGTAGTCAAAGGGATGTAAAGTAAAGTATAGGGAATATAGTTGAGAATATTGTAATATCTCTATATAGTATCAGGTGGGTACTGGATTTCTCAGGGTGATCACAATCCAAGTAATATAAAGATCTAATCATGGGGATGTACACCTAAAACTAATATAATATTGTATGTCAACTATAATTTCTTTAAAAAATTGTCTGCAAACATGTATCCTTCCATTTCTTACAGGAAATTTGACTCCATTATAATCTTCAGGGACCACTTTCATACATGCTGTTCATTTTTCACTGAAGCATCGTTATGTGGCACACGACTCGACGGAATGAGCAGGAGAGCACTCTTTTTACCCAAGCTCTGCAATTTGTGTTTGCCAAGTTTCTGAACCAACTATTTCTTTTAACCTGGTCTTCTTATTCATAAAATGGAATCAGTATATATTTAATCCATTTAACTGACACATTTTTCATGACAGATAATGAAATAAAGTATATGAAGAAATTTGAAGCAATTTATGAAGAAGTACCATGTTTTTTTGGACTATAAGACACACTTTCACCCCCAAATTTGGGAGGAAAATGGGGGTGCATCTTATAGTCCAAATGTAGCTAACCTAGCTCTCTGGGGGGAGGCATGCAGTGGTGGAGTGGGTTTTTTTTTTTTTCCTATTTTCCTCCTCTAAAGCCTAGGTGTGTGTTATGGTACGGTGTGTCTTATAGTCCAAACAATACAGTATATATTTTGACATTCCTAGCTTCTGAAATATGGTTCATGACTGCAATACACAGCAGGCACTGTGGTGTGGTCTTACCCATACCATTCTATCACAAAAAGTTAGAAGAGTTATGAATCCTCACCCCACCTGTACACACACACACAGATGAGATAACAGAAGCACAAAAATATTAAATAAATTGTCCAAAGTCTTCATATAATGAATAGAAGTTGACCCCAAGGTTTTGTTTCTCAAAGTCCATTCTGATAAGCTGCACGAAAGAGAAGGTTTTAGACAAAGGAACAATAAAAGGACATGCATTTAGGTTAGTGCTCTTACTAAGATGTATTATTCACAGTTCCCCAAGAGTCTTAAAATAATAAAGGACAAGAGATACATAAACTGAGAGTGTAAGTGGCAATCAAAGGATTGAAAATGGCACAACCAGAACAAGATACAGAAGCCTCTGCCTTCTATATAACAGCTTTTCTTACTATCTACTGTTATAAAAAATGATATTGTTGAACATGCTATCACAGGAAATTCTAACACTAGGATTTTTATCAGTATGCTTCCTTTAAAACATTACTAGTAACTAGACTGCTCCATTAATTTATTTATGTATTTTTCAATGTAATATTGTATGTATATAACTATTTTATAGGTACATATCTGAATTGATAAATGTAGCATTTCTCAATTTTATATCCACTCCATCTACAAGTACCCATCCAATCGTAGGTAATTCCATTTTAGTCACTACAGAAAGTTCTGTTTATGACCAGAGTTTCAACATTTTTTGACTTGACTATGTTCATAAAAATAAAAATGACAAATTCTTTCCAATGCAGTATATCATATGGCTATTGATTGTAGTTTTTGAAATTCAACATTATTATAGTATAATTTATATAACATAAAATACATTTCTTTTAAGGATATAATCTAATTATTTTGGACAAATGTATTCTGTAGAATAACACCCTCAAGTTGTGGGACATTTCCATCACCCTAGAATGTCTCTTCATGTCCTTTGCACAATTTCTCTCCACTTCCTCCTCAAGGAAATAGTGATATTATTTCTATCAAAATACATTAGTTGTTCCTATTCTAGAATTTTATGTAATTGGAATTATAAAATATATATTCTATTGTAGATGGTTTCTTTCACTCATAACATGAGCATAATGTTTTCATCAAGGTCATTACATATATCAGTAATTTGCTCCTTTTTTATTGCCAAGTAGTACCACTGTGTATGCATTTAACACAATTTGTTTACTCATGCAAGTACCTGTAATATATATTTGGAATGTTTCCAGCTTTTTAGTATCTTCATTTTGAGGACACAGTTGTCCTTTGCTATGTAATGTTTCCCTACTTAGCTTCCCAGGATCAATGCTTATGGTTCTACATCCTCAGGTATAAGGTGTTAATGCCACCTCAGCATAACCTTGGCTTATAGAGAAACCCTCGTATGAAGTCCTTAATGTTTCAGAAATAATTGAATAAGTATAAATGTGTAAAGAGAGCAATGTACCTACAATTTCTGCTTTACTCCTTACAACACGTTTCCCTGTGGCAAGGAGGAAAAGATTGTGCTGCAAACTGGATCAGGTAAGTAGCAATGTAAAGATAAAAACACCCTGAGAAAACCCTTAGATTAAAGTTTACACAGTGGCCTGAGTCAAAGATGGCAGTTATGTAGGTGGGAGCTGAGCCTACTTGCTCATACCTCCAACAGGGACACTTAGCCAATTTTCAGAAAAACAAAGTGAATGGCCAAAAGAATCTCAGCTGATATGAAGTTTGGAAGCCAAATTATGCAAAAGGCACTTCAAAATGGACAATAAGGAGGTTTTATAGGCTAACAAGAAGGTCCCCTGGCCTGGTGCTGGTTTGCAGAAGAACCGGGTCAATGATAGAAGCCTAGCAGCTCCCTCACCTCCCAGAGCAGGGAAGTTCCAGACCTGCACCAGGAGAGACATGGATACATAAAGTCCCTGGGGAGTGGGGAGGAAGGTAGCAAGAGACATACAGCCAGCAGAGTATCCAGGCTGGGGCTGTGGTCACAGACTGGGATATTGCCAGAAAATTTGGGAGATTCTGGTGGCAACTGGAGCTGGGAGAAGAGATGGGGCATGACCCAGGTTGACACAGACAGACTCTGGACTTGCCAGAGGATGGGGCAGTGTAGAAAACCAGGTGGAGGCTTGGAGCAGCAGCTGCACACAGACTTTTTTCAAATGGGAAACTGTGGTGCTCAGTGCAGGGACTTTGCCCAGGACAACAAAGAAGGAGGAGGGGGGTGTGATTTGCTCCCACTCAGTTCACCTCACAGACTGATGAAAGAGGCACAGAGTGAAATGGCTTATCTGTGCCTGATGGGCACAAATGTGCGGAGTGGAAAGTGAGGGCTGCACATTGCTCGGAGGGAGTGGGCACCTGTGATTATTGTAGCCCAGGCTGAGACCCCATCCTTGCAGAACCACAGGAAAGGAAAAAAAAAACAGATCCCAGCCCTCACCTTCCTGTAGGACCCTGGAAGATCTGCAAAACCAGCTGGGCACGTTTTCTTTTTCTTTCTTTTCCTTTTTTTTTTCTCTTTCTCAAGAGTAAGACAATAAGATCCGGAACTGAGAGAAAACCAGAGACAGATCCAGAAAGAAGTCAGAAGGCAAACAACAGCTGAGACAAATTTCACTTTGGTCTTCAGCAGAACTTGCATGTTTTAAAAATATGTCTTTCTTCTTTCTGTTTATTTTTGTTTGTCTTTATTGTTCATTTTTTATTATTCTCCCTTTCATATTGTATTTTAACTTTTCATCTTTCACTTCACTCATATTCCAAATAACTCACTACTCTTGGTCTTTCACTTTTTATTATTTTTATTCAGATTATATATTTCTTATCATACTATTGTTATTCCAAGTCCTAAATAACACCCTTTCCTGGGCTTAATCCATTTCACCATCTTCCTGAGCTTTATTACTATTGTGTAAATTTCATTCTCTCACACACTATGTGAAGTTTCTGTCCATTATTGTCACTATTTCTCCTCCATTTAACCTTGTGTAAGTGTTCTTTCTTAAGTCAGCTCACATTCTTTTTCTCCTCTAATAAGAGCCTTATTTCTTTTCCACCTTTTATAAACAGTGGTTAGTTGGGTAAAATACCACAGTTACTGCTGTACTTCTCCAAAGGAACTCCTTTTTGTTCACTATTTGCTTGTACTTTAAACCCCATGAACTACTCTCCCATTGTATTATTCCATTTTGCTTTCCCCCTGCCCCTGATCGGTTGAGTGAGAGATTTTATTTCACTGTTTTCTCTTTCCCTTTTGCTTTTTCCCTCTCTCAACCTGGGCTTTACTCCTTACTCTTATTAATTTGCTGCACCCATCCTCTCAGAATCATTTTCTTTACTGTAGACATCTCATATTCACTTTTTGCTTTTCTACAATATTCTTATTCTTGTTCCACCTTTATTAAACTTCATTCAGCTGTTGTGGCTAATGAGCCTGCTGTGGTTTTTCTGCAATTTTTACTCCTGTTGGTCCAGTACCTTTCCAATTTTACTTCAAACCTCATAGTATACAATTCCTTTTCATACCCCAATGTTCCTGTTGTCCTTCTGTGTTTTGCTCATGTTTTAAATTGTGCTCTCTCCATTTCTTCACCTCGGTTCTATCTCAGCTCTTATCAGTTCTCCTCCCTCTTACCACACAATAAAATTTCCCCCTCTTTTAGTCATCTCACATTCCCTTCGACATTTTTTATAATATCTGTAATTTCTCTTCACATTTATCAATCTTAGTGCAACTGAGGATGAGATTTAGTATATGGTAGGGGGGTCCTTTTTGCTAGTGTAGGTTTGGTTGTTTGGTAACACTGCTTTGTTAAAAATCACCTGTACAACAGCATACATGACCAGGTGGGAGTTGCCACTTCCAATAAGCCCAGTGGAAGGGAGAACCTCCAACAAAGAAGCCACCAACATATAATGCACAAGTACAATAAGAGATCCCACACAAACAGAAGAAAGGGCAACCCTACAGCATCCAGACAAAGAGATTAAAGTGACTGCACCACTGAATCACAAAGAAACCCTAATGCAGAAGTTCACTCCACAAAGACAGCTTGAAAAGCAGAGCATCCAGATCTGTAGGGAAAAAAAGTTACCTAAAATTGGGAGACAAAGAAAGAACCCCCAATAGAAAGGAAAAACAAACAGTAAATGAGCTAAATAAATTGGAGGCAAACAAACTATCAGACATAGAATTCAAAACAATGGTTATAAGGATGCTCAAGGAATTCAGGCACAGCTACAAGGAACTGAGTGGGAACTACAGCATGAAACAGGAAATAGAAATTGTGAACAAGAACCTGGAAGAAATGAAGAATACAATATCTGAATTAAAAACATAAACTAGAAGGAATTACAACCAGGCTGGGTGAAGCAGAGGAGTGAATTAGTGAGCTGGAAGACAAGGTAGAATGAAATACCTAGTTAGAGGAGTAGCACAAAAAAAAAGACTAAAAAAAAAAAAAAAGAAGAAAGCTTAAGGGAACTGTAAGATAACATGAAACACAACAACATTTGAATCTCAGAAATACCAGACAGAGAAGAAAAGAAGCAAGGGATAGAAAACCTGTTTGAAAAAATAATGGCAGAAAATTTCATTAACATGGATAGGGGAAAATCCATGCAAATTCAGGAAGCACAGAGGGTCCCAATCAAGATGAGCTCGAAGAGGCCTACTCCAAGACACATCATAGTTAAAATGTCATATTTTAAAGATAAAGAGAGAATTGTAAAGGCAGCAAGGGAGAAACAGGAAGTAACATACAAGGGAGCTCTGATAAGTTTAGCGTCTGATTTCTCAACAGAAACACTACAAACCAGAAGGGAATGGCAAGAAATATTCCAAGTAATAAAAACCAAACACCTGTAACCAAGACTACTCTACCCAACAAGGCTCTCAATTAAAATAGAAGGTGAAATGAAGTGTTTCCCGGACAAAAGAAAGCTAAACGAATATGTATCCACCAAACTATCAATGCAAGACATGCTAAAAGGGCTGCTTTAAAAAGAGGAAGAAAAAGAGTGATAGAGAGAGGAACACAGGTATAAAGGTGAAAAATGAATAAATACCTAACAATAATAGCCTTAAATGTAAATGGATTAAATGCTCCAATCAAAGACATAGGGTACCTGAGTGGATAAGAAAACATGACTTGTATATATGCTGCCTACAAGAGACCCACCTCAGAAGAAAAGACCTACACAAATTGAAAGTGAATAGTTGGAAAAATTATTCCGATGAAATGGACAGGATAAAAAATGTGGTAGCAACTTATATCAGACAACACTTATATCAGACAAAATAGACTCAAAACAAAGACTATAAAAAGAGACACAGAAGGACACTTCATAATACTCAAGGGAAGAATCTATCATGAATAAATGAACATTGTAAACATATATGCACCCAACATAGGAGCACCCAGATATATAACAAAAATCTTGGAAGACTTCAAAAAAGATATAGACAGCAATACACTTATAGTAGAGGATTTTAACACTTAACTGTCAACAGTGGACATATCTTCCAGAAAATATCAACAAAGATATTGTGGCATTGAACAATACCCTAGATCAAATGGACTTTATATATATATATAAACTTTCATCCCAAAGAAGCAAAATACACATTTTTTTTTCAAATGTACATGGAACATTTTCAAAGATAGACCACATGATAGGACACAAAATACACCTCAAAAAATTCAAGAAAATTAAAATCACATCAAGCATTTTCCTGGACCACAAGGACCTGAAAGTAAAAGCCAGCCTCAAGGAAAAAACTCAAAAACATTCAAACTCATGGAGATTTAATATCATGCTACTAAACAATGAATGGGTTAAGAATGAGATCAAGTTAGAAATCAAAAAGTTTCTGGAAACAAATGAAAATGAACACACAATATCCAAAACCTATGAGACACAGTGAAGGCACTTCTGAGAGGCAAATTCATAGTGAACAGGACTACCTAAAAAATATAGAAACATTTCAAATAAACAACATAATCCTACAGCTACAAGAACTGGAAGAACAACAACAAACATTGCCCAGAGTGAATAAAAGGAAGGAAATAATCAAGGTCAGAGCAGAATTAAATGACATAGAGACAAAAAGAACAATAAATCCGGGAGCAGTTTCTTTGAAAAGGTAAAATCAATAAGACTGTAAGAAGACTCATCAAGAAAAAAAGATAAAGGACCCAAATAAATAAAATCAGAAATGAAAGAGGAGAGATCAAAACCGACACCACAGAAATACAAAGGATTGTTAGAGATTACTATGAACACCTATATGCCAAGAAATTTGAAAACCTGGATGAAAAGGACAAATTTCTAGAAAAATATAATCTTCCAAAATTGAATCAAGAAGCAGAATGCTCTGACTAGACCAATAACAGCTAGTGAGACAGAAGCAGTAATCAGAAAACTCCCAGCACACAAAAGCCCTGGACTGGACAGTTTCATAGGAGAATTTTATAAAACATTTAAGGAAGAGCTAACCCCTATGGTGAGACTATTCCAAAAATCCAGGAAGAGAGGACTCCCAAGCTCATTTTATAATGTCAGCATTATCCTAATCTCAAAAACAGATAAAGACACAACAAAGAAACAAAACTATAGGCCAATATTGTTGATGAACATAGACACTAAAATCCTCAGCAAAATGTTGGCAAACTGCATTCAGCAACACATTAAATAGTCATACACCATTATCAAATGGGATTCATCCTAGGGATGCAAGGATGCTACAATATTCACAAATCCATAAATGTAATACATCACATAAAGAAAAGACAAAAATCACATGATCATAACAATGGATGTGGAAAAAGTATTTGATAAGGTACAGCACCCGTTTATGATAAAAACATTCAGCAAAGTGGGAGTAGAGAGAACATATCTCAACATAATAAAAGCCATATATGAGAAACCTATTGCCAACATAATACTCAATGGGCAAAATCTAAAACTTTCCCAGTAAGATCAGGAACAAGACAAGGATGTCTGCTTTCACTACTTCTATTCAACATAGTATTGGAAGTTTTAGCCACAGTGATCAGACAAGAAAAAGAAATAAAAGGCATCCAAATTGTAAAGGAGGAAGTAAAACTGTCATTATTTGCAGATGACATGATAGTGTACATAGAAAACCCTATAGACTCCACCAAGAAACTACTAGACCTAATAAGTGAATTTGTCAAAAGGGTGGGATACAAAGGCAATATTCAGAAATTGAAGGCATTTGGACACCAAAACAAAATATCAGAAACAGATATCAGGAAAAATATCTCATTTGCTATAGCAACAAGAAAAATAAAGTATCTAGGAATAAACCTAACTAAGGGAGTAAAAAACCTGTACTCAGAAAACTACACAACATTGAAGACACAAAGAAATGGAAGCAGA
Source organism: Desmodus rotundus (assembly GCF_022682495.2). Lineage (NCBI taxonomy): Eukaryota > Metazoa > Chordata > Mammalia > Chiroptera > Phyllostomidae > Desmodus > Desmodus rotundus. The sequence continues at coordinate 75,727,988 of NC_071391.1, read as the reverse complement.
TACCATATCATGGATTGGAAGAATTAACATCATCAAAATGTGCATATTACCTAAAGCAATTTATGGATTCAATGCAATCCATATTAAAATACCAATTACATATTTCATGGATATGAACAAATATTTCAAAAGTTTATGTGAAACTATAAACGATCCTGAGTAGCCTCAGCAATTTTAAGAAAGAAGAACAAAGTAGGAGGGATCATGATACCTGATATAAAACTATATTACAAGGCCACTGTAATCAAAAGAGTCTGGCACTGTTATAAAACAGACACATAGATCAGTGGAACAGAATTGAGAGCCCAGAAGTAAACCCATGTTTCTATGATCAGTTAATATTCAACTAAGGGGAAAGGAGCATAAAATGAGTAAAAATAGCCTCTTGAACAAATGGTGTAAGGAAATCTGGACAGCTATGCAAAAAAATTAAAAAAATAGAAACTTGACCACCAACTTATACCATACAGAAAAATAAACTCAAGATGGATAAAAGGCTTAAATAGACATTGTGACACTATAAAAGTCCTAAAGGAGAACACAGGCCAGAAAATTTCAGATATTCCACACAGCAATATTTTCAATGATATGTCCCCTAGAGCAAGGGGCATAAAGGAAATAATAAACAAATGGGACTTCATGAAAATACAAAGCTTTTGCATGGCTAAAGAAAATATCAGCAATATGAAAAGGGAACCAAACATATGGAAAAATGTATTTGCCAATGATACCCTGGACAGGGGTTTGATCTTATAAATATATAAAGAACTCATATGACTCCACATCAGAAAAATAAATAATCCAATTAAAATTGAGCAAAGGACCTGAACAGACACTTCTCCAAGGAGGACATATAGAAATCCCAGAGACATATGAAGGATGATCAGCATCACTAGCCATCAGAGAGATGCAAATTAAAACCACAATAAGATACAACTTCACACCAGTCAGGGTGGCTATCATGAACAAATCAAGAAACAACAAGTGCAGGCAAGGCTGTGGAGAGAAGGGAAACCTACTGCACTGTTGGTGGGAATGCAGACTGGTGCAGCCACTGTGGAAAACAGTATGGAATTTCCTCAGAAAACTAAAAATGGAACAGCCTTTTGATCTGGCAATTCCACTGCTGGGATTATACCCTAAGAATCCTGAAACACCAAATCAAAAGAAACCATGCACCTCAATGTTCATAGCAGCACCATTTACAATAGCCAAGTGCTGGAAGCAACCTAAGTGCCCATCAGTTAATGAGTGGATCAAAAAACTTTGGTACTTTTACACAATGGAATACTATGAAGCAGAAAGGAAGAAGGAACTCCTTTCCTTTGTGACAGCATGGATGGAACTGGAGAGCATTATGCTAAGTGAAATAAGCCAGGTGGTGAAAGACAAATACCATATGATCTCGCCTATAAATGTAAGTTAAATAACAAAACCAAAAAGTGAGCAAAATATAAAAAGAGACATCTTAGTAAAGAACAAACTGACAGTAACCAGAGGGGTTGGAAGAGAGATAATGGGGTAAAGATGGGCAAGGGTCATCAAGGAACTTGTATAAAGGATCCACGGGCAAAGACAATGGGGGGGGTATTGAATTTGGGAGTTAGGGGTGGGTAGAAGAGGGGAAAGTAAGAGGGGGAAAATGGGGACAACTGTACTTTAACAACAATGAAAAATAAAAATAAATAATGAGAAGCGAAAGGCAGGGAACAATTAATTTTGAATGGGCAGTGGTAAGAACCAAAGAAAGTTTAGTGGGAAAGAGTCATCTGAGCCAGAGGTAGCTACATAATTTGCAGAGTTCAAAAGAACAAAAGTGTGTCTTACATAGACAAGCTCTTTCCTTTCTTTCTCAGTCTCTCAACTTGTCATAGTGTTTTTTAAATTTGTTATTTAATAGCATTCTAAATAAAGTAAAATAAAAATTTTAAAAAATGCTGTGCTACATTTACATGATAGAATAGTATTAGGTCATCAAAAAGGAATTCCTACCATTTGGGACAATGTAGATGGACCTGGAGAGCATTATACTAAGTGAAATAGGCCAGTCAGAAAGACAAGCACCTTATCATTTTAGTTGTATGTGGAATCTATTGAGCAAAATGAATTAATGAGCAAAATAGAAACAGACTCATAGAGAGAGAGCAGGCTGATGTTAATCGGGGTATGGAGGTTAAGGGGCTAGAAGGGGTGATGAAAAAGAGAGAAAAGAAACTCACAGCATGGATGAGAGTACAGTGATCGCCATGGGAAGGGTTGGAGTACGGGGAGGTCAGGAGGGACATAAGGCTGATAAATGGTGACGGAAGAAGACTTGACTTGGGGTGATGAACACACAATACAATGTACAGATGATGTGTTATAGAATGATGCAGCTGAAACCTGTGTAATTTTGTTAACCAGTGTCACCCCAATAAATTCAATTTAAAAAATTAAAATAAACAACAAATAAATTTTAAAAATTCTACACAGTGAATTTTATTCTAATTAAAAATAAATTTAACACTTAGCCAAGAACACAGGAAGAAACTGGTGGCACACATGTCAAAATGCAAGTTTGTTTTTAATAGTAGTTTTGGAATAACAGTAATACAACTTTTTTTTTTATTTAGATATATCCTGCATTTATGCATATGCATACCCACATGCACACACACTGAATATTTTAGTAACTCTGGATTGTTATTCTCAGAAGAAATTAAGGTAATAATCCTATGAGTATGTTTAGTAAACAAACTGAAAACTTCAAAAGACTATAGGTATTTTGTTATTAGTTCATCCTCCATCAACCATATCTATAAAATAAACTGGTTATGTTGAGTTTTTTGTGGGGACTAGCCATTGAACATGTGCTTACTAAAGGTGGTAACCTCTGTAGACCTTCCTGGACTCCTCTGTCTTCAGATTTAATGTCCTCCAATATTTCATAAACCAGTTCTCCCATTAATTTCTTCTTGTTAGCACTTACCATAATCTGACATTACCCCAGTTACATATGGGGTTTCTTGTTTGTCTTCTGTCCTTGAACATGAAGCTGAGGGCAAGGGACCACTTCCTGTTTGACTGAACCCTTGGCACCTACGTGTTTAACATGGAGTGGGTCATTCCTGTATATGTGCTATATGAATGAATGAATGAGATGCACAGAATTCTCACAAAAGATAAATTTAACTAGATAATCTTCAAATAAAGTAACCCTGGCTAATCATTTCATTTTAAATTTAGTAATATTAAAATAAAAATAATAGTATTAACAAATAATAACATCATGTGCTTATAATGTGCCAGAGAATGTTTTATGGGGTTTCCACATTTTTATTCACTTAATGCTGAGGTATGTAGCTATGTACTATTAATTAAATTATTTTACAAATAGAGAAACTGAAGAAGGGGGAAGTTCAATACCTTGCCCAGGAGCGGATGGTTGTTCTGACTCCAGAGCCTAAGCAGTTAGTCTCTCAACAAAACAGGACTATCTGAGAATAAAGACTGTTAAATAAGAAGATATTTGATTCTGGTGAAAAATGTTTTCCTTCTTAATAGCAGAGCTGCTTCTCAGAAACACATAGTTTCTAGGACACAGTGCAGACAGGCAGGATGTGGGCAGGGGTCACAATGGTTCAACTTCTTCAAATGCTGTAGATGGAATGTATGTGGTTTTCCAATATTCATATTTTGAAACTTAATGTCCAACCTGACAGTATTCAGGGTTGGGGCTTTTGGGAGTTAAACTGGTCATGAGGGCAGAAGCCTCATGAGAGGTATTCATGACCTTATACCGGTGACCCCCGAAAAATACTGCACTCTACCTGCTATGTGAGGGCATGGTGCAAAGTAGTCTGCAACCCAGGAAAGCACCTTCTAACCACCACCTAACCATGCTGGCACCTTGATCTTATCTTCCAGACTGCAGAAATGTGTGGTATAAATTCCTCTTGTTTATAAGCCACACTGTATGTGGTTTTATAGCACCAGGAACGGACTCTGACACTGACAGATGAGTTACTTTTCTGGATTACATTATCTCATGAATGAGAGATTCATTATCGTGTGAATTTAATTGCATACATACTTTCTTATTCCTGTCTTATTTCTAGGGTTCACTCTTTTCCTATCATAACCTGATCTAAGGGCTGGTGAATGTATTTTCCAAGGATATAATCCCTGATACAATCTATGGTTAAGCACTCTGATTTCTACTTGCAAAACAAACGAAAAAAAGGCATGCATTTGTTGGAGCAGTTGGTACTTCCTAATATATGTACACACCCTGCTGAACAGGAAGGTGGAACATGCTTTCAGTTTCAAATCGTACATTTGCAAAGACAAGAGAGAAAAGCCATGGCCATGGCAGGTGAGTTTTTGTTAGTTTGATTGTTTTACTGTCTAAAAGGGCCCATCTTGGGGAAAAATTTTGAAAACAGATGGCTTTCTGGGAAGCCATAATTAGCTTCTGTAAATGTTTAGGTGAGCAGAACTGAAGGAGAGGGAAGAAAGAGGAGGGAAGCAAAGGGAAGTTGAATGGGGCCCAGAAGACTTTCAGAGCTTTCAGAAATAAAAAGCATGACCCAGAAAGGAACTGGGTTTTACTGGTATTCAGCTGTCATTTTGCAATCTTAGCAGAATTATGTGAAGCCGGGGGGTGGCGGGGGTGGGGGGAGCACAATGCATAAGATAGGTGCCTGCAGCTGTTGTCCCCAAGCGGAATGGCCTTCACTCACATTCTTTCATTATGCAAAGTTGAACAAGCATGAGTTACTGTCACTGGTTTTCAGGCACTAATAGCCATAGTAAATGTGAGACATCAGGGCATTCAGTAAGCATACCTGGGTAACACTGAGGGAAGAATAAGAGATGTGGATATCCTCAGGATGACTGAACTGTGTGGAGGGGACATTTAACTGGCTAAATCTAAAGAAGACTCTTCCCTACTGTTGACATGAGAAGAAAATGAGGTTGTTTTAGTGACACGAAGAATATGTGTGCTTCAAATAGACAGGTTCCTGAAGTCGAAGAGGAAGGTGTTCATCCAGTCAGTGAGCACTGGCACGATAAATGGCTTGTTGGATGGATTATTAGAGGAAAGAGTGATGAACCAGGAGGAGATGGAGAAAGTAAGAAATGAAAATGACACAGCTATGGATAAGGCCCGAGATTTAATTGATTCAGTCATTCGGAAAGGGCACCAGGCAAGCCAAATACTTATCAATCAGATTGTTGAAGTGGACCTGCAACTTGCGGGCAAGCTGGGGCTCGCCTCAGGTAAGAACAACAATTAAGACTGAAGTTCATGCAGATCTTGTGTCTTTGTACTCATAGCTGATTTCTTCACTGGTCATGCTAGTTTGCTGACAACTTCTTTATGTCTGACTTCAGGGCCCCACTTGTAAATCTTTGGCACTAGTGTTATTCCCTATCTCTTTACTCTTTTTCTTAACTCTTTAGCCTCAGTAGCCTTCTTTGGATTAAAACTCATTTTCCATCCTAATAAGCAGTAACTCAGTTGTTAGCATTCACAAGAACAGTCTGAAAAGCTTCACACCATATCCTCCAGTCCTCCTGGCAAGGCACATTATTTAGTTAGCTACTTACTTACTTAGTTAAGTCTAGGGCTCCTTATAAATGTATATAGTTATCTGACATGGGGACTTAAGATGTGTAATCTAATAAATTTTATAATTTCTCTCCAAATTTTGCTCTTCCGGAGGAATAAGACATATTCCAAGGATGGCAAAGCACTCAGAGAATAAATCCAATACTTACAGAAAAGCTAGGATTTTAAAAGTAGACTCTTTTTTCTACTTGTCCTCTGTATTTTCTTTTGAGTAACATTGTCCACTATCAAAGAACTAGGCTGTGGGCCACTGTGTAAAGCCCACCCATCTACCTCCCATCTTGTTTAGGCCCTGATTCAGGACTCAGGCTACTGATCTGCCCCTTCTATAGTCCCTTAGTCCCTCCACACAGCAGAGTTGGGATCTCGGGAGAACTCTTAGTCACTGTTCTCTTTTATGTTCCCTAGGTCCAGTCAGATGGAAAACATTGTTCTTTGAGAGCAAGAAGGCATTTTTCCTAGGGACCTGGGGATGCTATGCCTCTCCTACTGATAGAAAATGTTTAACTCTGGATAATTTCTTGTTTTTCATTCACTACCACTTTTTCAATAACACTTCCCCCCAATTTAAAAACAATAAATAACAATGAGGAATCAGAAAATGATTTTTCTTCCTTGCCCTATTCCTTTCAGTTCCCAGTCCTTGAATTCCAGAGGCACTTGTGCCCCCACTGTGTAACTCCAACGCCTGGCTCAGCCTCGCCAGTTGTCAAAAGATACCTCTTCATTCAGGCTGTCATGAATTTATCTACCCCTCGTCAACTTGCTGAGATAGATGGTAATTAGGTACTCTATGTGAATGACTCTAATGGGAGAGAGCTTTCTAAAGGAGAGTTCTTGGCATGTACACTACAGCCAAAAAAAGGCCTCCACCAGAATATGTTCTTGAATTTAGTGATGGTCAATTTTGTCCAGCAGTCTAGATGCGAGGATGGGACAAGTTGCAGCCTGTTCACTTGGGGTTGACATTTTGTGGGAGGCTATGGCTCTCCCCCTTTCAGAGCAGGGAAACGGATCACACTGTGTCTAAGGAAACTGACCTTCCAGAGGAACTATGTAGTACAGGCTCATTATTTCACATTTGTTAGTTCCTGCCGGTTCTTAAAGTTTCTGGAATAAGCTTCTCCAGGGTATATTGTTATATCGAGATCCTTATAAACTTAAAGAACTTTAAATTTAATTCTTCAAATTGACAATCACAATGAATCATGATATCAGATGGTACATTTTAGATTTGATTGATTTAATGCACCAAATAGAGTAACTGAGGCTCTTCAGTGTTTTTGTGTAGTGTAACACTGAGTATGGCAAGTGCGGCTTACAGTGGCTGTGGCCAATGCTCCTGTCATATGCAAAAATCAACAGTGCCCTTCATGGACTGGTGGAGTAGTTTAGCAAACAAGAACCCAGGATTAATAGTCAAGACAGATTTGTGTTTACATCCTGGCTCTACCACTTTCCTGTTCTATGGCACTTAGGAAATTGACTTACCAGTGATTGAGAGTAGACCAGCGAGTCACCTCATCATCATTTTCTGCTGTGATAAATCTTGGCAAGGCTAACTGTCAAAGCTTAGATGCCTTTTCTTAGTTTTCTCTAAAGTCCAGGTCAGCTGAGTTAGACAATTCACTTTGCACATACATTTCACATAGTAGTGGTCACCTCAGCAGCCACCATGAAACACGCACATTAAGAGAATTCTTGATCCCACAGCTGATGGAATCTCAACTCCACTTCATCATAGAAATCAATAGATTCACTTATGTATACTCCTTTGTTCTGTGTCAAATATTAAAGTCCAGTAATTCATGTGGTGAGGCTTCATTTCCCAATAAACAGTGTGGTTCTAGGTAAATCACATTTTGAACAGTATTAAAAGTTGTGGAAGTTATTTTCAATAGACAGCTTCCAACACATCAGGTCAAGATACTTCAAACATGGTAAGTGACTATTTTAACGTCCTTTATCTTTCCTTAGGTCCGCAATCAGAAAATTGTCACAATGCACAAGATTCCCAAGCAGATATGCCTCCCATTCCAGGTACGGTATGCTCAGAGCAAGGACATTTTGAAGCTTAACTTCCTTGATATTAAGTGCAGATTCGTGTGATAAACCTAGACTGAGGACGCAATAGGTAATTATCCTGGATTAATCCTATGCCTTTTTCTTTCTCCTATTCTCCTTTCACAGAAGTCATTCTTGTAGTTACGTGACCACGATCATACTAACAAATTATGAATCTATGTCTTAAATTCTGACTACCCACATGAATGCTATACTTCACTATTGTAGTGCCTACTGAACATATGCACTCATCTCTAACACACTGCATTCCTTATAAATACCCAGAGCTGAATTTGCCATTTATTCTTCCCCATACATTGTTCCTCCTTTGGTTTTCACTATTTGGTTAATGGTGCCACCATCACCAAGTTATTCGAACCAAAATCCTAAATTAGCTCTTTAACTTTTTCTTCTCTTTCACACCCTTCAAGGAGTGGCCAAGTTTTATTGATTACACTCTCACGTGCAGACCCGTCTAGCCACTTCTAATTTGATTATAGATCAGAGCCCCTATTTCCACAGGTCCCTGACTCTTCAGCCATAACTCTCATATATTTTCTTGTGTTTTAAAAAATGAAGGCATCATTGTCCCTCACTAGGCTTTAAACTTTTTGAGAACATTGGACGTCTTTGACTTATTCATAAGAATGATCCCATCTAACAGTAATTGATTCATAGTGTGCATGCACTAAATATTTGTTAAAATGCTATTTTACTGAATAATTTAATCAAAATTACTATTATTTGCTATGCCATTAGAACAATATTTAGCATATGGACACTGTATCACAGACCTTGTTCTATAGACTGTTTTGAATGTAACTAAGAAGACAAATAAGGTTCCTGTTTTTATACACAAGTTATGAATGGCAAAGTAGTTAAGAATCTCCACCACCACGTTAAAGTTAGCAAAGAATTGAAGGATGAATATAACCCTACACACACCCATATCAGTTAAGATGATATGGAATGTTGCAGCAATTCAAACACCTTTCTTCAAATTAGTTAGTTGTTTTTTATAATTTATTTTTTATTAATGTTCTAATACAGTTGTCTCCATTTTAGGTGTGGCTACAATAGAAACCTATGCCTCATTTGTGGGTGGGCGAACTTCATCAGCACATATCTCTCCACTGAGTGTGAACTCAGATACTTAGACCTCTTCCATCACATGACTCTGATATCTGTGCTATAAAATGCCAAAACAACTCTGGTCTCAACCATCAGTTAGTGGCATTGGAAGAAATATGGAAAATCATTGGTGAGAGATTGTGCTGGGCTTGGCCTGGATATGTCACCCCCTAATTCTGCCTGCATTCCTTGTCTTGAACTCAGTCACCTGGCCCAACTGAACTTCTAAGGTGGTTGGCAGCACAGACTAGCTGTGTGTGCAGGAAGAAGAAGACAGAGTTTTGTTGAATAGCTAGCCAGTCTCTGCCACAAAAGATTTAAATGAAAATATTTCATTTCACACAGTATTGAAGTGGCCCAAGGAAATCCCAGGTCCAAGATGACAAGGAAGACCTTAAAAATGTTTCAGGTCTGTCCCTTGAAAAAATGGTCTCAGATTTATTGAGTCTTGATAAGGTCAATATGCGCTAGATTCCTGAAGTGGCAAACATTATTTTTGTATGAATCTAGCTTCTTTCTTACTAAATAGTCATTGTTTTATTTGTCCTAGAAAAGTATTTCACCCATAGTTCTCAAATTATTTCATCAGAAAGTGACTCTTTTAAAGTAAGAAGACCTTAGTTTTGGAAAAATGTAAGGCCAAGGAACTAAATATGTCATCAAATTTAGAAATTTGTGTAATAAATCTATTAATGGTGGTTATCCCATGCATATTTTCTTAGGTATTTCCATGGATGGGACATTCATTATATAAACAAAGGCCCTTTTCCTTAACTAAGAAAAATTAACTCTGTTATAACCCAAGTGTTTATCTTTAATATTTTTCATAGTTCTCCAGACATGTATATCAAGAAAGAGAGTATTCTTTCCTCTCTTCCTCCTAATAATGATTTCTATAGTTTTGTCCAATATATTTATTCTAATTCTCTTTTACTTTACCCACAGTAAACATATTTCATGATGTCGGGGTTTACCTAAACAAATATACTATTATTTCTTCAAATTTCCCTTCAAAATTGAATATAACTTTCTTATGTAAATAGTTTTGTTTCTGACAGATTATCCAAATATTGAAAAAACATATTTATTTTGATACAGAGGTTATGTTACTTCTTTAGCAAGTACATCACACTGTTGGATGGTGTTAAACTTGTAATAAAAATAAACCCAAAAAGCTTTACTACACAAAACACTGTGAAAGCTCTTCCTCATACATTTACAAAATCAATTTTAGTGTCATGATTCTATCTTGTATGCATCTTGATTTTAGCATTTAGCATTCTATTTTGTATTTATTCTAGTTAATCCATTTAATATTCTTCATTCTTCTCCTCATATGTACATACCTTTGAGAGATTCTGAAGAACGGGACAAAAGCCCTTCCTTCCTCTATTTTTTTTCCTTGTGTTTTCTTCATCTGTCTCCCTCTCTCTCCTACATCATCTTATTCTTTCCTTCCTTCCCTCCCTTTCTTCCCTTTTCTTTCTTACCTTCCTTCATTCTCCCCTTGCTTCTTTCTCTACCCCTCTCTCCCCTACCAAACCCTGTTTCTTTCCTTCCTTCCTTCCCTTCCTTCCTTCCTCCTTTCTTTCCTTCCATCTCTAATTAGGCATTGTCATACCTGGTAAGTAAGTAACTAACTAAATAATAAAAATATTTATTTTGAAATAATAAATAAAATAAACATATTTATTTTGAAATGTTTTATTTTAAATGTTTTTTGAAACATTTCTCTTCCTCCATTATATTTTATTCTCAACCTTAAATCAGCTGAAATAATTTTATACTTTAACTATTTTATCGAATGTATTATTTTCTGAGGGATCTGTCATTCATGGCCTTGAAAATGTTCCATTTTATTTTTATTTTAAAGTATTTGTAAAACTGGTGATCCTAAGAGATAAAGGTAGATCCTTGTATCTTACCACTGGAAATCTCCTCTGGTTTGAGATATGTTCTAATAGCAGTGTTAACAACTAGCCCAGCGCTTTTCTTTTATCAATTTATTGCCTTCCCTGTGGCTTCATATGCAGATGATGCTGTGATTGGACCCTCAGGGATGTCATTATTCATAATGTCTCTTGTCTGTTGCAGCTCCTGAGACAGTGCAAGACAACCGAGGTCCGGGAGGGAGTGTCAAGCTTTGCCCTGCAGAAATAGCAGAAAGAATAAGGAAAGAAAAGTCAGGAGAGGTGCTGTACTTAGAACACAAGCATCTGGGTGAAAAAAAAAAAAAAAAAACAAACCACTGGACACTATTGTAAAAGGCAGCGGTACTTTCTTACAACCAGTTTCCTTGAGAGGTTCTGGAAAATCATCCTGTTGTTTCCCTGACATAAAAGATTCCTATCTCTCAGAACCCCAGGCTTATCTATGGAGTTCCAAGATTGACGCAACTCCATAGGTACAACATCATAATAACAACAATGGTGTCCATTGAACTCTTAATATGAGTCAGATACTATCCTAGGAATGTTGGCTATAATAATAATACCTTAAATCCTCAAAATAGCTCATTTTATACAGGAAACTGAGGCATGGGTTATAAAATATTTTGGAAAAACCAGTAAGCTAAGGAGTCAGATTTAAGATTCTACCGTTCTTGTTTCAAAACCTGTTTTCTCACACAATATTAGCTTTCAAAATAATTAAATTAAATGAGCAGTTTTCATCTGGGCACTTGTAAACTCTATTTTAACTCCTATAGTAAAATTAATTTGCCCCCACCCCCAGTTTTTAATCTATGATTCATAAGATCTGGTTTCTAGATAAAACTAGGGAAAGGGAAATGGTCTTATGCCATCAGTGTGAATATTTAATTGAGGAGAACAAGACTGTTTATTCAATCTGCATTTCCTACAGATTTACCCAATAATGGGAAAGGCCACTCGCACACGTCTTGCCCTCATTATCTGCAACATAGAATTTGAGAAGCTTTCTGCAAGAGCTGGAGCTGAAGTTGATATCAGTGGCATGGAGAAGCTGCTAGAAGATCTGGGATACACTGTGGATGTGAAAAAAAACCTCACTTCTCTGGTAAATTCTTCCTGAATGTAGGGACAATGATCACACCCTTCCTGTTTCTAAAGAAGTTCTGGTTGTAGCACTAGAATCTTAATCTCTTGATAGCCTAAAATTCAAATTCTCCCCTGGAGTGTGCTTAGTGCTACAATAATTCCTTCTAACATAGAGGTTTTAGCAAGAGTCTGGTAGAGCTTTTATTGGGGAATTGTTCTATTAAAACAATAATACCCCTTCCTGTCTACTAGAAATTCCTGAGTGGCATGCGATACCGCTCACATCACCTATCATCACCGCTACATCACCTATCTTTGAATTGAAACAGAAATTTTCTTTTGTTCCCATTGATTTTTATATCACTCCGGAATTTCTTAAATGTCTCTTTATTGAATTCCCAAGGTGCCATGAAAATGAATCTCATTGCCCAAAATCCATTGTGTGGTCTCTTCTAGGATATGACTGCAGAGCTGAAGGCATTCGCTGCCCGCAAGGAGCACAAGACTGCTGACAGTACTTTCTTGGTGTTCATGTCCCATGGTATTCGAGAAGGCATTTGTGGGAAGAGGCACTCTGAGGAAGTCTCAGACATATTATCTATCAACACTGTCTTTCAAATTTTGAACACTAGGAACTGTCCAAGTTTGAAGGACAAACCCAAGGTGATCATTATCCAGGCCTGCCGTGGTGGTGAGTGCTGATGTCTGACTGAACACAAGATGTACAAGTATTGACTTCATCATTCATATACATCCAGTATTTTTTCTTTTGGGTGTGTGAGTTTGCTCCTTAATTTCAGAGAATACCTACTGTCACCAAACAAAATTGTAGCTGCTGTGAGTTGTATGAGTGGCTAGTAGATATTTATTCTATTTTAAACTAAAGAGATACAACTTTTAGCACTAAGACTTTGATGTTTCAACTGTCATTGGATTCATTTAAGGGTTACTAGAAATAAGAGTTATTAAAAAGATAGTTAATGGGATGTATGTATATATATGCATATAAATGAAAGATGGGGACAAATACCTTAGTAAATATGGTTGAAGAGAAGTTTAAGGGAGAAAGCAATTCTTTTGGCTGTTGGAAGTCACAAGAAACAAAATCTTGTCTTTTTAGAGAATGAAGGGGTGGTGTTATTAAAAGATTCAGTAGGAGATTCTGGAAACAGCTTCTCACAGGCTCCAGAAGATTTTGAGTATGATGCTATTAAGAAGGCCCATGTAGAGAAGGATTTCATTGCTTTCTGCTCTTCAACACCAGGTAAAGAGTTCCTGTGTAGGGCACCTCTGAGGGAATTACTAATGCAGGAATTCAAAAACACTCAATAGAGAATGAACATCTGTTGAACTTTCCTTGAAACTTCTGAAGAACAACTCAAGCAGTCCTCCCAGTTCAAACCTTTAATTACCCTTATCAAATGTGCATATATTTTTATTAAATTAGTACTTAGTAAACTCCCATGGTGCACAATTAGTCTCCTGGAACTGCGAAGGATAAATAGAGGAATATCTACGCTGAATAAATTAGGATCTGACTCCACATGGAAAAGGTTCACAATGTTGGGCTCATTCAGCAGTTGTTTGGCTAGACTTCATGTATTTACAGAAAAGTAGACTTTGCAGGGAAAGGGAGAGGTAGGAAAGCAGATGAGGCAGTTTGAGGCTTTAAGTTCAATTGGCTTCAAATAGAAATATAGAATGAATGAAAAGAAGAAACCTTAATGATTTCTAAATATAGGCTATGGGTTAAGAGTACTTCCAATTATATTCTGACCCTGCCATTTAGTATTTATAAACTAGTTCTAGTTATTTCTCCTCTCTGGGATTTCTTTGACTTCCTCACGGATATATGTAAATACAAATGCCATTGTTCTAAGAATTAAATAAGGTAATACATGTGAAATATTGAGAATGATACAGAGTAAAACACACATTAAATAATTGCTTATTAAAGATGTATCCATTTGTAAATTAACTCAAGGCTTTTACCTTGAGTTACTTTCTAGCTTAAGGTTTAAATAAAAGTCACTTCAATTCTTTTATCTACTATGTTTTGAAATTTTGGGGGCATTCACATTACCTATGAATGCCTAAGGCCTCAAGTCCTTGCCTCTGCTCAAATAGATTAATCTACAGATTCAATTGTTTCCTTTAATGAAGTACCTTCTTTCAGGGCATAGCCTGTTTCTTCATTGTGCTGATGATGTCTTAATGTAGAAATAAAACATTTTTTTGCAGAAATAAAAAACCATGACACTAGGCAAAAAAGCCCCACACATTTACAGCTTGAGTGAACTTCGCAGACTTTAGCATTGAACATAACTATTCTTTCAAATCCTTTGACCTTACCATTATACAAACATTTACCTCTAACTATACAGTCCTTTATAGACCACTGTCTTCTCCACATCCATTGTCCTGATTTCTTTCTCCTTTTACTTTCCTCACTACTCCACTGCTGGCCCCTAAAATCATCAATTCTGTCATCTTCAGCTAATTATTTTCCACTAGTAAACATAGCTCCACATTTTCTGGTGTTAATCCCTTCTGCATTATAGTGCTCTCCTAAAGACACATGACCATTACTCCCTTAATTTCACAAAGAACTTGAGAAGATTTTTGCCTCCACCCTCTCTCTCATCCCCTTCCTTTATCTGGAACCAACATCATAAAATAGCTGTGGTTTTAAATAGAATTTTAAACTGTTATCATTATATATTTTACTAGCAAGATTTTGTTAACACTTGTGTTTTGGTTATATGCATAGCTAGTTATACCACTTCTATATATTTCTTTGTATAATTTTAAAATGGCTTCATGATTTCTATGTTTCCACTCTTTATATAGTTAATATAACTCTTCAATATTCTCTTTCATAAGACTTTTTTCTCCTATAGTAGAATCTTTCTTAAACTTTTTCTAGGCTTATACTTCTTTTATATTTGTACCATTTTCATATTTAGTTAACATTTTCTTTGTACAAGTACCTTATGACCACTATTATTTGATTTCAATTAAATTATTTGCAACATAGATATTTTAAAAGTTATTAATATAATTACCCTATATAGGCCGGATATAACATACCCTACATCTTCCCATACACTTATAATATATTATGTCTAATCTTTAAATATATTTTATGGAAGAAATTATTACCCTAGCCTTTGTAGTCAAGGCCTTTGCATTTAGAGTATATCATTAACTCAGATCATAGTTAGTTAATATCATTTGTGTGATCTACTCACAGTTATTTCTTTTCCAAGGCCCAGTCACTTCCCTCTACCCCATTCTGCCTTTCCCTCTCTATGTGCCAAATTTGCAAATTCTTGATCTAAGATACAATGCCAACCTAACTTCTGCAACATATATGGCATCCTTCATATGACATAACAGTTGTCAAGTATCAGTAAAAATATATTCAAGAACATTGAACATATTCACTAAATGATGGCATACAGTGTATAGAAAATAGATGACCTCAACAAGCATCCTCAGCTGGAGTGACAATCTTAGCATTCTGTCTTTCCGTCCAGATGAGAGTTTTGCATGAGATTTGGGATGTGCTTTATTTACAGACAACGTTTCTTGGAGACACCCCAAAAAGGGCTCACTGTTTATTATGAAACTCGTTGAACATTTGCAAGAATATGCTTGGTCTTGTGACCTGGAAGAAATATTCCGAAAAGTAAGGCTCTAGATATTTCTTATACTTTACTTCCCTGGATGTTTGACTATTCCAGTTGGAAACCTAGGGGCAGCTCTGGCTGTGTTTATTTTCCAGAAACGCACTTCTTTCCAAATGAACTTTGAGGGTCTTTGGTGAGTCAGCAAACTTGAAAGCTAGATCCAACCTGCTATGATCTAGAAATCAACCTCTAAAAATAATAATTTATTTTAACTCCCCTCTAGCCCTGAATGTACAAAGAAGTGGACTCTGATTTGTCTATATCCATAGCTATTAGATCCAGCAACAGATTTAAAAGATCTGGTCAATTCCATGCTTAGATATCCTTATCACTATGATTCTTACAGATGCACAGACTTTTAGTTTTGCTATACTTTTTGTAAATTTTCCAGATTAAATGAAGATTCTTCGACTCAGAAAAAAAAATACACTCTTTTTCCTGTAGGTTCGATTTTCATTTGAGCAACCAGATGTTAGGGTACAGATGCCCACCACAGAAAGAGTGACTTTGACAAGATGTTTCTATCTCTTTCCAGGACATTAATATAAGTAAGTTGTATTACTGTCAAAGGACAGAAGTATGTGTGTGTAGTGGGGGTACATAGCATTGTGGGGACAGGGATAAAACTTAATCCTGGCCCAGGTCTCAAGGTCTAGTAAAATAAATGTGAGACACTAAAAATATGCCTTTCTGCTGGTTCAGGGCAGAGCACATTGCTCTTCTTTAAAGTTCAGCAGAGTTAGATGGCCCTTTCTCAGGGTCAGCTGATAGAGACTGAGATGTGGCCCGTAAGATGATGAAAGTTTGGTTTTAGATGTTCTTCCCTTTCACTTAACAGAGCAATATTTAGACACAACATGGCTTCTTCCTTCTCATAAGTGTGTATGTCCCCATAAGTGAAGTGATTTTTAGACTTGTATTTCTTTTAATAGAACTGTGTTTTTAATGTTTGTTTTATTTCTTTTTCTTGTAGGAAACCAGGAGTTTTGTCATTCTGTTCTTGTTTTGGGAATTATGTCAGCAGGAAACAGATATTTCTTTAAACATTCCAATAAATCTGAAATTAAAAAAACCCAGAAAGGTTGTAATGGGAGTTTTTCCATTCTGAGACGATATGGGGTGGGATGTGGAACAGGTAATGGATGTCTTTAGACTGATCCGTGAAGAGTTGAACTGCCTAACAGCACCATTCTTTCTTTCTAGAAACCATTTTCTGGGCGTCAGTCTCAGGGATATTGATGCAAATATCACAGTAGATATTTATCTTCAAAGAATTTCGGAGCTCAGCACGAGAAATGCTGAGTGTAATAAATGACTTAACCAGAGTTTACTACTACCAAAGCCTTGGCCAGAGATTACATATGTCTATGTTTCATAAGGTATTTTAGGGATGCAAAGTAATTTTGATTCAAACCCAGGAAACTCATAGTTTACAGTCTTATTAAGAAGACAAGATAGTCAACAAACACGAAACAATTTGCTGACAATACATGACATCCTATGGAAAGCACTAGGATGTGTTATATACCAAGTAATGTCCTTGTTGATGCAGTGGTAATGCGTTTGAGGTGAAATACTCCACTGAGCAATGTTAGACTAGGAAGGACTGAAGGAATAGCTTTTTACTGGCAATTATGAGCTCTTTCTAATCCTAATCCATTAGGAGTAAAGGTGAATTTCTGGCCTTTTGAAGACTTTCAAAGGTGAATATCACAGTCTTTTTTTCCCCACTAACTATTCTTCTGGACATATCATTTTTGTATTGCTATGCATTTGTTCTACTACAGCCTAAGACTGCCTCTATTATCACTCACTATTCAGAGAATATCAAAACAGCATAGTGAGAAGTCGCCTTCAGTAAAAATTAAATGTAAAGGTAGGCTTAGGCACTTAAAGAAATGCATGAGGGGAGTGAAGATGAAGATTCCTTAAGAATTTATCCATAAAAACTCAAAATGACAGGAAGACAGGGAGGGGATGAAGCCAGCAGAGTTGAAACAGGAAACAGAAGTTAATTTGGGTAATTCTTATATGAAAGTGAAATGAGACCTGTTAGTTTAAACTCCTTCAGAAGAAATACTGAGAGATCAGAAAAAGAACAGAGAGAAGGAAGTGTAGGGGAAATAAAGTGAGAGAAGGAGAAGAAGGAAAAAAAGTCAGAGGTGCCAGTCCATATAAAAACGTTTTGTCATTCATATTTTTCTTCTTCCTAAAAGAGGAAGCTTTTCTCCCCAAAGTGCTGGTAAACACATTTGTTGACTACTGGGGACTTCCAGATGGACGTGAACTCTGATATTCCAAGCAGCAGTTGCCCAATCTGTGATTAGATGTCCCCGCCCCTTCCACTAAGGAAATGCCCAGTAGCTTTCATTTTTCAGCCTGTGGCTCACTTAACAGCAGAAGGAAGGGACTGAGGCTGTTGTTACCTATGGCTGGTGAGTAGGGGTCTTTTCCAACTTAGGGTCAGGGACTTGGGTCTTAGGAAACACTTTATTCATTGCTCTGCAGTGAACAGAAATAACAAAAGGGAAAGAGCCTGTGGTCTGCAAGCTGAATCTTTCCCCCTCTTAGTTCTATGTAACTTGAATCATTGGGGGAAATTGCCTTAGAAAGGCTGGAGAAAAGAAAGATTTCCAGACATTTTAGACCCAGGGAAAGTTAATTGCTTTCTTTCAGTTTATAGCAATGAAGGGGAGGGCAGAGACAAATAGAATAAGTTATTTGTATATGAGACAACTGAAAGTTCTAAATGCACTCTGAGATCTCACTTCCTGTTGATTTTGAATTAGTCACTTAGGTAATAAACACAGCTCCCAGAATCACATAAGTGAGCCTTTTGATTCTGTCCTCTTTGCAATTGACTATATTGAATTGCATACTTGGTCTTTTAAGGTGACTCTATTTTTCCTCCTTTCTCTCTAGTTCTGGTGCTATTGACTTTAGTGCAGTTTTCCTGGATTTCTACCACAGTTTTTTTTAACTGGTTTCCCTTTCTCCAGGACATAACCCTCCAATCCATCCTGTGCACTAATTTCAGGTCGTATTTTTTATACCCAGAAGCTGAAAAAGCAAACGAGATGGAATCATTAGCTTTTATGCAGCTAGTATTCAAACATGTCATATCATATTCTTAGCTTCATTTTCCTCATCTGAAATGAAAGAGATTCAATTAGATCAGCAAATCTGAATAATCTGTAGTCATATGTTAAATTTCAGTTTATTCAGATTATACTGACCCTGTATTTCTTAATCTTAAATAGACTGTAGACATTTATAACCTTTAAAATATCTACAGATAATTCTTATATAATTGATCTAGCATAGATTTGTTTCCAGATTACAATTATTAGGAAAAATGATTAATTAGCTATCTTTTAGTTCTCACATTCTACGTATCTATGCACACAATGTTCTTACTCAGGAACTACAGTGGTTTCCTATTGCCTCTTAAAAAATGTCTGAACTTTTCAGACAGATTTTCCTACCTTTCTAAATATATTTATCTATGTTTCATTAATCCCTCTAAAAGATGATTTCAGCTTCATAAAAAATTATAATTTTTGTATTTCTCTTACTCATACTTCCTTGCTTTTTATTTCTTTATTTCTTTGTTTTGTTCCCTGTTATAATTATTTCCAGGTTTTATGACCCATTTCACAACATTTAACTTAAATTCCCAAACACAAGGATTGATTGTTTTCTTTGCTTTGCTTCATGACATAATCCAGCACTTGGCTGGAGAGTAGTAAGTTAAGTACACACTCATGGATGCATCTTTGGCCAGGTAGGATAGCCTCACAGATTATTAGGTTGGAATGAGGGCATCATTGGATAATAAATGTGAGAAACTGAAAGGCACTAAAAAAAGAAAACAAGTAAAATGGACCAACAAATATAAACAACTGAGTTTGGTTAGACATTATTAAATCATTAACTACAAGAAAAAAATGGCTGGCCTAGTGAGAAACAAGGTATACTGGGAGCATATTCCTCTGATACTTTGTCTAGTCTGGGAGTATCAGGTAGGACTCCCTGGAAGAAGTCACATCTAATCTTATCTATAAAGGATAAATAGAGCAGAGGGGGAACAAGAAAAAGGGTGGGGGTGGGAGACTGCCCACATAGAGATCCCTAAGTAAGGGCTTCCTAGAAACTAAAAGAAAGGCACAAGGTTTCAAATGTAATGAACAAGATGGGCAGAATTGTAGAGGATGAGAATAAATAAATAAGACTACCTAAACTAGAATACGCTCAGAGATTTCATTATTAAATCTAGATTTTTAGAACACTAACTATGCTTCATGCAAAGAATGGATCAGAAGGGGGCAAAAGTAGCTTTATAAGCTTCCTGAAGTAATTAAAAAGAGGAATGTGGGCCTGAAATAGAATAATGTACAATTAGAAAGGAGAGAAGTTATCAGATTCCACAAATATTTAGCACATAAAATCAATACAATTTGATGTGAGACTGAATATAACTTATTCAGAAAGAGGAAGATATTAACTATTACCATGTTTACTGGTCTGATGTACTTGGTGTTTAGATATCATTTATTAGCACAGGGAACAAAACAGGTGAATAAAAAGCAAACAGGTCAACTTTATAAGGGTGAATTTAACAAGTTTGTGGGATATTGAGAAATGGATATACGAGTCTCAATTTTGGTATCTACATCTGGGATGAATCTAAATTTGGGAGTAATTAAAAATGAAGCTATGAGAATATATAGATAACAAGAAGAAGACCTAAGACCAAACCTCTTTGGTTTCACTGTTCATCTTATTTTTCCCCACGCCATTTGTTCTGTCCACTCTATACCACTTTGATGAGTGCACAGAGAAGTGAAACTGAAACCCAGAACTCAGGAAGACGAAATGTTCCATACACGATCTTGCATGCTGTTTGCAATTCTTCAAACTCTGTTCTAACATCTGTATACTATATTGCATTTTAGTGTCTCTACTACCTTTTACAAGAAGCCTTTGCGACCTCACGTGCAGAAACTTACCCAGACTTCTAGTCCCTGCAGCATTCTGTGTTATTTTAAGTAACTCTTCACCAAGTATCATGTGATGTAGTGTGATGACTTAAGAGTGGGGGGTATCTGACCCTTGAGTTTGAATGCCTTTTCCCCACTTACTCTATACACAATGTACTCTACATATGATTTAGGTCATAACTTAACTAACTTCTCTGTGTCTGTTTGCATTTCAATACAATAAAGTTATTAATATACCAGTTACATGGAGTTTTGGTAAAGTTTAAGAGAGAAGATTCGTGTACAGCACTTAACACCAGTGGGAAATCAATGAATATTAACTATTATTACTGAAGTTGTGTTGTAAGAACAGAATGTGAATTCTCAATTCATGTGATTTGGGGTAAATGATCTATAATAGGGGGGAATAATCTCATTGGATTATTGTGAGGACATAGCATATTATATTTGTATTTAGTAAAGAAATTGGAAAAAATAATGATGATTTGCATTGCTTTTTATGTATTTCTTTTTTAATCATTGTAAGCATGCAAGAGATGTTAGCTATTATTAATCAATTTAAGTAACTTTTAATTCATGTTTCATAACTTCCTTGTTTCTTTATCATAATCATTGCCCAAAAAACATTTACTGAAAAAGTAATTCAAGATAACATGGAAAACAAGGGTGTTGTTTCTAGACCCAAGTTCTTGTTCAATATCCTGGCACATTTTCTTTAGGAAGTGTCATTCTGTGCCAAGCCTATTCTTATATCTAGATGGACTGGATAATTACCTTAGAATTAATTGAGAATTGATGACATATCTTGCCTTCGCATATATATGTCCAAATCATACTTCTGGTATTAAAAAAAGATTTATTACTTTGACTCTTATATTCCTTTATAAAAATGCAAATTATTCTAGACTAATAAATTAAACTGGTATCAAATTAATCTACCAATTGAAAAATTAGTCATCAGATTATTTTCAACTCTGAATTTTGATTGAGACAAGATATTAAAGTGTTAGGACCCTGGATGCACTCACTCACTTATTCATTAATTCATGTGTTCAGCAATCTTAGGTGTGTTTTTTGAGTTTTTAAGCACAAAGATGTGAGTAAAAGATGTGAATACAAAAATGTACATTCAAAAGCACAGTGCTATCACCAAGAAAACTAAATACAGAGGAAAGAATAGGTCCTATTGCCTAGTGTAGTGATTTTCAATGTCTTTCTACTCACGGCACACATAAACCAATTACTAAAATTCTGTGGCACACCCCAAAAATATATATTTTTTGCCAATGTGACAAAAATTAGGTATGGCTATTGTTGTGTTGGCTGATGTCATGTTTTAATTTATTTTATTTTATTTTTTTATCATTGTTCAAATATAGTTGTCTCCATTTCCCCCCCCACTCTCCTCTGCCCCACCAATCATCATTTTTTTTTAATTGACAATCTAAAGGAAAAGAGATCAGTACCCCTGACTAAATAGTCAGGTATTGAATGTTTTAAAAATTCCTGAGGCACATCTATTGAAAACCACTGGTATAGTGGGAAAAGTGTACAGTATAGTCAAGTGCATGGGCTTTTCTTGGAGCGTACATTTCAGGTAGATCATTGTCATCACTATGAGAAGGAGAAAAATAGAGATAAATATAAGAAGAGTGGATGACATTAGGCCCGATGTCACAGAAAGGAGATGAGAAGGTATGAAAAAATCTTAAGTGCCAACAAATCACTAAACAAAGCCCAAACACAGAGTATGTATTTGATGCACCGAGAGAATTCCAGAGGTGTAATGAAATAGTATGTACTCTGCTGGGGAAATGGGGAAATAATCAGAAGGTATTTCAGGAATATCTCACATTACAGGGAGCCTTATATTTAGGGCAAAACCCTTTAAATTTTACCCTCAGTTGAAGGAGTCTTTGTGTTTCTCACAGAAGACAGACACAACAAACACACACTTAAGGCTTTGGAATCTGTCGGTAAAGAAATCTTAACCGGATTTTTGGATGGCTTGGTGAAAACAAATATTCTCAAATTGGAGGAAACTGAAAAGAAAAAATTTTATGATGCCAAACCTAGAGACAAGGCCTGGGTCCTAGCGGACGTTGTGCGACAAAAACGTGATGAAGCAGGTCAAATCCTTCTCCAAACCTTCCTTAACCCAGAAAATCTTTCCCCTGGCACAAAAGGTAAGCATGGAGTCATTTACAAAAAATATCCCAAATTTTCCTCAATGTGTTTAGCTCCAATGCCTCTCCAGTGTCCTCAATGCTCCCGTCCTTAAATGGCTAAAACGTTACTTTCATTAGCCCTATCATTGTTATTTTATGGGCTACTTGGCTTTTGTGAGAAGGGATTCTATTTCCAATCACCTAAGAAGCTTAACCTTTGTGTTTAAGTTACTCATGGAAATAGCTTATTGTAGAGACATTTTGAACACTGTGAACATCAGTCTCAGCATCTTTGACATGTGGAAATTTCAGTAACTCCACGGGGTTTGTAAGGCTAGGATCATAGTGGTAGGAACATGCTGATGACTCCTAAGATTTGAGCTCTCATCTACCACCCTTCTCCGATCTCCAGATGTGGTTAGCTCTAGCTGCATATTCAACATTCCATTTAAATACTCCCCTGGCTTCAAAAACTGAGATATCTGAAATGACACACTTGATACCCCCCCATCAAATGTATTCCACTTCTATCCCCTTTCTATCTCATTAAAACTATAACCCACCAATTTTCTTAATCTAGAGTACAACTGTTTTCTTTGCCTGTGAATAATAGCTATTAGATGAGTGTCAGACACAAAGCAGGCACAAAATAAATATTAGATGAATAGAAAAACTGAGAATATACATTAATTAGTTACATAATTATTATTTGGTTTGTAATATTTAGAACTTTCTAGTGCTTAACTCATTTCTGTGAGCTATGAAATATGACCAGGGGACCACCTACACAGTGTCTAAGATATTAAAATATTTCAAAACCTTTGACCTACATTGAATTATGAATATTACTAGAACTTATACATCCTCAAGCCCAAGTTTGCCAGTTAAAGAATCTACTGTATGCTACAGAGTTTAACCTGAAATCTCAACCCTGAATACTGGAATTTATCAATAATACTAAATAAACAAAAAGCTACATACATTATACAGCCCTCACTGGAACACATAACTTTTTTAATTAGCCCTTCGCTAGGTAGAAGGGAAATTCCCACCAGCAGGAGCGACATGTGTGTCTGATAGATGCCCAAGATTGTGGCCAAACTGCATTTGTATTAATATTTATACTGGACCTTCTGCAGGTGTATTATTTTCTCTTCAATCTGGGATAGGATGGGGACAATTTTGATTTTGTTTACAAATAAGAGACCCGCAATTGGGAATCAGAATTGAAGTAATTGAAACTTCAGAATAATTTTAGTTCCCCCAATGAGCATTAAACCAAACTGAGGAAAACCACTGCATCAGCAGAGACAGTGGTAGGCAGGAAGGAGACATAGGCCCTGCCAGGTTTTATGTAAATATATATGGTGCCAAGTACTGTCAAGTACTGTTATTCCATCAAAGAGATAAGTACTCAGATACAAAGCCAGAGAATGTTAAAATATCTGTAAATTTTTGACACACCAAAGGAGATGGCTTTGTCTAATCTGGAGCTGATCTCTTCCTTTTCATATTAATTGAAGGCGATTTCGGAGTATTTCATTAGGTAACAGATAAGACTGAGATATTAAAAGTTTTATCTAAACTCCTAATTCTCCCATTTCTTTCTGCCTCACTGACATCTACTAAAAACTTTTGTACAGCAGGCTGCACTGCAATGTTTATATGTTGTAATGACAGCATATGTCATAGAGAATTGTTTTCTTACTAAATATACTTTTAGATGCAACATAGAAATAATGATTCTCACTTTTAACTGCCAACACTAGATCTATGACACATAACAATCATTAGTAGACGACATTTCTTAAGTTACAGAGTTCACCAAACTTGTAAATAAACGGGAAAAACAGGAGGTTTTATGAGGGACATATCCTTTGACATGTCTCCGGAACCAGGGGGTCTTTATATTGACAAAATATATTGCAATGGGAATGAGAATGTGTCACTGTTTAATCTATTTAAAAAAGTTCAGAAAGATTGGTTTTCTTAAAGACTTACGATTTGCTGCATCTCTTGAGCTTAAGTTTTTAAAGTATATTTTAGAAAGACATTTGTCAAAAATATTATGAAAAATAATGAAAATAAATGAGTAAAGGTAATATAAAATATAAAAACTGAAAATTTTATACAGAACAATATTACCTTTTTCCTTTATATACAATGAAATCAGAAATTGATTTGGTTGGTTCATATAACTAAACATCAAGGTTTATTCTTATCATGGACAAAAATCTTGCTAATAAAATCACAGTAAACCTCTCTTCTAGTTTATTAATTCTTCTTCCTTCCTCACAGAGGGGAGTGCTCTGGACTTTTCCAGTCTTTTGCAAAATCTCAGTCAAATGCTGCCAAAAGGTATTGGGTAATATTTCATTTCTCTTAAAGATTAGGCCAGGGTGAGTCAGAACAACAACAACAAAAAAAACTTTTCTAACTGGGAGGAGTTATTACCTCACATTTTAAAACATGGGTTGAAAAGTTAATGCTGGCAGTTCAGCATTTTGGAGGCAAGGACATACAGTGCACATTAGAATCTCTGACCAAAATGCTGTCCCACTGGCTGTGGGATCCGCACTCTGGTTGCTATACAGAACTTCTCCTTGAAAGAGCTGACTTCACAACTTGACAAAGAATCGTAGAAGCTCAATTCCTGTGGAAAAGTTAAGGATTCAGGCTGAGGTTGCAGAGAAAAATAATATCGGGATGGTACAGGACTCAGGATGCTATTAAGTATGTGTGTGTCTGTTCTCTGTAAATTAGGAGTAGACTCAGGATGGCATACCATGCAGTGTGATAGCTACTAGCCACATTGTAACAAGTAGTGCTTGAATTGTGGGTAGTGACACATGTTGAAATAATAGCTTTGATATATTGCGTTAAATAGAATGTTGTTAAAATTAATTTTAGCTGTTTATTTGTACTTTTTAATGTGACATTAGAAATATTTTCATTGCACATGTGACTCAATTGTATTTCTAATGGATAGCATTCTGATATATATTTACTAAATATACTCTTGCTCATTGACAAGAAAACGTTCACTTAGATACATGAGATTTCTAGAGTAAAATGTTGCTAAACTCAAACTGTTTTGATGAACATAAAAAAGGCTAAATTTGGCCCAAATCATCAAGGTGTTTTCTTCATAATAATCAGAATTTGTTATTATATTTTTGGGCGGGTCTGTTACCAAGGATCCCCCCCTTCTTTCCCACTCACCATACCTCTCTTCATACTAGAGGTTAGTTGGATACAATTATAATTCCTACATTAATATGTTAAAATACTTCTCAGGATTTACCTTCACTGCCACTATCCTTAAGTGATACTTGGTTCACAGATGCAGATGTTCAAATTTCTGTCATGTGATGTCATGTGGTGTACCCTTTGGATCCCACAGACATGGCTGGACCAGCTGAGCCAGCAGAAGAATCTACAGATACCCTCAAGCTTTGTCCTCGTGAACAATTCCTGAAACTGTGTAAAGAAAGGGCTGGAGAGGTACTGTGTTCTGTACATACACTAGAGAGAGAGAGAGAAACAATTGCCTTCACTGAATACACAATCTCTTAGAGCACAAATGGCAGAGAGGTGAGGTGCAGACAGTGGTAATCTCTTTCTTAGATGCTTTGAGCAAGGAGGACATAGTGTAGCCTCACACAAATTCCAATTTTCTTTCAATCTCATGATAAGATACAGGTCTCTCAGTATGTTTTTTTGTTCTCATACTTATTTGAGAGTTATTATAATTAAGTCACAGTGACAAAATAAAAATATTTATGAGTATAAGATAGCATGACTAAGTAGTTATTATTTCCATACTACTTGAAAAGCTTAGACATGAAACATGTTTTAAAAAATATAATTAAAGCCTGAGCTAATTGCAAATGTTTCCTGGCTTTTATGAAATTTGATCTGAACCTTGAAGAATAAGAATGACTTGTCTAGGTGAATAGGATAGAGGAGAAAGGGTAGAAATTGTTGGGAGGGGGGTGGAGTGACTGGAGTGGGGAGACTCATGGGTGGAAAATGCAGACAACTATACTGAAACAACAATAAAATTTTTTAAAAAGAGAGATTTAGGTAAATTAAAGTCACTGCATATCCATTTCCTGCAGATCTATCCAATAAAGGAGAGAAAGGACCGCACTCGTCTAGCTCTCATCATATGCAACAGAGAGTTTGATCATCTTCCTCGGAGGGAAGGGGCTGAGCTTGACATCACAGGGATGAGGGGGCTGCTTGAGGGCCTTGGCTACAGTGTGGAAGTGGAAGAGAATCTCACAGCCAAGGTAAGGGCCCCTGACCCACCCCAAACTTGTACATATTACATATTCAATACACATCCTCCTCCTACCAAAACTTTATAATAAAGTAGCCAAACACTTTAGGAACCCTTGGCCACATGCTGTGTATGTGTGTGTATGCAGGTGTGTATGAGTGTATAAAATGAAATTATACAGGTGAAATCTGTCTTTTTTGAGCTCCAAATATTCTCAGTTCTACAAAAAGACACAGAAGTGATAGGCCTGTGTACTCATAAAATTCTTAGTTCTAAAGAGAGATGATTGAGATATAGATCCAATATTCTCAGAAAATTTAACTTATAAATGTTTAGTAGATATGTACTCACCATGAAAACTACTCAGTCCTGACTTTGTCCCAAGGCCTATTCCTGGCACTGAGGGTAGTCTGTGTCTAAAGCAGGAAGTTCCAAGCTCCACTGAATTATGTTTACTGGCGGTGATCCAATCCAACTAAAAGAAAAACAGAAAATTTCAGAGATTTGGTATGTCTACACATCTCCCTCTAAGAGTGAAAAAAAATAAAAGAGAAAAAGAAGAAAGGAAAACATGAGAGCAAAAAGGTGACTGAGTAGTACTGGTTTCAACAGATTGGTTAAGAAAAGTCTTGTTAGGAGACAATGGAGCAGCTGACAGATGACAGACTTGTAGTAACAACACAAGCTTGAAAATATGTGAATAAAATATGTTCCAGGAAAGATAACTATAAATGAAGAGTCTAAACAAAATATAAAACTGGGAAAAGAAAACAAAGGAAGACCAGTGGCACACTGTACAGGAGGAAGGAGACAAGAAGGAGGAAGTATACCTATGTCAGAACTTTGATTTTATTCTTCGTACAGAGAGGAAGGTTTTGAAGGGAAGTGGTATGATAGCTATATGACAAAAGACTCTTATTAAGTAATGAGACAAAAGGCAGAAAGAGAAAAAAAAAGGTACGTAAGTGAAAATAAGCAAATTTGAAAAATATCAAGAGGACAGCTCAAATAATGTTAGCAGGAATGGACAGTTGAATCCACTGCTCCATTATAGAAAGAAAAGGTAAACAGCTATTATTGAGCAAACACTAAGTGAAGACACAGTGGTAGGAACATTATAAACTTCTTGTACTGCTCATGATAAATAGGAGGTCAGATTAATGTTAATGCTTGCCTATTAAAGTAAGACATACTGGGCTTTTTCAGGAGATGGAGGCAGTGCTGGAGGCATTTGCTGCCCGCCCAGAGCACAAGTCTTCAGACAGCACATTCTTGGTGCTCATGTCCCATGGCATCCTGGCAGGAATTTGTGGCACTACGCACAGAGCTGAAAACCCAGATGTGCTGCCTTATGACACCATCTTTCGGATGTTCAACAACTGCCACTGCCTCAGTCTAAAGGACAAACCGAAGGTCATCATCGTCCAGGCCTGCAGAGGTGGTGAGTTCTGACAGGGAGAATCCCAAGTTCCTGAATTGTTTGCTGAGGACTGTGATGTATGTTTTCATCTTAGGGGAAACAATGTTAGTCCCCATTCAGTGCAAATAAAGTGAATTGAATTCTTGGGAAACTCCAGTTAAGGGGTTGAGGTCATGAGATATTATCTTTTCAGCTGAGAAATATCAATTTAGTTTAATCCAAGGAAAGGGATGAAGGAGGTCTTCAGAATTCCTAAATCAAAGTTGAGCAAAAATATTTAACCCTTGGAATGAAATCATTTTAATAACAACTTTATTTGTAAATATTTTACCGGCATTCTGACATTCTCTGGCTTGAGAAGAATTTCATGAGAAAGTGGAGCTATTCTGTAGGAGCAGCACCCCTTTCTACCTCATGCAATATTGAAAGGGAACTGAGTAGGGAACTGAGGGTACTTGGCATTGCTCTCAAAGTTTTATTTGTCTCTCTTTTTTCCAACTTCCTGTCATCTCTTAGGTTTTTGGAGCCATGTTTAGGAAAAAACCAAAAATACCTTAGGGAAACATGGTAACTATGCTGTGAAATTATGCACATAAGGCTTCAACTCCTTTGCTCTTCTGAGAAAACAGGTTCTTTCAGGTTTATGTTACTGTCACTCTTAACACACACGATGCTATTGCTGTTAACTGGCACATTGATCACAGACATTAGAGAGAGGCCAAGTTATGTGCTTGTGGGGGGGAGTTTAGTGTGTGTATGTGTTTGCTGTGTGAGTATCAAAGTGGTGAGAATTAACATTTATTCACTGTTACTCACTTTTTAAAATTTGTTCATTTGAGAGAGAAGGAGAGGGAGGAAGAGAAACACTGAATTTCTTTTTCCCTTATGGATGCATTCATTGGTTGGTTCCTGCATGTGCCCTGACCGTGGTGGAACCTGCAACCTTGTCCCACTGGGATGACTCTCTAAGCACTGAGGTACCCGGCCAGGGAAAGAAGAAACATTCAAAGGGAACGAGGTGCGCAATTGTGACACTCAAACTGAGGGAGGCACAGTGTTTACAGAGTTGTTGTCTCTCCAGCAAATCGCGGGGTATTGTGGGTCAGTGACTCTCCAGCAGTCTTGGCAGACAGCTCTGCACAGCCATGTGAGGACCTGGAGGAGGATGCTGTTCACAGAGCCCACGTGGAGAAGGACTTCATTGCTTTCTGCTCCTCAACCCCACGTATGTGTCTTTCAGCTGCACACAAGGATTTGTGGGCCTGAGGCCACCCCTGAGTGATTCTAGAATATTGATAGGCGCTATGCAGCAATGATGTAAGGCACACTTTGAATGTTGCCAAAGTCATTTACATTTATCTCATTATTTTATGGATACAAAGATTCTATATAGTTTCCTCTTCTTAAAATTATACTTGCATTTGAAGTGCTGCACTTTATAAGCTGAGACACACCAATCATTAGAACCACCTAATACAACCAGTCCAGTTGACCATCCACCATTTAAAAACAAACGAATGAGTCAGTTTTCTGCTCTGGCCCTTTCTCCATATTTCCCATTTGATGCTAGTTAGAGTGTCATTGCCTGCCTCAGAAGGGTGTGAGTGTCCTTTAAAAGATGTAGAAAATGACACTGTGGGACTAATGAAGCCTAATAGTAGGGGGTCAGGGTTTAGTCCTTGACCTCTAGGTAGTCTTCTTAGGAAGCCTTACATTGGAATGTCTCTGATTTGAAAACTTCTGTTTTAACTATGTTTTAAACCACTGCATAGAGTTTTAACTAACATACAAAAATACATTATACACTTAACGTATGTAACATAATGAATTGGATGTAAGTACAGATCCGTGACTCCATCACCACAATCTATGTCCTAAACTATTGTCTCCTCTTAAAAAGTTTCCTTTGGATTTGTTCATTTACCTTGTTTGTTACACTCTGAGAGACAGTATGGTTTTTACTCTGTAACCACCCTTGGAGCCAGGTGCCAAATTTTCCTTCTTTATTGCATGAACGTGGAAAATCCTGTATCCCTTCTGAGTGTCTATTCTTTCCACAGTAGAAGCAGTAATTCCAGTTATATCTGAAACCTTTGAAATCAAGTGAATGAACACGAGGCACAAAGTCAGTGTCAGTTCCTAGAATATAATGCAGTCACCATGCAATTCTGACCATCTAGCCCTTCAGTTAATCTCTGCCAGTTTTTTCCACTTTGCTGTAAATGAGTTAATGTAGATACATAAGTGTTTCCCTTAAACACGTCAAGGTAATTTCCAAGCTATGCCCAAAGGACGTACCCATAAAACAAAACAAAAAAAAATGTAATAAGAAAAGAAGTTGAGGCCACAGCCAAAGACTTACCACTCCTTTTTTTTCATAGATAATGTATCCTGGAGAGACATCAAAAAGGGTTCATTCTTCATTTCACAACTAATCACATGCTTTCAGAAATATTCTTGGTGCTGTCACCTTGAGGAAGTATTTCGGAAGGTAACCTTCTTATTCTCTTCTAGTCACTCTTTTTTTTTCAGGAAGTCTTATTCTTATTCTTAATTCAAGTTACAATGACTGATTTTGTCAGGGAATCCGTAAGAAAGAAGTTCTCGGGCACTGAAAGAAAATAAAGAAGACATTCTTTGAATGGAGTAATCCAGAAAGGAAGTTATATTTCTTTCCCAGATCAGAATAAGCCTTATTCCCTGCTGCCTCCTAATTTGTTATCCCCTCCCCCAGTGCTGACCACCACTCATTTGGTGTACATATAGTTTGTTTTTTACCTGTAATCACTCACTTGAATGCAAACCTCGTGAAGGCAGGAATTTGCTCAACACCTCACCATGTTGGCACACAGGAAATAATATTCATTCACAGCAAGGCATGAATAAATGAGCAGATGCTCCCCCCTCCTTCTTCTTTAGCAAGAAATGTACTGCTAGTAAGAATGTGAGAAAGTGTGGCTGTGTTAATCCTAAATTCAAAACTGTAGTGAACAGTCCAGTCCTATGGGAAAGAGGAACACACCTTCATTAGAATGGAGAAGATCACATTGTTATGTGAGTCACAGTGGAAACTCTGTGAATGGAAACTCGAGCCCTTGAGTCCCGTTGGATGAGTAGGAATTAGACATTGTAATCTCAAGGACATTGCTGGGAGAATATTAGAAGTAAGACCTCATAGATCAGCCCATGGCAAAAAAAAAGAAAAACAAAAACAAAGCTTCAGAGTTCAATATGGTGGTGGGGATGTGAAAGTTGTTGTGTTCAGGTTTTAAGATCAAAAGTCAGGGTTTGTGCCTCATCATACTGATGATGTAGCCTTGGAGGTTGAAGGGAGAGGATATTTGAGAGGCAGTTCAGGTATATAGAATAGAGACGGAAAAGAAATAGAGAAGAAATGCAGATAGAAAGGCCTTGGATTAGACACGAGGCATTTGTTCTGAGATCGAGGGTATGCTAACCTGGGGAATTACTTCTAAAGGTAGGGTGGCAGTGGCTGGACACAAGAATACCCGTGGCCTTGCTCCCATCAACCCTAGTAGCACCTTTCATTCCCAGAATTTGTTGGCTCATGGTGCAAAATGTTCTCTGAGAGTGGCTCAGAGTCCTGCTTCATCTACAGACTCCTTTTCCTTATAGGTACAACGGTCATTTGAAAACCCAGATGTTAAAGCCCAGATGCCCACCATTGAACGATTATCCATGACAAGATATTTCTACCTGTTTCCTGGCAATTGAAAATAGTAAGTATCAGAGTTGTTGGCAGTCCTGCTAACTGAAAATAGTGCCTGTTAGAGGTGTTGGCAGGTGAATTAAATGAGAGAGTATTGGTAGTGATGTCCAATGACAGAAGATAGCCAATTGCTTGCGTGGTCAAATTAGCGTTACTTGTTGATATAGTTTGGCAATTAGATTTTTTGTCATTCTACACATACCCATCTGGATCCTCCTCCATTTCCACAATCAATTAATCAATCTGTCAGTCCCTCAAGGAGATAAGCTTGATGAAGGCAGAAAGGAATAAACAATGAAGAACACAGGGTAGCAATTACTAAAACAAAAGTATAATCATGCTTCCATCATTATACTTCCTTCTCCCCCCTTCTCTCTCCCCCCCCCCCCCACACACACACGCAGTCACAGACACTGAGTTACCAAACTTGCCTCAGATCCTGATAAATGCTAAAACCAGAGGCGCTGACTTTGAGTTACCACATTACTGACATTGAGCTTCCATTACCAGACAGTTTAAAACGTATTCTGGGCTGTGTGCTGATGCCGATTCTGGTGCTCTGATTTTTCTTACAGTATACATCACAGAACATTCAGAGTATGCTCTCAGATTCTTAGTTACTGCTTAGAACCCCCTGTAAGTACCATGTTAACACTTACACATTTTTTTTGGCAAATATTTAAAATCGGCCCATCAAGTTTAAACCCAACAATTACTTTACTCACAACTGCTTCATACCACACTGTATAATAATTATATGTATAATAAGTATATTGTTTCTCTCTCAGCCACATAATTACAATTATATAGTAAAGTTTATGTCAGTATTTTAAATATTTTTTCACCATCCCTTATCCCTGGTTTCTGTGTCTCTGGTTGGATAATTGCATAAATATTTCATCAGAGTAGCTTTTATTGCCTAATTAATACAATAGAACCACATTTAGGGATTGAGCTACTTGACTAATATTTATCAAGCACTTACTAGGATCCAAGTTCAGTTCTAGAGGCTGGGAATAATGCAGTGTACAAAATCAATGGAGTCCTTGCTCTCAGAAAGCTCATACTATAGTGAGTGGAGACAGACTCTAAATACACAAAACGATATGTGCCAGAGAGTGATCACATCTAAGGAGAAAAATAAAGGAGATTAAAGAGATGGGCATTGTTTGTACTACAATAGATTATTCAGAACAGGCTTCTTTGAGTAGGAGAATGATGAAATCATAACAGAGTGGAAAGAGTGGGTAGTGAACCCTGTGATTCTGCGCAGTAAAAGCGCTCCAGTGCAGGGACTAGTGTGTAAAAGATCCTCGAGGCAGATATGTGCTTATATTTTTGAGCGTCTGCCAAAAGATAGTGGGCTGGAGGAGAAAGAGAGTGGGGAAAATAGCAGAGAAAAATTGAGAAATATGGTGAAAAGCCTAATCACATGAGCCTTGGTGATCTCATGGTAAATGTTCTATAATTTTTATCCTGAGTGAGATAGGAAACCCTTTTACCAGAGGAATGAGATAATCTAATTAGGTTTTCCAAAGATCACCCTTAGTAATTTTTATGAATATGCTGCAATGGTCAGAGCTTGATGCCAAGGGCAAGGTAAAAACCCATGGAAGAACATGAAAAAGAGTCATCATAAGGGATGGACTGAGGCTTCTGGGAGTTATTAGATTGGCCAAAAAGTTTGTTTGTTTGTTTTCTCCAGTCAGCTGGCTCTAGTAACTTAATTGTCTTTAATTTCATTTGAAACAATTTTGTTAGATTATATGTGACAGTTGTCATATCAGCATATGTTTAAAAAAATACTTATCAGCCCTGAGTGTTGTGGCTCAGTGGACTGAGTGCCGGCCTAAGAACATAAGAGTCGCTGATTCAATCCCAGTCTTGGGCACATGCCTGGGTTGCAGGACAGGTCCCCAGTCTGGGGCACGCAGGAGGACACCACACACTGATGTTTCTCTCTGTCTCTTTTTCCCTCCCTTCCCCTCTTGAATAATAAATAAATAAATAAATAAATAAATAAAATTTCTTAAAAGACATCAAAATTGGTGAATATTTGGGTAGCTGTTGTAATATTGATGGAAGGGATATACAACACTTTTGACATAGTACACTTTATTATTTTAAGAAAGATAAAAATATAAAAATGCAAAAAATGATTTATGCAGTGAATGGGGAAAGTGCCCTGACTGATTGGATGTGTCAAAAGCGGTTTGTGAAGTTCTGTGCTAGAGATTTCTCTCTGGATGATGCTCCACAGTCAAGTAGACCAGTGAAGTTCATAGTGATCAAATTGAGACACTAATCGAGAATAATCAGTGTTATTTCACATGGCAGATAGCCAACATACTCAAAATATCCAAATCAATAAAGATACTGGTGAAAATAAAAAATGTGTCTTTTATTTGGTGGACAAAAAAAAATCTAAACAAACTTTGGGCCAACCAAATACTACACTGACCTTCTGTTCTTTTTTCTTCTTCAGGAAATTACAGGAAGTCCAGCTCTATTACAACTTCCAGAAGCACCTTTTTGAGAATGGCACAAATATTTAATCTTTTGTATTTAAATAAAAACAAAACAAACTGTGTCTTGGGTCCCTTTTTCTAGATTTTTGTTTCTTTTACAAATATTTTTCAATTGTAGTGGACATTCAGTATATTTAGTTTCAGTGTATAGTATAATCGTTGGATATTTATATAACTTGTGAAGTGATTTCCCCTGGTGAGTCTTGCTCCTATGTGACATCATGCATGCTTTATCAGTGTTACTGACTATATTCCCTGTGCTGTACATTACATTCCATGACTGTTTTGTTACTACTACTTGCACTTCGTAATCTCTTCACATTTTTCACCCACCCATCCACTTCCCCTTCCATCTGTAAATAATCAGTTTGTTCCTTATATCCATGAGTATGTTTCTGTTTTGTTTGTTAATTTTGTTTTTATTCCTTTTTTATTGAATTTATTAGGATGACTGTGGTTAACAAAATTATACAGATTACAGGTGCACAACTCCACAACACACCATCCATACATTGTATTCTGTGTTCACCATGCCAAGTCAAGTCTCCATCCATCCCCATTTATTCCCTCATACACTCTTCTACCTCAGCTACCCTCTTTTCCCCCATAACCCTCACAATGTTGTCTATGCCCATGAGTTTGTCCTTTTTTTCCTTCTTTTCCTCACTTTCTCCAACCCCCCTCTCCAAATTTCCATTAAAATGGTCTGTGAATGGAAATGAAATAGAGGAAGCTAACTGGATTTTGTAGCTTATGGCTCATATAAGATCGGCATTTCACTGAGTGAAAAGACTGGCCAGGACTTGCCTCAGCAACAGAATGAAAGGAGATGGTGCTGATATGGAAGACCAGAACTGTAAAATGGTCAGCTCCTCGCCAGTGTACTCA
Organism: Desmodus rotundus; assembly: GCF_022682495.2. Lineage (NCBI taxonomy): Eukaryota > Metazoa > Chordata > Mammalia > Chiroptera > Phyllostomidae > Desmodus > Desmodus rotundus. The sequence continues at coordinate 75,692,451 of NC_071391.1, read as the reverse complement.
TCAACCCCACGGTCTACAGTGGTACAGAGAAGTTTTCTAGCTCATTCCTTAACCAACATCATAGGTTCAGCTAATATTTTCCTCGGTAAACTAATATTTTAGCAAATGATTCCCATGTACCTTTCTTTCTTTCTATGAAATAAATACACTTTCCTGTTGATTATTTTCATTCTAGATATGTGCCTATTTCCAAACTTTGGGAACATTTTATTCTTTTACAAGCATTTAGCGATTGTCTAAAATAATTTGGCTTTTGGTTTAAGATGGTATAGCCTTATTGTTTTTATATGGAAATAGAAATATCAGGTAAAGGACAGAATGAGAATGGAGAGTGTCAGCAATGGAAGAGAGAATGTTAAAATTTATGGGAGGGTGAACGCTGGTAGAGGAATTTTGGCAAAATGGCTATCAGAGCTTCTCAGAAAGAGGCACCACTTCTGTTACACACACACAGAATGCTGGATAATTATTTTAGCATACAGCTCAAATGAGTTAAAATAAGAGAATGCTCTAGGCTTCAAATATAGCCATAATCATCAATATTTATGTATATTAAATGTATATCAAGATTATTTTAAGGGTATTGAGTACTATAAGTGTTTTATATATAAACAACTATTTTAACTTTCACAGCAACCCTATAAAATAATTACTATCAATATCTCCATTTTACCCACAATAAAACAGAAGAATATAGAGCTTAAAGGACTTGCCCAAAGTCACACAGTTCATGGGTGAGCACTCCAGGATTTGAATACAATTAGACTTGCTCTAGAATCTGAGTTATTAACCACTGTACTGCACTTTCTGCAGAGCAATGAAAAACTGAACCTGTAAGTGTTCTCACTTCTGAGGTTTAACTGAATTTTGAATCATAAGGGTTAATTAACACTATAAAATCACTTCATGATTTTTATATTACCTATTATTAAAAATGATATTGTTCTACAGGCTATCACAGGCAATTCTAAGGTGAAGATTTTTAAATAAGTGTGCTTCCTTTTAAACACTACTTGTAATTGGACTGCTCCGTTAGGTTATTCTATGATTTTATCCATGTGATAGTCTATCTATGTAATACTATTTTCTCGGTGAATATTTGAGTTGATAAACATCATCTCTAAAATTTAATTTCCATTCCATCTACAAATCCACATCCAACTATAGTTAATTCATTTTAGCCACTCCAGAAAGCTCTTTCTCTTACCAGAGTGTCAAACAATTTTTTGAGGCTTCAGTATGTTGTCCATAAAAATAAAAGGCAACAAACCCTTTCCAATGCAGCATATCATTATGACCATTAATTTTAGTTTTGAGATTCAACATTGTTGTAGTATAATTTATATAACATAAAATATATTCCTTTTAGGGATATATTCTGATTATTTTTGGACAAATGCTTGCTGTATTATAACACTATCAGATGCAGAACATTTTCATCACCCCAGAATGTCCATCATGCTCTCTGCATTCAATTCCTCTCCACCTCCTCCTCAGGGAAACTGATCTGATTTCTATCAAAATACATTAGTTGTTTCTATTCTGGCACTTTAAATAATTTGAATTATAAGGTATGTATTCTATTGTAGATGGCTTATTTCACTCATAATACGAGCGTAATGTTTTCATCAATGGTTATTACATATATTAGTAAATTGCTCCTGTTTTATTACTGAATTGTATCATTGCATATGCATTTAGCACAATTTGTTTACTCATGAATGCACCAACAGTAGATAGTTACCATGTTTTCCGTTTTTAGTATCTTCATTTTGAGGACTCAGTGGGCCCTTGCTATGTAATGTTTCCCTACTTAGCTTCCCAGGGTCAATGCTTATGCTTCCACATACCCAGGCACACTGCCCTGTCATACTTTCTGTGGCTCTACTGCCACCTCAGCTTGTTTCAGCTGAATAGTGTGTGACCTTGGCTTATAGAGAAACCCTCATGCGAAGCCCTTAACATCTCCAAAATAAATGAATAAACATAAATGTGTAAAGAAAACAATGTACCTGCAATCTCTGATTTCTTCCCTACAACAAGTCTCCCTGGGGCAAGAAGCACATTATTGTGCTGCAAACTGGTCAGGTAGGTGGCAAAGTAAAAATAAGAACACCCTGAGAAAACCCATAGATTAAAATCTACACAAAGAATTTTAGTGTAATTAAAAATAAATATAACACTTGGCCTAGAACACAGGGAAAAACTAATGGCCCACATATTAAAATACAATTTATTTTTAATGGTATAGAGTTTCAAAATAAATGTAATACAGGTATCAATATTTAATTTAGATATTTCCTGCATGTATGACCCCACACACATGCACTTTTAATGTTTATTAAATCTGGGTTGTTATTCTCAAAAGAAACTAAGGTAATAATACCATGGGCATTTTTAGTATATAAATTGATAATATTGAAAGGCTAATTAATAGGCATTTTATTATCAGGCCATCTTCCACCATCAATATCTATAAAAGAAACTGGTTATGTTGAGTTTTTTGTGGGGACTAGCCATTGAACATGTGCTTACTAAAGGTGGTAACCTCTGTAGACCTTCCTGGACTCCTCTGTCTTCAGATTTAATGTCCTCCAATATTTCATAAACCAGTTCTCCCATTAATTTCTTCTTGTTAGCACTTACCATAATCTGACATTACCCCAGTTACATATGGGGTTTCTTGTTTGTCTTCTGTCCTTGAACATGAAGCTGAGGGCAAGGGACCACTTCCTGTTTGACTGAACCCTTGGCACCTACAATGTGTCTAACATGGAGTAGGTCATTCATATATACTTGATAAGTGAATGAATGAATGAGATGCACCAGGATTCTCACCAAAGATAAATTTAACTAGATAATCTGCAAAAAAACTAACACTGTCTAGTTATTTAATTTTTTATTTAGAAATATTTAAATTGAAAATAATAGTATTAACAAATAATAATATAGTATGCTTATGATGTGCCAGACAATGTTCTATAGCAGTTTCCACATTTTTAATCAATTAGTGTTGAAAGATTTGTAGATATATACTATTAATTAAATTGTTTTGCAAATAGAGGAACCGAAGAATGGGAAAGAGCAATACCTTGCCCAGGAATGGAAGGTTAAGTTGGTACATCAGATGTTCTAAGTCCAGAGCCTGAGCTGTTAGTCTCTACAGTGTCTCACAACAGAGAATCATCTGAAAAGAGTGTTAAATAAGAAAACAGTTAAGCCCTGGCTGGTGTGGCTCAGTGGACTGAGTGCTGGTCTGAGAACCAAAGCGCCACTGGTTCAATTCCTAGTCAGGACACATATCTTGGCTGCGGGCCATGTCCCCAGTTGTGGGTGCACAAGAGGCAACCACACATTGATGTTTCTCTCCTTCTCTTTCCCTCTCCCTTATCCCTCTCTAAAAATAAATAAAATCTTTAAAAAATATTTGATTCTAGTTTAAAATGCCTCCTTTTGTGATAGCAAAACTGCTTCTTAGGAACACATAATTCCTAGGACACAGAGCAGACAGGCAGGATGGGAGCAGGGGTCACAATGGTTCAACTTCTTCAAAGGTTATAGATTGAATGTATGCGTTTTTCCAATATTCATAATTTAAAATCTAATGCCAGTATTAGTGACATTATTAAGTGACAGTATTAAGAGTTGGGGCTTTAGGGAGTTGACTTGCTCATAAGGGCAGCAACCTCATGAAAGGGATTCATGCCCTTATACCGAAGACTCCAGTGAGATATCTCAAACTTCCTGCTATTATGAGCACATGGGGAGAAGTCAACAGTCCGCAACCCAGAACAGGGCCATCACCACCACCCAACCACACTGGCATCCTGATCTAGTGCTTCCAAACTACAGAACTGTGAGGAATAAATTCCTTTGTTTGTAAGCCACCCAGTCTGTGGAATTTTTTTTAATAGTACATTAATAGACTATGACACCGATGGATGAGTTACTTTTCCACACTGCACTTCCTAGCAAATGAAAGATTCATCATTGTGTGGGTATAATTCTGTGCATGCTTTCTTACATCCTTCTTATTCTCTGTGCTCCACTCGCTTCCTACCCTGACCTGATCCAAGGGCGGATGAAGGAATTTCCCTAGAATGTACTCACTGATGCACTCCAAGGTTAAGCAATCTGTTTGTTACTATGGAGAAAAGAAAAAAAGAAAACAGACAAGTATTTGCATGAGCAGTTAGTTGGCCTTTCCTAATATGTATACACATGCTGATGAAAAGGAAGTTTGAACATACTTTCACTTTCTAAGAGCAAGGACAAGAGAGGGAAGCCATGGCTGGTGAGTTTTTGGTTTTTTGTTTGTTTTTTTACTGTCTAAAAGGACATGTCTTCAGGAAAAAAAAAATTGAAAGGCAGCTGGCTTTTGGGGAAGCCATAATTAAGTTTGGTGAATATTTAAGTGAGCAGCAATGAAGGAGAGGGAAGAAAGAGGAGGGAGGCAAAGGGAAGTAGAGTGGGGTGGAGAAGACTATCGCAGCTTTCAGAAAGAAAAAGCATGAGCCAGAAAGGAACTGGGATTTTACTGGTATTCTGCTGTCATTTTGCAATCTAATTGAATAATCTGACAGATGGTGCACAATTGCATAAGATAAAAACAGGTAGCTGTGGTCCCCAAGGGAAATGGCCTATCACTGTTTCATCTTTTTATTATGCAGAGTTGAATAACTATCAGGATTATCCCTGGTGTTCAGTCACTAATTAGTGATCGTAAATCTCAGGCTTCAGGCCATTCAGTGAGTATACATCGTAATACTGAGGGAAGATTACGAGATGTGGTTATCCTCAGAGTGACTGAACTGTGTGGAGGGTAACATTTAATGGGTTAAAATCTAAAGTGTCCTATCCCCTTTCCCTGACAAGAGAGGGGAATGAGGTTGTTTTAGTGACTTGGGGAATCTTTGTGCTTCAAACAGACATGGTCCTGAAGTCGAAGAGGAAGTTGTTTATCCAATCAGTGAACATCGGCACAATAAACAGCTTGTTAGATGAACTATTAGACAAAAATGTGCTGAACCAGGAGGAGATGGAGACAGTAAAATATGAAAATTACACAGCTATGGATAAGGCCCGAGATTTGATTGACTCTGTCATTCGGAAAGGACACCACGCAAGCCAAATATTTATCATTCAAATTAGTACATGTGACCCCCACCTGGAAAAGAAGCTGGGGCTCTCCTCAGGTAAGGTCAACAACTCAGACTAAAGTTCATGTAGGCCCTGCACATTTGTACCCATACCTGATTTCTTCATTGGTCCTGTTAGTTTGCAGACAAATCCTTTATGTCCGGCTTCAGGGCCCCATTTCTAAATCCATGGCACTCTTGTTTGTTCCCTGTCTCTTTACTCTTTGTTCTTATTGCTTTAGCCTCAGTAGACTTCGTTTGATGAAACTCATTTCCCATCCTGACTATGGAGCATTTCAGCTGTTGAAGTTCATGAGAACAGTCTGTAACACTTCACACTGTATGTTCCAGTCCTCCTGGCGGGCACATTGCTTATTTATTTATTCAGTTAGTTATTAATCAGTTAGGTACGTCTAGGGGTTCTTAAAAATTTATATAGTTATCTGACATGAAGACATAAGGTCTGTAATCAAATATTGTTTATAATTACTCATCCAAATTTTGCTCTCCAGGAGGAATAAAAGATATTTCTCCTGATGGTGAAGTACTCAGAGAATAAATTCAATGCTTGTAGAAAAGCCAGGATTTTTAAAGTAGACTCTTTCTTCTAATTGCCTTCCCGCATTTTCTTTTGAGAAACAATGTCTACTAGCATGGAACCAGGCTGTGGTCCACTGTGTAAGGCCCACCCCCACTACCTCCCGTCCTCCTGAGACCTTGATACAGGCCTCAGGCAACAGACCTGCCCCTTCTTTAGTCCCTTAGTCCCTCCACACAGCACAGACAGAAGTTCGGATGAACTCCCAGTGACCAGTCTCTTTTATGCTTCCCATGTGAAATCGGAAGGGAAGCTTTTTCTTCAAAAGCAAGAAGCCTTTTTTTCCTAGGGACTAGGGAAGCTATGTCTGTCTTAATGATATAGGAAATTCATCTACAGTTAATTTCTTGTTTTTCTTTTAGTACATCTTTTTCATTTAACACTTCTCCAAATGAAAGACAATCAATAAATAACAGTAAGGGTTCAAATTACCTGTTTCTTCTTCCTTGCCATATTCCTTTCCATTCCTAGTCATTGAATTCGAATGGCACTTGTGCTCCCACTGTGATAACTCTAACATCTGAAATCAGCCTCACCAGTTGTCAAACGATATCTCCTCAGTCAGGATGGTCATGGATTCATCTCTCCCTCATCTACTTGCCAATGTTTTTTCAGGGCCACACAATATGGCAAGTAGATCTCTTTTTTGAGTGATTCTAATAGAAGAATCATTAGAATCATAATGGGAAAGATCTTTCTAAAAGAAAGTTCTTGGCATGCACACTACTGCCATAGCAAGGCCTCCTGCAGAAAATGTTCTTGAATTTGTTGTTTGTGACTTTAGTCCAGCAGTCTAGATGGGAAGTATGGGACAAGTCAGTCTGTCGCTTTGAGCTGGACATTTTGTGGTATAGCCTGTGGCTCTTCCTCATTCAGAGCAGGGAATGGACCAATTTTTGTGTATTGGAACCTTGTCTTCAATAGGAACTATGGAATCAGACTCAGCGAATTTCACATTTGTGATCAATACCACTAGTTTATGGGAGCAAAAAATATGGAAAATCAATTGTGAGATATTACATTATATTTGTAATGGATAGCATTCTGATAAATATTTACTCAATATATATTCTTGCTTATTGATAAAAAAAAGTTCACTTAGGTGCATGAAATTTCTAGAGTAAAAAATTGAAAACTCAAACTTCTTTTGATGAATATAAAGGCTAAATTTGACCCAAATCATCAAGGTGTTTTTTTTTCATAAAAAACATAATTTGTTATTATATTTTTGGGTGGGTCTGCTACCAAGGATTCCCCCCTTCTTTCCCACTCACCATACCTCTCTTCATACTAGAGGTTAGTTGGATACAATTATAATTCCTACATTAATATGTTAAAAAATACTTCTCAGGATTTACCTCACTGCCACTATCCTTAAGTGATACTTGGTTCACAGATGCAGATGTTCAAATTTCTGTCATGTGATGTCATGTGGTGTACCCTTTGGATCCCACAGACATGGCTGGACCAGCTGAGCCAGCAGAAGAATCTACAGATACCCTCAAGCTTTGTCCTCGTGAACAATTCCTGAAACTGTGTAACGAAAGGGCTGGAGAGGTACTGTGTTCTGTACATACACTAGAGAGAGAGAGAGAAACAATTGCCTTCACTGAATACACAATCTCTTAGAGCACTAATGGCAGAGAGGTGAGGTGCAGACAGTGGTAATCTCTTTCTTAGATGCTTTGAGCAAGGAGGAAATACTGTAGCCTCACACAAATTCCAATTTTCTTTCAATCTCATGATAAGATACAGGTCTCTCAGTATGTTTTTTTGTTCTCATACTTATTTGAGAGTTATTATAATTAAGTCACAGTGACAAAATAAAAATATTTATGAGTATAAGATAGCATGACTAAGTAGTTATTATTTCCATACTACTTGAAAAGCCTGGACATGAAACATGTTTTAAGAATATAATTAAAGCCTGAGCTAATAGCAAATGTTTCCTGGCTTTTATGAAATTTGATCTGAACCTTGAAGAATAAGAATGATTTGTCTAGGTGAATACGATGGAGGAGAAAGTTAGGGTAGAAATTATTCTAGTCTCCTCAAGAGTCTTGAGAAACTATCCCAAATGTATTTTGGGTCTAGTTCTGGGCTCTTGAAAAAATGAATCACTTTCATTTTTTCAGTGCATGTCTTTTATTTTTAAATAACCTAAACATTCTAAATCACAATCTATTGTCAATTCAATTCATTACAAAGAAAATGGCAGGGTTTCTGGTACAGGAGAGCGGAGAGGGCAGCTATATGAGCCTGTGACAAAGCAACAGTGATTAGTGAATGAGGGTTTAAAAGAGATTTAGGTAAATCAAAGTCACTGCATATCCATTTCCTGCAGATCTATCCAATAAAGGAGAGAAAGGACCGCACTCGTCTGGCTCTCATCATATGCAACAGAGAGTTTGATCATCTTCCTCGGAGGGAAGGGGCTGAGCTTGACATCACAGGAATGAAGGTGCTGCTTGAAGGACTTGGTTATAGTGTGGAAGTGGAAGAGAATCTCACAGCCAAGGTAAGGGGTTCTCACCCACCCCAAACATGTGTATACTACATATTCAACTCACATCCTCCTACAATCAAATTAATTTTATAATCTCAGCCAAACACCTTAACAACCTTCAGACACCTATTTTGTATGTATATGTGTATGTATAAAATTAAAGTATTAGATAGGCAAAAGCTCTGTCTCTTTTGAGCTCCAAATATTCTCAATTCTATAAAAAGAGACAAAAAGTGATTGGCATGTGTACCCATACAATTCTTAGTTCCTATGAGAGATGATTGGGATTCAGACCAAATATTCCCAGACAATTCTTAAATAATGAATGTTTAACGGGCATGTACTCACCATATCAATTCTGCGTCCTGACTTTGCCCCAGGGCCTATTCCCAACACTGGAGGTAGGTCCGTGAATGAGACAGGGAGCTCGGATTGTTTTATGTTTACTGGTGTGGGCAATCCAATTAAAAGTAAAATAGAAAATTTCAGAGATTTAGCATGTCAACATGACTCTCTGTAAGAGTGAAAAGACAGATAAAAGTTAGTGGGAAAAAAGGAGCAAATTGGTGATCATATACTACTTGTTTCAATGGAGTGGTCAAGATTAAGTCTTGTTAGGAGAACATACTGAAGCTGACACATGACTATCAGTAATAAGACAGGTCTGAAAATATGTGAATAAGATATATTCCAGGAAGGGTAACTACAAATGAAATGTCTAAACTATACATAAAACTGGAACATGAAAAACACAGGAAGACCAGGTGACAAGAGCTTACAGGAGGAATAAGACAGGCTGGAGGAAGTATACATTAGTCAGAAGTTTGAATTTATTCTAAGTACAGAGAGAAGGGTATTTGAATTGAAGTGGTATGATAAGTTTATGACACAAGGATCCTACTGATTAATGAGATAAAAGATAGTAATAGAAAAAGTATGTAAGTGAAAATAAGGCAATATAAAATATATCAAGAGAACAGCTCAAATAAATTTAACAGGACAAATATTTGAACCCCCTGCTACACTGTAGAAAGAAAAGGTAAACAGCTATCATTGAGTAACCACTATGTGAAGGCACAATTATATGAATATTATCAAAGTTTCATTTTCTTTTTTAAAAATATTTTATTTATGTGTTTATTTATTTGTTTGTTTATTTTTGAGCAGGGAAAGGAGAAAGAGAGGGAGAGAAACATCAATGTGAGGTTTCCCCTCACATGCCCCCAACTAGAGACCTGTCCTGAAACCCAGGCATGTGCCCTGACTGGGAATTGAACCGGCGACTCTTTGGTTTGCAGGCCAGCTCTCAATCCACTGAACCACACCAGTCAAGACAATATAGATATTTCTTGTACTGCTCATGATAAATAGGAGGTCAGATTAATGTTAATGCTTGCCTATTAAAGTAAGACATACTGGGCTTTTTCAGGAGATGGAGGCAGTGCTGGAGGCATTTGCTGCCCGCCCAGAGCACAAGTCTTCAGACAGCACATTCTTGGTGCTCATGTCCCATGGCATCCTGGCAGGAATTTGTGGCACTACGCACAGAGCTGAAAACCCAGATGTGCTGCCTTATGACACCATCTTTCGGATGTTCAACAACTGCCACTGCCTCAGTCTAAAGGACAAACCGAAGGTCATCATCGTCCAGGCCTGCAGAGGTGGTGAGTTCTGCAAATTCCTGAATTGTTTGCTGAGGACTGTGGTGTATGTTTTCATAATAGGGGAAACAATGTTAGTCCCCATTCAGTGCAAATAAAGTGAATTGAATTCTCGGGAAACTCCAGTTCAGGGGTTGGAGTCATGAGATATTATCTTTTCAGCTGAGAAATATCAATTAGTTTAATCCAAGGAAAGGGATGAAGGAGATCATCAGAATTCCTAAATCAAAGTTGAGCAAAAATATTTAACCCTTGGAATGAAATCATTTTAATAACAACTTTATTTGTAAATATTTTACCGGCATTCTGACATTCTCTGGCTTGAGAAGAATTTCATGAGAAAGTGGAGCTATTCTGTAGGAGCAGCACCCCTTTCTACCTCACGCGATATTGAAAGGGAACTGAGTAGGCAGCTGAGGGTACTTGGCATTGCTCTCAAAGTTTTATTTGTCTCTCTTTTTTCTGACTTCCTATCATCTCTTAGGTTTTTGGAGCCATGTTTAGGAAAACAAAAATACCTTAGGGAAACATGGTAACTATGCTGTGAAATTATGCACATAAGGCTTCAACTCCTTTGCTCTTCTGAGAAAACAGGTTCTTTCAGGTTTATGTTACTGTCACTCTTAACATACACGATGCTATTGCTGTTAACTGGCACATTGATCACAGACATTAGAGAGAGGCCAAGTTATGTGTGTGCGGGGGGGAGTTTAGTGTGTGTGTGTGTGTTTGCTGTGTGAGTATAAAAATAGTGAGAATTAACATTTATTCACTGTTACTCACTTTTTAAAATTTGTTCATTTGAGAGAGAAGGAGAGGGAGGAAGAGAAACACTGAATTTTTTTCTCCCTTATGGATGCATTCATTGGTTGGTTCCTGCATGTGCCCTGACCGGGATGGAACCTGCAACCTTGTCCCACTGGGATGACTCTCTAAGCACTGAGGTACCCGGCCAGGGAAAGAAGAAACATTCAAAGGGAACGAGGTGCGCAATTGTGACACTCAAACTGAGGGAGGCACAGTGTTTACAGAGTTGTTGTCTCTCCAGCAAATCGCGGGGTATTGTGGGTCAGTGACTCTCCAGCAGCCTTGGCAGACAGCTCTGCACAGCCATGTGAGGACCTGGAGGAGGATGCTGTTCACAGAGCTCACGTGGAGAAGGACTTCATTGCTTTCTGCTCCTCAACCCCACGTATGTGTCTTTCAGCTGCACACAAGGATTTGTGGGCCTGAGGCCACCCCTGAGTGATTCTAGAATATTGATAGGCGCTATGCAGCAATGATGTAAGGCACACTTTGAATGTTGCCAAAGTCATTTACATTTATCTCATTATTTTATGGATACAAAGATTCTATATAGTTTCCTCTTCTTAAAATTATACTTGTATTTGAAGTGCTGCACTTTATAAGCTGAGGCACACCAATCATTAGAACCACCTAATACAACCAGTCCAGTTGGCCATCCGCCATTTAAAAACAAATGAATGAGTCAGTTTTCTGCTCTGGCCCTTTCTCCATATTTCCCATTTGATGCTAGTTAGAGTGTCATTGCCTGCCTCAGAAGGGTGTGAATGTCCTTTAAAAGATGTAGAAAATGATACTGTGGGACTAATGAAGCCTAATAGTAGGGGGTCAGGGTTTAGTCCTTGACCTCTAGGTAGTCATCTTAGGAAGCCTTACATTGGAATGCCTCTGATTTGAAAACTTCTGTTTTAACTATGTTTTAAACCACTGCATAGAGTTTTAACTGACATAGAAAAATACATTATACACTTAACGTATGTAACATAATGAATTGGATGTAAGTACACATCCGTGACTCCATCACCACAATCTATGTCCTAAACTATTGTCTCCTCTTAAAAAGTTTCCTTTGGATTTGTTCATTTACCTTGTTTGTTACACTCTGAGAGACAGTATGGTTTTTACTCTGTAACCACCCTTGGAGCCAGGTGCCCATTTTTCCTTCTTTACTGCATGAACGTGGGAAAATCCTTTATCCCTTCTGAATGTCTATTCTTTCCACAGTAAAAGCAATAATCCAGTTATATCTCAAACCTTTGAAAGTAATTGAATGAACACGAGGCACAAAGTCAGTGTCAGTTCCTAGAATATAATGCAGTCACCATGCAATTCTGACCAGCTATCCCTTCAGTTAATCTCTGCCAGTTTTTTCCACTTTGCTGTAAATGAGTTAATGTAGATACATAAGTGTTTCCCTTAAACACGTCAAGGTAATTTCCAAGCTATGCCCAAAGGACGTACCCATAAAACAAAACAAAAAAAATGTAATAAAAAAAGCAGTTGAGGCCACAGCCAAAGACTTAACACTCTTTTTTTTTTCATAGATAATGTATCCTGGAGAGACATCAAAAAGGGTTCATTCTTCATTTCACAACTAATCACATGCTTTCAGAAATATTCTTGGTGCTGTCACCTTGAGGAAGTATTTCGGAAGGTAACCTTCTTATTCTCTTCTAGTCACTCTTTTTTTTTCAGGAAGTCTTACTCTTATTCTTAATTCAAGTTACAATGACTGATTTTGTCAGGGAATCCGTAAGAAAGAAGTTCTCGGGCACTGAAAGAAAATAAAGAAGACATTCTTTGAATGGAGTAATCCAGAAAGGAAGTTATATTTCTTTCCCAGATCAGAATATGCCTTATTACCCCTTGCCTCCTAATTTGTTATCCCCTCCCCCAGTGCTGACCACCACTCATTTGGTGTACATATAGTTTGTTTTTTACCTGTAATGACTCACTTGAATGCAAACCTCGTGAAGGCAGGAATTTGCTCAACACCTCACCCTGTTGGCACACAGGAAATAATGTTTATTCACAGCAAGGCATGAATAAATGAGCAGATGCTCCCCCCACCTTCTTCTTTAGCAAGAAATGTACTGCTAGTAAGAATGTGAGAAAGTGTGGCTGTGTTAATCCTAAATTCAAAACTGTAGTGAACAGTCCAGTCCTATGGGAAAGAGGAACACACCTTCATTAGAATGGAGAAGATCACATTGTTATGTGAGTCACAGTGGAAACTCTGTGAATGGAAACTCGAGCCCTTGAGTCCCGTTGGATGAGTAGGAATTAGACATTGTAATCTCAAGGGCGTTGCTGGGAGAATATTAGAAGTAAGACCTCATAGATCAGCCCATGGCAAAAAAAAAGAAAAACAAAAACAAAGCTTCAGAGTTCAATATGGTGGTGGGGATGTGAAAGTTGTTGTGTTCAGGTTTTAAGATCAAAAGTCAGGGTTTGTGCCTCATCATACTGATGATGTAGCCTTGGAGGTTGAAGGGAGAGGATATTTGAGAGGCAGTTCAGGTATATAGAATAGAGACGGAAAAGAAATAGAGAAGAAATGCAGATAGAAAGGCCTTGGATTAGACACGAGGCATTTGTTCTGAGATCGAGGGTATGCTAACCTGGGGAATTACTTCTAAAGGTAGGGTGGCAGTGGCTGGACACAAGAATACCCGTGGCCTTGCTCCCATCAACCCTAGTAGCACCTTTCATTCCCAGAATTTGTTGGCTCATGGTGCAAAATGTTCTCTGAGAGTGGCTCAGAGTCCTGCTTCATCTACAGACTCCTTTTCCTTATAGGTACAACGGTCATTTGAAAACCCAGATGTTAAAGCCCAGATGCCCACCATTGAACGATTATCCATGACAAGATATTTCTACCTGTTTCCTGGCAATTGAAAATAGTAAGTATCAGAGTTGTTGGCAGTCCTGCTAACTGAAAATAGTACCTGTTAGAGGTGTTGGCAGGTGAATTAAATGAGAGAGTATTGGTAGTGATGTCCAATGACAAAAGGTAGCCAATTGCTTGCGTGGTCAAATTAGTGTTACTTTTTGATATAGTTTGGCAATTAGATTTTTTGTCATTCTACACATACCCATCTGGATCCTCCTCCATTTCCACAATCAATTAATCAATCTGTCAGTCCCTCAAGGAGATAAGCTTGATGAAGGCAGAAAGGAATAAACAATGAAGAACACAGGGTAGCAATTACTAAAACAAAAGTGTAATCATGCTTCCATCATTAGTTATACTTCCTTCTCTCCCCTTCTCTCTCCCTCACACACACACACACACACACACACACGCAGTCACAGACACTGAGTTACCAAACTTCCCTCATATCCTGAAAAATGCTAAAAACAAAGGAGCCAACTTTGAGCACAGTGATCACATCACTGTCTGTGAGCTCCCATTACCACAGACATATTTGGGGCTGGATTGGCTGTACTGATGCAGATTCTGGTTCTCTGGTTATTTGCCGGGGGGCTTTAACGCAGCCCCCCCCAGGTTCCGCCACTGGACGAAGAAAAAGACTACCAAGACATGATCTGCTTGGGAGGAAAGGTGGCCGTTTCTCTCAAGGGGAGAAGGGCCCCGAGCCTCTCTCTCCAGGGGCTTTTATTAGGTTCATTTGCATAGGAATACAGATAAAGCTCATCAATCATTGTCAGTCAATAAGGGTTAAACAATAGATTTACAGAGAACTCTGAGGGCTTATTCTGAGTTACAGCCAATTAGTTAGAGGGCCATAAAACTTTAGGCGCCAGACTCATCTCAGGTCTGGACCCTTATCTCTTAAACCTAGGGTACAAATTAAGTAGGTTTCACAGGAATGTATGTATTTTTGTTAGGCCTGATTCCCCAGGGAATCCGCCCCTCCCAGCACAGGACTGCACTGCCCTCTGTTATTGCTTCAGGCTTAAGTCAGGCAAGGGAAGTAAGGCAGCCAAGAGATTAGGAGACTTCTTGCAGACAGAATGAGGACTCAGGCTATTTCAAAGCCGAGGGGCGAGGGTCCATCACCCCCTTTTTCCACAGCCCCCCGAGTCCTTCCCTGCGGGCCTCTTCCGTGACCAGAGCCTGTCTTAGGTTGATCCTCCCTTGAGGATTCTTACCCGTCATTGGCTAACTGGCCAAGCTCAGGGCCAAGCAGGGTGAAGTGGGCAGAGGTGGCACACCTGCCAGGGAGACAAGCTTTGTCTCCTTAGTGGCTTATGGTCCCAACTCTGACTCAGCCTTAACCATGAGGGGTTACAGCCTCTGAAACCAGGCAGGGCGGTTCCCAACAGTTATTCTTACAGTGTACATCACAGAACACTGAGAGTTGCTCTCACGTCCTTAGTTACTGCTCAGAAACCCCTGTGAGCAGCCACGTTAACACTTATGTCTTTTTTGGGGTCAAAATATTTTAGAATGGCCCATCAAGTTTATACCCAACAATTACTTTACTCACAACAGCTTTAGATCCTACTGTGTAATAAGTATATTTTTAATCTCTCTCTCAGCAACATAATTGAAAGTATTTTTTTATAGTAAGTTTATCTTAATCCTTTAAATCTCCCCTTTCCTTTACCCCTTGTTTCTGGTTCCCTTGTCACATAAAGGCATAAATACCTTATCAGAATAGCTTTTATTGCTTAATTAGTACAATAGAACAACATTTTGGTGTTGAGCTATTTATTCGACTAAAATTTATGAAGCACTTACTACATTCCAAATTCTGCTCTAGAATTTTAGAATATACCAGTGTACAAAATCACTGGATACCCTGCTCTCAGAGAGCTCGCACGATGGTGAGTGGAGACCGACTCTAAATACACAAACTGAAATATGTCAGGGAGTGATCAGAGCTAAGAAGAAAAATAAAGGAAGTTGAAAATATGAAAAGATGGGTGTTGTTCATACTGTAATAGATTATACAGGACAGTCTTCTTTGAAGTAAGAAAATAATGAAATTAGAACAGAGCATGGACTGAGTTGGGTAGTGAATCCTGTGATTCTGTGCAGAAAACGTGTTCCAGCACAGGGACTAGTAAGTACAAAACCCTGAGGCAGAAATGTAGTCACGTTTTTTAAATATTTTATTGTGTATGCTATTGCAGTTGTCCCACTTCCCCCCCTGCCAAAATGCAGTGGGCTGGAGGAGAAAGAGAGTGGGGAACATGACAGAGACAAACTGAGAAACAAGGTGAACAGCCTGATCACATGGGCCTTGGTGATCACATGGTAAATGTTCTAAAATTCTTATCCTGAGTGAAATTGGAAACCATTTGACCAGAGAAATGAGATAATCTAATTAGATTTTCCAAAGCCCAGCCTGAGTACTTTCTATGAATACACTACAATTATCACCATTTGAAGCCAAGGGAAAAGGCAAAAGCACATGGAAGAGGATGAAAAAAGAAAAAGAATCTATATACTATAAAGGACACATGGACAAAATCAAGGGGGAGGGTGGAGGGATGGGGAGAAAAGGCATACAACTGTAATTGAATAACAATAAAAATTAAAAAAAAATAAAGTGTGACAAACAAAAAAAAATTCACTCAACAAAAAAAGAAAAAGAAAGAAAAAGAATCATACGGGATGGGTACAGACTTCTGGGAATTACTATTCTGATCTTCTGTTCTTTTTTGTTCTTCAGGAAGTTAAAGTCACCCAGCCCTTCTTTATCAAATTTCAGAAGCACCTTTACCAATACTGCACACATATTTAACCGCTGTATTTAAATAAAAATGAAAACAAATAAACTGCATCTTTGGGTCCTTTTTCTTTTTTTGGATTACTTTTTCTTTTAATTATTTTTCAGTTATAGTGGTTATTCAATATGTTTTAGTTTCAGTGTACAGTATAATGGTTGGATATTTATATAACTTGTGAAGTGATTTCCCCTGGTAAGTGACATCATACATGCTTTATCAGTATCCCTGACTGTATTCCCCGTGCTGTACATCACATGACTGTTTTGTTACTACCACTTCGTATTTCTTAATCTCTTCATAATTTTTACTCAGTCCTCTAATTGTCCCCTTTTATCTGGAAACAATCCGTTTGTTCCTTATATTCATGAGTATGTTTCTGTTTTGTTTGCTTATTTTGTTCTTTATTTCCTTATTCATTGAATTTATTAGGATGACTGTGGTTAACAAAAGTATACAGATAACAAGTGCACAACTCAAGAACACACCATCCATACATTGTATTCTGTGTTCAACACACCAAGTCAAGTCTCCATCCATCCCCATTTATTCCCTCATACACTCTTCCACCTCAGCTACCCTCTTTCCCCGCCCATTACCCTCACACTGTTGTCTATGTCCATGAGTTTGTTATTTTTTTTCTTCTTTTCCTCACTTTCTCCAACCCCCCTCTCCAAATTTCAATTAAAATGGTCTGTGAATGGAAATGAAATGGAGGAAGCTAACTGGATTTTCTGGCTTATGACTCATATAAGATCTGCATTTCACTGAGTGAAAAGACTGGCCAGGACTTGCCCTCAGCAACAGAATGAAAGGAGATGGTGCTGACA
This sequence comes from Desmodus rotundus, assembly GCF_022682495.2. Taxonomy (NCBI): domain Eukaryota; kingdom Metazoa; phylum Chordata; class Mammalia; order Chiroptera; family Phyllostomidae; genus Desmodus; species Desmodus rotundus. The sequence goes on along the minus strand of NC_071391.1, from coordinate 75,675,214 downwards.
TGGAAGACCAGAACTGTAAAATGGTCAGCTCCTCGCCAGTGTACTACTCATCAACCCCACGGTCTACAGTGGTACAGAGAAGTTTTCTAGCTCATTCCTTAACCAACATCATAGGTTCAGCTAATATTTTCCTCGGTAAACTAATATTTTAGCAAGTGATTCCCATGTACCTTTCTTTCTTTCTATGAAATAAATACACTTTCCTGTTGATTATTTTCATTCTAGATATGTGCCTATTTCCAAACTTCAGGAACATTTTATTCTTTTACAAGCATTTAGCGATTGTCTAAAATAATTTGGCTTTTGGTTTAAGATGGTATAGCCTTATTGTCTTTATATGGAAATAGAAATATCAGGTAAAGGACAGAATGAGAATGGAGAGTGTCAGCAATGGAAGAGAGAATGTTAAAATTTATGGGAGGGTGAACGCTGGTAGAGGAATTTTGGCAAAATGGCTATCAGAGCTTCTCAGAAAGAGGCACCACTTCTGTTACACACACACAGAATGCTGGATAATTATTTTAGTATACAGCTCAAATGAGTTAAAATAAGAGAATGCTCTAGGCTTAAAATATAGCCCTAATCATTGATATTTATGTATATTAAATGTATATCAAGATTATTTAAGGATTTTGATTATTGTAAGGGTTTTATATATAAACAACTAACTTAATGTTCATAGCAACCCTATAAAGCAATTACTATCAATACCTCCACTTTACCTGCAATAAAACAAAAGAATTTAGAGCTTAAATGACTTGCTCAAAGTTACACAGGTCATAGGTGGACACCCCACGATTTTAATGCAATTTGAGTTGGTCTAGAGTCTGACTTATGAACCACCGTACTGCACTTTCTAAAAAGTAACAAAAAACTGAAATCATAAGGTTCTGAATCAGAGGTTTAACTGAATTTTGAATTATAAGTGTTACCAGTAGTACAAGGATTCATGATTTTTATATTATTGGGCTCAGCTTTTCTATGTGGAAACATAAGACACATAACAAAGATTCAAAAATATATATTTTAGACACTTCATCCTACTACTGCATGATGATAGTAGAAACCGAAAACAAAGATTTTCAAACATCACCACATAGTTGGAAAAAACACACACAGGAACACACACATATATTTATGTTTCATATACATATACTAACTGTATATGCACATATGTATATATACACACATAAAACAAGAAAAAGTGGATCTAGCATTAAACATAAGCAGTCAGAAAAATAATAAATTAATAATAACATAGAAAAATGAAAACAATAAAGTTAAAAAACCAAAAATCAATGACATGGTAATGAGATAAAAATATTGAGCACATAACTAAAAGTGAAACCTGGCTTTTAAAAGGACTAGAAGCAGATATTTAGCAAGATGGAGTATGAAGATTAGAATTAGCACATAGACAGTGTGGATGACAAAAAGGACACTATACACAAATAAACACAAGTATGGAAAAAACATGACACTTTTATGTAAAATATAGATGGAATTCTAGATAAGCAATTAGCAAATTTAATCCATGGAGAAATAAAAAGCCAAATTAATCCATAAACATTAAATGGATTACTTTTTCTTTGTCACATCTACCTGAAAAAAAAGTTAACATGTATGAGTGGTGTAAAGAAATGTCTTACAAAACTTCTAAGAGAGTGATAAGCTCAAATTTATATAAGTACTTCCAGAAAATAAAAAGAGAAGTAACTTTCTTAAATTCTTCATGGTGCTAGCACAAAAGTGCTACAGAACTGGAGAAGTGGAGGCAAAGTTAGGAAAGCACAGTCTGATTTTTCAGGAACAGTGATGTAACCATTCTAAATAAAGTGTTAGCAAATCAAATCCTTATAGTATTAATATTTTTTAGACAGCTAGAATTTACTCTGGGAATGCAATTATAATTTAATAACAAATAATTATAACATTTGTTGTAATACAGGTTTGGTGGTGGTGATGAACTCCTTTATCTTTTTCTTGTCTGGGAAGCTCTTTACATGTCCTTTGATTCTAAGTGATAACTTTGCTGGGTAGAATAATCTTGATTATAAGTACTTGCTTTCCACAACTTTGAATATTTCTTGCTAATCCCTCTGGTCTACAAAGTTTCTGTTGAAAAATCAGCTGACATTCTTATGGGAGCTCCCTTGCAGGTAACTAACTACTTTTGTCTTGCTGCTGCTATAAGATTCTCTCTTTGTCTTTAATCTTTGGCATTTTACTTATGATATGCCTTGGCGTGGGCCTCCTTGGGTTCATCTTGTTTGGGAGCCTCCATAATTCCTGCACTTGTATGTCTATTTATTTCACCATGTTAGGGAAATTTTCTCTTATTATTTGTTCAAGTAGGTTTTCAATTTTTTGCTCTCTTCTTTCCTGCACCCCTATAATACAAATGTTGGTACATTTGAAGTTTTCCCAGAGGTTTTTATGCTATATTCATTTATTTGGGTCCTTTTTTTCTTTTTGATGTTTTGATTGGGAATTTTTTGCTTCCTTATATTCCAAATTGCTGATTTGATTCTTGGCTTCATTTATTCTACTGTTTATTCCCTGTAACATAGTCTTCATTTCAGTTAGTATATACTTCATATCTGACTGGTTATTTTTTATAGTTTCTCTCTCTCCCTCTTTTTTTATGCCAGTTGAAATTTTCACTAAGTTCCTTGAGCATCCTTATAACCATTGTTTTGAACTCTGCGTCTGGTAGTTTGCTTATGTAAAATTTTTTTAGTTTTCTTTTTTTTTCCTGGAGATTTGTCCTGTTCTTTCATTTGGGACCTGTTTCTTTGTCTGTTTCTCTATTTTGTTTTTATATATTAGGTAGAGCTGTTATATCTCCCAGACTTCGTAGAGTGGCTTTGTATAGTAGGGCCTTGTGGTTCAGCCTCCCCAGTCACTCTAGCTGGATGCTCCAGGTGCATCCTTATATGGGATGTGTGCACTGCCCTATTGTGTTTGAGCCTTAATTGTGCTATTGGCTGCCTCTGCAAGGATTGGCTGCAACTATAGTGGAAGAGCTGCCATGCAAACATCAAACCTATGGAGAAGGATTTGCTTCATTGGGTCTTTAGTGCTCACCAACTCTTCCCTCTTCCTCACTCGTGGAAGTTGTAGGGTTATAGTCTGGTGTGGTCTAAAGCTGTTCACTCGGTGGCTTGGCTCTGGAACTTTTTAGGCAGTCCAAGGTCAGCTACTGCCTATGCCTTGCCTGGGGCAACCTGGCACTAGCTACGGAGTGATCTGCAGAAGACTGCTATTTGTGCTGGGCTCAGAGGTGCTCAGGAAAGGTCATGCTGTGAACCAAGGCTGGGTGCCTCTAGTGCTGGGCCTGAGACCACTTAGCCAGGCGTGCAGGATATGCAGAGGCCAGATGCTATTTGTCTGAGGGTTTTAAGAAAGTCTGAAGCATGAGGCAAGAAAAGCCAGATGTATGGAAAAGCCACTGAAAATGGCTTGGTGGTCCAGCAAGTTAAGTGGGGCTAGTTCTCAGGGAATCACGAGGGCCAGATTAGCTGCGTTAGACAGGTTGATGGACGCTCAGATATGGTGCCTGTCTGACAGCTGCATGGAGGGTTTCTCAGAAAAGAAACGATGGCTTCTGCTGGCACTTTTTTTCTGTCACAAAGCTGCCCTCAATCTCTTGCCCCTATGCCAGACAATTCAGTCCCTCCCCACATGCCCCTGGTGACTTTTGAGCTGCTTCCAGAGCCTGTGAGTCCAAGTAAGTCCAAGCACTGACCCTTTAAGAAGAACTGCTTGGGACTATAGAAGCCTTCATTTCCCTGAGCCACGATCTCCACCGGTTTTTACAGCAAGGAGTTATGGAGACTTCTCTTCTTGGCCCTGGAATCCTGGGGATGATGTGTGGATGAAACCTCTCACTCCTCAGGGAGGAACTCCGCAGCAGAGATGTCCCTCCCAATTTTTATCTGCCACACATCAGTGTGGCACAAGCCCATTCCACCTCTCTACCCCTCTTTCCAGTCTTGAGGTATCTTTTTTTTTGCATCCCTTGTTGTAGGACTTCCATTCAGCTAGATTTCAGGTGGTTCTGAATGGTAGTTATTCTATAATTTAGTTGTAATTTTGATACAGTTTTGGGAGGATTCATGTACCGCATTTACCTACGCCACCATCTTGACTGAAAGTCCTCACTGAAATTTCTTAGAATTTAAAATAAAGTCTTCACATTCACAAGAATTCCAATAAACATTTAATAGCATTTGCTATTCAAAAGACAGCCAAGTAGGAAATATTTTTGCTTTTTAAGCCTCTATTTGGAATAGCAATAAACATTAAAAGTTGCTTAAAGAAAATTATAAACAAGTAGTTACAACATATATATGGAAAATTATTTTAAGAAATGATTGAGTGACATAACGGAAGATTTAACTAATATGAGGGATATGACACATCATTTAGAGAACACAAATAAATGTAAAATTTTCTATTTTTGCCCAAATTAATCTATAAACATAACAGAATACCAAAGAATATCTAATGACGTGTTTTCTTAAACTTGACAGTTTGCTTATACTATTTGTTTAGAAAATAAATTAGTAATAATAGCCTAGAAAAATAATTTAAAAGTGGTGAGAGATTACCTGGACACAAATCACAATATCATGACATAATGTAAAGTTCTATCAGTTGGCACATGGGTAGACAAATAGATACACAGAAAAGTATGCAAAGGCTAGAATGAACAATATAAAATGTGGCATGTTGCAGAAGTAAAATAATAAATGATTCAAGAAATTATTTTGTAGAAAAACACACACACATTTTGTATCTCAAGCCATACACAAAAGAATATTCCAGATTCAGTAAAGACCAAAAGGTAAAAAATAATTTTTCATAAGTTGCTAAGAGAAAAATATAGGAGAGTATCTTTATGTGATTCATGTAGGGGCATTTTTTCAACAAGGTTTGGAAAGCACATTGCATAAAGAAACCTATAAATAAATTTATGATAAGATTTAAGAGCACTGTGTACAATGTTAAACTTTGTGGTGATGATATCATGAGTGCAGTCAAACTTCTCAGTCATTGAAATGTTTACATTAAATAAGTGCAATGTTTCATTTATAAATTATACCTTGAAAAAACTTAAAAATAAAAATGAAAATGAATTTATAGATGGTAGAAAGAAAAAAAGACAAGCTGTAGAAACCAGGGGAAGAACCTTTTACAATGCACATAATCAACAAAAGATCCATTCATTTAATCAACCTCAAATATTAAAAACTCTACATCAGGCATTTGCTATCTTAAAAAAAAGCAGACAAAGTCCTTGTCTTCATGAAAACATGAAGTCTAACAGGGAAGAGAGAGATAATAGACAAAAATAAAATAAACATATAATTTATCATCAGAAGAAACCTGAAGAAAGAGATATAGCCGGCTATGAGATATGTTAAGGGTGAACATTCCAGACAGAGGGAAAACAACTAAGAATGCCCTGAGATAAGCATGTGCTTGGGGTGTTTGAGGAATACCAAGGGAATTAGTGTGTCTAGAATCAGAGGCCAAAAGGCACAGGGAAAAGTTAGGACATAAGATCAGTGAGGTGACCAAGGTCCACATCATACAAGGTACCATTACAGTAAAAGACTTTTAATCTTTACTCAAAAGTAAAAAGCTATTGGAAAATTATGAGAAGAAGAATAAAACTAATTATTGGAGTTATATTTTATGAGTAGCACTCTGGCTATGGGGTTAAGATGATAATGACAATGATAGGAGCTCATGAGAAGCAGAAAGAATATTTGCAAAAATTCAGATTTGATGGTAGTTCAGATCAGGAAGCAAGAAGTGAGGGTAGTGAGCAACCTTCATGTTTTGAAGGAAAAGCCACCAAATTGGATAAAGTTTTGAGAAAAATCTACTCTGAATAACAGGAAGGATGAAGTTAGCTTTAATAACTCGAATGAAATAGGATTATGCTCTCAGAGGTGGTAAGGAATGTCAAAATTGAAAGGACTACTAAGACATTCAAAAGATTTTTATTGGTTATATGAGAATGGCACTCAGGAAATAAGCAAAGTGAGTGGTTAAATTTTTGAGTTGTCTTCTTATATATAAATAGTTTTGAAAACCAAGATACTGGGGACTCTGCTGAATAAGTGATGAAAAATAAAGCAAAGACCAAAGATGTGAATAACAGCCAATGAAGTAACAGGAGGATCAAGACAAAGATGTGATCTGGAAGGGAAATGAATGAAGGGTTTCAGGAGGAGGTGTAAATATCGCTCTGAAATAATTCTAATGGGTCAAAAAATTGAGAATTGTACATTTGATTTGGCAACATTGAAGTGATAGATTACACTAACAAGAGTTGTTTTGATAGAAGGGTAGAGACAAAGAGTACTTGGAACTGATTTAAGAAAGAATGAAGAACATCTGGGAATAGTAAGGATAAAAAATACCTTTGAGGAGTTGTGGGGAAGAGGGATCAAGTGAGTTCTTTTTAATAAAGAGGAACTGTAGTGTTTTTTTTATGTTTAGAACAATGACATGATTAATAATGAGGAAAATAATGAGGTAGAAGAGCAATGGGACTGTCGTTGAAGAATGTCCTTGACTCGGTAAAGGTGAAGGAATAGAATAAAAAATGCATGTCTTAGCCTTAGATAGAATTGCAGGAGTGAAGCCCAAAAATGTGAGACCAGGTAATGGTGAGTTGGTAGATATTGAGACTAGAAATATTCTTCTCTGAATGGAAAAATATTTGTGAGATTGGGCCCAAAGAGAAGGAAATGTAGTACTAATATATCACTTTGCTAGACAGACTATATATAGATACGTGTATATATATACAGACTATATACATCTACATTTACATCTATATCTATATATAGATATATGTATATTAATATTGAAGACACATCTATATAGCTATATTTATATCTAGATAGATATAAATTAGATATATAGATACATCTTCAATACTAATATAAATGTTTTTCATTGCAATAACATTTAGTTATTGCACGGACAGAACACAGGAGCCTTGGTACTGAATAAAGAATTGAATGAAAATTTTAATAACTTTGGTAATGTAAAATAAAAATATAGGTTAAAATGGTGGTATAATTGGAGGTGAGAAAAGATGGAGGGACTTGTATGTAGGCTACTATCATCAACTTACATAGAGGAGAATTGTTACTGAGCAACACTGATGGAAGAAGAAATGAGGGTTAAGTGTTATTTAATATTGAAAAATTAATCAAGAAAATAATTCAAATCAAGTCATCAAATATTAGGCAGAACTGGTAGAAGTGAGGCAGTGTAAGTAAACTACAACTCTTTTTTGTATAAAGTATCAAAGGCATTGTTTCAATTTAATACCAGGAAACAAAAGTATAAAATAAGCATGTTATTGAGAGTTCTGAAGATTATCACCAGAAAACAAAAAAAACAAAAATAGTTTAGAGAAATGAAATGTAGGGTGTGGGATTAAAAATGGAAAGAGTTGTACTGGAGAATATGCTTTTCATTATGTTCTTTTCAGTACTACTGGATTAATTGTGTTATGTATCTATTAATTTGGCAAACATTCTAAAATTATAACCTGGAAACACTTTTAATACTATATAATCATCAAAACTTGAGATAGATCTTAAAGTGTTGACTTTTCTAAGTATTTTCATCTATTATCAAATTTAAAAAAATATTGATACTATGGGAAAAATGGTATAGGTAAGTATGTATTTGTCAGTTATCTATGGTTGAGTAACAAACTACCCCAAAACTTAGTGGCTAATATCAATAAGTATTTACTATGGTTCACAAATCAACCAGTCAATTGGGTGGGTCTTCTTGTTTCTGGGATTATGCATGTGTCTGGGATTACCTGCATGTAGGACAGGTAACTCCACTGACATTGTTGGTGTGGGGTCAATACATGGCCTTCTCCCTCATGTGACTGAGGGTTAGTCAGAGGGTCTCTGGTGAGAAGGAATCTGTATTGTTTTGGGAATGGATTGTAATTCCTTACTTCTTTTGGAAGTGGTTTCTTGTCCTGTGACAGCTTCTTGATCCTTTCCATCAGCACACACACACTAATGTAATGTAGCACCAGGACACACATAGGTTTGTGCAACCTGGACCCATGCTGCTTGTGTCCGAGACCCCTTATAATGACCCTCAGTCTGGAAGAGGTGTGGTCTCTCTCGCACCAACCCACCACCATGGGTGTGCTCCCCTGTAAGTGAATTATAAGCAGCATGTACACATCTGCTAGTCCACTGAGTGGGTTTTTTTGGAATATCATGAACACTTAAGCAGCTCCTTGATTTGGGGCTCTGTGAAATAACTGGGATCTCTCATATGTTTGAAAAGCATTTGGCTTAAAGGTGATGCAGGGTGAGGTAACCTTGGCTGACACAGCTGAGCTCTTCTCTATGTGATGTTTCTTATCTTTTGGCTGCCTAGAGCAGGCCTATTTTCATGGAGGCTCAGGTGGTCATGAGGGAGAAATGCACAATGCTTCCAAAGACTGGGCTCAGAATTGCACAATGTCCCACTACTGCATCATGTTGGCCCAAACCAAGTCATAAGGCCAGTCTGCAATCAGAGAAAAGAGCATGGACCCAAGGAAATCAATTGTTAGGGCTATCTAAAATCAGTATTGTTTTGTGTTTTTTTAAAAGCATGGGAAAAATTCACAAATATGCAAAGTAAACATATAATGGTGGTAACTTTGTCATGTGAGACTAAAGAAGCTAGATGATTAGGGGAGGCAGATGGGTGGAGGTGGAAGAGGGTAAAGGGGGATAAATGGTAATGGAAAAATACAATAAAAATAAATTTAAAAGAGAAGAAAGGCAAAATAAAGATATTTTTAGGCAAAGAAAAATGAAGGAATTTTCAACCAGCAAACTGCTTTAATGGAAATACTAACATGTTTTTGAGATACAAGAAGGAATGAAGATCAAGAAAGAAGTTCATGTATTGAGGAATCTGAATGAACATTGTATAAAATGCTTTGTGTGTGTGTGCATGTATGCATACATATAGGTTTTTGAAATAAATATGGAATTATATTAATAATATAGACATTTAAAAATATGTAATTGATATATACAAAAAGAAATGAGCTAGATGATCATAGTTCATTTTATATAATTTCTATTGTTTAATTTTAATTTTAAAGCTATCACTTTTTTAATTAAGTAGTAGAGTCCTTTTGCATTCAGCAAACAAAAAATATACACATGAATATATTCATAAACCATACCCAGAACTGACAACTAAGGAGATCAAGAAAGAGAGAAAAGTTTGCCTAAGTTTCATTGAGTAGGGGGAAATGAACTATCTTATTTCATCAAACACTACAAATTAAGCTCTATTCTAGGTATTGTTATATGTAATTGTTTAATAAATCTAAACTGCATGTTTTAAACCACAATCTAAACATTTATTTTCAAAAGTAGTACTGGAATTTTCTTACAAATACATGAAGACTCCAATGTTCTTGTTTAGCAGATACCATTGAATTTAATTACAGTATAATATTTCTGAGGTTCTTTTTATTTATTATTATTATTTAAACTGAAAAATAATCTTTATGCACATTTCACTAAAATGGAACTTATCTTTATCAATGTACAAAGTAAAGGTTTTTTTTGTTTTCTAAAAAATAGAAAGAAGAGATTGTCTATTTGGGATTTTAAAACAGTGATATCCTTACTAAGTTAGGCAGTTTTCAGTTGGTTTCTTCCTCCCCTCAAGCCTTCTGCATTAAGACTTCCCTTCCAGGGTTGAATGGTCCTCCCTCTGATTTAGTGGCTAAGGCGTGGTACACAAACAAATAAGGGTCAATTTGACTTATTAAGAGTGTTAAAAACAGATTGGAAAACAGAACAAAAACTCTGTGTGTGTGTATTTCATTCTGCAGACTTTGTTATACCAAAGTGAAAAGACAAGTTTTGCTGTTTTCCAAAGAAAAGAAGCTATGAATCTGAGGAGTCAAATTCTATCCTGGCAGAGAATAGAATTTGAGACTCTGCAGTTTCCCATTTAGGAAATCCCCACTGAAAGAAGAAAGAAAGTTGCTTTCATTTTCACTGCTTTTTCCTGCCCAGGGAGCTGAAGCAGCAATGGCTGGTGAGTGGGTACAATTTTTTCCATTGTTTATGGCTGTGTTTTGGGAGGTTTACAGCTTCAGAGGACAGGGTAGGGGAGAGAAAAAGATCCATGAGAAGGGCACTAACTGGGCAAAATTATTTTACTCTATGATGTAGGTGGTAGGAGTTTGGACCACGGTAATGACTATGACAATACAAACTATTTTAGGTAATAAGTCACAGCTTCTTAGAAAGAAGGGAAAGTGTGAAAAATCTGTACCTATGTTCTTAAAACTTTCCTGTGATTTTAGGCTTTTCTTGTATTCATCATACTGACCCAGAATTCTCACCAATTTTATGAGTGTCCTCTTGTTCAGATGAGAGGCCTTGCTGTGGAACAGAGTAACTTGCATTTTCTCCATGTTTCTGTTCTCTCTCTGACTTTTCGTTTCCAGCAGAAAGCACACCAGCTACGGTTTGCTCTCTCAGTCTCTGCAGAGCTGCCCTCAGCCCTGCCCATGAAAACAAAATGCATTCTTTTAGAGGTGTAATTTGTTCATGCTTTACTTCTATACATATTGAATATAATGTGTTTTTAAATTAAGCATTGATAAATGTGACAGGAAGTGAATGGATGATGGGCAATACAAAGACTGAACAGAGTCGGCCATCATCAACCTCCTTAGTGAAGTTGCTTCAAGTCTCTGAAACTCTGTTTCCCCATCTATAAAAAGGCACAAGCTTGAACAAGACAGGTGTTGTTTTAAATGTTCTCTTCAGCATCATCTCAGGAATTGTTAGATTCATGGAAATTCATGGAAGTGAAGTAAAATGAAATGAAAATTCGATAGATCCACCCTGATCTATCAAATCACTTTTTTTCTCTATCTAATCTATCACTTTTTTGAGATAGATAGATCTCAAAAAAGTGATAGATTAGATAGATAGATGATAGATAGATAGATTGTAGATAGATAGATAGATAGATAGATAGATAGATGATAGATAGATTAATAGATAATTTGTTGTTCCACTTATACACTCATTGTTGCTCCTTGCATGTGCCCTGACGGGAGACTGAACCCACAACCTTGGTGTATCAGGAGGATGCTCTAACCAACTGAACTACTCGGCCAGGGACTATCAAATTAGATTTTTTGTGAATGGGGTACAGAGAGTTGTGCTTACCAAGCTTTATCTTTGGCACATTGAAATTTGAGAACCACTGGCCTAGAACCAGATATTGAAGGTCCTGTCTACATCTAAAATCCTATCTTTCTCACAGACAAGGGACCTCAAGAAGATCCTATCAACATGGTGAAGTCAATTGCAAAGAACTTCCTTGATGGAATTTTTGATGATTTGATGGAAAAGAATGTGTTAAATGGAGATGAGTTACAAAGACTAGGGGAAGGAGTGAAAGTCATTGTGAACAAGACTGAAAGCCTAGTTGATGATGTCACTGAGAAAACTGAAATGGCAGGCAAAATATTTATGGACCGGCTCTTCAATACCAAGAGGCAGCTGAGATTAAGTGAGTATCTCAGGCCAAAGGGCTAGTAGCTTGTTCTTCATCTACTATCTTTACACCCATTGTCTTCTTATTTCTGATCGCATGTGGAGAACAAATGATCCACATCTCTGGTATCCTCTTTGCCTGACTTTCCCATCTGATAGTTCAAAATGCCCTGATCTACTTTCGTCCCTGTTGCAACATCTCCAATCACTTTACAATGATGCACATTTTCTTTTTTTTTTTTAGCAATTGTCACCTTCAATCATTCTATAGCATTTGCTTATTCATTATATTATATGTCTCCCTGCTAAAATGTAAGTTCCATGAGATACATATCTTTGTTTGGTTCAGGAATAAATCCCAAACTCACAGAAATGGCCCCTGACAGGTGCTGAGTAAATATTTGTTAAATTAATCAATGGTACTGGAGTCATATAACATTTAATTAAAATTTTTACCTAATGTGGGCTATTATGGCCATACACTTTGGACATTGGAGTCATTCTCAAACACATAATATTCAATACAAAAAAATCCATCATCTTCTGCTTAGCGATGGCTTATCCCAATCTCTAAGAACCTATATTTTTCCTTGTTAAAGGAAGACTGTAGGTAATTTGAGGCTAGAACATAAATGTATCTTTCTGTCTAGAGCATGGGTTGGCCATGCTTTTTCTTTGAAAGGATAGATAGAATTTTAAACATCTTGGACCATATGATCTCTGTCACAACGACTCAAATTTTCTGTTGTAGCATGACATCTGCAACATATTGTGTAATCAGTACAAATGAGTGTGAATGTGTTCCAATAAATTTTTATTTACAACAATAGGTCTTATGTTGAGTTGAGCCCTCAAGCTATAGTTTGCTGACCCCTACTTCAGAGTAAAATATATACATTGGTATATTCCAAATCCTTGGAATATCCCTCTAGTATTATATTTTTGTTGTTGAAAGACTAACTTTTGTGAAGGCTTTTCCTCCTCAGAATAAAAAATGCTTTTGCAGAAAAGCTGTGATGAAAGAATGTATTCCTTGTAGTATACAAATGGGAAGATAATGAGCTCTTCCTTGTTTCTCTGAAAGTCTGCCTCCTCTTTCATTGGACAGAATATTATAATTCTGTAAAAACAAAACAAAACAAACAAAACCCTGGACTTTAGAGAATGAGTCAAACCTCCAGGCTTCATAAGGTAGCCCTATGCTGAACATAGTAATTTCCTTGTTAATGCAAGGGAAAGAGTTTGAAGTGTGTGGGTATGAGAAACTTACTTCTGCTAACAAATTTTCATTTTATTTTATTTCAGAGTCTCATCCTGAAAATGAGGATGATGAATCTGAGAACAATGAATCTTCTTCTTTGACAGGTAACTGCCCCCAAATCTCACATCATAGTCAGAAACTCTTGGACTTCTAGTGTTGTCAGAATGTATTCTTGTAAAGATCTAGGGCATGTGTGTTCTTAGTCAAGGTTCATCTTTGGAAATAACTTTTGAAGTAAAGCATTGATGCTTAACTTCTTGTTTGTTCCAACTCAGAATATGAAAATGGAGAAAATGAAGATGAGCAAAAAGCTAGATCACTGCAGGCACTGGCTGTCCCTCCAACAGGTAAATGCCATCAAAACCCGATGCCTCATGGGAGCCCTCATCCATCACTTGGGAGAAGGCAGTTATACAGAGACCCTATGTTATAGTGAAAAGACTACAAAATTTAGGTTTAAGACATCAGGTATTTTCCTTCTGCCCATAACAAAGTTTCTCAAAAGTAAAATTAACACACACATCCCTGCTCTTTAATTCTCCTAAGAATCTGGAAGTGAAAATGAAGATGCTAAACCTGAGGAGCATGCTGGATTGTGCCAGGCATCAGTTCCACCTCTGACAGGCAATATCATGGACACATAATGACATTACTTAAATTAAGGCATGTAAGAAAGTCTCCATGGTGTAATGGAAAGAGAAATGGGGTAAAACATGAGAAATCTGTAGATTAAACCCATCTGCCATTGTCTCACCATGCTCTGTGGTATATATATCTCAGCTTGTCTCAGGTTCATATTTTTAAATGGGATTAATAATATCTTTAAAAGGATTTATAAAGCATCTCAGATATAAGCAAATACCAACTTCACAAAACCAAATAAGGATGTGATTAAGAAAGGTACATTAAAAAGCAGTATGAATCCTATGTACAATATGGTCACCAAAGAAACTGGTGACATATTTGACCACTTTAAAGAATAATAGTGTCTAGACAGGGAATAGTGACAGTGTTGTCTTCTGAGTATCATATCTTAAAAGTTTGTGAACAAGGGAATAAAAACTTTGTAATCTTTATTCATTTTTATATCTATTTATTTATTATATATGTGCATACATTAATTGAAAACCTACTGTATGCTATTCTAATTACTGGGTTTATAGCAAAAAGCAATTCAAAGATCCTGCTTACATGGAGTTTGCAGTGTAGTGAGGGTGAATGTATAATAAACATGCAAAAAATAAATAGTGCAACTTCAGGGCACATACAAGAGAACAGAGGGCTACGATGTTGCTGATCCCAACAACAACATCATAGGAAGAGATGTTGTTGTTGGGATCAGTGGAGGGTGCATGAGCCAGGGTGGATAGTTTTAAGAAGTCTTTTGAGGTGATATTTCAGTACATACTTGAACAATAGCGAGGGAGTCGTGACAAAGTTAAAATCAAAAGCATTCCAAGGAAAGTGGAAACAAGAGCAAGAACAAAAGCTCTGTATCTGGAATGATCTTGTCATGGAAAAGGCCGGTCTGGCTGGAGAATTGGACACCAGGGGGAACGTGGTAGGAAGAGCTGCTAAAGAGCCAGATTGTCATTGCTACACCATTTTGGGATTTTCAGAAAGTGGGGAAGAATTTGAAATCTATTTGCAATAGGAAACCTTTAAGAAGTTTTTAAATGAAGAGAGAAATAAGCATAGAGTCAAAAAGGCTAGTTAAAAGTTACATGTTTCAGTTGAGATAATAGCTTTTAGATTACAGTTGGAGTAATAGAGATGATAACAAGGAGTTAAATTTGGGATCTATGTGGGAGGTAAGATCAACAGAAACTACAGGTGGATTGGGTGTGGGTTAATAAAAGAAATGAAAGAATTGACAGTGATTCTAGGATTTTGGGGGTTGGCAAGTAGGTACTGATTACTGAGATACAGAAACTTGTGATTGATCATAAAGCCAGGAGAAACAGATTTGCAGCTGTGGACAAATATCAGGAGCCCTGTGTACATGTTTAATTCGAAACATGTTCCACATCCAAGGGTACATGTTGTATGAACAGGTGGATGTTCTACTGAGGAGTTCAAAGAGGAATCAGAGATGGAAATAAATGTTTGGACTCATCAGCATGTAAATAGATTTAGGATGATGGGACCAAAAGAGACCTTGGGAAGAAATGCAGTTAGAGAATAATGGAGGTCCGCCTATAGAACAACTCAACTTTGGATGTCTGCAGAAGAGGAAGAGCCATACTGAAGGCAAATTTAGAAAGAATGGCTAGAAAATGCAGCATCACAGAGGCCTAGAAAACATTTTTTTTCAAGAAACAAGATTTGTTCAACCATGTTAAATGTGAAAAAATGAAAAATTGGTAAACTTGATAACAAGTGCACCACTTAAGTGGTTAGGATAGGAGCCAGTCTATATGTATCCAGAAGAAAACATGAGTTGAAAAAAATAAAAATAGTGAAAATAGACAAAGCTTTTAAGGTATTATACTAGGAAGTCAGCAGAGACTCTGCCCCACTCCTCAGCCCAATTCCTCAGCTGGAGAAGAAATAGGGTCAAGGCAAAGGTGTTTTTTAAAGTACCCTGATATAAAGGCAGACTAATATGTCAGTGGGGATAAAACAGCTGGAAGAGTGAGAGAAACTAATGAAGTGGAATGAGCAGCTGAATAAATGTCTGAGTAAAGTCCTTGTGGGTGAGAAGGAATAGAATTCAGAGCAAAAGTAGAGGTATCACCGTTATATAGGAGGCAGACCGTGTTTTCCTTCGTAGTAGGAGGAAAAATGGAGTAGGTGGGTAGAGATGTAGGTAAACTGAGGGGTTTATTGGTTAAAAGATTAAATAATTTGTATGCAAAAAAAAAAAACCCATTAAAAAGAACAGAGGCTTGTTGCCCTAAGGAAAAACAAAGTATCAGGAGATACTTGATAGCTGTTGTGAAGTTGAAGGCAACCGTTCATTGACAAGCAGTTATAAACTATGAAAGATAACATTAATCTGTGCCAGATATCATGCTAGATCCTGGAAATACAAAGATTAAAGCCACCTTCCCTGTCTTAATTAAGCTTACAGTATAATAAACCCTATGAAGATAAAATACAATAATTGTTCATATGGGGCATGTATATAAAATAATGGGGATGTATGTTGATGTCATAGAGGAATTCATGAGCTTTCACAGGGAAAGGAATTAGATCTTTTTTTTTTTTAATGGTCCCAGTGTGGGAAATACATGCCAGGACTTAGAAGGTCTTTCAAAATGGTTCAAAAGTGCTTTAGAATGTTTTAAGTTCCCTGTTAGTGGAGCTATTTCAGAGAGTGGTAATAATAAACTAGGGGTATTGAAAGTAGAGTTCAAGTATCTGAATAATGACTTGACTAGGCTAAGTGAACATTAGGCTTCCTTCTAAATCTTAAATACTGTGTTCATGTGAGTTTAATGTGTTGGCTTTAAAAGACTAGTCAATGCTGTGACCACTAAGGAAAACAGAAATACATAGTGGGGTCAATAAGAGGAAGAAAGAAACAAAAGGAAATAAATTTTAAATATAAAATACTTTGGTGGGATGGCAGTAAGCATTTCCAAAGAATGGGAACCCAATCAAAAGGGCTGCATGATTGCAAAGCAGTGAATATTACTGCTTAATGAGGTTTTTTTTTTTTCTTTTGCTTTTAGCTCCCCTGGAAACCCAGGCTTCTCAACCCAGTCATAATTTAAAGCTTTGTCCTCCTGATCTTTTCCATAGACTGAAGACAACAAAGGCAGATGAGGTATTTTGCTTTGGAATAGGGAGACACACAAATTTGCCCACTCAAAGAAGATACTGAGGACATACTGGGAATTTTAGTTCTTGTTATAAAGGGTGTAAGATCAAGACAAATGGCATAGAATGCTATCGAATTAAGTGATCCTTACATTAGATTTCCTGTCTCTTCCACCTCATCTTGGAACACACTCTGAACTCCTATCCACCACACAACCAAAGCCAAGTTGCTACTACATGTTTTCAGTCATGGTCCTGTCTCTTTCCTCTTGAGGACATAGTTCCATTCCCAAGCTCTCCAGCCTTCCACTCTATAACTTTAAAGGCCTGTTTTGTATGGACTTTAGGCAAAAGGGAGGAGGCCTGGGACAACTCACTCTGTATCTGTTAATTGCAGATATATCCAGTGATGGAGAAGGAGGGCAGAACACGCCTGGCCCTCATCATCTGCAACAAAGAATTTGATTATCTTGATAAGCGATATGGTTCTGAAGTTGATCTTTTGGGGATGCAAGACCTACTTGTAAACCTTGGATACTCAGTGATTGTAAAAGTGAATCTTACAGCTCTGGTAATGACTTAAGAATGGGACAAGCTTCCTACCACCCTAAACAGTTTTGAAATTTTTTCCTTAACAGCTATAAAAACAAATACATATTATAGGAATTACATTTGCTCCAGAATAGGATCCCCTGGATTTCAGCCTCCTTCAATGCACAGTCTCATATCAAAGTTTTAGAGCACCTTTATGTGCTAATATTTCACTAAAAATGCTGCATCTTTCTAAAGGCCTCAGTCTGAGGGACATCTATTATTTGATAGTATGGGTGAGATGGGCCCTTAAATTGCCTGATACCTACATAATGAGCTCATGAGACTTTTATCATTTTCATACCATATGTATAAATGTGGAACCAGGTATGTCGTAAAAAAATACACACACACAAAGTTATGATTCAGGCTCTCCCTAAATATTTTGGGTGACTTTAGACAAGCCATTTTAAACCTAACTTTCTGCTTTCCCACTTTAAAGAAAATTGTTAAGTGTTTATAGCTTTTGTCAGGAGAAAACTGTTTGTCTTTTGGAATGAAAACTTATAGAATCTCCAATAAACAGAACAGATGAAAGCTAAGCCTTCCTGCTGGAAACTTGTCATGTCACTTGCCCCCTCATTATATTTCATTCCCCAGCATCTTCCTAAGTCCAAATCACCTGATTCCTTGGTGCCTGCACCTTTTTTGTTTACTCCATCTATTGTACTATTTGAGTACAAGCTATATATGGAGAGTGTCTTCGTAATAATTCTAGAGTCTCTTTTAGGAAATGGAAACAGAGCTATTACAGTTCGCTGCCCGGCAAGAACACCGATCCGCGGACAGTACATTCTTGGTGTTTATGTCTCACGGCATCCTGGAAGGAATCTGTGGGATAAAGCACACAGAACAAGAGCCAGATATACTTCACGATGATACAGTCTTCCAGATTTTCAACAACCGTAACTGCCAGAGTCTAAGAGACAAACCCAAAGTCATCATCATGCAGGCATGCAGAGGCAGTGAGTCTGAGTTGGGAAACCCAGGGAGTGGCCTTGCACTTTCTTCTATCAGCCTGATGTCTAGTCTTCTTTTTCCTGGAGATGGGTGAGAAAAACCACATTTTAGTACTACTCAGTCCCAGTCCAGAAATTAAGTCTGAACCTTTCCTAAAGAAATGACAAGTCTCCTAGAATAGTTAAGAATGCCCCCATCATTTGCAACCAGACAGTCAACAAGTTTATTCTTGAAATTTAAGCGGGCTCTGTATGGTTTACAGTCAGTTAGGTAGTTTTTCTAGTAGTAAGATACTTTCATTTTAATAAATGATATATTAAGATGTACTGAAGTGATGGTATAATGGTAAAAGAGATTTTGTGTGTCAGTGTTTAAATATAACACCTTTCATATGACATGGATGTCTCTCTCAGGAGGTGATGGGACTGTTTGGGTGACTGACATGGGAAGAGTCTCTGCCTATAGATACGACCATACCTTTCAGTGTTACATCTGGAGTGACGCAGTTACAAAGGCCCATGTGGAGAAGGACTTCATTGCGTTCAAATCTTCAACTCCACGTAAGTGGCTTCAGAGAGAACAGTTTCTTAGTCAATTAGTTTCTAGATTACAGGCGAGGCTATGATCATATCTTATCACTAATATAAGAACATTTCCTCTCTAATGAGACATTTTTGGTGGTAAATACATTTAAAATATTGAATTTGTCATAAGTAAAAAGTTAAATCTTTATTTTGGAGGAAACTTTCAAACTAAACAGGAGTTTGGTGAGGATCCAGACTTAAAATAGTCTTACTATATATAAAGTAAGAGGTTTCTTTTTTTCCTTTTTAAATATACCCATGGTACAGCAATGTATCATATTCTCATGGTTTGGTCCACTTGATCCTGTACTAGTAATTAAATAAGCCAGGAAAATGAATACTTGCTCCACATATCCTAGAACATGTTGGCCTCTTACTTGAATATAGTCTTAGGAAATTAGTTAACATTCAAGTGCCTGCCTTCAGAATAATCTAGCCAATGACTAAAAATCCTTCTTTGGTAGAAAAGTCATAGAAGAAGAGCAGAAGGTAAAAACAAAAGCCATTCTTGCTTGTCCGTGGCCTCATCTGTAGAAAATCTGTTTAACAGCCATCCACAATATTGTTTCAGCAACCATTCAGGTAATAAAGGCAATTGTTAAATCTAGTTTACACAAGTTGCAGCTTTAAGTGCTCTAGTATAGCAATTGCAAACTTTAATGAGCATAGAAATTCTTTGGGAATCTCATTAAAATGTAGATTTCTGATTCAGCAGATCTGGGGTAGGGCCTGAGATTCTACCTTTCAGAAATTCTCCATTGTGATGCTCGTGCTGTTGGTCCATGACCAAAAGTGAGTAGCAAGGAACTAGAGGATCCTGTGAGTCTAACCTGGAGAAATAGGAAAGAGGGCCATGCAGGCCCCTGCACATCTGGATTAGTTCTACTTCAGTGTATTTTGTATTTTGGAAACTGTATATTTAAAAGAAGAGTTCCACATTAAAGTCACATACTCTAATATATTGTTTAATTTAGTTGAGAGAATAAAGCTTAATATGTAAATTTTTTGCATTCCTTTCTAATATCACTATGTGCTAGCATGGGGTTGGGTGTAGGACACGTGATACACAACTATAGCAGACATGGTTACTGCACCTCACAGAGCGTATGCTCAAGCCAGAGACTCAGAAATTAATTGGGGGTGGGAGGATATACATATAACGTAACAGAAATATATAATGACTGCCAACTGTGATAAGTGTTTTAAAGAAAAAAAAATGTGTTCACATTTGAAAAATGAAGGAGTTAAGCATGTCAGGGGCAAGAGGAACATTCCAGACAGAAAAAGCAGTGTACATGGAGGATGTGAAAAGGAAAGGAGCTGGGAAAACAGGGCCAGTGAGGCTGGAGCATGGAGCCAAGGGAGAGCGACCAAGGGGAAGATGGGAGTGGTAGGCAGGAGGCATGAAATTTGAGGCCTCATATGTTAGGGAAGGATTTGGTCTGTTATACTAATATACTGTATTACTAATATTATTGTACACTAATAATAACAGGAAATTTTGGTGCAATTTAAACAAGGAAATGATATTTTTATTTTTAAGTGATCACTTTGAGGATTTTGTGGGGAATGGATTACAGTCTGGTGAGACTAGACATAAGGAGACAGGTTTAAATGCTATGGCAGCATTACAAGCTACAGGTGATAATGATAGTCTTGGAATGCAGTGAGTTGTTGGATCCAAGAAATAATTAGTAGATAAAAATTAATATGACTTAGTGGTTTAGTGGATATAGCAGGTAAAGAAGAAGAGATAACAGAGGTTACTCAAGTTTATAAATAGATGACTCATGTATTCATTAAAATAAGATTCCTTTGGCCTATTTTAAGGTGAAATGAAGAGTAAAGAGTTACACAGTTGTATTTTTCAGAGGAGAGATCTGTGTTAGAGTTTTTAGAAATGCTTACTTAAAGATGATATTTAATATTCTAAAAATAGGTAACATTATCTAGAAACAGAGAACAGAGGGAGAAGAGATCCTACAGTATGTGAGGCTTGAAGATGTCCAGAGTTCAAGATTAGAGATAGCAGTGTGATTTAATCATCAAACTAGACTCAGAAGGTATGGTCAGAGCACGTGTTGTCAGAGTTACCAAGAAAAAATCCGTTGGAGATAAAATAGTTGCTAATGTGAATGACAAATCAGATAAAGTAAAGCCCAGTAGATTACCATCAGATTTAATGACTTGGAGGACAAGGATGACCTTACAGAAAGTCATTTGGTAAATATAGTGTGGGGGGGAGAAGCCTGACAGGCGTGAGCAGGTGAGAAGAAAATGAAGTTGGTAAGTAGAATATATTTGAGAAATTGAACTATTAAAAAGGAGGAGAAGTAGGATGGTAGTTTCAGATAAACAGATAATTAAAATATTTGCTTTTTTATGACAGAAGAGATTTGATCACATTGCAATGGTAAGGAGAAGTAGTAATTCAAAAGATATTCACACAACAAAACTCTAAGGGCAAAGAATTATACTAGGAAACAATGTGAATGAGGAAAAGACCCAGAATCAAAGAATGTCAAGAGCTGAATTAAAATTTGTGTGTGCGTGTGTGTGTGTGAGGTAAGTTTTGAAAAAAAAACATGTTCTTTTATACTACTAGCTATCCTAAGGGTCATAACTTTGGCCCTGCTAGTAAGAGAGTGAAAGGGATAATAATTGAGGGTCCAATATGGTTTTCTTAGGGCTGTTCTATAAACCTGTAGTCCCAACTTTATCTAGACTTCACCTCTCTCTCTCTCCCCCAAAAGCATCAAAATCAAACTTTATCCAAAAGATATGGCTCTAGGTGTCTCCCACACTTAAACGAAAGCCCTTCCCCCAATATTTTTATACTTTTTATTTGCAGATAATAGTTCTTGGAGAATGGGCACAGATGGCTCTCTCTTCATTTACCAAATTATCCAACACTTCAAAGAATATTCTTGGTGTCATCATTTGGAGGAGATTTTTCGAAAGGTAAGGATCTCCTTGTCCTTTTAATCTATGCCCCAGAAAACTTTGTAGAAAGATTTGCAAAACATTTTTAGAGTCCTGAAGCTTTAGGTTCTCTTGATGCTCCTTCCTATAGCCCAAGTTTATTTAAAAAAGAAGTTTTATGAAGTACTGTATAGAACCAGTGTGAGTTTCTCCAATCCTGATTTCCTGAATCGCTCATTCAGAAAATGTTTATGTTTGTACTAGTTCCCACTGCACCCAAGGAAAATCTAAAAATTTCTTCTGTTTGTATTATCTGGCAACAGCCTTAATACACACAATAAATTTTCTCATTTCCAAGTGAGAAGTTCAGATTTCCTGTTTAGAAAATCTCTAAAGGATTTCTTTACTAATTTAGGTTCAACGTTCCTTTGAGAAACCGAGTGCTCTGGCCCAGATGCCCACAATTGAAAGAGTGTCCATGACACGATATTTCTACCTCTTCCCTGGCAATTAAAGCTACTGTGAAACTTCTCAGGTAAGTGTATACAAGAAGTGGATTTGGGCGCTTCCTGCTCAGGGTCTATACATATAGTCCAGATAGAATGGAGGACAAGGATAGAGTGGCGCTGCACACACATCACAAAAGTTCCCCTCGTCTGCCTTTTTTAATGGCTCCAGGGAAAACCCTGGTTCTGTTTGCGTTTGACCATAATATAATGATTGTGTAATAAATTAAAAGTTCAGATAGAAAACACTTCAGTCCTTATTTCTCTCAAAAACCTTCTCAGTGAGTAGAAAATATTTAGATCTGACGTATACACAAAAGAAAGTAATTTGACAGGTTTTATACAGATGGTGTTAGGCTTCCTTCCCAAGAAGGCAGTTTTGCTGAGTCACACCCCTACTCTGTGAGGAGGCCACAATGTAACTGACTACTGAAGAATCCAAGCTAAGCCAGCCAGGCCCTAGTACAGATCTTCCCATTTGGGCATGATTGCCATATACTTAGCCCTTTTGTGAAGATATGCCTCACAGTGAAGATTAGCTCTATTTATATCTTACTTCCAGTTACTAATAGTCATATTGGGTTTTTTTGTTTTTTCCAGGAAAAAATGAAGGCATTATGGTCTGTACTTTTTTACTAAAGAATTTACTACTTTAAAAGGTGATTTTTTGATCAAGGATATTTTTGTACGGAGACTTGACTTGCGGTGGTGAACACACAATACAGTTTACAGATGATGTGTTGTGGAACTGTGCGCCTGAAACCTGTGCAATTTTGTTAACCAGTGTTACATAATACATTTCAGTAAAAATAGAGAAAAAAGAGAAAGTTTCTGTACCAAACTCCTAACTGCCCACCCTCCACAAATACCAGGCTGAAGTCACTATCATACTGTTGTTGAGTTAATGCTCAATAAAATCCCTTTAAAAGCATGCTTGTCTTCTCATTTTATCAAAAAGATGAATCATACTCATTGAAAAACAAAATTTAAACATAGAGAAACATAAAAAGATTTTTAATGAAGAAATAACACTTAATCTTTTTGTAACTCTACGTATTAAAAAAAAAAACTCAACTTATTTTTATAAAATTTCCTTAATTCTGTTTCTGTTTTCAGGACAACATTCACTAATCACAGTAAAAATGCCCTAAATATTATTTTTGGTTTTGTAATATTCTATCAGGTATTATAACATATTATTCAAATTTTACTTACTTTTTTTTAACTCCTTACCCAGCGATATGTTTGTTGATTTTAGAAAGAGAGGAAGTAGGGAGGGAGGTAAGGGAGGGAGAGAGAGAGAGAAAAATAGGGAGAGAAGGAGAGAGAGAATCATCATCAACGTGAGAGAGAAACATCCATTAGTTGCCCCATTCACAGCTCAACCAGTGATCGAACCGTCTGGTTTTCGGTGTACAGGACAAGGTTCCAACCAACTGAGCCACCCAGCCAGGGCTAAACTTTACTTACTTTTAATGTCTTTTGAAATATTTATTTTCTATACACTGTGTGATGATGAATATTTTCATACTTTTACTTTGTCTAAGTTTATTTTCTTATAATGACTTTCTACAAGTGGAATATCTAGATGTAGATATAAAATATTTTTACACATTTTATTGTCAAAAATTTATGCCAAATTATATGCACACAAGATATCTAAGGTAATGACTGACAAAAAATTAAAAGTCTGTTTAATAAAGTTACTACAGTAACAGATGAAAAATAGTAAATTGACATTTTTATTATTATTGGATTTTTAATATTTTATTATATATTTCATGTGAATTATTAATTTGTGTTATTTTATTTTATTACATGTTTTATGCATTTTTAATTAACTTTTGTAAGAACTTTCTGTTTAATAACATTTCAGTTAATGGTTATGTTAGCAAGCACTTTTTGTTAGTTGGTAATAAATTTCATGTATGGTATATGTAAAACACTCAAATTTTTAGTAATTCATTTACATTTGTTTATGTTTGCTTCTATTTTTCAAATTTAAATACTTTACTACTCCATCTATATTTTTTAAATTGTTTCTAAGATTTGATTAATCCTTCTCAAATCCTTAGGATTTGATTAATCCTAAAATTTGATTTAATCCTTAAATGCCTAAGATTTGATTAATCCTTTGATTAAAAGAAACAATCCTTTTAATTGTTTCTAAGATTTGATTTGTTTATATGTAAGTACTTTGCTGTGAACTATGGATTTTTATTATTAAGGATATTATTTATTTATACCCTAAGAACCTTGAAACACCAGTTCAAAAGAACCTATGCACCCCAATGTTCATAGCAGCACAATTTATAATAGCCAAGTGCTGGAAGCTACCTAAGTGCCCATAAGTAAATGAATGGATCAAAAATTATGGTTCATTTACACAATGGAATACCATGCAGCAGAAAGAAAAAAGGAGCTCCCACCCTTCACGACAGCATGGATGGATCTGGAGAGCATTATGGTAACTGAAATAAGCCAGGTCATGAAAGACAAATACCATATAATCTCACCTATAAGTGGAGCCTAATCAACAAAACAAAGAAGCAAGCAAAATATAGCCAGAGACAGTGAAATTAAGAACCAACTGACAGTAACCAGAGGGGTGGTGGGAGGGGATAATGGGGGGAAAAGGGGGAAGGGTTTTCAGGAACAACTATAAAGGACACATGGACAAAGCCAAAGGGGGGTAGGATCAAGGGTGGTAGGTGGGGATGGCTGAGGTGGGGGGTAATGGTGGGGAGAAAATGGAAACAACTGCACTTGAACAACAATAAAAAAATTAATTGAAAATAATAAATAAAACTAAGTGCTGATAAAAAGGATATTATTGAAATTTTTTCAATGAATGTAAATATGTAGTAAATAAATCGTGTCATTTTCTTACAGGTGCAACATTGTCTTTAACATTAACATTATTGGACTATTTGTTTTTGGAGGATATAAATAAGGTACTAGATTTTAGTATGTATGTTAAGGAATCTTTGACTATAAGGGATTCAAATCCACTCAAACTAGCTTTAAAAACACCCAGTACAAAACAATAGCCTTAAGGTAAGCATGCAATCTGGATAATCTGATATGCCTTTAGAGAGAAAGCAAAAATAAGCTGGTGTCTGGAAATCTGGTCTAGAAAATAGAAACTAAAAAAGTCATTTTCTCTGATAAGCATCTTCAATGCAGTACAAGTCCTCCTTTTATATCCTGCATTTGTAAAATGCTAATTGTGGCATTTTTAGAGTAGATTAGTTAACTTCTCACACAACAGTTTCCATGTACAAAGTGGGTACACGGACACATGATTCATGCAGAGCAGGTGTGATGCTTTGTGTATGTCTTGGCTCCCTGCTGCCCTGCCTGTCACATAATTAGCAACTGCTTCTGGCAGAAGTCATTACTGTTAACAAGCACTGATTTAACTTTTAGGGCTCTGCCACATCACACTGTTAATCAGTGTGGTTTTATGATCTTCACTATCCCCCCTTTATTCACACTTTTCTTATTTATTTTTGTACATGCTCCCAGGTGAATTTTAGAATGATATAATACATTTTCTGACAATTAAAATAGAGTTTGAATTGATGTAAATATGAACATTTGGTTACCTAAGGCCATTTTTTATGTAATCATTAAGCCACATATTATTTTTAATCTTTTAAAAAACTTTTAATCTTCATGTGAGAATATGTTTATTGATTTTAGAGAGAGAGAAAGGGGGAGGGGGGAGAGAGAGAGAGAGATGTGATAAAGAAACATCAATCAGTTGCCTCCTGTACGTGTCCAGACAGGGGATAGAACCTACAACCCTGGTATGTGCCCTGACCTGGAATTGAACCTGCAAACGTTTTGCTGTACAGATCGATGTTCCAACAAAGTGAGCCACCCTCCAGGGCTCTTTATCATCTTTAAGAAATGGTTTATATTTTTCTTTATATAACCTACTCAAATGTTTGGATAAGAATATTCTTAGACAAATTGTATTTCCTTACTATTTTGAATAAAAAATTTTCCCCTATAGATTCAAACTGATTTATTGCTGTGAGTGTTAAAAGCAAATAGCAGCCACTATTGATTCTTAAATATATATTATATATATGATATATTTAATGCATGATCTGAACTGACCATTCAATGACTTAGAGAATTTTTCACCTAGCTTTCTTTTAAAAATCTATCGGTAAATGAGTGAATCAAAAAACTGTGATATATTTACACAGTGGAATACTACACAGCAGAAAGAAAGAAGGAGCTCCTACCCTTCACAACAGCATGGGTGGAACTGGAGAATATTACACTAAGTGAAAGGAGCCAGTCAGTGAAAAATACCATATGATCTCACCTATAAGAGGTATCTGTGAACAAAATAAACTAATGAACAAAATAGAGCCATAGACATGGAACCATGGAACAGACTTGAAGTAACTAGAGAGGGTGTAGGGAGGACGACTGTAGAAAGAAGGGAAGGGACTAGTCAAAGAACATATATGAATGACCCATGGACATGGATCATGGTGTGGGGATTGACTGTCGGAGCAGGGGGTGGAATGGACAGAGGAGGGCAAAGAGGGAAAAACTGAGACAACTGTAATAGAATAACAATAAAAATGATTTAATAAAAATAAATAAATAAGATAAAAATAAAAAATTGTACATATGAAATTTTATCAACTTCAGACCTATACTTGTCTCCAACTTGTCAATATTCACAGCTTCTATTTTATATTCATAAAGTTCTATATCATATACCTCTAGATAAAATAAAACAATTAAAATAGTGATACTGGGAATCCTTAACTATTATTTTAATAGAAAGACCTCCAGTACTTTATAACTAAATATATTTCTTATTAATCTAAGCTAATTTTTTATAATGTATATTTACATTGTTATTTTTCACACAGTCTGTCTTCCTCTCAGTGGTGAATGCTATTTTGGGCCCTTAACATAGAATAAAATGTTAGAAAGTATTATCTTTCTATTTGAACTACTGATATTACATTAATAGGTATCCTGATATTAAATAATGATTATATTCTTAGGATAAAATTTTCTTTGTCACCTAGAATCATTTATTGACTCTCTACTTGAAATATTATTAATATTTGATTTAGAATATCCATATTTATATTTATAGATTGAATTCTTATTTACTTTAATTTTTATTCATATTGACTTGATTTCTAATGATTTACTTCTAACTTAGCCATAGGCTATTTTTAATATTTTTTTCAATCAACTATGAGTCATATTTTCAATGAATCCTTGAATATCTGAAAATATTTTTTTATGAGCTTACTTATAAGTTTACCTAAAAACACATTAAAGGCCCAACTGATTCCTCAGTAGTAGCTTCTAAAAATTATCAAAGTGTAAAAATTTAAAATATTACCAATATACTATGTCTGCATGTAAGTATTCATTATTTTAATTTTTAATCTGTAGATAAAAGTCAATTTATACAAGCAAAAAAGCTGTATTTTGTTTTAATCTTGAGAACATTAAAACTATGTAGAAATGTACCATTATATTTGTAAGTTATAAACAGAAAGTGAGAATCTGTGTTCCTCAGCATGGTTTATATTCTCTCTCTTTTTCATCTTGGTATCTTTCTCTCTCTCTGAATATATACAGACACTCAGATATATTTCAAAACATACTGTACAAGCTTTTCTGTGGCATTTTTATTTTAAAATATTGTCTAGGATTAAAGTGAGTAGCAGAGACATAAAACATCAGTAATGTAAAGAGCATAAGCTTGAAAATCTAGAGGAAGACAATCTAAGGCTGATTTGGTCAATGTAAGGGGGTGAGGTCTCCCTTATGTCCTCAGTCCTGGCCATCCTTTCTATTACTTTTCAGCGAGAGCCTTGTATTTCAAAGGTCACTTCTTGGCTCAGTGTGTCTGCTGGAGCTACAGCCTTTACTCTTATTAAAGCACAGCTCTCCGGTCAGTATGAATGAGGAAGAGAAGAAAAAGCACATGAACCTGCCCTTTCAGAAAACTGTTCCTTCCTGTAGCCATTCACCATATTATAGTCACAAAGCAACTCATAGCTGCCATGGAAGCTGAGAAATTAAGTGTTTATTGCATGTTGTCACATGCCTAACTAAAAAAAAAATGGGGTTTCTGTTAGGAAAAAGGCATTGGGTTCTCAAATATCTCTCTCTCTGCCATAGATTGTTTCCACAGTTTTAATGGCTGCCTAATATTCTGTTTAATGGATGTATTAGAATATATTTTAAATTAGATAATTTCAAAAATTTGTTCTTAAGCAATTTTATACTAAAATTTTTCTTGTAAATATGTCTTTAAGTTTCTCTCTGATAACATTATTGGAATAAACTCTCAGAACTAAAATCACAGGGTCAAATAAATTAAAATTTACATTTTCTATGTAGGATATTATTCAAAAATTGTCCAAATGTGCACTTCCTATGAACCGAATGTGATATGGCTCATTTTCTCACATTTGATTAACTTGTCAAGCCCAAAGCAGAATAAATAAATTTCATTTTTACTTCCTTGACATATAAACTGGTTAAGCATATTTTTCTATGCTTATTGGTCACTGTATAAAAGTGCCCCCTCTTGCCTATAAGTTATACATAGATCTTCCTTAAACTCATAGGAAATAGTTCCTGTCTACCTCTCTAGTTTCAAGTGCTGCCAGGGTTATTCCTCTTACTGGCCAAGCACATTCTCAACTCAGAATTTCCTAACCACTCTGTCTGAAACAATCTCCTCTCCCATCCCCTTATCAACATGGCTTACTACTGTAACCGCAGCCCGGGGTCCAGCCACTTGCCACCGTGTGTAACAACATAACATAACATACCCGGGGAAAGAAAGAGGTTTTTATTAAGAGGGTTGCCAGTTTGAGGGAACTGGGAGCATTCCTGCACTGGACCAACCTCTCCTGCAAAGTACAGAGATTCCCTTGTTTGCAGAATGACTAAAGTCCAAACCCATGCCCAGAAGTCCCCCATTATTTCTTATCGGTCCTTTTGCAGACCCAAGATGACTATGCAAATGGATCTCTGTCCTCATACGCCCTCCCTCCTTCTCTCTCTCTCTCTCTCTGGTCTCTCTGGTGTTCACTCAGGGGGTCTCAACATTGCCATGGCCTCACACAGCAGTCTCTCTCATGGGATCTGGGGTGTACTGCCAGATAACACCAGATGGTCATGGAGGGGAAGCTCCATCTGTGGGACCCCCGCGCTTGAGGCTGCCTGTTCTCCTGGAGCCCAGGAATGTTCCCAGCCTACACTTGCATGTGCTGCTCTGAAGACAAGCCCAAGGGCTGGTGCCTGTTGACGCATGTCCCAGCACGGGACTCAAACTCTGCTGTCTTCCGACCATGCAAGGCCTAAGCCTTAAGCACTCCCACCCATGTGGGGCAAAGAACGAGAGAGAGACACTTCTATCCATGTTGTGTTTTAAAGTTCCCTCCCAAAATTCCGCACACTGTGGGAGTGTCCAGCTTTTCAACCAATGTGGGCTAAGGTTGGCCATGTTTATTTTTCTTCCTCTTCCAAGTGCCATGTTCTGCAAGGGGGCATAGTCCCTAGCCACACAAAAGGCACAGTGTCTCGGCCGGAGCAGGGCATCTGGCCCCAACTGAAGCTTGCTCACTTCTACCCTACATGTGTATTTTGAGCTTTTCGGGGCACAACCTCAGGAAAGCTCCCTTCAGCTGGGTCACATGCTGCTCAGTTGCCAGGACAATGCACTCTGGTTTGTTCATAGTACCTCAAGGCACTCTTCTCCTGCCACCCCTCCTTTCATAGAAGGAAAGCTTTCATCATCTGTTGTTTTAATCTGCTTCCTTGGTATTTCTCCCCACCCCCTATCTTCTCCCTGTGTGGGTGTAGAGGTAGATTGTGCCCCACCGTGTTCCCCAGAAATTTGGCCTAACCTCCCTGTTACACCACTGCCCTTCTTTGGGTCTCTATTAAATCAACATCTTAACAGTGAGCTTTTTCCTCACCACTCTGAGTAAAATAGCATACTGTCTCCTGCCTTTGATATGCCCTACGTCCTTACCCTGCTTCATTATTTTCCCACAGTACCAAATACCTTATGACACACTACCTAATTATTTGCTTATCATTTATATGGCCATCTTGGCCATGAAAATATTAACCTCCATGAGGGCAACAACTTTGTTTTGCTTGGCATTTACAGAGCTTAAAACAGTGCCTGGTGCAGAGAAGGCACTCCTTTTTTTTTTTTTTAACTAAATGAATGAATCCATCTAGAAAACATTATTCTGTGGAACTAAAGAGACAAAATATGTAACATATTTTGCAAATGGCTTTGTAGTACAAACTTTCTTTTTTGTAATACAAAACTTAGTTTTTGTTTTTAGTTGAGGATTTTTCCCCTATTGTATCAAACCTACTCCATCTTTTCTAGATTCTTCTTTGGGAACATCTATTATTTCTTAGAATACATAATACATTCTTTCATTCACAACCAAACATCACTCATTTCATAGTTTTTGTATGATTGTTTTCTGCCTGATTCAACAGTAGTTGTTGAGTATATAACCATGAAAAGTCTTACTACTTATATAGAGCTTATTTAATATTATGTAAAATACCTAGCTATTAGCTAAATGTTTGAGTTTCCCCCACATTCTTATGTTGAAATCCTAATGCCCAATAAGATGGTACTAGAAGGTGAGGCATTTGGGAGGAAATTAGGTTATGGGGTGGAACCTCATGAATGGAATTAGTGTCTTGTGAAAGAGGTTCCAGTCACCAATTACACTTAAGCCCAAGTTCAAAATGTTTAATTAATTGACTACTGTCCAGCAAATTTGTTGGCTGTCTCTTAATCTCCTATACGTTTTGGAATCTGAAGCACTTTACTAATGATTTCCCCAAATGCAGACTCTTTGTCTGCAACTCAATTTATATTTGATATTGCCAACTCTTTTTTTCTAGGACTACTTGTCTTGTTTTACATTTTACTGAGAATATCTTATTCACATCTAAGGATTCAATGGCCACATATGTAGATATAGCTCCAAAATCCATATTTCCTCAGCTCTAAACTTAAAATTCCAACTCTTTTTCAACCTCTCCAGTGAATGTTTGCAAAAACAACAAGTTCAAATTTTGAAGTCATCATATCCCTGAATAACTAACCTGCTGTACATTTTTATTTCTCTGTTGAAGTTAATGGTATGAGCGTGAAGGCCAGAAACAAGGAATCCTGCTTGTCTTTTCCGTCTTTCTCTCCATCCACATCAAATTGATTTTCAAATCCTATGTCTCTCAAAGTTGACCATTATTTCCACCCTCATTGCCAGAATTGTCATTAAGGCCAATATTATCTCCCATAAATTTTTTATATCTCTTTACTAGACTCCTTGACTCTATAATATTATTCCTGCTTTGAATTCGCCAACATTTCTTCAGAGTCCTTATGATAAAATCTACCACACATGATTATAAGATTAATCATAGTCAAACCCTGGCTTACCTAGTCTCCAGCAACTTTCTGCCTTGTACTCTGAAGACCCCGTCACAACCAATCCCTTTTATCTCTTCATTATTCTTGCTTTCCTGTAGACAAGCACCATAGCTCTGTGTGTGATGGTCACTTGATGTGCTTCTCTGCTCCCCATTTGTTTACATAACTTCTTACCATCATTTCTGTCTTCATACCAATCTACCACTTTCTAGTAAAAGCTTTTTATGATTCTCTTAATTTACCTACAGGACCTTTGGTTGTGAACACTGTCAGGGCATTACTTATTCTGTATTTTAATTACTGTTTAATGGCATATCTCTCTGTTAGACTAAAAGTATTGAATTGGTCAAAAGTTAGTTCAGTTTTTAAATAAAAATAAAAGACATATAGGAGACGGTTCTGCATGGTGTGGGAAATGTAACCCAGGTCCCACTCGGAAAGGCCAGTAGAAAGTGAGGTCTGGCACACAGGACCCACACCCACGGATAGGTTCTCCTTTGGGGAATCAGGTCTGCATTGTACCTAGGCTGCTTTGAGACTTGCTTTTGCTAAAACTCCCTCACCCTGAATTGAGGCAGCAAATGTTTACTGCATATCTTTAAAGTAACTTCCTAAAATCTATGCTAAACCTCCCAAGGACAAGTATAACCAGTTCAACCACTTTTCCCTTTACATTGGCAAATACCCTTCCTTTTTGATGTAATTAGCAACATCCTCTCCTTTGTTTTCTGTAAAAGGTAACCACTTAAAGCGAACCTGTGCATAGTAAATGAGCACCATCCTCAATGTAATATGCCCAGAAAAAAAGCAATAAAAGCCTCTCTGGGCAAGGGAGGGGGCCAGTCCTCTCTTTCACTGAGAGAGCGGCCATGTCATCCCATCTCTTCCACAGGATTTCTGTAGTCTGTGTGAATTTGTCTCATCTCATCCATAACGCCGTGGACACTGAGGGCCGGTGTCCACATCAAAGACATATTTTTATTTTCAGAAATATCTTTAATAACAACGTATTTACTGTTTTGTTCCATTACCTTCTGCTATCTTTCAGGCAACTTCATGATTCCATCTTGCCAAAACTTTTTATCTTTTTGAGCAAAGGACTGTTTCAGGTGCCTTTTGCAGTCTTCCAGGGAGTTCAAGTTTTTTTCTATTAAGAGAATTTTGTTAAGACTGAAATAAATGGAAATCTGAAGGTGCAATGTCTGGTGAATACAGCAGATGAATCAGAATTTCCCAGCTGTAACAGTTTTTGCCTGGTCCTCAAAGAAACATGTGGTCTTAACATTATTCTGATGGAAGATTATGCATTTTCTGTTGACTAATTTTGGACACTTTTCGCCGAGTGCTTCTTTCCATTGGTCTAATTGGGAGCAGTTCTTGCTGGAATTAATCATTTGGTTTTCTGGAAGAGGTTCATACTTGAGCACTCCCTTCCAATCCCACTATATACACATCACTTTCTTTGGATGAAGACAGGCATTTGGTGTGGTTGTGGTGGCTTTTTGCTTGCCCCACAAATTCCTCCATTGCACATTATTGTAAAGTATTTACTTTTCATCACCCATCACAATTTGTTTTAAAAATGGAATGTTTTTGTTACATATAAGTAGAGAATTGCTTGTGGAAATGTGCTTAGAAACATCAAAGTGATTCACATAACCAAGTTGCTGCTAATAGTTTTCAGTGCTTGGTTTGGGTATTTTGAGTAAGTTGGCTGTCCTCCATGTGGTATAATGTTGATCGTTCTCAATTAATGTCTCAGTTTGATCACTATCAACTTCACCTGGTCTACCACCATGAAGCGTCATCCAGTGAGAAATCTCCAGCATTAAACTTCACAAACCATTTTTGACAGGTCCGATCAGTCAGACCACCTTCTCCATATACTGCACAAATGTTTTTTTTTTTTTTTTTGCGTTTCAGTTGTGTTTTTACTTTTCTTGCAACAATAAAGCATAATATGCCAGAAATATTGCTTATTTTCTTCCATCTTCAGTATGAAGATGGCTATGCAAAAATTCACCAATTTTGATGTTTTTTTTAATGCACACTGATATGACAGCTATCACAATGCAATCTAACAAAATTATTTCAAATAAAATTAAAGAAAAGTAAGGTCTACTACAGCCATTTTACAGAAAAACTGAATGAATGTTTTGGCCAAAAAGAAAGATACTGTCTATCCCCCACTACTAGCATAATGCTTAAAACAGAATATAGGTTCAATAAACATTTGCTGAACAGATGGATGCATTAGTAACAACTAAATGAATAAAGTATTTTCTCTAACTCATGCAGAATGAAATAAAATATGCATATGAGAACAGATATGCAAATAGTATAAAATGTAGAAATATATTGATTTACTCATTGCAATTTAAGTGGAAACGTTACATATTTTAGGTATTCTGCTATGTACTTCAAAGAAAACAGCAAAGATATAAGAGGTCTGCCCAGAAAGTATCCAGCCATGTGATATGAAAAATAGAGACATTTATTGAAGATACAAAATACAAAAAACATTGTACATAGGACAATGATGCCTATGTCCTCTTCAAGGTAGGCACCTTGAAACCTCACATAATTTTCCCAACTCTAGTTCTGTCTGCTGTAGTAGCAGAAGCTTCAGAACAAATTTTGCCACTACATGTTTCATGCCGAGGTCCTGGGTCCAAATCTCAAACACAATAGTTTTTAGAATCTGCATATGAGCTTCTAATTCTCTCACTGTCAGCTGCTGATCTTTGTTGATTGCAGCCTGTCCATTTCAACATTGTCAGGTGTTCTACTTGTTTCAGGCCTTCCAGAATGAGGACCACTTTCAACAGATATTCAACCATCTTTGAAGCATTTGTACCACACACATTTTTATTTGAGATGCACTCACTGCATTGTCCCTGAAAGCATTCTGAATCATCCAAATAGTTTCCACAGAGGAATGTTCAAGCTTAATGCAAAATTTGATGCAGATGTTTTGCTCTACTCAGTCATTTTGAATGTGACAGCTACACAGTACACATGCTCACTCGATGACATCCACTGCCCCCACTGACTAGTATAGTGAAATCATCATTATCCACACATGTGCATTCCAGTTCACTCTCCTTGGCTGCCAGGTTACATCAATGTCATGCAAACTGTTCTCATTATGTAACGATGGCTGGATTTTTTCCAGACAGACCTTGTAGAACCTTCTCCCAGAATATAAAGTCCAACTAATAAATGCTGATCAAAAATGTGCTTATAGATAGTGACAATCACTCTTTTATGTGTAAGTATAGTAAACTCTGTTGCAGCGACACTATTTTTGCTAAAAGCTAGCCTTCATGTGCGCAAAAGCCCTTCTTGGCATTCCCCAAGAAAATATATACCATAAATATTAGTGGAGTAAAGGTATTGATAAATATTTTTTTCTCTTTTAAGAAGGACAGAAAAAAAGTTTATTTTGTAAATCACAAGCCATTTCATTCCACACATTACCACTGAAAGTTTATTAACTAATCTATTTTTTTAGCTTTGAGTTTTTTGTTCCTTAGAAATTTAATATTCTTCTTGCTTGCTCTCACCAAAACAATTTGGCAATGTGTCAGCTCATTCAGAGCTAGATTCTCTGATTTTCAGAGCATATTATTAAAGAATAAACTATAAAATAGTATTAAGTATTCACAAATATTGATATATTTAAGGCCATTGCCACTATCAAATGTCCAATATGTCATAAAAAGATCAATGCTGAGCCCTTGATACACTATCCTCAGAGGAGCATGCCAAGGCACTTGCTGGAATGTTGAGTACACTATGTCCCTTCTACTCTGAATGGAACAGTGAGTCATCATACTGGAGTAAATAGATTTTCTTGGTTAAGTTTACATATATTTCCTATCCATAAGGCCTAAAAAAGAACACTATCCCAGGGACTATGTACCCTCACAAGCCTATGATTCCTACATAATATTGCACCAATCAAAGGACCCACTTTATAGCAAATGAAATGTAGAAGTGGGCATTTATGATCATAAAATCTACCAGTTCTAAAACTGATTCTTAAAACCAGTTCCAATGCTGTAATAAGCAAAAGTTGCCAATCTGAAAGAATAATAAAAAGGCCTTTTGAAGGTGCAGCGGAAGTGCCGGCTAGCATATCATACTCTAAAACTGTAGAAATGACACACCACCATGGCTGTAGACTATACCCTAAGTCAAAAGCCAGTTTGTGGTGCTATGTCCCCAGAAGGTAAGAAAGACACATGAAACCTGGACTTCCTGGGAGAGGCACGAGTGCCTCCATTTCCCAATATTCTTAACAACTCTGTAGGGGAGGTTTTCCTTCTTGTTTCTACAGTTCAAATATATTTGGTTCTAGAAGTCTCCAGAAGGACACCCAGAATCTCATTAAATTTTAGCTATGACTACTACACTGCTGGTTATTTTGTGCTTTTTGTGCCCAAAGACTAGCAGACAAGGAACAGAGTCACCTTCTAGGAATGGGTAAATGACCATGATCTTCATAAGATAAGACTGATATTACACATTGGTAGAAGAGGACAGGGAAAATACACTTGGCGTCTAAGGGGTCCATTTGGGAACCTCTAGGTACTCTTCTCTTTAACTGAGATAAAAGGTAAAGTACAGTATAAAAGTACAGCAGCCAGAACCTTAGAAAGATATCGGTAGACAGGGCCTTGAATCCTTTAGTGATGTGGGTCTGTGTCATGCCATCAGATAATTCTCCAAAACTAGTAGAGTTGTTAATGTGAAGGGATTATAGAAAGTAAAAAAGAAAGGGTAATTAAAATAAATTGCATCCTTTGGAGCACCTATAAGACTAAGGCTATACCTCCTCCTACTTTCTGTATGTTTCTTCATAAAGAGAAATCATTTACAATCCCAAAGGAGCTGTTCCTAGATGAGGGAAACTTATTTTACAAGGCAAGTTTATCTAAATGGCTTAATGAGGTGACATTTTCAGTTACTGAGATTACCCTCCATGATTGAAGCACTGTCTCCCACAGTTGCAAGGAATGCTGGCTGCTAAGAGCTCCTTAGTAAGCCCAGTCCCATGAGTCAACCAAGGTGAAGAGAATAGCTAAAAACCAAGAGCATATCCCCCCACCCTGGGTATTTAACTGTTGTTGGGGGTAAGGTAAAAATGTATAGCCCCTAAATGTATATGTCCCTAAAGTTTCATCCCATGTTGGATGTGCTCACATGAGACTGCCTGGGGCCTCCCCTGAAATTACACTGCATCTCACCTCCTCTCTTAGCCCAATCCTGTTTTCTTTGTCCCTCATATGTCTTGTTTCTGAAGAACATTCCCCCATAAAATTTCCATACTTCAATTTTCATATCAGAGTGTGTTTTCCAGGATACTCGACCTATATTAGCCTAAAAGTACATATATACCATAAGATACCATATTATTAATTAAAAAATGATCCATGATATATTCTTGTAACATGGTGAATGCCTGGAATATATAAGAAAGACAAAACATAAATATAACTTCTAGAGAAGATCATCTAATACTTTTTCTGGTGAGGTGATGAGGAAGGTAGAGAAACAAAACAAAACCCAAACTAAATCTATACAGACTGAATATAATCCACTGGGCCAAACATTTTCACTTTAAAAACAAATTATATTGGAATATTAGAGTGTCTATAAGTAGGCAACATTGTTTTATTTTTTGTTAGTTTTATTTTTTAATTTCACCTGTCACAAATAACTCTATGGAATATGTGCAGAAGTTATCTGAATATTTTACAGTATAAAAATTTAGACTTTAAAGTATAATGTGACCTAACAGCATTAATGATTGAAGATCTAAGGTGGTGTTTTTATTTTTTTAATTTTTTAAATTATATTTTATTGATTATGTTATTACAGTTGTCTGAATTTTTCCCTTTTGCCCCTCTCCATCCAGCAACCCACACTCCTTGAGGTAATCCCCACACTTTTGAGGGATCAAGACATACAAATAGGTAGTTACAGAATAGCCATGGGAATACAAAGTACAGCATAGGAAATGGAGTAGCCACATAACTTACATATGTGACTCATGGATATGAACTAAGATGCTGTTTTTAAATCAGCTGGAACCAGACACTTGGTTAGCATCAATTTTTAAATCATATATATATACAAATATAAAGGTACCTTAAGTCATTAATATTTAGTACTAGCCATCTATTAAAAAGTCTATTAATATTTTTACATCAAAATGAGTTAAAATATATGTTTGTATATATGTTTCCAGGTATGTTTGTGTTTGTGTGTGTATGTGTGTGCATATGAGAAGTAAATGCTACATTTATCCATTTATTAAATAAATGGTTATCTAGTGGTTGGAAAAATAAAGTTACTATAAATTATTTACTGAGTACAAACTATGTCATGATAACATTTTTGCATTTCCTATTTTTATACAATACCCTACATCATAAGGTAATTCTTGTAATTTCACTTTCAAATCAAGGGATCGATGTTTAGAAAGTATAAGAAAGTTTTTCTGAGTAGATCAAAAATCTATGGTACATTTACATAATGGAATACTACTCAGCAGAAAGAAAGAAGGAGCTCCTAACCTTCAGGACAGCATGGATGTAACTGGAGAGCATTATGCTAAGTGAAATAAGCCAGGTGGTGAAGGATAAATACCATATGATCTCACCTATTAGTGGAACCTAATCAATAAAGGAAACAAGCAAGCAAAATATAACCAAAGACATTGAAATAAAGAACAAACTGACAGTAACCAGAGGGGAAATAGAGGGGGAGAGTTGAGGAAAGAAGGGGTAGGGTTGTGAAGAAACATGTATAAAGGACCCATGGACAAAGCCAAAGGGGGGGTAGGATTGAGGGTAGGAGGTTAGGGTGGGTGGGATGGGGGAGGGTAATGGGGGCAAAGTGGAGACAACTGTGCTTGAAATACAATAAAAAACAAAATAGAAATACCATATGATCTCACCTATAAGTGGAACCTGATCAACAAAACAAACAAGCAAGCAAAATATGAAGAGACATTGAAATAAAGAACAATCTGACAGTAACCAGAAAGGAGGGGGCAGAGGGGTTAAAATAGGGGATAATGGGGAGGGCCATCAAGGAACATGTACGAAGGACACATGGACAGAGTTCCAAAGGGGGTGGTTTTCAGGGTGGGAGGTGGGGATGAGTGGGGCAGGGTTGTGGTGGGGTGAAAATGGAGGCAATTGTACTTGAACAAGAATAAAAAAATAAAAATGAAAAGAAAGCTTTTCACTTTCTCATAGTTATAAAACATTTGAAATGCTATTAAAAGCCATCTCTAGAGCTTAACTTAAATAATGTCAAAAAGACATGCAATCATCTCATTAATTGAGCAAAAAAGAATATGATAAGTCATAAAAAGAATATAGATGCAGTGTAAAAGTAGTATGGAAACAGAAACATAATATTTTCCTCTAGATTGATAGTTGAAGGTGATAAAAACTTTAATATATTTTGATTGAGAACATAAGCAATTTAACATACAGAAAAACTATATGCATGCTCAGACGTGGAGAAAATATACTATTTAAACTCAGTGTAACGTAAAGTCCATATTTACATTTGTATCATATTTGGCTGGATGAACTACATTCAAGTCTGAAAAAGTCAAATAAGTTGACCAACTTGATTTTTTGTGGTTGAGAGGGGCTGGCGTACCATAGCAGGTGCATTAAAATTGTTGAATTATTTTGGGGATATAGAAACAGTCCCAAAATAAACTTCACAAATTTTTGTTTGAGAATATGGGAAAATAATGTTGTGCTATTTCTTTCTCACCTGTATGCCCATTCCTTTCATTCTAGCAAGTAGGAAGACACCTCATTTTTTGCATGTTTATGATGTTTGTGGCAGGGTTTCTTGGCTGTTTTCCAAAACCTGGAGAGAATGTACAAATACAAAAAGAGAGGGATTTGTAGCACTAAAGTCATATTCTCTGAAGTGGGAATACAGAGATATGGAGGTCAGTAAGAAGCAAAGTGGTGGAGATGTTCCTTCCAGAGCCTGCAGGATGTGGAAGGGTAACAGAGAAAATGACAGTGAGGTGAGTGTGCCAGGGCCCCTGGTTGCAGGTCTGGGACTCCCAGCCTCACCAGAAATCCATCCCTGTGTCTCCATATGACAGAGCTGCAGAATAGTCGCAGCTCTGAAGTGACTAAATATGTCAGACAGGTCAGACAGTGGGATTTCTAGTAACAGTCCGTGTCAATAGAGACCAATGTCCAAGTCATAACCAATACCTTGGCTCCAAGTAAGACCCCAGTATTTAAGCATACTTCTAAGGCTGGGACAGAGGGGCGCAATCCAAACAGTAACTACAGTTGGATTTTCATTCAATTTGGGGGGTTGTGCTTAGAGTAGAAAATAAGTTAATTTGCAATAAATAAAAAATAATGTGGAAATAAATGTTCACCTGAGTTTGCAGACCAGAACTCACATCTGCAACAGGTATGTGGAAGTAACTGAACAGTTATTGATGTATTTTCATTCCTAAATCAAAGAGGTTAAGTATTAAAATCATAAAATATATATAATTATAAAATATAAAATGATGAATTTCATGTTCTACATTTTAAACTGCAATCTATAGCATTTTTGTAAGATTCATATAATAGAAATCCTTCTCAAAATGAAAAAAAAATCTAATTGTGTCAATTACATATGATTTTCATTGTGTGTTTTTCCAGTCTGTAATGGCACTTATTTTCTGCAATTAAGCTTTAAGTTAATTTCATAAAATCAGTTCTCTTACATATAAATCATTTTCCTGAATGATATCTTAATGTACACAATGTCATTTTTGATATTGAACTAACAATGTACCCATGGATTTCTCTGTTTAAATTAAAAGAAGTATGGTTGCAAATGAAAAAAATTCCATCTTTTTTCCCCACTTAAGTTGTCATAATGCTTTAATTATGAATATCTTACTTAGAAGTAATGTATGTCATAGACAATAATATTTGTTTTATATTTATGTGTTCATTTCCACAAAGCTTAGTTTATAACACATAGATATTTTCTTCAGAGCTGAATTATAGAATTCTGAAAATTAACAGTTTTTAGTTCTCTGAAAATGATATAAATTCTGATTTTTGATGCTTAATGAAGCCTTGAGTCTTCAATGGCAAGTTTTCAAAAAAAATATTATTTCATTATTCCTTAACATAATAAAATTGTTAATATTCAAAGAAAGAATATTAATGCATTACATCAATTATATGATAATACATTTCTAAGATTGTCAACTAAATTAGGCTGATGTCCCTAAGTAATTTCTATGGTCTTTTGAAAGAATTTTCTTCATATTGTTTTTTGAAAAACAAAAACTACAACTTTATATCTAAGAAGGTCAATAAGATGTCTTTGAAATTCAATTCTGAAAA
Source organism: Desmodus rotundus (assembly GCF_022682495.2). Classification (NCBI taxonomy): domain Eukaryota; kingdom Metazoa; phylum Chordata; class Mammalia; order Chiroptera; family Phyllostomidae; genus Desmodus; species Desmodus rotundus. The sequence continues at coordinate 75,634,131 of NC_071391.1, read as the reverse complement.
AAGGTACTGATTGTCTCAGTTCAGAGAAGACCCTTTTATTTTTCTGAAGATTTCTTCCATTTCCATGATTTTCCATAAGTAAATTCTCTCTGTTTTCATGGTTCAGTTACCAGCCATTTTGTCTTCACTTCCTGAACAGAGCTCACTTTGGTGGTCTGCTTAATTATTAATATTTCCAGTCTTCAAACTAGGTCATATTTTGATACATCCTGCTCTCTCTGCCATTTAAAGAGTTATTAGAAATTGTTGGAAGCTTTTTAGTTTTATATAGTCTGATTCATTTAGTTTTGCTTTGATTTCTTGCCTTTAATGTCAAATTCATAAAATCTTCTCTAAGACCAAGGTCCATTAGTTTAGGACCTATGTTTTCTTTCTTGTATTTTATTATTTCAGGTCTTATACTTAGGTCCACGGTTCATTTTGAGGTAATGCTTATGTATAGTGATAAATAGCAGTCTAGTTTCATTCTTTTGCATGTGGTTTTCAAATTTTTGCCACGGCATTTGAAGACAGCTTCTTTTCTCCATTATGTGCCTTTGGCTCTTTTGTCAAAAATTATTTGCCCATATATGTGTGGATTATTTCTGGGCTCTCAATACTGTTCCGTTATTCTGTGTGTCTGCTTTTCTGCTAATACCATGTCATTTTGGTTATTGTCACTGTGTACTACATATAATTTGAAGTCAGGACATGTGATACCTTCGACTTTGGTGTCTTTGTTTTGTTTTGTTTTTGCTAGGATTGTTTTGGCTGTTACTGGTATGTTGTGATTCCATAAAACTCAGATGTTTTTTTTTTGTTCTATTGTTTTTGAATGCCATTGGGATTTTGATTGAGATTAAATTAAAGCTTTATATTGTTTTGGTTAACAGGGCTATTTAAACTATGTTGATTCTTTCAATCCATGTCTCTGCAAAGCAAGAAACTATCAACAAAGCAAAATGTCAAGCAACCAAATTGGAGAAGATATTTGTAAACAACACCTCCAATAAGGGATTAGTACCAAAACATATAAAGAACTCATAGACCTCAGCAGCAAAAACTCATACAATCCCATTTAAAAAGCAGAGGATGCTCTGACCAGTGTGGCTCTGTTGGTAGGGCATCATCCTATAAGTAAAAGGTTTCCAGTTTGATTCAGGGTCAGAGCACATGCCTGGCTTATAGGTTTGGTCCCTGGCAGGGGTGTGCATGAGAGGCAGCCAATTAATTTTTCTTTCCCATGTCAATGTTTCTTCTCTTTCTACCTCCCATCCCCTTTATCTAAATATAAATAAAATATTTAAATAAATAAATAAATAAATAAATAAAATGTAAATAAATAAATTAAATTAAATTAAATTAAATATGGGACCTGAAAAGAAACTTCTCTCAAGAAGACATACTAATGGCCAACAGATATATGAAAAGATGCTCAACTTTGCTAGCTTTTAAGGAAATGCAAATCAAAACCACAATGAGATACTACTTCACACTTGTTTAGAATGGTTATTTTCAACAAGACAATCAATAGCATGTTTTGGAGCAGATGTGAAAAAAAAGGAACACTTATACACTGCTGGTAACTGGTGTTGAAACTATGGAAAAAAGTATAAATGTTCCTCAAAAAATCAAGAATAAAGTTAACAAATGATACATCAGTCCCTCTTATGGGTATATAGCCCAAACTTTTACTTACAAAGATATATGGACCCTTCTGTCTATTGTAGCATTTTTCATGGTGAACAAAATGTGAAAACAACTGGTGTCCTTCAACAGATTGGTTACAGAAGTTTTGGTATATGTATACAATGGAATTCTCAGACAAAAAACATTTTAAAGTACTGCCATTTTCAACAATATGGAGATTGAGAATACCATGCTAAGTGAAATCTGAGACAGAAAAATGTCAAGAATCACATGATTTCACTCATATGTGAGGTGTAAAATTGAAAAAAACAAATCAACAAACAAAACTTATAGACAACAGTGTGGTGGTTGCCAGAGGGAAGGGGTAATGGAAGGAAGTAGAAAGGGTGAAGAAGATCAAATATGTGGTAATGAAAGAAGACTTAACTTTGGGTGGTCAACACACAATGCAATATACAGATGATGTGTTATAGATTGTACACTTGAAACCTTTATAATTTTATTAATCAATTCACCCCAATAAATTTAATAAAATTAAAAGAAATAAAAGTAGAAAAAAGTAAAGAAATTCCCTGAATTTGCTGAATATTTCATCTTTAAAGAATTTTTTTCAGATTTTATTTATTTACTTTTTAGACAGGGAGAAGAGAGGAAGAAAGAGAGGGAGAGAAACATCTATGTGTGGTTGCCTCTTGTGTGCCCCATACTGGGGACCTGGCCCTCAACCCAGGCCTATGCCCTGATGGGGAATCGAACTGGCGACCCTTTGGTTCACAGGTCAGCACCCAATCCACTGAGCCACACCAGCCAGGGCAATTTTTTTTTAATAATAGTCAAATATGGGTAAAGACAGAAAGCACACATTTTTAAAATTAAAAAAGACAACATGCATATTTTAATAGTGTTTTGTTAAAACTCTCTAACTCATCTTCATTGTACCTACTTAGCAGGCTCACCTTGAATAGTAGTTGACAGATTTCTACTTTCATTTTGCTGTGCTTGTTTATGAGAATTCAGTTATTTATTAAAATCAGGTTTAAAAAAAAATACAGGTCCAAATCTCAAGGAAAGTTCTCTAGTGAAGGCTTTGTCCCATTTCTCACCAGACCTCCTTTGAAGTGGATTGACATTTTTTCAATGACACACTTATTCTGTTGTGATCTGTACCCCAAATCCTATCATCAAAGGAGGAAAGGTGGCTACTTTTTCCCAATATGTTTACATCTTTTCCAGGATTTCTCAGAGTGATTTCACTGTACGTGTTTACATGCCTTTCTCACTAAACTTTGAATTGCAGGAAGGAGAGACGAGCCATTTCCTATTAATTTTTATGGCCATGGCTTCTTGTCATATTGTTATTGAATGTATGACTTGGAGAACATATTTTATTTGTATTTGCAAATACCAAACTTGCCACTTAGTTTTGTGACTTCCGTAAAGATATTTAATTATATTAAAAGCCCACTTTCCTCATTGTAAACTAAAGACAAAAATACTTCCTTAGTATAGACTGTTAAATAAAATAAAACGGGAAACACTTTGTAAATAGTAAAATATTATATTGTTGTGAGTGGTATAAGAATTAAACCATCATAGAAATGAACTCAGATTACTTACCTTGCTGTTTATCTTTTCTTTGCCAGAAGAACGTTTTTTTCAACTAAGGTACTAAGATTAAATATGAAAAGTTTAACTGAGATTATGTACTAATATACAATTTTTAAAAATAAGTTAGAGACCAAAAAGCAGATAGATATATTATGATTGTATTTAGTTTAAATTGTGTGTATTTAGAGGAACATGGAAAGATGTTCTAACATGCCAGTAGAATTTCAGATTAGGTTTGCATTAATTTTAAAATGCTTTTGGATTATTTTTCATCATTTAACTATATAATTTTATATACATGCACATTTTTAGTAAAAATATATATGTTAGATGGTGAAAGTGCTCTGAGAGAAAAAAAATAAAGCCAGGAATAAAGCTAAGGAGTATGTGTGATTGAGGGTGGAGCATATCTGCTATTTTAAATGGGTGCTTAGTCTTTAGTGTGATAGAGACATCTGAGCAGACACCTGAAGAAGGTGGCAAGACAAGCAGACCTCTGGGGGATTAGCTTTTCAGACATAAGGAATGGCAGGAGTAGAGGCCCTGAACAAGGAGTAGTCTTAATTTGTTATTGGAACAGCAAGGCCGTTATGGTGGCTGATCCCTGTACCTAAGGGAAAGAATAAAAGTTCTGAGACAGAGAAGTAGCAGAGAATCCTAGCTAGGCCAATATAAGGACATATAGTGAGATATGAAAAACCACTAAAGAGAAGTGAAGTGATAGCTTTTAAAATGATAATTTATTATAGTTATAGTGATAGAAGAGAAAGATGTAGGAAATAAATGTAGAAAATAAATTGTCCTTTAATTGCTTTCCTTTCTCACATTTTATTCATTCTTCAAAATTCTGCATTGTACTTGATCATCCCACCATTATATGAAAATACACTTGCAGCGGTACCAATGGTTATTTGGTTGGCAAGTGCAATAGACTCTTTAAAAAACAAAAAAACTCTTTCCACTTACCAGATACCCCTTTGCTGTGTGACAATTCCCTCCTAAAACTTTTTCCTCTCTTGATCTCAGAAATGTATCTTCCTCCTTGTGTCATTTTCCTTCTCAGAATAACCATTTAATTGCCCTCTCTTGAGAAGTCTTTTCCTCCTTGTCTACTTAAAAGAAAATTTTATGGGAGGAAAATGGGGACAGTTGTAATTGAACAATAATAAAAAATAAAAATAAAAGTCAAGATTGTACGTAGCATATTTTATGACATCAATAAAATTAATCTAGAAATTAATCTAGAAATCAATTCCTCTTTCATTTATAATTTTATTAGAGAACTTTTTTCTTGGTGAGTGAAATATTTGCCTTTTCTGTTTATCTTTTCAAAAACCTAGCTCTTAGTTTTATTTATCATTTCTATTCTCATTTTAATCTCTATTTTGTGTATTTCCACCCTGATATTTGTTGTTTCCTTCCTTTTACTAACTTTTGGCTTAATTTATTCTTCTTTGTCTCATTTATTGAGGTATAATATTAGGTTTCTTATTTGAGATCTTTTTTATTTCTTAATATAAGCATTTATGACTATGAACTTTCCTCTTAGAACTTCTTTTGCTGCATCTCATAAGTTTTGATATGTTGTATCTTTATTTTCATTTGTCTCAAGATATTCTTTGATTGATTTTTGACTTCTTTGACCTATTGGTTGTTCAGTAACATGTTTAATCACTACATATTTGTGAATTTTCCATTTTTTTCCTTATCAATTTATAGTTTCATAACACTGTGGTCAGAAAAGACAATTGATTAATTTCAGTCTTCTTAAATTTATTAAGTCTTGTTTTATGGTTTAACATAGCGTCTATCTGGACAATGTTTCACACGTGCTTGAGAAGAATGTGTATCCTGCTGCTGTTGATTGGAATGGTCTGTATATGTCTGTTAGGTTCATCTGATATACTGTGAAAAAAAAATAACTTGGTATTAAAAAATGGGTAAAGGCTCTAAATAGGCATTTTTTTCAAAGACACACAAATGGCCAGTGGTACATGTAAAGGTAATCAATATCACTAATTGTCAGAGAAATACAAATTAAAACCACAATTTGAGATCACCCCACATTTGTTAGGATGTCTAGTATCAAAATACAAAACATAACTAATGCTGGTGAAGATGTGGAGAAAAGGGAACTCTTGTGAACTGTTGGTGGAAATGTAAATTGGAACAGCCATGATGGAAAACAGTGTAGAGGTTTCTCAAAAAAATTGAGAATAAGACTACCATATAATTCAGCAGTCTCACTTTTGGATATATAGCCAAAGAAAACTGCACCATTTTTTCTAGGAGATACTTGTACTCCCATGATCATTACAGTGTTGTGACCAATAGTCCAGGTGTGGAAGCAACCTAAGTATCTGTTTACAGATGATACACAGGTGACAAAATCATCATGCTGCCACTTCAAATATCTTCAAAATTTTGTCAATTATAACTTACTATTTTTTTAAAACTTATGGACATAACACTACTAAACTGCACTGCACTCTTCAAAAATTATTATTGTGATAAAAATGAAATAAAAATAAAATACCTGTAGTGAGAAACATTAAAAAAATAGATTAAGAAGGGAAAGCATTGTCAAAGAACATGTATAAAGGACCCAAGTACAAAGCCAAAGGGGTGAAGGATTGAGGGTGGGAGGTGGGGTTGGGGGTCCAGGGAAAGTGATTGCAGGAAAATGGAAACAACTGTACTTGAACAACAATAAAAAATGATAATAAAAAATAAAAGAAAAAATTAGATTACTCTAGTAAGACAATACTTGTATGGCATTTTCTGCATTTTGAAACCCTAATCTGTTTCTTACCATATTTAATACTCACATAAACTCACCACCAAGTAAGAATTTAGCATTTGCAAAAGAGGAAACCCATTTCACAAATAAATATATTTGCTTAAAATATTAAGTAACTTATCCAAAATATTAGCTAATGCTGTCTGTCCAGGAAAAGTCCAGCCATTGTTAATACAATGAGAATGGTTTGGGTGACATTGATGTAAAGGAGAGTGGACTGGAATGCCCATATGCAAATAATGACGACTTCATTGTACTAGTCAGTGGGGGTGGTAGATGCTGTCGAGTGAGCATGTGTACTGTGTGGCCACCACATTCGAAATGACTGAGTGAGTAGAGCAATGAATCTGCATCAAATTTTGCATTAAGCTTGAACATTCCTCCATGGAAACAATTTGGCTGCAGCCCTGGGCAACTGGTGATTGGCAGTTTGAGCACAACAATACACATGCTTGTATATCATGCAGAGTTTTTGGCAAAACATCATATCACTCAGGTGACTCAGTCCCCCTACAGCCCAGATTTGGCACCCTGCAACTTCAAGCTTTTACCAAAAGTAAAATCACCTGTGAAAGGGAAGAGACTTTCAGACTGTTTATGAGATTCAGGAAAATATGACGGGGCAGCTGATAGTGATTTGGAGAACTGTGTGAGGTCCCAAGGTACCACTTTGAAGGGGACTGAGGCTTCATTGTCCTATGTACAATGTTTCTTGTATCTTGTATCTTTTTCAATAATGTCTCTATTCTTCATATGATATGGCTAGATAACTTCTGGAAAGACTTCGTATATTGAAGGCTAAAGTCAATCTATTCATTTTTTGTGTATTTTGCTTTCTAATATTTTTCTTTTATTTTTTCTTTTTAATTAAATCTTCATTGTATTTTCTTCCACTACCATTTAGTCCCCTTATGCTTTCCTCCCTCTAGCAATAAGAACTGAAAGATAGAGTCCGGCTGCAGATATTTTAAAAAATGTTTTCATACTATTCTAATGTGGTTGGCAGCTATGCTTGAGAGCTACTTCTTACAAGTCTTGAGAATTGCGAGGTCAGTATGTTCCCTTTGAGTGAATTATTTCTTAACGACTTGTTTACTTGGAATAGTATTACATGCAGAAACCAATGAAATTCAAAAGAGAACTTCACAGGTATTTCACTGAGTACCTTAGGCTATAGCCATCACTGCCCTTCCATTTTATTTGAATAACTAGTTACATCAGTATGTTCTTTATACAAGACTATACACCCTGGCAGTGGAGGGAATCAAAGCACTGTTTTGCATATGTGATTTATAGCAATGTAATTCAGCTTGATTGTTTAAGGTTAGGGTTATAGTGTGCACAGGCGACTAACTTGCTTTTATCCCACAAGGCAATACAAGTCTATATACATATCAAAATGAGATTACTTAATTCTTTTGGATCACATATATTCTGAAGAACTTCTGTTAATACTGTAGTGTACAGATGGTAGCCATTAGACATATATAATATTATATAAATAGTACTTAAATAAGATCAATGCCATAAATAAAAAATTTTGCATATGTAATAAAAATAGAAGTGTTTGTCATTTGATCTTCTGTCTCTCTGAATAACAACTATAAAAATATATGTGCCTTCTTTCATCATCTCAATTGTTTAGCTCATTAATCTTGAGATCTTATTACCATCTATTATTATAGATTAGAGGAAGCTTTTAAATAATACCTGAATATATGCAAATAAGGGACATAACCTGTGTCCAATTGCTATTAGTATGTTGTGTACACACACAGATATTTCGTTATATTTTTAGCAATGTAAAAATGTATTCAATATATGTCTAATACATTCAAGATATCACAGTCTAATAGCACCATTTTAGAAAAGAGAGAGATTGTAACTTTACATGCCTATGAAATGAGAAATGGCAATGCTGTTTCAAATATTGAACATTAGCATTTCCCTTTCTCATTTCATAGGCATGTAAAGTTACAATCTCTCTCTCTTTTCTAAAATGGTGCTATTAGACTGTGATATCTTCCTTTGGAGAGGTCATCATATACTTACAATCGCATGAGTAAAGGCTAGAAAAATGTCACAGACCTGGACAGGCTTCTGCCCTGTATTCTGAAATGTAACAGCATGCTGCCTGTTTACTTTAAGCCAAAATTGTCATTTGCACTATCTGGGCCACCACATTTCCTCTGGCTAGCATTCTGCCTTATGTGTACCAGAGGCTTCTGTTAATGCTTGGAGTCTACATCCTCTCTATGCTCAACTGGATTTCTGTCATCTCTTTGGGGATTAAATGCACTACATGCCTAGTTACTCTTGTCTTTGGCATCAGGTTATTCTAAATCTAAAATGAAAACCCTTAGCATTGTCGTGTCTGAGATCTAATTATTCAGAATCCACTATAATTAGATATATTGGTATTGACATAAATATTATAAATTCCAGAAAATGTTAATGCTAGGTCACAAAATAATAAACTCAAGAGAATTCAAGGTCAATAAAGGATTCACATCTATATTAATTGTATTGTTCTTTAAAATTAAGAAGCTTCACATTGATTTATGTTGTTATCATTATACTTCATGCTCACTGTTAATACAATGGTTGGAGTGAGTTACATGAAGCACCATGCATTGGGCGAAGCACATTCATCAAGGCCCTTGAGCCTTTAGCATTCTCACTCTCGGAGCAGGTAAATGGGAATGCATACAGTGGGTAAGCAACAGCTGAGGACCAGGATCCCCATTCCGGATTCCACTTCTCAAAGCTGAAGGGAAAGAGGGGTTTAAGTAAGAAGTCCAAGCAAAGGTACATTTCTTCAAGAGTAAATGTGAATTTTGAACTTGATGATCATAACACTTTGTTCAGGTTTATGAGTTTATGCTTCTATGATTATCTTAAGAGTTAGTGTATATAAATTGTGGTGTATTACAATTAATCTATAGGCATCTGCAACACTGAATTCAACAACAAAATAGGGCTGGATGAGTTACCAAAAGGCATTTATTTTAGAGAATTAGGAGATGTGGAAGAAACCGAAAACTGCTCTATCTCTCCTCTAAGTATAGTTTCTCAGATTTAACCAGTAAATTGAGATACAGAACCAGACTTCACTTGGTGTCAAATTAGACTTTTGGTACAATGTTGGCTATCTAGTATTCCTTACATTTGAACAAGTAAGAGTTCTACCTAATTGCCTGACTTGTGGAAACTTAGTAACCAAATTACTATGAGGTGATTTTCCTGAAAAGAGTAAAAGTTACTTTTATTTGCTATTATTTAATGGATACTGTTATAAGCTAGCCACTGCTCTAAATATTTTATAGATATAATCTCATTCAATCTTCTTAACAACTTGACAAGTTGGATACTGTTATTATTCCCATTTTACATATGAGATAATCATGGCCCAGAAAGGTAACTTTCCCAAGATTACAAAGGTAGAATTGGCAGAGCCTGGCATTACCAACAGGGTCATTTCTTGAGTTTTAAGCCCTGACTCTGACTGGTGATCTGATCTCGTTTCTCTGGCCCAGCATCCCTTGGTCAGTGCAGATCATTTCATTGGATGCACAGGTTTTTGCCCAACCACTGCCTGTAGCATAGAGCAGAAGACATACTTGCCTACAGGCTCTCTTCCAGACACAGTAGTATGTGTTCCCCAAAAGCATAGGCACCTGTTTACTCCTAGCCATGGAAATAAGAGAATGTGAACCCTAGCCTCTCCTACTGATAGTAAAACATAACTCAATGGCCAAAAATAGCTTGGAGCACTTTCAGTCATAGACATTTCAATGCCATTAGCTTGAAACTTTCCAAGTTCATCATGTATTATACGCATCATCTGACTCTACTTCCCTCACCCTCAATGGGAGCTCAAATGTCATCTGGGAAAAGAATCAAGCCTTAACAGTAGGTAGAATTGCAGATCCCAGAGCTTCCCATCAACTTGCCAGAAGTACTGAGTTCTTTGTGACCCACTCTCAGACACACATCTTGGGTGCCATTTCATTTGTTCTAGCCTTGAATCAATCAACTGCCTTCTCTTCCTATATGATCTAAAATGCCTACAATCTCAATTATATTTTAGGTTCAAACATTAAAGGCAACAAATAAACACACAAGTCAAAGAAACAAACAAAAACTCATAGAACAGACAACAGTATGGTAGTTACCAGAGGGAAGAAAGTAGGGGGAGGTAGTAAAAGGTAAAGGGGGTCAAATACATGTGATGGGTAGAGATTTCACTTTGGATGGTAAACAATTAATGCAAAATACAGGTGATATAGAATTGTACACTTTAAACCTATGTAATTTTTAACCAATGTCACCCTAATAAATTTAATGAAAAATTAAAGAAAAATAGCGCTGGCTTGTGCAGCTCAGTGGATTCAGCACAAGCTGTGAACCAAGGGGTCATTGGTTTGATTCCCAGTCAGGGCACATGTCTGGGTTGCAGGTCAGGTGTCCAATGGGGGGCACATGAGAGGCAACCACTCATTGATATTTCTCTCCCTCTCTTTTTCCTTCCCTTTCCCTCTCTCTAAACATAAATAAATTTTTTTAAATTTAAAGAAAAATAAAGTTCAGAGCACACTGAAAACCTCTCTGCCAAGTCAGTTGATTGAGCACCCTTGCTAGTTGTCTGGGTTATTATTTTGTGTATCTTGGGGGAAATTGAAAGAAATTTTTTGTCCTTCATGCACCTGACATTTTATGTTATTTGGAGTGCCTTATATTATGATTGTTCTGTTGTGGAAGACTTCTTGGGATACTTTTATGCTTTAGGTAATAAAATAAATCACTGTTTACAGTAACTTCCTTAATACAACATTCACTCTGATTCTACATTTTCTTCTGACTGTTCTCATCACACTTTCCTCTTACTGTTCTTGCTTTCTTCAAGATTACTATCATCTGACTTGTTTTGAGTTTGAAATTTGGGCCCATAGTGGTATCATGTAGGCCATTTTTGTACATTGCAAACATCTTCAGAAAAACTGTTCAGCTCTGCTAAACAGTGTTGTTTTTAGTGCATTTACCATTTAATGCAGGAAACAGGTAAGTTTGCGTGTGCCTGTTATGTAAAGAACCACTTTATAGAAACTTAAGATAAATGTCGCTATACCTTTTATCCCCCCCCACCAGGGGCAACCTGAACAGCTGCCTGATCCATGTTCTTACCTCATTCCTTTCTCTGATAAACACTGAGTGAGGTTACATTTCACTAGTTTCATGTGCTTTTCTGTATACAGCATATATTGGACATAGTTTTTTGTTTCTCTAGACAAATTATTACTTTTTAGTTCATGAGATTAAGAAAGCAACACATTAATCATGTACAGATTGTTATGTGATCTATTAGTAAATCAATGAGTCATGTTGTTTCCTAGATCATGTTTTAGAATATTGTATGGACTTCTAGTGAAAGTTGTTACCATTTTTACACTGTTTTTAATGCAGTCAAAAAACTGCTATTGTTGGAGGGAAAGCGGTCTAGTGTAGCCACTGTGGAAGCAATATAGAGTATCCCCAAAATAATTAAAAATGAAACTCCCTTTTGACCCAGAAATTGAAGTCCTGGGAATATATCCTAAGAATCCTAAAATACCAATAAAAATTATATATATTACATATATATAATTATATAATATAAATATCACTATATATAACAATAACCAAGAACTGGAAACAGCCTAAGTTCCCATCACTAGATAAGTGGATAAAAAAGCTGTGGTCCATTTATACAATAGAATACTACACAGCAGTAAAAATGAAGATGGATCTCAGCATGGATGGACCTGGAGAATATTATGGTAAGCAAAATAAGCCAGTCAGTGAAAGACAAATATCACATCACCTCATGTATATGTGGAATCTAATGAACATAATAAGCTAATAAACAGAATAGAAACAGAAGATAAATATATAAAACATACTGACAGTGTCCAGAGGGGAAAGCAGGGGACTGAATGAAAAAAGGTGGTGAGGGATTAACCGAAGACATTTATGAATGATCCATGGGAACAGAAAACAATATGGGGATTGACTTAAGGAGGGAGAGTATGGGTCTGGGTGGAGGTGGGAAAAGGAAGAAAAAGCAGGAAAATCTGTAATTTCATAAACAATAAAATATAAAATAAAATATACAAAATAAGTATACATTTTTAACTGTCACTTCATTTTACTTGTGACTCAGAGTTTCTCAAATTCCCTAACAATCACTTGAAAAGTACACTTGGAATCAGAGGAAATTTACTAGATGAAGCATTTTATTCGTTAAAAAATGTTTTCTAGAATCCAGGGCAGATGCAATTTTAGGTTTAAAATCAGAATGATGCTGAAGACAGCATTCTTCCTCCTTGACCTTCTTCTGAAAACAGATCACTTTAGGGCTTTGAAAATGGAAATGTGAAAAAAAGGAAATGCCAGTTTTTACCATACAAGCAAGGATATTAAATGTAGCCTGATTTGACTGATAAATCATTTTTGTGCACTTACCAAAAAGCATCTTGTTTTTATAATTCTTAGTTTTTTTAGCCTCTTCCTAAACCAACTTTTATTAACATATAAATTGAGAACATTGAAACGTCCAGATAATTGAAAAACATACATTTAAATTAACTAAATACTTGTATGAAATGTAAATACCCTATGATAAATTAACTATTCCATAGATCTTCCCATTGCTTTCAGTTCCATCATATAATGGAGCTTGATTTTGGCAATACACAGGTATGGAAACAATACATAAAAAGTAGTGAGATCAAGAATTAATTCTCCCCATATTTGTATATCTATGGAAACACTATGAATTTGCTAAATCACAGAAATTAACTCAAATGGAGTCAGTAACAAAAATTACGTTAAAAAAAAACCCACATTTTACCATGGCAACAGCTACAGGTGAGACTGACTGAGGAGGTCACGAACGCTTCTCTTCTGCCTGCTGCTGGAAATGGTAACCTTAATCATCATCAGCTTTCTTCCTTCAAACTAGCAATGTCTCCATGCTGACTTTCAAGCTTCAATTCTTGCACAGTAATCACATCCCTGATTTCTCAACTAATTTTTTCTTGGGATCCAAAATTCAGGAAAAAACCCCCATAAATTTTATGAAAAAGAAAACAGCACAAAATCCACACAGATACACTAAAAGTCAATATTGTTCTTTAAAAAGTATAACTGTGATGTAGTAAGAATATGAATCCCATAATTAATTTTTATTTGGGATAAATTAAACATCATCATTTTAGTAGTAAAGGTATGCTCTTACTGAGATTATCTTACAGATTATGAAAAATATAAATTACTATTTATTTAAATATTTAGTTATAAATATAAATATATACTACATGAAATGATATTGGGAGCAACATTTTAATGCAGAATTACAGTGCTTTAAATATAATCTGTTTTTTATATTAAATACTTATCCAATAAATCCTTTCTTGTCCTATTATACAAATACAACCTATCTTTTAAAAACTGGCTTCAAGTCTGTAATTATGAAGCTTTCATGTACTACCCCAACTTGTGGTGACATCCTATCCCAAATCTTATATGCTTTTGTGACTCATATCATCACATATTTAAAAACCTTTGTATTGTGCCCACCAATATTTTACCAAATGGCTGGGAGCTAAATGAGTTTTTATCATGTTTAAAGCCTTTACCACAATCCCAAATACAGATTTAGAATAATAGCTCAATAGGATAAGCTGATAAATTTAGAGTTTCTAATAGGCTTTTTTTAATTATAGTTTTCACAAAGATTTTTAAGTGATTTCCCATAATTTTGATAAAAACTTAGGAAAAATATACTCTAGTTAATGAACTAAAAAATCTCAGTTTGATGCCCATTAGATGACTTCCCTCTTCTCCTTCTCATTCTTTTTACCTCTTCTAATACAGAAGTCATAAGAATGCTTTATTGAATATGCTTTTTCCTAAAATCTGTGTGTCTCTAACTTTATATTGGATACTTCAAAAAGATCCTCCATTCTCCATTATTATAATTTTGTAAAACTTGCAAAGTACCTAGGCTGTTTCTATACTAAGGTAAAATATATATTTTTAAAGATATAGGGCCATTCAAAAATGGCAGCCTTTTACTTGTTTGTAAGCTCTGTCAGCTTAAAAAAAGTAATTGGCTCTCACTCTATCTCAATAAGTTACATGGGCTTTACTTCTACTATGCATGATTGACTGTGGGGCTTAATAGTGAATAAAATAGCAGTCACAGCCGCTCAAAATAGGTATAAATCAAGAGTTTTCACTCTCAGTGGCCTGTAGTATTGTGGGAACCTGATTTAGACCAGAAGGCAGTGTGTCCACAGAGAAAGATTTGCCCCAGGTAAAAAGCGGGAAGCAGCACAAATGGATCTATAACACAGCTCTAGCCATGAGCATTTCTCTCCCCCTCCCCCCTTTTTTTTTGGCATTAGAGCCTGTCAGGGAGTAAAATAAGTAAGTTGTCAATTTATGTTCTCTAAACTAATGTATTACTTCTTCTCAAACACATTCATTTTAAAAAATTTACCTAAGAACATAATGACCAAGACTCAGTGCGTCTTCTTTTTATTGTTTTCTTCTTTTTAAACAGCTTTACTGGGACAAGTTTGCATATGTAAAATTCTCCCATTTTAAGTGTATAACATAATTTTATAAAGTGTGTGGAAGGCCATTTTCTTGGAAGAGAGATCTGGTAGGAAAAACTCAAGATAATTTTTCTCAAATGGCACCACTAAATCTACTCACAGATGAACCTTTTTACTGCATCCTTTGTTCAACTATATATTTTCACCTAGATTTTAAAACTTTCCTGTAACTGGAGAGCTACCTCAATACTTACACTACTGACTTCAAATTGGGATTAGAATGAAATCACTTAATAAAGATGGTATCCAAAAAATAATGGTATTCAATATATATTTTATAGCAAATAATGCTTTTTAATCCTTTCTCCAAGAGAGCAAACAAATTGAAGACCTTTTCCTAATGCAGAAAATACAGCAACTGTGTGAAAACTCCAGGATTGAGCAAAGAAGAAATTTGATAAAAATTTGCTTCTGAAAATGAAACAGCTAAGCAAGACAAGTTTCAAAATATAGGCTCAGATACACAAAATCCCCATGTAACTACCTCAAAACATTGCAGTTTTCCCTCTGTGATTTCACACTACCTACCTCTTCAGCAGAACACCAGTAAGGACAGAGAAAATAAATGTAAAACTCATTTATAATGCCACCATCCTTTGATAAGCACAGTTAGCTTTGAGGGAACAGTCTTCAAGTTTTTGCATCATGCATACACGTTTTGTGTGTGTGCAGATATAAAACTGAGTTTACATTTTATAATCGTTTTCTCTTAAAAACACTAAAACATTTTGCGATACTAATTTTTTTCTAAAACACAAATGTGAATAGAGTAACAAGATTACTGTATAAATATCCTGTTATACCATACTTAATTGAATTTTGCTTGCCTTTCTTTTGGTTAATAAACAATGCTTCAATGAATACAATTCTAGATTAATTTTGGAAAATTTTGCTGACTATAATCTTAGATTTTAAATGATACAGAGTTAATTGATCAACACAAATCCCTTTAAAACTTTTGATATATTTTCTTCAAATTGACTTCCAAAAAGTTTTTACCACTTTACAGCTTCACCTGACAGTGTTAAAGAAAAAAAGGGTCTATTTCTAATTATGAACCTTATCCATTCTTTATTGTTTGCTAATTTGCTGGACAAATATTTTTAAAGGCATTTCATTCTTGTGTTAAATTGTATTTCTGTAGCAGAATGGTTAAGATCACTGTGTTATTGGAATTTATAAGCCCTAGATTTGTGATCCGACTCTACCAATAAGTAACTATGGGCAACATAAAGTCCTAGTTTTATCATTTGTAAAGTAAGTTCGGCCCCAGGGACTATGGGGTCCCTCTGTCACTGTGGATTCTTAGCCTACCAACACGGAATTGGAATTATGGCTCTCAACACCAGAGTTTGTTGAAAAGGAAAGTAACTATTCATTCAAAAGTTATACAAGTTTAGAGTAATGACTTAATGTCACTGTTAAATATTCAAAGTGCCTTAAAACACCCACAAACACACACAGTCCCTCCTTCCCCCTTTGCCCTGGCATGCCAGTGTTGGGTACTGTATCTCGGGGAAAAAAAAATAGAAGTCCGCAACTCACTTCTCCTGGTTCCACTCAGTCATCTGTGCTGGGATGGCAGGCCTCCCCCAGTCCCCAGCACCATCAGCTATGTCGCCGGAATCTCCAGTCCATAATTCAAACCCATGTGGCAACTTCTCTAGGCCCACCAGCAAAAGTCCTTTCACCCCTTTCCTTCCCTGCAAGGTCTTGCATTGTCCCCATCCCTAGTCTTGCATTATCTCTCCTGCTTCCCAAGCCACGTGTAAAGGGAGCCCCCAAACTGGGTGTTTCCAACTCTGCATGGCTGCCATACCTGGGTTTAAATCTTTGCACATATCTTCCTCTGAGACCCCATTTCTGACTCCTCCCACAATCGGCTATACCTGCTAGCATTCCTGTATTTTTCCAGCTTTTCTGGGCTGCCATAGTATGTCTGGGCAGGCATGGCCCTGTGGCATGGAGCGAACCATTTCCAAGCTTTCACACAGGTGCTGTAACCAGGGGGAGCTTCCTACCAGTTACGTTATGGGTCAAAGTCACTCCCTGATTCAAATCATCACCCCAGCTACTTAACATATCCATGAAGCTAGCCAGCTGTTATAGATATGTAAAATAACCTTTCTTTGCATATTAGATATAAAGCTAGCCAACTGTTGATATGCAAAATAACTCTCAATGGCCCTGCTGCACGTGTCCCATCCCCCAGTTCATACTTGTGGGGGTAAGGGTACCCTATATTTTCATATTTCCTGGACACCCAAAATTCTGGACCCCGTTAGAATAATACTTACAACTGCCATGATGGTTAAATGGTAAAACATAGAATGGTTCTTAGCATATTCCGGCCAAGATGGAGGCATAAGTTAGAAATGCTTCACTTCCTTGCACAACCAAAAGAAGGATAACAATCAGAAGTGCCAGAAAATCAAATTGCATGGAACTCTGACAACCAAGGAGTTAAAGAAACATTCATCCAGTCTGGTAGAAGGGGAAGAGACGAGCAGCCAAGCAGAGAGGACGGGCAGCAAGGCTGCAGATTGAACGGGCAAGGTGGCACTGGCTGAACTGAATGTCACCAGCTGGAGGTTTTGAGTCTGAACTAAAGACTCAAAACCTCTAGTTGTAAAATACTGTGGGGGTCATGACGGCGGGAGAAACTCTGAGTCTCACAGGAGAGTTTGTGGGAAAGTAGAGCTAGAGCAGAGTGAGCCAGCGGTGTTGTTCCCTCTGTGGCCCCCCACAAACAACACCACAACACAGCAACATAGGTTACCCGGCCTGGTGAATACCTAAAGCTCTGCCCCTTACAACTTAACAGGTGCACCAAGACAAACAAAAGTTGCCCAAATGAAAGAACAGATCAAAACTCCAGAAAAAGAGTTAAGTAATGAAGACATATACAACCTATCAGATGCAGAGTTCAAAACACTGGTAATCAGGATGCTCACAGAATTGACAGAGCTTGGTTGCAAAATGAATGAAGAAATGATGCTTACACAAAATGAAATAAAGCAAAATATACAGGGAACCAACAGTGAATGGAAGGAAATAGGGACTCAAATCAATGATTCAGAATAAAAGGAAGAAATAAACATCTAATTGGAACAGAATGAAGAAAACTCAAAAAATGAGGAGAGGCTTAGGAACCTATGGGACAAATTTAAGCCCTCCAACATCTGAATCATAGGGGTGCCAGAAGGAGAATAGGAAGAGAAAGAAATTGAAAAGTTATTTGAAAAAATAATGAAGGAAAACTTCCCCAATCTGGCAAAGAAAATAGACTTCTAGGAAGACCAGGTAACTCAGAGTCCCAAAGAAATGGAGCCAAATGAAGAACACCTCAAGGCACATCATGAATAATTTACCCAAGATTAAAGACAAAGAGAGAACCTTAAAAACAGTTAGAGAAAAGGAGACAATTACCTACAACGGAGTTCCCATAAGGCTATTAGCTGATTTCTTAAACTTTATAGGAAAGAAAGGGCTGGAAAGAAGTATTTGAAGTCCTGAAAGGCCTACATCCAAGATTACTCTATCCAGCAAAGTTATCATTTAGAATGGAAGGGCAGATAAAGTTTTTCCCAGATAAGGTAAGTTAAAGGAGTTTGTAATTATAAAGCTCTTATTATATGAAATATTAAAGAGGCTTATCTAAGAAATAGAAGATCAAAAACTATGAATATTAAAATGACAACAAACTCACAACTATAAACAACTGAAACTAAAAAACAAAAATAAAAACTAATCAAACAACTAGAACAGGAAGAGAATCAGATAAATGGAGATCACATGGAGGGTTATCAGTGGGGAAGGGAAAGGGGAGAATGAGGAGAGAAAGTACAGGGAATAAGAAGCATAACCGGTAGTAATAAAAAAGATGGAGGGGGGTTAAGAATAGTATAGGAAACAGAGAAACCAAAGAACTATATGTTTAACCCATGAACATGAACTAAGAATGGGGGGTAATACTGGAGAGTGGGAGGTGCAGGACAGAGGGAGGACAAAGGGAAGAAAAAAGTTTGGACAACTGTAATAACATAATCAATAAAATATAATTAAAGAATTTAATGAATGACAGGCACTATTTTGTTGCTACTACTAGAATTACTGCTACTGTAAAATCAATTTGAACTTCTCTGTACATTCATTGAATGTGTTTATCTGTGAATTACATGCCTACTTTAAAGACATTTCAAAGTTATGAGAATTTTATTTTTATTGATTTGTATAAGTTCTTTATTTTTAAAGTGTATTAACCTTTTACAACACCACATGTGATACAGCTATGTTATTCCTATTTCCCTTTATTCTTTAATACAGTTTATGATATTTCCTGAACTTCAGAATTTTCTAATTTTCTTTAGCAGAATCAGGTGAATTTTTCTTTGTTGATTATGCCTTTCCTTGTACAACTACGAAGGCTTTTGCCACACTAAAATAATGGATATCAATATTGAACCGAGTCTTCTAATTAAAGTGTACTAAAAGTGTAATATTGTGTACTAAAAAAATGTAGGAGCCAGAAAGATAGCATAACTGAGACTCTCCATTGTCACCACTAGAATTTCTGAAAGTTCCTGAATATATTCGGTTCATCGTAGTTCTATCATAGTGTGTAGAAACAATCAAAGTACTAAAACAGACACCAGTGTCTACTGAATGGTAAAAATCAAGGACACTAATAGAAAATCCAAACAGGGACTAGACCCACATCAAAGGATATGCTGAAAGTTTCATAAATAGTGAGGACGAATGTACATTTAAATAAAGCTTTTTTCAGTTTCATGCCTCTATCCTATATTGTCCAAGAAGTTGTCCTCTTTAGTCTCTACCATTTAAAATTTGAGTAGACTAAAGAGAAATAAATTAAATGCAACTCATGATTCTGGATTGGAATCTTCTGCTCTAAAGTGCATTGTTGAGAGAGTAGGTTAAAATTATATGAAGTATAATAATTAAATGGTATAATGTATTAATATTCATTTCCTGATTTTGATAGTTGTGCTATATAATAATCCTTATTTGTACAAAGTATTCCGAAGTGTACAATTGTGATGAGAAATCAGTTTAGCTAATTTATTTCAAATGCTTCAGCTCAAACAACTAAATGTACTGTGTGCAAAAAGAAATTGTATTTTTAAGAATTTTTTCAATAAAGAAGTTTCAATGAAAAAATGATGTGCTAAATTATTTAAAACATTTTATTTATGTATTTTTAGAGAGAGGGAAAGGGGAGAAGAGAGGAAGAGAAACGTCAATGTGTGATTGCCTCTTGATTGCCCCCTACTGGCGACCTGGCCCACAATCCAGGCATGTGCCCTGACTGAAAATTGAACCAGTGACTCTTTGCTTTGCAGTCAACTCACTGAGCCACACCAGCCAGGGCTGATGTGCTGAATTTTTTATAACTTTCTTGAAACTATTAACACAATTAAAAAGATAAAAATAAAATAAAAATCATTTTAGGCTAATATTAATATTAATATCAATAATATTTATGCAGTATAAGATTTACTACAAGACTGAACTCAGTGTAAGAATTTGAGGGGCTGGGAGAATGAAACCAATTCTGGCAGTGTTTAGGAATTCAGCAAGTGCAGGAAGCAGAAGACACTACTCTCTGTGTCATCAATTGCCTATGGAAACAAAGCAGGCAGTTTGTAAAAGGGTATTCTGAAACCTTTGGTAACACTTCATGTCTGTAGTCTGTTGGAGACCACATGCCTATTACCCTACTTTAGCAAAAGCAACAATGGCTTTTCCTTGTTCCACATTCTAAACCTTCTGCGAATGTTTCACGTTGCTAGAGTTTAACTCAGTATCATGCTGGCAGACATTCTGGAAAATAATACTTCTCAGGTTTCCAAACACTAATATATAAAAGAGCACCTAGAAGAGAGAAAAGTATACTTAGTTAATATTAGATAATCCAAATTTTAATAATAGTATTAGTATATCAAGACTTTAATTGATTAATTAAAATAAATAAAAGTCCAATTTGAATCTGGTTGCAAGGTATAAAAAGAAAAATACAGAAATACATAAATTATTAATAAATATGACAAAAAGGGAGGGTGCATTTTTCACATTCATCATGTAAAATTAAATTTATATCCAACTTTTACAAGGAAAAATATAGTGAGCTGGGCAATGTCATGTATAAATGTTAGCAATATCTACCAGCATTAAATTTAAGATAAGGGATTTGCAAAATGTGTTAAATGTTTCAAAATATGTATATTCTGGATGAGAAATTCCATATATTGGCATATACCCTTTAAATCTCCAAGTAATAAAGTGTGTGTATATATATATATACATACACAAAATTGATGTCTTCCTATTAAAGAATTGGAACCAATGTAAAAGTTCAATAAAAGGGGGATTTACAAAATATGTTAAGTCCATTGGATGGAAAATACATAACCATTAAAAATTATGATTTTAAAACACTTGAGAAAAATTCATGATACACATACTTTTTTAAAGTGTGATAAGAAGTCAGTATCATGACAAAATATGCATATATAGAAGGGAAGATGGTAAGATTATTAATAGTGTATTTTCTTTCTCCCATATTTTCGATGTATTTTGCATATACTCCACAATGGGTTTATTATGAATAAAAGCAGAAAAATAATATAAATGCCTTTATATAAAAATTATGGGGAGAAAATGCAGACAATTTTAACTGAATAAAAATAAATAAATTAATTAAAAAAAATTATCATAGCCTCTTTGAGAAACTAAACAGAATAAAATGAAGACTGGGCAGCAAAAGTGATTTAGAAGTTAAGTGCATTGGCATTTAAAAGCCCTAGCAAGAAAAAAGAGTAAAAAGTAAAGAGAAAGAGTAACAGCCCTAGCAAGAAAAAAAAATGGAGAGTGAATATGGAGAGGGTGACTACATTATCACTCTTGTCCTTTCGTAAATTTTTTCTGGATATCCTAATTTAAATCAGATTAAAAAGCTCTGACTGGTTTGGCTCAGTGAATTGACCATGGTCCCACAAACCAAATGTTCCTGGTTTTATTCTCAGTCAGGGTGGGCATATGCCTGGGTTGTGGGCCAGGTCCCCACTTGAGGGAGTTCAAGAGGCAGCTGATAGATGGTTTTTTTCCCCTCTTTTCTCCCTCTCTCTAAGAATAAATAAATAAAATTTTTTAAAAAGAAAAATAATTAAAAAATAAAATTAGAGAAAAAATGTTTCTCTCTACTGTTGTATATCACCTCTATAAAATTTATGATCAATTCAGTTCTAATTAGAAGTACAATTAGTGTTTTATTGTTTTATAACTTTTTTACTAGTTACCTAAGTACACAGTTTATTTTAATTTCAGTGACAAAGTAAGGGCAATGAGGTAGGCCATTTGTCTGAAGCATTCACAGTTGAATCTTGAATGTCAAATATCAGGTGAAACAACTTCGATTTGAAGGCTTTCCTTTGATTTGTACCAATATCTGACATTCTTACTTGAGATTTGACAATGAAAATTGTTTTAAGTATACACACACGAAAGACATTCACACACACACACACTCCTATGTCAAAAGAGCTTTTATTACAAGCAAGAGTAAACATAGATAACCAGTGACATCTAAATACAGGCCATGCCTGTGATTAGCAGACTTAGGGATGTATGGTTGTTCGAGATTCCATGCTATAGCTTCAGGCAGTGTTCGCATGAACAAATATTGGTAATATTGCCCACTCTAATAAGGAAAGTCTTTACTCCATCAAATTTAGCTAGAATAATTGATCTGGGTCTATACTTTATCTCTATTACTTGGCTCTGCACACAACTGAATAGACAGGTTTATAGTCCATTTTTTCAGAAATGTCTTAGTGGCATCAAATATATATCACTTCTAATTGTACCCCAATACCCTTTCCTGGACCCTCTCTATTTTGTTCCTCTCATCTAGAGCTCATTATTTCCTTCTACTCTTTTGAACTTGTCCCACTTATAGATTTCTGCTGAGGATTTTCTTATCTGATTTTGCTTAAATACAATGCTTTCAGAGGTAGAGAAAGAGGTTGTCCTGGCCGTATACACCAATTAGATGGCTCTGATATCTCAAACTAAATATTCCAGGCAGGGCTTTTTTTTTTTTTTTTTTTTTTTTTGTAAAGCTATTTGGTATACAATTCATTGTGGTATGAATTAATCACAGAAACCCAGAATTGAAATTTTTCCCCGACAGAATGTATTATTCAGATATATTGTATTTATTGATCATCTAGGCACATTGTTCTAGACCCTAGATATATAATAATAAATAAGACACAAACCTGTCTTCAAGAAGTTTAAAGTCTAATGACATGAACTGATTAGTAAACAGGCTACTCAGTCTGTTAAGCCCTGGAATGGAGTGCTTTGGTCATAAACAGGAAGGCTTTCTAGTGATTTCCACCACTTTAGGATTTCTAGATTTAGACCAGGAAGGAGTAAGTTTGAGTAATCCAAGTTAAAAGCTAGGAGGAGATATTTTCCAACAGAAAAAATCATTTATAAGAATTGAGGGTAGGAGGAAACAAGAAAAATGAAAATTACTTTGCATGGTTGGAAAGAAATGAGGTATGGTTGAAAAGATCAGTTATACTGGTAAAATGCATAGGAGTTATTTATCCTGGGGATAATAAAACCATTGTAGGATATTAAACAGAGGTGTCATTCATATATATGTGCATGTGTGTGTGTGTGTATATATATAGTGTGTGTGAATATTATAGTCAGGATACAGAGAAAATAAGCTAAATATCTGTAAAGATTAGAAATATGTCCTTCCCTCTCTCTTTTGTAATTGTTTTAACACTCTTTTTGATTTTAATTTCCAACTTGCATGCCAACTTACCTTGCTTTAAATATATTTATTGATTATGCTATTACAGTTGTCCCATTTTTTCCCCTTCACTCACCTCCCCCCTGCACAACCCCTCCCACCCACATTCCCCCCCTTTATTTCATGTCCATGGGTCATACATATAAGTTCTTTGACTTCTACATTTCCTATACTATTCTTACCCTCCCCCTGTCTATTTTCTACCTACTATTTATGATACTTATTCTCTGTACCTTTTCCCCCTCTCTCCTCCTCCCCCTCCCCTGTTGATAACCCTCCACGTGATCTCCATTTCTGTGGCTCTGTTTCTGTTCTAGTTGTTTGCTTAGTTTGCTTTTGTTTTGGTTTTAGGTGTGTTTGTTAATAACTGTGAGTTTGCTGTCATTTTACTGTTCATATTTTTTGTCTTCTTTTTCTTAGATAAGTCCCTTTAACATTTCATGTAATAAGGGCTTGGTGATGATGAACTCCTTTAACTTATTTTTAAAGCTACATCTTGCATAGTGATACTCTCACTTAGTCTAGGGAACTATATTATAAACTACCTATAAGCAATTTTAAAGTAAATAGAATACAGATTTAATAATTAGAGTCAAATATATAATTTTACTCCAAATATTGTCACACTATTTTTTCCACCAAAATTAAAGCCCCTGGAAGTAATTCTGAAGTAATAGTTAAATCTATTTCTATATCATCATCTTCATTATAATTTCCATATTGAGAGTATACTGAGACATTTAGATTTAATGGAAAACTACCTTCTTCTGTAAGCTACACTTTAAAAACTACATGAAATATAGTAGTGCAAAGATATTAAATGCGATATTAAAGAACTCTGAGGCCTAATAGACTTGGTAATCAGATTGAATGTAAATACACATCTAAGAAAACTATTTCTAAACAGACATTGAAAAGAAGGATCACAGGGACAGAAGGTGGCAGTCCCCATTTCTCTCTGTCCTGTGAGAGGAATAACAGAATATTTAGTGATGATGAGAGGACACAAAGGGTTGTGAGCAATGGACTTTGAATGCCGTTATTAATAAGAAAGAGCATTTCTTTTGTAAACTGGAATTATTATCTTGATGCCATTACACATAGATTTATTTCCTTATTTGATTCTGTGTTGACTTAGCAATCTGATTATACTTTGGGCCAGCCCACTGAAAGAAAATGGCCTTGCTATATAAATATAAATATTCCATTTCATATAAAAGTTATATTTCTCATGAAGGAATTGATATTTTAGATTTATATAATGCTGTCTTAGGCTTAGTTAATATCATCACTGTAATGGGAATACCTTAAGTTATGGATCATGACACACTTATTACCACTAGGAAGGTCTCTTAAAAGGCAGCCTACTGGTCTTATTTCTTAGGTGGACCTGAACACCCCAAAGGCTGAGAGAAGCAGCATTTCTTTGTTTGTTTGCTATTTAATTTTTATGTTATAAAAACTCCTCATCATAACCAGAAATTGCCATAGGAGGGTAATATAAAATAATGTTTCTCAGCATGTATTCTCTACCACAGAACCTATTT
This sequence comes from Desmodus rotundus, assembly GCF_022682495.2. NCBI lineage: Eukaryota > Metazoa > Chordata > Mammalia > Chiroptera > Phyllostomidae > Desmodus > Desmodus rotundus. The sequence continues at coordinate 75,609,036 of NC_071391.1, read as the reverse complement.
CACATGGAATGGTGGTAAGACATTATGATTTAAACCTTAGATTCGCATGTCTTAGAAATATGGATTTAAATTCCAAATTGGCTATTTTTTAACTGTGTGGTTACAGAAGTTGTTCTACAGCCTTAAGTCCTATTTTCTTCCTTCGATATAAAATGTGTAATATAGGTTCCTATTTTATGTTGTTGTCTCTGCTAATGTGGTAGGATATTACTACTCACTTGCTTTTAGTTAGGTGTGGCCGCATAGCTTGCTTTCATTAATAAAAGATAAGCAGAAGTAACATGTTGGAGCTTCCAACTGGGAGAGGAAGTTAGGAGCCAGGGCAAAATTTGCTATACTCTTTCATCTGCCATGATGAAATCATATGTTGAGATGGAGCTTCTGTCACTCCAGGTACCTAAATAACGATGACGAGCCCCATGTGAACTGCATTGGTCATGAAGCCAATAATAAATCTTGGTTGTGTTAAAGTACACACAATGTGGATTATGCAATTATGTTGATGGATATGCTATTGATAAACAAAATCACACCAAAACCGTCTGATTACAAAAATCATTACCATCTTATATAATTTCCACCATTGATGATAAGAATTCAATTTATTTAAGGCCTTGTACAAAACATGTGATAGAAATTGGGAAAGAAATCACTTTTTATGCTTTTAAACTTGAGAGAAAATTACACATTTAAAAGAATTTACCTTGTAGAAACAGTTACGAAACATCTTTTGTTAAGTTGCTTAGACAATAGTTGGTTCAGGAGATCAATGGAGAAAGATGTCCACATTGGGGCATCGGGAGAAATTTTCAAGAAGTACAGGGTAACAATTCTGTTTGGGGCAACAAACTTTAGATCTTCCATAGAAAATTCTTTGTGGTTGAAATAATCGATAGATTGATGCAAGAGGGCTTGAGATGTGCACAAGGGATGGGCCTTATATTTTCAGGTTCTGTCCTACCAGTCCTGGGGCTGGATGAAAAGCATGGAAAAGACATACTTGGCTGACATACATGAGGAAGCAGACGTGTCCCAAGCTGACCCAGACATCCATGGATGAGAAATAAACTTATTGCATTTGCCACTAACATTTTGAGATCACTTTTTATATATCATCATTGATATAATAATTAAAAGATGCATTCCTTTTTTATTAATATTTAAATTTTTTCATTTATAGTTGTGCAATATTATATTAGTTTCAGGTGTACAATATAGTGATTAGACATCTATGTAACTTATAAAGTGATCACCCCAATAAATCTAGTACCCACCTGACATCATATGTAGTTACTACAATATTATTGACTATAGTCCTTATGCTGTACCTTACATTCTCATGACTATCCCATGACATTAATGTGTACTTCTTAATCCTTTCACACTTTTCACCGAACTTCCAAACATCCTTCCCATCTGACAACTGTCAAAATGTTCTCTATATCTATGACCCTGTTTCTGTTCTGCTTTTTCATTTATTGTTTGTTTTTAGATTCCATATATAAGGCCTTGCTGTGCCCTGTACTTCTGGCTAAGTGGTCTGAGAACTGGCACGAGTGGTAGCTGGGCTTCCACTTTTGTCTTTCTCTGACCTTTCACTCAGCACTGTACCCTCTAGGTCGATCTATGTTGTTGCAGATGCAAGATTTCATTCTTTTCTACAGTTCACTCATATTCCACTGTTATATGAACCACTTCCATATTCACTCACCTCTCAATGGACACTTAGTTTGCTTTCATATTTATTTCACCAAGTTAGGGAAATTTTCTTCTCATTCATTTTTCAAATAGGTTTGCAATTTCTTGCTCTCTTTTCTCCTTCTGGCACCCCGATGACGCCAATGTTGTATGCTTGAGGTTGTCCCAGAGGCTCCTTAAACTATCCTAATTTTTTTTTATTCTTTTTTTTTTTGATGTTCTGAATGCATGTTTTCTGCTTCCTTATCTCCCAAATCTCTGATCTGATGCTCTGCTTCATCTATTCCACTATTTATTCTTAGCATGTATCTTTCATTTCAGTTACTGTATTATACATTTATGACTGGTTCATTTTTATGTTTACTATCTTCATTTTTATGTTTTTTTCCTCTTTGTTCAATTTCACACTGAGATCATTGAGCATCCTTATAACCAGTGTTAGAACCCAGTGGCCCGGCTTCCTGGTGACCCAGAAGCTTTCTGGTCCTTACACGTATGCTCCCTGTGTGTGTTGTGTGTATCCTTTTATCTTGGTTGAGCCGTGATTGCTGTTGGCACATAAACTGGAGTGCTTTGCTCCCAGGATGATAGGCTGTGAGGACGAGCCATGACCATTGGGAATGAGCTGCTCCGTGGGGGCTGACTTCACAGAGCAGGGCTCAATTCAGCAGACTTTGTTGTCCACTGAGTTCACCCCTGGAGTGTGTCTCTGGTGAAGGTGATTGATGCTCAGGCACTGTCTGAGGCTGGCCACTGGGTAGACTGGCTCTGGGGCCTCCCAGGAGGTTCACACCAAAGTCAGCTGCCACCTGTATCCTGGGTGGAGCCACCCACCCTGAGCTACAAAGTGATTTATAGATGATTGCTACTTGTGTTGGAGGTGTCTGGGAGAGGACAAAATGCAAACCAAGCCCAGCTACCACTAGTGCCAGTTCTCGGACCACTTAGCAAGAGGTGCAAGGCACAGCAAGGCTAAATGATGCTTGTTTGGGGTTTGTGAAACTGAGAGATTTTAGGAAAGTGCAGCATTAGCAAAGACAGTTTGGTTTATGGGAAAGCCACTGGAAGTTTCTTGGGAGCACCCACAAGTTTGGTTGGGGAAAGGGTCTCAGGGAATCACCAGGGTGGGGTAAACAGTATGAGCTAGGTTGATGGGGAGTCAGATATGGTGCCAATCTGCCAGTTTTGTTGGGGGAAGGCTCAGAAAAGAACAATGGCCTCAATCAGAACTTCTGTTTGGGAGAAAGCTAGCCCTTCAGCCCTCACCATGAAGCCACACAATTCAGTTCCTCCTCATATGTCCCTCATGCCTTTTGAGCTGCTGCCCCAGTGCTGGAGCTCAGAGTGAGAGTAAGTCTGTGTGTGGGCTCTTTAAGAGAAATATCTGGGACTCCACAGATATTCTCAGTCAGCCACAATTCTCGATGGTCTTCACAGCCAAAAGTTATGGTAAGTTCTCTTCCTAGCACTGGTACCCTTCCTGGGGGCTGGTGTAGCGCTGGGGTTGCTAGCTTTTTGGTGGGGGTGGGGGGAACCTCCACAGTTGAGATAACCTTCTTGATTTTTAACAAGCATATATGGGTATGGGACCAGCCCAATCTCTGTCTCCGCCCCTTCTAGTTTTGACATGGCTTCTTTACATCCTTAGTTATAGGATTTCTGTTCAGCTAGATTTCAGGCGGTTCTTAATAATGGTTATTCTGTGGCTAAGTTGGAATTCTGATGTGGTTGTGGGAGGATGCGAGTGCTATGTTTACCTCTCCACCATCTTGACTCAAAACTGTCCCTCACTGATGCATTCTTATCTGAGGTTTCTTAAATGTGACAGAACCTCACTTTATCTAGAATTTAGGGACTACTAGCTGAGTACAATAAATTTTTCCTTGGCACTGAAGAGGGCTGCACAGTAAGCTGTTCTGGAGTTTAAGACACAGCATTTCTGCCAAGGCTGTGATTTGCATTATATATAATTTACCTTATTGGGAATGCCATATACCTTTTATAGGTTTGTAGTTTTGCACTTTAGACAGTATACTTTTTGTAAAGAACAAAACCCTAAAGAGAAATGTGAAGAGTAGTATAATTTCAAAGTTACATGGTAGAATTCATGTCCATGGAAATATTTTACAAGTACATCATTGATTATAATCAAGTAGAAAATAACGCAGAAACTAAGATGAGTCAAGCGGGAAAAATATAATTCTTATCATTTGGTTTCTTTTTCTGAATTGATTCAGAACAACTTCAATAAAAACTGCAAACTTTCAGGGTAAATTTTGCACACTATGGAAGAGTATGGAAAATTTAGGTATAATGATATTTATTTACCCATGACACATACTCTTTGAAAATTCAGTAGATTATTCACCATAAATATTTAAAATTGTAAATAATAAATGTGAAAAAGAAACCTCTGTAATAATTAAGTGTTTGGTGACACATACATAATATATTTTATATGTACCATTTGTCTACTAATAGATTTCTTAGAAAAGCAAGTGCTTTTATGTACATTATTGACTTTTTAAAGTGGTATAATAAACAAAATTTATGTCCTAGGTACTCGAATATGTTCAAGTAGTGAATATCCATTTTCCATGTAAGAAGCAAACTAAGAAATTTAGTATCTTTATTATAGTTCAAAGAACAATTTTTCCCCTCAGCACTATTCTAGTCAAGGGTTAGAAGTAATGATTCTCAGCTATTCAGCTAAATTTAATACTGATGACAATATGTCTAATATTATTTTAAGAATCCTTAATCCTCCACAGGAATCATGAGAATGCACAGAACTGTGTAAAAACTGATTTCCTATCTGATATGTAATTTTTTTTTGCTTCACAAATCTCTTTCCACATCTAATAGGTAGCTTAAATTTAAGATTTTTAAAATAAAATTTCTATTTTTTTAATCTTTCTCTCTCTGATTCCTTGCAAAATAATCCGATCAATCCCAGTGTGGTGATGGCACCATTTACCCAGTTTCTTAGGTTGAAAAAAGTCACACAAATGGCAAAATAAATTTGTAACTTTGCATTTGTTGTTTTCCCTAGCTAAAATATTTTTCTCTTAGTTCTCTGAGCAGGCAGATTCTTCCAATTATGCTCTATATTATCACCCAATTCATCCCATTCATATTTTCCTTGAACTAATTTTCTAATTCATATAGATATAGATATGTATGGATTAGATAGATGATAGATAGATATAAATCTGTCTGGAAAAAGTCCAGCCATTTTTAATATAACAAGAATGGCTTACATGACATAAATGTAACCATGGATGTAACCTGGTAGCCAAGGAGAGTGGACTGGAATGCACATGTGAACAATGATGAACATGTATGAGCTGTAATCAACAAAGATCAGTGACTGATAGTGCGAGAACTATAAGCTGATCTGGGGATTTCAAAAACTATTGTTTCTGAGATTTTGGCACAGGGTCTTGGCGTGAAAAATGTCCTGGCAAAATTTGTTCCACAGCTTCTGCTACCAGCACAGAAGGAACATTGTGCTGCAGTTGTTACTGGCTTGATTCAAACTACAACCAATGAATCAATTTCCTCAAGAAGGTGATAACCAGAGATGAATCGTAGGTCTACGGCTATGATAGAAACAAAGGCCCAGTCATCTCAGTGGAAGTCTCCTGGTTTTCCACCCCGGAAAGTGCAGCAAAGTTGCAGCAAGATCAAGACCATGTGTGTTAAATGTGTGTTTTGATTGGGAATGTGTTGTCAAGTACACCCCTCTAGGCCAAACAATAAGGAGTACCCCAATGTTCTTCATTGGTTGAGATATACAATGCAACAAAGACAGCTGCAGCTAGGTGCAGTTGGTGATTGACAGCTTCATCACAACAAGCCAGCTTGTGCATCATGTCTCCTGCAGAGGTTTTTGTAAACATGAGATCACCTGGGTGACTTAGACCCCTACATCCCAGATTTGGTGCCCTGTGACTTCTGTTTTTTCCCCAAATTAAAATCACCTTTGAAAGGGAAGCTTTTTCAGACCACTGGTGAGATTTGGGGAAATAAGACGAGGCAGCTGGTGATGATTCCAACAAAGGATTTTGCACAGTGTTTTGGCCAGTGGAAGAGACGCTGGGAGAACTGTGTGAGGTCGCAAGGTACCTACTTTGAAGGGAACTGAAACGTCATTGTCCTACTACATTCAATGTTTCTTTCTTTTAAAAAAAATAATTATCTATTTATTCTTAGAGAAAGGGGAAGGGAGGGAGAAGGAGAGGGAGAGAAATATAAATGTGTGTTTGCCTCTTGTATGCCCCCAACTGGAGACCTGGCCTGCAACCCAGACATTTGTCCTGACTTGGAATTGAACTGGTGACCCTTTGGTTCTCAGGCCATCTCTCAATCCACGGAGCCACACCAGTCAAGGCTCTTTCTTGTATCTTCTTCAGTAAATGTCTCTATTTTTCATATTGCATAGCTGGCTACTTTCCACACAGACACATCTGTCTGCAAAATAACCAGTCATGTGCTAAGTGTGTGTGTGTGTGTCTATATATTCTATTTCTTTAAGATATGATACAAGACGTTTAAGGTAGAGTTAGGGTTTCTCTTAATAAGAGAGAGACATGATCAGAGTAGTGTTAAAAACATCCCACTAGAGGACTTAATTTAAAGTGGCGTATTGAACACCCACTGAAATTCCCTCCTTCCATGACAAATACCCAAACGGCCAGCTATATAATCTGCAGAGACTAATGCAAAGTGAAGATAACCCATTTCAAAATGAATAAAATAGTGCTAAAGATATAATATGTAAAGTTTTTCCATAAAAATATTTTTTCACTTATAAAAAGTAATAGTGGATTTCTGCTTTCAGGAAAATGGAGTAGATATACTTTTCACTATGTCTCTTGCTAAACACAACTGAAAACCCAAATACAAACAGACTATGAAAGGTAGAGAAGAAGGTAGATCAGCTATGGACCTAGAGACCTAGGGAAAGGCATTATGTTGAATTCTTTGTGTTTTATGACAATGGGTATAGATTAAAAAAAAAAAAAAAAAACTGTTCTCTCTAACCACTCAGCATCAGCCAAACAACACAGTGGCCTGAACACTACCCATTCTAAGCAAAGGTCCAGTGGGTAGCTTAGCCTTTACTCTCACAGAATTATAACAAAAGACCCCAACATCCCCTCCTGCACAGAGGTACAAAGTAGTGTTAGAGAAGTTCAAGTGGGGAGCTAGCACTGTCAGCCCTTTCAACTTATAAATAACACCTCCCATACCTTTAGTGGAGACTATGCATAGAACCGGAACTCACAACTCCCCGGCTAGTATACCTAGCAGTAATGAGAAACAACCCCCTATACCTGGAAGTGAACAGAGGCCAGAGGGCAGCTAACACAGGATTAAATAAGCTCCAGAGTCTTATAACATAAATCAAATTATCAATATCAAGAATAAAACAAAGGATAATTATAAATTCTGAATACATCAAAAGGATAATAAGGGAATTCTACAAACCATTTTACACATAAATTTCACAACTTAGATGAATTGGACCATTTTCCTGGAAAACACAAACTACCAGACTCATTCAATACAAGATGGAGTATTTGAATAGCTTTAGAACTATAAAAGAAATTGAATTAATAATTTAAGAACTTCCGGAAAATGAATGTTCTATATTTTGATTGTACTGATGTCAATATCCAGCTTATAGTATTGCATTATAAATTTGCAAAATGTTACCATTAGGGAAACTGAGTAAAGTGTGCATATGATTTCTGTTTTATTTCTTGTAAATGTTTGTTAATAAAAATAATCCCAAAATAAAGTTTAATTAAAAGTTGTATCACAAATTGTTATTCTAAGTAAAGAAACATTAATAGCATGAGTTTTATCATCATATTGTATAATATTAGTTTTAAACACAAATATAAAAGCATTTTACTTGTATGAAGAATTGCAAGTATTTTTTAGCTTGAACATACATATGTATTTAATTCTATCAGAACAGTAGAAACACTGCACAAAATTTTTATTGAGCTTGTAATACAAAAACATTCTAAACATTTACTGGAGTAAAAATAATTGATAAGAAATGAAACTATGAATTGCCATATTTTCCCTTTCTTTATGTGTTTAATTTAATTTAATTATTGTGTTAAGAACACTTGACATGATATCTACTCTCTTAACAATTTTTAAGGTACAGTGTCATAGAAGAGAAATCTAGAGTTTATTTATCTTGCTTACTTGAAATATTGTGCTTTTTGATTTGTAACTCCCTATTTCACCTCCCCCAGTGCTAGCAATCACTATTCCACTTTTGAATCTATGAATTTGATTATTTTAGATATCTCATATAAATGGGATTATGCAGCATTTATTTTACATGACTGGTTTATTTTTTACCATAATGCCCCTGAATTTCATCTGTATTGTCACACATCATAGATTTTTCTTCTTTCTTAAGGCTGAATAGTATTCCACTACATATATATACCACGTTGTCTGTCTTCATTTGTCATTGATGGACACATTGTTTCCACATCTTGGCTATGTGAACAGTGCTTCAACAGAATGTGAGTGCAGATATCTCTTTGTGGTCTTGATTTCAATTCTTTTAGATAGTCAAAAGTGGGATTGCTAGATATTTTTAATTTTTGAGGAACTTCCATATTGTGCACAAAAATAATGCTCAACATTAATCAACTAATCATCAGGGAAATTCATATCAAAACCATAAAGAAATATCATCTCATGACTATCAGGAATAGTTATCTAAAAAAACAAAAGACAAGAAAACTACAACAAAAGATAGTAAGTGAAGGTGAGGATGTACAGAATTGGAACACTGTTGATAGGAATGCAAAATGATACAGCCGCTATGGAAGAGCATGTGTGATAATTTTCAGCATAAGTGTATGGCTAATATAGGAAAGTAATGTGAGTTACAGAGGATACATATGAAAGTGTTCCATGGGCATTTTAATTTGTTAGCCCACAATTACCTTCTTTGTATGTCTGAAGCAAAATTTGGTTTAAATAGAAAGCACGGTCTCTTACAAATCTCAGCTCTCTAGTTAACAGTCACAGATGAATGGCTGTGGAACCTGAGCACGTAACTCCAATGGTCTCCATTGTCCAAGAGAGTTCAGGGAGACTTAGAACAACACTGAATAAGATTGTCTGGTATACTTAGTGAGGACCAGAAGGGTCAAGTTTAATTCCTAAATTATTCTCCGATGCAGATGTTCTGATTCACTGATATTACTTTACAATAAAATTCTAAGGAACAAATATTAAAATATTATAAGAAAGTATTACTAGTCATAGCGGATGATTGAGTGAAGCTATGAGGAGTAAATGCTTTGAGTAAGACGGAAATAGAAAAAATATAAGATTAAGTAAAATATGACAATATAAACACATAGTGCCTGCTGGGGAATAGGGACTTTTACTGTTGCACTGATTGCCTCTGCATGGCCATAGTTGCTGGATTACTAGGCAGAGTAAGTGTGCAGCTTATCTGCTAGCAAGAGAAGGTCATGAATAAATGAGAAAAGTTCACCACGAATTAAAAATATCTTTATCTTTTAACTGCATTAGCATTTGTCTTTCCTTTTCTTGTTTTTAATTGTATGTTTTTCACTACCATTTAGTCCCCTCCTATGCCTATCCCCTCTACAATCACCACCCTGTTGTCCATGTCCATGAGTCCTTTTTTTCTTTTTGCTCAATCCCTCCACCCCTAACCTGCCCTCCCACCCCTTAGCTGTCATCATGCTAGGAGTTTAACTCTGTTTTGCTCATTAGTTCAGTTTTTTCATTAGATTCCAAGTATGAATGAAATTATATAGCATTTGTCTTCCTCTGATTGGCTTATTTCACTTAGAATAATGCTCTCCAGTTTCATCCATGCTATCTGAAAGGGTAAAATTTTCTTTTTTCGTGGCCAAGTAGTATTCCGTTGTGTAAATGTACCATAGTTGTTTTATTCACTTATCTACTGATGGATACTTAGGTTGTTTCCATTTCTTGGCAATAGTAAATATTTTTAAATAGTAATTATAAAACCTTAGAAAAGTTGTTAACTGTCAGCATGCATATACGATATATCATGTTTTAAATGTAACATTGTGTTTTAACTCCAAAAACTGATGAAAAGATGGAAGAATCATTTATTTTATTTTACTTTTTTATTATTTTTTGGTGTATCCAAGGGTTTTAACCCAGTTCAGAATCAAGAGAAATAAAAATAATCAACTGGTAGAGGTTATAGGGGAATCATTTTTTTAATGAGAATATTTCCCATTTTATTTTTACTTATTTTTAAATATATAATCTTTATTATATTTTTCCCATTACCATTTAGTCCTATTATACCCCCACCCCCACAATAATCACTGTTGTCCATGCCCATGAGTTCTTTTTCTTTTTTATTCCATCTAATTCAAGAGGAATTTACACTGCTCTTGTTGGTGTGGCTCAGTGGATTGAGTTCTGGCCTGTGAACCATGATGGCCAGTTCAATTCCCAGTCAGGGAACATGCTTGGGTTGCAGGCCAGGTCCCCAGTAGGGGGCACATAAGAGGCAACGACACATTGATGTTTCCCTTCCTCTCTTTCTACTTTCCTTCCTCTCTCCCTAAAAATAAGTAAAATCTTAAAATAATTTTTTTTAAAAAAGAGGAATTTATACTGATCAGAGCTGTCCAAAACTTGAATACGGTGCCTCAGGAATTTTGATATTTTGACTTCCTAAATACAAAGGTAGTAAATATGCATATGTGTTTTATAATATATAATATAATGTAATGTTTTATATAATGTATGCACTATAGAACTATGTATTACAAAACAGAAAGAATTTAAGAAATGGATCAAAATTATATTACATCCATGACTACAAATGGTTCTTCATTGTCATTCTGACATTCCAAGGCCACCTAAGTTGCATAATAAACACACATTTTCAAACCCATTAATATGCATTGAGTGTATGAGGTATGGAATCTATGACTCTGAGTTTTTTTAAACTGTAGAGATAATTCTGATGTATCCTGTCCATGGAGCTTCTGGCCTAAATAACCTTTAATATCCTTCCAAATCTGACATTTAATTTATTCAGCGTCTATCAGTTCTTGGAGTGAAGGGAATGAATCTCATGTCTTTCTTTATATTAGACTCTTGCTCATAATTGCCATTAAATGAATGTTTCATGAATAAAAGAACAAATAAATGATTCAATAAAAGATAGAATATTTCATTTTCCACTCTCAGCTTTCTGTATAATACCAAAATCCTCTAAAAATGGGAATTCAAGTTAATTATATAAGTATTAAAGACAAAAACAGAATGCAGCAGTAAAAGAGAGAAAAATGTGGGTCAAACAAACTTGATTATTTATTAATTTGGGGAGGAGAAGGAGATTAGAGGAAACTAAACTAAGATAATAAATTTGAGAAACTAGAACATAGTGAAAAACTATGCATTTTATAGAATTTAAAACCGTAGAAAAAGAAAGCAATATACCGACTTTGAGTTGTTGAGGAATGAGAGGGAAGAAGAAAGCTCTGTCACTGAAAATGATATGATCAGTGTGCAAAAACTACAAGCTAAGAAAAAATATATATATTTATTTTTACTCTAAGATGTAGCTTTGTTGCAGACACTGTAAGTATATTCAACATTTTACTATTCGTCATGAGGGCATGATACATTTTTTTCTTTTCTTTTTTCTTTTGGCATGTTCTGTGGCATAAAGTGATTTGGTTGCTGTGGTTTTGACATCTAAAATACTTCAGTGATTAAATGTTTAGTTAAACCAGTGGACACTGAGGTCTCTTGGCCAAAGGTGGATTGTTTTCTTTTGTTTTGCTTTTATGGTATTTTGGATCAAACTCATTAACATGCACCCACACAAACACACACATACACACTTGTTCTGAGGGATGCATTGATAAAATCTGACAAAAAAATAGCTTCCCTAAAAGTAGTCGTTAATGTCTGTTTCTCAAGTTAATCAACATTATTAGTAAGTTGCACTTTTGCATGGAATATCTGGGAGATGCGTCATTACATAATGCTCTATTATACTAATAAATGATGGTAACATATCAAACAACAGTATAAAATAATATATACATAAGTGCAAAGATTAAAACTGAAACATCAAGGAGTCCTATAACCCCTCCATGCATTTGATCCCTTCCATCACTATCCTGACTCAAGCTGGAGCCTCATCATGGACTGACAAAAATAAACTCAGATTAATAGTGGAAAATTGTGCACATCCCACTGTTGTTTAATAATTCAAGTCTTCATTAAATTATTTTGGGGTTAAGGCATTGAATAATTTATTAGTTATAAATTAATTACCTGATCCATTGAATCAGGAACACTTGCTAGTTAGTGAGTTCATTCATTTGCAGACCTTGCTTGTTTTTCCTTTATTTGTTTGTTTTTCTTTATGTTTTTTTTTTTAGCAAAACCTGGCCAAGCTTCCTGTATACAGTAGTACAACGGGGGAAAAAATCATGGTGTCTATAACTATTGAATTAATTTCTTTGCATATTGGCCAAGATAATTTCTGAGACAGAGATTGCTATTTTTTTCTTCATATCTTCTGTTTTATTATTTCATTTTCTGCCTGCTTCTTCTCCTCTCAAATTTGGTAGACACACAATTCTTTCTTCAGGTAAAGTTTGTGTTTAAGCTTCTTGTTTTTTGTTTCTAAGTGTCTAAATTCATTGAAAATAATAGAATTTGAGGAGATATGTTTTATCTTTAGACTAAATAAGATGTTTCTAGTCTGGGAGTTGTGTGCATGTGTGGGGTGTGAATGGTGTGTGTGTGTGTGCCCTTTGAGAGGGGGACTTGACAGTGTCCCTGAACCAGCTTCTGGTAATTAAGGAATGAATTTATGAATTGAGATTTTTATACAGTAGTTAGAAATCACCAGTGGAAATGTTTCTGTACATAGGACAGGTAAACAATAGTGACCATAACCACTCTGTGTATGTGTTCCTATAGATGGGAGAGGCTCACTGAAATTAGTAGTCAGATATGAGTGATATATACACACAGAACTGTTATAAAAATATCTGAACTTTGAATACAACTCCTAGAAAAATATTCACCAATTGCTGGAGTGAGGATACTGGAATTTTAAAAGAAAGAAGAAAATGTGAAGGTGCTTGGAATTCACTAGATCTGTATCCAAACTCTAATGTTAAGTACATGCAGATTAATCTGTTAATTCTTATTTTGTGGTGATGGAGACACACTGGCACCATCTTGTGATGAAACCAGAGAATAAAACTAAAGGTCAAAATAATAGAACATCTCAGAACATGAAGAAAAATAGGAGTTCCATGGGACTGGTCATTCATTTCAAGGTATATAACATGCTAACACCTGACCAAATGTGAGTAGCCCTGTGATACATTTTAATAATACAATAGTGACCATGCATGATCTGTTGAAATCAATAAATTATTAAATGGATATATGATGATAAACTTTTTATTTTGACTTTCCATATTTCATCCTAAGTAATTTTCTCAAAGTTAACACAATTAAAAGATTATTTGACTAGGAGTACTTTAAGTAAATTATCTTTTCAGGTCTCTATTTCCTTATCTGTAAAATGAAAGCTGTATTATATCAATTGATCTATTAAGCTTCTTCTAGATTTATAAAATGCCACAAGTTAGAAGGTGATACTAAAGTAATGATTCAGCTTATAGAAGCAATAAATTTGTTATTTTATTTATTTTTCAAATATTTAGTTGTTGTTTCTGCTTTACTAGCTATTGTTTTAAGTCCCCAAACTACAAATATGATTAAGAGTTGCCCTTCTTGCCCTCAAAAAGTATGGAGACTACAGGAAAAGACACTCAGGTAAATAATCAATAATCACTCAAGATACAGTTATCTGTATCTTGAATACAACCAGGAATAAAAATATTATGGCCCAATCTTCCTCTTACTACAAAAACAGATGTTCCTTGTTGCCATAGACCAAGAGTCAAAATTTTAACATTATCCACCAGAATACTTCAATTCACAAGAATCAATGAATTGGAGGGGGAGGGTAATTAGAAACAAGACATTGGAAAAATAACTAAATATTGTCTTCACAATCTTAAGGATCAGGGATTCTCTATAGCAGTAAATTCTTGTCCAACCTCTGTCATCAATCTGCACTGCTAACTGAAGCTAAGAGATCAACTACTTGCCTAAAAACTTTCAGCAGGACAGGGAAAATAAATGATATCTTAAAATATCACTTTTTCTATTACTGTCTGTTTTAATAAACTTGTAAGTACTAGTTTATTGTGAATTCAGAGCCTTTCTTAAATTAAATTTCTAGTTTTTGTTGTTTTTCTAATACCATCTTCAGATTGGGCTTGTAGCTTTAAAACACATGATGTAAAGCTAAAAATATCCATTATAGTGTTTAACATCATGCTTCCTAAATTAAAGAATGAAAAATTCTATAAAAATACTTCATCACATCTCTCCTTTTATCCAAGGACCCATGATATTTTACCCAAAATACTGCACGAGCATGCGCGAGTATGCACGAGCATACACCCACTCTTGTTCTTGTCCCACCTGTTTCCATCCCATGCCTTATTCTTGTATCTCCTCAGCCTCATCTCGTCCATTATCTCCTTACCAACCAAGTCACTTACTCAGTTAGCTGTGGGTACCATGCCTCCTCTCATAATGCATTTGGTCATTTTTTTTCCTATATATATGTAGAATACTCAGACTTCTCCTCTTCACTCCATCTTGCAAACTCTTAGATTCACAATATAAGAGTTTTGCTCTCATTATGCAGATTAGTTCTGATTACTCTGGACTCTCATGTTGCGTATTTCTTTCACCCACCACATTTGAAATGTATTCTTTATATTTATGATTCCTTGATTAAGAATTGATTTCCAAACTAGGCTCTAAGGTCCAAAAGGGCAGGGCAATCACCCTCTACTCCATCTCCCCATCTATGGTATCAGCGTAACCTATCACAGTGTTTGAAATAGAGTTGCAACTCAATATACTTTTAATGACTGAATGCATACCTAAAACTGAAAGAATTTTAAAAAGATGGAATATTGATGAGTTTAAATCATAAGGTGATTAATAGAATGAGAAAAAGGCATGTATGTGTCAGGCACTGGGCTAAGAAGAGATTTTTGTTTTGCCTCAACTAATTTTTACACAGTCTATGTATTACCAAAGTATACATGTGTGTATGAGCAGGGTCCCAGCATTCTTCTCCATTTAAGTCATTACTTTCAAAATTAGAATACGGTTCATTCCTTCAGTAATCAAAACTTGTCCAATTAAAACCTAAGAATATTAGCACATTTACTTTGGAAAGCAAAAATTTTCCCTATGGGTAATCAGTATTAAATAATGGAAAAATATCCTGAGAGAATGGTAGAAGTTCTACTGATAGAACATTTTTAATCAGCCTAAATGATATTGC
Source organism: Desmodus rotundus (assembly GCF_022682495.2). NCBI lineage: Eukaryota > Metazoa > Chordata > Mammalia > Chiroptera > Phyllostomidae > Desmodus > Desmodus rotundus. The sequence goes on along the minus strand of NC_071391.1, from coordinate 75,593,861 downwards.
TGAACATAATTCTTTAAGATTGTAATATGACTATATCCACATGCTTTACCTGACTCTGAAATCATTCATTTGGATGGATCCCAGTTCTCATCAATAACCTCTTCTTTTTTTTGTATGAGTGGAAGGGCTGATTCTTAAAAATATACTCCAGCTCATTCTATTAATAGTGTATATTGTAAAGAGCAATCTGGTGCTGTCAGCTGTAAAAAATAGTTGACCTAATAGGTCATTTCAATGTCTTATTTCTATAATTCTATGAAACTGCTCTGACAATGTAAGTACTGGAAAGCCCAATATATTTAAGAGCTGATGGTTGTGAATCATGAATTTGATGATTGGCTAGGAATATCAGTCAGCATAAAACTGCCGGAATGAGGAAGGAGTCATTTAACCCCCAGCAACACTGAGGTAAACCTGGCAAAGCTACTAGATGATGCATTTGCTAATTAAACTACAGTCTCTTCAATGTAAAGGGGGAAAGAGTAAAATAGGGGGATAAAATGAATACTACATTTGTACATGTTTTTAAAAAAGATGTAACTATGTGGATCCTGGCTGCTGTATGATTTACAACAAAAATTATAGATATTCTGTATCTCTAACAATAGAGCAGTGAGTAATCAAGAAATTTAAGCTATCACATACAGTGGGGAACCATGCAACAACTTTATTTCTTTTTTTTGATATATTTATTGATTGTGCTATTACAGTTGTCCCAGTTCCCCCCCTTCACTCAACTCCATCCTGCCCACCCCCTCCCTCCCACATTCCCCCCCTATAGTTCATGTCCATGGGTCATACTTATAAGTTCTTTGGCTTCTACATTTCCTACACTATTCTTACCCTCCCCCTGTCTATTTTCCACCTATCATTTATGCTATTTATTCTCTGTACCTTTCCCCCCTCTCTCCCCCTCCCAATACCCTATTGATAACCCTCCATGTGATCTCCATTTCTGTGGTTCTGTTTCTGTTCTAGTTGTTTGCTTAGTTTTCTTTTGGTTTGGTTTTAGGTGTGTTTGTTAATAAGTGTGAGTTTGCTGTCATTTTTACTGTTCCTATTTTTTATCTTCTTTTTCTTAGATAAGTCCCTTTAACATTGCATATACTAAGGGCTTGGTGATGATGAACTCCTTTAACTTGACCTTATCTGAGAAGCACTTTATCTGCCTTTTCATTCTAAATGATAGCTTTGCTGGATAGAGCAATCTTGGATGTAGGCCCTTGTCTTTCATGACTTGGAATACTTCTTGCCAGTCCCTTTTTGCCTGTAAGGTCTCTTTGGAGAAATCAGCTGACAGTCTTATGGGGACCCCTTTGTAGGTAACTGTGTCCTTTTCTCTTGCTGCTTCTAAGATTCTCTTCTTCCCTTTAATCTTGGGGAATGTAATTATGATGTGCCTTGGTGTGTTCCTCCTTGGGTCCAGCTTCTTTGGGACTCTCTGAGCTTCCCGGACTTCCTGGAAGTCTATTTCCTTTGCCAGACTGGGGAAGTTCTCCTTCATTATTTGTTCAAATAAGTTTTCAATTTTTTGTTCTTCCTCTTCTCCTTCTGGCACCCCTATAATTCGGATGTTGGAACGTTTCAAGATGTCCTGGAGGTTCCTAAGCCTCTTCTCATTTTTCCGAATTCTTGTTTCTTCCTTCTTTTCTGGTTGGATGTTTCTTTCTCCCTTCTGGTCCACACCATTGATTTGAGTCCTAGTTTCCTTCGCCTCACTATTGGTTCCCTGTACATTTTCCTTTGTCTCTCTTAGCATAGCCTTCATTTTTTCATCTAATTTGTGGCCAAATTCAACCAATTCTGTGAGCTTGCTCATTACCAGTGATTTGAACTGTGCATCTGATAGTTTGACTATCTCTTCGTTGCTTAGTTGTATTTTTTCTGGAGCTTTAAAGTGTTCTGTCATTTGGGCCATTTTTTTTTTTTTTTGTCTTGGCGTGTCTGTTACTTAAAGGGGCGGAGCCTTAGGTGTTCCCCTGGGCGGGGTAACGCTGGTTGCTGGGCTGTGATGCTGTACGTGGGGGAGGGGCTGAGAGGGAGTAATGGCGCCCGCTCCACTCTCCACTGGATTTCAGTCACTTCTTCAGCTACCCACAATCAAACTGGGCCCGTCTGGTTCTGGTTCCTGAGTGGGTAGGTTTCTTCAACAACCTCTCCTGTGAGGCTGGGAGTTTCTCCCACTGCTGCCCCAACCCCCATGGGTGTTTTCACTCAGAGGTTTGAGGCTTTATTTCCCCCGCACTGGAGCCCTGGGTTGCGCAGTCTGCTTCGCTCCCCTGCCATTTGTTCTGGTTTATCTGTGCACGAATGTGGGGTTTCGGGGTCTGGTACCCACCGCTCTGCCTGCCCCATTCTTTGCCACTCTGAGTCCGGCCCTCTTGGTTTATCTGTATGCGAATGTAGGGCCACAGGGTCTGCTAGTGGTCAGACTGCCTGCCCCTTTTGTCCCACACTCCGCCAGTCTCGCTCCCGCCACAGCCACGCGAGTCCTCTCCAACCCGGTGCCCGTCTCCGCCCCTCCTACCGGTCTGGATGTATGTTTCTCTTTTATCTACTCGGTGTTGGACTTCCTTGCCATTCGCTTTTCTGTCAGTTCTGGTTGTGCGAGGAAGCACAGTGTGTCTACCTACACTGCCATCTTGGTTCTCCTTCCCATGCAGCAATTTTAAAAGTCAGCATATTACATTTGTTTAAAAAAAAGATTTAGTTTTAGATTTAAAAAATCAGGTTGAAAGACATAATGAATGTCATATAAATTTATCAAATTTTTAATTTGTGTATTTGAACATATTTGTATGTATATTTGAATGGGTATAATTACATGCAGCTGCTTTTCATATTTCTGAACTGCTTGTAAATATTATAATAAAAATCATATCATATTACTTTTATATAAAAATAAAACAGAACAATCTATGCCTGATTTTACAAAGTAAATTTGCAAAAGCTAAGAATATAAGGGAAACACTTGTAAATTGGCAAGCTAAGAAAAGCCTAGGCACACAAGTCTTGGTCTACCTGAATATATATTTCTAAAATTGTGAATTGAACACAATAACAGCAACATCACAAAGTTGTTGAATGAGATAGGATTATAAATAATTTCAAATAGAGAACTCGTTACAGAGCAAAAATTCCACAATGGCTTTCCTTTGTCTCTTTTCTCTCTTTCCAACACACACACTTAGAGCTTAAAAAAGAGAATAGTCTCTCAGACACTTCCACTATAGTTCTGAGAAGTTAACATTTGTCAAAAGATTATTTAACTGTAGGAAATGCACAAGAAAACAGCAACAACTGACAAATGTGTTTCACTATTTGAAAAGATAGCAAAAACTTTCATTCTGTCTGATCATGAAAAACAGTTCCAAAAAGGAAGAACTGATGTTGAACAGATGAACTTCAAAACGTCTGCACTTAGATGTGTGGTTATAAAATATATATATACACACACACACATATATATAACATTATATATTATGCAAATAATATATACTATATATAACATAATATATATTATGCAAATAAGGGAGAGAGAGCAGAGCCAGTAGTTGGAGGAGAAGGTTAGTGAATTACTGGTATCTGTTTTGGCTTTGCCTTTGCCCTGAAAGTGATCTTGGCTAGAAATTATATGGGAAAATCCAATGAATAAACTGGATATTTTCCCTACTCATTTATCTTCAGCCTGTGGTCCAAGAAACTGGTGTTGTGATGCTGAGACTGCTCCCTGCCCAGAATGTAATTCATTAGCTAGCCTCACTGCAAAGAGTGTTACTTGCCAAGGAAAGTGTGTGCAAATCAGGATGAAGGGGAGGTCAATAAGGTCATGATCACAGGAGCATCCTGTAATGTCATTGGTGAGGCTGTAAAAAGCTGGGCAATTGTCTTTGGTTTATCATTTTGAGAATTAGGGCTGAAGAAAACAAAAGAATTAGGGCTGAGACTCTGCAACCTCAATTCTCATACGGTGACTAGGGGCCTCCTAAATATAGTACAAAAGAACACACCAAGGCCTTGCACCATTTTTATTTCTGAATATAGCCCATGTTGTATTTTTTTTTTCAACCTCCAACCACCCTGGATCTTATTTTTCTCTGAAAGGAAGGATCTTTTAAAGTACAGCCTCTTCTTACTGCTCTCACTATAAAAGAAAATAGGGAGCTTCTACTTTTGAACTTCTAGAATAAAACTGTAAAATGGGACAAAATGTAGGAAATGATGGTTTCACACATTAAGCAGCTAGCAGCCAGGACAACAATCACGGAGAGCAGGGCAGTGGACTTGTGCCTGATGATTTCCCAGTTTACTGTGAGGAGAGAGGTCTTAAAAAGAGGAGGTGGGAATCTAAGCAAGAGCTCAGCAGTGTCACTGAGTGGAGGAGGAAGAAGAGTACAGAATTTAAGGAAGACAAAACTCTACAGATATGCAGAGAGAAACCTTGAGCCTTTAGCTGAGTACACATGGGAGGAGAAAACCGAGCCAAAGGAAAAAAAAAAAAACAACCCAGAATGGAGCAGGTAGAAAAATCCAAGGATCTCACGTGGAACAATGGCAACTCTGGAAGAATCACTGTGTCTAGGGCCAGTTGCACAGTAGGCTAAACTTAAGGTCATTATCCTTGCCTTAGACAATACTCCTAACAACAAAGTATTCCATATTTTACTAAGTTTTTGATTGTTGACAACGATCCATCCATCTGGGCTGTCACTTGGAAGGCTACAGACCAGCATATTGAAGATTCCCATCTATGGAGGAATGAAGTGCAGAAATAAATAACTGCTTCTGATTGTAAAGTCTGGATCACTCAAGTTGCTTCCCACAGCAAGGACCCATTCTCTGGTGAAACAGACTACAATCAAGTTACTGATCAAGCAAACACCACACGCCATCATGGAAATCTCATCCTGAATCCATCATCACACCAGACATAGCAAAACATTCACCTTATGGATGAGGTACACAGTTAAGAATGTATGATTTTAATGCAAAATCTACCATTGCTTGGCAAACTTGGGGCTTATGACAACAATGATCCCATTTGTCTCATGGTGACAGAGGCCACGTTGCATGGGGTAATGCCCCTGCCTGCTTCTGGCAAACTGGACAGTCTGAGGGTGACTGTTGTTGTTTTGCTGCTGTTTCAGTCTGACTAGCTATGGCTGGAACTATATTTGCCCTTGAAGCCAAACTGTGGCCTGTTCTCACTTCTCAGATCATCTGCATTCTGACGATGGTGTTCATTTTGTCTCAGAGACTACCTAACAATAGATCAATTGTCATGGCACTTGATGGACACTTCATACCCTTTATTATCCTTGGGTTGCTGGAGTGGCACGAGGTAAAATAGACTTTTTAAAATCAGCTCAAGGTTTTTGATTCTATTTCTCTCAACTCATCTTGTTCTACGCACCTGAGTGAGGCAGTTTGGGTCACCAAATACAGCTTTTCTCAACAAGGGTTTGTTTCCTTTTGTTCATCTTCAGGTTAATAAAAGGAAGAGGGGTTACACAGGCCTAACTTGAAGACTGGAAATTTTCTGTGACCTGTCGTAGGCCTGATGCTCCCTTCTTCCCCTGCCTTTCTGCCCTAAGGAAGCCTAAGTGATACTGTATCTGAGTAGCCATCTGGATGAAAGGGGCCCTAAGGAATTAGAAACTAAATTCTGATTCAGCTACCTATAGTCTTTGTTCAGACTGGCATGGTCCTGGATCATAAAAACAATTACCACTTAGTTAAATGCATGTTCACTGAGTTCACCTACAGTGACTCACACAGGAAAAGGAGGCAGTGGAGACAAAAGTGGGAGCAGCCCAGGTCCCTCACTCACCCTTTGCTGACGGTCCAGCAGTAGGCCCCTCGTTACTGTTAGACAGGGCAGTAGTTTCTTCTCTCCACTAGGCCTTCAGTGATACATCCCTGGCTTGGGGGATTAGAGTGCCTCATTACTGCTCCCTTTTTGGCTTTTACTGATAATACGGGTGGGTGACCTTATTAGGGCTTGGTGGTAGTCAATTGTTCTGACAATTCACTAAATGTCCCCTGTCACCACTCAAGCAGGAAAAAAAAAAAATCAGCATCTCATTAGTGCTCAGTGGGGATGGAAATATTCCTTATTCCTTATTCAGTCTCCCTTGGCACCCCAGGGCAGGGATCCTTACCCTCTTGCCAGGATGAACATTCCGCCTCCCTCTTTGACTTTCTCTCACCCTGATGACGTGGTTTGAGACTAGTCATTACAGCCTGATGTGGGTGGAAATCTTGGATTCCTATTTAGCCTTTACTGGAATGGATTGGGGAGGAGCCACAGTTTTATCTTTGGTTTTTGTCTGGAGTAGGGGAACTATTATCTAAAAGTTTGAAAATGGGGACACTCTAATAGAGTAACAATAAAAAATGATTTAAAAAGAGAAATGTTAGTAATTGTGTCCTTCCTCTGCTTAAAATACTCTAATGATTTCCTGTCTCACTTAGAGTAGAACTTAAGTCCTTACAAATGCCTAGCCATCTCTATATGATTTGACACCTGGCTTTTTATCTACTTTCTCGCCATTTGTTTTCTCACCATACTTTAGCCATATTGGCTCTCTGCTGTTTCTAAAGTATGCTATGTAGACCCATGTGCCTTACTTCAGAACATTTACGTTCTCTTTTCTCAGCTACGCACAGGTTTTACTTACTCATTTCAAAGTGGCGCCTCATTGGAGATATCATCCATGATTTAGTTAAATAAAACTCTTGCTTTATGGGTAGACTCTTTCCTCTTAGCCTGTGTCATTATATAGCAATCATCACTGGCATATTTTCCCTTCTTTATTTTCATTATTGTCAGTTTACTTTTCTACCCATTAGAATGTGAGTGGCATAGGATCTGGATTTCTACATTTCATTTCTTTCATTATCTGCAGAGTTTTAGGTAAGTGCCTGGTGTAGTGAGTATATTAAAATATTTTTAAAAATAAATGAATGGACCCAGGTGTAGAAAGTACATTTGGAAGAAGAGACCTAGGGTTGCAATAACAGTAATAATTTTATATGTCTGAAATAAAATAATAAAGTGTTTATATATATATATATATATATATATATATATATATATTTTATAATTCCAAGCATTAACTGACTCAGCGAAATTTTGGAATAATTGCAAATTTGTTCTCATTCAATAGAATCCAGATCAATACCAGAGACAGCAATAAACTCGGGATGATTTTTTTCCCCTCCAGTTCAGAATCCAAATAACAAAAGTATAGGAAAAAGAAGCCCATCCAATTGTTTCTCCTCATAAACACAAAGTTGTGGAGTACATCTTTGCCCAACCGAGCTTCCGCCTGAACAGTCTCCATCTGTTTGGCACCACGAGGTACTTGAGTATATGCCAAACAATCAGTCATTCTGCTGTACATGAGGAGAGACAATGGAAAGATTAATACAATTCCTTTAACTCTGATGAGAAACACAAGGCTCACACATGCATTCTGAAAATTACTAAGCTACAAAAAATTGTTAAACTCACATCTGGCCTGAGTGGACTATTAAAATACAATTTGATGGAGCGAGTCCACTGAACAGTGTACATGGCAGGCACCTCTGGTCTCCATTTTCTTACCCAGGTTGAGGAGACACATTGGGAAATCTGCACTGGAGACTCAGAGAATGTTTATTCTGTGTTAACACACAGAATAAGGTCTGGCGGGTGCACAAGATCAGAGCAACGAGGCTGTTCATACTCGGAGCCACATTGACACATGTCTTCTGCGTCTGAGACCTACTCAGATTCTCAGGAAGAAAACAGAAGTTTAGAGGAACTCCAAACTTATTACAAAGGTGATTTTAACCATGTTTTCACAGGCATCCAATTGAAATTTAGTAAGTGATCTTTGGAATGTTGGAATCTTTACTCTCAGTTCAAGCTTCTCTAATTATTATCTTCAAACTTTCTATAATTTATCAGGAAATAATCAAGATTTACATTCACTAAAGTTGGTTTCTTCATAACTATTTTACCCAATAAACAGGAAATGTATATTCTTCAGCAGATAAGTTGGAAAATATAAACAAAGAACATATTCAAATTGCTACAATCAGGTCATTAACTATCAATATGCCCTACTTGAAAGTTATATTTTTAACATTATATTAGTGTGCACATATAATACACACATATACAATATATTTATAAACATTTATATATGTTAAATATACAGGGATGGGCAAAAGTATGTTTATAGTTGTAATACAAGTAAATAATACAATAATAAATAAATAATAATACAAGAATAAACTTGGTGTTTCACATACTCACAATGGTAAACCTGCATTTGCCCACTCCTGTGTATAGTGTGTGTATCTATACCTATCTCTATACCTATATCTATATCTATATCATCACCTATACCTATATCTATATCATCTATATCTCTATTTCTATATCTCTATATCTAATATATATGTGTATATATAGAGAGAGGAGATAAATTATTTTGAAAAGGAACTCAAGAATGCTCAAAACTATCAATACTTTTTGTATGTATTAAGTTATTTATTCTTAATATTCCTGGGAAATTATATAGCTGGAGGACAATGAGGGACAAAGACTTGATTACTAGTTGGAAACTTGGCTTCAAACTTTAATGTGAAACCCTGCTAAACTAGAAATGTGTGTACTAGAAAAAAAAATATTTTGCTCAGTTTAGGTACACCTAAATAGCCTTGTTTCCTATAAGCCTGAATCTTGTTTTACCTCTCACTAAGGGAGTATGATCAATAAGGCGAACATGACACTTCATTCCAACCAGGAAAAGATGGTCAGTCAGTCTTGTCATACCACAACTTTGTGCAAGGAAAAACTAGGAGCATTTTGGTTATCCTTGTGGTAGATTGAGACACAGTATAACCTAATTTATTTCTAAAAACCACACAAATGTGATAATAAAGACTTACACACACACACAATAACATAAAATCAAAAGAAATAAATGAACTATGAAATAAAACAACAGAAGATCTCTATACAATTTTGGAAGGTGGGAAGTAAATAAGAAGTGACATCCACATTGATAGACAAGTGAAACATTTTTTTTTTTTAATCTGCTTGAGTAGGAGGCGAGAAGAAGCTGATTCATGCTTCAGAGTCCTGAAAAAGCTAGAATATGAGAAACAGCAGATATCTGAGGAGAGAAATGTGTGCAGTTAGTCAAGACAAAAGAGGGCTGGTTGAAGGTATTTTTTAATTAATCTGTTTGTTTGTTATGTAAAGATTTTTCAATTCTCAGACATTTAAGGATTTTCAATCCTCAAATCCAGTGGAAGACAGGAAGTTTTATCTTTGGAGGTTTTGAATTGAGGGTCTCTGGTCTCAGAGATTCCGGGCAAAACTGAGAGTACTGGTAATATACCTGAGAACAGAGGGATTAAGTAAAAATATTTGCACAACAAATTGTGAGTTTTATATTCCTTTGCTCTGATTTACATAAAGGCAGCAGCTAAGTATATGCCCTAGACCAAGAGACTATATGATTCCTTTCTGGAAATCACATATTGGCCTAATATATAAGACCTACCAGCCCTAACATTTGGAGGTCTTCCAACAAAATACCTAGCTCCCATCTACAGTAGCTCCTACTGTACAGGGAATCCCTGCTGTCAACATTTTTATCACTCTCCCTTCAGCACACACAAAAGGCTTTCAACAAATTTTTTGATTTGAATGCCTCACTTCAAATTAGAGAATAACCAGATATTTGGGAGGAAAGTCTTCCAATGTGAAAAAGTCAAGATTTAAAATAATGAGAATATAGACTCTATGAAATATCATATAATAAAGATTATGAGGGAAATTTCAAGGAACTGTAAATAATTTCCCAAAAGAAAAAAGAAAAATATATTTGTGAAGCAAGAACAAGTACTTACATGAGTGACTATTCAAAGAATTTAAAAAATAATTTCTTGCAATTATGATAGTAGGAATAGGAATTTTAACACAAGGTATAGAACATGAAGTTGAGTAACTCTCCATGACTAAAAAGTTATTGAAAAGAGATGAATAAAAATATAAGAAAGGAACTCAGCTCATAGCATCTAACATTTTAGTAAAATAAAGAAATATTAAAAAGAAGTAAGGATAAAAAGCTTCCCAGAATGGCAAGACTTACATTTCCAGATGGAAAGCTTGCTATGAGTGCCTAGCATATTGTACACAGAAATGAGCAATCCAAAGTACTGCTTGAAGGATTTTATTTTATCTTTTCAAAAATGAGCAATCCAATGTACTGCTTAAAGAATTTTAAAACATTATTTTAAAAGTATATTTTAAAAGCTTCAAAAAAAGAGGAAGAAAAATCTTGCACAACATTTAAGATACAGATTGGCAATGTTAGCAGCTAGAATTTAATGAAATTTAAATTTTTTTCTTAAAAATATGGAAGAATGTTATTTTCAACCTAGACTATTTTATTCCCTTTAATCCAGAAGACCTGAACTTGTTCACACAAGCAGTTACCAAACAGGAGCCACAAAGTGACAGGACTCCAGGTGAAACCGGAACAAAGGACAGGGGTTATTAAAAGATGTGTTCAGGAAAAATAAATGAAAACAACAACAAAAGTGAGACTCATAAAATACTGGATCTGTACAAATATGGTAAGTGGACATTTATGTAGGAGAGGTTGGGGATACGGTGGTTATAGCTATGTAGAAAAATAAGCAAGCAGACGAACAAGAAGAGGCCATTATGAACACCACCAGGGAAAACAAAATTTTACAAGAAAAGAAATGTAATTAGATATGGTTTGTTGTTTGACTGCAATTAATATTTATATGCTCATAACAAATACTAAATATTGGTTTAAATTAAAAAGGTTGACATAAATATTTTGAGAGGATGATAGGGAGAGTAATGATTTCTTTGTGAGTGGTGTTATAAAAAAGTTAAATTCTTATCTTCCGTATAAAAATTCAACACCTAATGTCCAAAACTGAGATTCTCAAATAGCAGCATGAGTTATTAATTAGGAAGGTGACCATAAGTATCACAAGAAACAGAGAATGTAAACATGGGTTGTCTTGGTGAACAAAGAACCAGATTGGGAAAATGGGTATTAGGCACATGTTATTGTGATATAGGGGTGGCCATGGTGGTATTAATTGCCACCTTAAAAGAGAGAGGAAGGGAAGAAGGAGAAGGTGAAAGGAAAGGGAGGGGGGCAAAGAGATTGATAAAGGGTGGAAAAGGTACAAAGTACGGGGGAAAAGGTATGGGAATGAGAAGCAGGAAAGAAGGAGGCACATAAAAAAGATAGGCTTTTTTCCAAGAGGGCAACCTGTCTCTACTTGCCTTCAAGGAACTGAGGTGACTGAAAGTATCCAGAGACAGACACAGGCACCGCTTGCTCTGAAGTGGGAAAATGAGGAATCCTATTTGCACCCTTTCTTCTTAAAGACTGCGGTAATAACAACATCCAGGAAAAAGAAATAGCTCAATGTGGACTCAAGCTTTCAGTGTCATTGGTAATATTCTGTGTTGATAAAACAGAGAGTGATATGAATAACCATTAAAGTCAAATACACAAAAACGAATGTATTTTTCAACAGAAAATTATTATAGGTATTCACCATGAGTATAAATCTTGACTAAATATTGAAATCACTTGGGGGTGCTTTTTAAAATCCCAAACTGGACCTCAAAGCAATCTCTGGAGACAAGGTCCAGGTATCAGTAGTTTAAAAGCTCTTCAGGTGATTTCAATTTGCAGGCAAATTTAGAACAGTTGACTTACACTAGTGATTAAAAATGTGGCTCTCTGACAGCATCAATATCATCTAGGTACTTTTATTGAGTGTAAAGTCTCAGAACTTACCCTGAGAATTACAGAAGGAGAAGTTCCAGGAATATGTAGCAGTGATCTGAGTTTTAATAAGCCTTCCTGTTGATTCTAAAGCACACAAAAGTTTAAGAAACTCAGCTTTTGGGATTTATCATATAAAAAGTGGTCCATGGGCCCTGGCTGGTGTGAGTCAGTGGATTGAGCTCCAGCCTACAAAGGGTCGCCAGTTCGATTACCAGTCAGGGCATATGCCTGGGTTGCGGGCCAGGTCCCCAGTAGGGGGCATGCTAGAGGCATCCACACATTAGTGTTTCTCCCCCTCTCTTTCTCCCTCCCTTATCCTCTGTCTAAAAATAAATAAATAAAATCTTTAAAGTAAAAGGTGGTCCATGGATTCACAGGTAGGTTTACCATCTATCCCAGTTTGCAGAAGATATTCATTCTTTTTTTTTTAATTTTTATTGTTATCCAATTACAGTTGTATGCCTTTTCTCCCCATCCCTCCACCCCACCCCAGCCGAATCCCCCTCCCTCCCCCACCTCCACCCTCCCCCTTGATTTTGTCCATGTGTCCTTTAGTAGTTCCTGTAATCCCCTCTCCACACTGTCCCCTCCCCACTCCCCCCTGGCTATTGTTAGATTGTTCTTAACTTCAATGTCTCTGGTTATATTTTGTCTGCTTTTTTTCTTTTGTTGATTATGTTCCAGTTAAAGGTGAGATAATATGGTATTTTATAAGCCAGACTGTGAGGGACAAATACCATAAGATATTCATTCTTACTTTGGCCTTTAAATTCCCATGTCCTATGCAAACCAGAATGACTGGGCACCCTCAGCAGCTTTACCACTTGGATGCTTGTTATACATGAAAAATTTGGAGCCCTGATTTAGATACCCTGAATCCAAATTTGCATTTTAATAAGATCCCCATGTGTCTTGAACATACTTCACAATTTGAGAAGCACTGATCTTGGACAGTGACCATGGTTTTCAAGGATTCTACACAATAGAACCACCTGTTTGTTTGTTTTTTAAGTGGTATCAGGATTTACCCAAGCTCGAATCAAAGTTACTGGACATGTGCCCCAGGCATCTATGAAAACAAGATTAAGAACAACTACAAATTCCACATTTCACATGAAACCAGAATAAAGTAAATTTTAGATGAGCTCTTAAATTTCTAGACAATGATCTTTTAATAGACATCCACAGTTTCAAAAATTTTGCAAGCATTTTTTTAGTACATACTCAGATGGTAAATGATGTGTTAGATCTTGCGGACACTAATATAAGTAAGATGAAGACCGGTGCATACAGTAATCATAACCTCATCAGAATATACTTTTCATGATGTATATAGTTCATGCATAGGATAGAAAAATAATCACTATCAATAACAAGTTCTTGCAGTCTTTCTCATTTGTCTTCTTTTTGACTCTCTTTCACTATGTTCTCAAAAGCTGGAGAAAGTTAGTGGTTTTTATAATTTATGTTTCAAAGAGTCATCATTCGTCTATGGTTATACAACTGAAAAATATCAACAAAAATTATAATGGAAAATAGAAATTGGTTTCCAGACTAGGGTAAACAGCCAAAGATTCCCCATTCTTTCAAGTTGAAATGGATCTTGCACCGTGCTGTGTTTTTATTTTTTAAGATATAAATGGCTTCATCTGTACTCAGTAGACCACTTTGAAAAACATTACTTTAGGATAATTTTGAGAAGATCTATATAACAAAAATATTCATGATATAGGAGATCTTTCCAGGAGGATGGAAAATCACAAGGTTAGAAAATGGCATCATGAGAAGCTGCTTGCAGACCCTACCCAGGAAAAACAGATGAAGATTAGGGTGTGGGGTCAGCCTATTCAGCATAACAGGATGCAGTTTTAACTTGAGCCTGCACCCAGCAACCAGCTCTAGCCAATTAAACTCTTATACCCTTCATTTAAAAATCCTGACTTAAGAACAACTGAATGAGTCCCCACCTCCCTTGGTTGGCTCCCAACCTCCCTTGGTTGGCTCCACTTTCCCCCATGAGTCTTAACCTCTATTTGTTGGCTCCACCTTCCCTCTTATTCCTGCTAATAAACCCTATTCTCCTTAGCCCTCTGCATCTGTCCAGTTTCTTGAGCAACTCCAACCTAACGAAGTTGTGCCACACTTTTATTTATGCTACATTCACTACATCACTCCCAAAAGCTTTCTGAATCATCCAAATATTTTCCACTGAGAAATGTTTACACTTAACACAAAATTTAATGCAGATTCATTGTTCTACTCACTCAGTCACTTTGAATATGATGACCACACAGTACACACGCACCCTTGATGGCATCTACTGCCCCCAATGACTACTACAGTGAAGTCGTCATTTTTCACATATCACATTCCAGTCCACTCTCCTTGGCTGCCTGCTTATATTGATGTTGTGCAAACTGCTCTCGTTATATTGAAAATTGCTGGACTTGTTTCAGACAGGCTTTGTATATTAAACATTATGTATAAATTAGCTGTTTTGAGCACTTAAAATGCTATCTCATATCTTCCTAAGTAGAATGGTTTTCCTATAAGGAACAGTATTTAAGATATCAGGAATAGGAATTTGCAATCACCCAGTTTAATCAAGCATGTGTATTCTCATTGCCTACTCGTCTGTCGGAAACCAATGTGGCCATCTATTGTGCATTCAATGTGCTGGTAGAATGACTCATTATCACAGACAGCACAAATTTATTACATGAAAATCAAACTTGGTCTTGATATGTAATGAAATATTTTAACATTAATTCAAGAAGCAATATTTAGTGTACTTCTTTTTCATTGCAATTAATCCTTCTATAATTTTCTCCTAGATGAATATACAGATTGGGGAAAAAGTAGATTTACAGTTAGAGAATGCAAAACAGTTCATTTTTGTATTATTATTTATTAAGTACTGTATTCTTTGCCATATAAACAACTGTAAACCTATTCTGCCCACCCTGTATTTTTTGATTTAATCAGATGTGCCACTTTCACACTTTAATTTACTGACACAACTTTTTTGAATACTAAGAAAATACTCCTGATGTAACTAAAGAAGGAAATGAGATAGCACATAATGCCTAGAGAATATTTTTTTAAATTATCTATAAATTCCCACCCCAAACTAAAGGACGCAGATCTGTTTGACCACTCTCAAATTGGGAGTGTTTGGAGGTGTGAAGTCAAGAAGCAGAGCAAAGCTTTATGTATCTAGGAGGCAGATTCTAAATCTTGGCAATTAGGTTAGGGTGACAGCTTTCTTAGTCATTACTATTCCAGCAACTATGTATACCTGACCAGGAGTCCAACAGTCAAAACCTAGTTTTGCTTTAAGTACCGTTTTGTCATTGATATAGTGACTACCCTCATAATTGATGATACTGTCTTGTCATGTGTGACAAAATCTGGCACTAAGTGATATGCTAAGATAACATCTTGGGAAGTTTAAGTGCACGGGACAGAGCCGGCTGGACCCTGAACCAATCTGATTTGGTCTGATATGGTTTGAGCCTCAAGAACCCAACCTTACAATAGTTCCATTGGACATTGGGGCTACTTTTCCTTGTTTGTCTCTTACAGCATTACTGAAAAGTTTGCTCTATTATGACTAGTAACTGTTTTTTACTTTGTGCTTCTAAATAATCAAATGGAAATCACCTTCGTCTTGACTTGTACTCTTGACTTATGTCAAACTTTATCACCTTCTAGGTCAGGGGTATCAAACTCATTTTCACTAAGGGCCACATCAGCCTCTCGGTTGCCTTCAAAGGGCCAAATATAATTTTGGGACTGTATAAATGTAACTACTCCCTAACAGTTAAGCAAGAGGCCAGCGCTGCTGCCAGGTAGAAACAAGGTGGAGGGCCAGATTTGTCCCGCAGGCCTGTGTTTGCTGCCTGAGTTCTAGATAATATTGGAATTTTTTACCACACTTCTTTATTAGGGTTTATTCACCGTTTTCTGGTCCAAGGCAAATAACTATCTACAACCATATGCTACATCTATTCAAATTACTTAAAGAAGTTTTAGTTGCTTGTATAGATTTTCCAGACAAAAGCATTCAAACCTAAAATTGTATTGCCTTCCAGAGTATAGAGCCCCAACCTCTGCTTTTCAAAGGGTTACTGTCCCTGCAATCATGGGAGGAAAAGAGGTTCTGGAGGCACTACGGGGTCTGCAGAGCTGTGCAACTCCCTCAGTGTTTACAGCCAGGGTTCTGGAATACCCTGTGTGTGTCTGCAGGGTCACACAAGGTTAAGATGGACTCTTCATCACTGTAGGCAATGCATTCTTGCTCTCTTCTGGAGGCTAAAAACAAACAAACAAGCAAACAAAAACCTTTTTCTTAGTACTTTGGGGTTGCTTTTCTAAGATTCTGAATTTTTTAAAATAGTATTTGAAATGGGTCTCAATAAATGACAACTAAATGTGGTACTATATCCATGGTTCTTAAATATGTATTCAGATGGCAGCTACTGAAATATTTGGGTCATGAATACACTAGGAAAAATATATTGAATAATTTGTCATACTTTGGCCACTTGTTTGAATGAAGATTATTATATTTTGGTAGAATGAGATATGTCAAACACATGACAAATCTTGACTCAACTTAAATTCAAACTACCAAAATGTTTTATCACATATCCTAGTTATAAGTTATTAAAATATATCAGTTTTAGAAAATAAATCTGATGCCTTAAACATGTTACCCGAAATTTCTGAGTTTTCCCATTTGTATTGAGACTTCAGCCTTATTCATTCCAAATACTCCCACAATGTGTCAGAAGTATTCACAGGATTAGACTTGTATTTAAATATGTGTATGCATTTCTCTCACACAAAATCTTCCTGCTTGCAGATGTGAGCACTCAAGAATTTTTTCACTGAGTTCAGGACTGTTTTAAAACATATAACTCAAAATATTATTTTGAAAAGTATTTAAAATATATGAATAACAGTTTAAAGTGCTGGAAATTTCATTTTGGATAAGACAGAGAATTTTGGGGAGTCAAGATATAAAATTTAGATTTTGGAGAAAACTAAGGAAAGGAAAGGCTCTGTTACTGGAATCACCAGACAAATGCTTGCTACATTTTTATATTCTCCTAATTTTTAAGTTAAAAAAAAAAAAGAAAACGATGTAAGAATGCTTGCCGAAATGAGATTAAGATATGTATTTGTCCTCGTTTTTTTAAATCTTACAGGAAAAACAAAGACATAAGCAAGCAATATTACCTTTTCTTTTTGCTATGAAAAGTCAAAAAAGACTGACTAAAATGCATATACACGTTCCCACCATTGGTGACAGTGCGCCAGGCCAAACTCCTGAGGGAGGGTACTTGTTGAATTTCAGTTTGGCTCACTGTCTGTTAGCACACGGAGCACTTCCCTCATAACTTTGCCTGAAAAATGAGTGGAGGGGTAAGACCATGGCAAGAAAGGCAGGAGAGCTTGGTGGCTCAGAGCAAGGAGACTGCTGCCCTGACAAGTTGGATACAAATGCAAAAAGTTACTCCAACTCCCTATACTCCACTTTTTAAATCAGAGTAATAATAGTAGTATCTACTGCACACTGTGTCTGTGACAATTAACTGAGCTAATATGTGAAAAAATGGCTAGAACATAAGCAACAGAAAAGTTTTAGCTCTAATGTTATAGGTGTTGCTTTAGCTCAAGTGAAGGCAGGACATTTTTTGATCTGCAGAGTGAGATGAACTTGAAAGCCAACAGAATGTGTTTGAGAATACATCCTGAAGGCTCAGATAAAGGAGTTGAAAGAATTCCCAGGCCATATTTTTTGGCTATCTGATTTTCAGAATGGACACTGAACTTAGAGGTGAGTCTAGTCTCTTCTGCTTCTAGCGCTGTCTGCTGACCACACATTTCAGTGAGCACTTTCATTCTCCAGAAACAAACGGGCTGGGTTTTCCACGTGACAATAAAGACTCTGCACCTGACCAAGCTTTGGCGATGCTCTTGTAGGACTGCATTAGTCTGAAGGAATGGTTGTCTGTTCTACAGCGTCTGTTTGACTAGTCACATTAGAAGAAGAACAAGTCTCCTGTAAATGATTCTCAAACGCTTAAGTGAAGTAGAACATCTGTGGATTTATTTTGTTTTGTGTTTACAATCAAAATCCAGAGTGTAAACAGCATGTACTACAATGTGTATCACATTGTAAGAAACTCAAATGAGAATGTTGATTTATGAAGGAAAAATATTATATTGCTACTATTAATTTTTACTTAAAGAGATTTGTCAAATAATTGAAAGATAAGCCACACTCCCCTAGTACATTTCAAATGTTTTTCAGTATTAAACACATATTTACTGAGTACTGCTGTTACTGAGAAAAACTGGGATTTGACTGCCCATAACCACCTGTACAGGCAAATTCCAGAGACAGAGGTTTGGTGAGAAAAGGAAAGTGGTCATTTATTCAAAAGCTGTACAATGTGGGAGGAAGGCAGGCTCCTGTCTCAAAGATCACCACCTCTGGAAAATCCAGAGGAAAACCCTACCACCCTCTGATGGATCAGCCCCAGGCCACACCTAGGGTTCCTTCTCCCACTTAAATACTGTCCTTCAGGAAACACAGGTGTCATACCAGCAGCTTGACTTGGTCCAGGTTGCAGTCTGGCTTTAGGCTCCTTGGGGACCCGTGTGTGGGGCCAGCACCGTCAACGGTCACGTGGCTTCCAGGGCCCATGAGTCCCACAAAGCTCCATCCAGCATGTCCATGCAATGGGTTCAGGAGAGAGCCATCTCTCCCTTCCCTTGGTTTATATTGTATAAGTTACCCCTGTGGACTGGGCCAGGTGCGCAAACTTCTGTGAGCTGCAGGACATCCGCCACCCTCAGCCAATTCTGTCTTTTCCCAGGCTATGCTGACAGGTTTTTGCCAGACTGGAAGGGAGTAGGAGGAGTTCTCCTTAGCCAGTCACCCTCGCTAGGCCTGCACATGCTCAGTGCAATGACTGCCTTCTGCGGCGTCTTGCCCAGGAGCGGGGTGGTCTGTCCTCACTCCCTGCTGCTAACCTGGTTAGCCAGGAGATGCAGCACTGCCCCTGCAGCCCCAGCTCTGGCCTGCTCACACTCTGGTTCCCTGGCCAGGTTACTGGTATCACTACTATGAGCTAAATGTCAATCTGGGTTAAGGGACACTAAGTGTGTCCCTTAAATAATACTGTATTGGGATTCAAACCACCTTTTCCTGAATCAGTGTTAGCTGTTGTTATTTAACATTATGCAAACAATTTACTTTGTGGATTTTCTGTCAGTGGCTATTTGAATCACAAAAACACTAAAATTACTTTGTTATAACAATACATAACTTTGTATACTTTCCAATCTAAAATGAATTAAAAATAATTTTAATATATGTTATTAATGGCCTTGTATTAACTAATTTGTTTTCTATACAAATTAGCATAGATAAACAGCATTCAGCATTCAGCAGTATATAAGTGGATTGCAAAATGATCATCACCATAGTGATTGTTAACACCTCCTGTCACATAATTACCATTTCTTTTTCATGGTGAAAACATTTAAAATTCAGTCTCTTAGCAACTTTCAAGTGTATAATGCAGTATTACTACCTATAATCACTATGCTATCCTTTAGGTCCCTAACATTTACTCATCTTAGAATAGACATTTGTAGCCTTAACTAACATCTTCCCATTTGCCCAGCCCTCAGACACTGGTAACTGACATTCTACTCTCTGTTGCGATGGGTTTGGCTTTTTATATTCCATGTATAAGTTACATGATAGAGCATTTGTCTTTTGCTGTATGACATTTCACTTAGCATAATGTCTTCAAGTTTCATCATTCAGCTTTTCGCTATTGAACCTGCTGTTAGCCAGGGGTTTTATCATGAAAGGACGTCTTATTTTGTCACATGCTTTTTCTGAATCTGCTAAGGTGAACATATAGTTTTTATCTTTTATTCCATTAACGTTGAACATCCCATTAATTGATCTTTCTGTATTGAACCATTCTTGCAGCTCAGGGACAAATCCCGCTTGGCCATGGGCTGTGATCCTTTTACTATATTGTTGAATTTGACTTGCTGGTATTTTCTTGAGAATCTTTGCATTTTAAACATCAGGGATGTTGGTCTAAAATTTTCTTATAGTTTTTTTATCTGGCTTTGGTATCAGGGTAATGCAGGCTTCATAAAGTGAATTGAGAGTGTTCCTTCTTCTTCAATTTTTTGGATAAATTTGAGAAGAATTACCATTAATTCTTTAAATGTTGAGGGAATTCACCAGTGAAATCATCTGGTCCTAGCCTTTTCTGTGTTGGGAGGTTTTTGAAATATGATTCATTATCTGTACTCATTTTTGTTCTGTTCAGACTTTCTACTTCTCTATAATTTAGCTTTGGTAGGTTTCATGTTTCTAATGCTTTACCCATTCTTCTAGGTTATCCAATTTGTTGGAGTATCATTCTTTCCATCAGTCTCTAATAATCCTTATTTTTGTGGTTAAACATGTAATGTTTCCATCTTTCTAACTTTATTTTGGTCTCTCTTTTTATCTTAGTCTAGCTTAATTAGGTCAATTTTGTTTAACTTTTCAAAAAACAAGTTCTTGACTTTGTTACTCTTTTCTATAGTTTTTCAATTTTCTTCTCTGATTTTTTTTTTCCTTTCTCTGCTTACTTTCACTTAGTTTGTTCTTTTTATACTTCAGGCATAAAGTTAGGTTATTTAGTAGAGATGTTTCTTTTTTCTTAATGTAGGTGTTTATCTCTATAAATTTCTTTAACTGCTGTTGCAACATGCTATAGGTCTTGATATGCTGTGCTTCTATTTTTGTTTGTTTTAATATTTTTATTTATTTCCCTTTTGATTTCCTATTTGACCCATTGGTTGTTCAGGAGTATGTTCTTAATGTTCACATAGTGGTGAATTTTTCAGCTTTCCTCATATTATTGATTTTTAGTGCCATATAATTGTGGTTGAAAAAGTTACATGGTGTGATTTTAACCTGCTTCAATAAGAAGACTTCATTTGTGACTTCTCATAGGCTCTGTTCTAGAGAATGTCCATGTGTGCTTGAGAAGAATGTGGTTTCACTGTTGTTGGATGAAATGTTCTGAGTATGTCTGTTAGGTCTATTTGAATTTTAAATTATTGATATTTATTTATTTAATTTTATTTATTTGTATTTATTTATTTACTTGCATTTTTTCCATTACCATTGATCCTCCCTATATCCACACACTCCCGTTCCCACCACAATCACCACACTATTGTCAGTGTCTATGGATTCTTTCTCTTCTTTTTCTTTTTTGCTCAATACCTCCAACCCCTAAGCACCCCCATGCACCCAGAGCTGTCAGCTTGCTCTCTATTTATGAGTCTGTCTCTATTTTGCTTGTTAGTTTAGTTTGTTCATTAGATTCCACATGTGAGTGAACTCATATGGTAATTGTTTTTCTCTGTCTTATTTCACCTAGCATAATATTCTCCAGGTCCATCCATACTGCAGCAAAAGATAAAATTTTCCTTTTTTATAGCTAATTAGTATTCCATTGTGTAAACGCACCATAGTTGTTTTATCCAGTCATCTACTGACGGACACTTGGGCTGCTTCCATATCTTGGCTATTATAAATAACACTTCAATGAACATAGGGGTGCATATATTATTTCAGTGTTTTCGGTTTCTTTGGATATATTCTCAGAAGTGGAATTACTGGGTCATAAGGCAGTTCTATTTTTAATTTTTTGAGGTTATTCCATGTTGATTTTTAGAGAGAGAGAGGAAAGGAGAAAGAGAGGGTGTGAGAATATTGATTTATTGTTCCACTTATTTATCCATTAATTGATTGATTCTTGTATGTGCCTTGACCGGGGATCAAACCTGCAACCTTGATGTATGGGTATGACCCTCTATCCAACTGAGCTACTTGGCCAGGGTCTCTGTTAGGTCCATTTGATCTAAAATGTGCTTCAAGACTAATGTTTCCTTGTTGATTTCTATCATTGCTGAAAGTGGAGTATTGAAGTCCCCTACTATTATTGCATTGTTTTCTATTTCTCCCTTCAGATCTGTTAGTATTTTCTTAATGCTTGGTGTATATTTATTTGTGATTGTTGTTTTCTTGATGAATTGACCCCCTTATTACTTATATAATGATCTTTGCCTCTTGTTAAATTTTAGACTTAAAACTATTTCATTTTATGCAAGTATATCTACCCTGCTCTCTTTTGGTTTCCACTTTCATAAAATACTAATTAATCTGCTTTTATTGGTGACTTATCTAGCTGTTCACTTCCTCTAATTGCTAGCTGATTTGTTTTGTTTTCAATGATGACCAGATGTAAATTTTTAGATGGTCTTATAGAATTAAATTAGGACTTCTTTTCTCGGTGGTCTTTGAGGCTAGGTTTTCAGGGTTGCTCTGACTCCGGAGGGTTCTTATTAGCTGCCTCTTTCCTCAGTTTTATCTGCTAAACTTCTAGCTGGTGTTTCATTTATCTTGATGCTGTCATGCAGCTAGTAGTCTTCTCTTAATTGTATACAGCTAAAATATCCATTGTTTTTCATAGTGCCTTTAGGTTTGACATTCTCTGTGCTTTGTCCCAATAAAGTCAGTCTCCTGGTGGAGAACTAGAGAGCTAGTTTTCTTAAGCCTTAACTTTTTTGGCCCTAAATTGTGCACCAATGTTCTGAACCTGGAAATAGGCAACAGTTGTCTTTTGCTCCTTGAGTGACACCTTACCCTATGAGTGAGGTACTAGGCAGGAACAATAGCTCCGGTCTTCTAAATTCACTTCTCTAAACATGGAAACTGCTCTGTGAGCAAGTCAAGGAAAGGGTAATCTGGGCCTTGTGTTCTTGGTCTGTGAACCTGGCATAGAGCTCCCTCCCCATGAGTAGGTACCTGGACAGAAAAAGGGTGCCCAGAACATTCAATTCAGGTGCTCATGCCTACAATAGCTTTTGTCTATCATAAAGCTTAGGAGGATGAGAAATGTCCTTTCTAAAGGGCAAATACAAAGACTCTTACTGGAAGTTGGAGGGAACAAAGAATGTCCTCTTTTTTTTCCCCCTTTTTTATGCCTGTAGTAATGCTTTTACCTTGCTGTGCTGCAAATGGGCAGGGAGTGAGTTAGACTTTCTCAAACCCAGAGTCTATCCCTGTTCTTACCAAAATTTAGTGGATTTTCTTCAAAAAATCTTTCTCAATTTGCAGTATGCCCTTAAGAGAAATTCTAGAGATTTTAAATGGCATTTTCAAAAATAATTTTACATCAGTTATTATTATTTTGCTGAGGAGAGGGTTTATAATCCTCCTCACACTATCACTTCGTTGCTCATTCCTGGACCGATGTAATTTAAAGCAATAATCGTATATTCTAGTTACAAACCTTTCGAAATTTTTCAAATGCTTTAGGAATATATTCTATTAACTTAACCCTGCTCAATATTGACATTTTTCTGATTCATGTGCTTTGGTTGGAAAAAATTTAAATGTGGTAAATTAATGAGGTAAAAATATAACAACTTCTCATAATTTATTTCAAAAAGTAAATTGATCATTACTCAAGATATACTCCCCAGGTCTATTCTCTGCTCTTATCTTCCTTCATAGGAAAGAGATGCAGGCTCTTTACTCACCATCTTTCATTTGGCTCCTCTGTTCGGCCCTGGGAATCTCCCACAGGAGACTGCCAGTCTGGAGTAGGGAGATCAGATTAGTTTTTCTTGATCCCCTCCCCCCTACCTTGTCTTATAGTTGTGGCTGTGGCTTTGTCACTTTGTAACTTTAACTGCTTTCTAATTGTCCTTTTTGCCTAGTGCCAGTTCTCACATGGGTCTGGTAATAGTTTCATCTTCTTACTTCTACACAGCTTTTTACCATGGTTGGTCTTATTCATGGCCTCATCATCCCTTGTTGGTTCAACTTTAAAATAGGCCTTTCTTTAAACTCACTTCAAAATATCAGGTAAGTATGACATCTATTGCTGTTGGGACTGTGACTTGTTTGTTTTGTGGGTGGATTCAGGCCATAGTAAAGAATGTTAGCTTCAAGATTAGCATGCACGATTACAAATCAGAATTCTATTATAAGCAGTTTCCTGATAATTCATATCTATTGTCTATTCATAAACTGCCCACTTTGCAGTACTCCCAATCAGTCATTGTTCTTAGTTGCTAGCTACAGATACTGATTTCGGACTACTTACGCAAGGAAATGGACTTTTCATAAGGGTGTTATATAACTCACATCAACTCTGGGAAGATTAGAGAAATATACCTGAAAAATGTGACAGGAATCAAGGGAGGGTGGACATCAGAAGGGCTATAGTCAAAATCAGTTAACACTAGTCCAATAAGCAGACTGCTGTAATTGCCACACAGCACAGGCCCCCTGGGTTACAGTGCCTTCACTGGGGATGCTGAAAACTGAATACCGCTCTTTGGACCTGCTATACCTCAAGGGTTTGCCCCTGCTACCAGCACTGCATGCTCATATAATGGGCTTTTTGTCCTTGTCTCCCAATTTCAAGTTCAGAGGCAGTGAGTTGGATTGACAGAAACAATATTTCATGCCATGCTCTGAGAAAACTAATATCTGGCATTGTCAGCTTCCATGGTGAGAGGCAGGCTCTATTTCCACTAATACTCACCAGACAAGGAATTTCCCATCCATAAAAAGGGAACTAGATACCTGTCATAAAGAACATGATAAATGCCCACTTCTATATACCCATTGTCCAATAAGCATTTGTTATTTTTGGCTGTCCAGCATACAAGATCTTTACATATTATACTTCAAAAACAAAATAAGCTCTGGCTGGTGTGGCTCAATGGATTGAGTGCCTGCCTTTGAACCAAAAGGTTGCTGGTTCGATTCCTAGTCAGGGTACAAGCCTGGGTTGCAGGCTAGGTCCCCAGTAGGGGACGCTCGAGAGACAACCACACATTGATGTTTCCCTCTCTTTCTCCTTCCCTTCCCCTCTCTTTAAAAATAAACAAATAAAATATTTTAAAAAAATTAAAAAAAAACTTCAGCTTAATTTAACTGACCATTCCTCAGGAAGCTAAAATGCACTCTCACTTTCCCAAATGGACAAATCAAAGTCTCATTAGGTACTACATCCAGCCTGAACACCAGAATCTCAAGGGGAATATGCTACTCCTTTTCATCTGGCTTCAACATGTTTTGATTTTTTACACTATAGAATTATCACCACAATTATGCCTTATAGAAAATAGTAGTAAGAATGAAACTAAAAGAGAATGAAAGAAAGAATAAAACACAGAATTTTGGTTCTTACTTTTTGGGGATTAGTTACCTACTAAAGTGACTGGTACAATGGGAACATTTAATGAAAATATGCTCTTCATGTCTATTTCCAAGTGTGTGGATTTCTCCCTTTATCTTAAATGAAGGTGTGCTTGTACCTCTCATCTCAGTATCCATTAGTGTGAGGTTCTATTGGATCTAGTTTCAGTTACCTAATCAAACAAATAGTCAGAAAAGGTCCAGGTTGTTTAAATTATCATACAAATTGATAATCTTTGATAAACTTTCTGACAGAGGCAAAGTTTGTACCGTAGCTCTCAGAGCCTTTGCCAGCTCTCCTACTCTGGTAAAGGAAACATTCTAACAGCCTGCAGTGTGTACAAGGTCGAATCTAAGTGATTGGTGAACAAGCATACTCTATTTTCTTTCTTTTTTGTTTTTGACACTTGAAATACAGAAATAGGATGGCTAGAATAAAAAACAAACATACTAAAAATAATTGACAGCTTGCATTATATCTACTTGAGATCTAAATTCGTAACTGAACTTTTTCAGGTGGTCATGTTATGACCCAGCTCACTTTGAACAGCAATTACTGTTCTGCATAATGTAGAGATTCTATCAATGATATGGCTATAATACCCATGAGTGTCCTCTTTTCTTTTCCCTCAGGCCAAGAATAAGCATCAAGTACAATGTCTTTCTCCATAATTATTTGATATGTGGTTACAGTAGTTTATCAGCTGCTCCCTGGCCATCTCTCTAAAATAGGGCCACTTGCGAGAACATGACTTAGTGGTTCGTGTCAATAGTTGCCCCAGAGACTTGAAGTCAGTGACAATAGCATTTTGCAATCCACAGCAGAAGAGTCTACAGCCTGATTATCATCAGAGCAGAAGCTCCTTGACCCATGATGTATCTTGAATTCACTATTTCTCAATTCTTTCACTAAATCATCTCACACTTCCACTGTAGCTGTATTTAGACTTTTAAATATATTCCACACCTCCTGCTGTGTCAAAATGTTGCTTGGTGGCATCCCAGGCTAATTGTGATTATCAATGCACTGAACAAGTTACTTTTCTGATTTTTTTCAAAATTATGTCATATGTGAATAATATTTTGAAAATTTTCAGAGCCAACACTTTCACAATTATTCTTTCTTTTTTCAGAAAAACAGTTCATAGGCACAGTAGATAGGAATACGTTCATGGTCATGATTATGTCTTTTATGTAGTCACCTCTCTTAATACTACTGGAATTAATACTATTGGAATACTACTTCCAATTTTCTCCTATGTTTTTTTGGTGCCTTTAGGCTCATCCAGTTTCTTCAAGGCATTTTTACTTCCTCAGAATGTCCATTAAACTTATGTATGAGTTTGTAAGCAAAACTGATACAAACATACATAATATATATTTTAATGGAAGCAAAAGACAAGAACCTATTGAGAAAATTACTGAGCTAAAACTACATCATATTTTACCTTCTTTCACATTAAACTCATGAGACTTAAATATTGTCCCTGACACCTACATGTAGGTTTGTTATGCCAAATTTTCAACTTAGAATGTTGTTTAGACTTACTTGAAAGTTATTTTAACATCTATTCAGATGGTGACACTTCAGATAGCCAGGGATATATTTGTTTTAGCATTGCATGTTAAAGATGGGCATAATTTTCCCCCAAAATATTAGTTGAGTTCTTCATTTCAGCCCTGTCTAGAAAATCAATCTCAGATTATCTGCATTTCTCTGAGGGTCTGTGGTCCCTGTCCATGCCAGTTAAGGCTCTCAGTTTCATGCAGAAGAAACAGACTGGCTAATTTAAACAGAATATTTATGGAGAAAATAATGGGTATTACAGAAAAATGTTAGAAAAGCTAGAGAATCAGGTTGGAGAAATGGATAGAAAAGGGAGAATCCATGTAGCAGCTAGAGACAGAATTAATGCCACATCAAATGCAGCTCTGTGAGAACAACGGCACTGCTGCTGCAGATGCTGAACCCCACACATGCCAGCTTCCACGTCTGCCATTGTTGGCACCAAGTACTCTGCCCTACATATTTACAGTGCTGCTTCTGCTATTGCTGCCCCTATCTCCAGATCCTTGGTGACCCTGCAACTATTGATGGAGTTGATGTTCCATGTCCTGTGCCCCAAATTTACCAATTCCCAATTAAGTCCAAGGGAACACAAACCGATCAGAGTGAGGTTCCATACTATGAATGTGGCTGCAAGGGGAGCTAAAACTCTAATGTCTATCTTATAGAAAATAAGCTTTTCCTCTATTGAAACTCCAAGTGTTTAAAATAATCTAACATAAAAAGGGTGCTCAGAGTCTGGACAAAGATCAACTCATACTGATTGCATGACTTACGAATTACCCATTGTTTTAGCGAGTTGAAAGACCTGGCCTGCCAGTGAAGAAGAAAGTCAGCAAACCCAGACATATTAGTGAATCAGCGATACTCCTCAATAAAGAGACAATGGATAGTAATAGTTCTAATAGTATTAATATTTCTTTTAATTTGAGTCTGAGACTACAGATTCAACACTTTGAGTGTTCTTTAAATTCTCCTTTCAGTTGTCTACTAGAAGTCCAAGAATTCACACTTTATGAGTGAATCAGAGTGAGTATTAATAAAATGATTGACCTGGGTTAAATATAAACTCTCTGGACATGAAAACATGTGAAAATAATAAGCCCATAAGAGACATGAAATTTTTGACCTTAAATTGATCAAGGTCTCACCAACTGGGTTAAAAATCTGTATAAATACTCTGATTCTTTTTTTCTTAAAAGCTTATGTAAAATTACAATAAAAAATTACATTTTTTCAAGCTTCAGCTAGATTTTATCAAAAGACTCAAAGTTTATATTTCTTAGCTCTACAGCTCTGTCGTTTTGCTATCTCAAACCTCTAATCACCCCTCTGTAATCCCATAGTACTCTATAGAAAAACTAGCATTTTGAAATCCATTCACCCAGGAGAGACGAATGAAACATGGTAGAGGGACTTAAGTATGGATATTCTTTCTATTTACCTTGGAATCCAATTCAGTGTACCAGGGCAAAAACAAATGAACAAACAAACAATCCACTTTTTTTTTTTCCAGAAACTCTGAAGATACACAGGCACGCACACATATCTTAGATCATTTTGCACAATGTTTGAGTCCAAAGAATTTTTATATATTTTCCCTCAGCTGTAAAACAAACGAACAACAGCAAGAACAAACTATCGTTTCAATTTAGGTGCTGAATCACTAATGCATGTTCATCTTTTCTATCCAAAGTGCGACATCCAAAGTCTAAATTGGCTACAGCATATTTTCTTCCACTTGGCAGTTAGGTAAGCATTAGCTCCATAAGACTTCATCACTTTCAAAACCACATTTGCCTTTAAAAACAGGATTCTCTTCTTTAGCCTACTTCCTCAGTCCATCCCGCTTCCAACAAAGTACCTAACTGGATCATTTCTGTGTAATGATTAGCCTTGTGAGATACAAAATTTAATGATGATAACAGGCTGAATTCTTATAATACGCAAGAAAGTCTTTCAGGTATTTTATGTACATTATTTTTAATTTTCCAATATCTTTATCATAGTTATACATCCACAGAGAGAAAAAGTGACTTTTCCCATTATTACACAATTTAAGTGGCAGAGATGGGATTGAGCACACTTGGCCACATTTGAGGTTCTAATTTAACCAACTATTTGAAAACTGATATGTAAGGGGAAAGAGTCAAGTGTTTACCCACTTTTTCCAATATGAACTATACTTAAGAGTAACTAATTGAGTGCTGAAATTTCTCTTTAAGGAAGTACTCAAGTAGTTACAAAATAGTCATGGGATGTAATGTACAGAATAGGGAATATAGTCGATGATGTTGTACTGGAAATACCAGGGGGCCGCTTTGTAAAGTACATTCTTGTGTAACCACTATGCTGTACACTTGAAACTAATACAAAATATCATTGAATGTAAACTGTAATAAAAATTAAAGTAAAAATAAAAAGGTAGTTCTCAAGATGAAAAATAGAAGTCAGAATATTACAAGTTCGTAAATATAAGGGAAGACACAGAAAACAGTTACCAATAAGAGCTAAAACCATAAAAGGACATAAAGCAGATTATATATGACTGCTGATGGAAGCACACAGTACCACATTCCAAAATCCAATTAAGCCTCTAAGTCTAATAGCAACAAAGGACAGAGAAGCTGTTAAATAACACCCTAGGGATTCAATCAGCCAAAACCATGGTGTGCAAAGCCACCTGAATCTTCAATAACTAAATCGCTAGAGCTAGAGAAAAAGTGAGAGCAAGAGAAAGAGAAAATCTGTAGATTAAAAGAAACTTAAGGGATTTATCAACTAATTGCAATACATAGACCTTATCAGTACTCTTGTTTATAGAAACACCTTTAATAATTATGTAGTAGAGATATTTGAATGCTGCCTAAATATTTGGTGTTATTAATTTTATACATGCTTTAGGAGTGGTAAATAACTTTGTGGTTATTTTTTTAAAGTATGAACTTTAAATATACATAATAAATATTCATGGTAAAAGTATATAGTGTATTAGTGTCAATAATCCATAAGGAAGGGGATAATGTAAGTGGAAGGCACAGATGAAAGATGATTGAAACTGGGAGATAAGACAATGGGTTTCATCATACTTTTCTCTCAACATTTATGAATCTTGAATATCTGTAATAAAAAAGCATAATAATAGTTTTAAAAAATCTAAAATTCAAAGAGGAACTTGAGCCTTTTTTAACTCCCTGCAATTAATATCAGACAGGTCCTTTTGTAATCAATGCAACGTTAAGTCATGTTTGTTCCTTTAGGCTTTAGGAGACTCTCAGAAGGTGGGCCAGGTGTCTTTGTTGATAATACCTCCCCTTAGTCTAGCCCGTTGTTTGAGTGTAGCAGTGTAAAGCCGAGCAGTAGCATTTCCCCAATGCCACTGCCAGCAGCTTTCCATTTTAATTCTGCAATGGGAGGCACTGAGGTAAAATCTGATAGACTGTGGAGAAGGAAAAAGCATTTTCTTGAAGCAGCTGCAAGCATGTACAAGTGTATGCATGGGCATTGGCGGGGGAGCAGTAGATTCTGCCTTCAACTTTCAGGCTCCTCCTAAGAAGCACCCGCATTGGTATGAAAGCACCCAAAACCTTTGGTGGCAGCTTCCCTGAAATCCCTGCATGGACAGGGGTGGCACCAAACTGGGATTCTGTCAATGGTCTGTTTTATTGTTTTTCTATGTGTTGGGAACCTAAGTGATCATTTGTGAAAATTGTCGATTTGTATATTAGATAAGCTGTGTGCTAGTTAAGTATATACTTTTCTGTGCATATGCTAGTGCCCTTCAAAAAATGTTAAAGCAAAAAGCGAGAATGGTCAGGAAATGTTGAAAAACCTCTCTCTGCCTTTTCACATGTCCCAATTGAACACAAAAAGTAACACTGATACCGAAAGACAACAAAGACTGATCATGGGTAAATTCAGATCTGCATTATTCATGGGTATCCAAATGGCAACTCAATTGATTATGACCTCAGCTCTAAATTAACCCCATGCTAAACACAGAGCCATAATAGATCTTTCTAATGTGAAGGGAAGCATTCCATGATTCACATTCAATTGGAACTTTGATGGCAATTTAGGGGATTCTATCAGGATCTGTGCCTGCATTAGGAATTGTAAAGTATTGTGAGAAACACATTTCCAGGTTTATTTCAATTTGGTATATAATAACTCAGCTTCACTGGTAATGGCATCTCAAGGTGGAAGCCATAAACCTGGTGCATGAAAGAATTATAGGGAATGAAATATGAGCTTCATTTTCTGACCGGAGGGTCAGAGAGTGGACTCAGAGAGAAAAACCTCTGGGGGACTTCTGCTTTTAGGGAAAATTAAGACAGTATATTATGTGTGAAGAGAGAAGAAATTAGGATTTTATGTGACACATTTTAACCCATCTTAGAGCTATCAAAGTTAAACATATGCAGAGTCTAAAAATATATTTTGATGAAACATTATTAAATATACCAAGATGTTGATGCATTAAATGTGTTATATATGTTTTAGAGAATGATTAATTTATAATTTTTGAATATATAAAATTATTTGTCACTAAGTTAATCAGTCATAAAAAAGTCCAAAACTTCCATCAACTATTAACCAAACAATCATAAATATTAGACTCTGATACTTATGATACTTATGGACCTAAGTATTATGTATATACATAACTAACTAATAGTTACTAATCAAAACTAACCCTGTTACAGTAAGTTCTATTTTAGTGGACTATGACATGTCCAACTGAATTTGCCCCTTTTGCAATGGCCTGTTAAAATAGCGAACATTATGCATGTACATTGAATATGGATCTACAATTCCTAGGAAACCACAGTCAGAAGAGTCTGTCCATAACTCCCACTGAGGATGTGGTTTTTAATTTTTAAAAATTCTAACATAACAGTACATTTCCTTATAAAAGTTTTAAGTGTTACCAAATTCATAGAAAATACCATTGAAAAGTCCTTTCTGATCTCCTCTCCCTTTGCTCTCACTTAAGAACCCAGGAAAAACTCTATTCACAATTGATATACATACTCTTAATATATTTTCCATGAGTTAAATATGCACTTATGTACATGCAAAGACTACCCAAGAGCATTACACAGAGGAGTGTAACAGGTCAGGTATTAGTAATATGGTATTTATAATGAGAACACATGGTTTTTTAAGAATGGATAAATATGTGTCAGTTCTTTCCTATTACCCACAAAAGGAATGATACAATACATATCATAATTAAACTCAACATGACCCCAAATTAATTTGATGGTGGTACAAAGAAAAAAGTTAAAGAGCTTTGAAACTCAGCAGGTACCCTAAAAAAAAAGATGTGAGTATATAGTTCTAGAATGGATCATTTTAATTTTCTCTACAGAATGACAAAAAATCAAACTGTCTCAAACCTGTGAAAGATGGTGTTACCACGGTGAGAGCAGAATGAATGAAGATGAAGGTAGAATGATCAGGGGGTGGAGGGCGGAGGGGCTGAGAGAACCATGGCATGCACCCAAACCTTTGAAACAGAACGAAACTATGATGTGTTGGTTTCATTCTAGAACCTCAAAATATGTAAACATTTCTTTTACTCACTAATGGAAAAAAAAGAAATGTCTGGAACTGTTCACTCACCAGTACTAGAAATTGCTTTGGTTTTTTGGTAACCTCATATTTTTCTCTCTGACAAATTTATCCAATTACTCCATGTGTGGCACATGGTCCTAAGAGGACTCTCCTCCTGGAAGATATTCATTAAAATAGGAGGCAAATTAATTTTCCTTAGTTACACTTCCCTGGAAAATCTGGTCCTAGTTTGTGCACTCATTTATGCACTTATATATGAGATATGTGTGTATACATAAAAATGGCTGTATATTTGTATGAATTTAGTGTAATGCTTACACTATCAACATCAACATAACATGTATTTTTTTAAAAGATTGTATTTATTTATTTTTAGAGAGGAGAAGGGAGGGAGAAAGAGAGGGAAAGACACATCTGTGTGGTTGCCTCTTGTGTGCCCCCTGCTGGGGACCTGGACCACAACCCAGGCACGTGCCCTGACTGGGAATTGAACTGGTGACCCTTTGGTTCACAGCCTGAACTCAATCCACTGAGCCACACCAGCCAGGGTAGTATTTTTAATTTGTTATTATGGTCAGCTAGGTGCCAGTTTGGGGAAACTGAAGATTTTAGCATATTTGTCTCAGGCAGACAAATTCTTTAACCTTGGTGACCCTTACTCAACTATAATTATATGTATTCTTCAAGATGTCTTTTCATTACCACATACAGATACTGAACCCATGTTCTGCTGTCTGCCGTTCAAAAGCTAATAATCAAGAGATAAGGACTGGTGGAAGGAAAGCAGATTTATTCAAGATCCAGCAGACTGAGAAGGTGGTGAACTAATGTTGCAAAGGCCATCTTAACAATTTGATGTGGGCAGGGGTTTTTATAAGGAGGGAGGAAGAAGGAAAAAAAAAAAAAAGCACAAAGGAATCAAAAGGAGGAGGTTGAGAGTTCTCTGTCAAGAGGAATACGTGCAAGTTAACACAGTCCGTTCAGGTACCTGGTTGAAGGTCACTAAATCTCCCAGAGCTGGAAAGTTTGAAGGTCAGAGTCTGACTATTTTGAAGTTAGTTTCTAGAATTCTCAAGGAAACAGGCCATTTACCTACAGTCACATGTTAGTTAACAGGTCATCCTTTATAGAAACAGTGTTAAGAGAACGGTAGGATGGGTTACAAAACCAGAAAACTCACTGGAGGTCCCCTGGTCTGTGGGATATAAAAAAATAAAGTATTTTTGAAGAAGTGAAGCATTCTGGGTATGGAAGAGGGCAATTCAATACATGTTGTTCATGTGTCACAATTTTTTTATCTGAGGTAAGAAACTGGTAATATTTCTACCTTTACCAATACTGGTTCATATTTTTCCTATACTAGCTACTTCTCATCTTTAAAATTTGGGTGAAGTTTTACAGATTTCTCCTTGCAGATAAAATTGAAATTGCCTTTCAAATAAGACTTTACCATCTTAGATTACGGATGGGATTCTTGCCCCCCATTTTGTGTTTTCTATAGTATAGACACATAAATTTACTATTGGTATGATAGTAATGTATCAATAGCATTTTAATAGCATTTTTAAAATATATTATTTATTTATTTTTAGAGACAGGGAAGGGAAGGAGAGAGAGAGGGAGAGAAACATCAATGTGTGGATGCTTCTCACACACCCCCTACTGAGGACCTGGCCCACAACCCAGGCATGTGCCCTGACTGGGAATTAAACCAGCAACCCTTTGGTTCACGCCTGTGCACAATCCACTGAGCTACACCAGCCAGTGCAGAAGAATCTCTTTTGCTTCTTTCTCATGTACACCATCAAGAATGCCTTAAAGTTGGTAATTATCTGGACCATACATCTTGCTTGTGTGAGAGTATCATTAAAAAGCATCTATCTATCTGCCTATTTATCTATCATATATCTGTCCTTCCAACCTACCTACCTACCTCCCTACCCACCTACCTAATCTATCTATTCCTGATTCAAGAGTTTGAAAAAGTTTTACTATAAATCTTGGAAGTACCGATATAGATACTTGAAATGTATGGATAATGTAGCAACTTAGGGCTCATCTAAGAGAATGTTTTAAGTGATCAGGACGGGGAATAGTCAGTTATCTCACATGTGAAGATGCATAAGTAAGTGATTTGTAAATTCCTCAACAACTATCAGGTCTCAGAAAGATCTGAGTACACAACAGGATTCACTTCCAGGAAGTAGCATTAGCTCTAGAAGGTATCCTTCATATTCTTGTAAAATAATTGAGACAGTTTCTCTCCCTCCACCTCTCTCTGTCTCTCTCTCTCTCATACACACCCACTCCCCAAAGGCCAACAAGATCATTGTTTTTGAGACAGTCTTCTGACTGTTACATGATTCAGAATTCTCCTCGCTGGGCTGCAGTCTCATGCCAAGCCACATCGTGAGTCATTGGCACATCTGTAGACCACAGCCTTTCTTTGAGCAGCTCTCCTCTGATCCAATAAGCTGCAATGACTGTTAAGGTGGAAGAAAAGGTGGTGTAAAACTTGGTGCAGAGATTTTATAAGAAGTGTGATGGCTAAGAAAGGTCCCCAGAGAATTACAATCTTCTCTCTAATACTTTGCTACTCAGAGTATGGTCTATGGACATCACCTGAGAGCTCTTTAGCAATGCAAAATCTCAGGGTCTCCTCTAAGTGACTGAAACAGAATCTGCATTTTTGGTTGATTACATTTTAATAAGACATTGAAGTGATGCATATCAACATGTGAGAAGCACAGCATCTGCCTGGGCAGATGACTTTTTACTCTTCAACTTGACTCTTAACAGAATTTGTAGAGTAAAGCATGTAAGTAGTATCTCTGTCTGGGATTCATATCCTGGCTCCTACCAACTTCTAATATGTCTGTATGAGGTGTATGATCCACACACTTCTACAGGGGCTGAGACCACTGCTGGGTGTGGAGCTCTAGGAGCCAGCATAGATGGACAAAACACTTAGCTGCTTTTATGAGTGACTAATGCTTTGGCTGGACATCACCTCACAAAATAGAAAAATGGTTTGTTCCAAGGTATAATTTTACATAACCATTTTATCAGCCAAGTTAAGTTTGAATTGCAGGAAAATCACTGACTGGAATTTAATAAGCAAATTTAAAGCTGCCTTCAAAAAAGAAGAAAAATAGAATAAAATATTTTGTTTTCTTCAGAATAGATAACTAACATTCTATTAAATCCATTAAATGTGTCAAACTTCTTTTCCTTTTGATCCTAAATTCTTGTGTTTATTAATCAGTATTTAAATATCTAACTTTTAGAATTATCCAGTATTTAAAACAATTCACTTTTAATAAATGAAGTGTGTAATAACTGAAACAACATTTGCAGTTATTTTCCCTGTAAATTAAATACACACCCCTCCCCAGCCACGGTCCCAAAGGAAGTGTTGAGTGGGTGCCCACTTCTTTTTCCTGCCCTGGAGGTTCTATAACACAGTGTTCGGATGCCCTTCTGTGTCCTGATCAGGGAGACTTTTACTGTGAGTAATTTAAGAAGATCACTGTAAAACCAAAGATTCCAAAATATTTTCGTCTATGAATAAAATTGTAAATTTAATGTTATTCTTAACAACTATGCTCTCATTTACTTAGATAACATACACATTTTAAACTTCTTATTAAAAAATTAACTTTAAACTTAGAAAATATAGACACAGTACAAATCTGAGCTGCACTGGATTCATGATTTGTTTACATATTGTCATATGTGGGTCCTGAGAAGAAATATTATTTTAATGTGAACCCACAGAAAGAATTTATCTGCTGAAATGGACTCCCCATGGCCAACCAAGGGCCCACACTTTATGAATTAAAGAGTCTAGTGGCCATTTTCTGACAGGGGCTTCTCATGAACTCCGCATACGAGGAAGAACCTCGGCTTCTCCCACTATGCTTTGCCTGTTTCTGCCATCTGAGTCAACCACTGCAAGAAAACCCTGGATTCATCTTTCTAATAAAGGACTGAGTCCTGCCCTAGTCCAGTCAGAACTGCCTGATTTGCATACCTCATTTACATAAAATGAACCTAACTGAGAACATGGGAGGAGATTTACACTATAAAAGGGGACCTCCCTTTTGTCTTGGTGGAACACAATTTAGGTTGCTAATTGATTTTTGTGTCTCCCAGGGTGCAGCTCCCTCCAGCTCAAATAATTCATTTTTATTCTTTACTACAATTAAAATTATTCTTTACTACAGTCTAAAATTAATTTTGTTTGATGCACATTTGCTTCCTCACTCTCTACCTCTGTCTTTCACCAAATATATATTTATTTGTGTGGGTGAGAGGTTGTAATTTATATATACATAAAATATATGTCACATATAATGTGTATACTTTTAATACAATTCTTAATAAAGGAGTAAGTTGCAAACATCTTGACTGTTGATGCTTCACACAGAAATATTTTTATGTATATCTCTTAAGAATAAGGAGAGTTTCTTACAAAACCACAATACAATTTTCAATTTCAGGCAATTTAATGTTGATCCATTAATTATGAACATATATTCCAATCCCAGTTTTACCAGTTATCCCAAACTTCTTTATAGATTTGTTTCTTCTCTGATCTATGATTCATTCCATGACTGTGAGATATACTTCATTATTACCACTTTAATGTCCTTTAAGCAGGAATAGTTCCAGAGGTAGCATTTGTCTTTTATGACATTGATGTTTTGAATAGAACAAGGAAGTTGTTTTTTTCTAAAACTGATCCTCAATATGGCTTTTCTTATAATCAGTTTCAGGTTTCGTATTTTTGACAGGGGTATTGGGTAAGTGATATTATGTCCTTTTTAGATAAGTATAACTGAAGTCACAGGGTGTCATTTTGACTCATCATCAGTGATATTCGACCACATGGTACATACAGTTTTGCTAGTTTTCTCCCAGGAAAGATAGTACCACCTTGACCTTTTTTAAAAAATAACAGCTTTGCCCTGGCTAGGTAGCTCAGTTAGTTGGAGGGCTGTCTCATGCACAAAAGGTCGTGGGTTCAATACCCAGTCAGTGTATACATCTCAGGGAACTTAATTGGGTTGCAGATTCAATCCCGGTCTGGGTGCATACGGAAGGCAACCGAACAAT
The DNA here is from genome assembly GCF_022682495.2 of Desmodus rotundus. Taxonomy (NCBI): domain Eukaryota; kingdom Metazoa; phylum Chordata; class Mammalia; order Chiroptera; family Phyllostomidae; genus Desmodus; species Desmodus rotundus. Next base: position 75,556,429 of record NC_071391.1, on the reverse strand, counting down.
ATTTCTCTCTAGTATCAATGCCTCTTTCACTCTTTCTTTCTCTCTCTCTCTCTCTTTCTCTCTCTCCCCCTTTAAAATCATTAATACAGTTCCATCCATGCTGTTGCAAAGGGTAGGAACTGGAGAGCATTATGCTAAGTAAAATAAGTCAGGAGGTGAAGCAAAAATACCATATGGTCTCACCTTTAACTGGAACCTAATCAACAAAACAAACAAGCAAGCAAAATATATCTAGAGATATTGAAATTAAGAACAAACTGACAGTAACCAGAGGGGAGATAATAGGGGATAATTGAGGGAAAAGGGTGAAGGGTTTTTAGGAACAGCTATAAAGGACACATGGACAAAAACAAGGGGGGGTGGGAACAGAGGAGGGATGTGGGGATGTCTGGGGTGGGGGGCAGAGGTCGGGGGGAAAGGCAAAAAACTACTTGAACAACAATAAAGTTCAAAAGCATTTAATAAAAATATAAATAAATACAAATAAAATCATTAAGACATATCCTCAAGTAAGGAAAATAAAAAATAACAGCATTTTTGAGATATGATTCACTTAAATTCACTCACTCAGTTCAATAGTTTTTATATTCAAAGAGTTTCACAACCACCAGCACAATAATTTTAAAGTATTTTCATGTTCTAAAACATTTTTATTTTTTATCTCAGACATACATATCATACTTCATTAGTAAGCACTTTTAATTCTACGCCCAAACTCCTATTCCATGTACACATGTTATGCGCACTGTAACTTTGATAACTTTTTCTTTTTCATGCAAAGTGAGTTTCTAAACACTATATAGTCTAATTATCAATGTTTTATTTTACTACATCTTTATTTGAGTCATAGTTCAAAAGCCTTTCCTTAAATGGTGAAATTCATTCAATTTCCTAGTTGTGTGTATATTTCATTTTTTAAAATGTTATATTTATGATTCACTTGGAGTTTATTCTTGTGTATAATGGGACAACTTTTATTTTTTCTAAATCGCTATTGTTTCATCCTGGCACCACTTATTTGCAAAGTCTACCTTTGCCCCAATGATTTATGGTGGCATTTTTATCATGCACTAATAATTTCATATGTATTTGATCCTATCTCTAGAGTGGTTACTGTATTCCATGGAATAATCTGACCAGTCATGTGCCAGGACCATAGTGTTTACTCAGAGGAATGACAGTAGCATGTTGAAATCCCTGGTTGGTTCAACATGTCCACATAGCTCTTTCTCAGGAACTCAGCTGTTACTGCATGTTACTTTTTCACGTGAATTTTAGTAATCTGTTTTCAGGAAAAAAATGATTGTGGATCTGTTTGCTAGACTCACTTTTATTAATCAAACTAGAGTAAACTAATATATTTGTGACATTGCATTATCTTACCTCCCTTTGTTTGTTTGTTAGTTTTTAACTGGATGAAAAGAATTGATTTGCAGAGTGTGACCCAGGAATTCCACATAACCGTGGATGTGCCCAAGGAAATAAGTTAGACATGTGAACACCAAGTTTCACTTAGGTCACATAATGGAAAACAAGTTTTAAATCACTTCCCCAGTGCATATAATCAAAAATCTTTAAGAAAATTTGAAAAAATAATGTTAATGAATGATAATTTGAACTGAACAATAAAGGTTACAAAAATAAGGATGAAGGAAATTTTGACAGAGGGAATCCAGAAAACTATATCTAGGATTGATGAGGATATACAAACAAAAGTTAAACCTATTATTTTCCTCCGAGAATAAAGGGCTAAATTGGCATGATTAGGCTTCCGTAGTACAAGCTTTTCTATTTTGTGTAACGTGCTGAATTCCAATTTTTTTCAACTGATGACATAACAAACTAGAAGACAATTTCACAAAAACACCTTTCCTCAGAAATTTTTAACAGATGTTCAGTTATTATTGTGAGTTAGTAAGAATGACAAAGAAAATTCTGATTCTATAGTTTTTAATTCTTTTTCTCAGAATGGAAGCAAATCCTTCTACAGTATCTTTTTAATATACTGTCCTCTTTTTTTTTGCTTTAAATTACATCAGTATTATTCTCCCTTGCTCCCACTGCCCCCAAATACAATACGTTGCAAAGCACCATAAATAAGAACTATACTTCTATTTATCTAGAGAAGACCATTCTAGAATTTTAGGTACTTTATTTGAAGTTTTCAGTATACAGGCTCAAACATTTAGAACACCCAAGAGAATTAAGGTGTGCCTCCAGGCTGATAATTCTGGGAAGTATTTTTAAAATTATCTTTTCATTCTGAATTTTTATTGACTGTTTGATTGTTTTGCTTTCCATAGACATACGTGTTTGTATGAAGCTCTGACTTTTCGTGATTATAAGTGGAAGGAAAATATTTAAAATTAGTTAGAAGGGAATAGAAAAGCATTTGGTTACACTGGGGCCAGTATATTACTTAGGATCAAGTTTAATTGTGACAAAGATTTCTAAGGTTGACTTAGAAGTATTGGGAACTAAAAATGTCTTTTAAATTATTTTATTTCACAGATAAATTATACTTATGGGTGAAACTTCTGCTATGGCTGTGTTTTCTGATAAAAATGAAAGTGACAGAATTATCTCCTCTTCTATCAATTACCTATACAGTGGCCGTGAGATGGTGGCAAGAGGAAGATCATATTAGAGCCACTTATTCATTCTGCTAAGTTGCTGAAGTCAATTTGTAAAACATGGAAACTGAAACGAGTTATATCAGTCAGAAAACCGTGTGAAAGTATTAAAAACATTGCCAAAATAATCATTGTGTCTAATTGTCCAAAAGAAAGCATAATTGCCTCATACAGACTGTCATATGCCATCTGTTGCACTTGATTTAATTTTACCATTGTCTCCACATAGGTGGCAAAGGGCAGGGGCAGTGAGTTATTTTATAAAATTGAGTTTCTGTGGCAGGGCTGATCTTTTGATTTTAGTTGCTTTAGAGATCAATTCAATCATAGACATCACTAGTGATTATGAAAAAATCTAAAAGAAATTATAGATTGAATGATTTTTTTGTTAAAAAGACAACATGTGCATGATTAAATTAAGTAAACATTATTTTTGAATACCTACTACTTTAGAGGTAATGGTTTGTGTACTGGGAGCAAGCAGTTAAAACAGAAGCCTCACTTCTAATGGAGCTTGTATCCTGGTGAGTAAAAAAAGGCAGTAAGTAAACATTAAGTTGAACTTATTAAACATTAATGTGTGCCAATGTCTTTTTCTAAATAGTTTACATGTATTACCCCATCTAATACTCACAAAAACTCTGGAATAAGAAATATACATATACTGAGGACAAAAAGTAATTTACACAGCTAGTAAGTAACGACACCGGAAATTTGAAGGCAAGTGATATAGACTACAGCTATTTCAAGTACTGAAATTCATGAAGGAAAGTATAGCAGGAAAAAGATATCAAAAAGAAAAGCTGGCCATGGCGTGTGGTTGTGTATTAAATTTGAAAATAGTGGTCAGAGAAAGACTTTCTTGTGTGTGCATTGCTAGAACACTGAGATTACTAAGATTTTCCACTCATCATGAACTGGGATGATCCAAGTGGAAGGAGATAGGTAGTTGTAATATCTCCTACGCGAAAGACAGATGGGGGGTGTTGTAGTTAACAGTGTAACGGGAACTACCTCCCCAGAAACCGGGAAGGGTGGAGAAGCACCGAAGACTGCGCGTGTGTGCATTGACGCAGCAACCAGGACAACATGCAAGTGACTCAGCAGAAAAGAAGCGCGTAGGGCTGGCGCCTGAATGAAGGGAGGTGATTGGATGGGAGAGACAGACACTCCCATCTACTTCCACTGTGTGAGGGGATTCGGAGACACTCTAAAAACAGAGCGAGTGGAGACATTGTGTGCTTTTGCTCTCTCCTCCCCAGTTGGCTGCATAGTGGCTGCGGGCTCAGGCTCCTGAGCCAACGTGTGTTGCTGGGAACAGACCCCATGCACGCTCCCCAAGTGCTTTGTGACCTGTCTGGCCAGGAGTACAGTGGGCTCCAATAAGAGGAGAGGGGAAGGGGGGCAGACTCGGGGAGCATCATCTGGGGATAGGCCCTGCACCCCTCCCCCACAGAGGAGGCCTCCACGGCTGCTGCCTGTCCATGGCACACACCTTCAGCACGGGCCTGGCAAGCCCTGTGCCCCTTCCCCAAATGGGAAGCTACTGGACAGCTGCTGCCCACCCTCCCACGTCAGCACAGTCCTACACTGCAAGGGGACAGGACTCCTCGCCGTCCACTTGTTCCTCCAGCAGGATCTCATGTTCCTCCAGCAGGATCTTGGCGAGGGTCGCTCCTGTCTCATTACGGATTTGCTGATGGGAGCAACTGATGCTGGGACAGCTGAAGGCTTATTAGCGCCACATGGTTGGAAGCCAGCTGTCCTGAGGCAGGGTCCCACAGCTGGGATGTGTGCCTCTCTGTGCTCCAGCCTCTGAGACGCTATGGCCCTGTGCAGCGCAGCACACGGGGCCTGAACTGCTTCTTCTCTCATGCCTGGAGAGCTGCATGCAGAGGCTCCTTGAGGATAGAGCTTCCCTTGCACGACCATCTAGAGTGATCTGGCAGCACACCCCAGACTTAGAGGGAGAGAGACAGACAGAGAGAGAAGGAGAGAGAGAGCGCAAGCCAGCTGCTGCTGGATGATGGTGACTCTGAAATCCCACAGGCACAACCCCAGAGAGGACAGAGACCTGTTTGCATGGCAAACTTAAGCTCCAAAAGGACAGATAAGCAATAATGGGAAGCAACTTCTGGGTGTGGTTTTGGTATACAATCTTTTAGGGAGCAAGGGAGGTTCCACGTAAGGGTTCAGAGCTGGAATGCCCCCAGCACACACACACCCCCCATTAATAAAAACCTATTTCCTTCCATACAAATATTTGTGTTGTGTGCATGTACAGCAACAAGCGACTGGATCCCATGCTGCCTGATTACAAAAGTATTATCAGATGTGTTAGTTGTTGCTGGATTTAATTGATGCTTCGATGGGGGAAAATAAAAGCCTAATGTCATCTAAACACCAAGTCAAGATAAAATTCCATGTCAGTGTTTATAGAGAAACTCATTTTCTATAGCTGAAGGGTTGATATGCTGAAGACCAGGCCTGGGAGGGCAAGCATGGCAGCTTTCTAATTTCTCCTGTATAAAAAATTGACTTTTGAATGCCCTAGCCTTTAATGGCTGGCTCCCAAAAATGGAAAAAATAAAAGGAGAGAAAGAGGTGCCACCTATTTAAATCACCTAGAAATGACTTTGGCCGAGGGCAGGGGTTTTGCACAAATGCAGGGAAGTGCAACACCAGTGTCTGCTAGCCTCTTTGATGCGCCCTGAGGCCAGATGCAGTGCTCAGTAATCAGAATACAGATCTCTGGTGTTTGGGAAACAGGGTTTTCTGCCCACCCTGTCCCCATAAGCTGTGTGCAATATGCTCATGAAATAGTGTTCACTCTACCACTGGACTGGGGTGGAAGGTCGGTAGCTGTTACTGTGCCAAGAGCTGAGGTTGGCTAAATTATGTCTTGCCCCTTAATGTTGTAAGCCTTCAAAAAATTTTGCAGTTCCAAAATATAGTCATGTACTATATGTTGACATTACCAATAATAGTGACATCAGTAATTATTACCCAAGGAAAATAGGGCTAAAAAGAATGACATTGTTTTATTTATATGTGATTAGGTTTCTGAATAATTTCACTTTGGGTTTAAATTTGTTATTTTTTTGTGTGATAATTCTGATCTGGATAGGCCATATTGATATAGGTTATTTTTATATGTTGCTTATGTACTACCAAAAACAAAGTCTTTTGATTATATAGGTATGGGCAAAGGTAGGTTTATAAAGAGTTCTGTGCCAAAGTATGCTTGAGTACAGCAAATATACTACAAGAATGTGTAAATAATGGAGGCTGGCAATCTGAGCAGTTAGGAGACTGCACCTTAGTACACTGTGCCAGTGTGACATTCTTTGAATTAATGAAGCCATTGTAGAAATCGTAACCTGCAAGTCTCTTTTCATATGGATACCCATAAGCCTACTTTTCCTCACACTTGTATAAAAATGTAATATGACCCTCACACCATAAAAAAATATATTTTAAGTATGTTCTTTGGTAAAAAGAAATGTATTGTTAGTTCACACTATTTAATTACAAACAACTTAAATGTGGTCTATTGCTAACATTACATTTTGCGGATTGTGGTTTTTATTTCCGTATTTGCATATTAAAGTCATTTCTTTGGTCTATCAATAGTGTGTGTAATACTTAAGAAGAAGCCATTATCAGTTTATGTAATCCTCATTAACCTTCCAAATGAGACATATGGAATAATAATTGATTTTTTATCAGCTTTATTGAGAAATAATTGGCATATGTTACTAAATAAGTTTAAGATGCAAAACAGGATAGCTTGATTTACATACCTTGTGAAATAATTACAATAGGTTCAGCTATTAGCCGTCTTCTCATATAGGGATAATAGAAAGAAAAGAAAAAAGAAAAAAAGGAAAAATATTTTCTCCTAGTGGTGAAAACTTTGGGGATTGACTCTCTCAGCAATTTGTCATGTATCATGTCACACAAATAATATATGACTCACTTGTATTTGGATTCCAAATACAAGTGAGAATATATTCCAAATACAAGAGAATATATATATATATTTATATATATATAAATATATATATATATATATATATATATTCTCACAACTTCTTTATCCATTCATGCTTTGATGGACACTGAGGTTGGCTCCACGTCCTGTCTGTTGTAAATAATGGTGCTATCAACATAAGGATGCAGATATCTTTTTTAAGGTAATGTTTTCATTTCATTTGGATATATTCCCAGAACTGTAATTGCTGGATAATGCGATAGTTCTATTTATGTTTTTTGAGAATCCTCCATAGTGATTTCCATAGTGGCTGCATGAATTTATAATCTCATCAACAGTGCACAAGGGTACAATTTTCATCACATCCAGGCCAGTATTTGTTATGGCTTGTCTTTTTGATGATGAGCATTCTGAAAGGTGTGAGATGGTATCTCATTGTGATATACATACAGAGAAGAAAATTTGTACTGGGGGAATGCTACTGCGGAAGCTGGATTGACTCAGGACGTTGATTCTGAGCTGGTATCATTCGTCGGTGTAATCATAATCCAGCTGCAGGATGTCAGCCAATCAGATGGATGACCTAAGATGGCAGGACTGTGATGAGCAGCACCCCTTTTTCCTTTTAGTTTAACAGTAGGCAGCTTTAAGGATTTGCCAGAATATTAGGATGCATGCTAAGGCCATTAATCTGTCATCTCTGTACGTCTCTGAGTATCTCAGTGTCTTTTTTAAATTAAAATCATATTACTTTACAAAGAGAAGTTACTTTAGTTATGTGGAAACCTGACAATCATGGAATAATGAGTACTTTTTCCTCACTGGCTAACTTTGCAGGCTGCTTTTGACCATCGCAATCCTAACCATGCCAATCTCTGCTTATCTTCATGGCCAGAGCATGGTCCATAGTATTGACAAGCATGCTCCATGTTCAGGTGTGCGATTTTTCTCCAGGGATAGTTCTTTCTTACTGTCTCACTATCGATATTGAAATGCACGCTGTCTTTGGTTTAAACAGTCTTTTATTTTCCTTTAAGCATTCTTTGTTAGTTTGTCTTCTCCATTTCCCCATGTAAGCAAAGTAATTTTATTACTTGTGAGAAAGCAATGATTGTTTTATCTAAGATATAAATATATCCCTCAGCAGTAGGCCTATTGCTTTAGCATTGTGCAAGCAGAATATGCAATATTCTTGCTAAAATGCATTTATCCAAGATCCAGCTCAGCCTAAGAAAAACAGACACAATTAAATATTTGAATGTAGTAGTGTTGTCTCTCATTACAAAGAACAAGCAGAGATTTTTTTGTTGTTGTTATAAATGCCACAACAGTAATATCCAAGTATATGGTGATGAATTGTTGTGCAGTATTGTAAAATTTATGTCAGTAGTCACATTATTACCTAGTGTAGTTTCCCTTGAATTCAAAGTCTCTCTATATGAAGAAGTAAAAATACTTAAAGATTATGGTATTCATTCGTCTCTATTTAAGTGGCACATTCAAACTCTGCTCCTTCCTCTCCCTAGTGGTTTTCTCACCAGGAATGGCACAGTGCAGCAAGGGGGAATCATAGATCGTATATCCTGCCAGCCCAAGGAAGTGCTTCAGGGAAGGAATGGATGTAACCATTAACATCAAATATCTTTCCCCCAGGAGCATTTCCAAAGAAATCATCACACATTTTGTCCGATACCCTCTTCCCTTCCCTTCTTTCTTGAAATCAAGGGGCAGTATATACTCAATGCACATCACCCAGGAATTACTTAGGTAATAAATGTTATGCATTGCTCTCTTTGTTCAGTCCTTATGCAAAATCTTTTACACCAACTAATAAGTGCATGTGGAAATTAATTCTGTTTCCTAACCCCTGTAGTTGGGTGTGTTTTTCATCATGTGGTGGAAGCTGACGTCCCAGGGGGTTTCTAGGTTAGGCTTCTCTATATGTCTCTCCTCTCTCCCTTTGTTCCCCTGACTGGCTCCTTGCTTGGGACAACATTGCCTTTTGCCTTAAGCAATCAAGGGCATCTCTGTCATCTCTTGTATACATTTAGCAGGACACTTGCCTTGTGAGTTGCTTGGAACATCACATTGAAATTCAAAGCCTGAAAAAGAAAATCCCTGTTCTCTGTACAATACAAAGATTTTTCCACTCCGTGAGCTTTCATCTTTCTGTTTCTTCCATTACTTTGCGTGTCATCCTAGTTCCCTCACTAGTGGTGAGTCCTAAGTAACTAAATAACTACTTGACCCAATTACAGCCTTTTTACACATTTAAAGACAAAGTTCAAGGAAAAACAAAAATAAGTTTTGCAGTAAAGTTCCTACAAAAAGGTGTTTTTAATACCACTTCTCCCCACCAGGGCACATTTAATGCCACAGTTACCAGATAAAACATTTAAAGAAAAGTGGACTGATATTTTGATTTGTTTTTAGCTTTAAACATAGAAAACTAAACTTGTTTTTTTTTCATAATAAAATGTTATCTTCATTATCTGAAGCTGAAAACATATATGATACCAAATAAAAGGGCAGTAAAAATGAAGCAGTAAGAGCAACAAAGAATTGAATTCATGGTCCTTGTGTTGGCATAGGTAGCTACATATTAACAAAGGAAGAGGGCAAAGGGAATCAGTCATCAAGCCTACTAAACTAAGGAGCTGAATCAGACAATAGCCTGATTAAGTCTGGAAACTACAGTTTCACATACTTCCCAGAGGATTGCAACATTGCCCAGCCGAAGGGATTAACACTCCCTTCTCCCCAACTCCTCCCCATGTAGAGAGTAAGGACCAGCTCCAGTCTCCTCTGGGTATAACTCACTCACTCAGACTATGTGGGGAAGAGTAAATATTAAAGAGGAAATTGCTGGGAACATGCACAGTAGAAACCAAACTGATGCAAGAGAAGGTCTGTCTACTACGAGAGGTACCCAGTAGGACCAAGATGGAAACCATAAGAGCCTGTCTGTCTAACCTGAGGAAAGGATTGGATTGACTAAGAAACACAGAACCAGCAAGATTTAGGAAATGGGTTGTTTAGGGAGAGGTCCCAAAACCAGCCCAGAAAGATTGGGAAATTAGTTGGCTAGTTTGAAAGAGAGCCTGGTTCTTCCCGAGCCCAAGATAATATAATCCATACTTAACAAAGAGCTCGCTCTCTCTTGCTTGGTGACATGTGTTTACCCATGTGCTCATGTGTTCTTTCTCCATGGTAGCCATGCAGGCCTACCAGCCGTGTGACTGACAACCACTTGCATGGACTCCAAGCACAGACTCCACAGGCAAGCCTGGGTATGGCAATGCAGGGCCAGCTAAAGTGCAGTGGGGAATAAAGACTATATTAGCTGGACAGGGACAGAGTCTGTACTGGACTAAGCTTTGAGATAGACTGATCCAGTGGCACAGAATTTCTGGACACTGGCCTTTGTTCTGGGCCTATGAAGACAAGGCTGGACTTTTTTCCATAGATAGACAGAGATGGGACACTGGGACCCAGGGACAGCCTTCTATTTCTATCCCCATAGAGCTTACCGCAACACCTCAACCTCCCATGCCCAGGTACCCAGAAATGCTTTTCTCTTGACCCTGTGAAAGGACTCCATTTCCACCAGCAACTCTTGAGGTTGATCTCCCAGGTAAATCACGCAAGTTGTTCTGGGATTTCTTACCTGAAAGTATGCTGGGCATAAAAGCCCTATATGAAACAGTATGCCTTTGCTACTAGATGCCAAAATAGGAAATAAAGGGGTATAGATGAACTTAAGTGATAAGAATAAGAAAAGATATGGGAACTAAAAAATAAAATAGAATAATTGAGAATTGTGTTTTTCCTGGTTCTGACTTTCAACTGTAATGTATTTGATTGAAGCTATTCTTGGGCAAAACAGTTTACTCATAATCTATAGGATTTTCATTTCCTTTCCTATGGGTCAAGGTAATTGAAGTCATTTTGATATGGAACATAAGACTTTGACTCTTCCGGGTCAAATAAAGCTCTTCTTGGTTCAGAGTCTCAGTGGGGAGGTTGGGAGACATTTCCTAGCCCAGGGGAAGAACGGGTTTATGCTTCTTAAGCACAAGAAGCACAGGGTTAGGTGTATGGGGTTAAAGGGGGGAACAGCGCCTTGACCACCAGGTGGCCTGCAACGTTCCCTCTTCCTTCTTTCTCCCCAAAAGAGCTTTGGGGCAGTTAAAGGAAAGATAGAAGTTCTGTCAGGCAGCATAAACACAGGATACAGTTCTTACCTGTTTTCTCCTGTAATCTGGAGAAGGGACCCAAGGACTCTCTCTTTTTATGGCTTGCATGTATCTACAGGTCTTACTGAGAATGGCTTTGTGTCTATTACTAATGCATGATTAACAACCAATCACTTTAAACTGTAACCACGTAAAAACTTCATTTCTTTAATATGACCTTTTCTCTTTCCTTTCTTTTTGATTCAAACAGGCCTCATCCAGCATCATACCTCTCCTGCCTCTTTCTCCCTCACAGAACCACTCCCCAAATCATTAAGCCCTCAAGACAATGAGGTTCTGTTCAAACTCAAATAAACAAAACCTCAGGTGTATTGGCCACAGAGACAGAGTTCAGGTTAAACTAGACATAACATTTGGGCCTCAGTTGTGTTAGCTCTAGACTCAGAAAAGAAGCAAAACCAGACAAAGGGAAGCCATGACTGGCATCAGAATCAGATGCACTACTCAAATACCCCCTAACCTAGTGACGGCCAATCAATAGAGGCCATGATCCCTTAGTCATCATGATTATTGACTTTCCCCCTGTATTAGGCATTCCCTGCCTGGACGCCATGGGGGGGCCAGGTATCTGAGCATTAATTAGCTCACCTGCCTATGGGTGTGGACCACTTTCTAAAAATAGGCCCTTACTTTCTTGCTGCAAGTTCCTGTTCCTATCATATTTAGCTCTGAGGCACTCAGGCAAACAGTAACAAATAATAAGCTTTTGAGAAGGGCACACCATTACACTTTAAACACCTTTTGCACTTAATCTAAACAGTATTATTATAAGATTACATCACTCTGATTATAACATAGGCTACAGATTTTAATTAAGGTGTAAATGGGTTAAAAAGAAAAGCTGGATGAATGAAAAAGAGGCTATTCATTTGGCAGTTTTTATACACCTAAAGAGATTTTTTTAGGAACTTTCTACAAATATAATAATTTAGAATGGAAAAGAGGAAAGCTCACATATTTATATTTTGAAATATTAGCTTTATTCACATGTAATTCAAACCTCATTAAAGCCTATCATATATAAATAGCACTTCATGTCTTTCTTTGGTTGTTGCTTTCTATAACATTATTTTTGCTTCTCAAAGGGATATCTTTTATTTCAAAATGGCAACTGAAGAATGAGTGTCTCCCTCTGAGAAAACACTTTAGTTCCTAAAATCAGTAGGCTTTTCTCCCTCAATCGTTTCGTCCTTTGCCACTTACGAATCTCAGATACAAAAAAATCCCCTGTACCCTGCAGGGATTTTGTTCCCCAAGAAACCCTTCACAAAGTCAAATGTGTTCTCTAGATTTCTCACCCCACCCCCATAGTACTAAACGGTTGGCTATGTTCTTTTAAACTTAGATCAGAATATGGGCTAGAGGAAGAAGCTTGTAGGTTTTATAATACAGGGTATCTCGTCACTTGATTGCACACTCTGGAAATTCTCATTACTAGTTTTCATACCTAGTGAATACATAGTGTGGGAAAGCTATTCCAGAGGACTTGAATATGTTTGCTAATTTGAAGATGCCTTTCAAAAATTGGGGGTGAGGTGAGTATATGCTTATATTTGTATATGGTATATTAACATTGTGTTACAAAAGTATACATGAACATGTCTTCAGGAGCATTTACCATTTTTCTTTATTAAAACACATAAAAGCCTCTGATTCTGTCATTAATGTAGGAAAAACTTCATGGCTTTTTTGAAGCCTTTCTTATCCTTCTGAATACTCTGATTACAAATCCTTGTCAGATGGAGGCAGTGAAGGTGAGCTCATCAGAAAAGTCTGTGAAGATTCATTTATTTCCAATGGAAATTAAAGACTTTCTGGGAGTCATGAGGAGGAATCAAATATAAATTAAGCTAACTCTATGTTTGTGCTTGCATGAGGATTCCAGAAACAACAGTGATAAAGCAAGAGAGTATAACTTACTTTTGAAGTAAATGAAAATATACATAGTAATGAATATAATTGATGACCAACTTTGTGTGTGCACATGCTGTGTTTTTGTGTTTGAGGAAATTATAAACTTGTAGGTAAGAAGCATGCTTAAAATGACAAAATAATATCACAACTAATTATATTCAATGCTTTCTGAAGTCAGAGATTATCAGATGCTAAAATAAAAAAGACCCGGGTCAATCAATATAATTTAAAACTATATTTTTTTAATTAAAGGGCATCTGATTCAATGTAGTTAATTACCAAAGTTAAGATGTGTTCCAAGATAGAGGAAAGTTGTAGAGAATTATTAGGACCAAAGTATGAATTATTTTATGCATCAAGAATCAAAATAGGGTCCCTTATTTTGATCCAAACACAAGATTTAGATGAATGTGCAAAATAAAGATTTCCAAGGGCAGAGAATGTGATTTGTCTACACATACATGCCTCTAGGTACTTAGTCAAGTATGTAAAGGTAATTGAAGAAATGAAACAAATAATTGAAGGACGGAGACATTCATGGTGTGTCAATGAGATATTCAGGGTCAATGAGATATTTCCCCTTACATTCTCATTCTTCCTACTTTAGCTCTTCTCTCACCATCCCTTTCTATAATGGAAACCCTTTTGTCCTACAACCTTTCATCCTAACCCAGATCTAAATATTTAGCTTGTGAGGGGATTCAGAACCACCATGGAACAGTAGCGCTAGGATATGGTAGTCTAACAAGCCTTGGAAATGAGAATCTGGAAGTTAGAGACATGTGACTTTTAATATTGATTTGAAGATAGGGGCACCCATATAGAAAGCTGGGTCAGGAGGAGGACACACCGCTCACAGGAGAACTTCCCACCTGAAAGCAACAGACACCATATGAGTTTGGGCAGCAGAAGGTGCCCACCCTGGCAAATAAGCAGAGGGACAGAATGTGGTAAAGCCAAGGGTATGATCTGTGGTGGTTGGGAGGAAAAGGAATCCTCTCAATTGGAATATAGCCTCAGCAGAAGAGGAATATATTTTCTTCTGGTGAAGATAAAATGCACACGATGTAGGAGAAGCTAACAAAGATGTCTTCCTGGGAAAGCCTGTGTGCATACTGTTGCAGAGCTACCTTCTTCTGAGCACCAGTAATAGCTTCTCTTTGATTTTCCACCCAAATTCAGTTTCCTGATTAGTTTTTACGTCCTCCTGCACCTTTTGTATCTGTTTTAAGGAAACAATGACTATTGGAGCAGTAAAGGATTCTTGAGTGTTTCTAAAACATTTAACTTATAGATGGGAAAACTGATGATCAGATCAAATACATGACTTGTTGTTACTAGAGATAGTTGTAGAAATTTTAAACAATGAAGATTGCCTAATTCTTCAGTTTTCTTTCTAGCTTGCTATTTAGTTTATTTTCTTCTTCTGAGGATACTGTGTGTGTCTGTATTTGCATATGTTCATTTGTGCATTGTGTATATGTTAATAGGACCAGATATCTAAGAGAGGGAATTACTGAGTAGAGAAAAGTTTCTAAGATGTGTTCTGAAATGTAACGTAATTGACAGACTGCTCAAAGAGACTTTAATTTGTTCTTTAATAATATGTTTGCACCTATCAGTCTCCATGGACCAGTGCTGTCCAGTAGAAATACCACGAGAGCTGCAAGTATGAGCCACATGAGTAATTTTAAATTTTCTAGGACTTCCATTTAAAAAGTAAAAATAAGTAAAATTAATTTAATGATAGATTTTATTTAATTCAATATACCCCAAATATTATCATTTCAACCTATATTCAATTCAATTATTATTGGAATTTTCACATTATTTTTATACAAAGTGTCTTCCAAACCAGTGTCTTCTATATTTATTTACAGCTCATCTAAATTTAGACTATCCACATTTCAAGGGCTCAATAGCCACATGTGTTTAGCAACTACTATATTGGGCAGCACAGCCTTAGAGAATACATTTTTAGGCATAGTTTGTACTCAGACACAAAAATCATAGCAATTGCCCATTTAGTAGCTATTTCTGAGGAATGAAATTTATACCATGTACCATCAGTGACTATCAACAATTAAAATTGTCAATTTCTTGATTAACGCCTTTACATATCTTCAAAAGTATTTTTGCATTTTTAACTTGAACTCATAGAGCATTTGCCACATGCTCTAATCAGATGCAAGAGGTCAAAACATTACTTAGAATCTTCTTTAAAATTAACTTGAAGCATGGCAGAAACAAGCAGGTTATCCTTAGGGAGGTCACATAGTTATCTACTGAGGAAGGTCCCCAGCCAATTTAAATAAAGAAGACCCTTGTAAACAAGTGATTGACCTTCAGTAGGATATAGGAGTCTATATTTTTAAGAGGTAAAACAAATTTTAAGAGAGGAGTCAACTTTTCATAGCAGATATTCTGATTCATTTTATCTGATTAGCATTTATAATTATGCCAGGAATTGCTGATAGGGATTGCATGTTGGAGGCAAGAAAAAGGAAGGAATTAGAAAGAATTAAAAGAGACTATGAGTTATGTGTATAAAAAATACCTAAAGAACAGCTGACACATGGTGATGGTTAAGAATTTATGTTGTTGCTTTTTTTTCTTCCACTTTTTACTCACATCATGAAATGTATTGTGATAAATAAACATCTGTTTTACTGGATAACATTTTAGGAGATATCAAGATTTTAGTTTAGCTTCAAATATAAGAAGTTTAATTCTATTTTGCTATTTTCTGAAAATGCTTCCTTTGAATAAGCCTTTTAAAATACCACTTTTGCAAAAAGCCACACTCCAATTTAACTGCAAAAGGACACCTTCGCTTTACTGAGCCAACTGTCAGAACATTTGAAAATGTTCTCAATTTAAAGGCTAGTCTATTTTTCCTGACAGAAAAATTTGGAATTTGGAGCACAGACAAGAAGTTTCCAATAATACTCATCCAAATGGTGCAGACGCTCCCTTTAATCTCAGTGACATTGAAGTGATCTGACTTCTGCCGTGTGGAAACAGGATAATCATAGTTCGCAGAAGAGGTTTCTGATTGAGAGAGACCTGGGTTTGAATCCCACTTTGTCAAAATCTAACTTTGTGGCCTCCAGGGAGTTATTGTGCTTAAATCTGTTTCCAAAAGTGCGAGTTAGACAAGATGATACTACCACAACAGGCTTTTAGAAGGACTACATATAAGAGCGTATTTTTGGTGATTAGCACCTTATCTGGCACATTGTGGATGCTCCTCAAGACAAGTTTTGTTTTTATAATTATACCTCTACATAGATGAAATACATCGTGACATGCCACTCCCCAGTTAAAATCCTAAAATAAGTTACTTGCAACAAAAATAAATATTAACCTCTTCGCCTTGTGTGAGACCCCTTTTCTCAGATCTCACTGAAGATTTTTGGCTTCGCTCACTACTTACCAGTCACACGAAACTGAAACTTCTCTCCCTTCATGACACTTGCTATTTTCTTTGCGCACACACAAACAAGCAAAAAAAAAAAAAACAATTAATAAAAGACTAAATGAATCCTTCAAGCTCTTCAAGTTAAGAATTTAATGGATGAGGAAAATAACCCCGAATAAGTAGTCCTCATCAACTAACCTCTTAAGTAATGACTGAAGTTTAAACCAAACCTGCCTCTCTCTAAAGCCTTAGCTTTCCTTGTACAAACACAGGCAGGTTTACGATGAAGCCAATTAAACTTTAAGCTTCAGGAAGAACCATAGCAATGTGGTCACTGAGTCAAATGTTCTTTAAAAAGTAAGATATTTTGACTGAAATTGGTCAAGACCACCGTCTTATTCTAAATTTTCTTTTATTATACTTTTAGCTGCAGCTTCAGAATTCATTAATAGTAATACCATGTAATTTTTAGGGCTGCTGTCATATTTAGGGAAGCCTCTGTATGGCTTTTGTATATATTAGCTACATGACAAGAGGGCATCGCAGTTGTTTCTGTGCAGACACCAGCCTTACACACACTTTAAGGTGCGTTGCTGCAGGCCGTCCTCACAGTGTGATGTGCTCCAGTGATCCGAGTACAAAGATGTCTGCAAAGCATCCAAATGCATCCTCCTAACTCCAAGCTAAATGTCTCCTCCAATTCCCCCTTAGCAAGATTTTATAACTTCCTAAGTTCATAGACATAACACCTGATACAAGGTCAAGTGATGGAGAAGTTGAAGTAAAACGAGACAGCGGTATGAACTCATTATGATTCAAATATCTTAGTTTTGCAGAATTTACAAAAAAAAGTTGACAAATTGCTATCACTCTTCCCCAGGTTTTTCAAGGGGCTTTTGTACCTCTTATCTCTATATAATTAGTAATGAAAGCAAATTTTAACAATCCTGCTAAAACACAGGTGGAGTTAGTTTTTCATTTTCTCTAGAGTAAGTGCTTTATTGAAATGTTGTTTGGGAAAGAAAAAAAATAAACAGTAGACAGCCAAAAATGTAGGATTAGCACTATTGAGGTATTAGAAAAGTAAATAAGAAAATATTACTATGTTTTTAATTTTGGAAATAAGATTTTTAAACAGTTTAAAACTTATAGCTTGTAAGTAAATATCATCTCATACATATTTTTGTGTTTGGAATGCTAGTTGAGATGTATGCATTTCAGGCCCCATACTACCTAGACTCATCTGGCTAGTCCAATATACTGCCACCACTTGTAATTTGAGGTTACTTATTTATATATATACACATCTATATATTTACATATATTTTATATATTAAGAAAAATATAAGTATGTGTACATACACACATACATATATACTTATGGAGTCCTTGGAATATCCTTATATGACCTTTTTTCCCTAAAGTTTTGGCTTATAGTAGACCAAAAAGTACTTACAGGGGCCTGTGTATTTACAGGTATCCCCGTGCTTGCTGTAAATGAGTGAGAATTGAAAGGAATGTCTGTTGAAGGTCAGTTCATAGGTGGGCATCAATAATACATCCTACTCCTACATATTATATAATTTTGAGACTTCACATTGTCAACTTCAGAAAAAATTCTGAGTACATATTTCTTGGTAACTGGTTTGGCTTTCTCAAAGCCAAGTAGGTAGCAATGAAGGAAAATCTGAATTGAACATAATAATTCTTCTTAAGTTCTCTGGAGTGAGATTGAATGCTCTCCTTCCTACTTCATGGGCTTGGTTTGATTTGTATAAAGCCTGTTATATCCAACCTGTGGAATTTCTGGCCTGTTTTTCAGAACATGTCCTGAGAAAAGACAGTAAGTGTGCAGTCTCTAGGAGTTACAGGGGTTAATATTCTGCAGAAGACAATTCCTTTTAAATCACAATCTATAAAGTTTTAATACTGCAAATGTAATGTGCTACAACATTTAACTATAATAATTCTGAAGGTGACTGTAACTGTTTTAAGATGCTCTGCTGGAAAATATTATGTGTTTAGTTAATAAGAAAATCTCAAAAAACCTACTGTGTCCTGAATACTTATTTAAAGATTTACTTGATAACTTTTAGTATGCAAATGTCCCTTGAAAACTAACTTCATAATAATAGTGCCATGATTCATGCGGTGTATTCTCTTTCAAAATCTCAGACCTAGGATCATAGTTGAGACATCAGAACATTATAAGCTTAGTTCAAATTCCCAAATCAAACAAAACTCCATTAGCTCCATTATCACTATATGAGATAGAAGAAAAGATGGATGAATACCATATATTTCTTCTACTTCACAAATTACTTTGGCTAGGAATATGACATTTGTCAAAACCTTAAGTTGCTGTAATTATGAGTAGTTTATTGGTATATAAATATTTTTTAACTCTAGCATCCTAAGAAAGACATTTTGTACAATATGTCCCAGAAGAGAAAAGAGAACCTAAGATCCTCTTTGAAAAGGGAATTCATGCTCTTTGCTTGAGTACATTGGGGTAAATAGGGAAAACACACACACACACACACACACACGTACGAGGTGTACTCAAAGTCTGGAGAAGTGAGAGAAGTCTAGCATTCGAAGTGGTAAGTTCCCCTTTAAGGCTATGATTCTGTACGTTGAAACAGAGCCCCCAAATATATGTTCCTAGTAGACTAGCAGAGTCTCACATTTGATGGGTTCTCAATAAACCTTTATAAAATAAATAGATGAATGAAGTAAAAATTAAAAAACAAAACAAAAACAGAATAGGGCTAACAGAATTCTGCCTATCCTACCAATAGTCCTTTCCTTTAAAAGAAGACCAAGTCTTTCCTGAAAATAATATTTTCAAAATATACTGTTATAGACCCACATATTTATTTCAATTATAGTCATCAGAACATTACTGGAGATACGATCAAATCCTTTGGAAAGCAGTAGCTATACTCTGTCAATGGACTTTCAATCGACTTTCCTTGAACTACCAAATAACTAAAACCAAAGAGCTTACAGGATTTATCCGCATTGCAATTCAGCAGTTGACTGTGCTAGTATATTGGAGCTACATGTGGTGATGGCATGTGCCTTTTGAATAGGTCTAAAACCAATGTGCCTTGAATATAAAAGTATACAACCCTACAAAATCCCAGTTACTCAAAAGTCTTGTTCCTTCCTGAGTCTCCTTTCCACCATTTCCCCACTAATGAAGTACAGCTGTCCCATTAGCTTTCCACTGTAAGTGGTAACGTTGATGTTTGAATAAAGCATTGCGATTAATGTAAGCCAAGAGGCTATCTGGATTGACTTCTTTGATATCGGAGGCTTTACCCAAATTGGATGGCTATAGTGGCTACATTTTGGCTTGGTGTCACACAGCATGGTATCCTGCTTTCCACAGTTTTCTTAACAAATTTCTCTTCCACTTTTTCAAGCATTTAACTTCTTAAATGGATTAATATAATGCATACCATATTGTCATACCCAAGTAGTAAAATTACCAAAAAGGGGGAAAAAGTAAATAGTGAAAAGCTCTCTCCAACCGTTTTATACAAAAAAAATTTGTTTTCCTATGCAGGGTCTCCGTTTATATATTTATCCCTTCCTTTTCTATAGGAATGGGAACAAACTATTAATATTTAGCACATTGCTAGTCACACTTAGGGTTTTTCTATATAAAAATATAAAGGTCATCCTCATTCCTTTTAAGACCAATATTGTATTTCATAATCTTGAATTCAATATTTCAAAATCTTATAGTCCCTGAAAACTGTTCTTAAAATAATTTTCCCATAACTCATTTGGTGGCAAAATCTCATCTTTACTGATGGGAGACACCATTTGTGTTTCCGTGTTCCCAACAGCCATCTATGTTTCTGTTTGCTGACACACTGATGCATTTTTGATAATGTTATTTGGCATTTGTTATTCTTTAACATTTTCTTATGTTATGACCTTGATGAAACTGTGAATGTACTTTCAGAATTAAACTACTACTGCAATGACAGTGAAAATCTGAAAAGAGTGAGTTATATTAATTAGTATGGTTTGTGTTTACTATGTGACAGTTATGAGTGAGAACTAAAGAAACAGAGAAACATATCGCATGGCCTGAAGTATCAAAGTCATGACGATGTGTTGATTGTGTGGATGCACCAAGCGGTGAATTTACACCAGCAGCCGGTGTTTGTCACGAAGCCAGCTAGGAGAGCCATGGACACACAATGAACCAAAGTGATCATGGATCTTCGGGATGACTCCAAAGTGTTGAGGAGCACCGTGGTGAAATATGTTTGAAAATCTATGATGAAAATGCTACCTTGACAAATTTCCTGAGATAATACCTAATGAAACATATAATCTTGAACAAATTTATAATGTACATAAAAACTTGGTACTGGTGCTAAAATCCTAGAAACACCTTAATGGTAACTGCCGAGAGAACACCAACAAATAGTACAAATGCAAAATTATGTTAAGGATTCTTGGGTGTGCCAAAGCTCTAGGAACAGGAAAGCTAAATAGACAGTGATGGGAAAACTCAACATCTAAGATATTTATATTTGAGTAACTTGTGCATTATTGAGCAAAATTTTAAAAGCATAAGCAAATACATGTTTTTATTACTGGCTCAAAAATATTTTGTCCCAGTCATTTCAAATTATTTCAGAACAGTGTGACCAGAAAAAAAAAATAGTTTAAAAGGTTATTTGTGGATGAGTACATTTTCTCCCAATGTGCATCTGGAATATAAAGGGCAAGTATAAAGACATTTTAAAGTGTAAGAGTGCTGTAATTAACAGGGGTTGAAGAATCCAAGATTTCTAAAAGCATTCAGTGTGTAGGTTAGGACAACAATTATACTGATGCTAATGTCTGGACTTACATGGATAAATCAACATTAACACGTGCTTGGCCCAGGCGTCACGCTACAAAAGCTGTTTGAAAAGTCCTGTGATGGACACTTTAAAATGATGTTTTTGCATAATGGTAAGAGATTATTTCAAACCTCATCACTGAAACTGAAGTTAATCAGCTAACATGTAGAAAATTTAGATAAAAAGAATCTATTGTATGTTACATGAGTAATACAAAAAATCTGTAAATGCAAAACAAGTTTTAGAAGATGGAGAGAGCATTTGACTATGTAATTGCTGTCTATGAACAGCATGGATTTGTCAGTGAGCAAGATATTACAGTGGTTTGCTGTAGCTGTAAGTAAATAAAAACTTCCTAGAAACTCATGGTAATAAGACAGAAGACAACAAGATTTTAATCAGGTCATCCATAATGAGGTTTAATAAAACCCTGGTGTGGTTTTGACACTTAAGAAATTTGCTCCTGGCCCATCCTCACGTATCTCACTCCTACCTGACTACGAAGGTCATGCTGATGTGTCCGCTCTTCCAAGTCACGCTGATGCGGTAACGTTCAGTGTGTGCAAATGTTCTTAAACACTTATGCAGGCATTGAGTTTAAATGAAGTTTTGTTGAATATTATTCACATAAAGAAGAAGCACAGCGTGTTTATGGTCTATATCAATCTTTTCAAAATGTCATTCCTAGAACCAGCAGCATCAGAATCACCTGAGAAGTTGAAAAAAAGCAAATTGTAGGGTCCCACCCCTGACGTACTGAATCACACACCGAAGCCGGGACCCAGCAATTTGTCTTTCCATAAGGTTTTGGGGGATCCGTATGCATGGCTCTCATTTGAGAACCACTGTCTGTATTCTATTATTTCAAAACCAGTTCCTACTACCAAAAAAAAGAGTTGTATGTAAAAACTACTATTTATTTTTTTTGGTTGATGCCACTTAGTGTGAATATACAAGCATTTTACTGTAGAAGTGATTTAGATGGGAGGCGCTACCCCAAATCCCACTGAGGTTGTTGTACACTGGATGCCGTCTGCATGCAGTGTCCTCCTGAAATCAAACACAGAAGCTGTATTCTACAACATATTTAGTTTACAAGGATTGGACACCTGCTTCGGTAACACGGCACCGAATAATCTTTTCACAAATATTGCTGTATACTTTCAGTGATTTCTAGAAGAGAAATTTCTGTGTCAAAGAGTGTATGTATTTGTAATTTTAAAAGATATTGCTCAACTTTCCTACATAGCAGTGAAACCTATTTACTTTCTCACTGTAATACCAAAAATATAGACAAATGCCTATTTTCACATATTCTTAATGATAATGCAATATTAAGCTGTTCAGTATCTATCTGATAGGTGATAAGTGGTATCTTACTGGTTTTAGTTTGCATTTTTCTTACGACAGCAGAAAATCATCTTTGCGTTTGTATTTCCTGTACTGTTCCTGTCCTTTGTCCATTTTTCTGTTCTCACGTATATTTAAAAGACCACCATTTTTCATGGTGAATAAACCCACTTTTCAATTGTCTTAGTTGACTTATTCTGCCTGGTATACAAGTTTCTGACCTACAAAAGGTATTGATTTTTATGTTATTTAATTGACCAGATTCATTTTTCTCTTTATGCTTATTTTTGTTATATCTAGAAAAAACTTCCTAATTTAGAAGTTAAACAAAAGTCTATGTATTCTTCTATAATTTTTATGTTTTTTTGTTTCCATGTATATATTTACTTAGTTTTGAATATTTACTATTATGTGAGGAATTGATCCAACCTTATTATTTTTCTAGATAGCAAATTGTTTCATGTATCATTTATTGCAAGATCCGCCTTTTAACCCTGATAGAAGATGCAGCATACTATAAAGTTTTCTGTTTCAGAAATGATTTTTCTATGTCTATGCTTTCTACTCTGATCTGCTGGCTTGTATCTGTGACCATGCCCCTTATTTTCCAGGCTGCATGGTTTATCTTAATAACTCTGAGGGACCATTGCCTCTACTTTGGCCCCTCCAGCACTGGCCTCCTTCAGAGGTTGCCAGACTTTGACACTTGATTATTTCGCTGCAAATCATCTGCTCTTCAAAGGTGTGGAATATTTTTTTCTTCCCTCATTACCCTTTACCACATCCTAACAAGGTAACCAGTATTATGTATGATATTTTACATATTTGAACTGTGAATGGAATTAAATAGTGTAAACTCTTGTGTTTGGCTTCTTTATTCAATATTATATCTGGAAAATTTGTTCATGTTGTTATATCTATGAATAGTTTAGTTTTTTTATATTACTGTATAATTTCCAATTATTCTAATGAACCACATCAGATAAACATTTACAATGTAGGTTATTATATTGGACAGCAATTTCCAATATGGGTTATTACAAAAACACTGCTATGAACACTCTTTTCTTCTAGTCTGTTTCTTTCATCAATCATTTTGCTGGATTTATCCTCAGAAGTGGAGTTGATGGACCATGATATTAAAAAAAATAAAGTTGATACACATTAGTGGACACTGATCAAAGAATATTTGAAAGTCAATGTGCCAGATTCATTTCGGAACAACGGAGCATGAGAATTCCGGTTGTTCCACATCCTGTGATCTTCATGTTCATTGTCTTTTTAGTTTTAATCACTTTGGGGGGGGGTTAGTTGTATCATATTATGGTTTAATTAAGATTTCCCAGATTACCAATGGAATTGAACATCTCTTCACATATTTATTGGCCATGTAAATATCTTGTTTTGTAGGGCCTATTCTAATATCATTCCCATTTTTATTAGGTTTTCTGTAATTACCTTATTGACTTTTAGGAGCTTTTTTATATTTAGAATATAAATATGTGTTAGAATTATCTTGCCCACTCTGTGTATAGCCTTTTCCCTCATTTTGAATTAACAGAATTTTAAATTCAATGTAGTCCAGTTTGTCAAGCCACATTTATTGATAGTACTTTATTTGTTCTCTTTGTAAAAATGTCTGTATTTACCACAAATTCATATCCATGATCTCATTTGATTTTAAATAGCTTTACACTTTTTTCTTTTGAATTCATATCTATAATTTTTTAACTAACTATTGTAAAGAATACAAAGTAGAAGCCAAGTTTCATATTTTTTTAAAAAATATGGATATTCAATTAAAGTAAAGTAAGGATATCTCCCATTTCCTGTTTCTTTGTTCCAACTTTGTCATAAGTTTAGTAACCCTTTAAGATTGTATCTGGTTCTGTATCAGTATTATGTTGTTTATTTACCTACTTCATTTTAGCTATTCTTGACTCTTTACAAATCATTATAAATTTTAGAAACAATTATGCTCAAACAGAGGAGTAAAACTGATAAAATTATTATTGCAATTGCATTAAAATTATAGGTCAATTTTTTGAGAATTTACATCTTTATACAATGGGTTATTTCAAATATTTTTTATGACACATCTAGTTATTAAAGTCCTCTTTATGTGTTCTTAAAATATTTTATAGTTTTCTGCATAAAGGTCTTAAATACACATTAATTTTGTTGTTAACTATTTTATATTTTTGATGATTTTGAAATTAGATCTTTGATTTTTTCATTTTCTCTTTTTTGTGTGCATTACAATTTGTATGTATTAAAATTCTATGTAGCAAGCTTCTAAACCTAATTATTATTTCAATCATTGATCTGAAGATTTTATCCTATGATTCTACAAGCATAGTATCATTTGTGAAGACATTTTTATTCCCTTTTTAATAATAAATAGTCTAGGACTACTTAAGAAATTAAATCCGTTATTTAAGTTTTTTTTTTGTAAAAGACATTCCAGCTTCCGATGGCTTTAATGGTGATTGCTACCATATATTATTATCTCAGACATTAGGGAAAATATCCCTCTCAATTTGTTTTATGGGAATAGCCTTACTTTGGTCACAAAACCTGGCTAGAAAATTATGATAAAAGAAAACCATAGGCCAATTTCATGAACATAGATGCTCAAATCTTGAATACAATATGAGCAACGTGAATCAAGAAATACAGTAAATGAATCATATAATAGCACTAGTTTAGAATTGCTCCAGGAATGTAGGGATATTATTACATTTTAAAATTATTCAACATATTCAACATTGTACTAGACATTTTAGTGTAATAAAGAGGCAAGAAAAAATATATAATTTATTTTATATATGGGCACTTTTTGACATCCAAATAAATGGTAAATATGTATACAGAGATACTACTTAGTAGTTCCTATGAGAATATTTATTGTACACCTGAAATGTACAAAATACATTGTGCAACCTGTGGTGGAAGATATGTGGGTGAGGTGTATTTCACGTTTACCTTACAGGAACATGCAACCAGCCATGGGGTGAAAACTGAATTATTTTAAAATACAACACAATGCACTATATATGGTTCCCATTTCCTCACAATTATCACAACACAAGAAGTACATTCTTGGTATAATCTACTCAATTTAGAGGTGCAAACTATAACATAAAGACAGTCTGTCCTTCGTATTGTCTAAACTATGATCTCATTTGAAAATACCCTTAGCAATACTGCTCACATTTTTTCAATTTATTATATTCTATTTGCTGAAATTTCACCAGTTAAAGCTTTCTTTAACGCACATTAGTTATTCAAGACAGTGCAATCTGGTTAAGTTAAATTGCTTCTTTTTAACAACTAATTAGCCTACCTGCTCTAAAAGCTGAACATTCATCTGGGAAACGTGAGAAGTGGCTTTGTGGAGAAGATGCTCCCTTAGTGTAAGTAAGGGCAGAACACTGTTACAGAAGCTGCAAGTCTGAATGTTACCAAACGAAAATGGAGGGTTGGCCGCCTGTTGCCTCAAAAAGCCAAACTTGTGAGGCAGGAGCTAGTGCAAAAGGAAAGAGTTTTATTCAGGTGCGGTAGGATCTGGAAGCATGGTGGACTCCTGTCTCAAAGACTACCTCTACCTTCCTGCTTCAGCTACAAGTTATTATAGGAATAGGGAGGAGAGGGCTTTTTCCCTAATCCAATTATCTTTCTGGATATCTATCCCTCGGAGCCCTATTCATTCATCTTAGTAGCTTTCAGCCTCTGAGGCCCTATCCATTTATCTTTTTTAGCTTTCCGCTTGCACTCAGGCCCTATCCATTCATCTTTCTAGCTTTTGACAGGTCAGTGTAAGAACCTCCCCCTCCTGCCATCTTGGCCAATGGGCGGAGACTCCCCTGGTGCTGTTTTACCGTAATATACTGGTGTGTAGATGATCACTCTTCAAAACTTCATGAGTTAAAACTACAAAATAATTTACCTTTCTTATTAATCTTCCATTTGTTCAGGGGTTGATGAGAAGAACTCATTACTTGTCCCCTTGCTTTAGCTTGACTGAAAATAGAACATATTTTTTCCAAGATAAGCTCACTGGTACTGCTTGCGATTTGATACTGGCTGTCAGCCAGGAGCTCAGCTGTGACTGTCATACACCGCACTTTCTTTCTATATGGCCTTTCTTAAAGGGCTGGTTGAGCTTCCTCGGAGCATGGCAAATGGGTTCCAAGAATGAGTATTCAAGAGACAAGCGGTGGAAGCTGTCTAAGTTTCTTAAATTGTGGAACCTAGCATGGCATCCGGTCCATAGCATTATTTTATAGTTTAAGTAGTTATAAGCATTGGCCAGAATATAAGGGGCGGGGAATTAGATCTCACTTATTAATTCAAGGAGTATAAAAGAATCTGGGCCCGTCTTTACTCATCTCAGTCACTAAAACATGTGTCCTCTAGATGAAGGGCTGTCAGGAAGAAGGACAGTAAACATTGTGCAGAAGTGATAATGATCTCACCGCTTTGGCAGATGTACTGCCATTTCTAAAACTAGGAATGGGGGAAAAAAACAAACTCACTCATCGCAGTGTTTCCTCTTTTCGGCATGTGCTTTTTTCTTTCTACACTGAATGCCTCTCCCCAGCAGGACTGGAATCGCAGGAATACACTGTTACTCTTATACCAGAACTGTATTATGAGTTACGTCGGCTTTTTGTAGGAAAAAAACAAAAGAAGCTACCACCATTTATCACTTGTTTCTTTTTTTCTTCAAGAATGTTTACAAGTATTATAAAAAACATTTAAAAAAGGATATAGATTGCATCAACAAACGTATATTGGGTAACTTCAGACAAATATCAGCTATGCCAAGACTGCCTACTCCTGATGTCACATTGACAGAGACACACATTGACGTCCGGAACAGCAGAGCCAAAAGAGCGGCAGGAGTCAGCACCAGAATTCCAACCCAGGTGTGGTGGCTGGGGTGTGAGGGGGTAATAATGGACCTATGGGAGAAGGAAATGATTCAGAGCTCCTTGAAAAAGAACAAAGTTTTGAAGCAAATAAGGACTAAAGGAATAGAAACTGGAAAATTGATTCACACCTCAAAAACTCAAAAATAAGCAAAAAGGTCAAACTTAGTCCTTTGAAATGTTCCTGGAGAGCTAAAATGAGCCTGTTGAGCAATTTCTTTTTTTTTTTTTAATTTTTTTTTAAAGTATCTGAAGTTCCTTCCAACAATGAGATCCAATTTTTCCTATATACAAGAAAGGTTTTTATGCTACTCATGTTGGAGGCGTAAGTATAATGCAGTTTTACCACGTGAAAAAAAAATGGCTTTGCTGCCCTCAATGAAATATATGTGGTATTTCATGGAGAAAATGACAGGAATTTTCTAAATTGTCATGACATTTTGAACAAGGTACATGAATCATGCAGCTTATTGTATTCAGTACTAAGCTAGATTCTATATCGAGACAACTCCAGGGAACTTTTCTTGCTTAGGTATCAGCAGGGACAATGGAAAAAGAATAAATTGCCTAAGGTTGAAGAGATTTAATTTCTAATTCCAGCTCCATTTTGTCAATAATTTTGCTTCTCTGCACATAGCTTTCTGATCTACAAATTAAAGTGATTCAACTCAGTCATTTCTTTCCAATCTTCTTTGGCATTAAGGTCTAGTGTCTTAGTCTTTTCAGATTTTTGCTCCAGGATACAAATATTTTTAAAATTTTTATTGTTTTCCCATTACCATTTAACACCCTCATATTCCCCTCTCCCCTGCAATCATCACACTGTTGTCCACGTCCATGAATTCTCTTACTTTTTTTGCACAATCATTCCACACCTTAATCTCCCCACCTCAATAGCTGTCATCCTGTTCTCTATCTATGAGTCTGTCTCTATTTTGCTTGTTCAATTTGTTCATTAGATTCTACATATAAATGGAATAATATGGTATTTGTCCTTCAATACTGGCATTTTTCACTCAACATAATGTTCTCCAAGTTCATCCATGCTGTCATAAAGGGAAAATTTTCTTCTTTTTTTATCCACTCATCTGCAGATAGACACCTCGGCTTCTGTTTCCATATTTTGGTAATTGTAAATAATGATCAATGAACATAGGGGTACTTATTTTATTTCTAATTAGTGTTTTGGTTTTCTTGGGATATTTTCCCAGAAGTAGGATCCCTGGGTCAAAAAACAAATCCATTTTTAATTTTTGAAGTATCTCCACACTGCTTTCCACAGTGGTTGCACCAGTCTGCATTCCCATCGAGAGTTCAAAAGGGTTCCCTTTTCTCCACATCCTAGCCAACACTTGTTGTTTGTTGATTTAATGATGATGGCCATTCTGACAGGTGTGAGGTTATACCATATTGTGGTTTTAATTTGCAGTTCTCTGATGGTTAGTGATGTTAAGTGTCTTTTCATATGTCTGTTGGTTCTCTGCATGTCCTATTTGGAGAAGTGTCTTTTCAGGTCCTTTGCCCATTTTTTAATTGAGTTGTTTGTTTTCTTGGTGTTGAGTTTTGTAAGTTCTTTGTAAATTTTGGATATTAAGGCCTTAGGAGATGTATTGTTGAATGTGTTCTCCCATTCTGTGGATTGTCTTTTTTTTTCTTGATTGCCTCCTTTGATATTCAAAAACTTTACAAAAGATCAAAGAATCCAAGACCTGATTCTTTGAAAAGATAAATAAGATTGTCAAACCTTTAACCAGAGTCATCAAAAAAAAAAAAAGAGAGAGAGAGAGAGAGAAAGAGAGAGAGGACCCATATAGATAAAATCAGAAATGAAGGAGGAGAAATAAAAACTGACACCAAAGAAATACAGAAGACTGTAAAGAAATATTATAAACAACTATATGCCAACAAATTGGACAATCTGGACCAAAATGATAAATTTCTACAAATATATAACTTTTCAAAATTTAATCAGAAAGAATCAAATAATTTGAAAAGACAGATTATACCTAGTAAAATTCAAACAGTAATCAAAAAAATCCCCACAAACAAAAGCCCTGGACCAGATGGCTTCAGGGGTGAATTTTACCAAACATTCTGGGAGGAACTAACACCTCTCATTCTCAAAGTATTTTGAAAAATTCAAAAGGAAGGAAAGCTGCCAAGCTTATTTTACAAGTCCAGCATTATCCTAATTCCAAAATCAGATAAAGGCACTACAAAAAAAGAGAAAATTACAAGCTAATATTCCTGATGAAGGAAGATAGATGCTAAAATCCTCAATAAAATATTAGCAAACTAAATATGGCAATACACCAAAAAGATCATACCTCATGATCAAGTGGGATTTGTTTCAGGAATGCAAGGTTGGTACAACATTTACAAGTCAATAAATGTAATTCACCACATAAACCAAATGAAGGATAAAAACTGCATGATTGTATCAACAGATGCAGAAAAACATTCAGTAAAATCCAGTATCTGTTTATGACCAAAACTCTCAGCAAATTGGGAACAGAGGGAACATATTTGAACATAATAAATGATGTATATGACAAACCCACTGCCAGCACCATACTCAATGGGCAAAAACTACAACCATTTTCCTTATTAAGATCAGTAACAAGACAGGGATGCCTGCTTTCACCTCTCTTATTCAATATAATACTGGAAGTCCTAACCACAGCAATCAGATAAGAAGAGATGAAAGGCATCCGAATTGGAAAGGAAGTAATAAAACTGTCTTTATTTGCAGGTGCCATGATATCGTACAGAAAGAACCCCAAAGATTCTACCATGGAACTATTAGAACTGATAAAAAAATTCAGTGAAGTAGCAGGATACAAAATTAACAACCAGAAATCTGTTGCATTTTTATATGCCAATAATGAATTAACAGAAAGGGAAAATAAGAAAACAATCCTGTTCCCAAATGCTTCAAAAAGAATAAAATACCTAGGAATAAATATAACTAAGGATGTAAAAGATCTGTACTTGGAAAATTATAAGACATTGGAGAAGAAAATTGAAGAAGATACAAATAAGTGTAAGCACATACCGTGTTCAAGTATAGGAAGAATTAACATCATTAAATATCCATACTACCCAAAGCAATCTATAGATTCAATGTAATTCCTATCAAGATTCCAATGTTGTACTTCATAGAACTAGAAGAAATATTTCAAAAATATATATGGAACCACAAAAGACCCTGCATAGCAACAGTGGTCCTGATAAAAAAAGAACCAAATTGGAGGAATCATATTACCTAATATTAAACTATACTATAAAGCCATAGTAATCAAAATAGCATGGTACTGACATAAAAGCAAACAAATAGATCAATGGAATAGAATAAAGAGCCCAGAAATAAACCCAAGCCATTATAGTCAATCAATACTCAAAAGAGGAAGTAAGCATATACCGTGGGGTAAAGGTTCAATGAATGGTGTTGGGAAAATTGGACAGATACATGCAGAAAAGTGAAACTAGATCACCTACTCACAAGAATAAATTCAAAATGGATTAAAAACTTAAATGTTAGACCCAAAACCACAAAAATCATAGAAGGAAACATAGGCAGGAAAACCTTGGACATTGCTCATAGCAATACTTTATCTGGTATACCTCACCAGGCAAGGGATCAAAACAAAAAGGAAACAAATGGCACTAATCAAACTAGAAATTTTTTTTTTCAACACGTAGATATACCAATTTGGATGTTTCAAATTATTTCATGTTAACTCTATTGAACTTTTAATATTGAGTCCTAGCCTTCTCATGGGACCTTGAAAATATGGTCCCCTTCAACACCAAATGTACTTGTTCTCCCCTCTGTTTGGTCAACTTTCCTACCAGATACCTGTAGGACTTCCTAGGATGTCTTTGTTCAAATACTACAGAGGACCATTACCTGACATACAATCTAAAACGGATCAGTACTCTCTATCCCCTAACTTTTGTCTTCATAAATCATTTCACTACCTAATATTGTAATTATTTGTTTATTGCTTAATCACCCCTGGAATGCAAGACCCAAAGGCCAAGGACTATGTTTTAATCACTATTGTATCTAAGAATGCCTGGCACATTACTAAATATTTTGACTCACATTTGACTTATCTCAGTGTTTGTTTTTTCACTGTATCTTGCTCCATGATTTTACCCTGTATTTTTTAATTTGTTTCAGATTGTAAGTTTATTGTCAATGCTTATATAGGACTTTTCATCAAATATTCTACCAAATTAAAATTGAGTGATCTTTCATCACAAACCAATATTTAAAATTGAGTACCTGAGAACACTAAGCACTGGGCTTAATTCCTTCTATTTCCACTTGTCACTAACTCAGTCATGCCTTTAGAAGACTTTTTAAGAAACTGATCTCATCTTGTAGATTTTGCACTTTGACTTATTATATTTTATCTACATAGCTGCACTAATGAGCACAAAACCTTTCATGTAGAAAGCAGTCGATAAGTGTTTTTAATTTAAAGATGGTAGTAAACACGCTGCGAGAATCAAAGTTTTCCATTCTGATAAACTGTGTGTATTGGCTTAAGTTTTGTTCTGAATAAAGTAAGGGAAGTAGAAATTTTATTAGATATTAAATTACCTAATAAAACATTTTTCAATAATAGCCTCTTTGTACAGGTAAAGATATTTGGGAGGGTAGTTTTTCATGTTGATGGCTCTTTAAGCATCTTTCTTTCACATGGGAAAATGTTTATTATGGCTGTTTATTATAGTCTTGGCAATTGGCCTCTCATTTCCAGACCCACATCTCCTTGCTCCACTACAGGAGCAACTAATGTCTTTCCATTTCTGTAATGTACCATGGGCTCCACCAATTTTACACCTTCTCTCCTGTTTTACTTGAGTCTAGAGTGGTGATTTTCAACCTTCTTTATCTCATGGCAAACATAAACTAATTACTAAAATTCTGCAGCACACCAAAATAATATATTATATTTTTGGCCAATCTGAGAAAAAATAGGTATAATTTTGCTTAATTTCTCAAAAATATAGTAATTACTTTTCCTTTTTGTTCCAAAGTGACTTTTTAAAAAGTCAGATGCTTATACTTGTATATAAGGATTTCTGGAACCAAGAATTAACCAATTGGATGCAACCTTATTATGTGACATTATCAATAAGATGGAACGCTTAAAAAAATAAGATTTTATTTACTTATTTTGAGAGAGGGGAAGAGGGAAGAAAGAGAGGGAGAGAAACATCAAAGTGTGGTTGCCTCTCATGTGCCCTCTACTGGAGACCTGGCCCACAACCCAGGCATGTGCCCTGACTAAGAATAGAACCAATGACTCTTTGGTTCACAGGCTGGCACTCAATCCACTGAGCCATACCAGCCAGGGCAGATGCAACTCTTATATGACCCACATATTTATGGTTCAAGACAGGGAATTTACACCAGACAGCTATTGTTTTGGCTATTGTCAATTTTTATTTGACAATCTAAGGGAAAAGAGGTCAGTGTTCCTGACTAAAGAGTCACGTATTGCATGTTTTAAAACTTGTTGAGGCACACTGGCTGAAAATTGCTGCTGTAGAGCACTTTTCACCTCACCCCTCCAAATACTGTTGCCCCTTTGTTTGACCAATATTCCTTTATTTCTCACACCTACAGTGGTCTCTGGTCTGTGTGATAACTCTATCCTAAGCCTGGTATTTTTGGACCCTTCACTCTTGTTCTATGTCACAAAGGCTTAACCCCTTTCATCTTGTCTGTTGAATAGTATATTCATTTGTTTATTGTTACAGTTTTCTAAGCATTTCTATGCTATGTTTTAATATGTGAAGCTGAGATTTGCCATAATCCTACGATGTCCCAACAGTGCTGGGTAATATCTTACCAGTTCCAGGCCTTTCCCCTAAAGCTATCATGGCGTAACTTTGCCTTCCATCCAACAATCAATGAAGGGAGTGAGATACCAACAGTGCCTTCCTCTTGTCCCACAGAGGATTTGAAAATGGTATTTGAATTTAAATTTTATCATTTCCTCGAAGCCATATTGGAACATTGCCCACTTTCTACTTCATTTTCTCAGTTTAGAGTCAGCCATTCTGGTGAAAAGAGCTTTTTCAATGTTTACCAATTTGGTTTCTCCAGAAGCAGAAACAATGAATGTCAATCTGATTTTTTTTTTCTCATTAGCTACCTACAAAGACCTAAAACTAATTAAAAAGTTACTGTTTACAAGATAAATTTCAAAATTCTTTCACTGACTTTTATTACACACCCTCCACATTGTTCTACTCAGGTTTCATTTCTATCATGAGGTCACATTTCTTCCAAGCTTGACCACTTCGTTCCACCAGCCTTTATCTATTGCTCCTAAACATACCCTGTTTATATTGCTCATGCCCCTGTTCTCCCAATGGAACGTGTAATTCTCTTACACAACCCAGTATCTGAGGTAGGAGGCACATTCCACCACCGCCCTGAAGTCGCCCTGATCTAACTGCATTATAACCCAATTTGCTTCCTAATGTACTTTACTGTAAGATTTTATCTCTGTGTTTGCTTTCTTGTAACTTTAGGCTATTATGTTCCCTTTGCTTATCTATCCATATAAAGATGTTGTGTCATTATTTGTAAGGATGACTCTAAAATATAGCTTGCCACCAAATTGCATAGGTGAGGATTATGGTGAAAAATTTTAGCTGTGTATTAATCTATGGTAAAAATGTAAGAAGAACTCGCCTGTGTGACGTGGAGATTATGTATGCATTAGCTATCAATTCTCACTCTTATGTTGCATCCTGGAACACGAATGGGTCTCTCTACCTAAAAAACAATTCAAGAAGTGAATTATTTATTAGAAAATAAATATATTTTTAACCAATAAAGCCAAGTAAAAACCACACATATCCCTGAAGTGCTTTTTACTTTTTCTTCTCCACTGATTTCAAATGAACAAGCAAACATGTCAAACCTCATTTCCTAGGATGCCTTTCATCAAGAATGCAGGTTTAAAAGTCAGAGACAGAGAGAGACAGCAGTGGTTACAGCTTTAGTTCTTCTACCAACTTCTGAGAATAAGAATGTTGTTGATTTTTGGCTTAATTCAGCTGGGGATCAAAAAAGAACATTGTCCATAACATGAAGGACTCATCATTCAGTATATATCTAATACAGGGAATATGGTGTTTCTAAACTCTGTTGGCTTCTAAAATGTTGAACACAATATTGAACAATGTCATAAGAATGCTGTTTTTCTTCTTGTTTCTCACATGTGAATGAAGAAGCTAAGTAAAAAACTCATAGAATTTCTGCCTATCTGCTGAAATCAATAGACCTCAGTAATTTATACCACAGTTTGCCGTAATAATTATAAAAAAAGTAAATAAGGAAGATAAGCATATAAAAAATTGTCTACTATCATTTATTAAAATAACAGATTACAAACTGAAAACCTGTTAATTAAAACTGTTGTGGGCAACTTTTATTTTCCATAGAATCTTGACTAAGGAGAATTATATAAAGTTTAATGAAAAAAATCCAAGTTCTAATGATCTAAATAAATCCTTGGCTAATCTAGCCAAATACTGCTGTAGTACAGGAGCCATGTAATATCTATGTTGACCTCACTGCCTAAATTATTTCAACCAATATAACTTTAGTAACAGGAAGGGAGACTTGATATCCTTAAAGGGAATTTCAGATTTTCGGGACAGAGAGAACATTAAACAGATAAAGAGCAGAGAAACAAGAAGTGAAGATGTTTATGATGGATACATGTCATTATACACTTGTCCAAACTCATAAAATTTATAGCAACAAGAGTGTGCCATAGTACAAAACATTATCTTTGATGATAGTGATGTGTCAATGTAGGTTCAACAATGTAAAAAACAAAAAATCACCACAGTGGTAGCAGATATTGATAATACGGGAGGAGTGCCTGACATGCATGAGTGTGAGCTAGGAGTAGGTGGGGTACTTCTGATCTTGTTCTGAATTTTATCGTGTACCTAAAATTGCTCTAAAAATAAAGTATATTAAAGAATAATTATTTTTAATTTACAGGAGCATGTTAATACTATTGGGGTTATATTTATTAAGGACCATTATAATGTAGAGCCACATACTCAAATATTGTTTCTAAAATATTTAAGGCCTTAGACTCGCATCTAAATAATCAGGGAAGAAGGAGTGGGAAGGGGAATATAAGAAATTTAAAAAAAGATAGAAAAGATTTGTCACATGGCATAAATATTTCATATGTACATATGAAAGTATCTACACACATAGAGAGGATAGTGTAATGGTCCTCCATGTAACCATCACATGTATATATGACATGTGATATATACACACACATATATATATATATATATATATATATATATATGTGTATATATATATATGAAAGTATCTACGGAAGTCTGAGATTTAAAGTCTCTCTAAAGCTTCTCAAGATTTTCCACTATTCTTACTGGAGCTCTGACTTAGGCTCAAGTTTCATATATCCTTATTTATATAAAAATATTCTTATCACTGCCACAGGGAAGAACATGGAAATTATTACATCTTTTTTTTCCTTCTCATGTATTTAGTGGTGGAAGTAAAGAAGTATAGGGCTAAAATAAAGGAGATCAACATTTCTTTTTTTAATATATTTTATTGATTATTCTATTACAGTTTTCCCAATTTTTCTCCCTTTATCCCACCTTCACTCTGCACCCCCCAACCCTCCCACATTTCCCCCCCATTAGTTCATGTCCAAGGATTGTACATATAACTGAGTTCTGTTTCCTATACCATTTTTTACCTCTCCCTGTCTATTTTATTCCTACTAATTATGCTTCTTCTTCCATGCCTTTCCTCCCCTATTCCTCCCTTCTCCCTCCCCACTGAAAACCCCCCATGTAACATCCATTCCTCTGATTCTGTTCCTGTTCTGATTGGTTGTTTATTTTTTTGTTTTCATTGTTTTCCTTTCTTTTATTATTTTTTAGGTTCATTTGTTGATAGTTGAGTTTGTTGTCATTTTACTGTTCATAGTTTTGATCTTCCTTTTCTTAGATAAGTACCTTTAACATTTCACATAATAAGGGCTTGATGAAGATGAACTTCTTTAACCTGATCTTATCTGGGAAGCACTTTATCTGCCCTTCCACTCTAAATGATATCATGCTGGATAGAGTAATCTTGGATAGGTCCTTTGCTGGATAGGTCCTTGTCTTTCATGACTTCAAATACTTCTTTTCAGCGCCTTCTTGCCTGTAAGGTTTCTTTTGAGAAACCAGCTGATAGTCTAATGAGCAATCCTTTGTAGGTAACTCTTTCCTCTTGCTGCTTTTAGGATTCTCTCTTTGTCTTTAATCTTGGGTAACTTAATGATAATGTGCCTTGGTGTGTTCCTCTTTGGGTCTAACTTCTTTGGGACTCTCTGGGCTTCCTGGGATTCCTGGAAGTCTATTTCCTTCACCAGATTGGGGAAATTTTCCTTCATTATTTGTTCAAGTAAGTTTTCCATTTCTTGCTGTTGTTCTTCTTCTTCCAGCACCCCTGTAATTCGGATATTGGAATGTTTCAAGTTCTCCCAGAAATTCAAAAGTCTCTCTTCATTTTTTTGAATTGTTGTTTCTTCATTCCATTCCGGTTGGATGTTTATTTCTTCCTTTTGTTCCAAATCATTGATTTGAGTCCTGGTTTCCTTCCTGTCACTGTTGGTTCCCTGAAAAATTGGCTTTATTTTATTTTGGGTATCTTTCATTTTTTCTTTCATTTTTCGACCAAGCTCAGTTAGATCTGTGAGAATTTTGATTACCAGGGCTGTAAATTCTCCATCAGATAGGTTGGATACCTCCTCATCACTTAGCTCTGTTTCTGAAGTTTTGCTCTGTTCTTTCATTTGGGCCTATTTCTTTGTCCTGGCGCACCTGTTAAGTTGTAAGGGGCAGGGCCTTAGTTATTCACCCAGGCAGGGAAACCCTCCTTGCTGCGCTTGGTCGCTGCCTGTGGGGGAGGGGCCAGAGAGGGACCAATGCAGCGCCCCTGCTCTTCTCTAGTCCACTTTCCAACAAACTCTCCTATGAGACTGGGAGTTTCTGCTACGGTGGCAACCCCTGCCATAGTCCACAGCCAGCTCTGAGTCTCAGTTCCCTCTTCGGTCAGCCCCGTCTGCATGGTCTGCCATCTCAGGTTCTCTCTGACCGCCCATCTTATAGATCTGGTTTGTCTGGTTGAGTGTTTCTTTAATTCCTTGGTTGTCAGAGTTCCATGCAGTTTGATTTTCTGGCACTTCTGGTTGATTTTAGATTGGTCGTTATCTTCTTTTTGGTTGTGTGAGGAAGCAGAGGGTTTCTACTTACACCTCCATCTTGGCCAGAACCCCACAATCTGGTTTGACAGTGGCATGGGACAAAGCTGAGATTAACATTTCTGATACACGAAAAAATATGGTTCTTCCATTATTGCATAGTATGTATGTATGTATTTATTTATTTATTCATTTATTTATTTATGTGTGTGTGTGTGTGTGTGAGAGAGAGAGAGAGAGAGATCAATTTGTTGTTCCACTTATTTATGCATTCATTGGTTGATACCTGTATGTGTCCTGACCTGGGATAAACCTTGATGTATTGGGAGGACACTCTAACCAACTGAGCTACCTGGACAAGGCCCATTATTATGTAGTTTAACAAGAAACTGCTAAGTGAAATTACATTTTGAGGTTCTTGTCACTGATTTTACGTTAAATTTGGGTTTAATTTTACTTTCATTGTTTTGTAATATTTTTTCTTTTTTTTAATTTTTACTTTTATTCAATTACAGTTGTATGCCTTTTCTCCCCATCCCTCCACCCCACCCCAGCTGAACCCATCTCCCTCCCCCACCTCCACCCTCTCCCTTGATTTTGTCCATGTGTCCTTTATAGTAGTTCCTATAATCCCTTCTTCCCACTGTCCCCTCCCCACTCCCCTCTGGCTATTGTTAGATTGTTCTTAACTTCAATGTCTCTGGTTATATTTTGTTTGCTTTTTTCTTCTGTTGATTATGTTCCAGTTAAAGGTGTCTTGTAATATTTTGAGGACCCTAATGTATTCTTTGGTTTCTAGTCATTTTCATTACAGAAGGATAACATTGAGATTGTTTGGATACATAACTCTGACCATTACCTTCCAAAGAATAGGAAATATGTAACCACAGTTACCGGTAGATGAAAAACAAAGTAACATTCTAACAAAAAACGACGGCATGGTCAGAGATCCTATTTACTTGTGTGCATGCTGAATATTCTTCTCCTATTCCAGTGGGTATACAGAATGAAGTCTCACTCTGTGAAGCTTTTTTTAAAATCTTTTTTATTTTTTGCCACCCTCATGAAAGGAACATCAGGCTACAATGAGGAGAAAACTCCACCTCACCTTTGTGCAGCTGGGTTATTAGCAGACTATGCTGAGGAAAATTTAATATCATCTCTGTAAATTTGAAGTTTCTGGTGGATTGCAGTAATATGTAGGTTTGGGTGACTATGGAAATTAATTATTTTTATGTAATAGAGTAGTATATTTTTCATTCCACTACTAATTTGTTATGGACTAAACTTTTTCAAAATTTATATGTTGATGTTCTAACCCTCAGTACCTCAAAGTGTAACTGTTTTGGGGATAGGGTTTTTAGAATGGTAATTAAGTTAAAATGAGGTAATTGTGGTGAGCCCTACACCCATAAGACCAGTGACATTATAAGAAAAGGACATTTGGACATACACACGTATAGAATGAAGGCGGTGAAAGATATAGAGAGGACATGGCTACTTATAAGACAAGGAAAGAAGTCCCAGGAGAAATCCTGCCAACACCTTGACCTCCGACTTCTAGCCTCCAGAATAATTTGAAAATAAATTTCTGTTGTTTAGTCACCAAGTTGGTGGTACTTTGTTAATGCAGCCCTGAATAATTAATACATAAAGTTAGAAGGAAAATAATTGCTTTTTAGTGTTAGAAAAAAAATCGTAGAGCTTAAAGCAACACCAGACATATAGTGGCAAGTAACAAATATGTAGTATTTATTATAGGTAAATGTGAGGCCCACCAAACCATTACTCCATCAAACTACTAAGTGTGTGCTTATATATTGATGGGATTTCTCAAAACAAATGAAAGAAACTAATTTCTTAGAAAGAAATATGCCAAGCCATTTAACTTTAATACACTTTAGATAACTCTCTTGTACTAAACCTAGTTGATTCTACTCACAAAACACTGACAAAACCTTTCCAAAACTATACTGACTATCATTCTTAGACATTTCTCTTTTAAAGAAGTTTGTTAGTGTTTCTGCTGCACAAAAATGTACAGTAATAACAATAATAGTTGTCATATGAAATAATTAAATGTGCTAATAAACTCTAAGCATTCATTAGAGCAGGGGTGTCAAACTCATCTTCACGGGGGCCACATCAGCCTCGTGGTTGCCTTCAAAGGCCGCACGTAATTTTAGGACTGTGTAAATGTAACTACTCCTTAACTGGGGGCACGGAGATCAGCGCTGCCGCTGGGTAGAAACAAGGTGCAGGGCCGGATTTGGCCCATAGGCCTTGTGTTTGCCACCTGTGCATTAGAGTGTTGAATATTTTTAATAGTCTTGTGAGACAATTTCAAAGAACATCCCAATTTTACATTTTGTTAAATGAGTCCAGAGTTTAAGTAAACTTGTTTGAATTCGCCTGCTATGTGGTAGAGGTGGGATCTGAACGTAGGCATCCAGACTCCAGAGACCATGAAATGGACTTACTTTACCCTATGGAATCTATATGTACTGCAGCATTTTTCTTCCATTGAGCATACATTGGGATTATCTCTGCTCCTATAAGTTTGTAAGATGTAGCTATCTTCACATAACCCCATTTGCAAGAAGACTTAAATGTTGGTACTGTTTAAGAAAGTATAAATTTGGTTATGCTTAATTCTGTAATTTTGCAACAGAGAGCATCCTGCAATAATTCCACAGTTAAAAGCATTCTAATAAATATATTTCAGTCATTCATATGCATTTACAAATTACATATATAAATCTTTTATCTAGATATAAAGTCTTTAATTGGGGATTGCATGAGCTAAATCTTTTTCTAGGGAACATTTGAAGCAATATCTGGTTCTTTAGAAGTACCTGCTATTTTTCTGGGAGATGCTATCTTCCGCATAGGCCTTCTTTGTTTCTTTATATTTTGGCCTCTAAGAAAATTTTTCTTTATTTTTGAGTTGTGCCAATGAGTTTTATAAGAAATAAAAAAAATAAAACCAGATTTCTCTCTCTCTATCTCCTTATAGGTTCATCATTCTGATGACTTTCATTTCAGCTGTGAAATTATGAATTCTCATTATTTCTGTTTCTGGTTCCTCAGTATTATTTAGGTGATACAGAGGCAGACCCTATAGGCTGAATCAATTTTAATTCTATCTTCTGAAATTTGTCTGTTGGGCCTTTGAGATTTGGTCTAGAAAAAAATTTCAAGCAGATTTCTCCCTTCAGTCCCTTCTGGCATACTAACTTTACAGATGTTGGCTCCACAATTGTTTTCTCTTACCAATATTATTCTTTTCAGAATCTATACCCTTTCCCCTTGCAATTTATCTTTTAGACTATCTCCAAATGCTTTTTGATTACCAACTCTATACTTGAATTTGTTGCTGAATTTTGAGAGGCTGAGTTGGGATATATCTATTTAAAACTGATGAGTACTCTGTCTAAACAGGCAAATTCTGGGAGTGTTGACTGATAATGTAATGAATGGGATTTATCTAGATGTTTATACTGGATGCTTCTTTGTCCAGGCCAGATGGCCCCTTCTTTGACCCAGCTTCCAATACTTACTTTCCCTGCTGCTGACTGCCAATTGCTCACAGACAAACGCCTTCCCTGAAATTACTTTCAGATGGAGAGAGTGCCCTCATTCAGTCGTTTACCCAGGGGCAGTCCATATCCCACATCTGTTTGGTGGGTCCAGGGGCAAATCTTCGACTACTTTCCCTCAACTCACTACAACTCAGACGGGCTGTTATGAACCCCAAGCCGCATTTGGGATCAACGGGGACCTCTACGGTAACTGGGCTGTAGTTTAAGTTCTTGTTTCACCCAATTCTTCTTTTCTCAGCTCCTCGTGTACCATTCCTGAGAAACTGACCCGTAAACCTCCAGCCTGCGCGTCACCAGCTCAGAGTCTGTTTCCAAGGAACTAGCTTAGAAAATGTTGAAATGAATCCTTGCTGATATTTCATTCTGCAAAAACTCACCAGCGTTTTTTGAACCTAAGGTATTTATCAATCTTTTTCAAATCCCATTCCCTTTTCGTTCTAACAGGCAAAT
Source organism: Desmodus rotundus (assembly GCF_022682495.2). Taxonomy (NCBI): domain Eukaryota; kingdom Metazoa; phylum Chordata; class Mammalia; order Chiroptera; family Phyllostomidae; genus Desmodus; species Desmodus rotundus. The sequence continues at coordinate 75,514,715 of NC_071391.1, read as the reverse complement.
CCATTACAATGAAGTATGGAGAATTCTGTTTATTGGTGTTACCTTGTTTAATGGTGATTTGATGACATTACAAGCTAATTCAATTTTTAAAAGAACTCAACAAGCCAATCTCTCTATTCTACCTCTATCTCTATTTCTATCTCTATTTCTAATCTCTCTCTCTTTCTCTCTCTGACACATACCCATTTTTTTCTCTCCGTTTACGATCCAGGTTACTGAGGAAAACAGGGAGGTTGTTAGTTACAGTTTATTAGCAGTGACTATCTTTTAATTGAGGATGTACAGATATCCCCTGTTTTTCAAAAGTTTGTTTTAGGCTTTTGCTTTTAAACATCAGTACCTGGTTTTGCTCTCCAGAGGAAATCAGAAGGGGATTTTCACTTTTACCAAGAAAGTCACAAAATGGCAAAAAGCAAAACAGCTTTCATCGTTTGTTCTGAAGCAAGCTGTGAAGGAGGAGGCAGCGCACACCTGCAGCAAGCAGGGAGAGTGACATCACCAACCTCCTTCCTGGGTAGTAAGCTCAGCATCTCAGCTCAGCTGCCATAGCTTTGAATTGTGTCTGTGAGCATCTGTGCTTTGTCTCAATTGATTTCATGCAATATGTGTCCTTTGGTAATTGCCTCTTCGATTTAGCCATTTTCAGCTTATGAAAAGGGTTTCATAGGAACACTCTACTTTCATATAGCAGGAAAAACCTGGACTTCCTTCTCTCCTTTCATTAGTCTTAAGAGGTTAATGAATCCATATAATATCCTAGTCCCAAGTATGTATTAGATACTCAAATAATGTGGTATGGATAAATAAATGATCTAAAATTTTTAACTTTCATTCAGACAGCTAGAAACAACAATTATAGCCCCAGTCTCAAGGGCCTATACTATAGAGAGTTATTATATTTATTCATAATTTATTATATTTATTCATAATTTGTAAACCTTATATAATTTAGAGACCAACATTGCTGTTACATTTTAGGACAGAAATTGAATCTTGATTGCTCCAGTTCAACCATACTGGTTTGCCTTTCTTGGGATCTAGCTTCTGATCATTTTGTGCAAATTGTCCTTACTTCTTTATTCTCTTTAGACAAACAGAGCCACAATATACATTCTGTTAACTTTTAAGTGAGTAAGATGTAGCCATACTCTGCATTTGCCAAAGTATTCACAGGTAGCTTTTCTCCCAGCCAACTTCAGCAGTCTATGGTGATGTTTACCTTCGATGCCTTCCCCAGGCCCTTACCTGCAGCGGTAATTACATACTCTCATGCTTGTCTCACAGGTTCCCTTGCAGCAAGGGAGGCAAGCTATGAGGTACGCAGTAGCCTTGATTTCACGGAAGGGCATTCTGCTTTTCAGAGAGCGCAGCTCCAGTACAGACACACAGGGGCTGCCAGGGAGCGGACCCATAGCAGCCTGTGAGCCTTAGAGATTTTAATAGACGGTGGTGGGTGTCACAGAAAGACCATTTTCATGTGCTGTAATTTTCTCTATTTAAAATCTTTATCTTTCTTTATTCTTCTCAAACGTATTTGCTTGTTAATTTTGAGGCCTTTAAGGTGAAATGTAGGTTGTCCCCGACCCCATCCCCGACCCTTCTCATGCAAGGTTCCCTTTTTTTTTCGGTCTGACCTTTTAGATACTCTTCCTACTTCCAGCTTCTTGGTACAGGTGGCCCTGTGGCAGGCCACCTGTCCCTCCACCTCTCTGATCTTAAAGCAACCACTACCATGCAATTTTACTAAAGTGGGTCACTAAAAACAATTTGTTTATTGAGGTGAGTTCTAATGCTTCTTGACACTTTCCTGAATTAATAAACCGTTTAGGACAATGGCTTTCTTGGTCACACTAGAATTCATGGAAATTACTGAAACCTAGGTTATGACTATGTACCCCATGGTCAATCCTAAGTGTAAGAATAGCTGACATGTATAGCAAAATAGAGAATCTTGTGTTAGGATAACATTTGTAGGTAGATTCTATTAGCTCCACTGATTTTGTAAGAGGTCATTTCTAACAGCCACAAGTAAAATACATTGCAATTATATATATTGCAATTTATATACAATACACATTTATTTAACTTTCTTGGTACCCATAGCTAATTTATTTTGAGTTGGTGTTCAACTAAATCCTGATGACTTTTACACACAAATTCTGTCAAGAACTTTAAAAATATTTATTGTTATGCAGCATATTAGCCATTTCTCTTGGCTTTTTGTCATCTGAAAATTTTATAAGAACACATTTTTATTTTTATCCAACTCACTAATAAAAATGTCATACGGTACAAGGCTGAGGACTGAGTCCTGTGTAATCTCTCTTAGGGGACCATCATTCAATCATCTGAATTTACTGTCCAACCATTATGAAACTTGATTTTTCTCTCATCTGACCTACAATGTTTTTCAATTTGTAAACAACTTTATCATGAGAGATTTTAACAGTTTTCTGAAATCCATATGTTCTTTATCTATGACCATCCTTTGCTTGACCACCTTTGTTAAAAAGGCAATGGGGTGGATTATGTTCCCATATTGACTCTGAGTCTGTGTTGATCCCTTCTCTTTTTAGGTTCTTAGAAGTCACCCAGTTTTACAATTCCTGAACACCTCCCATGTATCATGTGCTGTGTTAGGTTCCGCAATTATAAATATATTGACTGTATAACTCCTGCTCTCACTATACTCTCTGTCTGCTTCTTGGTATGTTAGAGAGTGTTTCCAGAATTGGGTAGCATCTGTAATTTCTGACATTGATTATTTGAAAAATTGAGATCACATTTGATGATAACAGCTATTTTGGTACTTCCTTTCTATGACACCTCAGAAAGTATCAAGAGTGGTACTGATGATATAATTCACTAATTACTGCAGTACCTTAGTGTGTACTTCATCTAAAACTGCACCTAAATGCATTTGTAATAACTGTTACTATTTCCTCTGTATTAGGGGTCCCCAAGATTACCCTCAGGCTTGAAGATTTGCTAGAATGACTCAGGGTTCAGAAAAGTTGTTGTACTCACATTTACATTTATTACAGAGAAAGAATGTAGATTAAGATCAGAAAAAAATGTACATGAGATGAAGAATAGAAGAAACCAGACACAAGTTTTCAGGTGTCCCCTCCCAGTGGAGACACATAAAAACACACCTAATTCTTTTAGCAACAACATGTGACAGCACATGAAATGTACTGCCAACCAGGGAATCTTACCTAGACCTTGGAGTACAGTTTTATTGGGTGTCAGTCACCCATGTGACAGACCTTAGCTACTCAACCTCTAACGACGCCCATGACAAAACAGGTATTCATCATAAATCATATTGTTAGGATGAAATTACCTGGTCAATCCTGAACACCATTGCCCAAGGCCACAGGCATATTGTACATAAATGTTCTCATGAGGCAGAATATTCTGAGAAGTTGTCTCCCAGGAAAATGAGAAGGGCCGGTTCTAAAGACAGGCCTTTATTTGAAATGTGCAGCCTAGACTGCTGAGTCAACCATTTCCCTCTTAGCTATGTCTCCATCTTTCATTGTACATAGTCACATGTTTTTCTAATCTTTAATAACTCAGAAGTCATGATCTTTTTGATAGTATCAAAGCAAAATTAACATAGAGCAGTTCTGCATCCTCTCCCTTATTCTCTGCTTTTACATTTACATTTCTTCTTCAAATTCATCAGAGAGGTTTCTTTTAGATTAAAAATTCACATTTTGTTGTTGTATTGAAACAATATACTGAGTGCATACTCAAGTTAATTGTCTCAATGTTTTGTTATGATACACACCAGTCTTTTCACTATTTGGCACAAACACTTTGTTTTTTCTATACATTCCCCCCAGCTCTACTCGTGGTTATGTGTCTTGTGAAGCTTAAATTAGAACTTAAAAATTTTTTTCATTTATTTATTTTTAGAGAGAGGAAGGGAGGGAGAAAGAGATGGAGAGAAACATCAATGTGTGGTTGCCTCTTGCATATCCCTTACTAGAGACCTAACCTGCAACCCAGGCATGTGCCCTGACTGGGAATTGAACTGGTGATCCTTTGGTTCACAGGTCCATGCTCAATCCACTGACCCACACCAGCCAGGGCTAAATTAGAGATTTTAAATTAATTAGGAAAAGGAAATAAAGGCTTCCCACCATTATAAATTGAAAAAAAAAAAGGAACTAACAAAATAAGACAGAAACAGACTCATAGATAGAGGAAACAAAGCCAGGGTTACTGTAGAAGAGATGGGCTTGGGGTGTAGACACAAATAAGTGAAGGGGATTAGAAGTACAAACTTCCAGCTGTAAAGTAAATAAGCCATGGGGAATTAATGTACAGCATAGAGGATATAGTTAATAATACTGTAATAATTTTGTATGGTGACAGATGGTAACTAGACTTATGGGGATCATTTTATAATGTAAATAAATATTAAATCACTGTTATGTACACCTAAAACAAACAGTATATTGTATGTCAATTATATGTCAATAAATAAATATTGAAAATTTAAAAACCTACAAAATTACAGCAAAAAAGCATAACAGTTGAATATTAAGTCACTTAGATCCTTGGAAATTGTGCTATAAAATTTTTTAAAAATCAGTTAATAAATTATATTAACTAACTGACACATCACCACATTAGTTACGTATAATGCATGGTAAAGTAACCCAAAACTTAACTCCTTACAATACAAGCTTCTCCAGTGTTACAGTTTCTGAGGTCAGGAATGTAGGCATGTCTTCTGCATTCTGCATTCTCTGACTATGGTCTCTCACAAGGCAGAAAAATAAAGTGTCAGTGGGGGGCTGCAGTCATTTCAAAGCACGGATGAAGGAGGATCCAATTTCAAAGTCACTCACGTGGCTTTTAGTAGCGTTCAGACATTGTGGGCCCTTGGTGGGAGGCTGCCCTCAGTTCCTAACTACCTGGGTCTCTGCACAGGACAGCCCACTACGTGGCTGCTGCTTTTCATTCCAGGGAGCAAGTGAGAGAGAAGAGACAGTGAACAAGGCAGAGGTCAATGTCTTTTTGTAACTTTATCTCTGAAGCTGTACACCATCACATTTGTCATAAACAATTATTTAGAAGCACACCATTAAGTCCATCTGGCACTCAAGGGAAAGAAGATTACATGAGAGCATGTGGACAGGGAGTGGAGGATCTTTGGAGGCTTGCCACAGTCATTTCCATAACAATATCATAAAATTACATATATGTTATTTGAACAAATACCAATGTTTCTCAACTGATGGTTCGCCATGGATGTTTGGCCATGTGCAGAGCCTTTTTTGACTATCCCCCTTTTGACAGGGGGAGAGGCACTATTAGCACCTAGTGGGTGAAGCTGGAATGCTGCTCAACATGCTGAGTTTCACAGGACAAAAGCCCACAATTAAGGATTTCCCAGTTCAACTTGGCAATATTGCTGCGGTGAGAAACCCTGGTAAATACTGGTGAGTATTAAGACTAGTTAGGTTATTCATCATTAAATCCATAACACCTGGACTGCTCTTAAGGTAAAATATGCTCAAGCCCTAGATAATTGTATATGTATATATAATCCCTGATTGGTTTAGTTAATCTGCAACACAAGTGTTATGTGGAATGATTATTACGGATTTAGCTACACAGTAGCCAAGCCATCTCATTGCCCTGAAGATAAAACTGCTTAGAAAGTCTCTGCCTCACAGACATATTAAGTAATGTGCCCCAAGTCAAAAAATAAGACATGATCGAGTAGAAACTTTAGTGAATGCACTCTAAACACCTACAAATTATTTAGTAACAATATATGACTCAGTAATTAGAGTCTTAGTTCTCATTCTTTCCTGCATCTTTGAGTCACAGGTTGGTGTTTTTTGTTTGTTTATTTTATTTTATTTGTATGTGTGTTTGTTTGATTTTTAATATGGATACCTGGGCCAAATCCTCAAATCAATTAAATTAGCCACTAAGAAGATGAGGCTCAGGTTTGGTATAGTTGAATGGGTCAAGTTTAGTGGTTTTGAGAATTCCCAAACAGAGTTTCTGTGGAAATTATTAAATTGATCAAAGTAACCTGCTAATATTGAATGTGGGATTGTTGAAATAAAGTTATTTTTCATCTCTGATACAGGCTAGCACTATAACAGAAATTTAGATATTCTGAAATCAAATTTTAAATTAAATGATTTATTGCTGAGGGTCATCAAACTCTGGTTGGGGTGCTAAATATCAAACACTGTCTGGTTTTGTAAATAACGTTTTATTAGAACACAAACATACCATGTGTTATTATATTGTTTATGGCTGCTTTTGAGCTACAATTGCATATTTAAATATTTTTAATGGAGACTGTATGGCTCACAGAGCCTTAAATGTGTAATATTTGTCCATTAAAGAAAAAGCTTACCAAGTCCCAATCTGGTCCAATACCCAGACACTTTCATTTTAGTGGACTTGGCCTTCTTATTTACTATTGATCGTTCCTATTTTCTATTGGTTGTCCCTATTCCAATATGATGAAGTTGAGAGGAGACAAGACAGAATACGGGGCACATGCTGAAGTAAGCAATATTATCTTTGTTTGCATTGATGTTACATTTATTATGTATTATTACATTCATTTTATTATGTACAGATGCTCTCTCCTGATCAATTTTTAAAAACCTGAAGAACAATAGGTACTGCTAGACTATGATTTTTTCATTAAGTCAGTTGAAAGACTTAGTGATTACTCTAAAGATAATTGCAGCAATCAGTTGTTGTAACTTATCTAAAGTTACATAGTGATATACTCATACGACTACAGAAGGCATCTCTGCAGTCTGGGCTCTTAGTCGTAAAACTAAAAATGCTTCTTCCTGCAGGGGGATCATTATTTTAACACTCCATATTACAAAACTCCTTAAAACCTATTGAACTTTAAAATATAATTAAAATTAAAAATAATTTTAAGGCCACTTGATATTTTGCTTTACAAAATAGCCAAAGTAGGTATCTTAATGAAGTTACCTGGGGTTACAAGTATAGTCAGTTCTATTATTACACTTGTTTGGAAAACAAATTTGTTCCCCTGCAATTAATCTATTAGTAACAACTTGGGGAAAAATTGTGATGGCTTATATGCAACTCGATCTGCAAGAAATACTAGGTCAATACAGGAAACTGTACCCAGCTGAACTGAGGCACATAGAATACACAAATGCATATATACACAAACCACAAACATCTCTTCTATCAGCTTACTGTTCACTGGATATGTTATCCTAAGAGATTGTATTTTGCTATTCTTTAGCATTTTGTGGATGTTCATTCAACATTTCAAACATATGTGTATGTGTCCTGTTGGAAAATGTGAAGAGCGCATGCAAAGAGAAAGTTTTAAGTATTTTAAAAGCAGAGAAGCTTGATATGAAAGAAACAAGAGAACAAGTGATAGCGCCCAAGCAACAAGCATAAAGGAATCCACATTAGTGACCATCAGAGGCAATGCTGTGTAAATGAAAGAAGCATTTATGATAGAACTACTGCAAATAATGCAAAGTCAATAAGACCCAAATAAATAAAAATAATGGAAATATCTTCAAGCTTATGCATTAAACACCAAACATTAAAAAATCAGAAAAAACTTTTCTCACAATCAAACATAAAGCACAATCTATAATTTAAGACCTTAAACAGAAATTGCCAGAAGTCCAGAGAAGCAGCTTCTATTAGTACTAGAAGTGTCTGGTGTGGTAATTACAAAAATCAATAACACTTTTGAAGCTTTAGCTGTTTTGAAAAGCCATAAGTGAAGGTTAAAAGCAGAGAAGGGATTTCCAGAAGTGATATAGAAGTCACTGAAGACAGTTATAAATCATACTAAATTTTCAGTTTTGATTGAAACAGTTATCTACTATAAACACATGCCTTGAAGGACTTATATCTCACAGCAAAAAAAAAAAAAAAAATAGTATGCCTCAGGTTTTAAGGCTGTAAAAAATTAACAAATTGTATAACTCTTCATCTACCATTTCACAATAATCCAAAAGCTTCAACCCATCTCATGTCCATTTACATAAAAATCAATTTCCTCCAAGATAAAGTATAATGTTTATGTAGTATTTATGTTTTTCTCAACCATTTAACATTCATAAAACTGGGCTATCATTTTTGCCAGGTTCCTATACTTTCTATGTGTCATTAATGAAGCTTTCTTGGGTTTTGCTCCTAACTTTACATTTACCCTTATCTCTATAGATTTTATGGCATGATTATACATAGTATGGTGAGATTTAGGAATGGGTTTGTTGCATTATAATGGAACAGCTGTAACCAAAACACACACACACACACACACACACACAAAACACAAAATATTCAAGTGAGATTATAAAAGGAGAAATGAATTAATTTGTTCTTCATACAACCAAAAGCAAGAAGTATAATGGGGACTCATAAGACATTCTAAACTGGATTTCTTTAAAAAAAAAATTAAGAAAACCATAGAGCTTTTCCCACTTTTCATGGCCAAGTGATGCCCTTTCTCTTCTTCCTGAAAGTCTGTCCAAACTTTTGTTTGTTTGTTTATAATTTCTAATTAATGAGTTTTACCTTCCAAACAAACAAATAGAAAAGATGGCTTCCCCTCAGCCCCTCAGAGGAGAAAATAAGAAGAGGGTGGTAATTGTCTATCAAATTAATTTTTGTGAGAGATAATTTGATTAACCAATCTTGAACTAGAATATACTCCAAAATTATCTAGAGGTTTTATTTTTATTCACATGATTACAACATTGAATTCAATTATTAAATTAGATACTTAAAATTAGTTGTGAAATGTGTGACAAAAGTTTGAGTTGAACCTACTTGAAACTTGAAACATGGTTTTGTTCTTCACAGTAATAATGTGAGGCATGGTGAATAGCTTTCTGTTTTGTTTTACTTTATGTGTTTTAATGAGGATGATTGTATATTTAACAGCTTGTAGAATTTTAGTTGGCAGGGATCTTGGTCATCCAGATGTCTGTCTGATTCCCAAGATTAATACACTGAGCTGTAGACAGGTTACACCTTTCCAGAGATAATATTTGTCAGAGAGAGGCATTGGGGCTGGAGTGGCAATGCTAACACTATCCCGAGTAAGGGATGCTGGCAGCTAGGAACCGAGTCGTACAATAAAAATTTAAACAAGGAAAATTGTCCTGATTTTATCTTAGTGTTTTTCTGGACATAAAAAGAATCAGTAAATTAAGCGTATACTACTAACTATTAGAAACAATAACAATAATTTCAAATTTCTGCATGGTGAGAATTTTTAAGCAATGAAAAATGGAACCTGAGTGGAAAGAAAAGTATTAGATGATTAAAGATGGCAGAATATATAGTGAGAGAACTCCAGAGATGTTTACCCCTGTAAAGGATTTTTTTAAAAATGAACAAATTATTTGAATAGGCAGTTTTCCAAGGAAGTTATGCAAATGTTTAAGAGCCACATGAAAAGACATTCAACATCATTTGCCATCAGGGAAATGCCAGTCAGAACCATATTGAGATACCAGTTCACACCCACTAGGATGGCTATAATTTTAAAAGTACAGATAATACACAGTTTTACAAAAAAATCAGAGAAATGTAGAGAAATTAGGACCTTCATACATTGTTGTTGGGGGTGTAAAATGGTACAGCCACTTTGAAAAACAGTGTGGTTTTTGAAAAAAAAAGTGTGGTTAACTTTGAAGAAAAGTTAAGTATAAAGGTAACCATGTAACCTAAAAATTCTGCTCCTAGGTACATACTCAAAAGAACTGAAACAATATGTCCACACAAAAAATTGTACATGACTGTTCAGTGGAGAATTATTCATAATAGCCAAATAGTGGAAGCAAACCAAATGTCCATGGATCAATAAGCAGTTGTACATCCATACAATAACATTTTATCCTGCTATTTAAAAGAATTATGTACTGATACGTTATTCCAACATTAATGAATCTTGAAAACATTATGCTTAGTGAGAGAAGCCAGTCACAAATACCCACCTATTGCATGATTCTATTTATATAAAATTATCAAATACATGAAACATAAGGATGAAAAATTGATTAGTGGTTGCCTATTAATGAAGAGTGACTGTTAAAAGGTTCTGGGTTTCTTTGTTGTATGATAGAAATATTCTAAAATTGATTGTAAGTATGGTTGCAAATTTCTGGAAATGTATTAAAATAATTGAATTGTCCACTTTAAATAAGTACACTTATTTGCATGTTATGTGAATTATATTTTAATAAAATTATTATATTAAAAATATTGGCTTATGAGGTCTGTCCAGAAAAAGTCCAGCCATTGTTAATATAATGAGAATGCACAACATTGATGTAACTTGGCAGCCAAGGAGAGCAAACTAGAATGTGCATGTGTGAACAATATGACTTCACTATTTACTCAGTGGGGGCAGTAAATGCCATTGAGTGAGCATGTGTACTGTGTGGTTGTCCCATTCAAAATGACTGAGCAAGTAGAGCAACAAATCTGCATCATATTTTGTGTCAAGCTTGAACATTCCTCCACAGAAACTATTCAGATGATTCAGAAGGCCACAGCTATAACTGGTGATTGGCAGTTCATCATGACAATGCATCCGTTCATGCATCACGCCTCATGCAGAGTTTTTGGTGAAACATGAAATCATCCAGGTGACTCAGCCCCCTACAGCCCAGATTTGGTGCCCTGCAACTTCTGGCTTTTCCCCAAACTAAAGTCAACTGTGAAAGCAAAGAGATATCAGACCATTGATGAGTTTTGGGAAAATATGATGGGGCAGCTGATGATGATTTGGGAGAACTGTGTGAGGTCCCAAGGTGCCTAAATTGAAGGGGACTGAGGTGCCATTGTTTCTTGAATCTTGTATCTTCTTCAATAAATGTATCTTTCATAGCACATGGCTGGATGCTTTCGGGACCTCCTATATGCTTTTTATCACCTTTCCATAGATTCTCCAATGTCGGTAAGAACATCATCTAAACAATTAACTGAAATGTCAGTGGGGTGGATGAGCCTCAGCTTTGGGGAATCCTGAACTTAAATGGCATCATCAGATCGACCTTCGGTTTCTATTTTATTGGGTCTATTCATTACATAGGCTCCACACATTGTCTCTCCCTTCCCAACTCTTCTACCATCCCCTATCCCCAAACCCTGGTTCCAAGTTTTTCATTGTAGCTGAAGAAATTTCAGGCTGACAGAATAAGAGGGTTTCAGTGTCTCAATTCTCCCAGGAAAATTCAGGAGGCTTAGTTGGTTTAGATCAGTTTAGGTCAAGTGATTAGCCTTTCATTCTGAACCAATCACAGTGGCAAGGAGAATAGAGAAGTGTGCTGATTGAATGATGCCAATGAAACATGCTAATTGCCCCTGAAATAATCACTGTGGCTAGGGGGAATAGAGTTGCAGATTGGAGTGTATGGGAGAACCAAGATGGCGGTGTAGGTAGACACACTGCGCCTCCTCACACAACCAGAACTGACAGAGAATCGAACGGCAAGGGGGTCTGACACCAAGGAAATAAAAAATGAACATTCATCCAGACCAGTAGGAGGGGCAGAGACAGGCACCGGGGTGGAGAGGACTCTCGTGGCTGTGTGGCTGTGGCGGGACGGAGACTGGCGGAGTGTGGGACAAACGGCACAGGCAGTCTGAGCACTAGCAGACCCTGTGGCCCCACATTCGTGCACAGATAAACTGACAGGGCCGGACTCAGAGTGGCGGAGAGCTGGGCAGGCAGAGCAGTGGGTAGCACCCCGCGGCCCCACATTCACGCACAGATAAACCGGACAAAAGGCGGGGAGGGAAGCAGACCAAGCAACCCAGGGCTCCAGCTCGGGGAAATAAAGCCTCAAACCTCTGATTGAAAACGCCCGTGGGCGTTGGGGCAGCAGCAGGAGAGACTCCCAGCCTCATGGGAGAGGTCGTTGGAGAGACCCACAGAGGCCTAGGGTCTGCACAGGCCCACCCACTCGGGAACCAGCACCAGAGGGGCCCAGTTTGATTGTGGGTATCAGAGTGAAAGATTGGAGTCTGGTGGAGAGTGGAGTGGGCGCCACTGCTCCCTCTCGGCCCCTCCCCCACGTATAGCGTCACAGCGCAGTGACAGCGTTACCTCGCCCCGGGAACACCTAAGGCTCCGCCCCTTAAAGTAACAGATGCGCCAACACACACACACAAAAAAAGGTCCAAATGACAGAACAATTCAAAACTCCAGAAAAAATACAACTAAGTGAGGAAGAGATAGCCAACCTATCGGATGCACAGTTCAAAACACTGGTTATCAAGATGCTCACAGAATTGGTTGAATCTGTTCGAAAACCAGATGAAAAAATGAAGCCTATGCTAAGAGAAACAAAGGAAAATGTACAGGGAACCAATAGTGATGAGAAGGAAACTGGGACTCAAATCAACGGTGTGGACCAGAAGGAAGAAAGAAACATCCAACCAGAAAAGAGTGAAGAAACAAGAACTCGGGAAAATGAGGAGAGGCTTAGGAACCTCCAGGACATCTTGAAACGTTCCAACATCCGAAGTAAAGGGGTGCCAGAAGGAGAAGAGGAAGAACAAAAAATTGAAAACTTATTTGAACAAATAATGAAGGAGAACTTCCCTAATCTGGCAAAGGAAATAGACTTCTGGGAAGTCCAGGAAGCTCAGAGAGTCCCAAAGAAGCTGGACCCAAGGAGGAACACGCAGGGGCACGTCATAATTACATTACCCAAGATTAAACGCAAGGACCTACATCCAAGATTACTGTATCCAGCAAAGCTATCATTTAGAATGGAAGGGAAGATAAAGTGCTGCTCAGATAAGGTCAAGTTAAAGAAGTTCATCATCACCAAGCCCTTACTATATGAAATGTTAAAGGGAGTTACCTAAGAAAAAGAAGATCAAAAATAGGAACAGTAAAAATGACAGCAAACTCACAGTTATTAACGACCACACCTAAAACAAAAACAAGAGCAAACTAGGCAAACAAGTAGAACAGGAAGAGAACCATAGAGATGGAGATCACATGGAGGGTTGTCAATAGGGGAGTGGGAAGGGGAGAGGGGGGGGGAAGGTACAGAGAATAAGTAGCATAGATGATAGGTGGAAAATAGACAGGGGGAGGGTAAGAATAGTGTAGGAAATGTAGAAGCCAAAGAACTTATAAGTATGACCCATGGCCATGAACTATAGGGGGGAATGTGGGAGGGAGAGGGTGGGCAGGATGGAGTGGAGTGGGAGGGGAAATGGGACAACTGTAATAGCATAATCAATAAATATATTTAAAAAAAATAAAAAAGAAATAAAATGAGAAAAAAAAAAGAGTTGCAGATTGATTTCAGCCAATCAGGTGCAATTTCTTTCACACCACATGGCTGAGAATGGTGACAGGATGGTCCCCAATAAGAAAATCAAAATGAAGTTTTTGGTAGAACACAGAACCACTAAAACTAAGCAGGAATTAACCAGACAAATGGAGTTGAAGAAATAAAATTGAAAAGCTCAGCAGTCTATTTTATGCAAGTCCTGGTCAAGTATATTCATTGGTTTATGTTTTATCCTAAGAAATATTGTTTATAAAGAGTTATAAATATTAAAATGAAGCATTCACATTTGTATATCAAAAAACATATTTTGGCTACAGTGAAAGATCTATTTTCTTTAACTACTAGATTTCCAGCTTTCCCTAGACCTTCTGAATGCAGCCTTCCATGCACATTATACTTTAAAATCTCTAAGTAATTTTATAATAATTTATAAGCTAAAGATCAAGAAGGAGCCATAACAGGGAGAAAAAGTATAAGCTGGTAATCAGAGGCCATGTTTGTTTCCAAAGGTACCTTATTGAAATAAAGCATCATTTTTTTCTCTGATAAGTGAGACCATTTTACTGATCATTTATCTACTGCACTCCAGATATTGTATAAAGTGCTGGAAGAATGCAAAGTTAGATAAAACTGTATCCCCAGATTTAGTGCAGTTGGAAACAAAAGACATGGATTACTGCAATTTAGCCTGTGAGACTCCCAGTAGAAACTGTTTCATGGAGTCAGAGATCTGAACTTGCTTAGAACTAGTTTCTACTACCTAGGACATTTCTGGGAACATAGCAGTCATTCAGCAATTATATGCTGAACAGACGTAAGAAAAGATAATATAAACTTGGTGCCATGATAGTTTAAAGATGATCATTTCAGGCTGTGGAGTTAACAAAATCCTAGAATTGGTGGCACTTACCTAGGGCTTGAAAGAGATTAATATTGTGAGAAAAGGAGCTAGATGAAGAATGCATCAGTGACTTCCTGGAAGAAGTGCCATTAAAACCAAAACTAAAGACATGGGGGAAGGAAAAGAAAAGAATGTTTAGTAAACACATAGTTGAACTTTTCTAGATTTAGATAGATATAAAGCAGTAGAGAAAAGGTTATAAAAGTCAAATCATATTTGTTTGTTTGTTTGTCTAATTGGAATGGGGAAAGAGTTAGCTCCCTGGTTAAAGAGTTTGAGGAACTTGAAGGGAAGGTAGACGCAAATGGAGGAAAACAGTGTATTTCTTCATTTGTTTTTGTGCTGCTGGGGCAGTGGTGGAAGCACACTGGCACTGGGAATGAAAAACAGAAATTACCTTAGCTGGCACAAAAGAATCATAACCTACAGAAATTGCATCATGTTTTCATTAAACTATAGGATTTTGCCCTAATAAAAATCAATAATAGTTGTTATTTTCCTAAACATGCCTTACAGAAATATTCTCCTATTCCATTAAATTCTATTATAAATAAAATCACAAATAAAAACATAAAAGTGAATGATTGAGGACTTTTTTCCCAATATTTTAATGATACCTTAACAAGGAAAAAAATAATGTTTCCAAAGAAGAAAATATCATTATATGTTCTTCTGAAAAAATGAGTTAAAGCATTGTCTCTTTACCTTAAATACTCATATTTTATTTTTATTTAAATTGTTAAGTACTTCAATAAATTATTCAAAGTAGGCTATGATAATATGAAAGCTACTGCCGTATGATATAAATAACCAAGAAGCTGTTGTCACTTATGCTGATTGATTATATGTAGGTTTCACTATTTTTAAGTAAATAATTTAATCATATTTGTTTTAGTAATTTTTCTACTTATTGCCTAAAGCACTGAAGTTAAACATAGCCATGCATTAGGGGTAGTCTGGTGCTATAAATTAAAAAAATAATCAATAGCCAATTACTAAAAGATGTCGGGGACCTCCTTGTTAAGTATTGAACACAGCAGTATGTCACAGTTATATTTCAAATTAAGCACTCAACTTTCATTAGTTTTAGTCTTTCTCTTGACTAAAAAATTAAATATAATAATAATTGTGTATATTTTTTCTTTTTAAAAATACTGTCTCATTCAAAATATGTTTGGGCCCTCTCATAGCAGTGCAATTTATATGGGTCTGGTATTCATAGGGGATGCTCTGAATTACTGATGCAATGGCAATCATTCCCTTATAGAACAGGGATTATCTATTTTTTAACAAAATGAAAAATGTGTCTCCAGGCATAATTAGAAATTACTAATTATATTAGAGAAACAAGTAGCCTAAGGGTGATCCAGAAGTCATTAAGAAAATCCAAAAACTACCATGCAAAGTTATTTTTCACTATGGTTGTCTAAATTTAAGTGGTGTTTAGGAGTGCTGTGGGATTACCTACCTTAGAATAGTCTGAGCAGAGTTTGATAAGAACGAAGACATTTGGGGTTTCTGCTCAAGATGGTGGCATAGGTAAATGTGGTACATGAATCATCTCATAACTACATCAATATTACAACTAAACTACAGAACAACCATAATTCTGAACTGCCTGAAATCTAGCTGAATGGAAGTCCTACAACTAAGGTTATAAAGAAGAAGCCACATGGCTGTGAAAACCAGTGGGGATTATGGCTGAATGAAACAAATGGCTACAGAGCCCCAGACAGTTCCTTCAAAAGTGTGCACACCTGGACTTACTCTGACTCACTGACTCTGAGCTCCAGCATTGTTGAAGCAGCTCAAAAGGTGCCAGGGGCATACAGAGAGGAACTGAATTATCTGACATCAGGGTGAGGGCTGTAGGGGCAGTTTTCTCCCAGACAGAAGAGGTAGCAGAAGCCATTGTTCTTTTTCTGAGCCCTTTCTCCTATAGACCCAGCAAGCAAGCCCCATATCTGAGTCTCCATCATCCTAGAGATTACTGTTAGCCCTGCCTTGGTAATTCCCTGAGACCCTGACCCACCCAAATTTTGGGCTGACCCAAGCTGTTTCCTGTGGATATTCCACACAAATGGCCTGTCTTGGCTCACATTTCAGAATTTCCTAAAATCTCTCAAACAGTCAGCATCTGGACTTAGCATGCCACATACTCCCTGCTAAGTGTCCCCAAGCCAGACACTAGGGGCAGCCAATCTTGGTTCACATCTTGGCTTCTGCTGGCCACCTCCAAGCCCATCAAAAGTAGTAGTCATTATAAATCACTTTTTAGCCCATGCTCAGTGGCTCTATGCAGAACGCAGGAGGCAACTGACCTTGGCCTGCACCTCCCAGGAGTCCCCAGAGCATGCTCACCCAGTGGAAAGCTTCACTTAGCCACCACCACAAGCCACACACTCATGAAGAGGACTCAGCATGCCCCTGAGCTTTGCTGAAGCAAGCCCTGCTCCATAGGGGCAGCCACTGCACAGCTGATCCTCCATGGTAGACATAGTCAGTTCTCAAATTTGATCAGCTTGGGGGTAAATCCCTCCCATTGATATGCCAACAGCATTCTATACTTATATATCACAGGAGGGTATACACAGCTCACCCAGGGGAGGTGGAGAAGAGTACACCTGGAGTGCCCACCTAGGTGAATGGGGAGCTTGTGCCACAGGACCCTGTAGGACTCCTACTATGTAAGGTCACTCCAGGTAACATAGCAGCTTGACCTAATACATAAAAACAAATACAAGTTGTTTGTCAAAATGAGGAGGAAAAGAAACATGTGCCAAATAAAAGGACACAACAAAATTTGAGAAAACAAACTAAACAAAATGGAAACAAACAATCTACTAGATGAAAAGTTGAACACACTGACTATAAGGACTGTCAATGAATGCAGTGAAAGAGTAAATGAACTTGGCACTTCAACAGGGATAGAAAATATTTAAAAAATAGAGGTAGAAGATATAAAAAAAGAACCATGCAGAAATGAAAGCTATATTAAGTGAAATGAAGAATGCATTAACTGAAATACATTAAAGGGAATCAACATTTGTGGAGATGAAACAGAGGATCAAATAAAGGATTTAGAAGATAAGGAAGGAGAAGGAGAAAATACCCAATCAGAACAGCAAAGAGGAAAACAAAAATCCTAAAAAATGAGGATAGCCCAAGGAGCCTTTGGGACAACTTCAGACGTGCCAACATTCACTTCATGGAGGCCCCAGAAAGATAAGAGAAAGAAAGGAATTGAAAACCTGGGTGGGAAAAAGACAAGACAAAACAATGACAGGAAATTTTCCTAACCTGATGAAGGAAATAGACATACAAAACCAGGAAGCACAAAGAGTCCCAAACAAGATGTAGCCAAAAAGGCCCACACCAAAACACATCATAATTAAAATGCCAAAGGTTAAAGACAAAGAATCTTAAATGCAACAAGAGAAAAACAGTTAGTTATGTAAAAGCACATTCCCATAAGACTGTCAGCTGATTTCTCAACAGAAACATTGCAGGCCATAAGGGAATGGCAAGAAATATTCAAATTGATGAAAGCAAGGGCCTACAACCAAGATTATTCTACTCAGCAAAGCTATCATTTAGAATTGAAGGGCAGATAGAGAGCTTCCCAGACAAGAAAAAGCTAAGAATTCATCACCACCAAATGAGTATTGCAAGAAATGTTAAACAGTTTTCTTTAAGAAGAAGAAGAAAATACCAAACATATGAATAATAAAAGACAGTACATACATATTTATCAAGAATTGAATTGAAAAAAGCAAAATAAATGAACAAAGAAAACAGAAGCAGACTCACAGACACAGAGAATATTTTGATGGCTACCAAATGGAAGGGGGTTTGGTGGGATAGGTATAAAAGACAAAAGGATTAATACAATCGGTAGTTACAGAATAGTCATGGGGATATGAAGTACAGCATAGGGAGTATAGTCAGTAATATTGTAATAGCTACGTATGATGTCAGATGGGTATAAGATTATCAAGGTGACCACTTAGTAAGTTGTATATCATCTGATCACTGGGTCGTACCCCTGAAAATAATTTTATAGTGTATGTCAACTGTAATTGAAATACAAAAAATTATTTATGTAAAGTAAAAAAAAATAAAAACAAAAATGAATTGAAAAGAAAATGAAGATATTTGAACTAAATCCCAGATCTTTACAGTCAACATCTAAGAGTAACGTTTCCTAGAATATTCATTTTAAAAAGCTCTCTAATCATTATGCTAAGTGAAATAAGCCAGGCCATAAAGGACAAATACCATATGATCTCATCTTTAAGTGGAACCTAATCAACAAAACAAACAAGCAAGCAAAATATAGCCAGAGACAGTGAAATTAAGAACAATCTTATAGTAACCAGAGGGGAGGTGGGAGGGGATAATGGGGAGTGAAGAGGGTAAGGGTTTTCAGGAGCAACTATAAAGGACACATCAACAAAACCAAGAGGGAGTAGAAGCAGGGGAGGGAGGTGGGGATGGCTGGGGTGGGGGGGGAGCAATGGAAGTAAATGCAGACAACTGTACTTGAACAACAATAAAATAATATCAAAAAAGATTTAAAAAATTAGTACAATGGAATAAAGAGATACTTGGTTAAACAAAAAAAATAAAATAAAAAATATAAAGCTCTCTAATTCCTTAAATACTTCAAATCATGTCACCAGTGCCTGTAATTTCCATTGTTATAAAACACCATTTTAAAAATAGTTTTATGCTACTTTATTTAGGGGAGGACAGTCAGGTGGGCCTTGTGTAAGGTGTAATCAAAATAAGAAAATAAGAAACTTTATTTTCCTTGTTGACAATAAAAGAGGAAACTTTTGTGTGCTACTTTTTTTTTCAGAACATTTACTTTAGAAAATTGTCTTTCTATACTTGTACTTCCTCCTGTCTTTGAAATGTATATAAATCCTTCTGAAAACTAAGTAAGCCTTCGGCCAGCTTTATAGCCCAGGAATGTCTTTGTTAAGGACATGACAACCATCTTTTGGAATGAAAACATTAAGGAAGATAGCTCCTACATTTCCCTGTTTCTATGGGAAGACAGAAGGCTACCTTCCCTGGGCACTTTGCTCCTATTTGCAAATCCACTTCTTGTCATAAAGGTATGGGTTTGGTTTTTGTTTTTCTGTGAATAAAGACAAGTTAACACAGATGGTCACTCTGATCACTAGGTAAATCTAGGAAAATTATGTGTGAAAAAAGGATGCTGTCACATCCTCTTACTTGAGGACTAGTTATTATTTATCTTGGAAATATGGATCTTATCCATTTGGCTATAGAAGAGATGAGATTTCTTTCTGTCTTTGTAATCTCTTAGCAGATCGCCTATGATGCATAGCACATTCTGATTTAATTTTTATTCAATAAGAAAAGTGTGCTTTTTCTCTACTAATTCTGTGGAGAGAATATCTGGGTTAGAAGACAATTTTGTTTTTAATTATATTTTCACAACACTTGCAAACCCAATGGAGTCTCAAATGACCTGGTAACATGAATGTGTGAAACACATCAAAGAAATTGCCAGTGGTAAATAAGAGGGTGCAATCCCCGTTAGCTGAATGACAATTCAATTTCTAAGCACTGGTCAATATAAATAAAACCTGAAGTCATGGATTGCCAGTTTGCATCCCTGCTTTGTATATTAACTGTGTTCTTGAAAAAAGAATTCTTAAATATGTGTTAAAAACAAAACGACAGGCCCAAAATGAAGTCACTTGTGTTAAGATCCATGTCACCAAAACAAGATATAATTTTACAGTTATAGCTCTCTCAGAAATGGAGTCTTGAACCAGTCAATTAGGAATCACTTATCAGCACTAGTTAGGAAATCTGCCTGATAAATTCCTTCCATTTCAAAAAGAAGGTAACTTTTAACAACCAACCTGCTTTTTGCCTGGTATGACTTCCTTGTTCCCACTCCCTCTGTCTATAGAAAAATCTTTCACTTCTTACAACTGTTTTCTATATGCTAGAGTGGATGGTACTTGAATCAATGTTTGCTCAAATAAACTCTTAAAATTTTTATTATGCTCCAGTTTATCTTTTAACGTTCTGGTGTCAGACGATGGACCTGCAGGAGACTCCTGACAACTCCCAGGAGCAATGAGCAACCAGGTGAAGCGGCCTATTAAGCCCCTTGAGCTCACTGCTTTCTCACTGCCTCTGGAGATCCTGGGTAAATCCCCTTCAGATCCAAGTTCCACAGCTTTGCATTAAGAGCTTTCCTCTTGAATTACAGTAGCTACAATGGAGAAATTTTAACCTAGATAAGTTTATCTGCTTATGAGTTTCCCTATAGAAAACAGTCTCAGCCACACACTCACAAGAAAGGATATAGAGAAAATTACTTTTTTTCCTCTATAATTTCTGTTGACCAGGATGAGACCCAGTAAAACACCCAAGTTGTTCCAAATCCTGCAGATCAGATCCTGGGAAAACTGACAGAAGCTGGCTAAATGCAAGAATTCTTACCAAAGTCAGGTCTCCCAGATCTCTCTCTATGGGGCCTGCTAGAGTGGAACTTAAAATTTTACATTGTTTCTTCCTTTTTGAATTCAGATTGGCAAGCAAAAAAATAAAT
The DNA here is from genome assembly GCF_022682495.2 of Desmodus rotundus. Lineage (NCBI taxonomy): Eukaryota > Metazoa > Chordata > Mammalia > Chiroptera > Phyllostomidae > Desmodus > Desmodus rotundus. The sequence continues at coordinate 75,493,882 of NC_071391.1, read as the reverse complement.
AAATAAAAGTAATGATTATATCCATTTGTGTCCTGAGAAGTTGGCTTGGCAGCTATCAGGCTGGAAGCCCCCAAAATATGGCCAGACAGAAATGTGGATTGCACCCTATTTGCATCTAGGGTCCTACTGATTATTGCCAGCTCTCAGGGGAATTGTCTGAGTCTTTTGGTTACCTTTGAGAGTACCAATGACTCTTGGGATATTAGTATCTTTTGAACCTTGTTTGGGGACATCTCTTGCATCCAAGAGGTTCTTTAATACTGGCAGGTCTATTTACTGTTTGTTCCAGCTGCAACCTAACAATATATTTAAAAGCATTTTTTTTTAAAGTAACTCTGTGGTCAGAAGTTGGCCAAATTGGAAACTGATATTCAGAGCCTAGTAGAAACTGTTTTTACTTTTTTTTTTCCCCTGGCATTTTTCCCAAACTAAAATAAAATTATGTACCCAGAGGAAAAGAAAAACATTCTGAAACCTTTGCAAAAGAATTTACTAAAACATTCCAAAGACACACAGCTCTAAATGCAGAACATAGGGATCTTTTGACTACCATCTTAGTTGAAAATTCTCTCCTTGATATAAAGAAGCAAATTAAAAATTGAAGATAGTGAAGTTGGATATGTGGAGTAGCCTTTTGATATCATTCAGGCTGCAATCCAATTCTCCAAAGCATTAAAAACAACTAACTCTATTTTCTTACAAATCTGGTCTTTACAAGAACAGAAATGTGGCTCTAGAAACAATTCCAAGACCATCTATCATTTTTATCAATCCTCAAACTTACTGTATTCAGCTCAAAAGACTTGCAGATATTGGGAAATATCTACACATAGGAAACAAAAGTAATTTTTGGTCGAATTGCATTATTTCTCTGTGCCTTTTGAGATTACATAAGTATTCTACCTGGCCCTCCTCCAGGAACCAAGGTAATTTTTAGGAGGAAAAAAAAAGGCTATTTTGAAAACTAAAACTAGGTCTTTGAAAAATCTTAAAAGTCTGTTTTACATATGTAAGTAAAAAGCTTTAGTCATCTGCACAGGTAACCTTAACTTAGTCCATCTGCCAGAAAACCAATTTAGATCCAACTGTTCTTTTATAAAGTAGCAAGTTTTACATTATTATAACTCTTTGATGGCCAAAATTTTTAAACAAAAGCTAAAAGATCTCTGTTGGTATCTTGTCTGTATGTTTATGCATGTATATGTATGTATGTATGTTAAAAATGTCTAATTTTTTCCTACCTCTGAATGATATTGTCAAAATTAATTTATAAAGAGCCCTATTTGTTTGCCTTAAGTACAAACACAGACTTTTATAAATCAAGTGTGTTCTCAAAAATATAGGAACTTCCGAAGAGTTTTCAAGTTCACATAATGTAGGGTAATCTTCAGTAAATGTAAACTAATTTAACTTAATTGGTTTAAGTAAAGCAGACAAGTTGTTGAAATTATCAGAATTAAATAAAATACTTTTATTCTAAGTTTACTAAAAATAAAATATGCTCATGTTATCTCTTATAGAATTTGTCATCAGGAAAATTAACTGAAGAGAATTAGCTCTTTACTGTCTTATAAGATCTAAACCCCATTGTTAAGAATAACTAAATGAAATAGATGTAAATAATATACAAACTTTTCCACTATAATTACACTTTGCAGTATGTCTAGTTAAAAATAGTTTCCAAAATCTTTTGGAACTTGAAAACTTTAAGCTATACAGAGATAAGTATAATGATGAATATTGATCATCTAGATTATTTCCAAGTATGAAACAAATACTGAAACATTAATGACTGAACACAAGTTTGTACACTTTTGGCTTCTTGTTACAAAGGAACTAAAGGTATTTGAGTAGTAAACAGATCTTGTACAACTTTAAAAAATTCACTTTAAAAAGAACACACTTGTAAAATTATTAATGTAATTTTAAATATCCCATTCAACAGAATGCTAGTTGTAACAGACAATCCACATTAACTTCTAAATTTTAAATAAGGAATTATGAGGATAGTAATTCAAACAATAAAGCACACTGGTACAAAATTAGATTTTGGTTTTGTCTTTGTTAGAAGAATAAAGTTTTCATGGACTATTTGATAGGTGATTTGCTCTTGATAAGAGATTGTGAAAGGCTTTTTTTTTTTTTTTAACCTTTTGGGTAATCTGCCTGAAAAGCTAATTTTGTCTTACCAAAATAGTTTACTGTGCTTGATGTTGTCTTTATTTGGTGTTTAGTTACTTAAGAAAACCCAATCTTCTCAATATTAAGAGAGCTAAGCTTTGTTTACAACTAGGTAACCTACTATATTTGCCTTTAACATCTATAGTAACTTTGGTTAAATAGATAAGTATTTTTAAATAATGATATATGATCCTATTTAGTCAAATGTTAAAACCACTTGATATTTTTACAACTTCCCAAAATCAAATTATAAATGCAGTCAGTCTTTTTTACCTCAGAGTAACTTTGAGATTTCCCAAAGGATCCCTGGAAATTATTAAAGGATTTGTCTTTCACCTTGAAAACGGAGATGTTAAACTAATTAGATTCATATGTTAAATTTCATGGCAAGCATTGTCAAATAAGTAATGATAAACCTTCTTAGGTTATAGTTGTATGATTGCATGGTATTAATGTGTTCTAGAAATTGTGAAATTCCTAAAAATCTGATAAATCCAGGAATAAGGTTATGTGTCACAAATCTAATTACTATCTTTAAATGTATGTTGCAGAAATAATCATATTTGCTTGTCAATTACATTGTACTAAACTCTCATCAGATCTTTGACCATGGGCATTTTAAAGTCTTTTGTCATTTACCAACAATTATTGTTTTACGCTGATGCTTTGCAGAAGTGAAGTTTGTGGAATGACCCTACCAATTACTCTTGGCAAATGACACCACTGCCAAATTTTAAGGTGTTGAGACTTGAGTGCTTATTATCCAACTGAAGAAGGCCCCACCTGACATTAGGTCCTGTGCAAATGTTGGAGACCTCAAAATCAAATTGACTAGAAAGAGAAGTAGCTAACATAGAATTAGATTGCTTCTTCCCAAAATATCAAATCAATAACATTTCTTTCCATTCCTTCTTCCCTTTCTGACCATTGTTTTCCCAATTCTTATGCCATAAAAGCATATATGATTCTTTTGTTCACCTTGTATATTTCTCTGGCCTGGAAAGATAAGGCTATTTTGCAATGGGGGTAGTAATCCAAACTGCCAGTGACTTGGATTTGCCATAATGCTGGTGATACTGTATGTCTGCCCATCACAAACTTCTGTATTTTTAATGCCTTGGTTTCTCTAGAACAAACTCACCTCCTCTCTAATCATGTCATACTCCCTAACCATAAGGGTTCATTTTCCTGCCTGTGGTTAACAACTCCAAAAACAGGTATCCTTAAATCCAGGTTTTATATAAATAAAGGGACACAAGGTAAAGCTAACTGTTGGGAACTGCCCTGCCTGGCTTCAGAAACTGTAACCCCTCCTGGCTAAGGCTGAGTAAAAAGACCTTGGGGCCATAAGCCACTTAGGAGACAAAGCTTATCTTCCTTGTATGGGCACCACCTCTGCCCCCTTTCACCTCACCCTGCTTGGCCCCGGATGGATGACTGGTTAGCCAATGACGGGTAAGATTCCTCAAAGGAGGGACGACCTAAGACAGGCATGGTTGCAAAGGGGCCCTCAGGGAAGGATTTGGGGGGCTATAGAAAAAGGAGGTGATAGACCCTTGTTCCTCGGCTTTGACATAGCCTGAGTCCTCATTCTGTCTGCAAGAAGTCTCGTAATCTCTTGGCTGCCTTACTTCTCCTCCCTGATTTAAGCCTGAAAAAATGCTTTAAGCCTAAAACAATGCCAGAGGTGGGTGTGGCCTTGTGCTGGAAAGGGCAGATTCCCTAGGGCAATCAGGCCTAAGGCAGAATGCCTAAAATCCTATGAAACCTGCTTTGCTAAGAATACCCTCAATTTTCTGATAAGGGTCCATGCAGGGAATGTGTTTGTTCTCAAAAGTTTTATGGCCCTTTAGCTATCTGACCCTGACTCAGAATAAGCCCTGAGAGTTCTTTGAATGTTATCTATTATTTGATCATTTCTGCCTGACTATGATTGATGAGCTTTATGTATATGCCTTGTATTCCTATACAAATTAAACCCAATAAGAGCCCATTGAGGAACAGGTTCCTGGCCCTTCTCCTTTGAGATATCGGCCACCCTACCTCCCCAAGCAGATCATGTCTTGGTAGACTTATTCTCATCCAAGGCAGACAGGGGGGCCTGCGGGTAGAGCACCTCTCCCACAGTTAACCAGAAACAAAACAAAATAAAACAACAAAACACCTGTATGATCTACAGACCCTTAAACTTTACTAGCCTCCATAGCTGTCACCTTTCCAGTCCCAAACAAGAATTATCAGAAGGCTTTCGTGATTCAAAATTAGCTTTCTTCGGAATATCCCTAATGCCCTGGCTAGAAGTGCAAATGAGGCTATGAACAGGAACCTGTCCTTAACTCCTGAAGAGTTGGAGAATCTGCTGCTAAAGCAACAGTTGCACAACAAAAATCTCTGGACATTCTGGAAGAGGGTGTTATTAATAATAAGATAGCCCTTTATTATCTTTTAGCTGACCAAGGAGGTGTTTGTGCTATAACGGGGGGGGGGGGGGGAGTGGGGCAAAAAGTACAGGGAATAAGAAGCAAAAATGATAGGTTCAAAATAGACAGGAGGAGGTTAAGGGAAATGGAAAAGGTATGGGTAAGGTATGGGAAATGGAAAAGCCAAAGAACTTACACATATGACCCATGGACATGAACTAAGGTGGGGGAATGATGATGGGAGACAGGGTACAGGGTGGAGGGGAATAAAGGGGAGAAAAAAATGGGACAACTGTAATAGCATAATTAATAAAATACACTTAAAAAACCAATTGTCATTCTCATAACTTCTACTGAACACTGAATTACAAGTTTGTTTATGTAAATATTCTAAGACATCTAAAAGCACATATGAGACCTAAATGGATTCAGCAGCATCATAGAATTCCAGACTAACATGTAAAAACCAATTGTTTATTTAATATACTAGCAGTAAACATCTCAAAAATAAAACTTTAAAACCCATCTACAGTAGCATTGAGATACAAATTGCTTAGGCCTGATTATATTAATAAGTGTTTATGGGCATTCAGTTGTGGTACTCTACATGCATTCGCACTTTCAGTAACATTTTATACATGGTTTATTTTAGTTTCCAAAACAACTTTTGAGGTTGATTTTTTTATACATTATTTGTCCAAATGACACAACCAGAAGGATGCAGAAGACAAATGCAACACTAGGATGAGGGACTCTAAGCCCATCTTGTTTCTATTATGTATACCTTGGAAAAATGTACAAACTATAATATTCATCCATTAATATTCTAATGAATCATTTTTACATAGATATCAATAGACTAAAAGTCACTTTGGTAAATGCTTATATTTTAAAGTTTTAATTCAGTATAACCAAATGTTATAGGATAAGACAGATGTACTTATGGAAGAAGTGAAACAAATTAAAAAATTAAAAAATTATACTTATCACTATAAAAACTGGCATCCTAATAATGAAGTAAAAAGAAATATATCTTAAATATACTTAGATTGTTTTAAATGTCTTGAAGCAATAAGAGTATCAAGTCACATGGAATAAAAATGAAACATTAAAAATGAATGTATAAAAAACTACATTGCCATCTTGGCAGTCCCACCTACTGCTTTGGTAATTTATTGTAAAAACTCTCATGGCTTGACATATAAGTTATACTAGGGCTACGATTTATTATGGCAAAGTGTACAGGGCAAGAACATCAGGAAAAAAGATATACATAGGTGAAGGCAAGAAAGGCCACTTACAGGATTTCTTATCCTTCTGCATAGATTGCACAAAGACATCTTTTTTCTTTAGCTATGAATGTCAGGGACATACTTACCCTGGAAAGCCTCTAAAGGTGGTTGGTCGCAAACCTACCACAAAACCACCTGTGGCGTGGATCCCAAACCCAGCATCAGGGGCCTATCATGAACTTGTTTATTTTCAACATGGTTACAACCTCCTTCACCAGGACCCACAGCTTCCTGGTGTATAGGATCGAGTCATTGCCCAGTAACTATGAGAACACTCCCATAGTTTAGGTTTCAGTGCTGATAAGGGTCATCATCATGGCTATAGTGATGAGTAAGAAGTGAATGAAACAGTGATCTTCTACATTGAGATTGCATAAGATCATCTCATAGAAAGAATGAGGATAAGACTTTTGCTTGGAATTCTGATAAGTGCTTTTCTTAAAAGGGAAGAAATGTCAACAAAGGACAGATCAGCTAATAGACCAGTCTGTCTAAGGTTCTAAAGCCATAAGATAACTTTCATTGTGGTTTACTGAGTCAGCAACCTCACAATCCGGAAGGAAAACACTGTCTATGATGGACCTATCTTTACCAGGGATCAAGATCCAGGGACGCAAGCTGGGCTCTTGATTAGAGAACAAGATAGGAGTCTGAATTCCCACTAATTGTGTATTCTTGGGTAGTTTCTTCATTCACTCATAGATAGATAGGTAGACTGTGTAGGCTACCTTTGGAAATTCTGGTAAAAATAAATGTGTAATATATCTGTGTCTTGTAAGTATTAAAAGAGTTTATATCTATGTCTGATGTATCCGTATACACCCTACACTAGATCAATACACACTTAACATATATTCAGGAAATTGATGCATTCTGAGTGAATTAATGTATTGATGTACATAATATATAGTTTATAATAACTTTGATTTTGTATGTGAAATATGAACAGCTTTAAAATCCCTATTATTTTTCCCAAAAAGACATCCTTTATAAGGTCTGTAGATAAGCATTCAGTTCATGCTGTAGGGAGGGCAATAATAAAAAACCACCATTTGAGGAAGAGGAAAGAAAGTTCCATTGCAGACTTTATTTAATGAGCAACATCTGCAGAGAGCAGAATCTACAACTGCGTCTAAACAGAGTAAAGATGCAGAAGGAGTATTCTAAGACCACCGGAAAATTTTGCTGCTAAAAACAAAACTGAGATGCAAACATAGAATGTTATATTTAACATAATCATAGAAATTCTTAAAGGAAGCATGTATCGTTACAGTTGGTATTTACTTAGTATTGTATATAAATTTACCACTTATGCAGTATAATCAATCCAAGTTGTTTGCTTGATTTAAATTTATTTTATTCATCAGTCATGGTCTAGTGAGAGATGATATTATTTTGTACTAATGTTGGCACATATATAAAAATAGTTTGTTCTTATTTCAAATAAACTTTGGTAAGTAAAAGTAATATAAATAATGAGAAAACAAAATAAAAAACAACAAAGTAACTGTTATAAAATGTTTCGTGAAAGATATAAATACAATGCGGTGAAATAGGATAAAGAACTTATGTTAATCAGAAGTAATTATACATCATAAATAACATTGCATGGGTCCAAATTTATTCATGTATGTATAAATGTTCATTCAACACTTAATATTAACAAGGCATTATGTTAGGTTTTGTGAAGAATACAAAGAATATGTTATAGTCCCTATTTTCAGATTTTCTACTATATTCAGTAAATAAAAGAAATATATGTAATATAACATATGAGCACTATAATATAAAAAAAATAACAGAGATGCAGAGGGTTTTAGTAAGGAATTATTAAAGTCATTTCCAGAAAAATGAAGCAATGTTTTATGAAGTTGGTAGCATTGGAGCAGAATTTCACATGGCTATCACTTTCATTCATTTCACAGATATTTATAGAATGTCAATTTTGTATCAGGTAAATAAAACTAATTTTCTGTAATCTCTGAGCTCATGATTTATTAAATAACTTTTCCCAGGTCATTAAGTTCATAAGAGGGTAGAGAAAAGATTTGTTCCAGGCAGCTGTGACTCCAGAGATACTTGTTTTTATTTTTAAAAGTTTTTTAAAGATTTTATTTATTTATTTTAGAGAGAGGGGAAATGAGGAAGATAGGGGGAGGAAGATCGACCGGTTTCCTCTTGCAGGTGCTGGGAGTCCAACCAGCAATAGATCTGGCTACCTTTAGCTTTGTGGATCAATGCCCAGCCAACTGAGCCACACAGGTCAGTGCCGAGCTCCTACTGTCAATCATCTGTAATGAAAACTGTTCTCATATTTGAGAGAGAGAATATACAGGGACACAGAAGAGAGAGCATCTATATTTCTGCAAAAGGCAAAAATTAAGTTTATTTTTAATATAAGCTGGAATAAAAAGGTCAGATATAAAATTAGATATAAAAATCTAACAACAATATATAGAGATAATTAGTCCCTTAAAATTTAAAAGCAAACATTATTAGGAAACATAGAAGTTAGTGTGCAAATTAATTAATTAATTAATTTATTTATTTATTTATTTATTTTTCCATGGCCAAATCAGGAGAGCAAATATTTATGATATATTTCCCATTTAAAATAAAAATATTTTGTTTGAGTAGAATTGGAAGCAATAATTATACTTGTTCTTTGAATTTACTTTATTAAAAACAAGGATGTCAATGAAAAAGTAGGAACAAGAAAAATTTTAATATTCAGGAATGTTTTTAGACAGATATTGATAGGCAACTTTCTAGTTTTGAATGTAGAGATGTATTTTATGATTGCCTCACTCAATAAATTTATCTCATGTGGTGTTTGATGTGGCTGTAGGGAGACAAGATTGGTTGGTAGACCACCAAGGGAGAATTCTGAAGGAAAACTAACATTGAAGAGTTTAGCAGAAGTGGAGCACCCAACAAGAGAGAATGAGAACCAGTAGAGATTCAAACTACTCCAGGATAATATTTACAGAAAGCGTAGTAAATAATGAAAAATGCTGCACAAAAATTTACTGAATGGGGCACAGAAAGGTATTTCATTTGGAGTTTAGGTGATTATTTATGCCTTTGGTGAAAGCGTGTTTGATAAAAAGCAAAGGCAGGTTTTTGTATTATCTATTACAACTAACAGACTACGCTACAGCTTAGTGGTTTAAACCAACCATCTTGTTTTTCTCATGATCTTGTGGATCAGGAATCAAGAAAGATTTTAACTGGGTGATTATCTCTGATATACACAGCAGGCAGTAGCTGGGTTGTGGGGGATCCTCTTCTAAGATGGTTTCTTTATTCACATGTCTAGTTCCTCAGTGCTCTCTGATATTTCTCTCTCTCTTTCTCTCTCCCTCTCTCTCTTTCTCTCTTTTTCTTTCTTCCTTCCTTAGTGATCTACTGGAACTATATTTTAGAAGTTTTTCAAAAGACTTCATTTAGGTTTGCATAATCTTGGTGGCAGTCGGTGACTGTAGACATCTCCCAAGGTAGAACTTTCCTAGGTCATTGAATGCCAGGGGAGAGTCACAGCTGGGAGATGGTAGGAACATATGGCCAGAGAGAGGGCCTGTATATCCCAAGGCAAGAGAAGGAGAGGCCTCCCTGCAGGGCTTTCTTAAGCTCTGCTGAGGGTGGAAGGAGAGTTGAGGAAGAGCAGAGGAGGTCTCTGTGAAAGCAGGGGTACGGAATACATGCTTCATACAGTCTGTTTCAAACATTGTTTAATTTCATAGTATCGTCTAGTTTCTTCTTAGCACCTGCTGTACATTTATTTTTCCTAAAAGATAACAAATAAATATGTAGAAAAGAAAACTGATAGAAATATGAGGCAGGAAACAGAAGAATCCCGACCAAATAAAATCTTACTTTAAACTCACTTATCCAAATGTAAATATTTAATTGTAGTATTAATGTATTTACATGTCAGCTTTTATTATATTTCATTCTTAGTTGGCTTATAATATGTGTCATTTATATACATCTCTATTTTAACTAATGGTAACATTGCTTATCCTCATATAAAACAAAACACCAGCCTTCTATATGATTTATAAATATTGTATATATGTACCTATATAATATGAATATATCAATATAAGATTATATATTAGTGTGTGGCTATATTAATATACATTGTGGTATTACATGAATACATGAATATAGCTGTATATTAATAATATATTATTTTAATATATTATTTCTTTTTATTAACATTAAAATATAATATATATTATATATGTGTGTGTGTGTTAGATTGACTTTTTTTTCTGCCAGTGGCTAGCAAGGTGCTTGACATATAGTGGATGTGCAATACATTTTTGTTGAATGACTAAGTGAATGGATCACTATTCAAATAACTTTAATTTCTTTATTTATCTCTCTGATAATATAATTATACATTTTGAAGCTTTCTCCCCTGCTTTTACGTGGCTTCTACTTCTTTAAGTTTCCTAATCTCTTCATTTGTTTTGGTCTCTTTCATTCATGTCAGAGTTCTTTTTCCAATATCTAGTAATTTTAACTTTGAATTTTTAAAGTGAATTTAAAGTGAGTGGCAGCTTCCTGTGTGTTTTGGATTTGTTGGAATGAAGATAAGGTGGGTCCGTGCCTGGCCTTATATCAATCAGTGTAGGTTTTTGTGTTTTGGCTTTTTTTCTCTTAGATCAGTCCATTTTTATCGGGTTTAAAAGCCTGAATGTTAAAAGCATCCAGTGGTGACAGCTGCGGTGGGGGGTAGTGGGGGGGAGAAAATGGAGACAACTATACTTGAACAACAATAAAAAAAAATGTTAAAAAATCGTAAAAAGAAAAAAAGCATTCTGGTGAATTTTGGATGGAGAACAGAGGGGCAATCTTGATTGGTAACACACATTTGACTTAAATTGCTTTGTATTAAGATCAAATACCCCTCTTCAGTCTGCCTAGTGCCCCTGAACTCAAAGCCTATTGTAGCAACACATATAGAAACTAAACCTCCCATCTGTTTGCCACAGAGGAGGGGTAGAAAAGAAAAGCCGCTGCTTGGCGTTTGGGATCTGGCAGTTCAAATGCCCCATGTACCAATTTTCTTGTGGTCAGAATCACCAATATCCTCACCTTTGGATGTACCACATCAACTCCCAATCTTTCCAAAGTTTGGGACCATGGTCATCTGTCTTGTTAGTTTTTCTTCTGCACATACTTAACATTCAGCTTTTAGAAACTCTAATAAAACAGTTACTATTCATTTCTCAGCTTCATACATTCCAAATTTTGCTGACGTGTCTTGTCTCTGGCAACTTCTCTCTTACTGTTTTGTTCTTGTGAGTTTATACTTTGCATTTGCTGTCATTTCAGTGAGGGGAGATATGGGACAAATATTTAAACAAAAACAAAAGCAAACCAAGCAAACAACTATAACAGGAACAGAACCACAGAAATGGAGATCACATGGAGGGTTATCAACGGGGTAGTGGGAGGGGGAGAGAGGGGGGAAAGGTACAGAGAATAAGTAGCATAAATGGTAGGTGGAAAATAGACAGGGGGAGGGTAAGAATAGTATAGGAAATGTAGTAGCCAAAGAACTTATATGTATGACCCATGGACATAAACTATAGGGGGGGGAATGTGGGAGGGAGGGGGTGTGCAGGATGGAGTGGAGTGAAGGGGGGGAAATGGGACAACTGTAATAGCATAATCAATAAATACATTAAAAAATAAAATAAAACTTGTGTGTTCTATGTTCTCTGTTTATGAGAGTATCTTTTTTCTTACTTTTATCTTTTTAGCAATCCTGTCCCCTAATGAGCTAAGAAAAGAGCTTCCGAAAGATAACATGCTTGGCCAATGTCAAAAAACTACTAAAGATATTCAGCTTGAAGCCACATTTCTAACTTCAAGTCCTCTGGTCTTTCTACTACTCTCTGTATCATGGGTGGGTGAGCAAACCACAGACCACGAGTCAAATCTGGCCTACTGTATGTTTTTGCAAATAAAATTTTATGGAAACACAGTCCATAAATCTGTTCATGTATTATCTGTGGCTGTTTCCACATAATAGTGGTAAAGTTGAATATTTCCAAAGAGACCAAAATATTTGCTATCCAGACTTTTGCAGACAAAGTTTGCCAATCCTTACTCTAAATCCTTACATGGATACTGCTCTGAATTACCTTGTCTGCCAGCCATGTCTGAACCTTTGCTGGTAGTCTCACCCGTGAAAAAATGAGTGTCTCCCTCTCGCTGTACTGCACCCCTTTTAAGAATTGTGTGTGTGTGTGTGTCATTCACCAGCTCTTAAATAATTATCTAAGATATACAAACTTTGGTTTAATTTATTCTCCAAGTTATCCAGAGGCATTTGTTCTTAACTTTTAATTTATTTTGCTCATAAAAATATTTATAAATGTCAAGGTACCTGGTAGACTTTTGGAAAAGGACATTTGGACACTTCCATCAGCTCTCTGTGCAAAATGCTTTGTATATTTGATCACTTCAGAATGCTACCACCATCTGGATTTGGTCAAACAGCATAATTATGTCCTTACTGACCAAATAGAAGCATCTGTCATGACTGTGAATCTTATTACATACTAAGTAATACCGGTCTTGCTGAAAGCAGGACATTTAAACAAATTCTTAGGCTCCATCTCATTCATCTGATAATTAATTTATATGAACCTTTTCCTATGTTTGAATCCACACAATAGGGTAAATACAGAAAGTAGTCTATTGGCACAAATGTGTAATTCTACAACATGCATTCAGCAATTTTAACATTCTTAATATTTTTATTTTGTGTCTCATTAGGAGTAATGTTTTTAATTCATGGCATGGCTGTGATGAAGAGTTTTCAACTGACTAATTCAAACCACAAAATACATAATTTCCAGCATGATGGAATTTATTGTGCTTCCATCAAAGGCACATTCTTTGGAGATTAGCTGCTATATAATAAAACCTCACATTCCAAAAATAATTAGGCAGTAATGTAGGAGTACATTTCAAAGCGAACAAGAACTAAATGTATTGAAATAATTCTGTTTGACAAAATGTTACCAGAAAGGCATTTAAGACCACTGAGAAAAAATAAGCATAGAGTATTACATGTAGCATTTTACAAAACAAAGACAGGACAGTTTAGCACCTGAACAGGGCATCAAAGTAACTGATTTTCACTGTCATCTCTGCACTAGTTTGCTCTGCGACATTTACTCATCATAGGTATCAGCTTCATTACAAAAAAGCTAAAATATAATCAAACACAAACTCATGTGTTGAATTAGGTGAAGTCAGAGTCCTCCAGCTCTCTCAAATTTTAAGTTCTAGCTATACAATTTACTGATAATTCTGTTAAAAATAATATAGAAATAATCATGTATGCTTAGTATGCAAAGAAAAGTCTCACCACATAGCCTGTTCTAATCATGAGTGAGAACGTTTCCCCAGGCTGACGATTCCTGATCAGATCTCGCATAGTAATGAACACTCTGTAGCACTAATAAATTTACCTTGATGTTTTGTTTCTGTTTGTGCTCCACTAAAATAACACCAATAACTCGCTTCATAATTCAGGTATGTCAGACATAATGAATGTGTTTACTGATGATCTTTGCATACCTGCACCCGGTAAAGTAGCAAGTCTGAGCAGCATTGAAATATTTACCTTTTCATGATAAGTAGAAGAAATATTAAACTGTAACATTAAAAATGAGGCTCATAAATTCCCAGGACCACTGTGTGAATTTCAGTGCATTGTTGAGATACTTGCACAGAGTTTGACCGGGGGTCTCCAACAGCTGACTATTGTCAAGAAAATGAAGTGTGGGAAATAGGCCAAAGCACCACTTGCAGAAGGGATGAAACATTGAAAGAGTGTTGATTATCATCTTTCAGAAGGAAGGTTATTCACTATTTCTTCAGGAGAACATTATTTTTTATTGTACTGACACTGGATTTTGGGAGCTAGAGAAAAATAACTCCAATAGCAAGCTTGTGGTACACACAGCATTAGATATATTTCCAGTCACATTATGCCTCAGAGGAAATTTTTCGCAGAGCAAAATCCTTATATGTAAAATCTCAAGGAAAAGAAAAAAAAAAAAAAGAGGCGTACTTCCTACGAGAAATTAGTGAGTGAGCCAGCTCAGAAAGCAGGTTGCAGAAGTGCACCTTTCGACAAAGACCTAAGGGAATGGCTATTATAATATCCAAAAAGGAAAAAGAAATCAGAAACTCAACATCCTTATCTGAGCCAAGAGTGTCTTGTTGGAGAGCATATGATTAACCACGTGCATATTAAAGTACCCTGCAAGCAGTTTGAACTGTCTTATGAAATAAACCTAAGACTTTATATTTTTAAAGCAGTTTTAGATTCACAGCAAGACTGAGAGGAAGATACAGAGATTTCTTGATACTTCCTGCCCCACACATGTGTAACTTCAATGATTCACTTCTGTGGCCAGAGTCATACATTCATTACAATTGATGAACCAACACTGACACATCATAATCACCCAAAGTGGCTAGTTTATCTTAGAGCTTATTCTTGGTGTTGAACTTTCCGTGGATTTGGACATATAACACTATGTATCCATCATTACAGTACCATACCGAGTACTTTACTGCCCTAATTTCCTGTGTTTCACCTATTCAACTTTCCTATTTGCCCGTGTCAGCCCCTTTGGAAACACCAACCTTTTTAGTGTCTTCATATTTTGGCTTTTCCAGGATGTCATATAATTGGAATCATACAGTATGTAGTCTTTTTAGATTGACTTCTTTAATAATGTGCATTTAAGTTTCCTCCATGTCTTTTCACGGCTTGAATGCTCATTCATATTTCAGCACCAAATATTATTCTAACCCCTAACACCTATGAATGTGACCTTATTTAGAAATGAGGTTGTACTCTACAAGACTGGGCCCTAATCCCATATGACTGGTGTCTTCATCAGAAGAGAAAACAGACACAGACACATAGGTAAAATAGCAGTTGAAGATGAAAAAGAGAGTAGTTTTGTATCTGCAAAATAAGAAATAACAAAGATTGAAGGCCACCATTAACAGCTAGAAATCGCAAAGAAGGATTCTACCCAGAGTCTCAGATGGATCATGGCCTTGCTGAGGTCATAAATTTCTGAGATGTAAGCTCCAAACTGTGACAGAACAGGTTTCTGTTGTTTTAAACCACACAGTTGTTATTTTTTATTATGAAAAATATAAGTTAATATAAATATGAACATTGATTTAAAAAATTCAGATTATCAACTTCCATATAAGAATATTTTTTAACAATGACTACCTTGAGTATGAAGAACATAAGGTGACAATTTTGAGGTAAAAACATTCAAATTAAATAAATCTTGACGGTGATTTCTTCAATCTCCTTTTTTCCCACCACACAAGAAAAACAGGTTATTTCTATGGTGGGGACTATATAGGAATCCAAATTGCAGGGGTTTTTTTTTTTTTTTTTTATAACATGTATACTGATCAGTCTCATTTCAAGTCCTAAATATCACATATTATCTCTCAAAAAACCTGAAATAAGCCTGAGCTTCACAGTCAAGTCCATGTAGGCGTTTATTTCAGATTGCTTTCTCTGCCTTCTGGAAAACATTAGTATAAAGTATTTTTGATCTCATGTGGGGAGCAAAAATCCATTATGTAGAGAATAGTAATGCCATTCTTGGTTCGGCAAAGAATTGCTGGCAGCAGGTTGAATAAATGTGCTATGTTAGTCTTGCTTGGTTGCCATTGTTTTAGCATATAAAGCCAGATGCCCTTAAATATTGATGTTCTTCAAATTTAAGATATTAAAATCCTTCTGCAAATCAGAACTGAAAGAGAAAGAACAAAATAAACCAATCAAAAATTATAGTTGAAAATTTAATATTCTTCTGTTGGAAACTTACAAAACAACTAGACAAAAATCAGTGGGTATCCAGAGGATCTGAACAGTACTACAAGATGAATGCCTTGAACTAATCGACACTTGTAAAACACTACATCCAACAGAAGACACAATCTTTTCAAGAATATATGGAATGTTCACCAATGTATATTTTCTGCCTAGAGGAAATTATATTAGAAAGCCTCAAAACAAAATATCTAAAACCCCCCAATACTTGAAAATTAAATAACTCACTTCTGCATGACCAGTGATGGATAAAGAACAAAAGAATATTGGGTTGGCCAAAACGTTTGTTTGGTTTTCTTCCTTGCAATGGCTCTTGAAGTGCTTAGTTGTTTTTAACTTCATTTGAAACAATTTTGTTAGATTGTATTGTGACAACTGTCATATCAGCATGCATTTTAAAAAAGCCTATCAAAATTGGTGCATTTTGTGCAGCCATTTTAATATTGAAGATGGAAGAAAATAAGCAAAATTTTTGGCATATTGTGCTTTATTATTTCAAGAAAGTTGAAAATGCAACTGAAATGCAAAAACAAAGAAAAACCATTTGTGCTACGTATGGAGAAGGTGCTGTGACTGATCGAACATGTCAATAGTTGTTTGTGAAGTTTCATGCTGAAGATTTCTCACTGGATGATACTCTGTGGTTGGGTAAACCAGTTGAAGTCGATAATCATAAATTGAGACATTAATTGAAAACAATAAATGTTCTAACACACAAGAGAGACCCAACACACTCATAATATCCAAATCAGTAAAGTTATTGGTGAAAATTTTAAAAAGTGTCTTCTATTTTACAGAACAAACTAAATGGACTTTTTGCCCAATATTAATAGGGAACTTCTGAGATGTGTAAATTGCATAATAATAAAAGTTTAACATATCAAAGTTTATGATATACAACTGAAGCAGTTATTAAACAGGAAATTTATAGTTCTGAAAGGATATATAAGATAATAAGAAAGATTTGAAAGCTATGATTTAAATTTTTACCTAAAAGAAATCTGTAAAAGATAACTAAATTAAACTCAACATAAGTAGAAGGTAGAAAATTGTCATTATGAAGGCAGAAATCAGTGAAACAGAAAGTGGATAATGGGAAAAGAATCAGAGCCAAAGTGGGTTTTTTAAAAAAGTTTTTAAACTGATAAACGTATAGAAAAGCTAAACAAAAGATAGAAAACAAATTGCTAATGTCAGAAATGAAGGACGAGATCTCACCAAAACTTTGGTCTTAGAACAAGAAGTATGATGAACAACCTATGTCAATGAATTTGGCAACTCAGATGAAATAGAAAATCCAGTCCTTTTAAAAATAGCTTTACCAAAAGATGAAATAGAAAATTTGAATAAGTTTTCTGAAAAGAAAAGAAGATTGAATATCAAAAATCTTCCCATAAAGTATACACCCAGCTCAGATGGTTTCTCTGATGAATTCAAGCATTGAAATAATATATTATTACCAGTTGTACATGACCATTCAGAATGTACAGAATAAGGAATATTTCCCAGCTGGTCTTATGTTTCTGGCAATACCAAAACCTGATGTTACAGAAATTAAACATTAGAACTAAAATCACTAAAAGTATAGATTTAAACATTTTAAAGTACACCTTACCAACTAACATCGATAATATATAAAAGAGTAATTCATCACTACAAAGTGGAGTTTGTAAGATCAAAAAAAAAAATAAGATTTGTTTAAAAATGAAAACCACGCGCCGTGGCTGGAATAGCTCACTTGATTGAGTGCAGGCTGCAAACCAGAGGGTCGCCAGTTTGATTACCAGTCAGGGCACACGCCTGGGTTGCAGGCCAGGTCCCAGTACTGGCCGTGCAAGAGGCAACCACACATTGACATTTCTCTCCCTCTCTTTCTCCTTCTCTTCCACTCTCTCTAAAAATGGATAAACAAAATCTTAAAAAAAAAAAAGAAAACCGCTCAAGATTAACCACCAATGTTAACAAAACAGAATAAAGGTGAAAAATCATCTCAAATCATCTCAATACATGTAGAATAAAACATCTGACAAAATGAAATACCCGTGAGAATTTTTTAAAGAGTTAAAGGTAGGAAAACATGCTAGAAAACTGGAAAGCAAGGGGAATCAGTGAAGAATTATAACTAACAGAAAGAATTATTGGTGAAATATTGAATGTGTTCCCACTAATTTCAGGAATGAGATAAAGAAGTTAATTCTCAGCAATTCTATTCAACATTGTAATAGAACTTCTATCTAATATAAATGGGTATGAAAAAAATTGAAAGCTTAAAGTTTAGATGTAAGAAGTAAAAGTTCACTGTTCACAAATGACACAATGTATTATGTAAAAAATCCTAAGGCATATGTAAAACAACTACTTGAATTAATAAATGAATTCAGTACAATACAGTGGAAAAGTCAATTATATTTTTAATTATTGGCATAAAATAACTGAAAATATAAAGAATTTTATATTATTCAAAAAATAATATAAAATTAACAAGAGATATTTAAGATCACCACACCATAAACTAGAAGTCATTACCAAAATAAAATGAAGAAATTAGTTAATGGAGAGATACATCATGTTTTTGTGTCAGAATACTCAATATTGTTAAGATGTCAAGTCAAATCTACCCTAATCAATCTGTTAATTCAAAATAATCTCAGTCATAATCATAGCAAGTTTTGTAACAAGTTCATTTAAAAGTTTATATGGAAGTTCAAAGAACATTGAACAGACAAAAATACATGGAAAACAATAATAAAGGTAAAAGTTACATAATACCTGACTTCACTAAATAATTTAGAGCAACAGTAATCAAGGTATTATGATATTGGCAAAAGAAGAGTCAACTATATGAACTAAACAACAAAAAAATGATTCTGAAACAGACCCACATATTTAGGACATTTGGCTCTTTGCAAAGTCATTAAATCTATTGACATCTGAAAGGAAATTATTTCCAATAAATCATGCTGGGACAACAGCATATCCACACATGAAAAAAAAAGAAAAGGATCACCCAATGATATACAATATATAAAATTCATTTGAAAAGGTTCAATGATTTAAACAAATATGTCAAATCTATAAAGATGCTAAAGGAAAAATGTGAAAATATTTTTGCCATCTTGGGTTAACAAATGATTATTATGAGGACACAGAAACCAATAACTAAGGAAAAGAGATAAAATAGACTTTGCCAAAGTAAAAGACTTCTCATCAAAAGACATCAACAACAGACAAGACAAAGACCTGGAGAGAATATTGGATAGTCATATCTCATAAAAGACTTGAATCCAGAATATAAAGTATTCTTTAAACTTGGTTTTAAAATTTCAGTAAATAAATGAACAAACTATTTCAGTGGACAGTGTACAAAGAAAGATTTTTTTAAATTCCCCATGACACATAAAAAGTTCTCAGTATTTGTGGTTTTCAAGGAAAATAAAACTAAAATCACAATGAGCTAACACTACACATACCCTAGAATTATTTTTAAGTACATTTTATTGATTGCACTATTACAGTTGTCCCAATTTTTCCCCCTTTGTCCTCCTCCACCCGGTCCTCCCCTTCTCTCCAGCAATTCCCCCTCTTCGTTCATGTCCATGGGTTATACATGTAACTTCTTAGGCTTCTTCATTGTCTATACTGTTTTAACATCCCCCTGTCTATTTTGTCCCTACCCAATTACACTTCTTAATTATCATTAACATGATTCTTAGAAGCCAGAATCCCAAAACACAAGTAAGTAAAAAAATGCGTTCTCTTTTTTAGAATTATCTTTAGCTGTGCAACTTTGGCCTGCTGGCGATGACTCTCTTTCTGAATATGGTCAACTCTTTAGCCGTCTCTTATTTATTTTAATTTTTAAAAGATATTTTATTTATTTATTTTCAGAGAATGGGAAGAGAGGTAGAGAACTATCGATCATTGCTGCAACCCAGGCATGTGCCTAGGATTATTAAAAACAGGACATACATGACTGTTAGTAGTGGTGTCAAATAATACAACTCCTTTGGAAAAATATATTTTCTTCTCAAGTTTAATATTCATCTGCTTGTGGCCCAACAACTTTCATAGGGCAATAAAAGTTATAGAAGAAAACATAGGCAGGAAAATCTTGGATATTGCTTGTAGCAATATTTTTTCAGATATATCTCCCCAGGGAAGGGAAACAAACAAACAAAAAAGTAAATAAATGGGACTGCATCAAAATAAAATGTTTTTGCAAAACAAAGGAAACCATCAACAAAATAAAAAGACAACCCACAGAATGGGAGAACATATTCATAAATATATCTGACAAGGGTTTATTACTCAAAATTTACAAAGAACTTATAAAACTCAACACCAAAACCACAAATAACTCAATTAAAAAATGGGCAAAGGACCTGAGTAGATACTTCCCCAAAGAGGACATGGAGATGGCCAATAGACATATGAAAATATGGTCAAAGTCACTAACCATCAGAGAGATGCAAATTCAAACCACAATGAGATACCATTTCACACCTGTCAGAATGGCTGTCATCAATAAATCAACAAGATCTGGCAAAGATGTGGAGAAAGGGAAACGCTTTTTCACTGTTGGTGGGAACGCATCTGATGCAGCGACTGTGGAAAGCATATGGAGTTACCTCAAAAAAGTAAAAATGGAAATTCCTTATGATCCAGTGATCCCACTTCTGGGAATATATCCAAAGGAACCCAAAACACTAATTCCAACGAACATAAGCCCCCCGTATGTTCATTGCAGCATTGTTTACAATCACCAAGATATAGAAGCAGCCCAAGTGTCCATCAGAAAAACAGTGGATAACACAACTATGGGACATTTATACAATGGAATACTACTCGACCATAAAAGAGAAGAAAATTTTACTGTTCGTGACAGTTTGGATGGACCTGGAGAACATTATGCTAAGTGAAATAAGCCAGTCAGAGAAAGATAAATACCATATGATTTCAATCATATGTGGAATCTAATGAGCAAACTGAACTAACAGGCAACATAGAGACAGACTCGTAGATAGAGAGCAAGATGACGGCCAGGTGAGGGGAGGAAATTAGAGGGTGGAGGGATTGAGCCAAAAGGAAAAAGGACTCATGGACATAGACAACAGTGTGGTGATTGTAGGGTGGGGGGAAAGGGGTATAAGGGACTAAATGGTAATGGAAAAAAACACAATAAAAAATTTAAAAAATAAATGTTGTAAAATGGTCAGTTGATGTTAAAAGCAGGGGCTAGAAATTTGATGAGAATCAGACATTTACATTATATCAAAGCACCTTCTTAGAAATTGCTTGTATGGAGACATCACCATAACTAAGTAACAAAACTAACATGGCCAATAGCAGGATGAACTGACACTGGGCCAGCCCATTTCATTAGTGCTGCCACTGCCATAGTATGAGTCTAATTATGCGGGAAACTCAGCCCCAAGTTCAGGAATACATGCATTCTTCAAAACAAAGCTTTCAAAAAAATGGGTCAAAGAATAAAATTAAACTGAGGAATTATTTCATATGAGAAAGAGCTAAAGAAGCACACAAATCCTAAAATAGATCATAAGTTGGATATTAAACCTAGAATAAAAATGAGTTATAAATATAATTGTGGTAAGTAATAATATGTATGTGTATGTATGTATATATAAAATATTGTATAAATAGTGATATTTCTATGTTAAATTTCCTAAATTTTATAAATGTTCTCTGGTTTTATAAAGGTGTTTTTTTTTTAATCTTAGGAAATAGTTACAAAAGTATGTTAGGGTAGTAAGGACTATGGTATTTAAAAAGATTCTTACACATACACACACATAGTGAGTAAAACAAATGACAAATATAAACAGTTGGTGAATTGTGGCAGATATAAGAGATCCTTGTTTTATTCATGCAACTTCCTGTAATTTTGAAATACCAAAGTAAAAAGAAACAAAGAAAAAGAACTTAGAAGATTTCTAGAAAAATAGTTGGTAAATTTAGAGCTACAACTAGTTGACAGACGGGGCCGATTACTCAGGAGAGTGGATTTTTATAGAAGGGCTATCTTTTTCTTGAAAAGTTACTTCTGTGTGATACCATCAGAGTAATTGCAAGGGGACTCACAATAGAGATCCCAAAGCTGCTTGGACATTAGGTCCATGCTAACTGCAAATTGACTTTCACTGCAAATAACAAATCCTTTCGCTGGAAAAGCTGCTTCAAAGCAATTCTTCACACACAGCAGACTACTCTGCACCCTACTTTCCTAAAATAATTAGGTCATTTGTAAACTTTAATTCTGTTATTTCTCCCCAACTCTCCATAACTTTATATCACACTCAAGATACTCTGTGCCAACAACTATCCTGAACTTCTTCCTACCTCAGAAAAGTTGCTTCTTTTTCCAAATTCACCTTCCCTGTTTCCCAAAACAAAAATATTCCTCCACTACTGCTCTCATTCTGTCTGGTCTCCTAATCTCACTCTATCACATCACAAGGAAGCTCCCAATCTTCTTTCCTTCTTTTACATCTTCACTCAGGCTTTCATTTCTATCGATATCGTTTCCAAATGTGTATGGGTGTATACACACATACATGGCGACCTCCCCATCCCCTCATGTAGTTGAGTTTTTTTAAGGCTTCATTTTTTTTTAGGACAAATCTAGGTTTACAACAAAATTAAGGGAAAGGTACAGAGACTTCCCATATACTCTGTGTCTCATAGCCTTCCCCATTGTATACATCACTCACCAGAATACTACATTTATTTACTAAGGGTGAACCTGCATTTACATATCATATTCATCCAACGGTCATGAATACAATTACTCTTTTTCCTTGAAGACTAAGAATGGCTTTCCCTTGACTTTAAACTTGAAATTAATTCCTACGATGTGTAAAATATAGAAACAACCTTTATATCAGAAAATGTTTTCCTATCATGTAATTGCATATATTCTTTTTTTTTTAAAATATATTTATTGATTATGCTATTACAGTTGTCCCATTTCCCCCCCCCACTCCACTCCATCCTGCCCACCCCCTTCCCTCCCACATTCCCCCCCTATAGTTCATATCCATAGGTCATACTTATAAGTTCTTTGGCTTCTACATTTCCTACACTATTTTTACCCTCCCCCTGTCTATTTTCCACCTATCATCTATGCTACTTATTCTCTGTACCTTTCCCCCCCTCTCCCCCTCCCACTCCCTTATTGACAACCCTCATGTTCTAGTTGTTTGCCTAGTTTGCTCTCGTTTTTGTTTTATGTGTGGCCGTTAATAACTGTGAGTTTGCTGTCATTTTTACTGTTCCTATTCTTGATCTTCTTTTTCTTAGGTAACTCCCTTTAACATTTCATATAATAAGGGCTTGGTGATGATGAACTTCTTTAACTTGACCTTATCTGAGAAGCACTTTATCTTCCCTTCCATTCTAAGTGATAGCTTTGCTGGATACAGTAATCTTGGATGAAGGTCCTTGCGTTTAATCTTGGGTAATGTAATTATGATGTACCTTGGCGTGTTCCTCCTTGGGTCCAGCTTCTTTGGGACTCTCTGAGCTTCCTGGACTTCCCGGAAGACTATTTCCTTTGCCAGATTAGGGAAGTTCTCCTTCATTATTTGTTCAAATAAGTTTTCAATTTTTTGTTCTTCCTCTTCTCCTTCTGGCACCCCTATAATTTGGATGTTGGAACGTTTCAAGGCGTCTTGGAGGTTCCTATGCCTCTCCTCATTTTTCCAAGTTCTTGTTTCTTCATTCTTTTCTGGTTGGATGTTTGTTTCTTCCTTCTGGTCCACACCATTGATTTGAGTCCCAGTTTCCTTCTCATCACTATTGGTTCCCTGTACATTTTCCTTTGTTTCTCTTAGCACAGGCTTCATTTTTTCATCTGTTTTTCGAATAGATTCAACCAAGTCTGTGAGCATATTGATAACCAGTGCTTTGAACTGTGCATCCGATAGGTTGGCTATCTCTTCGTCGCTTAGTTGTATTTTTTCTGGAGCTTTGAAGTGTTCTGTCATTTGGGCCATTTTTTTTTTTTTTTTTTGTCTTGGCGCATCTGTTACTTTAAGGGGCGGAGCCTTAGGTGTTCACCAGGGCGGGGTAATGCTGGTCGCAGCGCTGTGACGCTGCACGTGGGGGAGGGGCCGAGCGCTGTACGTGGGGTAGGGGCCGAGTGGGAGCAATGGCGCCGGCCTCACTGTCCTCCGGCTTTCAATCTTTCACTCCGCTACCCACAATCAAACTGGGCTACTCTGGTGCTGGTTCCAGAGTAAGTGGGCCTGTGCACACTCTAGGCCCCTGTGGGTCTCTCCAACAACCTCTCCTGTGAGGCTGGGAGTCTCTCCTGCTGCCGCCCCAACCCCCACGGGAGTTTTCAATCAGAGGTTTGAGGCTTTATTTCCCTGAGCTGGAGCCCTGGGTTACGCCGTCTGCTTCGCTCCCCGCCCTTCGTCCGGTTTATCTGTGGGCGAATGTGGTGCCGCGGGGTGCTACCCGCTGCTCTGCCTGCCCCGTTCTCCGCCACTCTGAGTCCGGCCCTCTGGGTTTATCTGTGCAATGTGGGGCCGCAGGGTCTGCTAGTGCTCGGACTGCCTGCGCCATTTGTCCCACACTCCGCCAGTCTCAGTCCCACCACAGCCACGCGAGTCCTCTCCACCCAGGTGCCTGTCTCCGCCCCTCCTACCGGTCTGGATGAATGTTTATTTTCTATTTCCTTCGTGTTGGTCCCCCTTGCTGTTCAATTCTCTGTCAGTTCTGGTTGTGCGAGGAGGCGCAGTGTGTCTACCTACGCCGCCATCTTGGTTCCGCATATATTCTTTATCATGCCTGGCCATGTGGATGAATCTGACATCTGTGGTCAAATTCTCACTTCTTTCATGACTTTCCCTGGACCACCATTTGTGGCTGCTGAATTCCATTGGCACCAATCCCAGACAATTGTGGTTGGTGCTCCTCAGCTGCACAATATGGTGGCCTTGGCTTACCCATCTGTACACATATCATCATCCTAATAAATTATTTGCAGAAAAAGACTTTTAAAACTCTGACAGTTACCTTTCCTGAAATTGGTATAGTCTTTGAGGTCAGAGAGGTATATACCTATTTAACGGCTTGACTGAAGTTTGAACATGAACATTTCATGAGGGATATTTGTCTATAATTTTCTTTTTCTAGTTATGTGTTTT
Source organism: Desmodus rotundus (assembly GCF_022682495.2). Lineage (NCBI taxonomy): Eukaryota > Metazoa > Chordata > Mammalia > Chiroptera > Phyllostomidae > Desmodus > Desmodus rotundus. The sequence continues at coordinate 75,468,906 of NC_071391.1, read as the reverse complement.
TCTTGTTTGCTAGCCTCATGTGAATAAAATATTTCCTTTTCTATTTTCAGAATGAGTTTTTATAGAATTGGTATTAATTCTTCCATAACCATTTGATAAACATCATATCAGTACTAGAAGCAATTGGATCTAGAGTCTTTCTTGGAATGACTTTTAACTATAGATTTAACAGATAAAAAACTCAACATTATCTACCTTTTTGTGAGTAGGCTTTAGTAGCTTGTGCCTACCAAGATATTTCCCCATTTTATCAAAATTGTTCTATTTCTTGGAATGTAAGTCACCACATTACTATGTTAGCATAATTTTAATGTCTGTAGTGACATCTCACTTTCATTCCTGATAATGTTTATTTTACCTTCTCAATTTTAACAGTTTTGTTAGAGATGTGTGAATATGGTTGCTCCTATTAGAGAACCAAGTTTTCATTTTATTAATTTTCTCTCTTATTTATTTTCTATTTCATTGGCTCTTGTTCTTATCCTAACTGTGTTTTTCAATATACTTACGTTGCATTTAGTTTGCACTTTTTTCTGCTTTCTTAAGGTGGACGAGTACATAATTAAATGAGATTTCCTTTGTTTTTCAATAGAGCATTTAATGCTAACTTTTCTCTTGGCACTGTTTTGAATATGTTTTAAACTTTTTGATATGTTTAATTTTTAATTTCATTAAATGGAAAATATTCTCCATTTTCCCTTTTGACTTCCTCTATGACCCACAGGTTATGTAAAAGTATGTTGTTTATTTTCAAATCTTTGAGGACTTTTTCATATATTTTTCTGTTGTTAGTTTCTAATTTAGTCTCATCTTGCTCAGAAAAAATACTTTACATTATTTTAATTTCTTAGAGTTGGTTGAGATTTATTTTATGGACCAAAATGTGGTTCATCTAAGTAAATATTTCAAGTATACTTTGAAAAAATATGCTTTCTGATGTTTGTGGGTTGCCTACTTCATAAATGTCAATTAAATCAAGTTACTTGATTATATTAATTCTCTAGATCTTCAGCGATTTTTTTTCTTTACTTGTTCTATTAACTACCAAGAGATTAATGTTGCAGTATCCAATTGTAATTAGGGATCTGTATATTTATTTTGTCACTTCTGACAGTTTTTGTTTTACATGCTTTGAAGCACTATTGTTAGATGCATAGACATTTTGGTTTATTACACAATTTTTAGTGAATTGATCTTTTTGTTAGTATGTGATAGGGTTGCTTCTCTTGCTGTATGGTGAATCTTGTAATCATTGGTCCAATTCTTGACATCATGTGTAAAATACTAGAGATTGGGGCAAACTATTCACACCTGCAAATACTATTCTATCATGCAGTTGGTAGTAGTGTTGAATCAATCTTGTCAGGGTTTGAGGTAAATTTGGGTGTGTGGTTTCTATGGCTACCTTTAGTGCAATGTAGGTTCAAATTCCCCCAATGTTTTTTTTGTTTGTTTGTTTGTTTTTGTTTTTTTACTGGGATTTGAGTGTTGAAGTGTTTTTTCACTATATTTGTGGTCCACCTTCAGATTTTAGACAACTGTGAATGTCTGTGGCACATAAGAGTCTCTCTCCAAACTCTTACTTCCAAGAGCAGTAGATTCTACCTATTGCTTTCTAGGTTGGTTGTTAAGAGGTGGGAGAATTCTCTGTTGTTGTTATTCAGGCTCAGTCTTAGATAAGCTCTCTGTGTCTGGGTCTTGGAGGTGAATACTTATCAGCCTTTCTCCCACTCTTCTCCATGGCAGTCAAATGCTGTCTTGCATCTGTAGTGGACCTTGTCTGAGAGTTTCTTGTTGCTGCAACAGTAAAAGACCTCTACTTTATTTTTCAGGGTTCGAGAGTATTCTTTCTCCTACCCTTTACCCAGCAAAAACAGCTATTTAATTATTGCTTGGAGGTGGCATAGTTTTCTACCTTTCCACAGAAGCTTGAACATTTTGCTCCTTATAATAGAATGGACTGTGCCAGGGGTTAGGTCTCCATGCCTTTCTTGCAACACATGCTGATCCTTTCTCTGTGAATCAGAGTTCAATAAGAGAAGTAAACCAATAGAATATACAATGGCATTTACATAATACTGGAATTTGCTCTTAACCAATTATAGGAGCTAGTTAAGAAGTCACTGTGTCTTTCCACCTAATACTGGAACTTGAAATCCATTGTGTAGGCAACTGGGAACAGAAGATGTACAAAGTGTGAAGATGAAGAATACGCTGAAAACTCCAAGCACAGGCCAGAGTCTTATTAGGATAAACAGAACCCCTCTCAGATTTTTATGCTTCTAAACTGAGGATTCAAGAAAGGGTAAAGAAGCATCCTGCTAAAAGGTGAGTGACCCTATTAACAACAAACTTGTAACACAGTAATAGTAATTTGGGAAATATAATTCCCCTTGGCCAAGGTGTTACTATAAAAAGCCCTCACACCATTCTCAACTTCTGCACCCCAAGATAAGATATTTCTACTCTCCCATGCCCAACCCAAGTTTTCCATTTGTACCCAATCATTTTCTAATATAAGAAATAATTAAAAGTAATAGATTGATGATCACTTCCATGGGAATCCTTGGAATATGGAGCTGGAAAAACAGGCAAGAAATGGATCACTGGTTCTAAATTCTGCCTGCACAATAGCATCAATGAGGAAGTTAATCAGATGTACAAATGTCAGGACCCTACATCCCAGAGTTTTCATAGATATAGAATTAGGGACAGACATCACTATTTTTTAAAAATCTTTTCAGATGAATCTAATGTACTACTGGAAAGGCCAAAAATCAGTAGATCAGATGGTCGCCAGGGTCCAATAAAATTCTCTAGTTCTGGGATATTTAACTAGACTGAATTTCTATTGTACAGATGGAAAGACATAGAACTGCATTTTGTTTACCATAGTCATTGTCTGAGTTTGCCAAGCATAAAGGTAAATCAATAAAACTGCCTTTCTGTGGCCCATTTTCTACAGTTGTTCTATTCCAGAATTACTTAAATGAGTAACAATTCCTGCCCCAATTGATCCAATTCTCTAGTTCTTAACGGCTGATTCAATATTGAATTTTCTTTATCCCAAGGCTCTTTAGCTATGTGCATTCTAGTTTTGTATATTCTTTTGAAGAATACTGTTTTTCTGGCTCCTTCTATCTATAGTAACTCTGTTATATGTGGCTGGGTACTTAACCATTAAGCATTCCCAAACATTCATTTCTATCTCAGTCATAAAACCTTTTCATTTAATAAACAGAAATACCTGTAGAAGATATTAGAAGATACATTAGAACCTACCTCTAATGATAAAGATATTTTTCCTCTCTATAATTAAAACTTTCAGTGGATTTTCAAAATTTTATTCAAATACCCATTCTAACTATCAACAAGGCCTTAATGCTTTGTCATTTCACTTGTTCCCTGTAATTATATCCTGCTTCCCTCCTCATCACTTACTCTATTTTAGGTCCATGGACTTTATTGTTTTTCCTTTTGTGTACCAAGACACTTCTACTCTTTCAGATTATTAATCATGTTCGCCCCTCTTACTTCTGTATTCTCACTAGAAAGCTACATAACATTCTCCTTTTTCATTAACCAAATGTCACTTCATCAGAGATGCCACCTTTCAACCACCTAACTCTCTTTCAGTTTCCTGTGTATATTTTCATAGCACTGATCACTTCATGCTATAACTTTACTTTGCCTGTTTCTATTAATCTTCTTCTAAATAATATGTAAACTCAATTGGTTTTGATTATTGGCTTTATCCCCAGTTTCTATATCAGTGACTCATACATAATAGGTGCTTGGTAAGTATTTGGTGAATGAATAAGTCAACGAATGGATAATAGGTAAATTTCATGACCAGGGATTGTAATTTGCTAATCAATCAAAGACCGGTGGTAGAGTTAATTTGGTTATCCCAAACTCCTGCTTTTCTCTGTACTGAAGCCACTGGTTGCAGAGACGGGATTCAGTACAAGCAGAGGGAAGGAGATTTGAGAGTTAGCTGAGCGGAGCTTTAGGTTTTATGAGAAAATGTGTGTTAGTTAATTTAACTCATAATGGAATACACAAAGGAGCCAAGATGCACAAGTATGGAGGCATGCAAAACTACAAGTAACAAGAGATGCGATTTCCAGAACATGCACAAAAAGGTGCATGCTATGCATTGCTATACTTTCAAGGCAGAAATATTATCTTGGCTTTAAAAAAGTATTTCCCTAACACAATAAACACAGTAATTTAATTATCAGATACTTTTAATTACTGAGTAGTATATTTAATTGATATACTATAATTTCAGTTCTGTTAAATGTAACAAATCTCTGGTGTGAACTGATTTTAACAATCAACATAAAAACAGTGAGCGAATTAGTGTAATTTTATATTTTACATACAGTTTAGCTCAACCTATAATGAAAGCTTACACTAGAAATATGAGTTTTTTTTACAGATAAATGGTTTGAATTTCAAACAGCTGCCCTTACAAATATACTGTAAAATACATTTATCAAGTAAACTTGATTTCAAATTTCTCTGGAGGATACATTCTTAAAAAAAAAATTGTTCGAGTCAGCCAAAGTCTCCATTTCTTTTTTTCTTTTAATTTAATTTATTTATTTCTAGAGAAAGAAGAAGGGAGGGAGAAAGAGAGTGAGAGAAACATCAATGTGTGGTTTCCTGTCATGCACCCCCTACTGGGGACCTGGCCCGCAATCCAAGCATATGTCCTGACTGGAAATTGAACTGGAGACCCTTTGGTTCAAAGGCTGGCACTCAATTCACTGAGCCACACCAGTCAGGGAATAGTGTCCATTTCTTTATGAAATTTTCAGCACTGCTATTGTGTATGTGAGGAATTTAATAATGGCAGTTAACCCTTTTAGTTCCTAGACTCTCTCCTAATCTTTTCTATGCCTCTATGTTGACAGCACAAAAACTCTGCTTTGGTCCAGTTCCTTATTCTATGTATCGCAAAGTCATTTATCAAGTCTAAAATGAATCAGTAGAAATCTGAATTACTTGTTTTCACTTATTATGTTTAAATTGGAATTTCATGATAATATATACACATAAAGTGAATTAATAAGAACAAAACTTACATAATCAAATATTTCTGAGTCAAGCATACTTAAAAATGCAACGCAATGGTTTGTTTATTATTTGTTTGTTTGTTTATTTGTTTCTGCCCCTCCAGCTCTCTCTCTGGAGTCAGAAAATTCAATTCCTCCCCATATGTCTCTGATGCTTTTCAAGTAGCTGTCACTTTGTTGGAGCTAAGGGTGAGTGTTTGTGAATGAGTGAACCTGTGCTGGTGAGTCTGTGCCTGGGGCATTTAAGAGGAAGCCTGGGTCCACAGGAGTTCTGATGATTTTCAAAGCCAGATCTTCCAGGGATTTATCTTCCAGGCACTGGTGCTCCAGGCTGGGGAGTGTGGTCTGGGGGTGGGATAACCCCTTTTATCAAGGAGGACCTCCACGGATAAGATATCCCTCCCAATACTTAACTATCACACAGGGTGTGGGATCAGCTCATTTGCCCCTCCCCCTCTCCTATCAGTGTTGATGTTCCTCCTGTATTTCCTTAGTTACAAGATTTCTGTTCATCTAGCCTTCAAGTGGTTTTCAAAGGTAGTTGCTCTATAATTAGTTATATATTTAAATTTATATATATACAATTACATATAATTTTAATAATTAATGCAATGGTTCAGTTAAATAACCAAAGTAGGAAAAAGAAGAAAAAGAAAGAAGATAAAGTGGAGGACCATGAAAAGATGTACATTGGGGCAAAAATGTACATGGAAAAATAAATTATGATATCAAACCTAATACAAAATTATTAAAGCCTGTGACCCATTTTTAAATAATAGGATATCAATTTTCCTAAAACTTTAATTTTATATTTTAGTAACTTTTTTTTTTTTTTTTTGCCAGGAGTATAATAGATGGAGACAGAGAGAAAGAAAGAAAGAGATACATAGATTTACATACATCATATTGACGATTGGGGAGAAATGAATCAGTTGCAGTTAATGGAGCCTGGACACCTATTTTAAATCCTATTGAACTTTAACTTTTCTTTCAGTCACATCCTCTTTAAAATGGTGTTCACAATTTCTACCCCACCTATGCCATCTATATATCTTCTTTTTGTAGTGTTTGTTAGGGTATTTTGCCCATGTTTAAACAATTGAATATGTTTTTATTGTTGAGTATAACATTTGTTTGTATATTTTGGATAATATTACTTCATCAGATATGTCTTTTATAAATATTTTCTCTCTGTGTGTGGCTTATATTTTTAATCTTTTAATGCATTGAATTTGTATTCACAGAAAGCATTGTCCTCTAAAGTGAAACATCAAACAGAAACGTTCATTGAATGAGTCAGACGTTGTTCAAAGGAAATAATACTGAATGAGGTGACCTGTGCATTCAAGAAGCCCAGTATGCAAAGAGTAAGGTGGGGAAAAAGAAAAGATGATTACTCCATAGGGTATGTTGTGACAGGGATGATAAAGGGGTTATTTCAGAATGAGTATAACAAATCATACAGAATCAGTCAAGGCTTCTTTTTTTTTTTTTTTTAAACACATTTTATTTATTTGTTTTTTAGAGAGGGGGGAAGAGAGGGAGAAAGAGAGGGACAGAAACATCAATGTGCAGTTGCCTCTCATGTGCCCCCTACTGGGGACCTGGTCCACAACCCAGACACTGTCGGGGGACTTTAACGCAGCCCCCAGTTCCGCCAGGGGTGAAGAAAAAGACTACCAAGACACGATCTGCTTGGGGAGGAAAGGTGGCCAATTTCTCAAGGGAGAAGGGCCTTGATCCTTTTTCTCCAGGGGCTTTTATTAGGTTCATTTGCATAGGAACCGCAGATAAAGCTCATCAGTCATTGTCAGCCAGTAAGGGTTAAACAATACAGGATTTACAGAGAACTTCCAGGGCTTAGTCTGAGCTACAGCCAATCAGGTAGAGGGCCATAAAACTTTAAGCCCCAGACTCATCTCAAATCTGGATCCTTATCTTTTAAGCTGAGGGTACAGATTAAGTAGGTTTCACAGGAATGTAAGTATTTTCCTTAGGCCTGATTCCCCAGGGAATCCGCCCCTCCCATCACAGGACTGCACCGCCCTCTGTTATCTCTTCATGCTCAAGTCAGACAGGGAAGTAAAGCAGCCAAGAGATTGGGAGACTTCTTGCAGACAGAATGAGGACTCAGGCTATTTCAAAGCCGAGGGGCGAGGGTCCATCACCCCCTTTTGCCACAGCCCCCCGAGTCCTTCCCTGCGAGCTTATCCCTGGTGACCAGAGCCTGTCTTAGGTTGATCCTCCCTTGAGGATTCTTACCCGTCATTGGCTAACTGGCCAAGCTCAGGGCCAAGCAGGGTGAAGTGGGCAGAGGTGGCACTTCTGCCAGGGAGATAAGCTTTGTCTCCTTAGTGACTTATGGTCCCAACTCTGACTCAGCCTTAACCATGGGGGGTTACAGCCTCTGAAACCAGGCAGGGCGGTTCCCAACAAGACACATGCCCTGACTGGGAGTCTAACCATCTACTCTTTGGTTCACAGGCCCACACTCAATCCACTGAGCTATACCATCCAGGGCCAGTCAAGGCTTCTTAAAGGAGGTAACTTCAAGTCTGACATTTGAAGTATGCTAGAGAGTGAGTGAGGAAAATACTTCACAGAAAAAAAGGGTCATTCTGAGGTGAGGTATGAACAAAAGAAATAGCATAGTTTGTGAAGGAAACCACAAATATTTTGGTGTTTGAATTAGGGACTGGCAAGAGATGAGACTGAAGGGTTTAGTTGGAATTCGATTGTGAAGCCACTGCTATTCCCAATTTAAGAGACTAAAATGAATCTAAGGAGTGATAAAAGAGAACATCTAATTTAATTCAAAATTAATCTGAATAAAATTAACATGTGATTTATAAAGACAAAAAGAAAGAATAAAGCCTATGCAACAAATAATGTCAGCCCCTACACTATATAAAATATTTGTACAAAGTCAATTGCAATCGAAACCAAAGCCATGTCTGCCTCTATTGCAGAAAAGAGCCTGGCTTAAAAAGAAGACAGCTTGGGTCCTAAGGAATAGGCAGAAGCTCACCAGTAGAGCATGGATGTTAAATAAGGGAAATAATATAAAAAGAAAAGAAGAAAAGAAGTGAGCATACACAATTGACAATGTGATAAGGAGGCGACAAGTCTAGTGACCAGATGACTTTTTCTCACTAGCTTTTTCAAACAATTCATAGGGGGGAATTTATACAAAAAGATCTCCATTCTCACAGGCAGTTGTATCTCTATGGTGTGAATAAACAATGATCACAGTAGTAATTCTTCATTATTTATTACATTATTATATTTTGTAAAATTCCAAGGCAACTATCTTGTTAGATTTCCAAGATGGCTAAGCTGAAGGGATGAATTTGCATTTAAAATATTCAAAATGTTTCTGCCAAGACTCACATTCACTGGCTAGCTCACTTACCTAAAGAGCGTTTATTAGGAGCATCAGAAATTATAATTTGGTCTCAGTAAAAACCTCAAGTTAGCTAAGTTCCCACTCAGGATGAAGAATACTGGAAGGAGTATCGTTTCCACTCTCACAAGAAGAAAACTAGGGTGCATAGCAATAAAGTACAGTGAGACTGAAAGAAAGATAGTTTCTCAGAACAGACAGGACATAAGCCCGGGATTCACTGTGGCAGAGCATGGGAGGAAATATGCCAGGTGGCATGAAAAGCAGTGAGAATTCAGCTACATTTTAAACACATTCATAAGACTGAGTACAGGCTAGCGACAGAAAAGAATTGCTGGTAGCCACAGACACAGAGATATTTCATTCACATTGACAAGTTCTTCACGAACCGATTTCATTCGTATCACCCCCTGAAAGGACAAACTAAGGGATAGAAAACAGATCGGTGCTTTCCATAGGCTGGGGTGGGTTAGGGTTAACTTCAAAAGAGCATGTATACATTTTCTGAAGAATGAAACTAAACTATTCTTATTTTGATTGCATTGGTAGTTACAGGAATATATGCATTTCTCAAAATCATAGAACTATATGCACTGAAATGGTGAATTTTACCCTATGTAAATTATTCCATGATGAAAATAGAATAAGATGATGAAACCTCTTTCTCTTTTACAAACTGAGCTGTCATTCCTAGTTTGGCTAGTGAGAAGAGAAGCAGCAAAGCAATTTTAGTTTCAGGGATCAGCCAATTACCAATGTTACACTTCTCATCATAATTCTGTTCTCCTTTCTGTAAAACTGAGCTATAAATGACTGAAAAGTCTATTTGTTAAGCTCAATTCAAAACAGCAGGGGAATTCACTGGGAACGCATTTGAGGCCTGTGTATTTAATTTTGCATCAACACTCTAGAAATAGTCTAAATAAAATAAAAAAATATTATAAACAAAATATTGCTCATTACTTACAACAAAATGAATAAGAATTCTATACTAGTTTTTAATCAACCTGTTTTTATTAGGATGAATAATAAGTACTACCACCATGCAACTTAAGAAAATATTAATATTATTTCATTTCAGTGGTGTAAACGTCAAGCCAAAGTGACTGTGTATGTATGCGCATGTGTGTGTATTTGTGATTAACTCACATTTCCATAAGCCACTAAATGGGATGGCATCTTTATTAGAGGTTAAAATTGCTGTGAAATACAGGAGTGGGCAAAGTAGGTTTACAGTTGTTTATGTGGAAAAATTCAATAATGAATAAATAATAATACAATAATAAATTATTTATTTTGCATAATCTAAACTGTAAACCTAATTTTGCCCACCTCTGGACTAAAGTAGGCAGTTCCCTTGGCCTCCTCACAAGTAGATATGTCATCTCTTTACTTGATAATTATTTGCATGAAGCAATGCACCCTGGCCTGCTGTTATCAGGGAGAAAAAGATGAAGATGTGAATAATGTCCTCTCTATCTAACATTGAATAAAACGACAAATGAATGTCTTTGTCCTCAGTTGGACACAGGGGAACCCAGTAGTCCACTTGAAGCCACAGATGTCATTTCGGAGCGACTGCTCTTTGGAGTGCCTGACTGCTTGGCAGACCCTTCCAGGGGCAGTTGGTGAGATTCATCTATCGAACTGCCTCAAGGGCTGCCATATGCCTTGGTGATTGTTGAATTAATGGTTCTCTCAGCAATCCTGACCCCAGATTCTTTAGTTTGCTTACTTTATCAAGTTAAATGAGTGAATAAGTGAAAATGAAATAAAATTGAAATAATTTTACAAATGAGCAGTCTCATGAAATTAAATGTCAATCATTCCCAGATTTGATATTTTGTGATTGGTGTATCAGAGAGTCAAATAACTGACAGTGAATAATTTGTTTTGCTATATAATGCAACAAGGGCCATATCTTGGCTCATTTCTTGAGCAGGTACTGTATGCTCATCATTGTGCTAAGCACTGAACATATATACATCAATGAACAAGGCATGGACCCTGTGCTCAAGAATTGAGAGGTTAATAGGCAAGACAAATGTCTAATGATAATGAGACATTACTGCCCAGGGAAGTTTTACAGATATCTGAAAACCAGGCCAAGAAACATACACACACACACACACAAAAGCAACTAAATCTTCTTCAAGGCTTTAGGAAAAGTTCACAGAAGTTAAATATAATTGATCTGAGTTTTAAATAATAAACATAAATTTGCCAGGTGAAGAAAGAGAAAGATGCATTTCAAGCATTTGCAAAATCAAGAATATGAGAAAGGATATGATGTGCTGGAAAAATGGTGAAATATTAGGAACAACTAAAAAGGAATCCACTGAGGAAAGTTTTACAGTATATGACTGAACAGTTAGATATAGATTAAGTTGAGAAGTACTATGTATGTTTATTCTACACATTGCTCTTTTGTTGCAAGACACAGAAAACCCTAAATAGACAAACTGGGGGAAGGATAAAAAGAAATATCTTTGAAGTTAATAACAGAATACACAGTATAGACAGACCTTTATATGGACTAGAAATCCAACCACATGTCTTGCATTTCTGCTTTTCTTTGCATTTATTCCATTATTCTTTCTGATAGATATTCTTTCTTTGCATCTTTGATATATTCTTAAAATGAATAACTCAATTCAAAAATCTAAACAAACTTTATCTCAGTTCCAGCCAGCTGGTTGGTTTCCCCTCTCATCCCATTATCCTTTCCTGCTGTTCTGTGGTACTTTTCTATGTGAAGACTTGAGGCCACCTGCAGCACAGACACTTGTTTTTCTTTCCTTCATTTGTTGTAGAATTGTTACCTCCATCCTTTCACCTAAATACCCATTAGACATTGTTGGAAACTCTGGATCGTTTTCTCTCTATATCATAACTCTCTTCCCCTACATCATGTATCTTTGTCCTTTTGCTTATAATTTGAGAAAATTATTTAGATCAATTTTATTGCCTTATTAAATTTTCTGCTGTGTTCATTCTATTAAATCCATCTTAAATCAATCCTTCTTCTTCTAATGAATATTAGTTAAACTATGCTATGTTGTGGTAACAAACTAAACCTGAAAAATTTTAGTGGCTTAACACAGTAATAATTTATTACTTACTCAATAAATAATGACAGTCAAGGAAACTTTTTCCATTGTGGAGCTATGAAACCAGGAACATGTGTTTTTCAAGGTTATAATGGAAGGTGGGAGAGGTTGAATAAATACACAAAATACTATTAAGAACCAGATCTAGATAACTTTCACTCAATTTATTATCTTTAGCCCAATCATTTAATCTAACTGTCAGGGAATTTAGAGTATAGATAAAGAAAAATAAAAATAAAAACAATATTAGATTAAAAAAAAACATGTTTGTCTCTGCCAAAATTTTAATCTCCAAGATGTCTATAGGTTATATCATTGGGAATATTGCCTAGATATTACTTCCATTTATCTAAAGTTTTCATTTATTCACTATTATTATCTCTGCTGCAACAACTGGTCCCAAGGTTATAATTAATATTCACAATCTCCTTCTTCTACTGACTATTCTAGATGCTCCTTGTTCTCAGCCAACAATTCAGCTAACTAGAGGTCAGATCTTCATCCCTGGTGGGATAACTTAAGTACTCATCCTAGTTGCCACATCCTTTCAGAACATGCTTACTACAGCTTCCCACTATATTCATTATCAGGCATAGAGAGTCAAGAGGAACATCAGTACATCCCTGATTTCAGACAGACTCCTCCCCTACCCCAACACATAGCAACAACCCTTTCACCCCAATATAATGCCAATTACTTCTGCTAGAGTAGTAACTCCTTTCTTTCCCTGACATAACAGTGGACAAAATATCCAGTGGCAAATACATTTCAAGGCTTATTGAAACCCTATTGTGTCCACCAGTAGAAGTACCCTCTCTTCAAAACTGGGTTTTTGGTGAGGCAAAGCCTGTAGAAAGGAGAAAAGATGGTAAAAAGCATCTAAGCGAGCCAATGACATTTAGTGATAGTGAAAGGGATGCACTTACTTCTACGCTCAGAGACATCTATTCTACTTTTGAGGATACTTCCCATATAATAACTGTTGGCCAAACTCCAACCCCACAAGGATTCACTCCCAAAGCTCAATTTAGATGTATCTTTTATTAAGTAATTCTAATTTTTTTCAGAAAACAATTTCTGAATGATGCTGTATAATATAGGAACAATAGATATCATGGTCTTATATTTTTATACCTTTTCAGAGTCAAATATGTTCGTTAGTTCCAAATGAGGTTATGAAAATACCATGGCCATAAATATTTCCTGATTCTCAGACAGTGACGCTAGATGAGACAGTAAAGACAAGCCCACACCCAGAAGGCAAATCAATCTCAGCAAAGACAAAGCACTTTCTATATCAGATGGTCTGAAATGAGCAACTTGCCACTAAATAGCTGGTTGCTGTCCTCAAGGAATTATGTTACAAGGAGGAGAGGGTCAGTCTCTGATCTTGAGAGGTCTTGCACTCATCACTAACAACAGCTGCGCCTCTAGAAGTCTGGGCGAGAGGATGTGCATGCTGTCACTCCCGTGCACAGCCTTCACCCTGGCCTCATAACTGGCCCATGTACTGGACTGTTTTAAAAGTGATAAAGTAGCAAAGGACAAAGGCTGCCTGATTGTCAATGAAAAAAGTGTTGTTCAGGACTTCCTACACAGTAGTTGTTTTCTTTTGAGCATTATATTAGTTATCTAAAATTATGTAACAAATTACCCCAATATTTAGCAGCTTAAAACATGTATTGTTGCAAAGTGTATGTGGAGAAATAAGCTGCCGTGTTGTGGGTTTTTCTACTGAGATGTCCACATGGCATGGAGATGATGCCTCGAGACAAGAGCCAGCAAGTACCTGAGGGCTGCCAAAGGCCACATGTTCCACCTGTTTGTGTTGACCCAGATATTTTAGGGGAATCGGATATTTAAGGATATAAAGCACAGCTATGCTATGTGCCTTTTCCATATTTTTGCCCATTCTTTGCATGTTATATTCTTATCTTTCTGGTAAGACTTATTTGGACTGGAATTCAAATCTTCTATAACAGTCAGATACTGGTCTCATTTTCAGCTCTGTCTGCTTTCTGCCCATAGAAGATAAGTGTCTCTTTATTTTTTTTTAATTTATTGATTTTAGAGAGGGACAGGAGGAGAAATATATATAGAGAGAAAGAAAGACATTGAGTTGCTGCTCCACTCACTCATGCATTCATTCATTGATCCCTGCATGTGTTCTGACTGGGAATCGAACCCAGAACCCCAACGTATCAGAACAAGGGTAGGTCGGAACAACTGACTGACCTACCAGAACAGGGCCAAAAGTTTCTTTAAATGTTATCATACTATTCAGGCTGGTGTGGCTCAGTGGATTGAGTGCCAGATTACAAACCAAAGGATCGTTGGTTTGAATACCAGTCAGGGCACATGCCTGGGTTGTGGGCCAGGTCCTCAGTGGGGGGTACGTGAGAGGCAACCACACTTTGTTGTTTCTCTCCCTCTCATCCCCTCTCCAAAAATAAATAAGTAAAATCTTTTAAAAAATGTTATCATACACATCTTCTCTTTTCCACATCTTACCCCTCAGTGGTAAATACCTGACCTGAGTCTGTAATTTTTTCTTCCATGTTTTCATGACAGCTAAATAAAACCAACAAATGACAATCTTTTAAAGTACCATTTTTCTCACACCCCTTAAAAGCTGGTTCTTTTCTGTAAGTTAGTTGCAGTGGGTGGAACAATGCCCTCCCAAAGATGTCCATATCTTAAACCCCAGCATTTGTAGAAATGTTAATTGATATGTCTAAAGGAAATTTGCACACATGATTAAGTAAGGGCCCTGAAATGGTGAAATTATTTACATAATCAGGTTGGAACCAAGGAAATCACATGAGTCCTAAAGAGCAGAGAACCTTTCCCAGTTGAGGTCCTAGGGAAATGTGGCTATGGAAGAATGGTCAGAGACAGGCAATGTGACTGAATTTGCAAGTGAAAGAAAGCCAAGGAGTGCAGGTGGCCTCTAAAAAGCTGGAAAAAGAATCGAACCTCCAAAGGGAACACAGACCTATTGGCACCAGATACCCAGAGAGACCTGTATTGAACTACTAATCTATAGAACTCAGCTAATAAATTCGTGTTGCGTTAAGTCACTGAGTTTGTGATGATTTGTTATGGAGACAACAGAAAACTAATATGCCAGTCCATCCTATTTAAGCCCTATTTTCTTTTTTAGATTATTTTTATTGTTGTTCAATTATAGTTGTCTGTATTTTCCCCCAAGCACTACCCCCCACCCCAGCCAAACCCACCTCCCTCCCTTGCTTCCACTCTCCCCCTTGGTTTTGTACATGTGTCCTTTATAGTAGTTCCTGAAAACCCTCCTCCCCACTATCCCTTCCTCCCTCCCCTCTGGCTATTGTTAGATTGTTCTTAACTTCAATGTCTCTGGTGATATTTTGTTTGCTTTTTTCTTTTGTTGATTGTGTTCCAGTTCAAGGTGAGATCATATGGTATTTGTCCCTCACCACCTGGCTTATTTCACTTAGCATAATGCTCTCCAGTTCCACCCATGCTGTTGCAAAGGGTAGGAGCTCTGAGCCCTATTTTCTAAGAATTAAGAGTATTCTCTTAATTAATTGTGATGTTAGAGAGTGCCAGTAATTATCTCCAGCCACTTTTGTGGAATTACTGGTGATATGTTCTTAGAAAGTTTCACAGTTAGTATTTCAATCTGAGGATCCATAGATCTACTTCCAGTATAACTGTCTTAATTTTAACTTTTCCTGGAAAGATATTTTGTAAAAACATAATTAGAATTCAAGTAGTGTATTTGTGATGTGATCTCAGGAAACACCATTGGAGGAAGGATAACTAATCTAAGGAAGGGAGGAAAACCAATAAGAAGTACATTAGCACTGTGGTCATCTGGAGTTTAATCCCACTTGAAGAACTGAGGAAAACAGAGAATATCCCAGCCAAGTGACAAAGGAGATGGGGTAATGACCCATATATTACTATCAACTATTGGTTAAGGGATGGCTGATCCTGAGAGCTATTGATTCACCAGCATTTCTAGTCCAGGTTCTGGTGATGAGGGAAATCCCGGAGGCAAAACAGAGATGATGGTAGTTGAAAGTTGGGCAAGAGTGCAAGAAAATTGCAAATTCTGAGGGGCAGGTGGTTGGATCAGTAAAGTATCTGCTATAATGATCAGTTCATTTTTGTTTTACTACAAGATATCTATCACACCTGTTATTTATATTCATGTATTTTGCTACCATCTACTTCATATGATTGTTATATCTCATTGGGCCTCCTGTAATAAATTGATAATCATTTTTTTATTGCACTGTATTTTCCTCTCCACTAATAATGTTCCTTGTGTTTTCTCAAATTTTTAATTTACTCTCAATTATTCATCATTTTTTAAATTATTCTACTCAAAGTTTTGTAATCTGGCTCAAAACTCTTTAAGATCTCAAACCACTTTTATTTCTATAATTTTCCATTTCAGGTACATCCAGATGTTTACATATTTCCACAAATATTAGAAATATAATATGGTATGTAACATGTTTACCTGATCCTACATTATATCCTTCCTCTGCTCCTTCCATTCACACTGCATTCTATCCCTGAGTTATTCTCCCTTTCCTAAATATATCACATGCTTTCACTCCTCCACATCTTTGTTCCTCTAGATTTTTATGACTTGATTTATCTCATTTTTCAAGGGCTAACCCAACTGTCACTTATTCTGTGATCATTTTCTAATTTCCAAGATAAAATGAATCAGTCCTTCCATAGTACTGTTTATTCTTCTATGTGTTTGATTTACATTAAAACTATTGTCTCTTATCTCTCCCAATTAACTGTGAGCCTCTCAGGTCCTGCACCTTCTTGAATGCTTTACACATGATATGTGCCCAATAAATAGGTCTTTGGTAAATCAGAGAATCAAAATAACTGATCTACCAGATGGAATGAGAAGTAGTATTAGAAAATAATTTATAATGAAATAAATGTGATTGTTGTTTCACAAGAAGAATACTCAATTAACCACTCTCAGGATTAACAAAAATGCATCTTTAATGATCTTTTGAAATATGCTACCAAAAACAACACATTAAAATAAATAATTATTAGAATGATTATTTTCTCATGACCTATTTTATATTTTCTTTCTTAATGTTATTTCAGGCAATGCAAATGGCTTTAATTTACTTTATCCTTAATGTCCCCCAGGAAAAAAGATGTTTTTCTAATACAGTATAAAGGGAATCAATTTTTCACGGCAGAAAATGGTTTTGAAATGCTATGGATGCCCTGGCTGACACCCAGCCTCTCTGAGTGGCATGGCTCAGATAAAGTGTAGTGCAGACTCCCTCTTACATGTTAAAATTATACCTGAAAACAAAACAGAACAAAACATAAGTGGGTCCAGCAAAAAGCAGTAAAAATGATTAAATGGATAAATAAACTCATGAGAGAAAACATTAATGAAGAGGTATTTATCAAAATAAAAAAAATAAGTAAAAAGAAACACCTATAGTTACTTATTAACTATTTGAAAGAAAAACCTAGTGTTACTTAGAAATAAATTATATCTAAACATATAATTTATTAAGTTAAAATGCTGACTGAGCTCTATTGGAACATAAAATGAAAAGTAAATTTATCTAATTATTTTCTTAGATATAAGTTGAATGTGCCTGACTAGTAGTTTTTCATTTGTCAAATAAACAAAAATATGTGTTTACATTTTGCCTTGACAGCTTTCAAAAATTTCTTAAATATACACACAGGGTGTTTTTCTGACTAGGAACATGAGAAAAATCCAATATTTTTCGCATTGTAGACGTTTTTAAAAAATCTGGCCTAGGTGTCAGATTTCCACAGTCATAATGCAATGAAGGATTGAGCCATTAATAATTTCATAAATAAATTGGTATAACCAGTGGTGGTTAAAATATCATTGGAACATCATAAAGGCTAGTAACTGTTTTATTGTAATGGTGATCCATGTATTTTGTGTTCATGGATACTGAAATGTTCAGATTTAAATCTAAAGAGAATGCCCTTGCTGAAAGGCAAAAAGTAGCTGAGGTAGGTTAGGGTGTCTGCTGTGGGTTAAATGTGTAAGAAACTGCCAAGAAGAGTGAATTTTCCACTCTTTGTTTTGAACTGTAGTTATTTGGACAGCTGGAAGGCAGTAGAAAGAAGGCTCTGCAATATGGAGCAAGCTGTAGAAATAACAGAGTGTTCACATCTGTGAAATATAGTGAATGAAATTACAGTCATAGTTTATGTGAAAAATCATTGTGACCCTGAAGAGTGCCTGAATGATTTCTGCCTCAAGGGGACCATGCGTACCTGACAATATCCAGCCTAACCCCACTGTCCAAGGTTCTAGGAAGTCTGTAGTATGAGAAAAGAGTGTTTTCAGATTTGACCTCTTTTAGGGACTGTCACTTACATAAGGACTGACCAACATGTTGGTCCTTATGTTTAAAAAAAAAAAAAAACCCTAGAGAAGTAGCCAAAACCACAATGCAGATGCTACCCAATGATACCATACTGAGATGTACTTTTATTCTTTCAATCTCTATGGCTGGTGAAAACCTGTATTCTTTCTGTTTATATTTAGTCTCTCACAATTGAATGCCTAATCTGTTCATTTCGGACCTCTGACCCAAACTCTGTTTCTTGGTTTCTTGATTTCAACTTTCTCTTTCTTCCTGGCCATCACATGAACAATCTTTGAGTATGTTTCCAGTTCATCCTTAAACTGGATTTTCTCTTACCAGTGCACATCCCTCTTGAGCTATCCCCTATTGAAGTGTGATTTGTGAACAGGAGGTGGGATGAAATGTCCACAGTTTACTTGTGGCAGTTCTCCCCCAGGGGAGCAGCTATTATGCAAACTTCTATGGTACAAGTATTTTTTCTTGTTATTAGTGCACTCTTTTTTCAACCACTAGTTGAATTTATAAATAAGCATACTATAAGATTAGTTTTTAAAGTGTTTTCAGAAATTAATGATGTTGAAATCCATATGTAGTACCTAAGCAGCATTTCCCAATTCCTGAGTAAAGACACATGTGTATATACTACCTATTGCAAGTATTAGCAATAACTGATTCTCTTTCTAAGGAAACAAACCAATATTTTTCAGGTCCATACCCTCTAATATGTATAATCAACTTTATTTCACTGTTTTAAAAGTAGAAAAATTGTTCTTCAGTTGCAAAATTCTAATTTGTTTTAGTGTTCTATAAATTTGGAACATTAATTCACCAAGATTATCCTAATTTTGCTATGACATAAATTCATACTTTTGGACTGGAGGCATTGGATTTCTTTAGACCATCTATGAATTTTCCTATAATTTTCTCTCATGTATTAAAAATGTAGTTCCTTCTCAACCATTTTTTGTTGTGGTTATTTTATCATCATTATATTTGATGTTAAAGGAAATTCATGGGCCAAATACACTGGTATTTCATTTATGATATACCACTTTGAAGCTTGGTGTCTTTAATTTACTCTTTAATTTTATTGTTTTAAAAATACTTTAAAATAGCACCTAAGTTATGCAGTTGTTATTGAAATTCAATCACCTATGATCAAGCTTGCAGAAGAATATTGCCATGTTAGGTCTCTCTTTAACTTAAAGAAGCATAAAGAAGGCACTAAAAAAAGAGGACAGGTAGGTAAACACAGTACTTGCACCTTCCCACAACCACATTAAAGTTACAGCTAAGCTAGTGAACAACTGTCACTCAGAACCACCAGAAATCTAGCTTAACAGAAGTCCTATAACTATAAAGATATAAAGCAGAAGCCACATCAGGACTGGTAGGAGATAGGGAGGCTCAGAACAGACTGGTCCTAAACCTACATGGGGCAGTTAAAAATTGAAAGGGACACCTCAGCTGTGGAAATCGCCCCTGAGGAGCAAGGTGTACCAGAACCCCCAAGCCAGGGTTCAGTGCTAGGAAGAGAAGTACTGATAACTTCTGGCTGTGAAAACCAGCAGGGATAGTGCCTGAAAGAGATAGAAGGCCGATGTAATCCCCACCATTCCCCTTAAAGGGCCCATGTAAGAACAAATTCAGACTTACTCCCACTGAGCTCCAGTACTGGGGCAGAAACTTGAAAGGCACCAGAGACATATGGGGAGGAAATGAGTTGTTAGCATCAGAGTTAGTGCCAATAGGAGAGAGAAGCAGCTTTCTCCCAGAGAGAAGTGCTGGCAGAGGCTACTGTTTCTTTGATGAGCCCTCTCCCCACAGACCCAGCAGGCAGGTGCCATAAATGAGTCTCCGTCAACTTAGCTAACACAGTTTGCTCCACTCTAGTAATTCTGTGAGATCCTGCTCCATCCAGGCCCACCCAGGCCCTTTCCAGTGGCTTTTCAATATAAATTACCGGTCTTTGCTCATGCTAAAGACTGTCCTAAGACCTCTAGGTATAAATAACTCTTAAACAAGCAGGATCTGGTCCCCTCCTACCCCATACCTTTTGCTAAGTGGCTTCAGGTTGTACAGTAGTGGGGGCCAGCCTAGGTTTGCAGCTTGCCCTCTTCTGGTCACCTCCAAGCCCAGTACAAATAGCCATCTGCAGATGTCTTTGTAGTTCTTGTCAGGTGGTCCCAAGCAGGACACAGGTGATGGCTGACCTTGGCCTGCACTTCACAGAAGGCCACAAAGCAAGAGACTATGGACAACTTCATAGCACATCAAAGCATCACCCCACCACACACATGAAAAACACACTCAAAGGGTGGTCTCAGCATGTACCTAAGCCATGCTGAAGTGAGTTCTGCTCAATGGGATCAGCCCCTGCACAGCAGATCCTCCACTGAGTTCATGACCAGTCCTTGCAGCCAATCAACCTGGGTGTAAATCACTCCCATTGACATGCCAACAGCAAAGGTTCATCTACAACAACAGAGTTCACAGAGCCCACACAGGGAGCACACCAGGAGCACCCAGCTCCAGTAACCATGGAGGCTGTGCCACTGAGCCCTAATACATAAAAATAAACACAAAGAAGCATCCAATATGAGGAGACAAAGAAAAATGTCCCAAATGAAAAAACAGAACAAAACTCCAGAAAAATAACTGAACGAAATGGAGGTAATCAATTGACCAAATATGGAGTGCAAAATACTGGTTATAAGGATGCTCAATGCTTAGGGTAAGAGCAGATAAACTTAGTGAGAACTTCAACAAAGAGATAGAAAACATAAAAATGATGCTAGAAAACATTAAAAAAATCATGGAGAATACATGACAGAAAATTAACAGTAGAGTAGATGAAACAGAGGATCAAATCAGCAATTTAGAATATGAGGAAACAGAAAACATTCAATCAGTATAACAAAAAGGAAAAAGAATCTATAAAAATGAGAATCATGGAAGGAGCTTCTGACACTTCAAGTCTACCAACATTTGAATCATGAAAGTGCCCAAAGGAGAAGGGACAGAGAAAGAAATTGAAAACCTATTTTAAAAAGAATGATGGGAAAATTCCCTCAAGTGTTGAAGAAAGCAGACATACCAGTCCAGGAAGCACAGAAAATCGCAAACAAGATGAATCCAAAGAGGCCCACACCAAGAAATATCATGAGTAAAATGCCAAAGGTTAAAGACCAAGAAAGAATCTTAAAAGCAGCAAGAAAAAAGCAGTTTGTTAACTACAAGACTGTCAGCTGTAATTCACCAAGATTATCTTAATTTTTCTATGACATAGCAAAATTTTTCTTAACAGAAACTTCATAGGCCAGAAGGGATTGGCAAGATATATTCAATGTGATGAAAAGCAAGGACCTACAACCAAGATTACTCTACCTGGCAAAGCTATCACTTAGTTTACAAAAATAGATAAAGAGCTTACCAGACAGGAAAAAGCTAAATGAGTTCATCACCACCATTGTTACATGAAAGGTTAAAGGGTTTTCTTTAAAAGGAAGAAAAGAAAAAAGGTCAAAAATATAATAAAATGCCAATAAATACATATTTATCAACAATTGCTTTAAATGCATATGGATTAAATGCTCTAATCAAAACGCATACAGAGACTAAAATGGATAACAAAACAACACCCTTACAAATGCAGAGTACAAGAGACAAACTTTATTAGATCAAAGGTCACACAGACTGCAAAGGATAGAAAAGATATTTCATAAAATGGAAATGGAAAAAAAAGCTGGGGTAGCAATTCTTATACCATATGAAATAGACTTTTACACAAAGACAGTAACAAGAGAAAAAGAAGGACCCAGCAATTCCACTTGTGGGTATTTATCTGAAAAATCACAGAACACTAAATCAAAAATGCATATATATCAATTTGTTCATTGCAGTATTTTTCACAATAGCCAAGATATTGAAACAACCTGAGTGTCCATCAGTAGATGAATGGATATAGAAGAAGTGGTGAATACATACAAGGGAATATGACTCAGTCATAAAAAGAGAATAAACTCATGCCACCTACAATAGAATGGATGAACCTAGAGGGTACTGTGCTGAGTGAAATAAGTCAAACAGAAAAAGAAAAATGCCAGATAATTTCCCTAACATGTGGAATTTAAAAACGAAAGAAAGAAAGAAAGAACAACCAGAACAGAAACAGACTGATAGTTACAGAGGACATTTTGGCAGTTGCCAGCTGGGAGAGTCTGGGAAGGATGGGTGAAGTGGTGAAGAGATTAGGAAGTATAAATTAGTAGTTATAGAATAGTCACGGGGATGTAAAGTACAGCATAAGGAATATAGTCAATAATAGTTCATTAACTATGTATGCTGTCAGATGGGTTCTAGATAAATCTAAGTTACATAAATGTGTAATTACATGATTGTACAACTGAAGCTAATATAATATTGCATGCAAACCATAATTTAAAAATAGAAAATAATATGAATGATAACATGAAAAAATTAAATAACACTAAATAACAGTAGTCTTTTTAGACTCTTTGGACTATAAGTTCTTCAACATTAAGTACTATATTTGATATCTTTGTGTATTCAGAAACAGGAATAGTGCTAGTCAGATAGATGTCATTAAAAAGAAAAGTTTTCTTGACCTAAACTGTCATTGTCAGTTAAATAGAAACAGCATTTTACCTCTTGTCATCATGTGACATCATTGACCATGTGCCATAACATCGGGATTAAAACTACATTGAAAGTCACTTTATACATAAGAAATATTATAAATGCCTTTTTGAATAGTTTGTTTTTTCAAGTTTTTCTCACTGTAGGCATGAGAATTTCTGGCAATATTCTATCAATTTTAGTTATTAATTTATATTTGATCAAATCTGTGTTTTTCCTTTGTCATCTTTATGTGTCTCTTTAGGAGCAAGAAAGTATAGAAGAAAAGAGGGAATGTCTTGACCTTTCCTCACTTAGTAACACATTTGGTACTTTGGTTTAAAAAATTTTATTATAAAAGAGACAAAATAATGATACCATGTGTGCTTGAGACAGATAATGTGTTTAGATCTCTTAATCTAACATTAAGAAACTATTTCACAAGACTATGATCACCCAAGTAGGTGTGCATATTGGTTTTAGTTTTTTCCCAGTCACAGAATTCCCTTACTCTATGTGTCTGTGGGTATTCAGGAAAAGTCTATGGCTGAACCCTCAAAAGTATCCTGGTGCCTAATGACTCAAGAGGTACATTCTGTCTGATTGTTAGTCTGTTCCTAAAATATCAAACATTCTCTCCTAATACACGGCAGAATCCCTTTGGGAAATGGGGCGAAAATCTCACTCATACTATGTTCCTCAACTTCCACCCCGTGTTAGCTCTTTACAATACAGTATTCACTAGCTCGTCCACAGGGGATGGACAAGCCACGACCCTCAGTGGATACCTGCAACTGCAGGTAGTAGTGCACCCTATACACACTATGTACCCATCATAAAGTTTGATTCTTCATTTAGGCATATAGGAGATAAACAATAACAATGAATTATAACAATATCCTGTAATAAAAGTTATGTAAATGTGGTATCTCTTCCTCTCTCTTTTAAAATATTTTTTTGTATTGTACTTACATTTCCACTTAAAGCACTTGACGATGTGTTGTGGCCTAAGTGAACTGCCAGCATCACTACCGTTGTGCTTTAGGGCCATTGTTCAGTAAAATAAGCATTCCTTGAACACAAGCACTAAAATACCATGACAGGTGATCTATTAACCAACATGGCGGCTACTCAGTTACTGATGGGCAGGGGCCCATATACAGTGAGCATGTACAGCGAAGAGACGGCAGACAGAGGGATGATTCAGGTCCTGGGCAGGATTTGCCCGATTTCATCCAGCTACTCCGAACAGCGCACGATTTAAAACTTAGGAATTATTTCTGAAATTCTCCATGTAGTATTTTCAGACTGCGGTTGCCTGAAGGTGACTGCAACAAGGGTAACGGAAAGCTCAGAAGGTGAAACTGAGAATGGAGGGCCACTGTGTTTGTTCCACCTTCCTTGAATTGATGGACAGTGACAAGCTCCCTAAAATATTTACTCCGCTTTATACACATCACTAGAGTTTCTCGGTCAGTTGGCAGCTTTAAAGGACACTATGAGGAACCTTTCATTGCCTTCAATAAGGTT
Organism: Desmodus rotundus; assembly: GCF_022682495.2. Lineage (NCBI taxonomy): Eukaryota > Metazoa > Chordata > Mammalia > Chiroptera > Phyllostomidae > Desmodus > Desmodus rotundus. Next base: position 75,444,743 of record NC_071391.1, on the reverse strand, counting down.
ATAACATTGAAAGTTTAGATTTTAATATTATTTGAATGATGGTAGTTTGGAACGTTAAAAAACATTTTGCCAAAATACAAAACCCAGGCTAAATTTTTTTCAAACCATGCCCTTTGAATTATCTGAACCATAATCACACGGAGTGTTTCTAAAAATACATATTCTTGAGTCCATCCATCCAAACTCCCTAAACCAGTGGCTTTGAGGGTAACTTTGAAGAATTTGAATATTTTATAGAAAATCCAGGTGGTTGTTTTTTCAACATAAAGTTTAAAAACCACTGCTTTGGCCTGTGTTCCTGAGGCTGAAGATTTGTAGGCAAAGGGATACCAAATGTCACATTGTCAGAGGGATCAAGGGTACATTGTTACCCAAAATCAGTTAAAAGTTTGTGCGTGTGTGTGTTGTTAAAGATTTTATTTATTTATTTATTTTTAGAGAAGGAGAAAGAGAGGGAGAGAAACATCAATGTGTGATTGCCTCCCACATGTCCCCCCACCAGGGACCTGGCCTGCAGCCCAGGCATGTGCCCTCCATTGGGGAATGGAACCAGTGACTTATTGGTCCGCAGACCAGCACTCAATCCACTGAACCACACTAGCCAGGGTTTGTGTGTGTGTTTTAATAGAAAATAAAAATAGTAACCTTAAGTGATATTCTGCAGTTAGACTATAAATCAAAATCTTGACACATAGAAGCAACATGAGAAACAGAATTAATCTACCTTATGCATTCTAATTGAATTTGTCACACAGATTACTCTTTTTGGTTAAATTAATTTGTACCCCCCAGAAACAACTCTTATCAAGGTAGAGACAGAGAAGGAAAGATGGAGACTAATGAAAGAAGCAATAAACAGCAGAAAGGTTGTATCTGAGAGGTTTGTCCCACCTGAAAGCAGATACTGAATTCAACAGACTAAAAGCATAGCAGAAAAACTTATTGCTAGAAAGGTGTAATGATAATAAAATAAATAAAATAAAATAAATGTCAACACAATAAGAAATTTGTCTGATGCCTCACAGTTATTAGAAATTGTAATGAAATTCTGGCAAAAATATAATGAGTATTCTGGATAATGACTAAATGTAGAAAATACAGAAGAAACTGAAAATTATATCATAAACCATGTAGAACATTTCAATATGCCAGCAAGCAGGCAATTTTAAGTAGATGAATAAATATTTCAAACTGATATTAATGTAAGAGACAAGAGGATATTGCTTTACACAACAAGAATAGGGTAATGTTATAGTATTTATTGCAATGTATTTTCAGAGAACATCCTATATATTAAAATATATATTTACATTGTCATCAAAATTACTACATCCAATAAATGCATTACATGTTAGTTCACATACTAAAAGACTATTTTCTCCTGTTACTTTTCTGTGGTTAGCAAACCATGGCTCCTCTCACTCCTTCCTGAACTTGTTATTTGCACATTTATACATATTTTTTCAGGAATGGAATTAATGGCAAATGCATTAGTATTTTCTATGCCACATGCTTTGATGTCTAGGACCCTCTCCTCTCCATGGGTTGGTCTCAGGAAAAAATGTGGGACATAAGATTTTTCAGTCTGTAATATTACTTTAAGTCAATATACTCTTCTCTAAAGTGGAAGTACACATTTTAGGTTGGAGTTTACATTCTAAAAGTCTTCCTATACTGATAATGTAATTTTAGAAACCTTGGAACAAATGTATCCATGTACAATATTAGTCAAAAAAAATTCAGACTTTGAAACTATTAGTGTTAGGGATTTGAAAAGATTTCTGCATTGCAACAGAAAACTCTATATCTTGAAATGCATATTCACAATCTTTAAGTGAAAGTTATACATGTTTAGATTCTGGTGGTACCAGTGAAATGTTGAACAAATGAGTCCAATGTTAATATCTATTCTATGACATGTTTTAGTCATTATTGTAAATCCAGGAACCTGGTGAAATTTATGGTACTTCACTGGTGATCATATTTGTTAAATATTGAATAACAACATGCCTAGTTATTAAATTAGGTTCATGTACATTATCTTATTTGCTCATCAAAAACCCTGTGAGATTTACTGCAGCATATAACACATGGTGTGATATTTATTTTCAAAAATAGCATATATTTAACTTTGTTGCTTGACAAATTTTTTGGATATGTCTTGTTTTGAGGAGACCCATTAGGTTAAACCAAATTTCTCTTTCTTTAGAGAAAATGACAGATTTACCTTTATAGCTAAAGATAAGACTTTCACTTGGATGAGGAAATTTAAGCCTGAGGAGAGGAAGTTACCTTTTTTGATCACACAACACTAGATGACGGAGTAAGAATCTGACATAGGCGGTCAAAATATTATACCTGTCCAAGATTTAGTCCACTTAAGAAGGTAACCGAAGGAATACAGCTGCATGTACTTTAGGGGAGGAAGACTTTCCAGAAAGGAAAGAAAAAGGGATTTATAATTCAACAAAACAAATCCAGCAGAGTATTCCAGGACCATGAGAGCTAAGCAAAGTTCTTGCAGAAACTGAGCATGAAGCCATTTTGCAAGATTTTGAGGTGGTAGTGAAAGGAAGAGCACATTGGTGAGAATTGAGTAGTTCTTCATTGACAGTTAAAGGAAGAAGAGAGAATAGTCAAGCGAGAATAGGGAAAGTCATTTTTAAAGGTATCAAGTAGATGTGTAGGGAAGAAAAAAGCTAGTGGTATGGGAGAAATTAAAAGAGATGAGAGACAGATAAAAAAAGTGTAAGAGAAAGCAATCATGGGGCAAGTTTTCAGAGGACAGGAACAAGGGCATGCATTAAGAAAATGGTATTACGTAGAATAGATAATTGTCTGAATCTACCACAGAAACATTAGAATGGAACTAGTTATCACAATGAAAATCTCGTATGTTAAAGTACAACAGTCTATTTTTATATTTGAAGTTGATTTTAGAACACCTTGACACAGCTGATATCTATAATTTCAAGCATAAGATCTGTTTTTAGGTATTTCATATACTCAAGTTTTGACAGTACCTGTAAACTTCATTCATGCTCTACGGAGTGAGTTAGGAAAGAGTCATAAACATCAATGTAAATAGTATAAAGTGCTAATTTCATAAGTGGTAGAGTCATGAAAAAATCAGCTTATTTAAACATAACTCTAAACATTTATCTCACCAAATAGAAAAAGTATTGAAACATTTTTAGCATCTCTCTGATGGGGGTTTATGGGGGCAAGGATTCTCAGTCTGTTAAACACATAGAAAATTGTGTTGGCAACCACCCTGCCTGGTTTCAGAAGCTGTAACCCGCCCATGGTTGAGGCTGAGTCAGAGACCTTGGGACCATCAGCCACTAAGGAGACAAAGCTTATCTCCCTGGCAGGGGTGCCACCCCTGCCCACTTTACTTTACCCTGCTTGGCCCTGAGCCTGACCAGTTAGCCAATGACGGGTAAGATTCCTCAAGGGAGGGATGACCTAAGACATGCATGGTCACAAAGAAGCCCACAGGGAAGGACTTGGGGAGCTATGGAAAAAGGGGGTGATGGACCCTTGCCCCTTGGCTTTGACATAGCCTGAGTCCTCATTCTGTCTGCAAGAAGTCTCCTACTCTCTTGGCTGCCTTACTTCCCCTGCTTGGCCTAAGCCTGAAACAATGTCAGAGGTGAGTGTGACCCTGTGCTGGAAAGGGCAGGTTCCCTGGGGAGCTCAGGCCTAAGAAAGAATGCATAGAATCATGTGAAACCTGCTTTGCTAATACCCTCAATTTAAATGATAAGGGTCCAAGCCTGAAATGAGTTTGTTTCCCAAAGTCTTATAGCCCTTTAGCTAACTGACCCTGACTCAAGCCCTCAGAGTTCTTTGTATGTTATCTATTGTTTGATCCTTACTGCCTGACAATGATTGATGAGCTCTACCTGTATTCCTGTGCAAACTGAACCCAATAAAAGCCCATTGAGGAAAAAGCTCTTGGCCCTTCTCCTTTGAGATATTGGCCACCTTTCCTCCCCAAGCAGATCATGTCTTGGTAGACTTATTCTCATCCATGGTGGCCGGAGGGGGCCCTGTGGGTGAAGCCCCCCCACAAAATTGGATGAATCAGTATTTCCAAAATGTATTACTAAGATCTCCACTACATAGTGAATGGGTATGTTTAACCTTTACAAGAAGAGCTTGAGGGGTAGATATACTTTTTAAATACTTTAGTTAACCTACTGTTGGGATATACCCTAAGAATCATGAATCAGTTCAAAAGAATCTATGCTTCCCAATGTTCATAGCAATGCTATTTACAATAGCCAAGTGCTAGAAACAGCCTAAAGGCCCATCAGTAAATGAGTGGATCAAAAAACTGTGGTACATATACACGATGGAATTCCATGTACCCAAAAGAAAGAATGAGCTCCTACCCCTCATGACAGCATGGATGGAACTGGAGAGCATTATGCTAAGTAAAATAAGCCAGGTGGTGAAAAACAATTACCATGTGATCTCACCTAGGAGTGGAACCTAATCAACAAAACAAATACATGAGCAAGATAGAACCAGAGACTTGGAAATAAAGAACAAACTGACAGTGACCAGAGGGGTAGGGCAAGGAGGATGACAGGGAAAGAAGGGGAAGGAGAGAGCAAAGTAATATGAATAGAGGACTCATGGGCACCAACATTGGGGAGGCAATTGACTGTGGAAGGTGAGGGGGTGGGTAAGGGCAGGGGAGAGCAATAGGGAAAAAGGCAAGAAAGCTGTAACTAAACAACAATAATTTTTTTTTAAATATTTCAGTTAAAAGCCATTGGAAATGTACCTTTCTCAAAAAGTAATTGATTCAAGTAGTATTGCTAAACTGCAAAGTAACATGTAGTTTTAGACCAGAGTCCGTACTCTGAGTTTCATTATAATGTTTGATTTTTTTTGAAAAAATAGGATTAAGGGTAAATACAAGAAATTGAGTGAACTTAAATTAATATTTATCTTTGCATCAAGAATACCCTAAGAGATATGAGTAATGGGAAAGAATAACATTATATAGTATTTATATGCTGTTAAAGAAATAGAAGAGAATGTTATATTTGCTCTACCTCATCTATAAATAGTTGTATTTCATAATGAACGAAAATTTCCTAACCAAGACAATGAAACTAGACAGGAATCAGGTTTGTCAGATTAGAGCTCTACAATGATATTGCAAAGACGGAGGAGTTATAAGAATTTTTCTTTCAGGAAGAACATTAGAAACTATCTAATCTAACCTGTCACTGCTACAGAATTTTCTCTACAGTGTCCATTTCAGTGTATAATATGCACCCCCTATGTGCCAGTTACTCGGTTTGCAAGATAAATACAATATTTCCTATCCTCAAGAAAATTACAGTACAGAAGTAAAAAAAATCAGGAAAATAAATAGCTCATAGGTAATAATATTTTTCCCAGTAACACAACACTACCACAGAAGAGGGAGTGAATTATTATAATGAGCCAGAGAAGACATCAAGTTAAAGGTAACCCTAAAGTGGGTATAGAAGTATTCTAAGAGCTTATCAGGAAAAAAAAAAAAACAGTAAAAGATGGGATCAGCAAATATTTGAGATACAAAAGAGAAATCTGTGTTTGGGGAAAATGTCTTAGTGCTTCTGAATGGTAACATACATTTTATATACCTATGGCAGTAGATACAAGGAGAAAGTTGATGGGTAAGATGACTGGAGAGGTGGGTAGGAGCCAGATCATCTGAGTTCTTATATGTCACACCAAAATATTCAAATTTTAAACTGGAAGAATCAAGAGGTAGGGAAGAGGATTAAGTAAGTGGTAGGTGGTATGATTGGGTTTGGTTTCAGATAGATCACAGTGGTAGAGCTGTAGAGTGAGGCCTGATTAAGGACAGGGAGGTAACACAGGTGATCATTATAACGGCCCAGACACAGCAGAAGGGAAAAAGAACAGAGCTGAGACAGATGCATGCAGCAGAATTCTAAGATGCATTCTTTGATTGGAAGTAGGGTTAAAGAATAAGTTGAAGATAACACTTGATGAGTGAAACAGACCAATTTAATTGACATTAATATTTATGTAATGTCTGACTTATGGATAAAATAGATGGGTTTAGCTATTGGTGCTCAGGGTTCTAAGAAAGACTGTGAGCTGCCTTTAATGAATATATACTCTCCTGAGACATTTTTAAGACACTAAGAATGTCACTTACTTTATGGTGATAATGTCCCAGGTAACTGTGATTAGCAAGCATTGCCTTCCTCACAGACCTTCAGCTGCCACATAAATTGGCGGTATAGGTGCTTCAGTGAGCATTCGTAAATAACTTGCAAATTAATTGATACTGTTTTTCAGATAATTCTATAGAGGGATGAATTAAATTAAATTTGTTCTGTAGTTCATTTGGCAGAATGGAGGGAATTTGAACTATTAACTTATGCAAAGCAGGACATATATGTACATTTTACGGTTATCATAAAAACCAAAATTAAGGAAAAAAATCCCTTTGACATTTTGGCGTACATCACTACACAAAGTGAACTCCCCCATATCAAAACAATATCCTTGGACCGCTTTACAAATGAAGATACTATAAAGAATGGGGGTCATCTTTGTAGATATCCCTATCATTGAGGGCACTACACTAAAGTTTATTTAGCTTCTTTGTGGCTATACGGTCTTCAGGCTGAGCTTAATAGAAAATAATGATTTGAGTTTATTTTTAGGGAGAAGGGTTGAAGGGAGAGAGGGAGAGAAACATTGGAGCAAGAGAGAAACATCGATCAGTTTCCTTTTGTACCCACCCCCACCACAGATCTAACCTGCAACCCAGGCATGTGCCCTGACAGAAAATCCAACTGACAACCTTTCGCTTTGTGGGGTGACTGCCAACTAGCTGAACCACACTGGTCAGGGCTGGTTCTCACTTTAAACCTTTAACATAACTCTCATGGGACAAGTTGTAGTCATTGTTTGGCACAGTAATTTAGGCTCCTGAGAAGAAGAGAAAATGATCCAAGAAGCTTTAAAATTAATTAGTGCCATTTTCTTTTCTTTTCTTTTTAAACTGATTTTTTAAATTGTTGTTCAAGTACAGTTGTCTCCATTCCCCTCACACACACTCCCCCCTCTCCCACCCATTCCCACCTCCCACCCTCAATCTTACCCCTCCTTTGGCTTTGTCCATAGGTCCTTTATACATGTTCCTTGTCTACCCTTCCCCTTTTTCCCATTATCTCCTCCCCATTGCCCTCTGGTTACTGTCAGTTTGTTCTTTATTTCAATGTCTTTGTTTATATTTTGCTTGCTTATTTGTTTTGTTGATTAGGGTCCACTTATAGGTGAGATCATATGGCATTTGTCTTTCACCACCTGGCCTATTTTACTCAGCATAATGCTTTTGAATGCCCAATCTGTTTGTTTGTTTTTTTAAGTAAAGATGTTTCATTTTAATTTCTAATAATGTATTTGTATTTTTGATGGCCTCTAATCAATCCTATTTGTATTGCACCATGGAAGAACAAGACCTCACTGTTCTCGGGTATAAGTTCATAAGGTTTACGTCATTGGCCACTCCAATCACTAGAAAATTAGTGATGTGGTGTACAAACAAAAAATTGCAAAATAAGCTGAGTATTCTATAATAATTTCCCAAGTTTTTTGAAGTTATTTACACAAATGCAAATCAACCCATTTTAAATATATAGGTGATGAGTTGTAAAAAGTTCATAATGTTTTGTAAATACCACAAAAATTAAGACATGGAACATTGACCTCATCCTAAAAATTTCTCTTCTATCTATATACAGTGATCCCCTCACTGAACTTCTGGCTCTAGGCAAACAAAAGTTTACTTGTTGTTGAAATATTTTGGCCTTTCTAGAATTTTATATAAATGGAATCACACAGTTGTAGTCTTTGTATTTTGCTTATTTAATTTAGCATTGTGTATTCAAGGTTTATCCTCATGTATTTGTTTATATTGCTGAGTAGTATACCACAGTACAGTTATATTATAATTTATCCATTCACTAGTTGATGAGATTTGGATTTTTAAAATAATTTAGCTATTGTAAATAATCTGCTGCTATTGTCTAATAGAGGATGTTAAGATGGAAACCAGAATAGGAGGGGTATGAAGGAACGGCATGCGCCAAGGAAGCCAGATGGCCTTTAGAAACTGAAAAAGATAAATAAATGGATTCTTCCCTGAAGTCTCCAGAGGGAATGCAGCCCTGCCAACACCTTGATTTTAGACTCTGTCTTACAAAACTGTAAAAGGATAAATTTGTGTTGTCGTAAGCCACTCGTTTGTGATAATTTGCTACAGGAGTAGCAGGACTTCAACTGGGAATGTGAATGAGGCTGATCTGCCCAGGAATGGTGAATAAAAGAAGGGGTGGAAGATGGCATTGCCTGTATTTTGGGATTTGGATCTCTCTGTGTGATACCAAAGGGAGAGAGATGTATTTCGTTCAAAATTGAAATTTTATGTGGCATACTGTCTGATGTAACCTGTCTGGTTGTTTGTTTGGCCAAACTAAATCAGCTTTATTTGACATGAAACCTAGAATAGAAGACCAGATCTTGATATTCTATCTAAGTTGATGTAATCCTCTGATACATGTCAGGGGATTCCAGGCATAAAATGGAAGAGGTATTTGCAAGGCCCTCAAGGCTCTGTTGAAGGAAAGCAAATACTTTCTCAATGGACCAAGCTACAGATTCATCTGAGCACACTTGACAAGTATTTGGAGTCAAAACCCTGCCATGTGCTATAAAATAAAAGTATCATGTTAATAAAGTATTTGCTTGAAAATAAAAAGATTTTGATTTGTCCATGTTTTGGTATAGAAAGATATTTTCATTTCTCTTGGATAAATATATAGGAGTGGATTAGCTGAGTCATATACTATGCATATAAGAATTATTTCAAATAACCAGATCACCTAAAAAACATACTATGTGCCAAGGGGAGGGATATTTTTATGTTGATCATCCAGGACTGTTGTCATACTGACTTGTCACTGAAATTAACTTAGGCATGTAAAGATAAATTAATTTTATGACTAAAAATATGGACATAATAATCAGAACAGCATTTTAGTACCTTATTAAGTATGGAACATAGAAAAAGCTACATATCTTCTTTATTCTTCAGTTTTATGATGGAATATTAACATAAGTGAGAATATGCATATAAAATGAATAGAAAAATCAGCCACAAGGTTCACATTAAATATTATGATTACTAATTAGAAATTCCCAGAGATACACCTTAATACAATGTGTATGTATATTGCCAATTCCAGGTAGCCAATTGAAATTATGACAAAACATGAATGTGAGCAGAGTGAGTTAGTTGCAAGTTTAGATTCATATATGGTTTTTCCAGTTCAGGTAAAATTAATAGCAACACACTGTATAACTTTTAAAAAGCTACTACTTCATACGTGGTGGTAATTCTTTCATACAGTCTGGTTATCTGATTTAGTAATATCTTTAGCCATTGATGACTATTGTCTTTATCCATTAATTCTTTACAGGTAACAAAATGGTGATGTCCTAATTCTATCATTGTTTCTTCATTTATTATGTGAATATTAACATAAAGAGTAAATTTCCCTTATCAACAATTTGGTTGCCTTGAGGAAATTCTGTACATGGATGCCAAGTTTCCCACATATCGGGGTGGTTTACTGGCACGCTCTTAAAGTGACCCCACCTGCTGCTTCCACCCCCCATGCTGGTGCTCAATGTGAAATCATCTTTCTATATCCAACTATTATGCGGGTGGTGTCTGACATACTTGCACAAGAGAGTCAATCTTAGAAAAAAATAAAACACAATTTTCATTAGAATAAAAATGAGCCCTGATCAGGAATAGAACCTTTGTTTTAAGGAATGATGCCTAACCAACTGAGCCACACTGGTCAGGGTAGAAGTCAATTATTTTTTTTAACTCTTCTGACTTTTTCTGCCTTTTTCTAATACAATTATTAAGTAACAACAAAGACAACAACACAGCCTCCAACACACAAAACATAAGCTTTAATGTATCCTGTTTTATTATTAATATTCTAGACCATATTTCATGTATTTAATTCAAAATTAAAATTTTATGTAAGCAAAAGTTTCTGAAGAACTTGAATGTTTGATGCTAAGAAAATGAGTTCATTTTTGGAGTTATGTAAACATCCAAGTAGTCATTGCAGACACAAACTCAAAGCTATGAAAAAGTAAATAGTGAATAATAGAAACAGTTACAAATAATATACACAATATTTATAATAGAGACTATGCATAAGATAAATTACATAGGATAAATTTTGAAATGGATAATTATCAACAGTTCCATCTCTTAATGAAATAATAGATCTAGAAAATACCCACCAATGCTGCTAAAATCTTAAGTGAAAGCTTTACGGAAACTTTATGAAAATGTTGAACTTAACAGACTCCTATGCTCCTGGAAAGCAATGAAAATTAAGACATCTTCCATCCTGTTTTATTTTTGGAAGTAGCTTACTGCAAGAATCATCCTTCCACATGTGGATGAAAAAGGGGCCACATATAAACCAAACAAATTCAGGGAAAACCGACATGTCAGGTCTTACAAACTCAGAAACCTAAAATAACAAATAGGATGTCTGAACATACAAATTACTAACCAACAGTGATTCACGTTGGGTAGTCACATCCTAGGCCTGCCACTTCCTTGACGCAGGTCAGTCTTTACCTTAAGTGAGCCTGTCTGTTGTCTTTTTGCATCGAAGATAACATACCCTTGGAGTGTCAGAGTGATCCACTTTTTCCAGGCCCTTCAAGTACACTCACAATCCCAGAACAGTGACAACAGAAGCCTGCATTTTTATCTTGATCCCGAAATACCATATCTATGTGCTGGAAATGTTCATTGTTAAATATCCTATAGTTACCAATGTAAAAGAAGTATGTGTCTCTTTGTTTTACTCTTTGTCTAATCCCAGAGATTTCCCCACTTTGCTTTCTCCTGCCTCCCTAATCTACAACCAATGAAAAGTAACCCGGCCTTATGTCTCCTCCTTTAATTACAATGTGTTAAAAAGCTGTCAAACTACCATCCTTCAGAGCATTTTCTCAATCTGCTGAGATTTTGCTTCCTAGCAATTGTCGTCAGTTTGGTTCAAATGAACTCATATAAGTTTTCTAAAGGTTTGGACATTTCTTACATTGGCGCATGTGATTTTTAAAAAATCACAATCAATTCCCTTCTTCACCTATCACAAGGATGCACACAAGTCCTCCAAAGTCCCATTCATTGTCTCATGAATGATTAGCTAACCTGTCCCCACTGATAAATTTGGATAATATGACCCCTAACTTGTCTCGATCGAACTTTAGTCAGGCTTGTTTTCCATGCTGCAGTTTGAACTTTGATTCCCCTTTGACCTGAGGCAGCAATAGAATGTAAAACAACCCCTTTAATGGCCCCTTTTGAGAAAATAAAAGAGAGAGAGAAAGAGAAGAAGGAAGGAAGGAAGGAAGGAAGGAAGGAAGGAAGGAAGGAAGGAAGGAAGGAAGGAAGGAAGGGAGGGGGGATCAGAAAGTGAAATATTTTCTACTCAACTGTTTGATTCCTCCAAACACAGACATCTGAGTATTTTCTGCTTTGTTTACTGCAGGGATATCCAACCCATGGCCCACAGGCCACATGCAGCCCAAGATGACTCTGAATGGGGCCCAACACAAAATCATAAATTTACTTAAAACACTATGAGGTTTTTTTGTGATTATGTGTCCTGATGTCACGTAAAATAAATCTATGTACACTCTTACTATTTGTACACATGTGTGGATTCAATTTTATGGAAATGTATGGCTTCTAGTGTGTTATCTTCCAAGCACAGACAGTAGAATTGACACCACCAGACATTACATGTGCCCATGGTGACTCACCGAGGAAGTGATCATCAATAGTATTTCAACGTACCATTGAAACACTAGGTGTTTAGTGTTATTTAGAAGTCCGGAAAGGATTCTTATTTATTAAAGGTACTTTAACACCTCGGCAGTGCCTCACCCATCACCCGGCCATGCTCTCCCACTGGCCCTCCACTTAGCCCTGAATCAGCAGCCAAGAGGTCTGTGGAAGGGCCCAAAACTTGCTTTCTATTTTCCTGTCAATTAATTTTCATAATAAAAGTAAATAAATTCCCTTATGTATTATTATGTCTTTTTAATCTAAGCATGGTTTCTACAATATCTCAAGAGAAAAAAGAACCTAAACAAAGAAAAATTGCAGATGAAGGAAGATTGTTCAATGAAAAGTAGATAGATGACTACTTTTTTGTTGAGGCAAATAGTAAGGCACTCTGCTTAATTTGTAGGGAATTTGTGCAAGTTTTTAAAGACTATAATTTGAGAAGGCATTATATGCAAAAACATGCTGCCAGACTTAATGTGTATGAAGGATTGTGTCATAAGGACAAAAAAGCAGAACTGAAAAGAATTCTGTCTTTTCAACAAAATTTTGTTCAAAAAGTTACAACTCAGGTGGATTCCACTGTAAAAGCTTGTTATGTGGTAGCATTTTAATAGCAAAAAAATCAAACCATTTACTGATGGTGAGTTTATTAAGCAATGTATGGAAAGTGTGGCAGATATAATTTGCCCTGCAAAAAGGGGGATATTTCTAAAATCAATTTGTCTCACCAGACTATAGCCAAGTGAATTGAAGAAACTGGAAAATCTATCAAAATAAGTTTGGAAAGTAAAGCTGCTAATTTTAAATTTTATGCTTTGGTGATGGATAATAGCACTGATCTTATAGATATGGCTCAACTTGCCATTTTTATTGGAGGTATTGATGATGGATATAATGTCACTGAAGAAATGGCTTCTTTAGTGCCATTAAAAGACACAACTAAATCAAGAGATTTATATGAAGTAGTAAAAAATATATTAAAGTGATTTTCTTTGTCCATTGTCAATACATCTGGTATAGTTACTGATGGTGCCCTGTGATGGTAGATAAAAGAGAGGGACTTTTAAAAGTAATAGAAGATGATGCAATTACCACCCCAAACTCACATTTGTTGAAGTATCATTGCATAACATATCAAGAAAATTTATGCACAAAAGCTTTAAAATGGATCACATCATGCAAATTATCATCAAAACTGAATTTCTAAGAGCCAAGGGATTGAATCATTGCCAATTCCAGGAATTCCTTAAAAGTATTGATGCTGACTATGGTGACATCATTTACTTTTCGGAAGTAAGATGGGTAAGTCAGGCCAAGTGTTGAAAGGATTTTATGATTTGTGACGTGCTATCGAGTCGTTTATGGTATCAAAAAACAAATTTGTGCCGGAATCTGCTGATGAAAACTAGTTTACAGATATAGCATTTTTAGTGGATTTAACCACTCATTAAATGAATTAAACATATGTCTTCAAGGTGAAAACCAACTTATCAATACCATGTTTCAAACCATAGTAGCATTCCAAATGAAACTGAAATTATGGCAAGCTCAAATTAAGGCAAACAATTTTATGCATTGCGACAGGTTGGCTAAACACATTTCTGTGAACAGTGAAAAATATGCAGCCTTGGTTTTCAATTTAATACAAAAATTTGAAAACAGATTTCAAGATTTCCAGGAAAGTAATCAATATTTTGCTATATTTTAGACTCCATTTTCAGTTAACATAAATATGTTACCTGTCAATTTTCAAGTGGAATGCATAGAGCTGCAATCTGACTTAAAGAAAAAATTGATCGTTTCTCTTCACTAGACCTTTATAGGTCCTATCTTGACAGAGACAAATATCCCTTGCTTCACAATCCTGGCTTATTCATGTCATCACTATTTGGCAGCACCTACATTTGTGAGCAACTATTTTCAAGAATGAAACACATAAAGAGTAAAATTAGAACCAAAATATCTGGTGAGCACCTTCAGAACTCACTGGGAATTGCCAAGTACTTCTATCAAAGCAGGTATTGATGCACCAGTTTCTCAACTACAATGTCAAACATCCCACTAGTTTTATGTTGCCCTCTTTCCTTTTACTTTTATAATAAAAATATTTTTAAAATCAATGACTTTTTATTACTTAGATATATACATTTTCTATATTAGTGATCACAAACTTGGGACCTGCTCAAAGATTTTCAAAGATTATCAAAAGGGCCGCTGTATAATTAGGGTTATTATGTGAAGACTTTTGCTTATCTGTGGTGGTGAATATCATGAAAATTATGCATGGACCTTTTCTTTGCTCATCAGTTTTCATTAGTTTTTGTGTATTTAATACTCTTCTTCTTCCAGTATGACAGAGAGATGCCAAAAGTTTGGACACCCCTGGTTTACTCCATAAAAGAAAAGCCATTCTGGTTGATATTTGAGGTACTTGCAAATCTTATAGTAAGAATGTTCCCTTTATTACAATAGTCCTCCTCACCTCTAACAATAGTGCCTCACCCTCTACTGCAGTAGTCTTTTTCAACAAAGTCTCTCCTTAACAAAGTTTAGACTTGTTTTTATTTGCTATTTATGATGGGTGGAATAAACTAACACTACTTGAACTGGTCAGTCTCATCACCAAGATCGGTATGATGCAATAGAAAAAACATGTCACCACCTACAAAGTATTCTAGACACACACACACACACACACACACAAACCCAAAAAACAGAACAAAACAAAATAAATAATAAACATACAAGCAAAAAACAAACAAACAAACAAAAAAGTTGAACCTGAACTAGTATCCTAAAGAAAATAGGAGAAAGGAAGAAAATCTTAGGTTGAAGGAGGTTTAAAAGATATGTTAAGAAAAACACCAAGACTCTGTTTAGATCCTGATTTTAATCATGTGTAAAAAAAATATATTTTGAGACAATCGGAAAATTTAACATGGGCTGAGTATTATATGGTATTGAAGACTTATTAATTTGGGGGGGCCTTATTATAATTATGTGTTTGAAATAGCCTCACTAATTAGAGATATGTGATAAAATATTTATGGGAAAAATGGCATGCTGCTTGAAATTTGTTTCAAAATATGAGGCCAAAATAAAAACATCAGAAGCAAAAATGAAACCAATCAACAAATGCTGCTATTTGTAACCAGTTATGTAATGGGCATATTAGGGTTCTATATACTATTCGTAATAATTTTTGTACATTTGAAAAAATTTTAAATAAATGCTTAAAAGAATGGTTATGGACTTACAGTTTCAACTCTGCATGTAAATACCTTAGAAGTCATCATTCCTGTGCTCTCAACAGGAAAAAAAAAAACTGAACAAATTGAAAATAGATAACTTCACTTAGACTTATCAGAGAATTAAGGTCACAGTGCAAAGTGGAACCAAAACATACACATAGTCAAAAAGGATAAGCTTCTATGGAGTAAAAGCCACTGTGAAGAAAACAAGTGGTAATTTTGGTGAATTGTTAGAAGTTGGATGTAGTCTAGCAAGAGACTGAGAAAGTCCTGGGTGCTGTACCTGAGGGAGAACCTTACATTCATGGATTTTTACTGTCAAGAGTCCCACTGGGTCCTCACAGAAAAATCCCCCACCCCAAAATTCACTTTATTTTCTGACAGGAAGAGGAAAACGTCAGCCACTTTGAAATATTCTAAGAACACTCTTCATAGCCAGGGCCTACTCTCTGGGGGAAAAAAAAAATAACTACAAGATCTGTAACTGACCTGGGCAAGGGCAGCTGCCCCACTCTAGTACAATCTAGCCTTCCTGTCTCACCAAGGGTAAGAAAAAAATGTTAAGTAACACTTGTGAAGGTCATAGCCCTACAGCCCAGACCAATTAAAAAACTGGTATTTAATCATAAAAATTATATAATACTTTCCCTTTTATACACTTTACCACTACATCACTACGGCTTCATTATGCAATAGTAGTGGATTACAGCTAGAAGAGCTACAAGACACAGACACTACTTAAGAAGGATATCTTTGTTCCTCCTTACCCAAAAATAATGGGAGAGACCAAAACAAGGGCACCAGAACTGAGCCTCTGACACCTAGAGCTGCTGCAAGCATTACACACACTGAGGGCCTACTGGCCTCAGTTCCTGTTGCTTGGTACATCATATCTGGCTTTAACATGCACACACACATAGGGCATGCTAACAGTCAAGGAAAACCCGAGTAGGAAGACTTTGACTCGGCATTTGATTGGTTTATTTTGATTTAAATCCTAGTGAATTGGTAATAAAAGATATGACTAATAAATATTTGCAACATTTTGAGTGACAATGTATATTTTTGTAGATTTTAATCTCAAACATTTCTAGGAAATGTTTGCAATAAGTGAATTGCTTTTTTGTAGTTAAATAACCATATATTTTTTAAAACCCACATTTTTTAAAAATTGTAATATTTATGTGTAACCATACCAATTAGATGATATTCTTTAATTTTCTTGGGGGAAAAAAACCTTCTTAACCTCTACTTCCTAAGGAAAAAAATGTTTTTGTAAAGGGAACTTTTCTTTAAAATAAAAAAGAAAACAGATAGATGTCCTTGGCTAAACCACTCATTCAGTAACAATTTTTTTGTTAACTGGTTTGAAGAAATAACATCTGACCAGGTTAATGCAACAATTTATTCTGAAGGTGAATATTATTTCAGAAGCTGTAGAAATGTTTCAAAGAAAAACATAAAATAACAAAAGCCACTACATATAAGTGAACAACTTTAACTGCCATGAATGACACAGCAACTGCAGGATGTATAGAGAGGAAAATATATTCAGAGGGAAAGACTGAGATGTAGAAACGAGAGCTAAATTAGAGAGGGTTGGACTCAGTATCCAACCTACCCTCAGACGCCATGAAGTGAAAAGCCTAGTAAATTAAAGTCAAATCATGTGTCACCAGAAAAGGGACCAGGCCAGAGTGGGTCTGTCTCAGGTATGTAGTGTGTGAGTTCTCGACTTTGTGTAGGAAAGGCTTCCCTATATGAGTCCAGGTTATATTGAGAGTCCATTTATTAAAGATGGAGACAGTGAAACCAAGAAAGGGCTTGGTATAGAAGAAGCAACAGGAGAGAGTCTAGGTGGGGTTCTGCTTTGGCTCCTTAGAAACGTCATAAGAAAGAAGTGAGACACATGTGAAAGTGTGCACACACTGAGAAGTAAATGTCACAGTAACAGAAGTGGGCCAAGGCAGGGCTGCTTTTAGCTCACTGAAAATAATAGTGGAACTCCAAAGTTAAAGATTTTAGCTTTAGTGTAGTTGATAGTCTTAAGTGATTAACGCACATGAAAAGCTATTGTTCCAGGAATGGAACACATAATCTATGTGCCTCTAGGGGACTGACAAGCAATTCACCCTCTGTGCCCTCGGGGGTGTGCAAGTGATGGGGATGGCATCTGGGCCATTGTGTCCCCGGGAGAGAATATCTAAGTGATGCAGGTAAAGAATTTTTGATTAGTAGATAAAGAAATACCAGGAAAATCACAGCTGGACTACAACTTTCATAAAATTAACCTTCTCCCAAACCACTCACCTACCCTTTTATTCATATAAAATGGGGTGGAGGGATTGGGAGAAAATGCAGACAACTGTAACTGAATAAAAATAAAAACATAAAATAAAATAAATTTAAAAAAATAAAATGGTCAACTTAAGATGAGATGTGGTGAGATATTAAGAAGGTGAAAGAGCCAGGCCTGTTTCCCAGCCCGCTGGACTGCTAATGACCCAGTCAGGCCAGTTTCCAACCCGCCAGACTGCCTATGACTCAGTTTTCCCTACTCATTTGGTAGCCTGGGATTTAGTCAAAACTCTCTGCCACCACGCACAATAGACACCTGGCACCAACCACAACGGCAGGTGGTCAGACTGACCCTCCTGTACCTGGGAACAGCCCGCCCTTTATCTAACCCGCAGTCCCGGCTCACATCCTGGAACCCTGAAGTATCTGCCTGGAAGAACAAGAGACTAATCGCTCCCCTCCCCCGCACAAACCCTGCGGCTTTTTCTTTTAAAACCCCATTCCTGCCCCCTTGACTGCTAAGTCGATCGGGACTCAGCCCGCCCTAAGCACAGCACCAAAAAAAGGCACTTGGATCAGATCATCTGTTTTCTCTTGCCTCTATTTCTCATGCATTTCTAACAGGAGGTTTTTAGGGTACATGAACAGCTGTCTTTTCAGATCACTGGCATCTGAATAAAGCACCCATAAAGATTCAATTATCGTCTCTACTTATTGGTTCTGGTAGTGACAGGCAGCACGAACACCAACTTTTCTGGTCTCAAAAAGTCAGAGACAAGATGGTCTTGGAGATAGATTCAGGCAGTTAGCCTGAGATGGGCTGATGTTCCCTGCTGGTCCTCTGGTTGAAAGTCTCATGGGGGCCTTTAGAGTTCAGGAGAAAGAGAGCAAAAGTACACTCCCAAGTAAAGGAGGGGTGTGAGCATGCTCTGTGGATAGTACCAGCTGGCTTCCTTTGTCCTGAGGGGTTTTATTTGTTTTCTAAAGATGAAACATTTGAAGAGAGACCTCAGGGGAGGATCTCAATAGAATATTCATCAGCTTTCCAGGTATATTTTTTCAGAGTTTTGGCTTCCGCTGATTGGTTGCTAGAGTAGGGGCTTATTAGTCATTACATCTTATTAGCATTGCTCTGTGTGGTTTTGCTGCTTTTCTGGGCCTGGAGCACAGCTGAGGCCTAAATGTCATATCTAGTTTGGCCAAAATTCTGTCTTTGTCATTGACAAGGATTTGTTTCTAAGATTATTTCATGCAGGATGAAACTTCATTGTCTTGAGAGCCCAATGCTTAAGGGAGTGGTCAAGGTCTAAAGCCACGTGATCAGTGATATGCTAGGGGAAGGAAGGTCAGGGGAGGGTTGAACAGTGAGACCGGCTACAGGAAAAGTTAGGAGGTTGAAACTGCTTGACCCACAATAAGCTAGAAGAGGAAATGTCATCCTGGGGAAGAGGTCCTTGTTTTCCTAGTTTTGCCCATTGCTAGGCACCTGGGGCTTTCGGCCCTGGTGATCTTCTGTACCTGACCCATCGTCCTTGCTCTTTTCATGTATGTCTAACTGCCTGCAACAATTGGGGTGACTTAATAATTATTATATATTGATTGATATTCTATTAAAGGTTCACTGTTGTTAAGCAATAGATTGAAACAACAGTATTTACTCCAGGTACATCATCAAGGGAGGAGCAGAATCAAGACTGGCTATGGGTAGGTAATTATTAAAGCTGGGTCATGGACATTTGAAATTGTATAATACCCCGCTCCACACAGTTTTATTTGCTCCAAGTTTTCCTCAATAAAATGTTCCACATTTTACCTTTGACAGTGGAAATTTCCATGTACTTTTATTGGTCTACACACCCTCCGAGCAGCAAGACCTTTCACTGATGTATTCATCGTGAATCAAGTCAACATCTGCTGAATCCAAAAATCTTAGCTTTATCACAGTTTTTCATATTCCAACCAAGAACTTAGAGGGGAAGTAGAAACAGATAACATTTGTCATCAGATTCTAAAAAGTACCAGAACAATGATAATCATGATGCATTTGTACCAATTATACAATATTCCCCAAACTTAATAGAGAACTAATGAATAAATCAAAAGGAATCAGTAAACTGGCAGAATAATCAAAATTTTTGCCAACCAGAGCCACCTGCACGGAGTCTATGCTGCTCAGGAAGAGGAAGAATTTAACACATTGGAAAAATAATCTTATTATAAGGTCAGAACATTTCTGTTTGTCATAAAATAAAACTGCTTGACTTTTTGCAATTTGGTTAACATTTTCTCTTTGTTACAGATGCTTTTATTGAAAAAATGACAAGTGAAATTCACTTTATTATTGTCAAAGGAAAGGAAGTAGGTAAGAAATTTAACAGTGAGTTATTGCCTTGGGAGTCCAGCCCAGTTAGCAAATTCTCATCATTATCAAGGTCATCAATCAGCATTTCCTGAGTACCTGCTGAGAGCGAGATGGTGTTAAATATCCTGGGTGAGATACAGTTCAAGCAGAAAACACAGCTACCAATAATTACAGGCTAGTTGTTAATTTCCATAGAAATTTAATGCAGATATTTGAATGTTGAGTTCAGTGTCCCTGAACTCTGCTGCCTAAAAAAGGCCCTTTCTCTATCCTAAAATCTTATTCAAGATACCAATCAGGAACTGATTAAAATGACTTATTTCTATTAAGCAAAATATTTTATTTCCTTTTTTGTCTTCCCATTTTCTCAACATCACCTTTAAATCCAAGTTGTTCTAAGGGCCATGGAACCTGATGATTCTTTCATAATATCCCCTTCTTATATCTCTGCTTTGCTATAAATCCACATTGTTTCTTATATGCTATTGCAGTAACAATGAACTTGTCTCCTTTGCTCTAACAGTGACCCTACCCTCTCTGTTGTATGAGAGTGACTTACATATTTATATAATGATTATATTTATTGCCTAAAATCTTTCAATAGTTGTTCATTGTCTTCAGAAAAATATCAAAGCTTCTTAATTTGGTATCTTAGATGTTTGATGATATTACTCCTACCCTTTCTTCTCATCTCCAACCATGTCTGCACCGCCTATTTGTAGCTTTGACCACTATTTTCTCTTCAAAATGGTTACTTTTTGTGCTATGACATAACTTTCTTCCAGTTGCACATATTTGACTTTTCAAAAAGTTTCCTTTTCTTAATTTTTAGAACCAGTTACTGGGAGGACCTTGCTTGGGAAGTTTTCAATCACCTACCCTCTCGGAACCATCCCAGGTAAACATAATCCCCTTTGTATTGCCTGCACCCAAGCAACTCTGTACCTTCACTTTTACATGTTGTATTTCAATTGTTGGTTTGGTTAGTGGTGGACAGGGACTATTACCTTAATTTTCTATAGAGTTTTGTGTTTAGTACTCTGTCTGGAATATAATGAAAACTCACTAAATGTGTGTTAAATGAATTAACATTTTATTAGTAATAACTGTTCTCAAGATATGTTTCCTTTTTAATTTTGTCCACTGATTTCATATTAATCTTGAGAGAGTAACTCATTGACCATTTTACTTTCATTTTAAAATTTTAAAAGAGTTCTCATTACCAACTAAATAAACTCCAAGTGTGTTTTTCAGTAGTTCTTTATGTTATTTGCAAAGCTCCTTTTTAGATAATGTGTACCTCGGTTATTTAGAAATAATTACTTCCGTTCCTTATATATCCCATGGCCATCTTTGTCTTTGAAATTTAGCTCAAATTTAGCTCCTGTACCTTTAGTGTTTTTCATAATACACAGCAGAAAGAAAGAAGGAAGTCCTACCCTTTGTGACAGCATGGATGGAACTGGAGAGCATTATGCTAAGTGAAATAAGCCAGGCAGTGAAAGACAGATATCATATGATCTCACCTATAACTGTAACCTAATCAATAAAACAAACAAGTGAGCAAAATAGAACCAGAGATATGGAAATAAAGGACAAAATGACAGTGACTGGAGGGGAGGTGAGAGGAGGATAACAGAAGAAAGAAGGGGAAGGGTCAAGTCAAGGAACATATAAAAAGGACCTACGGTCAAGGACAATGGGAGGAGGGGCTGAATATGAGAGTAGGGAGGGCAGGGGAAAGCAGGGGAGTGAAATGGGGACAACTGTAATTGAACAACAATAAAAAAATGGTAAGAAATACAGAATTTACACTAGAAAAGAGCATAGGCAATCTTATATCTAATTTTATTTCACTATTTTAGAGTAATTTTTTCATTTCCCTCCTGGATTAGTTAAAATCAATAACTACATATTAATTTTTATTTCCCATAATCTATTGTGTGCATCATAGCTAATCAATGTCTTTGTTGTACGAAAAAAAATAAATGCATGGGTGAATAAGAAATAAGAGGTGTGTATATGTGTATATGTTTGTGTATGTACCAATTTAATTGTTGTTACTTAATTTTGGAATTGTGTATTGCACTTTCTGAGCCATTTTTAAAAATAGGTGATGCATTAAAGGTTTCAGTTAAGTCTATTACATAAATAAGATAATTGTGCACTAATTATCAGATAGGTCATTTTCATGACTAAATGCAATATTCAAAATCTTTTGAAAATAATGGGAAATCAGAAGTAGCGGTGCAGAGCAAAACTGAAAGGATTACAGAAAATACATTCATCATTATTGTTAGGCGTATGTGTCATTTTTCAAATTTAATTTTCAACATCTAAGTCTTATGCAAAACTAGATGGAATAAAAGGGAAAAGAGGGAAAAAGAGGAAAAGGTATTTTGATTAATTTTCTGACAAGGAGAGGACATTTGTCTCAGGACAGTGCAGGATCAGCTCCCACAAGGCATGAAAACTTAACCCAACAGTACTTCTAATTAGACTATTTTTATAGCTTGTTAACACCTTGCTAATTTGAGTAGGTTCTGACCTTACCATGTTAGTCATTTTAATAATTACTTGGGAATAGCAGAAATTTCTTTCTTTGTCACTTAAGTGTTCCACTGAATTTAGTGAAATATCAGATGTCACTGGTTATTTTCAAATTCAATCACAGACTATCCACAAATGTACATTTAGCAATGTTGGAAATGCATCCATATTATCAGAGAAAATTGGACATGCAACTGTATCAATAAAATCATTACAAGTAATTATAAAGTCATCCATAGTATAGAATCATTACTGAAGGTGAATTTTAAATATGAGCATAATAAATAAATCATTTTAGGTCAACTAAGCATTGTTTAGTGAAACATTTTAAACCAACCAGATAATTATTTTTAATAAATTCCATTTCTAGGAACTGAAAGTAAATGAATAAAGGTAGGTATAAATATTTGGTTAGAGAGATAGCTATTGCAGCACTCTTTATTACATAAATGCGGTAAACCAAATGTTCGATAATACAATAATTAGTACTGTGTTGAATACTCTGTGTCTAGTATTTGCAATATGCTAGATATTGAGTAGGCTTATGTTACCCACTTGAGTAGAAGTCACTAGTGCAAAGTAATAGATAAACCAATTGTATCTGAAATATGACTGGACATTGTATGGTGTAGAGGTTAAGAACAGGATCTGAGTCTTGATGTCAACACATCAGGTCCTCAGTACTTGATGCATCTGGGCAAGTTGTTTAGTATTTCTGGGTCTGAGTTTTCTCAAGTGCAAAAAGTTTGCCTAGTGAAATGGTTTTAAATGTCTAGTATACAGTGAGAGATTTTCATTTCAGTGTTAGCTACAACTGAAAGAAAGCAAACCAACCCTACCGCTCCAACACATACAAATACAGCTTGGCTCTTTTGTTCCCAGTTTGCAGCACCTAGCCACTGAACTATGAAGTAATGAGGTGTAGCTTAAAATTTATGCACTCACTGCATTTTGATAGTCTTCACCATTTAGTTAGGATCTAGACTGAAAGCAAAAGTGATTTTAGTTGTATTGTTATCCTAGATTATCCAAACTTTGTATGATATTGGATTTAACAAGAACAAATTTTTCAAGTTCTGAAGATTATATTATTTACTATTTAATGTCAAATGTAATGTCCTATAATAATATTAAAATGATATTAAAGTATCTTCACTGAGTTTACATTCTTCTCACAAAACAAGAAAAATGTCTTGTAAAGAACAGGGTCTTATGCATAGAATCTATGTCTTAGCCTAACTGCATAATTATTTCAAACGCATCAAGTATTTTTGCCTCTAACACA
Organism: Desmodus rotundus; assembly: GCF_022682495.2. Classification (NCBI taxonomy): domain Eukaryota; kingdom Metazoa; phylum Chordata; class Mammalia; order Chiroptera; family Phyllostomidae; genus Desmodus; species Desmodus rotundus. The sequence goes on along the minus strand of NC_071391.1, from coordinate 75,421,047 downwards.
CTCTGATTCAAGCATTATGTTTAATCTTCTCTTTAGCTTCTAAATAGCTTTTCTGGATGGTTGCAGTTAGAAATACATATTCATGACAATCCTGAGAAACTGCCTTTTTATTGACATATTTTCCCATTCTTGTTGCCACATGTGTTAGTCTCCTATGTAACAAATCACCATGAACTTAGTGATAAAGTAATATAAAAGTATCATTTTATAGTTTTGAAAGAAGTGTAAAATGAGTCTTAGTGGGCTGAAATTAAGGTGTCAATAGGCTTCCATTCCTCTGGAGGTTCTAGGAGAAAATCCATATCTTTAACAGTTTCTAGAAGCTACCTATATTCATTAACTCAGAAATGGTCTTTTCTCCAATTTCAAGCCTGCAGGATAGCATCTTCAACTCTGTCTCTCCCTCTCTGTCTGTCTGTCTGTCTGTCTCTCTCTCTCACACACACACAAGCACACACACAGCCATCCCTGACTCCTGTCTCATCCTTTTATAAGGTATTACATTGAACCCTCTTGGATGATTCAAGATTATCTCTCATTACAAATTCCTTATCCTTTAGCAGTAATTTTGTTTTCTGATAATTGCATTCACTTATTAATATCCTTCAGAGATTTTTCCATAAATTTCAGAATACAATCCAAGGTCTTACCACAAAGATTCCTTCCCAGGAGTCTGCATTTCCATCCTTAACTTGTGCCAGTCCTCCACCCTTATCTTCTATCCCAGCTGTACTGGCATTGCCCTGCTCACTCCTCCATACACACAGCCTCATCCCTGGGTCCAGGTAAGAGACAAAATGGAAATAAATGAAGCGATGACATAATGAATGAGAAAAGCAGCAAGTTTAGTGCCGCATTTAGGAAGTAGAATTAGCTAGTCTGAGAGCTGTGAGAGAGGCAACTAGTAAAACAAAATTCTGAATAAAGAACAGGTTTTTGAGTGGAGAAAGATCATTAAGTTTAGTTTGTTGCAAACGGATGAAAATGCACTGTAGATGTTAGGATAAGGGAATTGTTTACTTTTATGGAATTTCATGCAAAATTTCAGACTATATTTTATAGTCAATGGCTTAGTATGCATTTTAATTATATATACTTATATATGTAAGATACACATTTAAAAAATCAAGCAAACATCTGACAATAAAATGAGTTGTTGTTTTCTAAAACTGCTCCCCTCTAACGGCTTATGGTTGTCCCTTTTCAGCTGTTGTGCACAATTTTGCAAGACCAATGCAACTGAAAAATGATAAAATGATTTTTAATTTGCACAGTAGTGCCAAGCATCTTGTCAGCTGTAAAAGACAGTTGGCCCACAACCTTTAGATGTTAGTATATTCAGTGCTTTTGGTTTAATTCCAGGGGCAGGCTATGAATAGCTAACTTGGTGAGATTGTTTTTTAGTTTGCTTGCAAAGCTTTATTTGATGCTGATTCATAAATTACACTTGCTGCATTACAGAATCTCATTATGCTTCATTAGTCAAAGCATACTAAATAGAAGTTAGTATTACATGTCAGGCACTGCCTGTGGGATGAAAGAGACAAGGAAGGCAGTGGCATTGCAGTTTACTGGCACAAAGAGGCAAGTAAATACAAGCTCTAATCCTCTTGTCTTTGATATGTAGCACAACAAGTCTCCTAATCCAATGCAAAACGTGGGCTAATGTCTGATTAATAAATAAGAATAATTAGTAAGTACTTAAATCAAGAGATGTTTATTACATATCAAGTCCTTCACAAAGGATTGTGATTATTACAGTGCCTAACATATAATAAATGATTGATAAGCAGTCTTTAATTAAATGTGATTATCAACCATATTTCCTAAGTGAAAATACTTGTATTTGTTAGTTAGGAATTTTTTAATCCTCATAAAGGATTTTTTTTATCCTTACCTGAAGACATTTTTTCATTGCCTTTAGAGAGAGAGGAAGGGGGAAGAGAGAGAGGGGGAGAAACGTCGATGTAAGAGAGAAACATTAATTGGTTTCCATTGTAGGCTCCCTGACCAAGTATTGAACCTGCAGCCTAGGTACGGTTCCCTGAGCAGGAATTGAACCCACATCTTTTTGGTGTACAGGATGGCGCTCCAACCAATTGAGCCACACCAACCAAGGCTAAATATTCTTTATGTAGCCAATTTATCCAAAATTTGCAACATTTTTGAAGATTTCCTTTCACACACGTGTACATGCACACACATACAACTGAAGACAGAGATTCAACATCTTTCACTTTTCCCTTACTTTGTTACAATAATGTTTGCAAGTTACATTGTTTGATAAGGAAATAGAAAACACAGCCTATTATACTAGGGATGGTAAAGAAGATATAATGGGACAAACCAGAATAATCTTAATAGTCGTCACTAATTTTAAATACATTGATATCATTTTAAAGATGTTCATACTAAATATCTAGAAATTGCATGTTAATATCAATGAAAACAATGTTTTTTACTCAAATATTTTGAACCAACTTTGAAGAAGAAAGAGTATTAGTTACAAGTAAAAACATTTAGATTTTGGAGAAGCTGGTTTTTGAAGAGCTTTAGAAACATTGAGAAGCTAATAACTCAGGAAACACAGGTACATTGCATTACAGCCGGACAGAACTGCAGCATGAGGCCCTTTCCGTGTCCCCATCATTCCAAGCTGCTAAGTCAAAGGCCATGTGCCCCAGACGTGAAGGAGGAATAGGGGTGATAGCATAATAGATGCCATAAATAGGTGACAGAGCCGTGTGGCATGTGCAATTGTCAGGTCGTGGGGTGGGAGGGAGAGGAGTGACCGCAAATACTGAATTATGTAAAGGAGCAGTAGAGTTATTGGTAGAAGTAAATATGTATGTACTTAATTTATCCAGGAAATTTCCTAAATGAGTAGAATTATGTCATTGAGTTTTCCAAATATCATTTATCTGATGAAATTAAAAGAAAGATCATACAATTCAAGCAAGGGAATATGCACTGATTTTATTGTTCCAGACCCAGTGTACTTTGAAGATGAAAGAATTTGAAACAATAAAACCAATCCAAAGAAATGAATGCGGAAATAGTTGACCCGATCGGATTCCCACGGTGCTCCAGTCAATGAAACAGGCTCCGGATACGGATACTCGTGCGGAGGAGACGGTGGGTCGCTGTGACAGACCTGCTTGGTTCACTGTGGAGCGGGACTGTGGCCAGCCGGAGAAACAAAGGGAATCTCATTATTCTCTGAGTGTGGTCACTGTTACAGTCATGTTAGAGAGGAGAAATAATAGCAGACATTTGGCCTCCGAAACAGTTTTACTGTTTTGCTGAAGAAATGTTCCATAATTGCATGTCATTTTAATATGGGCAAACAAAAGAATCATTGAGGAGAAAAATAACAGAATGTTTTGGGATTTATTTCTAAGTGTCTTTCTTTAAAAAGCTGTATTAATCAAAAGTTCTCTAGAGAAACGGAACTGTCACCAAGATTTTTATAATATAATCAAAGAAGAAAATTTAAATGACAGTAGATATACAAAATAAAAATCATTTCTCCATCTTTAAAAAGAACTTGATTTGTCAATTATGTGCTTCATTTTTTTCTGATGGCTTACAGTGGACAATTTTTTAGTTCTTTTGTATTATCAGGAAGGACTGAAAGTAGATATTTAGCTAACAATAGTAAACCCCAGGAAATTGCCTTATTTGATGAAGACTAAGTCACTCACTGAACCCCACTGTAAATGAAGGAAGTGGTCCAACAGCTTCTCCCCTGTGGCTAATCAAATATTTATACGAAAGAAAGTGGTACATCTCAGTAAAGAAAGTGCATTCGATTTAACAGTTGCAAAGCATATTGTCACTGACTCTGTGCAGAGATTGCATACGACAATGCATTCATATTGAAGCAAAACGACTGTCCTTTGTCTTGATTTTAATAATGTTTCTTTATGTAGCTAGGTCGTAATATTATTTTGCTAATTTATTAGGTCTACTTCTTTCCATTTCAAATTGAATTACTTCAGAATTTCCAATTTACAAGTTTAGTGTCTAAAACAAATATTTTGCTACTTTATGGCGCTTGTCCTGTCTGTTGTTTTAAAATGTTGCTGTACTTGCCACCCACTTACACCACCCATGGTCAAATACCATAATAACAAGTAATAGCAAAATGCTTAGAGCAGCTGAAAACTGACTCGCTGCTTCTGAATCCTAATTTATTCTTACTTTCCAAGATCCAACTTGTTCAACCACGTTCAACTCCGCATCTAAGATGTAATGTAAAGTCAGAAAATGGCATCATAAAAAATTTCAACATCATAAATGCATTTTAAAGAAAGCATTCTTGATAGCCCTGCTCTAAATCTGGCTGTAAATATGCATCAAGACTGAAATATGGTCACAATGTAAGAATTTTTTGAGATCATGGTTTTGCTGTTTCTGAAAAAAATTCATTTCCATCATTGGTAACTGGTTTTCTGGGAGATCGGGAGAAGTAGGAAGAAAAATCCACAATAGTCTCATTACAGGCTTTGCAGAAGCTGCCTCTTCATTCAGTTAAAGAAGTGTAAACACTTCAATACATTATCCAAATGGAAAGGGATACTTTAGACATTGCAGTGGGGTTGGAGCCAGGCTGTGATGTACTGCGTCTCAAAGCCTCTGCAGCTCTGCCTTACTTGCATGGACAATTGAACATTCGTTCACTGCTTGTTTTGCCTAGGGTGATCAATTGCTAAAGGAAATGTCCTCCACGTTTTCCCATGATGGGAATGATTCATGTGTGCGTTCATGAATTTTTATTACATTTTGCATAAAATTGGCAGCCTTGCATGTTGTACATTTCAGGCTGGGAAGTCATTACTGAAAGATTTTTTCCCCACCAAGTGGTTTCGGTCGGAGCCCTCAAATCCACACCAGTGTGTCTAGTAGTCCTCCTGTCACAATTACAAAAGAAGTAAAAGTTTTAACTTTGGTTTGTTAGTACTTCTTATTTTTCCATTCCAGGATAGGGAATGGCAAACTAATTTTATACAAGATTAGTATGTCTTATAATTTAGCCTCGAAGGAATCCACATCAGGTTACTTTATGGTTTATGAATAAAATTGGTGACAAGCAGAAGTCTAATATTCTAACATTAGAGGGAACACTCTTCGCACCTAAGATTTTCCATAAGAAACATACTATGGTGAAATGTAGCCATTTCATTACTAAAGCATGAAAGTAAGTTACTGTTAATGTTTCATGTAGGTGATTAGGAAACTACCAAGGATTCTATCTGAGACCTGAAAATGACAAATTTCTATTCAATACAGGCTATTCCTCCCTCCCTCAGTACTCAATAAATGTTAGTGATGATAGCTAATGTGATGAGTCACAGCAACCTGAGAGCTGCTATAAAATCTAATTTTGCTTTCGTTTTAAGAAAGAAATCATGGCCCCAGATTTTTTTTTGTTTAAAGATGCTTTAGGCATTTGACCTTGTATCAAAATGATTCTCAATATTGTACACCTTCAAGGTTTTAAAATTTCAAGTTTTGTAATTTACTTGATATATTTGCACAACAGTAAATGCGTATTACTTTATAAATGAGGCAATACATGTATTTTGAAGCTGCATACCCAAAAGGTTCTGAAAGGAAATGTACTCTGACAAATAGTGTGATTACTGTTTTGGTTATACGAGCTACAGTTATTGTAGGTAAGCCATTTTCTGCCTAACTATTCAATTTTGAATACTCCTATTCTAGAAGGTGTTTGGCCCTTATTAAACATTCCATGAAACATCATTCATGAAAAAAGTTTATATAACTGTGAAACCAATATTATTCACAAATCATTTTGAATAGAAATTTTCAAAAATCCTTGAAGGTTAATGACTATTAAATAGACACTGTTGGGAACCGCCCTGCCTGGTTTCAGAGGCTGTAACCCCTCATGGTTAAGGCTGAGTCAGAACTGGGACCATAAGCAACTAAGGAGACAAAGCTTGTCTCCCTGGCAGGTGTGCCACCTCTGTCCACTTCACCCTGCTTGGCCCTGAGCTTGGCCAGTTAGCCAATGACGGGTAAGAATCCTCAAGGGAGGATCAACCTAAGACAGGCATGGTCACAGAAGAGGCCCTCAGGGAAGGACTTGGAGGGCTGTGGAAAAAGGGGGTGATGGACCCTCACCCCTTGGCTTTGAAATAGCCTGAGTCCTCATTCTGTCTACAAGAAGTCTCCTAATCTCTTGGCTGCCTTACTTCCCTTGCCTGACTTAAGCCTGAAGCAATAACAGAGGGCAGTGCAGTCCTGTGCTGGGAGGGGCGGATTCCCTGGGGAATCAGGCCTAACAAAAATACATACATTCCTGTGAAACCTACTTAATTTGTACCCTCAGTTTAAGAGATAAGGGTCCAGACCTGAGATGAGTCTGGCGCCTAAAGTTTTATGGCCCTCTAGCTGATTGGCTGTAGCTCAGACTAAGCCCTGGAAGTTCTCTGTAAATCCTGTATTGTTTAACCCTTACTGGCTGACAATGATTGATGAGCTTTATCTGCATTCCTATGCGAATGAACCTAATAAAAGCCCCTGGAGAGAGAGGCTCAGGGCCCTTCTCCCTTTGAGAGAAACGGCCACCTTTCCTCCCCAAGCAGATCATGTCTTGGTAGTCTTTTTCTTCATCTGTCGTGGACCCGGGGGGCTGCCTTAAAGCCCCCGACAAGACACAATTATAAATATAGCTCAAGAAAACAATACAAGCAATTTTGGGGTAAGATTTTTAAATATACAATGAAATTAAATCTCATTAGCAATCATCTTAAAACCATAGAGTAATTCAAAATTAGGTTCTTCTTAGCTACCAGTATGTACTTGCACATTTCACTGTTGGGCACTGAAGAAATAAGAAAGACAGCATACACATGAGCTGGGGCTATCTAACGGCCAACGTGTTTCAGAAATCACATACAGTTATGTCTCAAACAGCATTTCATCAAAAAAAAAAATTAACTGTATCATCCAGTCACCTCAAACTTATTTGGCCATTGAATTTTTTGTTCAAGGGCCATCCATTAATATCCAGTAGAACCAGCATGTTAAGTATCACAGTTTTAGGATATGTAAGAGTATTGCCTAATTACAGCTATTTCCCCCCACAAAAAAAGAACCTTATCTAATTTTTAAAATCCTCATACGAGGATACATTTATTGATTTTAGAGAGAGAGAAAGGGAGAGAGAGACAGATGGAGAGACGGAGAGAAACATCAGTGTGAGAGAGAAACATTAATCAGTTGCTTCCCATATGCAACTGACAGTGGATTGAACTTGCAGCCTGGGTATGTGCACTCACCGGGAATCTAACCTGCAACATTTTGGTGTACGGCACAGTGCTCCAACCAAGTGAGCACTCAGCCAGGTACAAAAATAGCTTATCTATTTAGTGCAATCCTACTCAAGATATAAGTTGTTTTTGGGAAACAGTAGTGTTTTATTTCAATTTCAACAACAGTATATGTACGAGGTCAGTCCAGAAATAGTCTAGCCATTTTTAATATAACAAGAATGATTTGTGCAATATCGATGTAACCTACCAGCCAAGGAGAGTGGACTGGAATGTGCCTACATGAACAATGACGATTTCACTGTACGAGTTAGTGGGGGCAGTAGATGCCATTGAGTGAGAATGTGTACTGTGTAGCCAGCACATTGAAAATGACTGAATGAGTAGAGCAACAAATCTGCATCAAATTTTGGATGAAGTTTGAACATTCCTCCATGGAAACCATTTGCATGATTCAGAAGGCTGCAGCTGTCAGCAACTGGTGATTGACAGCTTCATCACAACAACACACCCACTAATGCATGACATATCATGCAGAGATTTTTGGTGAAACATCAAATTACTCAGGTGACTCAGTCCCTCTACCAGCCCAGATTTGGTGCCTGGCAAGTTCTGGGTTTTCCCAAAACTAAAATCACCTTTGATAGGGAAGAGATTTCAGATCATCAATGAAATTCAGGAAAATAGGACAGGGCAGCTGATGGCAATGGAAAGATCTCAGTGAGGCCCCAAGGTACCTACTTTGAAAGAGGCTAAAGTGTTATTGTCCTATGTACAATATTTCTGGTATCTTTTTCAATAAATGTCTCTGTTTTTCATATTACATAGCTGGATACCTTCTGGACAGACCTCATACATATGCATATAGGTGCATTAAAGAAAATTACTTTTATTATATTAAAAAACTCTTTTTACATTTTTGAGTTTAAAAAAGTTATTAACAGATATGAAAATACCATAAGTATTTTTGTCCTCTGTTGAGATGAGCAGAGGGTTTTTCTCTGATTTATTAACATGAAATATTCAATTTTTTTAATACTTGAGCATTATTTCATTCTCTACTTGTAATGGCTTATCATTCAATTGATAATCTACAGTAGATAATTTGCTAAAACTTTATTCAAGATTCTATACCTTTATTTATTAGAAAGACTTCTTTCAACTTTGATTAGCTATCTATGTTCTATTTTTGTATCAAGGTTGTGTTGTATACTTTTAAATTATTGGAAAAATTTCCTTTATTCTTTCAGTTTTGAAAGAGATAGAACATAATTATTTGTTGGAAGTTTAGAGTAAATGTAACTATGTAATCTTTTCTGAGAATTTTTTTTGTAATTTTTAAACCTATCTCAAAAATTGTCCATTGCTTTTTGTCTATTCAACTTACTTCTTAATTTGTGATCACTTTGATAATTTGTATTTTCTAGACAATCATTTCAAATAGATTCAATTTTATTGGAATTGTAAAATAAAAGTATCTTTATATTTCTTTGCTTATGCTATTTTTTTACAATTACTCTCTCCATATTTCCTTGTTAACACTAACAATTGTTTTATATGTTTTATTGTTTATAAGGAATCGACTCATGACTATATTTAACAGTATGTTTTGTTTTCTGTTTAGATATTTATCTACTTTAATTTTTTAGTCATTGAAATCATTTTTCTTATATTAGTTTTGTGGCTATTTTTCAAAGAGATTTGATTTCTGATTCAATTTATTTTAATATTATATTATTATATAATTAAATTGACTAAGAAGAGAAACTTTTTTTCTGAGAGCATGCTTTTCCACAATTCATATAACTTGATATGCAGCATGATTAACATTTATGTACTTTTATTTAGAGTTCATTTTATAAAGACATATAAAAAAGTGCTAAAAATGGTTCTTGACTAGTATAGCTATGGATAGCCTTTACTTATTTTATTGATGCCAGTCATCTATTTCCATGTTAATTACAGTGAATACAAAACTATTTTTCCAGGACATTTTTTTTCTAGTCATGATGGTCTGTAAGTCCATGAATGTGAGCAAACTCCTCTGGTCCTAATACAAAGCAACGAGATGATTATGACCTTAAGTTGCATGAAAAATATAATACATAAAAAGAAACACTAACAGAATATACTCCAATTCAAAAAGGAGATAACTATCTGCACAGAGAGGAAAGAGTGGAATAAGGGTGAAGTCTCTGGCCTGCTGGAAGAGTGCAGTTCGGCCAGAAAATGGTTTCAGGGCAGTTCAAGGATTAAAATCATTGTATGTGAAGTGGAAAACAAGGTGAAGTTGGTGAACAAAATGACTTAACCTGTCTAGTAAACAGAGGAAAACAAACTGAAGCAAACGTGAAGTATTAGTTCACACTAAACAACTGGAGAAAAGTAATCAGACATGTTCAGTCGAGATATCAGAAATTTACTATGCCGCAGGTGATGGTTTTGATACGTAATATTTACAATGTTTTGCATTTCACATATAATATTGTTTCATATGCTTTATACAAATAAAATTTTTATTCTTCACTGAAACTCAATATGTTAATATTGTTATGTTCATTTGACAGAGAAGAAAACTGAATCATGAGAAGTATCTTGCCAAGGTCATAAAGCTGTTTCTCAGGGAAGATGCCTCCAGAATCCACATAATCCTGAAAACATGAACTACTACAATTACTTTGGGGAGTACTTTGGAAAATTATTTAAAAAGTTGAAAAGATATACACTCAAGACCATATATTCCCACTTATGGATGTCATTTCTACATCTTACAACTGGAATAAAAAAGATGGGTGCATAAAAGTCCTTGCAACATAATTATAACAATAGCAGGTGCATATACATGTAGTACTTACTTTGCACCAAGCACAAGTCTTATATTTATGAACTATTTTATTCTCCACAGAAATACTATGAGGAACATACAATTAATATTTGCAATTTAAAAATGAAGAGAATGAGGCACAAGGAGGAGTGCACAAAATAGCAAAATATTGAAATTACCTAAATGCTTATTAATAACAGTGGATTTTTAAGCCTAGTATATGCATACATGGGAAGCTTAAAGTAGTTTTACAATGAATAGTCTATATATTGAATTGCACAAATCTAAAAAAATTAAAATGTATTAACATTAATACATTTTTAGGAAAACAAAGTCAATGTTCTTCATGCAAGATTTCCACTGGATCAGGAGGGAAGAAAATGGAATTGGTAATTTTCTACTCAGAGCTGTCAATATCTACCATGTTTCATTTTATGAACATCACAAGCTCTGATGTTAATATAGACAAATAAAATTTTAAAAATTGTATTTTATTTTTAAATTACAGTTGACATACCATCCTACATTAGTTTCAGATATACAACCCTATGATTAATAGATATTTATATAACATGCAAAGTGATCACCATGATAAATGAGCATCCATCTGATACCAAACATAGTAATTACAATATAAGTGACTGTATCCCCTACACTGTACTTGACATCACATGAGTATTCTGTAAGTACCAATTTGTACTTTTAAATCCCTTCACCTTTTTCAACTGTCCCCTCAACCTACCCCCCATTTGGCAACTGTCAAAATATTCTCTGTATCTATGAGTCTGTTTCCGTTCTGTTTATTGATTGATTGGTTTATAAGATTCCAAATATAAGTGAAATCATCTGGCATTTGTCTTTCTCTGTCTGACTCAACACAATACCCTCTAGGTCCATCCATGTTGTTGCAGATGGCAAGATTCCATTATATTTTTTTCATAGCTCAGTCATAGTCCATTGTGTATATGCATTAATTCTTTATCCATTCATCTATTGATGGACACTAAGGTCGCTTCAATAATTTGGCTGTAGTAAATAATGCTGCAATGAACATATGGCTGTATATGTCTTTCTGATTTAGTGTTTTGGGTTTCTTTAGATAAATAGAAGTAGAATTGCTGGGTCCTTTATATATTGTAATAGCCTTTGTTTTAAAGTCTATTTCATTTGGCACAAGTATTGCTACCCCAGTTTTTGTTTTGTTTTGTTTCTATTTTCATGAAATATCTTTTGCCATCCATTTACTATTAGTCTAGGTGTGTTCTTCAATCTGAAATGAGTCTTTTGTGGACAGCATATGTAAGGGTATTGTTTTGTTATCCATTGTCAGGGAGCTTCATCACAGCCCCCACCTGCCATGGATGAACAATAAGTCTACCAAGACCTGATCTGCTTGGGGAGCAGAGGTGGCTGATCTCTCAAAGGACAAGGGCCCCGAGCCTTTTCCCCTATGGGCTTTTATTAGGTTCATTTTGCACAGGAATACGGATAAAGCTCATCAATCATTGTCAGCCAGTAAGGGTTAAACAATACATGATTTACAGAGAACTTTGAGGGCTTATTCTGAGTTACAGCCAATTAGTTAGAGGGCTATAAAACTTTAGGCCCCAGACTCATCTCAGGTCTGGACCCTTATCTTTTAAGCTGAGGGTACAAATTAACTGGGTTTCACAGGAATGTATGTATTTTTGTTAGGCCTGATTCCCCAGGGAATCCGCCCCTCCCAGCACAGGACTGCACTGCCCTCTGTTATTGCTTCAGGCTTACGTCAGGCAAGGGAAGTAAGGCAGCCAAGAGATTAGGAGACTTCTTGTAGACAGAATGAGGACTCAGGCTATTTCAAAGCCAAGGGGTGAGGGTCCATCACCCCCTTTTTCCACAGCCCTCCAAGTCCTTCCCTGAGGGCCTCTTCTGTGACCATGCCTGTCTTAGGTTGATCCTCCCTTGAGGATTCTTACCCGTCATTGGCTAACTGGCCAAGCTCAGGGCCAAGCAGGGTGAAGTGGGCAGAGGTGGCACACCTGCCAGGGAGATAAGCTTTGTCTCCTTAGTGGCTTATGGTCCCAGTTCTGACTCAGCCTTAACCAGGGGCGGGGTTACAGCTTCTGAAACCAGGCAGGGCTGTTCCCAACAATCCATCTAGTCACCCTCTGTCCTTTGACTGGAGCTTTTAAAGTAATTGTTGATAAATATGTATCTGTAGCCATTTTATTATGCATATTTTTATCTCTTTCTTTCTTCTTAAAAAGATCCTTTACCTTTTTTCGTAATACTGATTTGGTGGTGATGAACTTCAGCTTTTTCTTGTTTGGGAAGCTCTGTATCCACCTTTCAATTCTAAATGATAGCTTTGCTGGGTAGAGTAATCTTGGTTGTAGGTCCCTGCTCATCTTCACATTGAATATTTCTTGTCAATCCCTTCTGGCACACAAAGTTTTAGTTGAGAAATCAGCGGACAGTTCTATGGGAACCCCCTTGTAGGTAACTAACTGTTTTCCTCTTGCTACTTTTAAGATTCTCTCTGTCTTTAAACTCTGGCACTTTACTTATGATGCATCCTTGTGTGGGCCTCCTTGGGTTCATCCTTTTTGAGACTCAGTGCTTCCTGGACTTGTGTATCTATTTCCCTCACAAGATTAGGGAAGTTTTTGTCATTATCTTTTTCAAATAGGTTTTCAATTTCTTACTCTCTCTCTTCTCTTTCTAATACCACCATGATGTGAATGTTAGTGCACTTGAATTTGTCCCAGAGGCTCCTTACACTACTCTAATTTTTTTGGATTCTTTTTAATTTCTGTTCTGATTCCAAATCTCTTATTTGATCCTCTGCTTTATCTACTCTACTGTTGATCCCTATAACATATTTTTTGTTTTAGTTAGTGTATCTTTCATTTCTGACTGGCTCTTTATTATGGTTTCCATGTCCTTTGTTAACACTATTAAAGTTCTCATTAAGTTCTTTGAGCATACTTTAAATTATTGTTTTCAACTCTGTACTGGGTAGTTTGCTTATCTCCATTTCATTTAGTATTTCTGCTAGACATTCTTTTCTGCTCTTTCATTTGGGACATGTTTCTTTGTCTCTGCATTTTGGCTGTTAACCTGTGTTTACTTCTACGTTAGGTAAACCTGCTATTTCTCCCAGACTTGGTAGAGTGGTCTTATGTAGCAGGGGCCTTATAGAGTTCAGTGGCACAGCCTCCCTGGTTACCTTTGCCGAACATTCAAGGTGCACATGCTGTGTGCATTGTCCTGTTGTGGTTGAGCCTTGATTGCCATTGGCACAGCACTGTGAGGGATTGAGCCTCGGGCTTATCAGCTGAGAGGATCAGCTGCAACTACAGGGGAGGAGACATTGTGCATGCATGTACACTATGGAGTAGGACTCACTTCAGTAGGGCTTTGATGCCTACGGAGTCCACCTCTTGAGTGTGCCACTCACCGAGGTGGTTGGAGTATATCTGGGCATGGTTTGGAGCTCTCCAGCAGGTGCAGTGGCTCTGGGGCCTCCCAGGAGACAAAAGATTAGACACAGTTGTGCTCTGCCCAGAGCCACCCAGCATAAGCTATAGGACAATTTGTAGAAGACTACTACTTGTACAACAAGAGGACAAACTGCAAACTGAGGCAGGCTGATGTTAGTGCCAGTTCTGGGGTCATTTATCAAGAGGCACATAGTACACAGAGCCAGATGCTGCATGTTTGAGAAATTTTAGGAAAGTCAGAAGCATGAGCCTAAAGAGGGCATTTGTATGGAAAAGCCACTAGAAATGGCTTGGGTGGGCCCACAAGTTTGTGGAACAGGGTTTCAGGGACTCACCAGGGCAAGATGAGCAATATGTACAAGGTTAATGGAGACTCAGATATGGCACCTGTCTGCCAACTCTGTGGTGGTGGGGGAGGGTTCTTTAAAGGAACAATCACCTCTGCTAGCACATCCATCAAGGAGAAAGATGCACCTCCAGCTGTTTTTCTGAAGTCAGACAATTCAGTTACTTCCCATATGACCTTGGTGTCTTTTGAACTGTTGCCTCAGTGCAGAAGCTCAGAGAAAGTGAGTTCACATCTGTGTGTGGGTTTGTAAGAGGTAAATTTGGGACTCCAGCTGGACTCCATCTCATTCAGTCATAATCCCTACTGGTTTTCATAGCCAGGAGTTTTGAGACTTGCCTTCTTGGAACTGGGATCCTGGTTGGGGGAGACTGGCATGGTACTGAGATTCCTCATTCCTCAATGAACACCTCCACAGCCTAGATATTGCTCCTTATTTTTATCCACCACATGTGGGTGTGGGACCAGCCCACTCTGCATCTCCCCTCTCCTAGCAGTCTTGATGTGGCTTCTTCTTTACATCCTTAGTTATAAGACTTCTATATATCTAGATTTCAGGTTGTTCAGAATGATGGTTCTTCTGTAATTTAGTTGTGATTTTGATGTGATTATGGAAGGTCTGCATTTACCTACACTGCCATCTTGACTTGAACTTTTTTAGAGAAATATGATTATTTTTAAAGCTGAGTAGTGTGTTTACTACTAATTTTATATGTTTCTATATTTTCCACATGATTGATATATTTTATACTAAAATATTTGACAGTGAATTGAAATTATATCCATCATATAGTAATAAACTTGACATTAACTTTATTAACCTTATTAAATATTTACTTGTGCTTGAAGACAAGTTATGAAAAATAGGTAGGGTAGTATTCTTTGCCATTTATTCAGAATTTATTTTCTGATACTCTGTAAGTTTTTATATTATTTAGTCATTTAAATATTTTACAAATTATATTAAATTGGGATAAATGTTCTTAAAATTACTTGCTAAAAACAAAAGTATTAAATGATTAATCTGTGATTAGCATGGAAGTATCTGGAATACAATTTGGCTGGGTGTACTGTCTCTATCTCTAGATTACTGGAGCCATCAATATTGACTATAGAGCTCCCAGAGTCATTAAAAGGAGAATCTTCTTCTGGTATCATAACCTTCTTTTCTGGACATAGGCCCAGAGCAGCTGAATCACCTGGACATAAAAGCCTGATGTCAAAAAGCCCATGTGACCCTGGTTGGTATGTCTCAGTGGATTAAGTGTCAGGCTGTGAATGAAAAGGTTGCTGGTTTGATTCCTAGTCAGGGCCTAGGATGTGGGCCAGGTCCCCATTTGGGGCCATGTGAGGAGAAATTGATGGATGTTTCTCTACCTCTCTTTTTCTCTTCCTTCCCATCTCCCTAAAAATAAATTTAAAACAATTTTTTTTAAAGCCCACAGGGTTCCCAGGAGTTGGGTTGTACCAGAGTTTGGAATTGACAATGGAGAAGTGGTGTCATGTAATGGAGAAAGGAATAGTTTAGAGTAATTAATGAGAGCAAAGAATTTTATATAGGTTAGCTTTAGCAGCACAGGTTTCTGAACCAGGGTGTGTGGCATTGTGCTCCAATATGATACAACCTATGTATGTTATATATAATACTTTGCTGATTACCGTACTAAAAGATTTTATCAGCTAAAATAATTTTTCCTTACATCACTAAATCCAAAAAATATTTTTCTTTGTAATCTACCTTTACCAATGAAATTATAAATTTGAAATTATATATAATAAATGGTGTTTTTTATATTGTTTACTTATGATGATATTGAGAATGAAAACTCTGATCCTACAATTCAACATTCAATAAAATACAACGTGATGAGACTTTCACAGTAATTTCATTATTGCTGGTTACATCTACATATTGACTTCTATAAATTGTTTTTTCTTGTATGATGTCATAGATTGTGTGATGTTAAATACAGTTGTTAAATAGGAATGTATGTCCATATGTTTTCACATGTATAGACACACACCTGTCCAGAATGTATCCAGCCATGTACTATGAAAAACAGAGACATTTATTGAAGAAGATACAAGAAACATTGTACACAGGACAATGATGCCTCAGTCTCCTTCAAAGTAGGCACCTTGGGACGTCAAACTGTTCTCCTAGTCACCATTAGCTGCCCCATTGTATTTTTTTGAATCTCATGAACAGTCTGAAATTTCTTCCCTTTCAAAGGTTATTTTAGTTTTGGGAAAAGCCAGAAGTTGCAAAGCACCAAGAAGTCTGAGTCACCTGAGTGATTTGATATTTGGCCAAAAAACTCTACACAAGATGTGATGTAGGAGTGGGCATGTTACCATGATGAAGCTGCCAATCACCAGTTGCCCACAGCTATGGCTTTCTAATCATTTGAATAGTTTCCATAGAGGAATGTTCAAGCTTAATGCAAAATTTTATGCACATTTGTTGCTCTACTCACTTAGTCATTTTGAATGCGATGGACACACAGTACAGATGCTCACTCAATGGTGTCTACTGCCGCCACTGACTAATACAGTGAAGTCATCATTGTTCATGCATGGACATTCCAGTCCACTCTCCTTGGCTGTCAGGTTACATCGATGTCACACAAACTGTTCTCATTATATTAACAATGGCGGGATTTTTCCGGATAGACCTCATATATACATAAGAGAAGTGGCTATAAAGCCCAGCTTTTCCTTTTTCCCTCTGTGACTACTATATGAGTATATGATTCAGTTATTATGAGGATGTGCTTCAAAATACGTCATGAGTGTTAATATATAGACATACTGCATAAATATATTATTTTACTGGTCCTTTTCCTTTGAAAAACAAGGGCTTGTTCATATATCCCAGTAATGGACATAGAAATTCACATTTAAATCCCCTTGTACCTTTTAAATCTTTATTAACCTTTATATTATTTGTCTTATTCTACTCTATATTAAACATTTACAGGAATTCAGTAAACAACAATTATTGTAAAATTTAACCTGCTGATATATAGCTAGTCCCCTCACCTCATTTGTAATCAATTTTCTCATAGATAAATTATGGTTTAGAATATCTCTAAAGTTAATTTCAGATATAAAATCACATTTTTTCATTGATTCTGATAATACATATTTTTCAGTCCTTACATTTACAACACTCCCATTTTTTTCTGACAATATTCACCCTGTACCAATATCCTGACAACTACATTATCTCCTGCATACCAGTGATTTATTGTTGTATAATGAAATACCCTAATATTTAGTGTTTTAAAAGAGCAAAAACTATTTGGTCATTATTCTGCAGTCTGGGCAGGATTCAGTGAGGACGTGTCTTTCTTCTTTGTGATTTGTTAAGGCGTCTAGCATTGAGCTTATGACCACCTCCAGTGTAAAGTAGTTGAGTGGACTCCCTCCTCTGCCTCCTAAAGCACAAATTAAAATGTTTCCCCCGCTAAAGGGTTTTTAGGAAAAAGAAACATTTGGTATGAATAGAATAGTATGTATGAAGGATCGATCAGAGAGAATCTTTAGAAGGAAGGCAAAGACATAAAAGTTGTAGCAAAAGGCTGGAGGAGTTAGAGAAAATATTGCTCATTTAATAAGGTGGCCTACTTGCCTTCACATCACTTATGGAAATTGAGCACCAATAAATGAAACTAACAGTTACTTCCAAATTAACTTGTAGGAACATAAGACTAATTCTCTCTGAATCTTCTATACTTTAGAGTTGAAAGCAGCTCGATCTTAAGTTCTTTCAAACCCCAAGAGAAATACATTAAAAATGTTTGAAAAAGAGATCACTTAGCTGTTATTTCCTGTGGCATTATCTTGGAAAACAGCTTATTTCCATATACCTTTTCAGGCCCTGAAGATATCTTAGATACTTAAATTTCACACGTCAATTTATTGCACCCTGCAATACAATTTTTTCATTTTTCATATGCAAAGACTTTAAAAAAGTGCATCAAACTGACATTTCTCCCAATGAAAATATTTTCAATATAGTTTATTAATATTTAAATTAAGCAGATAATTGTACAATTGAATAAGGGAGCTCTTTTTCAGTAAGCCTCCTTTAGACAGAGGCTGGATGAGTTCTGTGTGTATATCTATCTCCATCTATCTCATTTCATCTCTCTGGCACCTAAGATAACATTGCAGTAAAGAATGTGAACTCTTTTCCTTCAGCTTAACTAATGAGTCAGTGGGTCAGTCAGACAAATGCCAATGGCATTGTTCATTATCTTGCGATGGGTCTGTTTTTGAACATATCCCATGGCTTTTTTGGTCTACAATTAGCAACTCTTAAACTTGGAGAAAGAATACATGATGCAATAACACTAAATTATTCTGGAAAAAAAGAGATAAATCTTATTTGCATGATTTAGTCATGTATTTTTTCACTTCACTTATATGTGGAATCTAATGAACAACATAAACTGATGAACAAAACAGAAACAAAGGCATGGATACAGGGAACAGACTGACCTGACAGTTGTCAGGTGGGGGGGTGCTGAATGAAAGAAGGTGAAAAGATTAAGCATAAAGGCATATATACATAACACAGAGATGCAAACAACGGTGTGCTGATAGAAGGAAAGGGGCTTGGGGATAGGTGGAGGTGGGCAAAGAAGAGGTTAAGGGGGCCAGAAAGAGACTTTGGGGTGATGGGCACACAATGCAGTGTGCAGATGATGTGTTATTGAGTTGTACACTTGAAACTTACATGGTTTTGTGAAACAATATCCCCCTAATAAATTATTTTTTTTAGAAGATTTGAATTAGATCCTATGAAATGTACCAAATTTGGGTAGAGAAGAAAATGTGAGAATGTGATGGGCATAAGTAGTAATAAACTGAATTGATATAAAGAGAAAATAAAGTCCATTATTTGAAATATAAAATAATAAATAGTGATAAATAGTATATTTATTTGCTTTAAGTATTTGTTTAAATGATTCAAATATTTGTTAAAAATAAAATTGGCATTTAAGAAAAATGTTAACAAAAATACAGCTGAGGTCCTCATGCTATTTATGACTTATTTTTAAATTAAATATTTACTAATCTATTAATCAAGATTTATTGAGCATCTATTAAATGCCATGAAACAAGCTAGGGAAATAAATAGGCATTATAACCATTTACTGACACACAGACCTCAGAAAGACATGGCTAAAGGTTCTGAGAATAAGCTCAATCTTGGGTGTATTGAATGTGAGTTGTTTCTTCAAAGATCAAGTACAGAAAATGAATACACAACCAGATACATGTAGGGCTTGGAATAGAGGTCAAGACTGGAGAGGTGGATTTGGAAAATGGCAGCATAAAAGAGTTACAGAAATTATGGGAATAGATGAGATTACCTAGGCAATACTGACCAATTCAAAATGCCTATAGAGCCCTGGCCAGTGTGGCTCCGTTGGTTGGATGTCACCCTGAAAAGCAAAAGGTCCATTTTCATTTGGGGAACACGCCCTGTTGGGGCCCATTCTAGAGGCAACTGATCAATGTTTTCTCTCACATCAGATTTGTAAAGTGAAGATTACAAATGTCAGAATTAACTTATACATAAGGAATATAAGGAATATAAAATTCTTTATTAAAGAAAATCATATTTTTGATATATTAACTCATATAAACCTTAGACATTTTAATTTTTTTTAAATCTCTGCTATCAGCTATAGCCTTCCTGTTTGGTAGTGGTTCCTTAAAAATATTTAGCTTAATTCTCAGCCTTCTATAGATCTACTTTTTTATTTTTAGATTCTTTCTCCAATAGAAGGATCCCTGGTAGCTCTATAAACTTGGAAGTGGTGTGTGGTTTACTCTGACTACCCTCCCTCTCTCTTCTGAGCTCTGTCTCTGGTGTTAGGTTAGGAAAAGTGTTGAGGAGACAAAGACTGCTTTTCCTCTCACTTGTAGGCCTGTTGTCAAGGATCGTCTCTTTCCTAGTTTACCTAGAACCTGCTCCAATGCATGATACTTATTATCGAGTCCACAATTTCATCTTGCTTTCATGACTTCCAACTTCAGGACCAAATGCAGGTTGGGCATTTATCTTTAGATCTCTTGAAAACTTGGATATCAGGGGAACTGCCTTGATCTCCTCACTCTTCTTCACGCCCTCTCTCTCCAGGACTTTTATTTCCTGTTCCAGCATCAAAACGCACAACAATATATCCAAAGGTTAAATGAATTTTCTACTTGGAAATAAATTGCCAGTGTCCTATTTTTGCAGGACTCCCTGTTATGCAAGTTATTTTCTTGTGGCCTTTCTCTCTGTTTGGGGATGGGGAGCAGCCTCTGTGCCTCTCCATAGGCAGGAGAGTAAGGAAGTAGCTTCTTTTAAAAACCTTTGCACTCTGAAAAGGCTGATCTCTCTCTTCTCAATTTTACTATTTTATTAGCAAAGTTTTCTAAGGAAAAATAAGATGCATTTTCTGGTGGCACATTTTAGTAAGCCTTATGGAAGAATGGCAGTCCAACAGTTAATGGATCTCCCGAGTTTAGAATGTGTAGCATTTAGGGATTTCTGTTCTTAATTTTGGGTCCTCACACCAATTTTAAAACATAAAAATTCCACTCAATATTTCTTTAGTATACTTAAAAATGAATACAGATATCAGCTTTGAGGGGGGAAGAAGAAATTTAAAAAGTTGATATGCATTACATTTTGTTTCTGTGGGAAATAAAAGTTGAGGTTATACTGGAAATGAAGATACTAGCTTAAGCTAAGAAGTAAAAGAGCATAATCACTATTAGAGAATGCAGAAAGAGTGGCATGTAAAATAATACTGTGCACCTTAAAGACCTATCCACATTGAGCAGTTTAAAAGACTTGATAAGAAAAGAAAAAAAGAGCAAAGAGAAAAGGGGGTAAAGATACAGATTTATGAGTATATTTATAATGACTGTGAGACTTTTGAGAAAGAATTTTATTAACCATTAACTTTAAAATGCTAATTAAATTATTTAGCTTGATGGTTCAACTACATTTTTATTTTGCAATCCAATTTATTTTTCCCAGCTATATAAATCTTATAAATAATCATAATTAATAATTAGTTAATTTTAAAAATTAACTATGAACTATACTAGATTTATAAATACATAATGATATTTAAAGTATTTTAAATGTTAATTTATTATTTTGAGTATTAAATCAGAGAGCTAGAAAGTTAGAAAAAAATATAAAGAAGAGGTTATTCATGCTTTAAACTTAATTTGTAAGAGTATTGTGAGGACTAGTTCTTTTTCTAAATGAATTCTGTCTCCAAACAAGGTAAATAATTTATTTTTTAAGAATATATTGTATTGATTATGCTGTTACTGTTGTCCCAATTTTCTCCCTTTGACCCCTCTGCCCAGCACCCCCATTCCCTCCAGCAATCCCCCCCCTAGCTTATGTCCATGGGTTGTATATGTAAGTTCTTTGGCTTCTCCATTTCCTATATTATTTTTAACCTCCCCCTGTTTATTTTGTACCTACCAATGATGCTTCTTAATTCCTGTACCTTTTCCCCCATTCTCCCCTTCCCCTCTCCCAGCTGATGACCCTCCAAATGATCTCCATTTCTATGATTCTGTTCCTGTTCTAGTTGTTTGCTTAGTTTGTTTGTTTGTTTGTTTGTTTAGGTTCAGTTGTTGATAGTTGTGAATTTGTTGTTGTTGTTTTAATGTTCACAGTTTTGATCTTCTTATTGTTAAATAAGTCCCCTTAACATTTCATGTTATATGGTTTGGTGATGATGAACCCCTTTAGCTTTACCTTGTCTCAGAAGCACTTTATTTGCTCTTCCATTCTAAATGATAGCTTTGCTCGACAGAGTTATCTTGGCTGTAGGTCCTTGCTTTTCATCACTTTCAGTACTTCTTGCCAATCCCTTCTAGCCTGCAAGGTTTCTTTTGAGAAATCAGCTGACAGTCTTATGGGACTCCTTTGTAGGTAACTTTGCTTTTTCTCACTGATTTTAAGATTCTCTCTTGATTTTTAATCTTTGTCATTTTAATTCTGATGTGTCTTGGTGTGGTTCTCTTTGGGTCCAACATTTTTAGGACTCTGTGCCTCCTGTACTCTCATGTCTGTTTCCTTTGCCAAATTAGGGAAGTTTTCATTATTTTTTCAAATAAGTTTTCAATTTCTTTCTCTTCCTCTTTTCCTTCTAGCATCCCTAGTATTCAGATGTTGGTACGCTTGGAGATGTCCCAGAAGCTTCTTATACTATTCTTGTTTTTTTTTTAAATTATTATTTATTTTTGCTGTTCTGGTTGAATGCTTATTTCTTCCTTATGTTCTAAATTGTTTAATTGAATCCTAGCGTCCTCCCCTCCACTATTGGTTCCCTGTGGATTTGTCTTTAGTTCACTTTGTGTAACCTTCATTTCTTCCTTTATATTTTGCTGTACTCAGTGAGTTCTTTGAGCATCCTGATCACTGGTATTTTGAACTCTGCATCTGATAGGTTGGTTATCCCTGTTTTGTGTAGGTTTTTTTTCTGGAGTTTTGTTCTGTTCTTTCATTTGGGCCACATTTCTTTGTCTCCTCAATTTCGCAGCCTCCCTGTGTTTGCTTCTGTGTTTTTGGTAGAACTGCTTTGACTCCCTGTCTTAGTAGGGTGGCCAATTGTAGAAAAGGCACCTGTAAATTGTGTGGGGAGCCTTAGGTAATCCCCAGGATGGGGCAACCTGATTCACCACTTTGTGGCTCTGTTTGGTGAGAGGACTCAGAGAAGGGACAATGCTTCTGCCTGGTTTCTGGAGATTTTCCTGGTACCTACCCTGTTCCCCATCACTTCCCTTACTCCCCGTATGTGACTGGTATCCCTCCAACTCTTTCCCTGGTGCTGAATCCCAGAGGGTTAGATCTGCCTATGTTCTAAGCCTGTGCAGGCCCTTTAAGCAGAGTCTCCTGAAAATCTGGCAGTCTCTCCTCTTGCCCCAACCCCCACTGGATTATACTGCCAGAAGTTATGGGGATTTATCTTCCTGGCACTGGAACCCTAGTCTGTGTTGTCTGGCCTGGGGCTAAGATCACCCACTTGCAAGATACTCTCCTGATTTTCACCTACCATGTGTAAATGTGGGACTGCCCATTCTGCCACAGCCTCTCCATGCCACAGTGCATCTCCAAGCCTCTCTGCTCCTCCTACTCATCAGGATGAATGTGTCTTCTCTAAATCCTTGGTTGTCAGACTCCCATACAGTTTGATTTTCTGATGATTTGGGTGTTACTTGTTTGGGGGCCTAGTTATAATTCTTCCTGGGGTTGTGCAAGGAGGCGAAGCCTGTTTACCTATATCTCCATCTTGACTGGAAGTCAAGGTAAGTAACTTACAAGGGCAAATTTCCTCTGGTAATTCATTCATAACTTACACAAAACACATTATTCTAAAGGTTACATTTTTATCTCAATGACCTGATATTGCTTTGTAGTATACTAAAGTACTCTAGTCCTACCCTTGCTGGTGCCACTGTACAGATTACTTCCTGGTTCTTAACCTTACAGGGATCCTATGCCCATATCCCTCTATGACCTGGTGACTTGCCATATTGGAGTGAGTAAAAAATAGAAGCATTTTTGGTCTCTGTGTGCAGCAGCTCAGTTTCAGACTTTAGAGTACTCTCTTCATGGACTATATTTCTATTCTTCTAGCTATTTATTTGGATTTGCTTCCACTCCACGTAGATATGTGATAGCATGATGTAACAATATTAACTCTCCTTCTACATGTCCTCTACTGAGATCCCTGTCACAGTTTTGTGGAATTGGTTTATCTTTCTCCACTGAGGTAGCGGAATTGGGTTATTTAAATTACTCTGATCTTTGGTATAGGGTAGAGTGAAAGGAAGTACTTTAAGATTAAATTAGCCCTAGAAAATTATCCTTCAAAGCACTACAAAAAAAATTTCCCCTCTGGCTAAAATATCCTTGAGCTAAAAATTGTATTAATAATAAAACTAATTTATTTAGTTTTCAACAGTTCTATGAGGTTCTACTATCACTCTTATTATGTCTATTTGAGATATAGTGACTAAGCCACAGAGGCCCAAGGCTATGGAGCTCGTGAGAAATAAAGTTGGGCACAAAACATGGTCTTTTTTCCACATGTTACTCTGCCTTACCTGCAACTTCCCATTTATGTCCATAACATGGTGCCAATTAGGTTACTGACAAGCTAGGACAGAGCTAAATGCCCTCCTACATCTGTGAGTCACTGGCTAGACAAAGATATGGACCACCATCCTACCTTTTTCCAGGTGGCCAGTGTTTGGTGTATTTCTTAGAGTAAAACAAGACTGGGCCACAAATCTTTGTCTTAGTCCAACTGTATTGTTCTGAAAATAGGTAAAAAATTCTCTTACAATATGACAATCATTTGACCATTAGTCTTGATCCTCAATATTGTGACTATTCTGGTTATTTGAGGCATTGTAGGTATTTTAGTGCTTCATTGAAAAAGGCTGCTTCGAGGTCTCTCAGAGAGTTTTCCTCTTAGCTGAGAATCTTCCATTAAAAGCTCTTGGTTGCATGAGAAAATCTGGCTGGTTAGCTCTGTTGACTTACTTAAGTAATACCATTCACTCATGAAACTCGCCTAATAATGCCATGCTCAATTTTCAGTGTTTGATGCCTTTACTATAAATCTCTCTATGGGCACAAAATCGTTTTGGGGTCACATTATTTATAGACTTAATCTGGGCTTTAACCCTGATATGTCTTTTGATCCATGCATTTTCATTCTTTGAAAAAGCACAATAAAGAGTATTACTTAGACTAATAAAAGACCATAATAATTGAAGATATTCCTCAATAAAAAGAGACTATCCTTAGAAGATAGCAGAGCCATAAATCCATAGTGATATGACAAGTATCATATTGGTTCTCTATTAATAAGAGTAACACAACATTTTGATTATGCAAACTAATTCAATGACACTAGAGCAAACTGGTACTTTTTAAAGCTGACAATGTTAAGCTTTTTATGGATTTAAAATGCATTTGTAATGTGTCTCTTATAAGTATAAAGTTGAAGTATTTTTCTTGAATTACAAGTCCCTGAAAATAATAGGAAGGCTATTTAACAAACTTATTTAAAATTTATGAAAATAACTTTTTTTATGATTGGCATACAAAAAAGCCTTTGGAAACTGCCCCCCCCCCCCACCTTCTTACAGGCTGCTGCCAAGAGGATATGAATAGCGTCTTTGAGAGAGATTCACAAACATGTGGAGCGAATGGGGAAGCTCAGTGTGAGAGCCAGACTTTATTCTATTATCTGTATTTTAACCATCCTCAACAAAGGCTGTTCCCAGCTCTGTCTGTTACAGTGTCTTAGTGCTGCATCAGACATTGGAATATTTCTCTATCCCTTCCTTCTTTAAACACTCATTCTCCCTGTCTCGCTCTTACTTGTTTCTTAGGCTGGGAGTGGGGGATATTGAGGTGTGGAACATGTTTTAGACGCCCAGCCTCTCCTTGCCCCAGCAAGTTCAGGGCCATATAACCAGGTCAGGAATTGAGTATTTGTGTGAAATGTGCTTCTTACAAAGGTTTTATCTACTGGCAGGCATGCAACAGGGGGCACTCCATTGGGTGTGAGCTTCAGCAACATCCTCCTGCTAAGTGGAAAACTTTCTTCTCTCTCTGGGAAGGATCTGTGATTTGAGGAAGTATAAATATATTTAGTTACACCAGTTCTCCCTCCAGTCATTCACTTGTACACAAAGAGTAAAAAAGAATGAGTCTTTCTATCCCTTCCCTCCTCCAAACTTAATGTAAGTGATATATAGCTTATAACAGTTTTTCTTACTATTTTAATGGCTCTAACAGAATTCTCTGGGAATACAAACACACAAATATAATTATACTTTCCTTCCCACTTCTGGCTGTAGCAAGAATATATTTGAAATCACCCATTTCCTTCAAATTTCTATAGTATCAGATATCCTGCTTATCTCAAGGCCCACCTGTTACCTTTCATATCAATGAAAATAGAGATGATCCCCATTCTTGCTCTATAATTCCAAGGGCATTCCCCTCTCACTCTTATGCAAGCTAATTCTTAAGACTGCAGCGAATTCCTTTTCCTCCTTCCTCATGTGGTTGCTGCCCTTGCTCTCTGTTGATTTCTACCCCCTTCTCATGTGGTATCTCCTGCTCTAGTTGGCTCTTTCCTGCTCAAAAGGACCTAGTTCTTACCTTATCCATCTAGAATGGGTAATTTTTAGTTCCCTGATGGATGTGCCTTATAAATTTCTCCATCGTTTGGTCAGTTTTCAATGTCATAAAATATTATTGTCATAAAGATGTGAGCCTGTGAGCTGGTGGCCTTGGCCTGAGCCAAGAGTTCACAAAATTGGCTTGTGTATGACTAATTAGAGTTTAAGCCAGTGAATAGCCCTAGGAAAAGATAGGAGGGCATGCAAAAATAAAGAAGGATGAAGGTGTCCCTTCTGGCCACATCAGTCTGCATTTTCTGAAATTTAGCTGATGCTACTCTTTAACCCTGCATTTGACTTCATTCTCATTATTTAATTTCTTTCTTCTCTCCCCATGGCCCCTAGCACTAATTTGCAATTGTAACATTGCCTAAGGCATGTTAACCTGAGGTAAATAACACGAGATTCCATGCTGGGAGTAGTATTTCAACAGAGGAGGAGTCAATACACCAGAGCAAAGCTGAGGAGGAGGCTGTCCTAATGTTGTTGACAAAACATCCGGAGGTGTTCTACCCCCATCAGTAAATCCACTCAAGCCACAACAGGAGAACCCGTCACTACAAGGAGACTCGCCCAGCTGCCTGTCATGCTCTCATGTCAACTCTCCTATCCAAACAACAAGATGAAGTAAAGGTCCTATAGCTATTCTAAGAATAACCTTATTAAGAGTTCCCAATGATTTGGTTCTCTCCTCCATTTCTATTGTGCAAAATTAGAATCACATGAAATAAAAAAATAAAGCTGCTTTTGTCAGAGTAATAAAGAGAAAAATCATTAGCAACTAGTGAGCAGTTTTAATAAATTTACCACTTTTTAAAGGAGAAACAAAATTGAAATTACAAAGATTGGATTTTATAAAGGTAATTGTTAGTCAGGGGCTAAATATATGATCAGACATTTTGAGACCCAATATCAAATTGAGAGCTGAGTTAATTTACCTTGGAAGAGAAGGTTCGCTGAAAAGGCAGACGAAAAGTCATACAGCAAGAACAGAGAAGACACTAAGATCAGTTAGTGAGAGCTCAATTTGAGGACCCTGACTAAGATGTGAAACACTATAGAGGTGGCCAAGGGCCCTAAGGGAGCAAATATTGCTACAATTGCTTCACAAAGCTGTCATTTTTACTCAGTTCAGATATGATCTTTCTTACTGCATGTATGGCATAAATGCAATCCCCCCAAAACCTACAAAACATTTTGCTTTCTTTTCAAAAGGTCACTTTGAGGTAAATCCTAAGAAATCCACATGATTTCTAGAGAAGAAACAGTAATTAAGCAGCTTCAGTTTTCACACTGACTTGTTGAGACATATTGCTTCCATGAAACACTGCATCTTATACACTTTTCATATATCTCTATATGCATGTCTATCTCTATAAATGTACATATGGGGGTGATGTGCAAAGTAGCTCAGAAAAGAAGCATTGTTTTACAATTTTCTTTACTGCTTATTCTCTAGAAATTTTCATTTCACCCCTTCTAGTTTTTCATACTCAGAGTAAGAGCCCCGCTCTCCTGAGCAATGCTACAGTCAGTGTGAACATGAGCAGTTAGCAGTTCACATAGGCAACATCACAAAGAAAAAATCTATAATAAAAAGCTAAACATGCTTTTAGTATTGGTGGAATTTTTAAAGCTCCCTTTATATATGATGAGTGTCTACATTCACATCTAATTTTCCACTTGTGTGAGTTTGTCACTTTCTTTACTTGCATCAATATAAAAGTTTGTTTGTTTTGCTATGGAATTCTTCCCCTCTTTGGAAAATTTCAGAGCAAGAAATCTGAGGAGCTATAGAAAATGTGTGAGCATTTAAGTCAGACAGGGTATGAGTTAAATACGACTTTCACCAATTACTAACTTGTGGTCTGTTGTGTAAGTTATTTAACCTCAGGCTCATGTCTATGCAAAGAACAGAGCAACATCTACCAGATCAGTGTAATGTGAAAAAATTGTTATATGTAGAGCATATAACAGATATCTAGTCAGAATTAAATCATTGCAAGTAATTTATTATTGGCACATATTATGTACATTAGGCTCCATGACTTGAGAGTTTTTCCTACATAAATTTCTGAGATTTGAGTCATTATAATTGAGGAAGTTAAATTATCCTTTTATTTTTTAACCAAATATTGGGTAAGCATCATATCCTGCTGTTCCATATCTTGGAGATGAAATGAATAACCATATCATGCAATAGCTCAAAGATGAGTTGTGAAGACCTAAATTGAAACAAATAATTTTAACAGACAGTGTTACACAAATCAGCATATGTGCACGTGTAATGTATAGTTGTGCCCGACATGAAGGAAATTCAGCTCAGTAGTCACAGAAGAGGTGACACCTGCCTGACTCTTAGAGGACAGGTAGAAGTTCTCAATATAAGTGAATGTACATGGGTATATCTGCTACACAGGACTGCCTCACAGTTATATATGAAGGTTTAGTAAATTGTAAATGATAAAAACTTCATAAACGACATTAGGAGTGATCAGACCCAAAAATATTGGCAAAGGGCCTGAATAGACACTTCTCCAAAGAGGACATACAGATAGCACATTGACATATGAAGAAATGTTCCAACATCACTATTCATTAGAGAAATGCAAGTTAAAACCACAATGAGATATCACCTCACACCTGCCAGAATGGCTGTCATCAATAAATCAACAAACAGGTGTTGCCGAGGTTGCAGGGAAAAGGGAACCCTAGTGCACTGTTGGTGGGAATACAAAGTGGTGCACCCACTATGGAAAACAGTATGAGGTTTCCTCAAAAAGTTAAAAATGAAAATGTCTTTTGATCCAGCGATCCCACTTCTCTGACTATATCCTAAGAATCACAAAACACTAATTTGAAAGAATAGATGAACCCCTATGTTCAGTGCAGTGTTGTTTACAATTGCTGTGATCTGGAAACAGCCAAAGTGCCCACCAGTAGTTGAGTACATTAAAAAAACCCAAAAAACAAAAAAACACACACAGAACTGTAATACATTTACACAATGGAATAATACTTGGCCGTAAAAAATAAGGACATCTTATCTTTTGTGACAGCATTGATGGGCTTGGAGATTATTATGCTAAGTGAAATAAAGCAGTCAGAGAAAGACAAATACCATATGATCTCATTCATATGTGGAATCTAATGAATGAAACTGAGGAACAAAATAAAAACAGACTCATGGATATAGTCAAGAAGCTGACAGCTGTCAGAGGGTAGAGAGATTTGGGGAACTGGATGAAAGAAGGTGAAGGAAGTAGCCATACAGGTTTTTTGTATAGACACAGATAAGTGTGGGGATAGCCAGAGGGAAAGGGGCTGAGGAACAGAGGGTGTGGATGTTGGAAGTGGGCAAAGGGGTGGAAAAGAGGGACAAAAAGACTTTGCTAGGGGTGATGGCACACAATGCAGTGTGCAGATGTTTGATTGAAGTGTACACTGGAAACCTGTATGGTTTTGTAAACAAATATCACTGCAATAAATTTACTTTAAAAATATTGGTGTGACCTTGATTTATAAAGCTAATTCACCTTATTAGCAATCATTTATATACCTGCTTTTCTTGAGCCAGCATTGTAAATATTAGCATTCACTCTCTATATTCATCCCCTTGCAGTTTGTATACATTGAATATAAATGCATTTATGTATATATTTTATAAAAGGGGGACCCCCCAAAAGGGAATCTATTTATAAAAAAATGTATACTTATTCCTACATGCTTAAATTTCAGTCACCTTGAAGGTACTCTCCATTGGATGCAATACACCTATTGAGACATTTTTTCCCACGGTTCAAAACAGTTTTTGAACTCATCAATTTTGAAGCATTTTAGTGATTCTGCCATTGTTTGTTGCACCTCTTCCACATCAGCAAAACATTTCCCTTTGAGGACTTTCTTCATCCTGGGAAACAAACAAACAAAAAAGGCACTTAGGGCAAAACTGGGTGAACAAGGAGGGTGGAGCGCAGGGGTCATGCTGTTTTTGGTCAAAAACTTCTGAACACTCAGTGTGGTATGGGCAGGTGTGCTTGTAAATCATCCATCATAAAATGAGCTAATGCATTGAAAGAGTCTTCAAAAAAAATCACTTAAGCCAACGGCAGGCTCTCTCAATAGTGCCAGCTGGTACAGTGATACAGATGGGTTCCTAGAACACCCCCCTAGCAAGGGAAGCCTCTACTACAAGGGACCCACCCTCCAGAAGATAATTCCAGTTTGTTTGTGGTCCCTCCTAGTATGTATATATGAAATCATGAAAAGAGCTATGAATTCCCCTTCAGTTGCTTGCTTTTCAGCATCTGTTTTCCTTTCTTCAAATATGTTTTCTGCTTTTGGAAAACTACCGGTTTCTCATTACTGATTATGTGATGTTGGTGGCATTTTCTAGGTTTTTAGTGGCACAAGTGATTTTTTAAAAGATTTTATTTATTTATTTTTAGAGAGGGGAAGGGAGGGAGAAAGAGAGGTAGAGAAATGTCAATGTGTGGTTGCCTCTCGCGCAAAGCCTGCTGGGGATCTGTCTCACAACCCAGGCATGTGCCCTGACTGGGAATCTAACCAGCAACGCTTTGGTTCACAGGCTGGCACTCAATCCACTGAGCCACACCCGCCAGGGCGGCACAAGTGATTTTATTGGCCATAGTGATTGAGGTCAAGGAAGGGTTTCAACATATTGATTTATTTATTGGATGAGTTAGTAAATTAATGGATGAATACAGACTTCAGCCAATAGGTGCATTATAATTTTCCTGGCCATCAGGATTGCTTCAGGCATTGGGCAGTTATTTAATCCAGTCCTAAAAGCGTGTTCCTCAGAACAATTGCTAAGCATGCTACACAACAATATTCTCTCTGCAATGGTGATAGGAGACTGTTACTGCTGTGGCAGTTGCTGCTTCCATTTACATCCATGGGAGGCACCACTCTGAGAACCCAGGGAGCAGGGGGCAGTGTACAAGAGAAATTCTTTTTTTACATTTTAGAATTTATTCAAAGATTATCATTGATATAAGAAAATAAGACAACGATAAACTGACCAATTCTATTTCTGCACTGCTTAGTCATAGCTAAATTTACTTCTATGACTAACATTTTGGGTGAACATTAATTTGCATAGGCTTTGAGACAAGTTTTTTCTTATTCAGAAAGCTTTCTTTCCTTCATCTCTGCCATGGACTGTGGCTGCGTGCATGGTACTAACCCAACCCTCAGGAAGTGTAATGAAAATCAAGCTTTTATGGGAATTTTGAAGATGGCTTGTTTTGAAAATGGCGAGATAAGTTTCACAAGATAGTTTTTCCTATAATTCAGTCCTTGGTCTCTGGTTGGGTCATCTGACCTGGTCATAAAAACAGAAAGCGCAGGCCACCTATATGGCCACCAGCTCTGCAAGGTGACACCAGCACTAAGGAGTAACAGTGAGTCAATACAGGTGACTATGCTATTCACTCAGGTTTTATTAATGCAGAATCAATCCAAATCTATATTAACCTAATAACAATAGTAATCACTCAGGGATAATAAACAATAACATCACTCAAGAGAATTGGGGGATAATGAACTTGAGTCCCAAGAGTCCAAATTAGGTTTGGGTCCTGGAGGCAGCAGGGGCGGGTGTAGTTTTGCAAGGCAGAGTCAGAGGGATGGGAAGGGAAGCGCAGCAGAGCTCTTTTCCGAGGAGTGTCAAAATGACTCGATCTCCAGATGCATTGTCCATGGTCTGAATGCCTCTGCTTTTATTCTTCTTTTGGCTGCAAAGTCATGTTGATTTTGCACAATTTCTTTTAAATATGTTTTTCTTAATTTCAATAAGCACGTGTTGTTTTCCTTAGCCCGGATAGGCACATTAGGTGCATATGTATATGTATATGTATATGTATATGTATATGTATATGTATATGTATATGTTAGCTCTGACCAGTACACGTGCCTTATGTTGCTCTACTGTGCGTGCTCTGAGAGGGTAGTGTTCCCCTGCTTATAAGCACTTTTTGTCTGTACTGTGCATGCTGAGGGGCTGCGTCACCCCCGTGTCGCTGCTGTACTGCGTGTACTCTGAACATGGCTTCAGGTCTTGCTCCCCACATGGCTTCAGAAATTCTTTTTTATTTTTTAATTTAATTGTTGTTCAAGTACAATTGTCTCCATCTTCCCTCCACCAGTCCCCCTGGCCCACCCATCCCCACCTCCCACCCTTGACCCTACCCCCTTGGGCTTTGTCCATGTGTCCTTTATACCTGTTTCTTGATGACCTTCCCCTCCCCCTCCCACCACCCTGTTATCCCTCCCCCCAACCCCTCTGGTTACTTCAGAAATTCTTATCAGGAGGATTCTAGTTTCTAATTAAACTGAACTACTTGTTTGCATTATCCAATAATACTCCAAATTTATATTCCAGTTGAAGTTGACTCATTGATCACTTAGAGCAGAAAGAATCCTGACTAGTAGATCCCACTATCTTTTTTGTCAACTAGTTGCAGTTCTTCATTAGTGTATGTCTATAGGCTTCCCAAATTTTGAGATCTCTCCGATTTGTACAAAGTCATTCTATTTTTGTCAGCTGTCCACCCATTTTGCAAAATCAGAACAATCCAGGTATCGTTATCCACATAATTGAGGGAATTTAATTGCAATGTATTCTGATGCCTGTTGCCACCTTCATTTTTTTCATTTCAGTAATTTTCTTCTCTGATTCAGAAAGTTAATTTACATTCTCATGGGTGTCCTGATGGCTTTTTAGTCCCTCAGTTTCCTATTTATCTTTTTTTAACTCTTTTATTTTGGTTATATTTTGTGGATATACCAAGCTACCATGAAGAAGCATATTCTTACAATCTCTGTTTTTAGGTAACTACTAAAATTATTCATAGCTTGTGAGAACAACCAACTCTAAACATCATTGTACCAAAGTTTAAAATTAGTTTAATATATAAATTATTAAAAAAATAATGATCTGGAAAAGAGTATTACAACTTACCATTGAAAATATTCATAGGATTGCTATAAATTGGGTATAAATAGCTGATATTCAAAATTATAAAATATAATACAGTATGCATAACATTAAAAACATATTGTGTATACTTCAACTTCTTTTTTTTTCTGAATCAGAAAGTGGTTCAGGGTCTTCAATGAATAGCAATTAGTATTTTACTGTTAATTTATAAAGGGATAGTTAATAGTGAATTCTGGCTGACTACTTAATAGACAAGTAAAGTTTTATCTCTTTAAATTGACTATACTACAATCTAGTTTTTCTCACTTAAGTTCTCTTTATAAATATACATAAAATATTAATTAATGTTTATTCCCTTTGTTTGTCCTGCATTATTTATTTTCTTCAGTAAGTGGCTTCAGGAAAAAATCAACTTTCTGGATCTGGATTAAAAAGTTGCATGTTCTGATCCAATTTAAAATTTAATCCTTCTAATTAAACTCCAACCTTAAACTCAGGCACAAGTCATGATGTGACTTATGCTAAGTGAAATCTTTGCTTTGACTCCATCCTATTGAGAGGGTACAGAATTGTCCAAATATATTTCTTCTATCTTAATGCTAATAGACAATGTGCTGGCTTGTGTCTCTTTATAACTGTTCATTATTTGCGAGCAGTACGCTTTCAATTTCATGACCTTGAAATGATGAAATAATGTTCCTATAATTCAGTTCTTCTTAATGTTTCTACTTTAAATAGAATGTATTATGAAACTGAGATGTGAACATTTTTAGAAATTCTGAACTGGAGATATCAGCTGAGTCAGAACAGTGTCAAATGTGAAACCCAAACAACATAATTGGTACATTGAGAGC
Source organism: Desmodus rotundus (assembly GCF_022682495.2). NCBI lineage: Eukaryota > Metazoa > Chordata > Mammalia > Chiroptera > Phyllostomidae > Desmodus > Desmodus rotundus. Next base: position 75,387,033 of record NC_071391.1, on the reverse strand, counting down.
GAGGTTGATGTCACATTCCTTGAACATATTTTAATACTTATGCATATTTAAATTAAATTTTTAACCTCCTGACATTCAAACCAACAAGCCATTCACCGCCCAAATAGAGAGGCATATCTGACAAACAGGATGACACGGAGCAAAAATCACTTGTTTTGAGTCTATGTTTCTGGCACAAAAGATTTCCAGAAAACCTACCTGTTTGCTATCATTTTGACAGTAGATTCTGATATTAGCACAGATTTTCCAACTGATTACACAACAAACATTTTCCTTAAATATTTGTTTATATACTAAATGGCTGCTAGCTGGAAATGATGGTACAATATGTATTCAAGTCGTGCATCCACGTAGTTTTATCATTTCAGTTTTTGTGTGACAGATAGTTTCTGCTTATCTCACACAATACAATTTCTTGCTCCCAGAGAAACTGGATAAGATAGAAGTCGGTACTTGATTACAGACTTTGCCCCTTCCTTTCTGAACCCAACTGTCCCAAAAAAGTGTTACTGATCTTATTCCTTTTTGACTCACGTTGTCGGCTTCAAATTAGCAGGGCTCCTGCAGAGAAGTTTTCCTGTGAAGAGCCAGAACCAGGTTGGCAAGTCAGATGCCATCGCTTGTTGTGCTTCAACATAATCTTTTCTTGACCATGTTGGTGTCATGTATCTACAGTATGCTATGGTTGAGGATTCTAAATTTAAGTAAAAGTGGTGCCTTCATGCACAGCCAAGGCACAGTGGGAAAAAAGATAATTGTTCAGTCATTCCATGCTATTTCAAATGTATATTTCCATTTCATATTTATCATAGTGCCAGCCTTGGAGTAAAATGCCAAAGTAAAAATTCTCACATTCACTAGCAGGTACAAGTGAAAATTATTGTATCTGCCCAAATCTGTACTTGCAGGGAAGTGTTGACATTTAAATTGGGAAGTTGCCAAGGTCCTTTGGCTTCATTCCACAATTGTCAAGTTTAGTGACATTGAGGAAATTATTTTAATTCCAAGTAACAGAAGTTATTTTGTAGCCTGAGATGCAACGCTTCTACTTAAACCAAAGTACACCAACCATTTATAACACTGGAATAAAAAAGATCCTCCTTGCCAATTGCTTCTATGTTTATTTACTTCAAATCCCAGATGAAAACCTCAGATCAGCTTTGCCACTCACGCCAAACATAGCACAGCAAATCCATAAAGAAGTCTTTCTTCAAAGAGCAGAAATGAATCTGAAGCTTGATTAAACTCACAGGGCCCTTGTGAGAGAGATAGAAAGTGGCAGAGTGTTTCCTCTAATTTCAAGTTCAAGAAAGTAAGAAACACAAAGTGGTCGGTCTCCATTTATTCAAACAAATTTATTCAGGAGTAGAGCCAGAAATAAAGGTCAAGTCTCCTGGCCCATGCACCAGGCCCCATGCTGCCTCACAGCTTTCAAAACCTTCATTTTCTTGACAAATGCTGAAAGGCTTTCCCCTACTACAAGACTAGATTCAGACATGGTGCCATCTACTGACCTACCAAGGAATGTACTGCTTTCTCTTCAGAATGCTATCTCCAGGATGTCAATGGGCTATGTGTCTCTTGGACTATGTAGATGAGAAGTGTAAAAAATAAATGAATTTAGAATATTCCCTATCCCATCAAAGGATTACTATATTTAACATTCTTAATATTTATATAACAGTGGAACAATACACTATGTTGTTTGTACATAGAACATCCTTGAAATCATCTCTTCTCTGTGACCTTATTTTGACCTTCTTTTCTAAAGATCTGGGGATTCTAGAATAGCCTCTTTGTTCCACATAAGTCAGTTTGAGGAATGGAATTCCGTTTTTGTGTTGTCTGTATTGTGTTTTACCAGTGTCTTATGAGATGTGCTAGTTTTCCTACATGGTGCCAAGAAAAGAATAATAAGCCAGCTTAAATAGCCATAGTCCTGTGCTTGTAGAAAATACCATAAAATGTCCTAAAGGGCTTTAATAATAGGAGAATAGTATCCTAAATATATTTTTGACAGCACGCCCTTTGTTCAGAGGCAGCTTATTCTTTTCCCAGAAACTCTCTTAGTATCTTATTTTACCACATCAACCCTTTACAGCCTGCCTGCATATTCTGTAGGATGAAGTTATTTTTCAGACTTAATCAAGTTATGATGGACACAATAACTTGTTTTAATCTCATTAAAATAGCTGAGTTAAAGTTATGGCGTTTGTCTCTTGTTTTTCATTATACTTAGTTCACTCACTCTAAGGAAAAAAGTTGAGTTTAAATACTTGAAATAGATATTTGTTTTTGATGAGAAAAATTGAGTAACTTTAATATCTTAATACAGGATTAACATATACAAGAGTAATTCAAACAGCAGCAAAGAGGCATCTATGCCACCCTGGTGACCTGCCTGTATCTTGTGTCAAGATCTTAAGAAAAATTTTTTCTATGATGATGGTTCACAGAAATCATGGTTAAGAAATGTTGAATTCAGAACTTCTTTTTAGTCTTTTAGGATATAAAAGTTTTGTTCATGACAATTTGTTTTCATGAAAAAATGTTCTTGTCTTTACAATTAGACAGAAGTTATCCTCTGAAGTTCACAATTTGAAATTAAATCTGAAAAAGACCATTATATTACTTTGGAATAAATGTCTATATTTGTCCATCCAAATACTTACAGAAATATCTTTTTTTGAGGTCTTCTTAGGCAGAAATGAGAAATGGTGCATTTTCCACATTTTTAAAATATCAATAGGTTGTCAAAAGTTATAAGAGAGGTGGCAAATATGAGTAGAGTTACATTAAAAATGGAAACAATAGGGAATTTTACTAGCTCTGGTAAAACCAGAATATTGTGGAATTCTAATTGAAAAGTCTACAAAGAGAATACTACAGCCCAGAAATCTGGTCTTCCCATGTTCAGTCCTAATTAAAGGCCTAATAGATGTTGGAAAATAAGAGTGAGGTAGGGGGCTGGGGGTGGCATTTAGATGGAAAATGAGAAGACAAGAAGTAATTTTGCTCAGATGAGAAAAGAGAAGTAATAGGAGGTGTCAGAGCATTTGAACATTTTCGGCATGAGCCTGTATGAGGAGCCAGATATTTGGAGGACTTGTCTGAACTAAACTGACCCAGCAAACTTTTTGAAAGCAGTAATGAGAACAAAATGTACTTTAGCTCCATTCCATTTAAAACACATACAACTATAACAATCTTTCACAAAATGATTATTTATATTTGTTTCTCTGAACAACACGGTAAGTAGTTAGGTTTTAAAATGGCTATAGATTTACACAATGAAATACTATGAAGCAGAAAAAAAAGAAGGAGCTCCTACCCTTTGCAACAACATGGATGGAACTGGAGAGCATTATGCTAAGTGAAATAAGCCAGGCAGTGAAAGACAAATACCATATGATCTCACCTATAAGTGGAACCTAATCAATAAAACAAACAAGTGAGCAAAATAGAACCAGAGACATGGAAATAATGAACAAACTGACAGTAACCAGAGGGGAAGTGGGTGGGGAGTAATGGGGAAAAGATGGGGAAGGGGCAAGATGAGGAACAGGAATAGAGGACTCATGGGCATGGACAATGGGGGAGTGGACTGACTGTAGGAGTGGGGGATGCAGGTCAGGGGAGAGCAATGGGGAAAAAAGGTGAGATAACTGTCATATTCATATTTCCTATATTATTTATCATTATATTTTTCTACTCTTTTAGATTGTTACAGAATTGCAACTTATTTTCTTAAATGAAGAGTACAGAGATAATTCCAAATGAGATTTCAGGTCTTAGTACAAATCAGCATGGTTTGTTTTCAGCTGAAAACGATACAATCAGCTATAGTTTCTAATCTAGGTGAACCAGAAGAAACACAGCCAGAGTGTAACATTCTGGCTAAGTTGAGGAGACATTTCAGAGGTCAGAGGCCAAAGCAGCTAAGGGTCACAGAGCAATAACCAAGTGGTAAAAAGTTGTAAAAAAATAAATCTCTGCGATATGCAGAAGGTATGGCTCAAATTGTCAGTAGATTACTGATATGTACAACTGTGTGAAAAACCTTCTTGAAGCTGAGGGGGGAAAAAAGCAAACTAACAACCCCTGGAAGGATTAGGAGAACAACTACTGTAGTTCATACAGAGCCTCTATGCAATATTGCCTGTTCCCACCAGCCAGAAGAGACCATTTGTCAAGAGGACCTAACAATTCTATTTATATTTGCATATAGTAATAAAGCTTCAAAATACATGAGGCAAAAATAGAAAGAACTGCAAGGAGAGATGGCTGGATCCGCAATTATAGTTGGAGATTTCAGTACCCAGTTGTCATAATTGATAGCAATATTGCCAGTTCTATACAAACTTCCAAAAATTGAAGAGGAAGAAGTACTTTCCTAATCACTCAGTGATGACAGCATTATCCTTAACAAAACCAGAAAAAGCTTTACAAGAAAACTAGAGATCAGTATTTCTCATGAACATAATTACAATAAATAAATGGAACCTAATGACATATAAAAAGAACAATACATGATTATCAAGTAGAGATTATCTTAGAAAAATGCAAGGCTGGTTTAACATTTGAAAATTCATTAATAATTTACCATATTAAAACATAAAAAAGAAGAAAAAACATATGATAATTTCAATAAACATAGAAAAGTGCTTGATTAAATACAATATCCATTACTGATTAAAAGACACTTTCAGTATATGAGAAAAAGATAAGAAATTAATAAAAAATAACATCTATAAAAATCTTCTTAGTGTTAAAAATTGTTTGCTTTTATCCTAAGATCAGAAACAAGATAATATCACTAATTTTATTGTAGTGGAGGTCCTACTCAAGGCATGATGGTAAAAAAATAAATAAGTAAACCACATTCAAATTGGAAAGAAAGAAGTCAAACTTTCTTTGGAGTCAACATAATCATCTATGTAGAAAATCCACTGCTATCTACAAAAAAATAGCTATTAGAACTATTAAGTAAGTTTAGAAAATTTGTAAGATGCACGATCAATATACAATAAATTAATTACATTTCCATATATTAGCAATAAAGTGCTTATGGATAAATGATGAGACCCTGACACTGAGAACAATAAAGTAGTCATGAGAGATATTAATGATGGAAAAAATAAATGGTGAAACAATCCATCCATGTTCAAAGATCAGAAAACTCAATATTGTTAAGATATTAATTCTTTATAAATTGAATCACAGTCAATCCAATTATGGAAATTCAAGGGTTTTACAAAAGTTCAAATAAATGTGAAAAAGAGCATAGTTGAGTGATTATACAATCTGAGTACAATACAGATTATAAAAGCTATAGTTATCAAGATGATGTAATATTGGCATCAAGATAGACAAATAGATCAATGGAACATATTAAAAAACCCAGAAATTGACTTTCAACAACAGTGCAAAGACAATTCAGTGGAGAAAGAATAGTCTTTTTAAAAAAAATGATCCTGGAACAATTGGATATCTGTAAGCAAAAAATAATGAAATTTAATCCATACCCCATACCTTGTACAAAAATTAACTCAAAATGGACCAGTGACCTAAAGTGTAATCTTTAAACTATAAAAATTCCTTGAAGAAAACAGGAGACAGTCATTGTTATCTCTCATTAGGAAGAATTTCTTACATAAAAGAACTAAATGCACAAATATACACAAGGAAAAAAATGATAAATCTTCTATAATCAATATTAAGTACATTTGCTGATTGAAAGACACTGTTAAGACAATAAAATAAAAGTCACAGATTGAGAAAATATCTGCAATTCAGATAGTTGGCAAAATATTTATATCTAAATATAGAATTTTCAAAATAAGAAGCAAAAGTATACTACATCTTGGCCAAATTTTTTAAAATAAATATCTTTTATTGTTGTTTAAGTGCACTTTGTGTTTTCCCCTCACCTCTCCCCCCAAAATTTTGAACAGACTCTCTACAAAATATATATGGATGAGCTCTCTTCATTCAATATGCACAACGAGTTCATGTGAGCCCTCATCTCCCATGGCAACTGCCTACAAGAGAAGAGACCTGAGAATGAAACCTACCCTGCCAGCACCTTAATCTTGGACTTCCCAGCCTCCAGACCTGTGAGAATTAAATTTCTGTTGTGTTGTGTGGGAAAAAATGTAGAGGACACATAAGCACTGGGAAAGATGCTCAAGCTATTGATCGTTAGGGAAATACGGACTGTAGTGAAATATCACTACACAGCAATTCAAATGTTTCCCCTTAAAACTAACTCTGCTTACCCCTCTCTTGTGAAGGATGTGGAGCCATCCACAACTCATAACTATTTTCACAGATAAATGAAAGAATATGTCTATAGAAAAGGTTGTTCAGAGCAATGTTATATGTTATATACAAAACCTAAAAACAATCCCAATTTTCATCAATAGGTGAATGACTGAATGAACAAGTGGTAGCAAAATGAACTACTGCTCAGCCTAACAAGAGCGAACCAATGATACACAAATAACACAGATGAATCCCAAAATAACCATGTTGAGTGAAATAAGCAAGAGACACATGAATACACATATGATTATGTTTATATAAAATTCTAGAAAATACAAACAAATCCACAATGATAGCAAGTGGGTCAGTTGTTACCTGGAAATTGCTGTGTATGATGGAGTGTGTAGAAAGCGAAGGGCATAAGGGACATGTTGAAGGTGATGGATATATTCAATATCTTAATTGTGGTGATGGTTTCATGAGTGTATAATATGTCTAAACTTATACAGTTATATTCTTTCTAAACAGTTTATTCTATGCCAATTATTCCTTTAAGAAAAGCAAAGCAATGAGTATGAGGGAATAAATTGGTTGCGCTGGGTTAAAATATATGCAAAGATGATGATCCCACTTATTTTCTTTCTTGTGTCCATGTATTTTGCAAGATCATTTTGTAGTTCCTTCCATAAGAGGTAAAGCCTCCAGACAGTGGGATATTATTCAAAACCAAAAAGAAATGAGCTATTACACCATGGAAAGACATGAAGCAAGTAAAACGCATATTGCTAAGTGAGAGAAGCTACCATGAGAGAGCTACATATACTGTATGATTCCAACTATTGTGCATGACATTCTGGAAAAGGCAAAACTGTGAATATAGTAAAAAGATCAGTGGTTGCCAGGATTTGTGGTGGGGGGAAGAGAGGTAGAGTAGACAGAGCACAGAGGACTTTTGCATTGAAATCTCCCAACATACCAATCCTTTGTTTACCTAACTAGGATACTATAAAACTAGTAAACAGTGTTTTGGGAAGTTCTGAAGTGAAGGAAAAGAGTAGATTAAGCATTAAAGATGTTTAACGATTTTGAATATACAAGAAATCTCAAAGTAGGGATTCCAAAGCTGGTGCAGTGGCTCATTAATAGTGCAGTTGATCTTAATTTTTTTTTCTATTTTTCTTCTCTTCCATTCTTACCTATAACCTTCTAAGGTACTTCTTTCCTGCACTCAGCTGCATTTGGTGTCTTCAGATTCTCTGGGCAGTAAACTTGCTATCTTTTGTTGGAAAGGGGTAGAAAGCCAAAAGTTTTGAGGGTATAGGTATTTTACATAAAGATTTGAGAACTTGTTTTTATATATTTTTTTCCACAAGAAATCTCATGAACTCTAGTTGGTTGTGTGGCTTCTAGCGAAACTGTTTCAAGATGAGTCAAGATTTTTGGAGGGCAAGCACAGGTAGTTCATCAATGTATGTAAAAACTAGGGATGGGGAGAAAAAGGCATACAACTGCAATTGAATAACAATACAAATTAAATAAAACTAGTCTATACTTTTTAAAGAGAAACATTGAAAAATACAAAATTGGAGAGTATTGAGTAGATGACCTCTAAAATAGTGTCCACCTTTTGGAATTTTCAAGCCTCCTTAGAAGTGAGTCTAGAATCTTACCCACTGATCTGAACATACTTTCAGATAGAAGAAGAGAGAAAAATTTTAATAAACCAGTAGAGTATTAGAATTTTGCTATTGCAATTATATGAAGAGAGTAATTGATGGCAGTTGCTGTATCTCAAAGGAAGATCAGCACTGCCTGCAGAATGCTATGAGGCAACAGAAGCTGTGAGAGATAAACTTTAAGGTACTCAGTTTAGGATTATAATTATCAAAGGGTTTACTCATAGATAAAATGATTACTTTACAAAAACTTTAATATAATTTACTTATTTGCATTAATTATAAATAAATTGAATATTATTGAAACTAAAATATCCTTTTAATTTATAGATTAAAGTATTTCTGAGGATACAGTGGGTCATTAAATATTCATTGACAAGATACCAGCTTTTACTACTGAAATTTTAATAATATTATTTTCATAATTCTATTTGAACTTATTTTGCTTTGCCTAGATTAAAACATGTTGTTGAATGAATTTCTCAGTATACTTTCAGAATGGAGTTGTCATCATTGTTCCCTAAATTTTAGCCACAGAAACATTAAAAGAGTGAATTATCTTTCCCTGAATCTCTGTAGATTGTGATTTTTACCAAAAGCCTTTTAAATGAGGATCTGATTCTACTTTCAGGAGGAAAAGAAAAACCCTTCAGAATTAAAGAAGAAAATGGTCCAAAGAACAATTTGTAATGTCCAACTTTACACAAAGTCTGGCTGAATGAAGAGCACAAACATCCTTGAATTGGGCTACTTAGTGGAGTTTACCCCTGTGTTCAACTCTCACCTCTCACAACATTGTGGCTCCCTGTCAGGCCCTATGGAGACCTTCTAAGGCAACACCACTTAAAGCAGGATCATCAGTGGAAGAAAATTCTGGAGGGCTCCGAATAGCACCTGACTGTGCAGAGTTCCAAGACATCTATAGATTCATTTTACTGAACTCCAAAATGACAGGGTCAGATGAGAATATTAAAAAGTCTTCCATTTCTAACATATGACTCTTCTAGAAACTTGTGAATAAAGCTCAATGGTTGTTGCAAATCTACTTGACATGAATGTCTTGCTGCATGGTGCAAGGGTAAGTGGTTATTTTTCACAATTCTGTGCTTAGAAATTAGACTAGGAATATATACATGTTTTCTGAATACTGATTTGGCAAGAATTTATGGGTAGCTGTCATTTGCACAGAAGAGCAGAAGAACTCAAAATGCCTTTTTATTATTGATCCACATTGCTATGATAGCCAACTCTCCAGTATATGCATATAAATTATTACCTGCAGTATTATTGTGTTTTGTGCTCAAATTATCTCTGACATCATTTGCTGGCATTCTTTATGTCCTTGGGAATAACAACTAATTTTAATGTTAGCCTAGGCTAAAAATTAATTATAAAAGCCAATAAATTCTGCAAAAGACACTAAGACATTCTGCATTCATAAAGAAAATATTGCTCTGGTAGCTCCCTCCACTCTGCTTCCTGGCAGCACTCAACTAACAGATTAACTAGCCATTGTGGATTCGTAATGATAATGTGGGCTGGGTACTTTTAGAAATATTGATTCAGTCTTTCATGTATTGAACACCTCATATGTATTAGTCACTAAATAAGGCAGTGGGAAAAAAGATAAGTAACATGTAACCAATTACTTCTGAGCACAGTTAGTGTGCACAGGACAGCTGAAGGAAATAGGCAATGCAACATGGTTTATAAAGATATGAAAGAGGGGACCATGACAGTACAAGAAGTTTATGGAGAGGCCTCATAAATACATGCTTTGGAGTATGTCAGATTATACAGTCTTTTAAGTTAAATTTATTGAGGTGACATTGGTTACTAAAATTTTATAGGTTTCAATTGTACAATTCCTTGAAATATCACCTATACGTTGTATTGTGTGTCCACCACCCAAAGTAAAATTTTCTTTTGTCACCATATATTTGACTCCCTTTACTACCACCCTCACCCAAGACTTTGACCTAGTCCAGAAATATACCATTTGTTGACTTTGAAAAAGAGGAATTAGATTTGTCTTAGAATGATCACTCTAGTTGTAGTATAAAGAGAGGTAAGCCCAACTTAAAAAAATCTTTAAGGAGCATGTCAAAATAGACTATGTGAATTACTTTGAGATCCTGGAACAAAGGGAAAAGAGGAATATAATTATTTTAAAAAGAGGACAAATTTACCATAAGGCGGACACTATTTCCACTATGACCTTGGGATATAATATTGTTTTATATTTAATATCCTGTCTGAGGGATGGAAGTAGTTTCAGAGGCTTCTTCTTGGTTCCCCAGTAGCTCTTATACAAAGGCTAAAGAATCATAGTACGGGTTGCACTGCCTGCCAAGTATTTTAATTACACACTAGGAAACAGAAGAATGACCACTAGATGAATTTACAGAATGAAGAGATCCACTATAAGCTAGAACTTTGCCAAGACCATATATATATGTTACCTGGCCCCCAGATGACCCAACTCTGATCATGGTACCTTAATGATATTTGGGTATCCAGGGATTCATATCAATTCATATGGGTGCCCAATAGTCCTTACAATTTTTACTAATACCCTTTTCTCAACCTATTGCTTAACCTGAATAATTGTCTGTAGATCCCTTAAGGGAAGGATTTAGAGAATTACAGAATATATTTGCTGTGTTCTTACAGAGCCCTTTGTCTTGAAGACTTGGTCTCTTCTTCAATCAATGGATTTCAGGTCTGAAAACAGGTCAAGATGGGGAACTGCACAAGGGATGATGGCTTTGTATTGACACAACTTCCCTCAGTTTCCTGGTCATCCATCCATGATTTCTTCTGCTAACACAAGCTGAATAGTATCCTTATTGACTGCCTATCTGTTTTGCCCATAAGGGTGCCATGTTCGAAATTCTTTGTAAGTCAGACTTTTTGACTTCCACTTTGACTTGATAGATAATACAATATTGAATTCTACTAGTAATTAGTAATTAGCCCAACCCCCTGTCCTCTATTTTGGGGGGAATCCTATCATTCCTATTATTGTTAATAAGCCATGTCTTATAATAGTTTATCTTCCTGATAGCCATGGCTTACAGAGTAATGTTTTGTTGATGCCCTCCCAATAGACCACTCCTCATAGCCCTTGCAAACGTTGTTGTCTGGGCCTTCACAGACAATCTGGCTGTGTATGCTATGGATTCCCACTTTCATGAGTATTTTAGTTTATTTTTCCCATTTCTGCTATGGCAATTCCAGCCTTCTAACTTTGCAGTATAGGCAATTGTTTTTTTCTAGGAAACATATTAGTAACAAGTTTGCCTCATCTTTTGGAATGTTTTCCTCAGTGATAAATACTGTACCACAGGAGAGCATTTCAAAGTCAATAAATTTGTTCTTCTATTTTGTTTTTGCCCCTTGATTAAGCACCACTAGAATACAGTCCCACTCATACTTTCCAAGTACCTATTAGTATAAAAAATCTATTTCTTGCAACTCTTTTTGACTATAAAACTACTTAGGTTATGCTACAACTTAACCCTGGTTGTAGAAGTAGAGGCCGTGATGGCATGTGGGAGCAGATCTTGAGGGTCACACCTTACAACTCTAAGGAAAGGGCCTCGAAGTTATCTTCCAAACAAGAAGTAGGGGGTAGGGCAGGCTGTTTTTTTGATGGGGGTGCTAATTTTATAGGCTTTAAAGGATTCTGAGAACACAGAAAGTTTCATGGTATGTGCCTTGGTGTCTCCATCCAGTGTGTCCAAGCCCCAAGATTACCTACCAGGGAAAATGCTCTTGGTATAATAAAATAGCCTTCCTTTGTGAGCATTCATCCCTCTTTGAATTTGGACTCTGGTTTTTTTTTTTTTGACTTGGTCCTCATTTTTTTCTTTTTTCTTTCTTTTTTTTTAAATACAACTTTATTCTAATTCTAAATGAAAAGGAATGAGAATGACAGTAACAAACAAGTTTTCATCATTGAATGCTGTGATGTGACTGTGGCAGTCTTGTATTTGAAATGCAATAAGGAAACAACTGAATTCCAAAATAGCTAAATATGCCAAATTCATTCCAAAGCCAATCCATCACTTTCAGCATCCCAAAGATCAAGCAGAGGTTCTGCTGAGCTATATAATGAAATGGCAAACATGCTGCAGCACTGACATCACAGGACTGTTGCTTATAAAACTAGACTTCTGACGCTGGTCTCCAGCTTCCCTTTCTCACATCCAGGAGGGTGGTGGTCTGGGCAACCTCTAGATCCTGCTCATACTGTGTTGCCAAAGCTGGTGCATGACAACTTCTGGTGGGGTAGGAGTAGGCATGGTGACAGTTTCCCAGTTAGGGTCTCCAGTTAGTTTTCCAGCAAGCCAGAGGAAGGGCTTTGCAAAGTGGTAGTTACTTTTGGCAGAAATGGTACTGATAATTCTTCTTTCAGTGAAAGACAATTGATTTTGCCTTTACGTTTCTTCCTTGATATCCAGATATCCACTTTGTTTTCATACCACACGATGAAGATGGTTTCACACACTCGTACCAGATTTCTATGCCCGTTAGACATATTCTTGTAAGTAACTCTGGAAGTTATTTCAAACACTATAATGGCACACTGGGCTTGGATGTAATAGCCGTCTCTCAGTCCCCCGAACTTCTCCTGGACTGCTCTATGCCACACATGAAATTAATAGGCCCTCTGTTAGTGTAGAACACGAGGAGATGGACCTCAGCACCCAAGTAGCTTCATACTTCTTAAATCCAGCAGATAGATGACGTTTCACGAGTATAGTTTTTATAGTCCTACCATCACCAATCAATACAAGTTTAAAATGAGCTTGGCGTTCTCCTTGTGCAGCCATCATGATGTGACTTCTGGAAGTGTCTCCAAGCCAGTCTGCCTGAGAACCTGTCTTTGTCTTTTTTTTTACCTCTCCCTGCAGAAAAGGTTCTTACATGTGGCTTTCAATTGCCTAGTATGTCCCTCAGCTCTTCATCACCATTCTGTGGAACATCAGAGGTGTTTGGCAATATCCAGGCAAGCATTTATCATTATAGCTACTCTTTCCTCTAAACATTTTAAAGACCTAATGCATAGGATTAACTAGTGTATTTCCTTTCTCCAGTAACTCTCCTAATTCACTGCATTGAAAGGTTTAACAATTCGACACCACCTCACAGCATGTGTGACTGTGCTCCATCTAACTTCAGCATTGGGAGACTTATTGTCAGACAGGTAGAGAATGATCCACTTCAAAACAGAACTTCAGAAATGATTTCTCTGCTCATCTCTTTCTTGAACATGCCCAGTACCAATGATCATAGTATATTCGTTGACATTTTGATGTTTGCCTCCCAAAACCTTGACCTACATGGCAGGGGGCACTAAACAAGAATTTCTCAAGTGATCCCATATCAGGTGGAAATTGTAGAGATTTTACATGTCTGCCTTGATCAGATAAAGGCCACCCCTGGAAAACTGCGATTTAGAGCAGTTAGACCTGTACGTTTCAGCAGATCCAAAAGGAGGAAAGGGTTTAATGCTTCCTACTTACCACAGTCCCTACAGCTAGACAGAAAGTCCCTTGAAGAATTCCCACTACACATTTCTATGTCTGTTGCATTAGTGTTTTCAAAAAAGTCAACTTTTGGCTTTGTTAATTTTCTCTATTTTCCATTTCACTGACTTCTGCTCTTATTTTGTTTCTTTGTTGGTTTACTTACATTTAGATTGCTGTTCTTTTTCTAGCTTTCATAGATGAACAAATTTACCACTCATATAAAATTTTTTCTTTTTTTCTATTGGAAACATTCAGACCTAGAATTTTTCTACTAAGAACAGATTTAACAGCATCCAACAAGTTTATAACTTAATATCTTCCTTGACTAATGAGTTATTTAGAAGCTTATTGCTTCATTATGCATATTTGAACCTGTTCAAGTAATCTTTTTGTATTGCCTTTGCTTTTTTGTATAATTTCAATGTAGGACAACAACATACTCTGAAGAATTTCAATCCTATAAAATGTGTTAGGATTTTGTTTCTGACCAAAGATATAGTCTGCTTAGAAAATTGTTTTATAAGTACTTAAAAAGAATATTATTGAGTTGCTTGCTATAGTGTTATATTTACTATGTCATTTATGATTCTTTTATTATTTAAGCTTGATTCATCTTCTGCTTGTTCTAATTTTATATATTTTCTAATATGATTCTACATTTTCCAGGCTTTCTTTTAGTGTTATTAGTCTTATGTATTTTGAATCTATGTTAATTTTTACATAGAAATTTGGAATGGTTATAACTCAAGTGGTTTAAAATTTATTTTGATAATATCAGTCTTACAATAGTTTTGTCATTAAGACTAAGATATATATTGATATTAATATAGATACACCAGATTTATGTGGTAAATAATTTTATTGTCTATCATCTATCAAAATAGTTTTTTTAAAATTGAAAAGTAGAAGACAAATTTCCAATTTTGTTTTTTAAGATAAAACCTCTCAGAGTATTTGCTTCCACTTTTTAGTAGTTCAGTTTCTTTTCTTAGTAGTTTAGACATGTTTGCTAATTTTGTGTTTTATTATCAAAACACCTAATTTCAGAAGAATTGTGAGAAGTGAAAACACTGCCTATGTTTTTGTCTTGTAACTTGTCCAGTGGTCCCAGCAACATACCAGACAATTTTTTTTTTATATTTTATAATCTCTGAAAAGAGGTCTTGGCTTCTATTGCTCAGTGGGGAAAGGTTAAAGGGAAAAGCCTGAAACAGAAATATGATAATTTCAGGACACTGCTGGAATAGTTTCTATGTTGGCTGCAGTATAAAAGGAAGCCTCCCAAAACCCCTGTGTAAAGTTTAAGACACACTATAGAATTCAGTCCCGCAGTGCAGCACTAATGTGTATTAAGTATGCGTATGCTTTCATTACACTATTTTTAATGATTTGCAATAAAGGACAAGTCAACTGATGTGACTGGAAAGACTAGAAGAAGCTGGGAATGCTCTTTTATTTATTTCATGATTCCCTTAGACACACTGACTTATAGGGGAAGAGGAACAGAAAGGTTTTTTCAGTGCTTAATTTCTTAATAATAATTCTTCACATTTCTTGTCCCAAAGGAAGGTTTAGGCAAGTCCAGTAGCATCCCTATTAGAATTGGAACACCCAGGGCAGAAGATCAGCAAATTTTTGTAGATCTATGAGAAATAGGAATAGTTTGAGTTTGAAGAGTAATGAGGATGGGTCATCAGACTGTGTCTTACCCAGTAAAAGGGGTGGAAGGGCTAAGTAAAGTACAGTGTGGGTGTAAGTCAGATGATTTTATCTCCAGACAATGACAAAATAGATGCATATTTTCCCTGAAAAAAGTAAAGTTAGAATCATAAGGAAACCCTTGCATTAAATGGAAAAAAGAACACAGAAGGATGAAAGACAATGGAGAGTTGAAAGCAGGGGAGGTGAGGAACACACCAAGCTGTGTACAAAAGCTTGCAATTTTATTCATAAAGAAGCCATATTTGCTGGAGCATTGATTCTCTGTTTCAGTCTCTGCAGGCCATGGAGGCAGAAGTATGTTTGTAAGGGTTCAGACTGAAGGTCAGCAGTCACCCAGGCATCATGGAAGGAGCTACCTAACACCTTATCATTATAGAGGTCTAAACTGGGAGTCTGAATGTTGTTTAAAAACATCCAAAATTTATTACGCATCCCCTTGCCTAATTTTCAATCCCTTCTCAGTGCCTACCTGCTTTCCTCCTCTACTGCTCCATTTCCCTCATCTTCCTTATGTCTTTATCATTTTTAATTTTTATCTTCCTTCTGCCTCCTTCATATGCCCACTTTTCAAAATGACAAGTCTTTTAAAGAAAGGTGAAAGAGTCAAAGTTAACCTGGGAAGATTTTTAGGAAAAATAAGATAGAAGGAAAATTCAAAAACATCTATTTCAATCCAGTACCATACACCTCTTCCAAAACCTAAAATATTTCTACATATCTTTTATTCAAATATCCAATTATGGAAACCTCACTATCCATAGTCAGTTTATTCTATTCATGAACACATATAATTGTTAGAAAAATTCCTTATAGTGAACTGAAATTTGTCACTCTCTAACCTTAGGCTAGTTAGCTCTACTGACTCAAACTTATTTCTGACCTATATTTTCTGGTAAGGTATAGGAAATTGACCTGCTTCAAATCAGTTTTATTTGTCTTCCCATTAGTTATAATTTTCCAAGCCTAGAATTTTTCTTGTTTTTAATGTAACCATCAGTCATTGCTATTGAGAGTTGAATGGCACTCTTGGTGCAGCAGATCCAGAATGGATGGAGACCCATTAAAAATAAAAACGGAAATATTTGTATCAAGTACAAAGTCAATATATTATTTTTTAGAAGCAAGAGAGGAAGCACAACCATTCCAGAGATAAGAGGATTATATATTACTTAGTAATGAATTCTGGTTACCTGTCTGAGTTTAGATTTCCTTTATGGTTAACTCTGGGTTTTCTCATAATTCCTTGTTGTTTTTATAGAATATTAGCACAGCACGATATTGCTTTTGTTTCTGTCTTACCTGAAAAGCTATGAAACACTCAGATAAAGTTAAAAAGATGAATAAAGAAAATTTCAAGACTGTAATTGTTTATTGAGAATGAAGTTGTGATTGAGTACACATTTCTAAATTCAAGAATCAGAGAGGTTTTAATTTCCCCAAGGCTTTCACCACTCTTTAATATGAGATCCAATCTGTACAGGGGGCACCTCTGACTCACAGGCATAAGACCTCGGCTTAAAAATGTTTTGCCACTGCATTACTGTGTAACTTTGGGTAAACAATGTGGCTCGTGAAAGTCAATCTTCTCATCTATAAAATGGCACAAATAAGCAATACGTAATATATAATCAATAAATCATTACTTAGACATTAGATATTATTTTTGTCACTTATTATTTTAGAAGCTCACTAGACTGTGAGCTTCTAAAGGGTAGCAGCTATTACTTTTCTTTGTGTCTCAGAGGCCAGCAATTTTGAAACATAGAAGTAAGTGCTCACTAAATCTTATTGAAAAAAAGCAATAATAGCTGCAATGATACATTTCACTCCCTCTTACTGTATAGAGTTTAAAAGTGCCAGTACATAGAAGACAAAGTAAACTCGTCAGGACCAAATATTAGCACAAGACTTTGAAAATTTTGTATTTCTTAACTAGATTATAAATTATTTTACATGAAAGTAATGTCAGAGTTTTATTTTAAAATATACAATTTTCTCAAAAGCTTAAATAAAAATGAATAATTTAAAATAGAGATTCCCCAGGTATAGCAGACCTTCCTTGAGTTTCCACAATATGTAATATATTAAGGAAAAAATGGGTGCTCATAAATATTAATTTGCTTAACAGTTAATATTCTAGCATCCCCAAACCAAGAAAACATCCACAAACCTCCTGTACTTTTAATTAAGTACTTTTACATTTTAAGATTTATTTATAATCTCCAGAATTCAAAAAAGGAAGAACAATTAGAATGGATAGCTTGTAAGAGCTAAACAATATGTTCTGAGGATCATCAGATTTTTGGGACGTTGTAAATCTGCCAAAGGTCTTTGACATAGCAACCCATGGCAACCATTAGAGCCTGATCATTTTACAGAATAGACAGTGATTCAGTCATCATTAAAATAATTTTTAAAATGCTAATAAAAATGGATTGCCAGCCTGAATCTTTTGAAATGAAGTGCTGCCTCCTTAAATCTTTACTTCCATGCTACTCGCTCTCAGAAACTACTGTGTGCACATGAAGAAAGCACTATCAGTTGAGCTATTTCCAGCCTGATGAAACGACTGCCTCCGGAGTTACCGATACCTAGAGTCATTGCCTGTTCTGGTTCACAGTAAGACAGAGGAAATAAAGAGAAATTGCTCACAGAAGACTCTTGTTAGCTGCAACCTCCTGCAGATATCTGTAATTAGGGTTAAAGGGAGGGCCCATGCTTATTTGGAAGTAGAAAATAGTTTAAGAAAGGGACTTTTTTGAGTGGGAACTTCAAGGAAGAATAAAGTATAGGGATCTGGAGTATAAACAAGGCATTAAGCAGTAGAAAGAGAATAAAGACTTGGGGGGAAAAGCCTCACTATAAACAGAAAACAGGGACTATAAAGTAAAAATTAATGGAATATTAAATTTAAAAAAGTCAATTGAAGTAAAATTATGGAAGGCCAGTACAGTCCATCCAAAAAGCACAAACACAGCTAGTTAGGCAATGAAGTGACATTGAAATAAGACATTTGAAATGGCCAAAAACGAACTTTCAATTCCTATAACTGCACTCAAGTGAGTTTTTCTAGTGATGAATATACTGATTTCCTCGGCTGTATGTTACCTATTTTTCGATTGCAATTTCTTTTAGAAATTCAGATGCCCAACACAGCTTCATAGAACATTTCTTCAATACAACTTTAAAAATATTGAGAAATATTCATGCATATATAAATATTTCAATAAAAGAGAATTAATAAAGTAAAAGGCTATCCATGATTACAAAGTACTTGGTTGATTATTATGTGCTATATAAATTTATCTTTTAGATTCTTAGAGATGATAACATATCCAAATGATCTGTCTTGCTTTAAACAATGTTTTGCTTATGATCTAGCATACAACTGACATTTCTATAACATGCAATTCAACAATTATCCTTTTTTTAACATCCAAATTTACTTTGTAAATGTTGTACCTGAAAATTTTTAGCCACACAATATGTATTTATTCTCATTAGTGCATTGCATAATAATTTGAGGTCCCCTGCACAGCTTATCATTTTGTTCTTAAACATCTTTCTTCCTATATGGGTATAAGAGTTTTTCTATCTCCCATATGTCTGCCTCATAAAAAGTGACATTTGAATCCCTTCTTGTCAACTCATATAGGCAATTCACTCATGAACAAACTATTTTTGAGTGCAAATACAGCCAGTGTCAGCATTTTTCTCCTGCTTGCATATTTTTTGCTTCTAAGTGTTCTGTTTCCTGTTTTAAATTGCAATGACTGTGATGATGACACTTTTTACTGTACTATTAGGAACACACAATGATTGATTTAGTTCAAGACAATGGCTAAATCCAGCAGTGGTACAATGAAACACCCAGTGTTTGAAATACAAATGTTCTCTTACTCTTCTGAAAATTTATCTCCCATAAAGCATTTCTTTTGTGCATTACCTTGAAATTAGGTTTTGAGATTTTATTGTAAGAAATTTTGATTGCTTAATGACATAATTCCTGGTAAAGAACAAAGGAGAGACTTCTGAAAGTATACAGAAAATGTATCTTCTATTAAAGAGAATTTTTAGAATGCTGTTGATTCCACCCAACTATCACAGAATATCGTTTGTCTAGAGCACTGTGATAGCTCTTAAGTACTGGCACAGTTGGGGCAGAGTGGGATGGTAGAATAGAATAAATGCAGATTTAACTGTCAAGAAAACTAAGTTGTAGCCTTAAATTCATTGTTTAGGGTCTTTGTGTAATTGGGTTAGTCCCTTATTCTGAGTTTTTCATCTCTAAAAGGAGAGCTATAAAATATGACCCACCAACTTATCAGGTCAGCATTCTTCTCAGGCCAGGGTGTTTAAAACTTGTAAAATGCAGGTCAGCTGAATAGAACTGTTATTCTACATTCCCATATTTCCTTTTTTGAGATTTTATTTATTTATTTTCAGAGAGAGGGGAATTGAGGGAGAAAGCTAGAGACAGAAACATCAGTGTGTGGTTGCCTCTCATGTGACCCCAACTGAGGCAACCCAGGCATGTACCCTGACTAGAAATTGAACCGGTGACCCTTTGGTTCACAGGCCAGCATTCTACCCAATGAGCCACACAATCCAGGGCCTATATTTTCTCTTAAGATGATTGAGAAAGGCTGAAATTGCCCCCCATATATAATTCAGAAAAAACCTGTAAGAAAATAATACCAAAGGGTCTGTTTGCCATTCATTCAGACTAAGACATCTCAGACATTTAATTCTCTGACATAGAAGTGAATTGGATTCT
Source organism: Desmodus rotundus (assembly GCF_022682495.2). NCBI lineage: Eukaryota > Metazoa > Chordata > Mammalia > Chiroptera > Phyllostomidae > Desmodus > Desmodus rotundus. The sequence continues at coordinate 75,367,057 of NC_071391.1, read as the reverse complement.
TGACTTATTATAGCACAAAATGTTTCTTTTTCAAAAAAATATGTACCTTTAATAAATGCATTCACCAAACTAGTTAGAAGCCCCTTTTGTGTGTGTGTTTCAGGAAAAATTCCCCCCCACACCATTTTTGGTTGTTCTTTTTTGGGCATAATATGGTTACTTAATTTTTAAAAAATATTTTTTACTTTAATTTTTTGAAAGTTAAACATTTTTTATTGTTTATGCCATTACAGTTGTCTCAATTTTTCCTCTTTGCTCCCTCCCCTCAGACTACTCCCCATTCCCATAGTCAATCCCCACCCCATTGTTCATGTTCATGGGTCATGCATATATATATATGTTATTTGTGTAATTCCTTCACCTTCTTTCAACCAGTCCTCACCGCCCTCCTCTCTTCCAAAGATGTCCCTCTGTTCCATGTTTCTGTGCCTCTGATTCTATTTTGTTCATCAATTTATTTTGCTCATTAGATTCCAGTTATAAGTAAGGTCATATGGTATTTTTATTTCATTGACTGGCTTATTTCACTTTGCATAATTGTCTTCATTTCCATCCATGCTGTCACAAAAAGTAAGACTTTGTTTTGGGGTTTTTGTTTTTTACTGCTACATGGTATTCCATTGTGTATATGTATCAAAGTTTTTGATCTATTCATTTACTGACAGTCACTTAGGCTGTTTCCAAATCTTGGCTCTTGTAAATAACACTTCTATGAACAAAAGGGTGCATATATATTTTTTGATTTGGTGTTTCTGGATTCTTTGTATGTATTCCCAACAGTGGAATTGCCAGGTCAAAAGGCAGTTCCAATTTTAGTTTTCTGAGGAAACCCCATGCTGTTTTCCAGAGTGGTTACACCAGTCTGCATTTCCACCAACAGTGCACTAGGGTTCCATTTTTTCCTCATCCTCACCAGCACTTGTTGTTTGTTGATTTATTAATGATCCTATTAAAATATCAATGGCATATTTCATAGATCTAGAACAAATATTCCAACAATGTACATGGAACCAGAAAGACCCCAAATAGCCTTAGCAATCTTGAGAAAGAACAGAGTTGGAAGGAGCACAATACCTAATATCAAACTATACTATAAGGCCACTGTCATCAAAACAGTGTGATACAGGCATAAGAATAGACACATAGATCAATGGGGCAAAATAGAGAGTCCAGAAGTAAACCCATGACTTTACGGTCAAGTAATATTTGACAAGGAATGCAAGAGCATACAATGGAATAAAGACCTTCACTTCAATAAATGGTATCAGGAGAACTGAACTACTACTTTAAAAAGAAAATGAAACTAGACCACCAACTTACCCCATAAACTCAAAATGGATAAAAGACTTAAATATAGGTCATGATACCATAAAAATCCTCAAGAAAAACATATGCAGTAAAATTTCAGATATTTCACATAGAAATATTCTTGCTGATATATCTCATAGAGAAGGGAAACAAAGGAAAAATTAAACAAATGGGAGTTCATTAAATTAATAAGATTCTTCACAGCTAAAGGAACCATCAACAAAATGAAAAGGGAACCAACTACATGGGAGAACATGTTTGCCCATGGTACACCGGACAAGGTTTTAATCTCCAAAACATAAAAAACTCATATGACTCAACACCAGGAGAAAAAGCAATCCAATTAAAAAAAGGGCAAAGGACCTAAATAGACACTTCAAAGAGGACATACAGAGGGTCCATAGACATATGAAAAGATGGTCAACCCCACTAGCCATCAGAGAGATGCAATTTAAAAACTATGATGAGATATTACCTCACATCTGTCAAAATGGCTATGGTTAATAAAATATTTTTCTTCAATTTTAAATTACAGTTGACTTACAATATCATATAGTTTCAAGTATACAACCCCATTTAGACATTTATATAACCTACAAAGTGATCACCTGATGAATCTAGTACCCATATGAAACCATATGCTGTTATTACAATGTCACTGATTATGTTACATAGGCTGTGCATTATATCTGTGAATATTCTATAAAAACCAATTTGTACTTCTAAATCCCTTCATCTTTTCTACGCATCACCCCAAGCCCCCTCCCATCTTGAAACTGTCAAGATGTTCTCTGTATATATGAATCTTTTTCTGTTCTGCTTGTTTATTTTCTTCTTTAGATGCCATATACAAGTGAAATAATCTGGCATTTGCCTTTCTGTCTGACTTATTTAACTTAGCATAATACCCTCTAGGTCCACCCATGTTGTTTCAGATAGCAATCTTTCATTCTTTTTTATAGCTTAGTCTTATTCTGTTGTATATTTGCAGCACCTCTTTTTTTATCCATTCATCTGCTGATGAAGGCTTAGGTGTAAATATTCCTGCAGTGAATGTATGGGTGCATATGTCTTTTTGATTTAGTGTTTTGTGTTTTGTTGGATAAATACCCAGAAGTAAAATTTGGGTCATTTTTTGTCTCTTGTTAAGCCTTTGTTTAAAGTCTATTTTATCTGATGTAAATATTGATGCATACCTTTTTTATTTCCATTTTCATGAAATATCTTTTTCCACTCCTCTAATTTCAATCTTTGTGCCTTTTGATCTGGAATGAGTATCCTGTAGACAGCCTTTTTTCTTATGCATTAAGCCACTATGTGTCTCTTGATTTGAGTATGTAATCCAGTTGCATTTGAAATACATAATTGTTTATAGATATGTGTTTATATTGTTATTTTATTAGTCAAATTTTTATCTTTTTCTTGTTCTTGATAACTTTTTTTAAACATTACTTGTAGTACTGATTTGGTGGTGATGAACTCCTTTACCTTTTACTTGACTAGAAAGCTCTTCATCTGTCCTTAATTACAAATGATAACTTTGTTGTGTACTCTTGGTTGTATGCCTGTGATTTTCATCACTTTGAATATTTCTTGCCACTCCCTACTGGTCTGCAAAGATTTTGTTGAGAAATCAGCTTACACTTTTTATAGGAGCTGTTTTGTAGGTAACCAACACTTTTTCTCCTGCTGCTTTAAAAATTATCTCTTTGTCTTTAACCTTTGGCATTTTACTTATAATGTGTCTTAGTGTGGGCCTCTTTGGGTTCATCTTGTCTGGGATACTCTCTGCTTCCTGGACTTCTATGTCTATTTTCTTCATCAGTATAGAGAAGTTTTCAGTTATTGTTCATTTAAAATCAGTTTTCAGTCCCTGGCTCTCTCTCCTCTCCATCTGGTACCCCTATGATGCAAATGTTGGTAGGTTTGATTGTCCTAGAAGCACCTTAAACTACCATCATTTTATTTTACTTTTTCTTTTTGCTGTTCGGATTGAGTTTTTCCTACTTGCTTATATTCCAAATCACTGGTATGATTCCGTGCTTCACCTACTTACTGTTGACGTCCTGTAATGTATTTTTCATTTCAGGTATTATATTTTTTATTTCTTACTGGTTATTTTTATGTTTTCTATCTCCATGTTTAGGTTTCCTATCCCTTTGTTGAAGTTTTCACTAAGTTTCTCTACTCTTTCCCTAAGTTCATTGAGCATCCTTATAACCAGTGTTTTGAACTCTGTATCTTATTGATTGTTTGTCTACATTTCCTTTGCTTTTTTGCTTGAGTTTTATTCTGTTCTTTCAGTTAGGATATGTTTCTTTGTCTTCATTTATGCTGCCTCCCTGCGTTTGTTTCTATGTATTATGTAGAGCTACTATGTCTCCCAGGCTTTATAAAGTGGTCTTATATAGCAGGTGTCCAACAGTACCCAGTGGCATCGGCTCCCTAGTCACCCTAGATGGGCACTCCAGGTGTGCCCACCTTGTGGGTTGTGCGCACCCTCCTGTTGTAGTTGAGCCTTGATTGTTGTTGGGAGGTCAAAGGCAGGGATCTGCTATCTGGAGACCAACCCATGGAGCAGAAATCACTCCAGCAGGGCTCAGGTACCAACAAAGTCCACCGTGTTGTGTGTCCATTTTTAAGAAAGTTGGGTGATGTTTTGTCATAGTCTGAAGCTGTCCACCTCATGTACTGGCTGTGGAGCCACTGGGATGTTCAGTCCAAGGTTAGCTGCCACCTCTTCCCTGCCTAGGGCAACCTAATATGAGTTACAAAGCAATCCAAAGAAGGCTGCTCCTTGTGCTGGAGTTGAAGGTTGCCAGAGAGGCCAAGCTGTGAACCAAGACCACTAAGCAAATTGTAGAAGTTATGCAGAAGCCATATGTTGCTAGTTTGAGAAGTTTTAGAAAAGTCATTAGCATGAACTAGTACAGGCCTTTTGGATGGAAAAGCCAATGGAAAAAGCTTGGGTGGGCATGCAAGTTGGGTGGGAAGGGTCTCAGGGAATCACCTGGGGGGAGGCTAAAAGTGTTAACCAGATTTATGGAGACTTGGGTATGGCACCCACTTGCTCACTCTTTGTGTGTGGCGGGGGGAGGGTGGATCAGAAGAGAAATAATGGCCTCTGCCAGTACTTCTGTCTTGGAGAAGGCATATCGGGACTTCTCTTTCCAGCACTGGAACCCTGGGCTGGTGATTCTGGTGTTGGGCTATGACCACTGGCTCCTCAGAGGGTACCTCTGCAAGCAAGATATCCCTCCCAATTTTTAACTACCACACATGAGTGTGTGACCAGCATGTTTATCTAGATTTCAGGTGGTTCTGAATGATGCTTGCTTTGTAGTTTAGTTGTAACTTACATTATTGTCATGGGAGGTTGCAAATATATTTCCCCACACTGCCATCTTACAAAAATATTTCAATCATGCAGTTACTAAACTCTAAATATGTAGAAAGCAACATTTTTGATACTTTACTATCAAACATAAGTCCATATTACTGTATGGCCTATGGCATCATAAAAATAACCATGGGTTTCATCATAGGCTTGAAAAAATGAGTTTTTCAAAAATATGTATTATAAGCATAATCAACATTTATTATAAGCATAATAACTGATAGTGTGATGTGGTAGGTGTATTAGAAAGGTGGCTTAACTTGTAGCCATAGGTTACAGAACTAGCTCTTCCCAACTGTGGGTCCATATAACAAGCTGCCATGTGTTACTTTAATCTGTGGTCCTTATCTATAAAATGAGGGTAAAAACTGGCATTTTGTTGGACAAATAGAATATTCAAAGTGATAACATATGTGTAAGTATTTGCAATCTATGACAACTCAGACAAATATAAAATTACAGCAATAGTAGTGTCTATAACAGAACAGGAAGTCAAGGCAAGAATTGGTGAAAAGCAGAGAAATAGGGTGTCACTAGTTCCTTCCATTTTGGAAGAGAATGAACCTAAAGCTCTCCCAATGATGTATGAAAACAAAAGGAGTTTCATCTACTCATAGCTTTTACAATAAAAAAATGATGTTATTAGATAAAGGTCACCAGAGAAAACACTAGTGATCTATATTTTGACATCCTGGTCAAGTTATCTGAAATTGTTTTACCCTCACCCCCCTATTTGGATTACAATGATTTCATTTTATTTTGTGTAAAATTAAAACAAATTTACTGTAAATAACTTTTGTTATATAATACATTAAACACTACATAGAAAGCACTCAGGATTAACAATCTACTTACTATACTAATTAGAATAAAATATACATAAATAATACAGCTAAAAATTAAACTAAGTCAATCTTAAAAATAGGATTTCTGAAGGAAATAATAATCAAAAACAAATAAACACAAAAACTGACAATGAACTATATGAAAATACAGTGGTGACAATATCAAAATAAATAGGACAATAAAGTGAACTGATATATAACATCTATTTGATAATTAAACTGACAGAATTTTGTCATCCACTTTTACATATAGATATTTAAATATATCCTTTGCTTAGGAACTTTGATGTATCTCTTTATTTCTTTACACTTTGTTTTAATTGTATTTAATATAGATAAAGAAATGCCTTGCTGATTCTTAATTAAATTTGAATACTCATTAAAGGCATCAGTTCATAGTAACAAAGATAACCATTGTTTGGAATTTTAAAAAATGCTTAGATATTCATTTGCCAATCATCAAACTTTCAGTTATTATGAAATATCCAGTAATTAATATGTAGTACTTACCATGTATTAATATTAATTGATATAGCTACATGCTCAGTGGCCAAGCTCTCTAATAACCTTGAAATTTTGAAATGTTGACAGAATGAAAAATGTGGACAGCTGAATCATTTTCCTTTTTAGGAATGCTAATGTATTGCTATAATTAAAGATAATGAATCAACAGATTCATAAATAATTTCTCTCACAAATAAATATCACAGAAAATTTCTATTTACCTAGATATGCATCCATTTAACAGACTTCTCTTCGAGCAAACATAAAGTTCTCATAAACTCAAAAAAAAGGTCTGCATATATTAATGCTAGTAAAAATTCAGAGACATTGAAATTGTTAATGAATTACAAAGAAAACATGCATTAATATACAAACCTGTCACCAAAGACAAATGCAGTGATGGTAAGGGAATCTCTTTAGTTAAAACCATAACTTTGAGGATCAACAAATTTCTTGATAAAATTTTCCTTTAGCTTTTGTATATATGATATCACAGTAACCAGCTGAAAAGTGGGAAATTCAGACGTACTTGGTTATTTAGTGATCATGAGGCTAAAGGTTTTGACAGATTACATTTTTCTGTTCACATTTTTAGAATTATGTTCACATAAAAATCTATAAAAAATAAAAACTAAGAATAAAAGGTTGACAACTATTAGGAGTAGACTAAAAGAATAGTAAAACATCTTAATTTTCTTCCTATTTCCAATTGTTGTGAAGATGCTATTAATTAGAGTCTGGATATTTATAGATATTCATTTTGGCTGAATCAATCAATAAGTTTCAATAAACAAAATTATTTAAATGAATTGTCTTTGCCATCACACCAGTCAATGGTTGTGAAAACATGATCAATATCTAATTCCTGTTAATTTACCGTTCTCTGCAGTGCAGGAGATGAAGGAGGAGATTGTATAGAATTCTGCATAAGCACATGATCATTTCATTCCATTATCATCCGACCCACTATTGGTCAGGCAAGTTCAGTGCTCATGATGAGATAATGTAAACTGAATTAGCATGGGTTCTTAGTTGTAAGCAACAGGAAAAATAAATATATTATTTAATCAGTCATCAGGAAGGTGGGAGAACCAGACTTAGAAAATAGTGTTAAAAAAAATGGAAGAACTGGAGTCAAAATCACAGCATACTGAGACTATCACTGTTGCCACCAGTAAATACTGGAGCTACAGATTGCACTTCCATGACTATGAGCCCTGAACATCATGTGTTTTCTATGCCACTTCTTTGATAGAAGCCCCCTCCTTTTTTGAGATGCCTAAATCTAATTAAAATGCAGGCTAAGCATACTAGATTGGTGCCCATCCAATTTCTGCACGGGTGACTCAGAAAACCTATGTGGCTTTTCACTGTCTACAGTGACAGGCAGCATTTAGCTACCAAAAAGACTCATGTAGTGAGTAGGAGATCTTACAACATGGGGAGGATGCTCATTCATTGGGCAGAAAAACAAACAAAAAAAGAGACAAATGTACACTAAACTACATATAGATAAAATCGGTGAAGCTGGAATGATACAGTGGAGGATGGACTTTAGATTGAGCTAAATGTGAATTTTGACTCTACTACTTAATAAAAATATAACCACCAATATATTTCTTATCCTTTCAGAACATCTGCTGCTTGGCAACTTCCATGAGGGTAACAACTGTGTCTTACTTGGTTATGTGTTATTTCCAGCAGCTAGAAGAATGCCTAGCAATTAGTTAAACTCTAAAACAGTTCTTGAGTGAATGACAAGACCAAATCCTACCTACATATGTTGACAACAGCATGTAACATACCTCTTAAACATTTAGCACATTTTCTTTGTTTTTGTGATTATATTACTGGGTATTTTTACTACCACCAGACTGCGCTCCATGGGATCAGGGACAATGACTTTTACTTCTAATTTTCTTTAATGCTCTGACTGTGGGAACTGACAGTAATTATTTGCTAAAGAAATAATGGATGGATGGATGAGTGAATGAAGAGATGAGACACTGAATACATTTTCTCACCTGCCAGTTGGATATAACATCCATTTTAGGTGAGAATTTAATGAAAATATCTAAAGATATTACATAGTAAGTGCTTATTGTTTCATTTTTTTCTTCAGTACAAACCAAACTTCAGAGTTAGTTTTAAAATTCTAAAATGTAATCTGATTTAGGCAACAATGAGCAATTATGCCATTATGTTTATTTAGCTATTTTTGTCCTACTTTGTTTAATACTTTTGTATTTTAACATACTGAGAACTGCTCAAATGCAGAGAATATGTCCCAATATTTGTTTAATCAAAGTCACTGACTACTAATATCTCATCCACAGATGATGTTCCTTTTCTTTAAAAAATTTTACTTTAAAATTATTTAATTGTAACTTACACAAGAAGTACAAAATAGAAGTATGAGAAAAGACACATTTTTCTTGTTGTTAATTGTAATTTCAGCTTGTAAAGCTAGCACATTGTAGACATGTCAAAATAATTTAATAAAAAATTTTAAATTATTGCTGGCTAAGGTAGAAATTGAATGAAAAATTGAAGGAATTTATCCAAAAAATCTGTATGTGCATAATTTTGTGTATAATTTTCTCCATTTCAGTACATCTTGTAAATATTATTTTACCATTTAAAAAATTATTGTTATTCAATTACAGTTGTCTGCATTTTCTCCCCATCCCTTCACCCCACCTCAGCTGAACCCACCTCCTACCCCTGCCTCCACCCTCCCCCTTGATTTTGTCCATGTGTCCTTTATAGTAGTTCCCGTAAACCCCTCTCCCCACTGTCTCCTCCCCACTCCCCTCTGGCTATTGTTAGATCGTTCTTAACTTCAGTGTCTCTGGTTATATTTTGTTTGCTTTTTTCTTTTGTTCATTATGTTCCAGTTAAAGGTGAGATAAGATGGTATTTGTCCCTCACCGTCTGGCTTATTTCACTTAACATAATGTTCTCCAGTTCCATCCATGCTGTTGCAAAGGGTATAAGCTCCTTCTTTCTCTCTGCTGCGTAGATTTCCATTGTGTAAATGTACCACAGTTTTTGGATCCACTCATTTGCTGATGGGTGCTTAGGTTGCTTCTAGTACTTGGCTATTGTAAATTGTGCTTCTATGAACATTGGAGTGCATAGGTTCTTTTGGGTTGGTGTTTGCAGGGTTCCCAGCAGCAGAATTGCTGGGTCAAAGGGCAGTTCCATTTTTAGTTTTCTGAGGAAATTCCATACTGTTTTCCACAGTGGCCTCACCAGTCTGTATTCCCACCAACAATGTACTAGGGTTTCCTTTTCTCCACATCCTCTCCAACATTTGTTTGTTAATGTGTTTATGTTGGCCACTCTGACTGGTGTGAGATGGTACCTGATTGTGGTTTTAATTTGCATCTCTCTGATGGCTAGTGATGTTGAGCATCTTTTCATATGTCTCTTCCTTGAGCAGTGTCTGTTCAAGTCCTTTGCCCATTTTTTAATTGGGTTGTTTGTCTTCCTGGAGTGGAGTCGTGTGAGTTCTTTATATATATTTTGGAGATCAGGCCCTTCTCTGAGGTATCATTGGCAAATATGTTTTCCCATACTGTTGGTTCTCTTTGTAATTTGGTGCTGTTTTCTTTAGCCATGCAGAAGCTTTTTTATTTTGATGAGGTCCCATTTGTTTATTCTTTCCTTTATGTCCCTTGCTTTAGGGGATGTGTCTGTGAGGATGTTGCTGCGTGGAATGTCTGAGATTTTCCTGCCAATGTTTTCCTCTAGGACTTTTATGGTGTTATGACTTATATTTAAGTCTTTTATCCACCTTGAATTTATTTTTGTGTATGACGTAAGTTGGTGATTGAGTTTCATTTTTTGCATGTAGCTGTCCAGATCTCCCAACACCATTTGTTGAAGAGGCTATTTTTGTTCCATTTTATGCTCCTGCCTCCTTTGTCAAATATTAATTGGCCGTAAAGGCTTGTATGATTTAAGTGAAGATACAAGTTATATTCTTAAAATAGGAATCAGTAAATTTGATCTCTGTTCCTCTTTATGCCAACTTCTAGTGTAGAAAAGGTTATTTAGTTTCTCATAGCCAAAATATTTGTAATCTATAATATGATGATATTAACTATATTTTTATCTTTAATTTTTTTTTCTTACTTTCCAGATTCACAAAAGTGATATATTGAGGTTAGGAATAGAACTCAAGAAATCCCATTTATTGATTCTATATCAGTCCACATCTATGCCTGTGCAGGGGGATTAATTTTATCTGATTTGTCATGACTCATTAATAAAACACTAGACATGACAGCACTTGACATTTCCAGGTTCCTGCCACGTGACCAGAGTTTGACAAATCTTAAAGCTTATGATTAGACTGTAGGCCTCACAAATATCTAGGTTTGGCCTGCAAACTTTATATACACAGACACTAATCAATTCATGATTTTAGTGACTTAAAATACTTTTAAAATGCTTGACATCCAAAATAAATACAATTTCTTGATTTAAGCAGACACATTTTCCTATGGTTGGTTAATTGTTGCTTGCTGTCACATTTAGAAAGCAGATTGGACTAATTGTAATATTATATTTTAATATGGTGATACTAAAATTAATCATAAATTTCCCAGATGAGAAACAGATTATTTCTTAAAAGTAAAAGAAATCCACTTCCACACGCTACACATTTCACTAAATTTACATTTTACTTCCCATTTTTTCTCAAGAAAAATTCTACAGTTTACTGAAACATCACAACCCAACTCAACTAAGACCTTGTTTATCAACTACTCTTAAAGGATTACCTACACATGTCATTTGTTTGGTTAACTTGTCCATGTTTTTCAAGCTTGAAGATAAGTTTAACTTATTTTCAATTTCTCCTCACCACTCTGCTAATGGAATCACGACCATAAACAAAGATTACCTTTGTCTGCTCTGTACTGATTAGATTTCAAAGAAAAATCTTAAAATATTATTAAAAATGAGTTAGTTTCAGTAGGAAGAACACTGGAAATTAAAATATTACTGGAACTTGATATTTGTATTGCAATAAAAGAAAAAACAAATGGGTAGCAAAAGCAAGCCTGAATAACTACTAAGAAAAACAAGCCATTTTCGAGCTAATTAAGAAAAAAGGGCTACATGTGATTGGTGGAGAATAGAAGTGACCTCTGAGACCCTGCGAAGGTTCCTGAAGCAGACGTGTGTTTGTTTTTTCAGTGTCTTTGTCTGAACACAGTAATGAGAGAAATCGTTTGGTTGTTTTGTCCATTTTAAGTTGAAGGCTGAAACAGAGTTCCTATGTACTTTGAAGTCATGGTCTAAACAGTAAAGCTGACTAGTTTTAAAATTTTTCATTAGCTTACCACAACTAAAGAACAAGAGTAATTGTCAATGTGATATTATTGGACAAAATCATGACTTATATACAGAGGAAAGCCTTGTCCCTGGGTTTCAAAGTAAAAACCTAGGTTTTAGGTTTTTTAAAAAATATTTTTCCTTGTAACTGCCTAATGATTTTGGAAGATATGCATATATTGATTATTTGGTCATTGTTAATTAATTATAAACAAATTAAATAGAAATACTGTAAATATGAAATAATTTTGTTATGCATTCATTATTTAAAAAAACTAATATCCTGAACAAAATATATTTTTAGTTTCACATTTATAAAATATGAGTAATTCTCTTATTTGTTACTGTGGTCATTTAAAAATCTTTCCTAAGAAATTCATTCTACTCATTTAACATTCTATCTTATTGAAGAGTACAGCTGTTTGAAAATGTGGGTTTAAACACTTGTGACTCTTCCCCCTTTTTATTATACAAAGTCTTCTCTTATATACCTTCTCATTAGGTCAGGTCTGCAAGTGTCGGTCAACTTTTTGAGTACCCATTCATTCTTGATGGACTTTAAAACACTGACCTCCCATTGGATAATATGTCCAAACGGGGGTTACTCCAGAGTCTCTTGGAACATATTTTATTTCCTGAGAGTATATGAGTGTTATGATTTGAATGTTTGTGTCCCCCTGAAATTCATAGGTTGAAATCCTAATTGTTAATGTAATGGTGTTCACGTGTTGGGACTTTGGTAGATAATTAAGTTATGAGGATGGAGTTCTCATGAATGAGATTAGTGCCCTAATAAAAAAAGGTCAAAGAGCTGGTTCACTCACTTTCTGCCATACATGGAGAAGTTAGCCATCTGCAACCTGGAAAATGGTTATTACCAGAACCCGACTATACCGGCACCAGGATCTCACATTTCCAAACTCCAGAACTGCGAGAAATCCATTTCTGTTACTCCTAAGTCATCCATTTATGCTGTTTTGTTACAGCAGCTCAAGCTGACTAAGAATAAAAGTCTTACAAGGAAATATTATTACTATTAAGAGGGCTATTGTTTATTGAAGAGTTGTTAAATGACAAGCTCTATGCAGTGTTTTTAAAATATTTGTAAGGTATTTATTTAATTAATTTATTTATTTCAATTACAATTCACATTCACTATTATTTCATATTAGTTTCTAGTGTACAGCATAGTGGTTAGGCAATCTTATACCTTAGAAAGTATTTCCCTGATATTTCCAGTAATCAAATGACACCACACATAGTAATTACAAAATTAGTGACTATGTTTCCCATGCTGAACTTTACATACACATGACTAGTTTGTAAATATCAATCTCTACTTCCCAGTCCCTTCACCTTTTTCACCCAAACCCTTAATTCCTCACTCCTCTAGTAACCATCAGTCTCTTCTCTGTATCCATGAGTCTGCTTTTGTTTTGTTTGTTTATATTATGCTTTAGATTCCACATGTAAGTAACCTTATATAATATTTGTCTTTCTCTGACTAATATATTTCACTTAGCATAATACCCTCTAGGTCCATCCATGTTGCAAATCATAAGATTTTTGTTCTTTTTTATGGCCAAGTAATATTCCATTGTATGTATAAATACCACAGCTTTTTATAACTCGCCTATAAGTGGGCACATGGATTGCTTCCATATCTTGGTTCTTGTAATTAAAATTTTAATGAACACAGGGTTGCATATATGCTTTAAAATTAGTGTCTCAGGATTTTTTGGATAAATTCCCAGAAGTGGAATTGCTAGGTCATAAGGCAATTCCATTTTTAATATTTTGAGGAAATTTCATATTGTTTTCCATAGTGGCTGCACCAATCTGCAATCCCAACAGTGCACAAGTGTAAACTTTTCTTCACATCCCCACCAACACTTGTTTGTTGACTTGTTGATGAAAGGCATTCTGACAAGTGTGAGGCAATACATCACTGTGGTTTTAAATTGCATTTCTCTGATGTTTAGTGACATGGAAAATATTTTCACATGTGTATTTGTCACCTGTATGTCCTCTTTGGAAAAGTGTCTATTCAGGTCCTTTGCCCATTTTTTTAATGGATTATTTGTTTTCTTAGTGTTGAGTTGTATAAGCTCTTTATAAATTTTAGATATTAACCCATTATTAGATGTGTCATTGGCAAACATGTTCTCCCATTCAATGGATTGTCTTTTAATTAATTAATTTATTTATTATAGTTTTTATTGAGGTATAATTAACAAAATTGTATATATTTAAAGTGTACAACTTTATGATTTAGTATACCTATACATTGTGAAATGATTATCGCAGTCAAGTTAATTAAGCCATCCATCACCCCACACAGTTACTTTTTGTATGTGTGAGAATGCTTAAGACCTACTCTCTTTGCAAGTAAAATATGGAACACTTCAAAATTTGCATGTCATACTTGTGCATGGGCCGTGCTAATCTCTGTATCACCGCAATTTTAGTATAAGTGCTGCTGGAATGAGCATGGATTGTCTTTTAATTTGTTCATAGTTTCCTTTGCTGTGCAAAAACTTGTTTGTTTGATATTGTCTCATTTATTTTTTCTTCTGTTCCCTTTGCTCAAGGAGATGTGTCAGAAAAAATATTACTAATAAAAATGGCTGATATTTTACTGTCTATGTGTTTTTCTAGGATTTTATGGTATCAACTCTTATTTTTAAGTCTTTAATCTGTTTTGAGTTTATTCTTGCATATGGTGAGGGAAGGTGATCTGGTTTCAAATTTTTGCACATATCTGTCCATTTTCCCAGCACCATTTATTGAATAGACTGTCTTTAACCCATTGTATGTTCTTGCCTCCTTTGTCAAATATTAATTGACCATATTAGTTGGTATGGGTTTATTTCTGGGGTCTCTATTCTGTTCCATTGGTCTATATGTCTGTTTTTATGCTAGTACAATGCTGTTTTATTTACTATGGCATATCAGGTATCATGATTCCTCCAACTTTCTTCTTCTTTTTTAAGATTGCTGTGAGTATGCAGGGTCTTTGTGGTTTCATATAAATTTTTGGATTATTTGTTCTAGTTTTGCAAAACACATCATTGGTATTTTGATAGGAATTTCATTGAATCTATAAATAGCTTTGATTAACATGGTCATTTCAACCATGTTAATTCTTCCTATCCATGAGCATTGTATATGCTTCCATTTGTATATATCTTCTTCAATTTCATCCTTCAATGCTATAATTTTCTGAGAATAGGTCTTTTACTTCCTTGGTTAAATTTATTTCTAGTTTTCTTGATGTGATTTTAAATGGGTTTGTTTTCTTAGTTTCCTTTCCTAGTAGCTCACTGCTGTTATATAAAATTCAACTGATTTCTGGATATTTATTTTGTCTGTTGCTACATCACTTAATTTATTTATCAGTTCTAGTAGATTTTTTTGTGGAATCTTTATGGTTCCCTATATACATTATCATGTCATCTGTAAGTAATGACAGGTTTATTTCTTTCTTTCCAATTTGGATGCCTTGTATTTCTTCTTCTTTGCTGATTGTTATGGCTACTACTTCCAAACTATGCTGAATAACAGTGGTGACAGCAGACAATCCTGTCTTGTTCCTGATCTTAAGGAATTTTTTTTTTCCCCATTGAGGATTGTGCTAGCTGTGGGTTTTTCATATATAGCTTTTATTACATTGTGGAATGTTCTCTCTACTCTCACATTGCTGAGAATTTTGATCACAAATGTCTGCAGGATTTTATTAAATGGTTTTTGATCATCTATTGATATGATTATATTATTTTTATCCTTCATTTTGTTTATGTGGTGTATCATGTTTATTATTTTGTATCCCCAGAATGAATTATACTTCATCACCATGTATTATCTTTTTAAGGTACTGCTGGATTCATTTTGTTAGTATTTTGTTGAGGGTTTTTGCACCTATGATCTTCAAGGACACTGACCTGTAATATTTCTTTGTGCTGGATTGGTCTATTTCTAGAATTAGGATAATGTTGGCCTTGTAAAATGAGCTTGGGAGTTTTCCTTCACTTGATATTTTCTGGAATGGTTTGAGAAGGATAGCTGTTAATTTTTCTTTGAATGTTCAGTAAAATTCACCTGTGAACTATCCATCCAAGATTTTTGATTGTTGGAAGTTATTTAATTACTGTTTTAATTTCATTATTTATAATTGGTCTGTTCAAAATTTCTTTTTCTTCTTGATTTAGTTTTGGGAGATGGTATGTTTCTATAAATTTTTCTTACTCTTCTAGATTGTCCAATGTTTGGCATATAGTTTTTGTAATATATTCTTATTTCTGTGGTGTCATTGTTACTTTTCCTCTTTAATTTATGATTTATTTATTTGAGTTCTATTTCATTTTTCTCATCTGGTTAAAAGTTTATCAGTCTTGTTTATCTTAGCCTCAGCAATCTTGACAAAGAAGAGCAAAGTTGGAGGGATCACAATACCTGACATAAAACCATACTACAAATGAACTGTAATAAAAACAGCCTGGTACTGGCAAAAGACAAGACACATAGATCAATGAAAGAGAATAAAGAGGCAAGAAATAAACCAAAGTCTCTATGCTCAATTAATATTTGACAAGAGGGATACAAACATACAATGCAGTACAAATAGTCTCTTCAATAAATGGTGTTGGGAGAATTGGACTGGTACATGCAAAAATATGAAACTACACCACCAACTTACACCATACATCAGAATAAACTCAAAATTCATAAAAAGACTTAAATGTAAGTAATGAGACCATAAAAGTCATAGCAGAAAACATAGGCAGTAAAATTTCAGATATCCCACTTAGCAATATTTTTGCTGATATAATTTCCTAGGACAAAGGAAATAAAAGAAAAAAAAAAAACAGTGGGACTGCATCCAATTAAGAACTTCTGTTTTGCTAAAGAAACCATATCAAAATGGAAAGTGAACTAACTGTATGGGAGAACATATTTGTAAATGATGCATTGGACAAAGGTTTAATATCCAAATTATATAAAGAACTCATATGACTCAATACCAGGAAGAAGAATAATCCAATTAAAAAATGGGCAAAGGACCTGAATAGACACTTATCAAAGAAGGACTTACAGATGGTCCATAGACATATGAAAAGATGCTCAACATAACTAACCATCAGAGAGATGTACATCACACCTGTCAAAATGGCTATCATTAATAAATAAACAAGTGCTAGCAAGGATATGGAGAGAAAGGAATCCTAGTGTACCATTGGTGGGAATGCAGACTGGTACAGACATTGTGGAAAGCAATATGGAATTTGCTCAAAAAATTAAAAATGGAACTGCCTTATGACCCAGTGATTCCACTACTGGAAACATACACTAAGAATTCTGAAACACCAATTCAAAAGAACTTATGAACCTTTATGTTCACAACAGTGCTATTTATATAGCCAAGTCCTGGAAACAGCCTACGTGCCCATCAGTAGATGAGTAGATTAAAAAACAAAACAAAACTGTAGTATGCCTATACAATGGAATACTATGCAGCAAAAAGAAAGAAGGAACTCCTACTTTTGCAGTAACGTGGATGGAACTGGAGAATATTATGTTAAGTGAAATAAGTTGATAAGTCATATACCATGATCTCATTTGTAAGAGGAATCTAATGAACAAAATAAACTAATGAGTAAAAAAGAATCAGAGACCTAGAAACATGGAACAAACTGATAATGGCCATAAAGGAGAAGAAAGGGGAATAATGGTGGAAGGGAGAAGGGACTAGTCAAAGAATGTGTATGAATGACCCACAGACATGGACAAACAGTGTGTGGATTGACTGTGGGAGCAGGAAGTGGGCTGGCAGAGGAGGGCAAAGAGGGAAAGTTGGGACAAATGTAATAGAAAAACAAAAAATACCTAAAATAAAATAAAATAAAATAAAATAGTAAGGTAAAAAATCATATCTTTTTCAAAGAACCAACTCTTGGTTTCATTGACTCTTGTATTGATCTTTTAGAATCTGTTTTGTTTATTTCTGTTCTGATATTTATTATTTTCTTCCATCTACTCACTGTGGTCTTTGTTGTTCTTTTTCTAGTTCTTCAGTATAAGGTTAGATTGTTTATTTGAGAATATTCTTTTTTCTTGAGGTAGGCTGGTAATGCTAATAATTTCCCTCTTAGGACTGCTTTCAGTGTGTCCCATAGATTTTTGGTTGTTTCGTGTTCATTTGAATTTGACTTAAGGTATGTTTTGATTTCTTTCTTGATTTCAGTGTTAACTCATTTATTTTTTAGTAATATGTTATTTAGTCTCCATCTGTTTCTGTGTTTATCTTTTCTTGTGACTGAATTCTAGTTTCATAGCAATATGTCCAGAGAAGATGCTTGATTGATTTCAATTGTCTTAAATTACTGAGACTTGTTTTGTGTCCTAGCACGTGGTCTGTCTTAGAAAGTGCTTTGTGTGCACTTGAAAAGAATGTATATTCTCCTGCTCTGGGGGGAAATTCTCTGAAGATATCAATTAAATCCATCCGCTTTAGTATGTCACTTAAGACTGCTATTTCTTTATTGATTTTCTGTCTGGAAGGTCTATCCATCAATGTCAGAAGTATAAAAATCCTCTACTATAGTTATACTACTGTTGATATCTCCCTTCATGTCCTTCAAAATTTGATTCATATATTTAAGTGCTCCCATCTTGGGTGCATAAAAGTTTAGAAGGCTTATGTCTTCTTGTTGGATTGCTCCCTTTATCATTAGGTAGTGTCCTTTGTCTCTTAATATAACCTTTGTTTTAAAGTCTATTTTGTTTGTCATATGTATCATTACCTTAGCTTTTTTTTCATATTCATTTGCATGATATATCTTTTTCCATCCCTAGACTTTTAGTCTGTGTGTGTCTTTCATTCTGAGGTGGGTCTCTAGACAGCATATATATGGATCTCTCTTTTTTTCAAGTAAGTTCTCAATCTAGCATCTTCTTCATTTCAGATATTGTATTATTTATTTCTGTTGCTTATTTTTTATGGTTTCTATGTTCTTTATCATTCTGTTGAAGTTCTTGCTAAGTTTCTTGAGCGTCCATATAATCATTTTTTGTGAACTCTATGGTAGATTGCTTGCACCCATTTCATTTAGTTCTTTTTTCAGGAGATTTCTCCTCTTCTCCTATTTTGTGCATGTTTCTTTGTCTCCCCATTTTTGTTGTCCCTTTGTGTTTGTCTTTGTGTATTAGGTAGATCTGCTATTTCTCCCAGTCTTGTTAAGACAATGTTATATAGTAGGTGTCCTGTGTGAACCAGTGGTACAGTCTCCTTGATAGCCTGTGTTGGGTGCCCTATGCTAACTGCTTTATGTGGAACTACTCTTTTAATTCAGACTAAAACCCTATGAAATAAGATCTATTGTAATCTTCACATGATGGATAAGAAATGAATCATAGTTTACACAGCTGTTAATTCACAGAGCCGAGACTGAAAGTAATACCAGAACACTCTTTGAAAGTGCTTTCTGTGTAATGGAATCCTAACCACTGACTTTTCTCTTTTCTGTTTTAGCAAAGGGATATGTTTTTATTTTTGTTTATTTATCTTTACATTTACATGTTAACATTTATTTCCTTCAAAATGATACCTTATTTTTTTAAGGGAAGACCAGATTACATAAAAGTAAACATTTTATAAGAGACTTTTGGGAGGTGGGGATGGGTGAGGTTGGGAGCCAAGGTGAGGTGAAAATGGAGACAACTGGATTTGAACAACAATTAAAAAAAGAGACTTTTTAGGACATATGAGTAAATATAAATTGCAGAGATCTTACGAATTATTGTACCTAGAGACACACACAGAACAGACAGACACACTCACAAAAGGTAAAGATTCAGCTTGTTATGGTGACATAATTGGGACATATCAGTTTCTCTGGAAATAAATTGATATTAGAATAGCAGAGAACAGAGAATAGCAATAAGGAGTTAGCTCTTGGACATAATGTTTGAATATTGTTAGTTGTCTTTAAAAAATTCTGAAAAAATAATTGTCCATTGTGTATAATATAGCAGAAAATATCAGAAAATAATCTATTAATTACTTTTAAAAATTTTACTCAAGAAATCAACCTCTAAAACACATGTACACTGGTGGTACCAGTTGATGTATACCACTATTTGCAGAGATAATGCAGTAAATTAACAAGTTATGGTGAATGTTTTTCTATTGACTATTATGTACACATAATAAAAACAGTATGAATGGCATTAAAAAAGGGTGACAGAGGACAGGAGGGAGAGTTTTTAAAGAATATCACCTCATTCCATTCTTGCGTGATTTTAATGAGAATGTTAGCTGTAGTCAGGATCTCCTGTTATCAAGAAATCATAGTTTAAACAGAGGCTTGCAAACCTTTTCTATAAGGAATGAGAGTGTAAATATTTTAAGCTTTGCATGCTAGCTGGTCTCTGTTACAACTATTGAACTCTGCCCTTGTAGCACAAAAGTAGCCATAGGCATACATAAACAAATTGGGATGGCTGTGTTTCATTGAGCTGTATTAAAACAAGTAAAACAAATAAAACAAAAGCAAAAATTGACAATCAGCCTGCAGGCCATAGTTTGGCAATCCCTGGCCTAAAAGATAGAGACTGTGGAACACAAATCCTCCTGAATATTGAGAGAGAGAAAAAGAGAGAGAGATAGACCACTTAATGATGAAATTATAAAAGATCACAACAGAGAGCTTGTCAAAATGATTTGTAAAAAAGTATGTGCCAACATACTTCATATTATTTATCATATAAACACAGAAAAAATTAATTCTATACCTTGAGGCAGTGAGATCCAATTAAAATGAGAAGATTTTAATAAAGTCAAAACAATGTCATCACACAGCTGGTGAGCCTGAGCAATTATTAAAGATTCTATGACAGTATGATCAGGACATCTTCATAAGAAAACATATTCACATAGAAATATGTTGATTGGATTTCAGACCATGTCAGAATCTCAAACATGGACATGGACAATCTCTAAGCTCTTTACTGAGGTTCTTATAGATATGTGCCTCATGTCTACCTTTACTTTTTCTTTCTCCAACATTGGTAGAAGATTTGAAAAGTAGAGTGCAGTCATTTTCACTACATACACACTTCTATATACAAATACATACACGTAAAAAGAAAAAAATGTATTGCTTAAAGAGCTAGCATCACGGAGGATTCAGATTTGAAATTCAATGAGTGGGAATAGAAAATGCCACTGGTGAAAGCATTCTCCTTGTTACCTATCTGGCCACAGGCACTTTTTCAAGGTCTTTACCTACTCTTTGACTACACAACATCTTCTGAACAGGCTCAGTTACATCAGCATCATCAAAGACAAAAGAAAGTAAAAGTAATAATCATTCTTTTTCTAGGCATAGGAAAGGTTTTAGTTACTGGTCAGTAACCCAATGTTGGAAAATTGGGCAGATCTTACAAAAATGCATTTAAAACAATACTGCCAAATCTATTTTTCTTTATGTTTTCCATACATGTGAATTATAACATTATTTCACAACATTCATAGCATATGAATCACACAAGTTAAATTTATAGGAGTTCTTTTCTCATATTCTCCTTCTCTCCATTTCTAAGCCCTGAAAATTTCTATAGATTCTATTTTCAATAAATAAATATGGCCCTGGCTGGTGTGACTCAGTGGATTGAATGCTGGCCTTCAAACCAAAGGGTCGCCGGTTCAATTCCCAATGAGTGCACATGTGTGGGTTGCCGGCCAGGTCCCCCGTAGGGGATGTGTGAAAGGCAATCACACATTGATGTTCCCTCTCTTTCTCCATCCCTTCCCCTCTGTCTAAAATCATAAATAAATAAAATTTTTTAAATAAATAAATAAATATGTAGTTAAAGATGTTGACAGTGGAACTAAGGTTCACTTTTAAAGAATCTATCTTTTACATCACTCTCATACAGTAGCAGAGTAAGAAGAAATTGCACCAAGAAACGTAAAAATGAAAAGTGTACACCATCATGATAGTTCAAGTCCCTGGCTACAGCTGTCTCTTATGTACCTTCCATCTACCCTACCATTCTCTGCATTTCCATTTTGTGATACGACTTAATGTATTTCCTGTTTTAGCTTAAACAACTGTATTGTGACTAAAGAATTTAGAAAAATGAAAAGTACCAGTTCTCTCTGTAGCTTTAATCCTTCCTGTCACCTCTTTGAAGACCTGCTTCATATCTATAACTAGAATTTTATCCCTGGACTACTTTTTGAAACCATCCTGAGGTTATAGTCAAAGGTCCAGCATAGTCTTTTTTCCTTCCTTAGTTTTATTTTTGTTTTATAAGGCTTGACTTGTTTGTTTTTTTCTGAATCCCAACAGGTAGACTGTCGAGAGCCTTAGAATCAAAAAACAGGAATTTCTAAGAGCACTGAGAGATCATGAAGGCACTCAATAGAAACAAATCTTGGTGGAGCCCTGACTGAAGTGGCTCAGTTAGTTGGCATCATCCTCCAGAGGGAAAGTTCACTAATTTGATTCCCTGTCAGCGTACATGCTTGGGATGTGGTTTGGTCCTCATCCGGGGCTCTTCTGAGAGGCAACTGATCAGTGTTTCTTTCCCTCTCTTTGTCTCTCCCTGCCCTTCTCTCTAAAAAATAAATAAATAACATATTTTAAAAAATAAATCTTGCTGTGCAAAGCCAGATCCCAGTGGAATAAACATTTTGAAACAAGATAGGCAGTAAGTTGTCCAATGAAAGATTGTAGGAAAAAAGAAGTTAGATGAAGGAAATTGACTAATAATTGCCCCAATCACAATACTTATAATAAATAATCATTAGCACATTGTGATATTGGTAAAACACTCCTGTCAGAAGGTCTGAATGTTTGCAATGAGTCTTTTGTGAAATAATTTAACCTTGTTTAGTTTCAGTTTCTTTTTCTATTATTAAGTATTAATATCTTATCTGGCTATATCATAGCTGTGGTGTGAAGACAAAATAATTGAAGAATAGGTAAATCTGAAAATCAGATAAAATATTATAAATAGGAAAGTCCTTTAAACATAATACCAAGCCAAAAGAGTAAGTCTCATAGTGGAACATCAGATACTGAGATAGACTAATTGGACTAAAGGTTTTTATACCCCCTCCCTCATTCACACCTAACAGGGGCTATATTTTCTATTTACTTGTATATAAGCATTGCCAAAAGTTAGAATATTAGTACTTTGTAAGTAATTTAGTGTTCTGAGGATAACAAGAAAAAGATTATTTCTGGTTTTCAAGTTCTGGATTCAGTAAGTAATACAAATATACCACTTGGTGAAGACCTGGCAATTTCACTGATATTGCTAAAAATTAAATGAGAAAAACATGATATTTTGGGCCTCCTTTAAGGGTTGTTTTTTTTTTTTTGATACCTCAAGGATGCATGATAAGTAGATTTATGAAAACAAAATAGCAAGAGCTCCCAGTTCCAGAATTGTGACAGACCCATTGATAAAACCTGCTCATGCAAAGCTTTTCCCCAAGTTGGGGAAAATAACAGTTTATTATTATATTTCTCCTAAAGTAAAAGAAAAGCTCTTAGAAACTTGAATCCATCAATCCTATTTTAAGTAGATAAGTCATTAGGGGTTTTTTTCTTTTATTAAAATGAGCACAAAATGAACTATTTTACTATTTAGCTGCACTTTGAAACTTAGCTTTCTACACATTTTAATTTTCCAAGTCAAAATCTCTGCCAACACCTTCAAAATGTAGCTCTGACCTTATGACAGCAAAGGAAACTATTTCAATCTGGTAAAAAATTAATGAAAATGTATTGAAGAGAATGGCAACGTAACTATGTTTAATCACTAAATTCAAGCATTTAGCATAATAATCAGTACCTCTTCAGTGTAAATATACAGCCAATAATCTATGGTTCCATTCCTTGCTCTGTCTATGTATTCCTGCAGTAGGTATTTAGCATCTATTATGTACAAGGCATTGAGCTAGGAAAAAATAGAATAATATACCATGACAATCTTTTCAAAGAACATCAAATCCAAGAAGGGAGAAGGTGCAATTTTCATGTCCTAAGCTTTTTTCATTAGTATTCTATCCTTGGGTAAGTCACTTTTCCTACATCATCCAAATCATTCAACACTTTTTTTTATTTATTGAGGACTTCCCATGGGCCATGGGCCATGGGCCATGGGCCATGGACTGAAAACAAGAGGGACTGAGGAAGAAAGAGACCTATCCCAGCTTTTGTGGGGCTGATGTTATACTGTATAAGACAGATATTAAATAATTGAACCCAGAAACAAATTGTACACAGACTATAAAATGTAATAAAAGCATTTGGTGTGAAAGAATATTTAAAACTTAAACCCCTGATTTATTGTGCCAGTCCTAGAGATTTATCTGAGGAAACAAAAGTTAACCTGCTACCCAAAGGAAGTGAGAACACTGTCAAAAAGCAACTGGGAGAGTGTAGCAGGCTTGAGTATTTGAGGTCAGTGTGGCTAGCATGCAGAGATCAAAGTGAAGAAGAGCAAAGGATGGACCCAAAGAGCTAGATACAGCCCAGATCCCATAAGTCCTTTTGGACATGTTAAGAAGTTTTACATTTATTCTATGAGAAATGAAAAAAATCACTGAAGGATATTAAACAACTGAATGATATGATCAGATTTGTATTTGTAAAGGTTACTTGGGCTTCAGTGTCAAGTGTACTGATAAAGTAAGGACAAACAAACTGGGTGAACATACTGAAATGTAGCTAGATCTCCAAAAGCCATGGTTGTGAATGAAAAATGAAAAGATAGGTTGCATTCCATAGCACAATGCCATTTATATAATGATGGCTTGTCCAGAACACAAATAAATAAAAGGATACACATGAAACCCCTTAAAATTGTTGTTCTTGAAAAGCAGCATAGAAACAGTGACAGGGAGATGGGGTAAAGGGAATAAGTAACTGGGTAAAACAAGAGTCCTTTATAAACCAGTGATGGTAGTAGAATAGGAAATGATGAGTATAATTAACAGAAAGTTTTGTACCTGAGTTCTTCCTTTGGTGTCCATATAAGGAATACAATTTTAGATGAGTCTTAGTGGATGAGTAGGTTTAGATAAAAAGGAATGAAAATTGTTATTTTTCAGGCACAGTATGAATATAGCAAATATCTGCAAAACACTGAGAGTGTTTGAACACAGGTGTTTGATTTACTTTTGTTGGAACATAATTATAATCATAAAGGAGGATAGGGAAAAAGACTAAGAAAAGATGTTGGGCCTAGATATTGACAACATTGCATGCCCCATGGAGGTGAACTTGATTTCTAAAAAAAAAAAAAAAAAAGTGTATAAATGATTTTAAACAGGAAAGTTTATCACTTAAGTGTAGGACAATACTAGAAACAAGCTACAGTGAAGAGTAAAACTCAGTCCTTACTTTTGTCATTCTCATAGTGGAAGGTTTTCACATTCAATATTTACTGAATGCCTACTAAGTACAGAGGAGAGCAGATGTACAAATGAATAAGATATGTACCTTGTCATGTTGTAGGTATAAATGGAATGATAGGGACCCTCATCAAAAAGGAGACCTCTCAGAGAATATTGGAGCTGGACCTTGAGGAATGATTAGGCACAAATCAAACAAAGTTGATTCACATATATTATCAGCTCCTTTCATTCTGATCTCAAGGCATTGAGCTAGGGATGAATACTCTTTTCAAAGAACATCAAATATGAAAAGGGGAAAGGTGCAACTTTCCTGTCCTAAGCTTGACTTTCATTGATATTCTGAGCTTGGGTAAGTCACTTTTCCTATGTCATCCAGTCATTCAACACTTTTTTTGAATGTGAATTCAACACATTCAAAAAAAGTATTCATGATTGGGAGGGTGAAGTAAACAGCACATATTAAAGATGTCCTTCCAGGGGATATTCTGGGCTATCTAGCAAGATGAGAAGAGAATAGTCTGTTAGTCCTGTCAATCCTTGTGTTCGTCTTCCTAATATCACTGTTTTCTCTGAAGTATCTCTTTTGTTTAGCTCTAGGTGGATGAACAAAAGTATTCCTTAAGAATATTGATCTTTCAGGGTGTTAAATGATGCATTTACCAAACAAAATATACTATTTCTAACACATTATAACTAATTCAGGCAAATGCATTCTTTAAAGAGAAGTCTTACTTTCATTCTCTCTACATAAAGACAGAATTAGTAACCAGGTTAAAACAGAAGTCCTCTGTCAATATTATTTATATTATTGACATTATATTATTTATATTGATTTATATTATTAATGGTAGCAAACAGTCATCTCTTTTGAGGCAGGATAGTAAGAAGCCAGAAAAATTATTTGGCAAGTGGAATGGAGGAACTGAGATGGACAGCTGATTCAAACTGGCCTCTTCCAGCACCCTGAGTCATCTGCCACCTTCTCCTTTGCATGACCACTCCAGGAAGCATTAAGCCCTAAGGACAAGGAGGTTCTGATCAGCATCAAATAGCTTAGGAACAAACCCTCAGTCTGTTGACCACAGAAAGAGTTTTGGTCAAACTACAGCTAACATCTAGGTCTCAGTTGTGTTTCAGTTCCAGGGCCCCCAAAAGCAGTAAAACAAGACAAGGTGATGCCATGGCTGACATTATGACCAGGTACAATGACTAGTGACCTCCTACCCTAGTGCCAACCAATCAGTGGAGACATAACTCTGAAAGGTCATACCTTAAGGCTGATGAATATTGAGATCTTCCCCTGAGAATTCCCCTAAAATTTCTGTCTTTAGAAAAGAGATCAAAACACTTATAGCAAAGGACTCAGTGTGCGCTCTCCTTGGATCATACATGTGCCAATCTACCCCTCTTTCCTCAGACATGCATCTTTGCTTTTCTGTCTCTTAATCTCTAAATGTTCCCAGAAGATTTATAACCAGGGGTTCAATAAGTCCCGGGCTAACTCACTGAACCTGTCTTCAAGGGCCCTCCTTTTGACTCTGTAACTTATTTCCTGAGTTTATCCAAGCCAGCTGGCTCACTTCTTCTGCCTCTGTGCTAAATAAACTAACTCTTGTGTTAGAGTTCTTGGCTCTGAATTCGTTCTTTGCTGAACTCAGGTTGCTGAACATCACCACCAACACTTTAACAAAAGGGCTTTCTCTTTCCCAGACACCAGTGAACATAGTCATTTATAGTGTTTGATATTAATGTACTCTAATGGGTTTAAATTTCAGCTGAATTTAAAACTAGCAACCAACATTTTAAAAGTTAATCATTATTTTCCAAATTAAGTGATTTATTTTGCATACTGTGCATTGTGCTTCCTAAGTGGCATTTTATTTTTTTATTAATCTGCTACTTCCTTCTGTTGATCAGTGTCAGTAGCTTGTCAAGGACACCTTGCTTTGGTACCCATGCAAATAGGATTTAATTATCACCAATGAATTTGCAAAACTTGTATAATTCATTAATTTGAAAAACATGAGACTTAATGCAGGGGAATTTGGAGCTGCTGTCAAAGACACTTTAAAATTACTCTATTTATACATTAATTATTAATACACCAAAAATGTCTGGTGCAACTAATTTTAATTATGAAAAATCACAACTAACAAAATAAAATGCATTGGGTCAATGTCATTATCTTATTTCTAGCACAAGTTTTTATAAAACCGACATTTATTTATATTAAAATATAACCATATTGGAAAGCCAACATGACTTAAACAAAATATACCAGCAGAGCATACCTAAATTATCCCATTAATGCGTTAATCCCCTTCAGTTCATGTTATGCATGTGAACATAAAGAGAAGCTAATTCTCTACAAGTCTTCCATTTACCTGTAAAAGTTTTAACTGTACCTGTCCCACTTACACAATGATTTATCTTATACCTTCAAGTAGTTTTGAAATTATTCATTTACTAAATTCCAATTGATCATCTATTCAATGCAAGGTCCAATACAAGGCATTAGGTAGTAAAACATACCAGTAGTCCATACTTGATACGCTCATACTATAGTAAAATATATTTTATTTCCATTGAAAATTATATGATCACTATAATGACTTGATCATTTATGATATGCAAGCTCTATAAGTGCTTTACTTCTCTTCTTACAGATGAAATAAATTATATTTATTAGACAAAACACTTGTGTTTTTTGCAAACCCCCTTATATCAGACTCTGTTTATTGCCACTCTTTGAAAATGCTCTTGTCTATATTAAAATGACCTCCAGCTTACCAAATCTACTGCTCAACTGTGACGCCTCATCTTCCTTGACCTAGCAACAGCATGTGTGACCATTGATCACATCCTCTTCTTTGAAATACTTTCTTCACTTCACTTCGATTCCAGTCTTCATATTCTCCTAACATTTCTGAAATCTTCTGACTGAGTCTCCTCATCTCCCTAACTACTAAATTTTAAGATGATGTAAAGATCTGATATCAGTTCTCAGATCTTCTCTGCTGCTCTTTTCATATTCACTCCCTCGATTACTTCATTTACTCTTATAGGTTACATACATACAAATACACATATACATGTTGATGACTTTCAATTTATCTCTATTCCTGAATTCCCAATTTGTTCCTCAATTGCATAATTGACATTTCCACTTTTATGTCTAATGAAGTCTCATACTTACTGTGTTCATAGTGATGTTTTGGTTCCTCTACCATTCTCCTCAAAGAAGTCCTCCAGTTGAATCTCACCTCAGTAAATGGAAACTTGGTCCTTCATTTTGCTTGGTGGATTGCATGGAAACATTTTTGCCCTCAAAATTTCTCTCAAACTTTCACATCTAACCTATGAACAATACCTGCCTTTAAAAATACAATATATCCAAAATATGGGCCATTTTTACTCCTTTATTTCTACATATTTGGTCCAAAATAAAAACATCTCTCTCTAGGATTTTTGAAATTTGTTTTATTCTATTTCCATCTTCATTTCTTACTGTATTCTACTTTGAAATCAGTTACAAGAGTTACTATTAATTATTTTAAAATATAACTAGATGGTGTTGATTTACCTAAAAGCTTCAAAAGGCTCCAGATTTCATCAAGTTAAAGCCAAAGTCTATGCAATGTCCTTGAATTCTCCCCCTCTCCCTCAGCTTTACTCTTCTTCAAACTCACAACACGCTCACTTCTACCATTGTGCCCATGCATTCATGGACTTTCTCCCTTCCACCTGGAATGTTGTCCACCAGATTATCAACATGTTCTTCTTACCTCCTTCAAGTCTCCACCCAATGTCAGGCTGGATCCGTGTCAAACATAAATTAAGCCAGACACTAGCTGAAGTGGCAAGGACAGGTTCCAATCAGTAATGCACAATTGCAATAGAGAAAGGTGCTGTGTGAACTGAGCTGAACTCTAATTTGTGCAGAAGTGACAGTGTCTTAGAGGGAGAATGAGGGAAAATGTGGGGTAGTAGTGAACAGGGCCTCGGCAGAGTCAAGGAAGTGAAAAACTACAAAAATGAGGAAAGGGATTGGACCACATGAAACATAGTTGGGTTTGCTAAGTGGCAATTATGGAAATCAGACTCTTACTCACCCACAAGAGCCTGGGAGGCAGGAACCCAATCTTCAGTTGGTTGAAAGCAGTAACTTCTTTTGGTAACCTTAAGTTTTCTTAGGCAGGTGCTCTGTGGGGTGGTTACCGTCATCCTAGGAATGAGGCTGTGAGACTGTTCAAGTCTTTATAGGCAAAGCTTCAGGCTTAGTCAAAAAGTGGGCTCTGAGGATCTTGGCTAGAGTTTGGCCACCATTACTGTCTTTAGTCCAGGGATAATGACTATCCATTGCTGAGCCAAGACATTTCTGATACTCTAGTTCTTGCCTCACTACCTGGAAACTCTCTCTAGGATGGGAAAGTCATTGGGCTTACCTCATTTTTTTCCATCATTCAGAGATCACTCTCCTTCATTGTCAGATGTTCTGTCTTGAAGCTACCATTTTGCCTACTATGTGTTTGTGTTCGGTAGTTTCAGGGAGGAAGATTAATCTCATTCTTATTAGCCCATTTTGCAAGTAGAAATTCTATTCTCGCTTTTAAATCTCCTACATTTAATATTAATATACACACCTCAGCATTCTCTTGTTTGGTATTTGCATAGTTTGTTTCCATCCTTTGGTTATTCACTTCTTTATGTCTGTATATTTAAAAATGGTTAATTATAGGAGGTATAAAGTAGCTTCATAGTTTTTTCCCCAATCTAATAATCTCTGATTCTTAATTGAGATGTTTTAAACCTTGTTAATATGTTTGGATATACACTTACCATTTTTCTAGTCATTTCTATTTGTTCTATGTCTTCTTTGTACTTTTCAATATTTTTATTCTGTTTCATTTTGAATTAATTTTGTTTAATGGTTCCACTTGTCTCCACTATTGGCTTGTTAGTTATACCATTTCATACACACACACACACACACACACACACACACACCCATTTCAGTTGTTGCCATAAGTTTTACAATATGTATCTTTAGTTTACTACTACTTATCTTTAAAAAATATTTACTACCTTATTCACAATACAAAAAATTTATATTTTCTGTTTTATTCTCCTCTTGTTTTTGTTTTGCTGTCGCACCATTTACTTTTACATACATTAAAAATATCTTGACCAGTGCACAGCAGAGATGGTGGCCGCGGCAGCAGCTAGAGTGGCGTTTTCAGTGGCGCGGCTCCTACTCGGAGGTGCTGCTGGACGGTCGTCATATTTTGGAGGGAACAGATTGAGAAGTACACAGGCTGCTACACAAGTTGTTCTGAATGTTCCTGAAACACGAGTAACACGTTTGGAGAATGGTCTCAGGGTGGCCTCTGAAGATTCTGGGCTCTCAACATGCACAGTTGGGCTGTGGATTGATGCTGGAAGTCGATATGAAAATGAGAAGAATAATGGAACAGCTCACTTTCTGGAGCATATGGCTTTCAAGGGCACCAAAAAGAGATCTCAATTAGATTTGGAACTCGAGATTGAAAACATGGGTGCTCATCTCAATGCCTATACCTCCAGAGAGCAGACTGTATATTATGCCAAAGCATTTTCTAAAGATTTGCCAAGAGCTGTAGAAATTCTTGCTGATATAATACAAAATAGCACACTGGGAGAAGCAGAGATCGAACGTGAACATGGAGTAATCCTTAGAGAGATGCAGGAAGTTGAAACCAATTTACAAGAAGTTGTTTTTGATTATCTTCATGCCACAGCTTATCAAAATATTGCACTTGGACGGACAATTTTGGGACCAACTGAAAATATCAAATCTATAAATCGTAAAGATTTAGTAGATTATATAACCACAGATTATAAGGGGCCAAGGATTGTACTTGCTGCTGCTGGAGGAGTTTCCCATGATGAACTGCTTGAGTTAGCAAAGTTTCATTTTGGTAACTCTCTGTCCACACACAAAGGAGAAATACCAGCTCTACCTCCCTGCAAATTCACAGGAAGTGAGATTCGAGTGAGAGATGACAAGATGCCTTTGGCACACCTTGCAATAGCTGTTGAAGCTGTTGGTTGGGCACATCCAGATAGTATCTGTCTCATGGTTGCAAACACACTGATAGGCAACTGGGATCACTCTTTTGGAGGAGGAATGAATTTATCTAGCAAGCTGGCCCAGCTCACCTGTCACTGCAACCTCTGCCATAGTTTCCAGTCTTTCAACACTTCCTACACAGATACAGGATTATGGGGAATCTATATGGTTTGTGAACCAGCCACTATTGCAGACATGCTACATGTTGTTCAGAAAGAATGGATACGACTCTGTACAAGTGTCACTGAAAGTGAAGTTGCACGAGCCAAAAACCTTCTGAAAACAAACATGCTGTTGCAACTAGATGGTTCCACTCCAATTTGTGAGGATATCAGCAGGCAAATGTTATGCTATAACAGAAGAATTCCCATCCCTGAGCTTGAAGCAAGAGTTGATGCTGTGAATGCTGAGACAATTCGAGAAGTGTATACCAAATATATTTATGATAAGAGTCCAGCTATTGCTGCTGTTGGTCCCATTGAGCAACTACCAGATTTTAACCAGATTCACAGTAACATGTGCTGGCTTCATGATTAAAATGCTCCTAATAAAAGTATTTTGAATGTATATATTTGTAAAACTATCAGAGACTAGCAAATTTTAAGCTATTAATCCCTACAGAAAAAAAATTTAAATGAACATACATACTTGAAAATTTGAATGAAACACTGTGTCAAAGTTTCAAAGGATAAGACTACCCCAGTGCATGGCACATCTCCAAGAAATTATGTTGGAACGACATACTCTCAAATCATCACAAGTATTATTTTAAGAATGAAAATTTGTAAAGTATTTTCAGTTTTATTATAAAAATGCACATATAACAAAAAAAAATATCTTGCCCCAGCTGATGTGGCTCAGTTGCTTGGAGTGCCATCCCATAAACCAAAAGGACATGGGTTAGATTACCTGTCAGAGCATGTGCCTAGATTGTGGGTTCAATTCCTGGTTGGAGTATGTAGAAGAGGAGACCGATGAATGATGATGTTTCTCTTTCACATCGGTGTTTCTTTCCTTCTCTCTCTCCCTCCCTTCCCCTCTTTCTAAAGTCAGTAAGCATGTAATCAGGTAAGGATAAAACAAACAATTGAATGAACAAATTTTTTTTGTTATTATTACAATTTAAACAATTAACTGTCATTTAGAGTAATTAGGGATGGGGAAAATTTCATCTATATTTACCTCAATTTTAACCATTTCGTGAAACCTTTATTCTTTGTGTAGATCCAAATGTCTGTCTGGTATCATAATCCCTATGCCTAATGAAATTTTCATGTCCTTGTTACAGTCTGCTGACAATTAATTCTATCAATTTTTTTTTCTGAAAAGTATTTATTTCACTTTCATTTTAAAAGAATTGACAGACTTTCCTTTTAAAGATTTTATTTACGTATTTTTAGAAAGAATGGAAGGGAAGGAGAGAAAGATGGTGAAACACATCAGTGTGTGGTTGCCTCTTGGCATGCCCTTTGCTGCAGACCTGGCCTACAACCCAGGCATGTGTCCTGACTGGGAATGGAATCAGTGACCCTTTGCTTCAAAGGCTGGCACTCAATTCATTGAGCCACATCAACAAGGGCTGATAGACTTTCCTTTGAGAATATTTTTTTAAAAATTTATTTATTATTATTATTATTTTTATTGTTGTTCAAGTAGCAATGTCTCCATTTTCCTCTCACCGCTCTCCCCCACCCCACCAACTGTCACCTTCCACCCTCAATCCAAAGCCCCCCCCGCCGTGGTTTATTCATAGGTCCTTTAACCTATTCCTTGATGACCTTTCCTCTGTTATGCCCCTACTCCTGCCCATCTGGTCACTGTAATTTTTTTCTTTATTTCAATGTTTCTGGTTATATTTTGCTTGCTTTTTGGTTTGTTTTTGTATTTTTTTCTTCCCTGCTTCCTTTTTGTTTTGTTGATTAGCTTCCACTTACAAGTGAGATCATAAGGTATTTGTCTAACCACCTGGCTTAATTCACTTAGCATAATGTTCTCCAGTTCCATCCATGATGTCAGGAAGTATAGGAGCTCCTTCTTTCTTTCTTTCTGCTGTTCAGAATTCCATTCTGCAAAGGTACCACAGTTTTCTGGTACACTCATTTACTGATGGGCACTTAGGTTTCTTCCAGCACTTGGCTATTGTAAATTATGCTGCTATGAGCATTGGAGAGCATAGTTGCTTTTGGATTGGTGTTTCAGGGTTGTTAGGGTATAATCCCAGCAGTGGAAATGTGGGCCAAGAAGTAGTTCAATTTTTTTTTTGAGGATATTCCATACTTTTTCCCACAGTGGCCATATCAATCTGCATTCCCACCAACAGTGTACTGGGATTCCCTTTTCTCCACAAACTGGCTAACATTTGTTGATTTGTTTATGATGGCCATTCTGACCGGTGTGAAGTGGTATCACATTGTTGTTTTAATTTAACAATTAAATGAACATGGTTAGTGATCATGGGTATTCTTTCATATGTCTCTTGGCCCTCTCTATGTCCTCCCTGGAGAAGTACCTCTTCAGGTCCTTTGCCCATTTTTTAATTGGATTGTTTGTCTTTCTGGAGTGGAGTAGGGAGACTTTTCCAAAAAAATCAAGAAGAGGGAAGACTCCCAAACTCTTTTTATGAGGCCACCATCATCCTAATCCCAAAGCCAGATAAACACACAACAAAGAAAGGAAACTACAAGCCAATATCACTGATGAACATAGATGCTAAAATCCTCAGCAAAATATTGGCAAACTACATCCAGCAATACATTAAAAAGATCATACACCATGACCAAGTCAGAGTCATCCCAGGGATTCAAAGATGGTACAACATTCGTAAATCAATAAACATAATACATCGAATAAAAGGAAAGACAAATATCACTTGATCATATCAATAGATGTGGAAAGAGCATTTGATAAGTTACAACACCCATTTATGATAAAAACACTCAGCCAAGTGGGAGTACAGGGAGCATACCTCAATATAATAAAGGCCATATATGGGAAACATACAGCCAACATCATTCATACTCAATGGGAAAAAACTAAAAGCTTTCCCACTAAGATCAGGAACAAGACAAGGATGTTGGTTCTAACCACTTCTATTCAACATAGTGTTGGAAGTTCCAGCCACAGAGATCAGACAAGAAGAAGAAATAAAAGGCATCCAAATTGGTAAGGAGGAAGTAAAACTCATTGTTTGCAGATGACTTGGTAGTGTATAAAGAAAACCCTATAGACTCCACCAAAAAACTACTCAACCAAATAAGTGAATTTGGCAAAACAGAGGGATACAAAGTCAATATTCAGAAATTGAAGGCATTTTTGTACACCAACAACAAAACATCAGAAAGAGAAATCAGGAAAAAAAATCTCATTTACTATAGCAACAAGAAAAATAAAGTACCTAGGAATAAACCTAACCAAGGATGTAAAAGACCTACACTCAGAAAACTACACAACACTGAAGAAAGATATTAAGGAAGACACAAATAAATGGAAGTATAAACTGTGTTCATGGATTAGAAGAATTAACATTGTCAAAATGTCCTTTTAGAACATTTTTATATTAAAAGAAAAGTTGCAAACCTACTAAGACTTCTTATATACCCCACACCCAGTTTCTCTTTATTAACACCTTGCATAGTGTAGTGTTTTTGTTAAAATTAATGAACTAGTATCAATATAATCTTATTAGATGAAGCTCATAGTTTATGAACATTTATTTTATGTTTTAATTAATGCCCTTTCTGTTCCAGGATACATTCCAGGGCCCCACCTGGAATTTAGTTGTCATGCCAACTAAGGCTCCACTTGGCTGTGGTAGTTTTTAAGATTTTTCTTGGTTTTGATGACTGTGAAAGTTTTAAAAAATTCTGGTATTTTTTATATGAATTGAAAGACTTTTATTTCAGAATAGGCACAAAAACATACACAGATTTATATATATGCCATGAAGTAAGTACTCTGAACTGTTAATATTAATTTGGATATTTGAGAAATATCTTTATTCATTTGAAACAAATAAATTTATATGTAGTACAGTTGGTAGAGCACAGAGTCAATAAGATAATATATGTTTGGTGATATAAGTGTCTTTAATGGTAGAAGCAAATAAATCTAGAATTATACCTTTTAACATTCTTTATATATCATCAATAACCTACTATATGGCAAGCTCTATATCAAAAACAGTTTTAAAAAATGTTCACCATTTAAAGTCATGGTTTCTACTCTCAAATCATTCACTTATAGTTTAATAAGGGAGACATACATAAACAAATGATTGTAACAGAGTATAGTGATTCCAAATTAGAAACTACCTACAAAATATAGTGACAACCTAATGAAGGAAGTAATCAACTTTGAGATGGAAGAATTAAGTAGATTATACTTAAAAGTCTTGGAAGAACAATTTGAGTCATCAGGCAAAAAGTGGATGAGTATTCAATGTGGAATATGCAGCTGTTACAGAGTGAAGTACAATGTGCTTTAAAAATGTTATGTAATTGACTGGAATCATATTAATGAATTTGGGCTTTAACCTGGAGGTATTGTGAAGTGTTGAGGATTGAATAGTTTTAGTATGGGATTTCATAAGTGATTTGTTATTCAAGAATTCCACTAACAAAAGGTTAAGAGGTGAAAGAAAAAGAGTTCTACTAGGAAGTAGAACTCTTGAGGAGTCAAGAGCAATATTCAAAAAAAAAAAAAATACACACACACACACACACACATGAAAAAAAAACCCAGACTGAACCAGAGCCCTAAGGCGGGGTATTCACTGATGAAGATAAATGTGAAAACTTCAATCTTAAAATTGACAAGATTTAGCATGAAACTGAAAAAAATAATCCAAGATAATGTCCAGGTTTGTGATATTATGGAATAGTTGGTAGTTCTAATAATTAAGAGAGAGAACATGGGAGAGGTAAAATAAGGAGCAAGAAAAATCATGAGAGGAAATGATGTTAGATATTTTATATGTAAAATGTTTAACTCATGTGAGGTTGGCTTTGTGCATGAGTCTGAAGAGCAGATGTAAAAGCTGCATTAAATATGTATCCTTGAACTCTTACAGAAGATATCTAGTTTAGTCTCCTCTCTGATGTGCTCATATTCTCTTTCTTAGCTCAGTTTAGCAGACCTATGTAGAGGAGAACATTCGATATCTGACTTCAGTCCCATGCTGAATGGCTAGAATAGGAATATACAATAACACAATGGAAAGTGATTTTCAAAGCATTATTTTTTTTTCAAAATCAGGAAAGGGAGGACATCACTAAACACCCTACTCACCCATTTCTTCTTGTTTCATCTACCAGTGACACTGAAGCTCTGAGCAGGAGTGTCCGGATTTATTGAGCATTACACAACATTATACTATGACAGCTCCATGTCAGGTTTTAGCAGGGACATTGCTGCTCTGTAAACTAGATTTTCTTCCAAGCAGAAAGCAGATAAGTAACTTGCAGCCTTGGGTAGTTGGCAGTCTTGATTAAAAACAAACAAACACCCTTTTCCATACCAATCCCTGGTTATTGTGACCTAAGTTGCCAAGTAGCATACAACCCTGCAGCATATCTGGATTCTTAACCATCTTGTTATTTCTGCTTTCAGGTTCAATTAATTTCCTGATGTTTTACTTTCTGTTTTGTTTCTTTGGGTTTGTGCCCTATAGTAATGCCATCCTTCCTTGATCTGATCTCACAAACATTTGTCCAATTGCTCTCATACCTGACCTCTACCTTAACACTCACCCACTGCCGGAGCAGAAAATCACCTACTAAGCCAGCTCCCCACTCAAGCTCTACCCTTCAATATGATATCAGCTCTAACAGAGGGTGAAACTAGGTGATAATGAAGAATAGGAATATGGAAACAAAAATGTCAGTTGTTAGCCCTGGCCAGAGTGGCTCAGTGGATTGAGTGCCAGCCTGCAAACCAACAGGTCACCTGTTCAGTTCCCAGTCAGGGCACATTTCTGGGTTGCAGGCCAGGTCCTCAGCAAGGGGTGCACAAGAGGCAACCACACATTGATATTTCTCTCCCTTCTTTCTCACTCCCTTCCCCTCTTTAAAAATAAACATAATCTTTTTTAAGAACAGCATTATAAAAAATATGTCAGTTATTGGAGTCATAATGTCCTCTGGGTAATTAATTTCCATTTTACTCTCCACATTACCCATGCAAGTAATGTTTCAGTTTTATTTTAGTTAAGAATCACCTTGTTTTAATTGTTAAGTTGAAACATAGGCATGCTCAAAAAACAACCTAACCAATAAAACCTTCCCAATCTATCATAATTGCTCAGTTAAATGATGCTAGCTTAAGTAGTAGTAATCCTTATAACAACCCAATGTGTTATGCATTGTACAATTACTATCTCTGTTTTACAAATGAGAAATGTGAAGTGTAGCGTCTTGAGAAATTTCCTGAAGATCATATGACAAATAATATCCACAGATCATTTTGACCCCAAAGCCAATATTCTCAACCTCACCAACATATAGCCATTTTGAAAATAATTTTAAAATCAGGAAAAAATATCATATGCAACAACAAGAACATTATATTCTACTAACATTCTAATTGAAAATTATATGTTTATTCCAATAAATAAACGTGTGGTGTGCCGAAGAGGATCTGAGTTTTCTAAGCAGAGAGGTAAGTAATATATTCAAGAACATGGTTAAATTCTCTCATTTCCCTGAGCCTCTGTTGCAGAAAATATTTATTGAAGTAAGTTAGCCGCTAACTGGTACTTCTAACTAGTTTTATTAAACAGGACCTTCTACTGAAATGTCACTTGTTAGTTAGGGTTTCAACAGCATGTGATATAATCTCTAAACCACGAGTTTAGATCTTAGCTGAGTATGAAAAAGATGTACTAGATACAGAGACCACATAACAATACACACATTACACACATGTTGGTCATGATTTGGATTCTTTTTTTGTTAGTGTTTCCTATTTATGTGTGTATGGTTCCAGCTATATGTTTTTATCTTTTTAATTATTTTTATTGTTGTTCAGTTATAATTGTCCCCTTTTTTCCCCCATTACTCTCCCCTGACTTACAAGGCCCCCATCTCCCACATCCAATCCTTCCTCCCGTTGTCTTTGTCCATGGGTACTTTGTACATTTTCCTTGACTTGACCCTTCCCCTTCTCTCAACTCTCTTTTCTCGCTCTCTTTTTCCCCAACACCGCCTCCCACCCTCCCTCTCTTTTTCTTTCCTTCCTTCTCCTTGTTCTCTTTTTCTCTCTTCTTTCTTTCCTTCTCCAGTTTGTCAGTTCATGAATGGGCACAGAAACATGGGAATTTGTGTGATGGTTGTTCAGATTATATGTCCTCAGAGTTTATTTAAAGCAATGATTGATAATCATTGCCAGATACATGTCATGCAGGAAATAGTCATCTGTAGACACACACACACACACACACACACACTCATGATGGGGAGAAAAAGAGACAGAGGAAGAGCAGGAAAAAGGAAGAGAGGAAGGGAGAGAGAAGAATGAAACGTAGAGAGCTAGAGACACTAGGTCTGCATTCTCTGGGGAAGGATATCTGTTAAGTGTGTTTTCTGGATGTCTACATCCTAGCTGCCTGGAATAAATATACTTGACTTTTTCTTTTCCTTTCCCCATAATAGGGTCAGTGGGGTGAGATCTTATTTGTAGAGGGAAATTGTTTCAGGAAATTGGGTAGGTTGTTACAGTGGCTTCTGTTTGTAACCGTGGCCGAAGTTTTTTATACATTAGTCTTGGAGGAAGGGGTGAGATAATTTCTTGCATTATTTCTTCCTACCCATCAAAATTTTGGCATTACCTCTTCCTTGAAGTATACTGTCATTTGAATCAGATATTTCTGATTCAAAACATTGTATTTTAAACATTTCAATCAATTCTCATTTGTGCCTTTAAAAAATGTGTATTGCTGCTGATTTATATGTATTACTCATCTTCATGATGAATAACCTGACAAAAGAGTTATATATAACACATGTCAGGCATGAAGACATATTTTAAGTGAAAGAAAACCTAAACAATCAGTAACACTTTAATATTTAGTGACTTATGTAACACCTGGAATGAACTGTATGTGTCTTCATATACATACATACACATATATATGTAAGCATATACATACACATATTTATATGCATATATATGTGTGTATTAATCTAAAGCCCTTAAACTATAATTATCTGTTGTATATCTTTGACATACTAAATTATGTGTTGTTGTACCTCTAATTCTGAAATATCATCATCAGTGAAATGTAAATAAGCAAGAAAATATTAAGTCACTCAACTTAGCAGTCAGCAGTTGGACCACATTGAATGCCAATGGACTGCAATTCCAGCAATATCTGAAAAAGTCCTACCCTTTAAGTGTTTGTCTCAAATTAGCAATGCTGTATATGAAAACTTCGGTCCAAAGATGCATAAGAAGTTTGACAGAAGGAAAAAAGTGAAAATGGCCCACTTACCACTGGTATATCTATGATAGTTTGTTTATATACAACTGTAACATATAAAACATTGCACATGCTTAACATGCAGCTGTCACCCAATAAATTCTAATTATGGAGCAGGATTTCATAGAAGATAAAAAGAGAGGAATGTGAGTCAGACTATAGTCAAATCTCAGCTTCAACAT
Source organism: Desmodus rotundus (assembly GCF_022682495.2). Lineage (NCBI taxonomy): Eukaryota > Metazoa > Chordata > Mammalia > Chiroptera > Phyllostomidae > Desmodus > Desmodus rotundus. The sequence goes on along the minus strand of NC_071391.1, from coordinate 75,327,461 downwards.
TTATTAATTATATATCTTTGGGTAGTTTATTTAATCTGTCTAATGTTATGTTTCATCTTGTGGCAAATGATATTAATAGGACTAGCCTCACAATTTATTATAAAAATGAAATATTATATAAAACTCATTATAGTTTCTGGGTCATAAAGGGTCTTTTCCATCACCACCATCATCATCACCATCACCATTAATAGTATTTTTTATTTTTTTCCTATAGATTCCATATAGTCAGAAATCAGCTAAAGATGAAAAATGTCAAAATTGAGGCACCTAAGAGGCCATTATCAGGAATCAGGATCAGTTTGCCACACTAGAGTCAGAAACTTGGGAATATTAGTACATAATTAAACCAGGGAAGTAATAAAAGAAAGATTAGATATACGGGGGAACAGTGTTGGGGAAAGTAAGGAGAAAGCAAACTGAAGACTCATCAGACTGTAGGCAGATGGCCACTGGGAGGATTAAGGGTTTACATGTGTAATGTATTTACCTTTATCACTGTAATTCCTTTCTTAGCTCAGACACATATCTTTAATTTCTCTGTCTGCCTTTGCAAACAACTATCTAATTTTTAGACTTGGTAATATGAATTTACAATAAATGTGGAAAATTATTTTCAGGAAATGGGGGGGAATGATACTTCAACAAATGAACACCACTCGTTCATTTAGTAGTGTTGTACATTGGAGTATTTATATTACAATAGTAATATTTAAATTCCAGTTCCTAGTATTCAGCTTGAGGTTTGGAAGAGAATTGTTCATTTTATTATTATTCATATAACATTATTCATATATATATGGAAATGCCCCACTTACCCCTGATATATTCCTGTTGGTCTATTTATATGCAAATGTAACATCTAAAACTGGAATAATTTTATATTTGTGATATACTGCATAAAAATATTCCTTAAAAGGAACTCAATAAACTGTTCTTTTCATTTCCAGTAAGGAACGGGTGAAGCATTGATTGAGCAAGTTGTTTCTAGTGAATGAAATATGCCAGTGAGGTACCTGCTCCCAAATCTACCTGCTGGTGCAGAAATCACTCACATGGTTCTATACCAAAGGAAGAAAATGGTCCTAGTTCTGATGATTCAAGAACACACCCCCTAGGGTTACTTCCCAGAACCTTACTTCTATTGTGTCTTCACATAAAAACTTAACATCAGGCCAGGAACTTTATAGCTGTGTGATTAAGGAGGAAAGTTAACTCCAAAGTAGGGAAAAGATATAATTCAGCCAATGCATGCATTTTTCCTTTTACTGTATATCTTTCTTTTGAAGTTGTAGGCTGTGTGGAGGTGTCTTTATTTGCCACTATATACCCTGGTTCTGAAGCAAACAGCACCTTTAACAGAAGGGGAAAATTAACTGAAAAATGCAATCTAGTTATCACCCATTCTCACTGATCAGGGTGTTTAATAATCAATCACCTTCCCATAGAGAGTATTGAGCCCCATACAAAATGACTTGTGATTATTTTTACTAAATAAAGGTGATTATGTCTATAAACAGGCTTTCCCTTTGTCAATAAAATGATGTCAGAATCCCAAGTGATTCCAAAGCCACTGTTTTTAATGAATACAACTGACCAAAATTATCTACATGTTGATTTATAAATTGTTCAAACCATATAAAGTATGAAAATAAGTCATCTCAAAATTCACTTTTATGAATTCATCTCAACAGGATTATTAGAAAAATATTAGAAAATACCAGAAAGTATTTTTCTAATAATCCTGTTGAAGACTTTACAACATGTGGAATGGAAATAATAAGTAAATAAAGCAGAATTATTTTGACTTTTACTAAATTAGGCACACATTTTTTAACTCTGGAAATGCTGAACAATGGTATTCCCAGCAACATATGCCTTTCTCAATGGGACATTGCTATCAAGTCGAACTATTGTTAGTTATGCACGATAATTGTTGATGTTAAGAGAATCTTGGGTGCTCACAATGGATAAAAATGAAGTTGCAGTTACTTCTTTCTGGTAAGTCCACGTCTTCTTCAACAGTATTGAAGAGCATCATAAATAGAAAAATAACATGCCTTGAATGATAATGTTATTCTTGTGGAAACATCAAAATCACATGAATTGATGCAGTTATATTTTCAAAGTATTTTCTTTGAAATTTGAAAATCCCAAGTCATGAATGGCTTGTAAATAATTAATCCAGAAATCTGTTCAGTTCCTACGGCATACACAAAAATGTACCTCATTTTGACAGCAAAAGATTTTCCTATGTTCTACAAAAGGCTAAACCTTTAAGCAGGTTAATGGATCACTGTGTGAAACTTTACTCAGAGATGCATAAAATGAATGGATTTTTATCAAAATGGTGTTTTTGAGATCTAATTCAGCCTGAGCGCACATCTGCATAGATTATTAAAAAGTCAAAGTGTCTAACGGGTAACTGTCATACAGCTAAATTTTAGTCAGCATTTTCTGTTCTATGGCTCACAAATCACAATAAATCCAGGAAGAAGTCAATTGTTAATACCTCTCAACTCTCCCATTGAACAGTAGAGAAATGCAATAGCTAGAGTCTCACATTTATGTGAGTGAATTAAAGAGGTTTAGTTTAGATAGGATTTAGATTTAACAGCTCTTTCCACACAAGCTGAAACATACCACACTATCTCAGAGTTTATTCTACAGCATTAAGAACTTTATTTCAGCAGTTTTAGCAACAGACTGCAGATTGCAAAGATCTGTAGAGCCAAGTTGCCTAGCAGCAGGGAAAGGGGAAACTGGAGACTTAAAGATTCTCTGAAAGTATTGTGTTTAAGGTTGCAAATATTTAGCCATCATTCATTTAGAGGTTTGCAGAATTTACATGTATTTATTTTGGGGAATGATAAATTGAACAATGTGCTAGTCAAGAGATTTCCTTTGTCTGGGCTGTTGAAAAGGGGCCAACTTAAATGTAAAAACAGCATTTAGCTAGAACAAGTAGATGGAAGGAAATTTAACCTGAGAGCCCCATGTCCCTCATTGATTAATCTACATCTTTAATATGGGTAAACTTGTGAGAAAACAGTCCTGGAGGCTTCCTGGCTTAGCCTCTGCCATTTCTTTTGAGCAAAGGAGGACAGCTGTGAATTCTTGCTAGGGCTTACTTCTCAGGAAAGAATGCAGGGAGGCTAAGCAATGATGCCAATTCCCATACCAACAGTCACCTACTTTATACATAATGCTCACTTAATATTATTTGAAATCCCTCCAAAAATGTAAGAGTGCCTGCTGCATGTGATGGCTATAAAAAGCAGTAATACTGATGTTACAGAATGAGTATAAAATGGAATTCAAGGTTACTTAAACTCATATACCTGTAAAAAATAAAATTGGGTAGAATCTCATAGAATTCCTAGAACAATGGTTCTAAACCATGGCACCAAGTTAGAATAACTTGGGATCATTATCTAAACTATCAATGACCCATACCTTTCTCTCAGTAATTCTGAAATAGGTTATCTGGGGGAAATGCCCCAGCAGCAGTAAATTTTAAAAGCTCCCTATGGAAAAGGGCTTTGACTCTGGCTTAAGTGGGCACTGTGTAGATGAATAAAGTTCTAGACCATATAGGACATTCAGTGTACCTGAATATCCTCAACTGTTACTTTTTTCTCCTCTTCTTGCTTTTCACTCTGAAAATAAAACCCTAAGAATGGCACGTGAAATTTTGTATGATTTTGATCTTCCCTCATGATAATTATGTATTTATGTATCTGAATACCCTTCCTTGAAAGACAGTGTTAAAAGAGGAAATAGGTCCTCCAGCAGTGTCTCAGAAAAAAATTTCAGGGGCACTTACATAGGAGGAGTTTTAAGTGATAGTGGCAAGATTTATTAGAGTGGAAAGCTGTAGTACACTCTTGAAGAAATAGAGTAGGCAGGCTATAAAGTAGCAGCTGCTTGGACTCAGGGAAGGAAATTGTAGAGGCAACAGGAGAGTTCTCAGCCACAGCTTGCTGCCCTCCTTGCAAGGCTCATAGGGCCCTTAGAGTTTAGGAGAGAAGGCAAGAATTATTTGCCTGTGAGAAGAAAGGGCATGGTGTGCTCCAAGAAAGGTACCCATGGGTTCTTTGTTCATCTTCCATATATTCCCTTGGGTTGGGGAAAAAGCAGGCTTCTTTCAGTCCACCCAATGTCTTTCCTGATTTTTCCTGGGTTTGTGTTGGTGCCCTACCTCACCCAGTCTCTTTCCTTGATTCTCTGGGGCTTGTGCCTTTTCCCAATGTGATCCTTTTTCCAGACTTTCCCAGGCTAGTCTCCTCCACCTTGTAGAGTGGCCATTTTGGTTTCTACTAAGCATGCACTCAGTGACAGGAATTTTCCCTCTCTGTCTCTCCCCCATCCCATCTATTCTGTTCGGTTTCCTTCTATTTTGTTATTACCTAACTAACTGCCTACTCTAACAAAAGCAAATAGATTTTCTCATTATTTTCTGCAATATCTGAGTCTAAGTACAGAATGGAAAATTTGCAATTATAAGTAATATCATTAGCTTCAAAATGCCAAGCTTTTCTTAGATGTATAATCTAAGCATGCAAATATGTCTGTGTGGATAATTACACCAATTTCAAAAGGTCTGTTTTCATTTCTTAAGGTTTCTTTTGCACAAACCTTGCGAAGGTTGATCATTAAAATAACCTGTCTTTTTCTGATGCCCTAAAATCCCACAGGTATTTTGCATCTGTGGGCTGATGGGGTGATGAAAACTCTAATCACTGGAAGGATATCTGCCCACCACTGAGAGATATTTGAAGAAGGCACTGAACTTCACATTTACTTGGAGAATTTTCTCTAATAGAATACAAGAGCATGAATGCTGTGAAACTTTGCATATAAGCATGACTATATGAATTTATGTTAAAAATGTTTCTTATCACTGGAAAATAAAATATCAGGATATATGCATGTAAAAATTAGGGGGAGATGATATATTTTCTGGGACACTGAACCCATATTTATGAATAAATGTCCATTTTTATTATCAAAAATACTTTTGCTGATAATTTATATGATGATAATACAGTTTTTCAGCTGTCTTACGCTTAACATTTTCACCTCCTTTTTCACTGACTTTATCTGTGCATTTATATTTAATGTGCCTTTTTATTAATGTCTTATAGTTAGAAATGGCTTTTTTCAATTTTTACAATTTCAGCCTCTAAATAATAGTTATTAGTCCATTAACATTGGCTAACATGTGATATAATCATTGATATGTATTTTATTATTTGTTTCCCGTTTCTATCTGTTTTTCCCTTTCTCCTCTTTTACTATTTTACTCAGATTGTTTTCTATTTTGTTCTGTTTGTAGGAGGGATAGAGATCATTTATTTTAATTTGCCTATTGACTTTTTGGCTATATTTCTTTGAAAAATATGTTAACGGTTGCTAACAAATATAGTTACTTAGAGTCAATAATGTACTACTTCAAGTAAAATATAGAAACTTGACAATCATACAGATCTCTTTATCACCTCATTATTTTTTGTAGTTGTTATATATCATATCTACAACTATCTTAAAATCCAAAATAAAAGGTTAAAATGATTTTTTTGAGAGCATATGCATTATAAAGAAATTAAAGGAAGGAAGTTAACCTTTTATATTTACTTGTATATTTACTGTTTTCTTTTTTTAATTTTTATTCTATTACAGTCATCCCATTTTTTCCCCCTTTACCTCCTCCTCTGCCCATCGCACCCTCCACACCAACAGTCAGTTCCCACACTGTTGTCCATGTCCATGGATGACTCATATATGCTCTTTAAATAGCACCTTCCTCTTCTTTGCACCATTATACCCCACCCCTGCCCCTCTGGTTGCTGTCAGACTATTCCATGTTTCCATGTCTATGGTTCTATTTTGTTAATTAGTCTATTTTGTTCATTAGATTCCTCTTATAGGTGAGATCATACGGTATTTGTCTTTCATTGACTTGCTTATTTCACTTAGCAAAATATTCCCCCGTTCCATCCATGCTGTCCCAAAAGGTAGAAGTTCTTTCTTTCTTTCTGCTACATAGTATTCTGTTATGTAAATATACCACAGTTTTGATCCACTCATTTACTGATGGGCTCTTAGGCTGTTGACAGTACATGGCTATTGTAAATTGTTCTGTTATGAACATAGGGGTGCATAAGTTCTTTTGAATTGGTAATTCCAGATTCTTAGGATATATTCCCAACAATACATTAAAAAGATCATACACCATGGTCAAGTGGGATTCATCCCAGAGATGCAAGGATGGTACAATATTCACAAATCAATAAACATAATTTACCACATAAACAAAATGAAGGAAAAAAATCACATGATCATATCAATAGAGGCCAAAAACAGCATTGATAAAATCCAGCACCCATATGATGAAAACACTCAGCAAAGTGTGAATAGAGGGAGCATACCTCCACATAATGAAGGCCATATGTGAGAAACTTCCCAACATTATATTCAGTGGGAAAAAACTGAAAGCTTTCCCCTTAAGATCAGGAATAATTCAAGTGTGTCCCATTCACCACTCTTATCATGGGAAGCTCTAGCCACAGCAATCAGACAAGAAAATGAAATAAATGCATTCAAACTGGAAAGGAGGAAGCAAAACTGTCATCTTTTTCAGATAACATGATAGCATACAGAGAAAACTGTATAGTCTCCACCAAAAAAACCCCTACTCTACCTTAAAATGAATTTTGGAAAATAGCAGATGGAAAGTTATTCAGAAATCAATGGTATTTTTGTACAACAACAATGAAATATCAGAGACACTAGGAAAAAAATTCCATTTATTATAACATCAAAAAAATTAAAGTACCTAGGAATAAATTTAACCAAGGACATAAAAGACCTATACTTGGAAAACTGTAGAACACTGAAGAAAGAAATTAAGGAAGATACAAATAAATGGAAGCATATACCATGTTCATGGATTGGAAGAATTAACATCATTAAAATGTCCATATTACCCAAAATAATCTATAGATTCAGCATAATTCCTATTAAAATATTAATGGTATGTTTCACAGATCTAGAACAAATAGTCCAAAAATTTACACGCAACCATGTTGTCACAAAGGGTAGGAGTTTCTTCTTTCTTTCTGCTGCATAGTATCCCATTGTGTAAATGTACCACAGTTGTTTGATCCATGCATTTACTGATGGGCTCTTAGGCAGTTTCCAGCACTTGCCTATTATAAATAACACTGCTATGAACATTAGGGTACATAGGTTCTTTTGAATTGGTGATTAAGGGCTCTTAGGGTATAGTCTCAGCAGTGGGATCACTGTATCAAAAGGCATAGATGGAAGTGGAGAGTATTATGCTAAGTGAAATAAGCCAGGCAGTGAAAGACAAATAGCATATAATCTCACCTATAAGTGGAACCTAATCAACAAAAGAAAGAAATGAGAAAAATAGAACTGGAGACATGGAAACAAAATAAAAACTTACAGTGACCAGAGGGACGGGGTAGAGGGGTAACGGGAGAAAGAAAGAGAAAGGGCAAGTTAAGGAACATGTATAGAAGACCCATGGGCATGGACAGCAGGATGGGGATTGACTATGGGAGAGTGTGGTGGGTGTGGCAGGAGAGAGCGATGAGAAAAATGTTGGACAACTGTAATTGAACAATAAAAAATAAGAAAATAATTATATGGAATTATAAAAAACTCCAAATAGCCTCAGCAATCATGAGAAAGAAGAAAGTAAGAGGGATCACAATACCTGATATCAAACTATACTACCAGACCACTGTAATTTAAAAACAAACAAACAAACAAACAAAACCCTATTCTGGTACTAACATTAAGAGCAGACACAAAGATCAATGAAACAAAAGAGAAAGCCAAGAAATAAATCCACATCTCTGTGGTCAATTAATATTTGACAAAAGGGGCACAGACATGCAATGGAGTAAAAATAGCCTCTTCAACAAATGGTGTTGGGAGAACTGGACTGGTATAAGCAAAAAAATGAAACTAGACCACCAACTTACACCATACACCAGAATAAACTCAAGATGGATAAAAGACTTCAATATAAGTCACGAGACCATAAAAGTCCTAGCAGGAGACATAAGCAGTAAAATATCAGATATCCCACATAGCAATGTTTTTGCTGATATATCTCTTAGGGCAAGGGAAATAAAGGAAAAAAAAAATAAATGGAACTACATCAAAGTAAAAAGCTTATGCCCAGCTAAAGAAAACATCATCAAAATGAAAAGGGAACCGACTGTATGGGAGAACATATTTGTCAATGATACCTCGGACAAGGGTTTGATTCCCATTATATATAAAGAACTCATACAACTCAATACCAGGAAGACAAACAATCCAATTAAAAAATGGGCAAAGGACCTGAATAGACATTTCTCCAAGGAGGACATACAGATGGCCCATACACAAATGAAAAGATGTTCAATATCACTAGCTTTGAGAAAGATGCAAATTAAAACCACAATAGGACACCACTTCACACCATTCAGAACGGCCATCATTAATAAATCAACAAACAACTGCTGGTGAGGATGCAGAGAAGAGGGAACCCTAGTACACTGTTGGTGGGAATGAAGACTGGTGCAGCCACTGTGGAAAACAGTATGAAATTTCCTCAAAAAAACCTATATTTACTATTTTTAAAAGTCTTCATTCCTTTCTGAAATTCATTTTTTCTCTATTTTTAATTGTTGTTCAAGTACATTTGTCTCCATTTTCCCATCACCACTTTCTCCCCAACCCCAGCCATCCCCACCTCCCACCCTCGATCCTATCCCCCTTCGCCTTTGTCCATTTTATATCTGATTTTATTTCCGTTTAGCCTGAAGAACATCCTTGAACATTCTGTATAAGAAGTGTTTTTATTTTAGTTAATTGAAAATATATTATTTTGTATTTATTGTTGAGCTATATTTTTGCTGAACATAGGATTCTAAGTTGAGAATATTTTGTTTTTTGTCTTTCTTCACTTTAAAAACATTGTTTCACTACAATCTGGACTTCATTCTGCCTAATGGCAAGTCCATAGTTAATGAAATTGTTGTGCTGTAGGCAATACTACATTTTTACCTGGAGGCTTTCAAAATTTTCTCTTTATCTTTAGCTAGCTTCAGTGTATTTGTGACGTGCCTATGCATGGCTGATCTGTATTAATCCTTACTCGTATTCATTGAGCTTCATGGATCTGTAAGTTGATGTTTTCACTAAATTTTGGGAAATTTAGATGTTATTTCTTCAAATCTGTCAGTCCTATTTCATTTCTAAACTACTTTTGGACATCAAATTACATGTATGCTATACTTTTTGGTAGAATCTCACAGGTCTGTAGAAGACTGGTAAAATTTTTTTATCAATTTTTCTTTCTTTAGTGCTGAGATTGGATAACTTCATTTTATTCATCTTCAGGTTCACTAAATACTTCCCTGTGATCTATATTTTATTTTTAAGTAAATCATATATTGTTTATTTTAATTTTTAGATACTGATTTACTAAATCTAGAATTTGGTTCACTCTTCTTATTTCTTGTGCCATGCTGAGATTTTTCTTTTATCATTACAAGCTTATTTTCTTTATTTCCTTGAGCATATGTATAATAACTGCTTTAAAACTCTGTGTGCTAATTCCAATATCTAGGCTGTCTCAAAGTTTGTGTCTATTGGTTGTCTTTTCTTTTGAAAAAATGTTTTCTTGTTTATTCATAGATGAGTAATTAATTTGTAATTATATCTTGAAATTAGTGAATTATATGTTATAAAGATCTCATTTTTTATTTTATCTGAAAATATTGTTATTATTTTTAATGCATTCAGTTAACACAGCTGAACGAAAACTGAAAACTCTGGGATCCCCATGGTGGATGGCAGTTTAAGTAATTATATTACAACAATTCTTCAGTCTTAGCTGGCCTGCTTATAGTCTGGAAGAGGTTCCTACATAGAATTTGGGGGGTCCCCCATTAGTGTTATCCTTTCTAGGTTTTACCCTTATAATTTCAGTGACTGTGGTTGTCCCATACTCACTCTCTGGTTCTTTAATCCAGGAATACTGAAGATTTCTACTGGATTTTTAACATGTTCCATAGAGCTGACTGGAACATGCCCTCAGGCTAAAAGTTGTAAGAGGTATAAACTCATTTATTCCTTCTTTCAAATATCAGCTTTACTTTAGTTTTTGCTTACTTTTACATACTCTACTATCACCTTAGGTAATTGTATTTGTGTGTGTGTGTGTACTTGTGATAATTATCAGATTGTAAGAACAGAGTCAGGAAATATAAAGAATTTAATTGGGTAGAATAGAAATGAAATATATTTTAAGGATTATGTATCTTAGCTGAGGTAACCAGAAGTTTCTCAGCAAGAACTACATGTGAGTTAAGTTTATGTGGGATTATATTATTGTAACACAAATAAGAATTGGATTTGAGATTTTATTACAGAATAAAAGTAATGATAAAATTATTAGCAAAGATTGTTTGTATTTATAAATTGTATTATTCCTTATGCCTCTGCTTGTATGTATGCTATATTAATTAAATACTAGAAAGAAAACAGGTACTGTCAATTATTGAGATAACTAAAAACAAAATAGCAGTTATATAACTAGTGATTATAAAATTTGGGGGTCATTTGTATTTAAAATGCACATTTTCCTATGTTTGCCCTATAATTAAAGTAAACTTATTTTTAACATAATATTTATACAAATCTTATCACCTTACTCTTTGCAAAAAAGTTAGAATATTTCAAAAAAATTTTAAAGGTAGGTATATTTACCCTGTCAAGGAATGTCATTGTAAATTGTGCTTCTATGAACGTAAGTGATGTGGATCCCAGCCCGAGGGGTCCGTGTGTTGTTGGCCAGCAATGGACAAATTCACACGGACTACAGAAATCCTGTGGAGAAAAAGGGATGGCAAGGCTACTCTCTCAAGAGGAGAGCTTCCTGACCCTTGCCCTGACAGGCTCGTATTGCTTTTCTGGGCACATTACATTGAGGATGGTCCTCATTTACTATGCACAAGTTTGCTTTAGGTGGTTACCTTTTACAGAAAACAAAGAAGAGGATGTTGCTAATTACATCAAAAAAGAAGGATATTTGCAAATGTAAAGGGAAAAGTGGTTGAACTGGTTACACTCCAGTCCTTGGTCCTTGGAAGGTTTAGCATATATTTTAGGAAGTTACTTTAAAAATAAGCGGTAAGCACTTACTGCCTCATCTCAGGGTGGGGGAGTTTTAGCAAAAGCAATGCTCATAGCTGCCTAGGAACAATGCAGGCCTGATTCCCAACAAGAGAACCTATCCATGGGTGTGGGTCCTGTGTGCCAGACCTCACTTTCCACTGGCCTTTCTGAGTGGGAGCTGGGCCTACACCACACAGAATGGTCTCCTATACATAGGGGTGCATAGGTTCTTTTGAATTGGTATTTCAGAGTTCTTAGGGTATAATAACAGCAGTGGTATTGCTGGGTCAAAAGGTAGTTCCATTTTTAGTTTTCTGAGGAAATTCCATACTGTTTTCCACAGTGGCTGCACCAGTCTGCATTCCCATCAACTGTGTACTAAGGTTCCCTTTTCTCCACATCCTCGCCAGCACTTGTTGATTTGTTAATGATGACCATTCTGAATGGTGTGAAGTGGTATTTCACTGTGGTTTTAATTTGTGTCTCTCTGATGGCTAGTGATGCTGACCATCCTTTCATATGTCTCTTGGCCCTCTGTGTGTCTTCTTTGGAGAAGTGTTTATTCAGGTCCTTTGCCCATTTTTTAATTGGGTTGTCTTCCTGATGTTGAGCTGTGTGAGTTCTTTATATATTTTGGAGATCAAACCCTTTTCTGTGGCATCATTTTCAAATATATTTTCCCATACAGACAGTTCCCTTTTGATTTTACTGCTGTTTTCTTTAGCTGTGCAAAAGATTTTTATTTTGATGAGGTTCCATTTGTTTAGTCTTTCCTTTATGTCCTTTACTCAAGTGCTGGAAGCAACCTAAGTGCCCACCAGTAAATGAGTGACAAAAAAACTCTGGTACATTTACACAACAATATACTATGCAGCAGAAAGAAGAAGGAGCTTCTACACTTCATGATAGCATGGATGGAACTAGAGAGCATTATGCTAAGTGAAATAAGGGTAGGTGAAAGATAAATACCATATGGTCTCACATATAAGTGGAACCTAATCAAAGCAACAAACAAGCAAGCAAAATATAACCAGAGACACTGAAATAAAGAACAAACTGTCAGTAACCAGAGGGGACAGGGGAGAGGAATAATGGGGGAAAACAAGGGAAGGGCCAGCAAGGAACATGTATAAAAGGACACATGGACAAAGCCAAAGGGGGTAGGTTCGAGGATGGGAGGAGGGGATAAGTGGGGCGAGTGGGCATGGTGGGGGGAAAATGGAAACAACTGTACTTGAACAACAATAAAAATAACTAATTTTTTTTTAGCAAAAGAATGTCATTGTTAGTTTCTTCCCTGATACAATATTATTATTTTTTAAATCACATCTCCAGATAACACAGAAAACAAAATAAAGCAAAACCTTAATTAACATAAACATAGCAAAACTAAAATAAATTTGTTTAAATACAATAACTTTTATTCACCTTGGGCTATATAAGAAGCTTGACCAAAAACTGTGCCAAAATCTTTTTTTGCTGCTGTTCTTATTCTTAGGAGTGTACCAATTATTTACTTTGGGGAAAGGCCTTCACACTTAGACCATTGATGAGAACCAAGTTGTCCAATCCATGAATAAAGTCCCTGAGCTACTTTCTGCCTAAAACTTTATCCACTCTGGCCAAATAACAAAATGACAAGACAAAGATAGCAATTAAGACTTTTTAGACAACAGTAGAGATGTTTGTTGAACAATATTTCCTTGAACATGACTTCCTTTGGGGCATTTTTTAAAGATTTTGTTTATTTTATTTTTAGAGAGAGGGGAAGGGAGGGAGAAAGAGGGAAAGAAACATGGATATGAGAGAGAAATTTCAACTGGTTGCCTTTCATATACCCTGATTGGGGAACAAACCCACAACCCAGGCATGTGTTCTGACCAGGAATCTAACCAGAGACATTTTGCTTTGTGGGACAACACTCAACCAACTGAACCAGTCTGCTCAGAGCCCTTTGAGGCATCTGTAAGGGCTTGCATTATATCTTATTTGTGATAAGAGCAACATTCTGGTCCTATTGAGTATGAGCTTCTCTTGCTTGTGCACAAAAAGCTATTGCTATTGCTAAATGCAGTTAAAGCACGTTAGTGACATAAAAGTTCTATGGATTTGTGAGACCATGGTAAATCTAGATACAAAAATAGGGGGGATTGTTTTTACTCTGTTAATTAATTGCAAGTTATGCAATTAATCAGGAAATATTTCCTAGAATGGAGGAATTATAACAATTCTCAAGATAAGAGGGGTGTATAAGAAAGATAAATGGTAATGGAAAATATAATATTTTTATTTTTAAAGGGAAAAAATAAATATGATTCTCTATTTGTTGTTTTTAAAAATGCATAAATAAAGGTACAAAGAAAAGAATCATAAAAATCTAAGAGTAGAAGGCAGATTACTAAGTAAATGAGTTAAGAGAATTCTAATGTATAAGTATAGGGTATATGATCAAGAAGAAAACTTTGACTAATAAGTCTAATGCTGAAGTTTATTTATTTTAAGAAAAAACAGCAGTGCAATCTTGGGCCTTGAGATTAACTTGAGTGCATGTGCTGTCTTTGGCTTAGTGTCATTAGAAAATGTTATGTTATAGTAATAAGTGACCCCGATACGCAGTGACTGAATACAAAGGTTTATTTCCAGCATATGTTACATACCTATATTGGCTTGTCTGCAACTCTGTTCTGTATCATTTTACTGTTAATCTATGGCTGATGGAGTAAGCTTTACTTTGAACTAGTAAACTAGTTTTCATGACAGAGCAAAATAGTGAACCATGTGCTGCTGCCTCTTAAAGCTTCTGTTCAGAAGTGACACACTTTACTTCTACTCACATTTCATCGAACAAAGCAAACTTAAATGGTTGGGCCCAAGTTTTACAAGTGGGATGTATAATTTTTCAATACAGAGGAGCACCTTAAGGAGAAATACTGAATATGGTGAAAATCATAAATATATTACAGATATCTATCAGTTGAACTTAGGTTATATAATATAACATGTTTTTTCCTGAAATGAAATTTGTAATTTGGGGGGAGGGGGATTAAAAGTGCCAACATGGAGGATTGTAGTGGAAATCAAAAATGATGGTGATTATTAAATGCCTGTAACAGAAACTGATTCTCACAAACTGTAGTAATGTTTTATTATTATTCTCCTTCATTTACTGACAAAATGTTCTTATAATATTTTTGACAGGACTAAGTTATAAGAACTTACCCAGAGGCAGCCCAAAATCTGTTAGTCTGTGTGGCTGGCAGACAGCATTGTTGTGAAATCAGCAATAGCTCCAATGATATTGCACATTTTGACAGTTATATATATTTTTTACTTTGTCACTTTTGTCCCTTAGAATGAAATCTTTGAAGAGATTTATTTATACATTGATTAATTAATTTTATTTACTAAAATAATTTATTCTTGATGGGAAAATTGTGGGGGAAAAGTGGAAAATTTAGGATGTTAGTTAACAGAAGTCAGTGTGATAATTCCAATGGTTGACTATATCACTCTGGGCCTAAGGAAAAGGGTTTGAGCACAGTCTAAACCAATGGGAAGCAATCCAGTATAGCTCATACTGCTATGGTTCCCACAAGCTAACTAAGGATCCAGTTAACTCACTTGCCCCTGCATACATAGCCCAGAATATTCAAGAATTCAGGGTAGGTGGCCTATGTTTGCCATTCTTTTCATCACAAAATGAGGAAATTTTCTAGATGTCCTGTGTTAAATAAAATAAGAATGTCTGGTTCATAATGACACAAGATCCTGAAAATAACACTAAACTACTCTCCAAAGTGGAATTTTCTGACACACTTTAATTGAACAAAATTCTACATTTCACTTTTTTGGGTGAGCTAGCAATTGACCACAGCTCTCTATCAATCACATTTTATTGACATTCTATAAACTTTACACTGGTA
This sequence comes from Desmodus rotundus, assembly GCF_022682495.2. Classification (NCBI taxonomy): domain Eukaryota; kingdom Metazoa; phylum Chordata; class Mammalia; order Chiroptera; family Phyllostomidae; genus Desmodus; species Desmodus rotundus. Next base: position 75,312,333 of record NC_071391.1, on the reverse strand, counting down.
ATAGTCATAGATCATTCATAAAATAAGAGTAAATCACTTGTTATAACTTAACAGCTGTAGGACAGAATATGAGTTTAAAATAGTTGGAGAACAATGATAGAACACAGATTTTAATTATGAATGAGTACCATGATCCTTGATACATTGATTATTTGATTACATAGTCATAACCTATTTTCTGTCATCTATGGATTGCTGAGTGAGAAAATAATTTTTGTGACCTTTTGTATAACAACATTCGCTAACATACTTGACCGGTTAGAGATCAGGTTGAAACTTCATATCTTTGAAACTTCTCATCTTAGTTTTAAAGCTACCTGTATATATTTTTAAAAAAATCATAACAGAGAAATCTTTCACCAATATTAGATCTAAAAAAGAGACAATCCCTTTTGGAATTCTCAATTATAGCCTCCCTCTTTGTGTATGTGTATGGATATATTATTTACTTTCATTTTTACTACCTATAAGCTCCTTGGAAACACAACATATCTTTGATTTTTAAGGTTATTGAGCTTGGCACTATGCATTTGTAAAATAAAGCTTCACAAACTATTGCACAAAAGTAGAAAACTTTTGCATTTTTGGTCTCTCTTTACAGGGTCCTGTGAATATTTCATATGTTTCTTATCATTCCCCACTTCTATCTCCACTATCCAATCTCTATTTCCTAAATATTAATTTGTATTTCTTAAATATTAATCTTTATTTATTATTAAATGTTATATAATGCTATAACATATTATTCTATAACAAATTTAGAAATGTAAGACAGTTCATGGTTATAGTTATATTTGTTTTGGGTTTTTTTTTAGGGTTTTATTTATTTATTTATTTATTTAAAATTTAAAAAAAAAATTTATTCAGTTACAATTGTCTGCATTTTCTCCCCATCCCTCCACCCCAACCAAGCCAATCCCACCTTCCTCCCCCACCTCTACCCTCCCCCTTGATTTTGTCCTTGTGTCCTTTATAGTAGCTGTAGACCCCTCTCGCCACTATCCCCTCCCCACTCCCCTCTGGCTATTGTTACATTGTTCTTAATTTCAATGTCTCTGGTTATATTTTGTTTACTTTTTTCTTTTGTTCATTATGTTCCAGTGAAAGGTGAGATCATATGGTATGTGTCCCTCACCGCCTGGCTTCTTTCACTTAGCATATCAATTATGAACTGATGTTGCATGTAGTTAACTTACTTTATTAATATTACATAGCTAAGATATGTGGTCTATTTTTTTTTACAAAACTACTAATAATGTGAAAGACCTTAGAAAAAGCATCTTTCTGTTAATAAAAGATAGCATAAATATGTTTATGTAAGCCATCATTTTATTTAGTCTACGTATATTGATTTGTTAAACCTCACAACAATCCTAAGTTGTATTTTTTTTTTAGTATCCATTGTCTCACAATGGACACTGAGGCCAACATAAGTTAACTTCCCAAGTCCACATAGCCAGGTTATATCACAACTCTAAGCGAGGCAGGCAGCCAGGCATTAAACTCATGCATTTAGTAAGTACAATATGCAGCCTCAATAAACTTCGCATCTTCTTTTGTAATGAAGATCTGAAAGGTCTACTTTAAATCTAGAAAGTGTGGTTTTAAAATGCCCATTGCAAGCATGGCAAACAATCTACTTCTTGATTCATTCACCCAGGAGAGTCAGTGACCTGCACAGGCCGAAGCTCAAGAATAGGCACGATCTTCAGGCTAACATTCTGCTACAGCAGAAGTCTTGTTATCAGGGACAAGTTCAACCAGGAATAGTGCATTGATCCAAGAAGGAGTTAAAGAGAAGACCATAAAATATCATGTATATATAACTGAAAGCTAATTGTTTAAAAATATTTATATGCATATGAATTTTCTAATAATTTGCTAATGGGTACCCATGCTTTTTTTAGTTTAAATAAATTGAATAAAAATTTAAAATAAATTTATTAATCATTTAGGTAGAGCTTTGTCCTTTTCATAAGTTATATATTATTTGATTAGATATTGGCCTTATCTATCTTATATTAATCTCAATTATGATACATATTCTACAATGCCCATACCTCTGTAATGTTAGAAAAATACCACGATTTTTACTTATTTTTCTTAAATTTGAATCATCTCACACCCAGATATAATTTAGCAGCAATTATTTTAGCATCATGTCTTTATTGAGCAATTACAAAGCAGCCTCCTTGGTATTCATATTAATGATAATTCTCTTCCTTTTTGCCTTAGTATTTGATTGTTGACTTATAAATCATCTAACCTTAGCTGGTTAAAAAGAACTTAACTGAACACAGTAAAATGAGCACAAAGAAGGCACACCAGAGTCAAGTAATAGCTCTGAGCTTTCGGTACATTTGGGCTCAGTACATCCGTGTTTGTGTAGTAGGGAGAAAATGGAGCACTTGAGGTCATCTATATGTGAGTCAATTGGAGGTCAGTCAAGTGTTGGCCTGTGAAGGAGTGGGAAAGGCTGCTTGAAGATGGCGTGAGTCAGCCCACACTGATTGGGAGAGGGTTGTTGATGGAGGGACAATGAGCAAGGAAATTAGTCTCCAATCTAATAGGAAATGTTAGCTCTTTCAAATGTATGAGAGGTGACCAAAAAAAAACAACCAAAAACGGAATTCATCTATAAAAAAGTGTGTATTTTATTTTTACATGTTTAAACTTCAGTCACCTTCAAAGTACTCTCCGTTTGATGCAATACAGCTATTGAGACCTTTTTCCACAGCTCAAAACTGTTTTTGAACTCATTGATGTTTATGCTTTTTAATGCTTCTGCCACTTTTTTTTCCACTTTTCCCACATAGGCAACACTTTTTCCTTTGAGGAATTTTTTCTCTCAGTGGAACCAAAAAAGAAAAGTCACTTGGGATGTCATAGAATGAATAGGGAGGGTGGGTACAGGGGTTGTGACATTATTGATCAAAAACTGCTCAAAAACTGAACTCGTGGTGCAGTGTGGCCAGGTGTACTCATACATCACCAGTCACGAAATGGGCAAATGTGTTGAAAGAGTCCTCAAAAAAATTCACTGAAGCTGAACGCAGCCTCTCACAACAATGCCAACAAGTACACTGATACAGATGGGTTCCTTGAACATTCACATGGCAGGGGAAGCCTGTACTATGAGGGACCCTCCCTCCAGAAGATAATTCTATGTTTTGCCCCCCCATATATCTCCTACTAAAATATCCAGAGGCTTTGTTTATTCAAATTATTTTTACCTCAATCTTTACTAATGTGTCCTTTATATTTTATTTCATGAAAAAGAAGAAAATCTGTGGGAAAGCAACAAATTACTTTCAAAAGAGAAACACTGAATTAAGAAAGAAAAAATGCACATTTTATGAAATGGGTGTTAAGTAACAGTTTGCATATGGATTTTCAGTGCTTTATGAATATAAAATAGACATCTTGCTACTTCTAGGTGATTAGAAGTTAAATTCCATAACAACAAAAAGGTTAATTAACTAATTATTCTCTTGAGCTGTTGCCAAAATTACAATTATATATATATTGAACTAAATCAAACACAAATGAAAATATCTTTGAGAAATAGCTAATTATTAATGGTACTCAAGATTAAAAACCTCTTTGCTTTTACATGTTACTTAAAAATTGATATTTATATTAAGCTTGATATGTTCAATCTGAAATGTTTTCCTATATTTAAAATAGCCATTTACAAAAGTGAAGACAAACTTTGAATACACCATAATATTAACATTCCTCATTGCCCAGTCTTTATTTTTTGAAAATTCAGAGGACCTAAATGTACGCAGTGAAATGTGATTACAGCGGCCTTCTCCTATCATTAAGCATTCTTCTCTTTCACTCTTGGAGTTAAGGAAGAGGAGAGACAGAGGGAGGTAACTGGGGGCAGGTAACCTGCTGGCTTTTGGCTGACAATCATGTTGTACACTCACTGAATCGCTAATTGCTTCTAAACTCCATCTTCGTTAATTATTGAACATAAGCTATAAAATAAGAACTGAATACAAACTATAACATAAAGGAGAAGCCACTAGCACATCTATTGACATTTGAATGTGCTGGTGGTAGGTAAAGGAAATTCCTTTTACTCAATCAGACAGTACAAAAATTGTGAAAATAAAAAGTCTTGGCACAGAACCTAGGCATTATTGTGTACTACTCTAATTCACAAAATCTTCTCCCAGCATTCCAGTAGTGACTTAAGTATGTATATCAGTGGTCCCTCAAAGATGTTCATAGGCTCATTCTCAGAATTTGTGAATATAATACATTGCCTGGCAAAGGGAATTAAGAATGCAGTTGGAATTAGGGCTAATAACCCAATGATTTAAGATAAGAGGTAATCCTCTATTATCCAGGCGGGCCCAATATATTCACAACAGACTTGTATTGACCATAAACTTTTTCTTTTCTTTTCTTTTCTTTTCATTCAAGAGAACATCTCTTTTTATATTTGGTATTCTTCTTACCTACCTCATTTAATGTATTTATGTGTGTATGTATTTATTTATTTATTTAAGTTACTTAACAACTACTTATCCTACTAAGGATTCCGCTGTGCTATTGGAAAAGAAAACTGTAAATTCACTTCTTTGTTAAGTGCTAAATTATCAACAAGCACAAAGCATCTGACGTGGAACTGTGGACAGTGATTTGTAAGATGTCTATAAATTTGGGATGTTTGCTTGTGTGCCCCAAAAGTGATCCTGGATGAGTCATTAACAGATGAGACAAGAGGCCTGAAAGACCAAAAGAATGTATAAAATGAGACAGAATGATGAATGAGAAAGATTATTCTTGTGGAGGAATGAGGAAAGTATCATGTGCAAAGGACCCAGAAGAGGCACTCTGAGAATTTCAAGTAGTTTAGTTTGATTAGAATGACATTGGTAATGTGAGGAAACAGCAGACGTTGAGTTGAAGAGAGCAGGATATAAAGAGCGTTAGAGGCCAAGTGAGAAAATAAGAAACCCTCAGGAAAATAAGAAACTTGTGTAATTTTAAATCTAGGAGATACTGTATTGGTCAGGGGTCAGTCACAAAAACAGAATTTACACTAAGTATTTCAACATGGAGAGTTTAACATAGGGAATTGGTTTCACAGGTGTCAGAGAGCTGCATGAGTAAGTGGGAATAATAAAGTAATTCAAAGAAAAAAACAAGTGCATTCCAGGGATAATAACTATAGAAATAAACTACTATTGGTATGGCTTTCAGAATAAATACAAGAAACTAGAATGCAGAAATTCAAAGTGGAGAGGGGCATTTGAATTTGGGGCTCAACTCTGGGAGGGGGAATGCTCTGGATTGCTGCTGCATCTTTAAGTGGGCGTGATGAGCCACATCTAAAATGTGGACAGAAGCTCGAGGCTGGAAGAAGCAGACATGCTACTAATAGGGCAAAGTGCTCTGGCTGGGGCAGTCCTGTCAAGAGTAGCAGCAACATTTTATATTCCTACTTTCCTCTACCACTCCCTGTCGGCAGAACTTAATAACAGGGAGAGCTCTAGCAAAGGAGCTATGCAGTTTGCAGAGCCTCAACCCCGTACCTTGAAGTTGAGTGCAGAAGGGTGGATTTAATACTGAGAGACAATAACTTAAAATTGGCCCAGCCCACTGCTTAGCCCACTCAGCCTCCTAATATTATGCTATTTGGGAAGATATTAAGTCCCAACAATTATGGTATCCATCTCTGGGTGATGTTAATTTCTCCTTTAGTATCACGATCTCTGAATAACCACTAACCTAAAAGTCAATTTAATCTAAACGTTAATTTATGTTAAGTAGTTACCACCAGCAATTTTTACATGAAATAATGATTTTATGTGTATATATTCCTAACAAGAAATAAAACCGTATTGCATTGTTATGGCCCTGATTTCTGTAGAATAGTCACTGTTCCCAATTCATAACCTCCTCCCACTACCCATCTTGTGTATTATTTGGCCTCAACCAGCATCTCAGCTTGTCAGTACTCTTCACTGAGTTTGGTGACTCAAATATGTCCATCGGAGAGGTTTCAATCCTTTTTGGCCCTTAATTTTGATTGTGATGGTTTTCCCATTTATTTTTACTACTGAACATGTGTTCCTTAGCCCGAAGCTATATTCAGAGTGGTTGCATGACAAGCAAGGCCTTGTGTAAGTGCACAGATGTCAGGGTTGGCAGAAGCATTTCAGGCAGGACGAAAAATCCAAATGCAGAGCACGGGTTGTTCTGTTGAGGGTAAATTGCTACCTCTCCCCACAGGAAGAGGTTTAATAGAATCCACCTGCTACTAGATGTTTGTCTGATGAGGGACCAGTACCATCTAGGGGCTTATCTCTTTTGTTTGGGTCAACATTTGGCAGTAGCAGTAGCCCAGTCAGCCTTAGTGAGGGAAGTTCCTTGTCATTGACTCTTGTATAATTCTCTTGTTCTGCTCTAAGGACACCTGTGAAAGGATGCAGACTGATATCTGCATACCTGTCATCTTATCTACCGAATTGCTGAGAATCTCCTCTGCCTGCAGTTATTTCAATTTGAAGGGACTTTTTACATGGGTCAAAAATACTTTCATGCTTTGTGTGCATTTCAAGAGGTTACTCACATACCTCTTTATTAGACCTCCTATAGTTCTCAATCTTCTAATTTTGTACTTTACAAGTTCCTGACCATATGACCAACCTATTAGCCACTGTACTTATACTAGTCTTTGACCACTTCTTAGTGCCTGCACAACTCTCAATCCAGACAAAGACAAGCTAACACAATGTTGGATGTTCTTCCCCTGGGAGGGTTTCACTTCACCACTGTTATTTAGGAATACTCTTGATCGGGGCTGCAGTGCCCAAGCTGTCCGCCTCCAGTTAGTGCCGAGGACTTGCCTAGTCAGACTTATGGTTCACAAAGAACACTCTGTCACAATGAAAAGTGCATTGGAAGAGGCATTTGCATTTTCAAAATATGAGATTAGGGTGTCTTGAACCAGGACAATGTCAGTGAGGATTTTAAAAATAAAATGAACAAACAACCTTGAGAATGAAGAATTCTGTGTACATTTGATTCCACCTACCTGATTATTAGTTTTTTATCACTACTATTAGTAGTGCGTAAGTGTTGAGTCCAATTTACCTTACAGCCTTCTTCCGCCATAATACTGGGTGCTTTGCTTACTGACAACTACAAAAATTCTTACTTAAGTTGGAATATTCATTTAGTTTCTCCCAATTCTTGGAGCAACATCAGCCATTAAATGTTAACTTCTGTACAAAGCAGTTTTGGCTTTGTTTCCTATATCTTCCAGATATAAGAATTACATCCTGACATACAGATGGCCAGCAGAATATGGAAAGATGCTCAACGTCACTAAGCATCAGGGAAGTGTCAATCAAACCCAAAATGAGATATCACCTCACACCTGCCAGAATGAAAATTATTTTAAAAAGTACACAAATACCAAGTACTGGTGAAAATGTGGAGAAAGGGGAATCCCTGTATACTATTAGTGGCATTATAAATTGGTACAACCACCATGGAAAGAGTACGGGAGATTCCTCAAAAAATTAAAAATAGATCTGTGATATTGTAACAGGGTGCAGCCAAGAGGAGGGCCCCAAATAGGGATTTGTAATGGGGTCCAGAAGAGCTTGGAGATAATTGGCTCCACCCCACAGGGCCACACCTGCCTGGAATGCTGGCAGCTGTGGCCAACTGTGGGAGGAGCCAGAAAGGGAGCTGCAGAGGAAGATTGGTGCTGGAATTTAAGCCCAGGTGTGGCAGCCATTTGGCATCTCTTTTTGGGATCACATGGCTTGGGCAAGAGTCAGGACCATGCAGCTTTGGGGTGCTCCCTTTCTCCATGTGGCTTAGGAAGCAGGAGAGACTTTGCCTGGAGGAAAAGGGGTGAAAGGACTCTTCCCGGTGAGCCATGAGAAGATGCCACATGGCTCTGGATTAACTGGAGATCATAGCTGCCACACTACTGATGGTGCCAGGAGCCTGAACCATGGACTTCTACTTCTTTCCTGAGTTATAGTACTCTGCCGGACTGGGCAGAGGGAGAAGGAAAGACTGTGTGCATGTGTGAGTATTCTAAAGAACTTGAGCCTGTATTATTTCAAATAAATAATAATTCCTTTCCTTTTCACCAGTCTCTGGCATTGAGAGACGTCTTTCCTCTGATGGTGGGCAAAGCAAACCTAGTATGAGGGAGGAACCCAAAGGAAAGGGGGGGGGTCCTTTTATATCGTTCAGCATCCCCTACCGGTCTGTTCTGTAACAATATGACCTAGCAATTCCACTTCTTGGTAATTTATCTGAAGAAAAAGAAGAAACTAACTTGAAAAGACATATGCACCACTATGTTCATTGCAGTATTATTTACAATAGCCAAGATATACTAGGTGATTGAGATGAATGAATAAAGGTGTGTGTGCCATTTGTGACAACACATGGTTGGAACTAGGAGGTATGCTATGTGAAATAAGACAAATACCACATCATTTCACTTACATGTGAAATCTAAAAAAAATCAAAACAGAAACAGATTCATTGATACAGAGAACAAACTGATAATTGTCAAGAAGGAGGAAACTGGGGAATACACAAAAAGAAAAACAAAAGATTTACATTCTGGATTTTATATTCCACACAAAAAATCTCACCCTTACCTAATCTATACATTTAATTATTATTTTTTAAAGATTTTATTTATTTATTTTTAGAGAGGGGTAGGGAGGGAGAAAGACAGGGACAGAAACATCAAATGGTTGCCTCTGGTACTCACCCCAACCAGGGCCCAAACCCACAACCCAGACATATGCCTGACTGGGAATTGAACCAGCGACCTTTCTCTTTGTGGAACTACCCCCAACCAACTGAGCCACACTGATCAAGACATTTCATTATTGTATAGTCTTTAACATGTAAGTATAAAGACATGGCTGATTTGAAACTTAGAGAAATTTGAGTGGGACCATGTGAGCTAATCTCTTGCCACAGTAATGTTGTGTAATGATCACAAAACTTTAGTAGCATGCAACATTAGCATTTATGGCACATGTGTAGGCTGGTCAGAGAGGCAGCTCTACTAATCTTGGATGAGCTCACTCAGGTATATGAGGGTTGGCCACAGCAAATGGGATAAGTGGGATCTGCTCCATGTGTCTCCCATCCTTTAGCAGGACAGCCCAGACAAGTTCCCATGGAAATGAAAAGGATGCAAGAGAGAGACAGAAAACCAGCTCAATTTCACATGAAGTTTACTGTCTTCTGATTGCATAATTTTCTAAAATAACAATGAACAAAGCAGGTTTCAGATCTAAGCCCAGAATCAGAGTTGGAGGCAGAAATTGCAAGGTCACCCATCAAAGGTTATAACTCTAAGAAACCATAAATGAGATACTTCTTCTATCTACCACTAGGGATATGTATTAAGGAAATGTAAAAAAAAAATTCCTTTCTTGGTCAGGAGGCCCTACATCTGGGCAGACTGACAGGACCAGAGAAGCTGAAGGGCGGTACAACTCATGATCATGGAGAGTCCACATGTGCAGCGGAGTCCAGAAGGTGGGATCTGGGGGCCTTGAGACTCACTGATCTCAATGAAGAGTACCAGCCTATAGCTGCCCATATTATTTGAGGTCCTGGTCTAAAACTCAAAACAGATGAGACATAGTTAACCAAAAGAGTCTTTGAGCTCAGAAAGCCCCTACTTTAATTTTAATTTGATTTTAATTTAATTTTAAATATTCTGATTTCCTTATGTAATGATATATTAGCTGAGGACTTGTGTTCTTATCCTGAGTTTTATATGTTAACTGCAAATGATACAGTCCAACTGCCTTTTCTGGTGAGAATTTAGCACTTATCTTTCTTTTTATCTGAACTTGAGCTTTGTCTTTACTGAATATAAAATAGGGTCATCCTATTTCTTCTGATTTACGGTAAACATTTCTGTAATTATTTAAAGTTTTAATGAAGTATAAGTAACATTTGTAGCTGAACTCTTTTTTAAAGTGTATTTTATTGATTATGCTATTACAGTTCTCCCATTTTTCCCCTTTATCCCCCTCCACCCTACACCCCACTCCCACCAGCATCCTCCCCATAGTTCATGTCCAAGGGTTGTACATATAAGTTCTTTGGTTTCTCCATTTCCTATACTATTCTTAACCTCCCCCTGTCTATTTTGTACCTACCATTTATGCTTCTTATTCCTTGTACCTTTTCCTCCATTCTCTGCCCTCCCCCTTCCCACTGATAACCCTCTGTGTGATCTCCATTTCTGTGATTCTGTTCCTGTTCTAGTTGTTTGCTTAGTTTGCTTGGTTTTTTTAGGTTCAGTTGTTGATAATTGTGAGTTTGTTGTCATTTTACTGTTCATAGTTTTGATCTTCTTTTTCTTAGATAAATTCCTTCAACATTTCATATAATAAGGGCTTGGTGATGATGAACGCCTTTAACTTGACCTTATGTGGGAAGCACTTTGTCTCCCTTTCCATTCTAAAGGATAGCTTTGCTGGACAGAGTAATCTTGGATGTAGGTCCTTGGCTTAATATAACTTTGAATACCTCTTTCCAGCCCCTTCTTGCCTGTAATGTTTCTTTTGAGAAATCAGCTGATAGTCTTATGGGAACTCTTAAAAAAGGAGTGCAATGACATATTCATGCTGTGCCTTTGTTTTTTCTCTTACAATTGCCAGAAATAGCCATACTCACAATAAAATATAATTGGATAATTATGTTTTGGAGATTCATAGAAACTCTCGCTAGTTTGTCTTTAAAGATCAATATGGTCTACAAAATATAAATCTCAAGACATTGTTTTGAATATCAAGGTGGTAGTTTTTTTCAAGTGAGTTGAATGGTTAGTTATACTGGGTGACAGAAGTTATTACTCTCCAGAAACCACCTCAAGAGCTTACTTTGTAGGATGCAAGAATGCTCTCTGCGGGGGGCACACCACAAAACCTAGAGTCGGAGGCTGAAACTATTGTTCCTGAGGCTGAAACTATTGTTCCTGAGGGATGTGTTGGAGAGCCAAAGTTCTTTTCCCCCGAGTCCTTTCCAAGTTTTGAGACTCACAAGAGAAAAACAAAACCACAGAATAAAAGAATTATGCTTGTCATGTTTCCATTAGTCTGTAAAGTTGCTGTATTTTTCTGGAGTGGACATCACACCAAAAACATTTCAAGAAGGCAATAATATGTAAATATGGGACTTTTCTGAGATTCCCTTTATGTAAATGGGAAATAACTGCATAAGAATTGTGCATGTTCATACCAGTATCCAAAGGTCTATGCCTTACACCCAAATACTCCTTAAACTCAATCATGGTTCTGGGGCAAGAGAGAGAGAGAGAAGAGGAAGCCTGTACAGGATTGTGTTCAGATGCTTTGGATTGAGTGAAGCGGAGACAATTTCCTCCCCACTGACAAAAAAAACACCTTTATTCTTCAAGTCATGGAAAATCAACAATGTGCCAGGCCCTATGCTGGGTGCTCAGTAATTGTATTAATATACTAGGGCTTCCACAACAAAGTTCCACAACTGGGTGGCTTGAACAACAGAAATTAATTTTCTCACAGTTCTGGAGGCTAAAAGCCCAAGATCAAGATGTTAATAAGGTTTGTTTCCTCTGAGAGCCCCAATGGGAGAACCTATTTCAGGCCTCTTTTCTTGGCTCACAGGTGTCTGCTCTCTGCTCCCTGTTTACATGGTTGGTTGTTCCTCTTTGTATTCCCACCCTGAGTGAGTCATTGTGGGACCTTCCACTTCTTATAAAGACACCAATCTGAATGGATTACTGCCCACTCCAATGGCCTGATTTTAACTTAATCACCTTTTCAAAGGCCCTGTCTCCAGTACAGTCACCTTCTGAGGAACTGGGATCAGGGCTCCAACATATGAATTGGGGATGTGCCCAGTTCAGCCCATAACAGGAGTGCAGTGCTCATAAATCCAGCCCCTACTCTCAAAGTCACAGAGAGAAAGGCCTCAATTGCTTGCCACATATATTCTAATCACAAGTATTTGAGGATAGTATTTTTAAAATGGACTATATGAGTAAGGAAGGAACCCATGTTCTCACCACAAATGACAAACACAGGAATGTTTGTTAAATAAAAATTAATTTGTGTTCAGTGGAATCACTCTGAAGCAGATAACCTGGCTTAATTTTATATATATATATATATATATATATATATATATATATATATATATATATATTTATTTATTTATTTATTTATTTATTTATTTTTTCCCCCCCCCCAATCACAGACTTCAAAGTCTGTGGTCCCAGGATTGACTAGAAGCTGGAATACTCTGGCAGATTCGTGTGGCTAAGTTTGAAAAATCTTACCACGTGGCATTTTGTAGATGATATAATTAGGACATACAAGGGGTCGCTTACTAGGTGAGAGTTTTCTTTGCCTGTTCCATTTAGGCAACATGTACAAACATTTAAGAACCCAAAGATTCAGGTCCAGAGCAAATAATTTTAGCACTACATGTTCCACTCACAAAACATATTCATTTGCCTCTGAATATATATGTCTTTTGTTTAGAATATTTTTAATAAGATGATCACAGTAAATTAATGGTGAGAAAACCATTTGATTGTATGAATGTGATGAGAAATTTTTCACTAGTTCAAATACATACATACATACACACATACATAAAATCAGTCTCAGATAAATGTCTTTGAAATAACTGTCATTTTCTCATTTACACAGACTTTACATTTAGTGTTATTCTGGTACTTTCATTTAAACAAATTCAGTTTTTCAGTTTTCTTACTATTAATCAAACTTCTAGTACATCTTACACAGTTCATTCTATTCCCTCGCTTTACAATATTCCATCATAGCATTCAGCAACCAATTTTATTTTTTTACAATCATATTTTCTCTGCTCAAAACCTATCTAGAGAAGGCATGTGGAAAGAGGTAAGAGGCTACTATGATCAGGCAGATGCTAATTTCCTCACTTGGCTTTGCCACCTGCGACCTGTGTATCCCCTTTCTTAGTCTCAGTTGTCTTCTGTGCAGTTTGCTACACTAACACTTCTCAGGGTCATTATGGGATCTAAAGACATTGCACTTGGTAAGTGCACTCTGAAATTCCATTAGAGTCACAGGTGAGGTATCCTTAAAGCCTTTCATGCCAATACCAATCAAATAGCACTCACTGCGGCCTCTTTTTTGGTGATCTTGACTTAATATTGAAAGTCAATTATTATTAAATCAATGTAATAAAGACACTTCATAAAATGTAGGCATGGGTCTCATATTAAAAAAAAAAGACTTTAAAATGTGTCATTGCTTACTACCTAACCTGACTATACACTAGATAAAATTGTAAAATGTCTTTTCTTTCTAAGGTATCCAAACTTTTAGAGTCTCTGGGTCACAGTAGAAGAAGAAGAGTTCTCTTGGGCCACACGTTCAATACACAACCACTAACAAAATTAATGAGCAAAAAAAAAAAGGTTTTAAGTACATTTATGATTTTGTGTTGGGCCACATTTATAGCCATCCTGGACCACATGCAGCCAGCGGGCCACAGGTTGGACACCCTTGTGAGATGATTCTAGCTATAGGGAACCAAAGTACATTTCTAATCAGGAGTACAGTAATATCTGCACAGACATGATCACACAAATCACACATTTTCCTGTGACCCAAAGATTTTAAGCTCTAATAGACAGTAGGGCATATTTTTCAAGGTACATGTTGAGCTGTAGGACACAGGTGGCATCTGCCCCATCTCCATGCACATGTTACTTTGAAGTGGACATTCAAGGTGTGTATCAAGGTGCTATTTAAAAAAAATGCTCATGTCATCTGCTTACTTCCTGTTTCTTTTCTATGATGCATTAAACAGGAAAGCTAAATGCCACAACCAGTGGCAGTCATGTTGGACTGCAAGGTCTCCCTTACGCCAGTTGGTGCCCAACCTGGCGCTATGCCAAATGTGTCATCTTGTATATATGCATCAGGATCAAGGTCGGCAGCAGGCAACGGATGGATTCTTAAATGAGTTAATGTTCATTAACTGATTTTGGAAAGCATAGCCAACCTATCCTTCATTAAGTGTTCTACGCTTAAGCAGGGTGGCATAAAATAGGCTGAACAGAACCACATCTCTTATATAACCTATCTCATTACATTGGACATTGGCAACAGGTCAGATGGGGCACCTGGCAAGTTCCCAAGCATTCTGACTTGTATAAGTGAATTTTGCTTGTACAATTATTCCTACAATCACTTAGTAATTTGCTACCTTTTTCAGATATAAATTTACGAATTTGAGGCTATAAATCTATGGCACTATATAAAGTGGCATGTTCACCTTGTAGGGGTTCAAAAACTACCCCATTAAGAAAGATTCTTAGTACCTTTCCACAAAATCTGGCTGACATTGAGCACATCGATGAAAGCTGAAGACCGGTAGCCTGAAATGTTTCAGCTACTTCTCCAGCTGGTGAGAAACAGCGTAGCTCCCTGCAGTCAGCTCTCCTTCACAGCCAAGGCTGAGGAGAGCATTCCAGGCCTCATTCCCAGTCATATTATCATGAGTTATTTATTTAAGAAGAATCTGTTAAGTGATGTATACTTCCTCATAAACCCTCACTTTCCTGGGAATCACATTTGGGTATTTATAAACTGTAGGATATTAAGGAAGTCATTTTTCGGAGCATGGGCAAAGCATTGAGAACTTGCTCTCATAGATAAATTACAAGTTATTCAAAGGTGTAATAATCCCAAGCTTCCATCTAAATACTACTACTCACAATGCCTATAATAATAATGGTGATATTTTTGATATTTACTCAACTTTATAGCATGCAGTACACTTACATTCTTTATGTGTGAAATAAAGCAAATACTAGCTTAGAAATTACTTATTTTCCTAAATCTGAGTTTTTGAAAGTTTCAATCTGTTATCACTACCCAAACACTGCTCTTGGAGATTCACAAATCTATAGAAACATTCGTATTGGTATTTGGTGGTTGAGGGCTTTTCTGCACATATTCCCCCACATATCTTTGTGCATAAGGGCATGTGGATGTAATAGTAGTTAAAATAGTAACTCTAGCTAATATTTATTGGGCACTCCTTTTGTGCATGCTCTATTCTAGTTATTTTATTATATTAATTCATTTAAGTATATTTCCTTTAAAATGTCTATGAGTTTGTTAAATTATACCCAAAATAAGGGTCCTGCTTAGATTACCTCTTTGCCTCCTTGATCTAATATTCTGTTGTTATAAATACATTTGACTTATCTACCTACACACATGCTTATATGTCTGCATGTGTTCATGCTTGCATGTCAGGTTAAATTAATTGTTGGCTTAGTTATAGTTTCTAAGTATTTAATATTTAAGCAAGTTCATGCATAGAAATACTATGTGCAAAAGTATCATACTAATTTCTAAAGAGGAAATATAATGAAGGGCTTCCTCAAACGATTGCTTTCTAGACAGAAGACAAACCACATGTACTCCCATAATGAACATTTAAAAATGGAGGATGTTGTCCTAATACCATGAGTATCGTTATTGTCAAAGTCATGTGAAAATACAGAGCAAAACCGGCCATTGATTCATGCCACATTTGTATCTTGCCAATAGAAATCTATACTAATTAGGATTTCTTTTTTCAAACATTGCTGCTATTGCCTTACTTGTTATCAGGACCCACCTCCATTTTCTAAATTGAATTTAGGGTTTGGCTGTAATCCTTACCTTCAACCATTGTCTTGATAACTAAAAATTTTGTTAGTGTTCCTTTCCAGCTGTTGTTTCCCATGATCCCCCTGACCATCCTCATGCCTTAACCCCTATGTCAGTAAGATCACATGCAGGACCTTATCACTCAATTATATTATGCTACGGCTAAGGTCTCCAATTTGTTGTGAATGTCTCACACTGCAATACCCCCTACTTTTTCCATGACCTCTTTTTCACTTAACCCTTAAAGCATGAACTACTTCACTTGTACATGTGTATCTCCTTTGCACATTCCCTCCTATGCTTCATTTTCTAACCACATACTGAATATTTCCACTAGATAACCTGTGGCCCTTTCATACAACTAAACTCAACCCTCCTCCAAAATAGAAACTCATTTAAAAATCCCCATCCAAGTGTTTTCACTCTGCACCAGTCATCTTAGAATATTCTGAGAGTTCTTGTGAAGTTTACATACTCAGAAACAACCACTGGTTCACCACTTTATTCATGGTACTGTTGCATCTTTACTGGAGCTAAGTTGTAACCCCTTCATCTGAGTTCAATATCATTTTGTCTGACCTGTCATTAACATTTTAAGTGGTCTCTTCCTCTGCTATTTCTTTGGCACTATGTTGCCAGTTTAATCTTCTTAATATAGTTTTCACTGAAGGAAATCTTAAGTGACTTTCTACTCTAACCAAGCTTATTATTCACTGTATCTTCATCATGCCTCACACTTTGTATGTATGTCAGGGGTTACATCATTTCACTCTCTTGAAATGCCCTTTCCTTTTCTCTTAATCTATTTGCACTTTACTTATCTTTTGTCCTTCAACTGAGGTCCATTTCTTCCAGAAAGATTTCCATAGTCATGTCAGATTTCACTAACATTTCTCTTCTTTAAATAATGTATTCAGGATGCTACCATGCAATGTTACTTTTATATTCATTAGAGCAGACAGGTTGAAGGGTTCTCACTTCTGTTGAGCATCTGTTACTGAATGTCAGAGCTGCAATTCAAACAAAGCACATTCTATTTTCATTTTTCCATGGACCAATTTATTTAATATATTCAACGAATAAATTTGGTACTGAAATGTATATATCACTTTGTATTAGAGGCTCAACTTCATCTCCTCAAGCTTCATATGATAAAATCCTAACCCCCAGTTCCTCAGAATGTGACTGTATTTGGAGATAGGGCCGTTAAAGAGGTAATTAAGGTCAAATGAGGTCATACGATTGGGCCCAAAGTGAATCTGACCGGCATCTTTATGAGAGATTAGGACACAGACAACAGAAAGACTGAGGGGCAACCACAGGAGGAGGGCACGATGGGAAGGGGACCATCTGAAAGAGCCCTGAGGAGAGAACCCTGAGAATCAAACCAACCCTATCTACACCTTAATCTTAGACTTCTGGCTTCTGGAACTCTGCAGATATACATTTTGCCTGTTAATGCCAAGCAGTCTGTGACATGTGTTACAGCAGCCCTAGCACACTGCTATACCTTTCATAATTGTTTATATGTGATATGAATCATGAAGGTCCATGAAACTAAAATGTTAACATAAATAATGTAAGTATCAGTATGACAGCATGCTGTTGTCCATCACACATCTGACTGACTTGGTGGGCGTGCATCGTAATTTTTAAAGAATATCTAAGTTATTCTAAACAGCTAAACCTTGCATCTAAATGTGACTGTGAAAATAAGCATGTAAAGTGAAATAGAAATATATTCAGTACCTTAAGTCCACATCATTAAATTTAGCTTAGTGTTATATTTAATTTCTTTTCTTTTAGAAGCAACAATTAAGTTACTCAGTCTTCTGTATTCCTTTGAATTTAAATGCCCCTAAAATGTCACAAATACTTAATAACAATTTAATACTCCTTCCCTGAGCTTATTCAAAATCTAGACTGGACAGAGGAAAAACTGTTTGACTGATGGTGCAGTTTCTTCCTGAAATAAAGAGTCATTGCATAGATTAGAAATGCACAGAGATATTTTTTCTTCCCAAGGCTACAACTGCTGCTCTGAGGATTCATACAAGCACTCAAAATGTCAAGATTAATTCAAGCAGAAGCAAAATATACCTGCTATTGGGGTTGACATCTATGTTGACCATTCCTTACTATAAGCGACACCTGGAGAAATAATTTAAAATACAAAATCTTAACATCCACGGAAATCAATTCATCTTCTATAAAAGTTAGTTTTTAATTTTTAAGATTATAAATTTTATTTGTATGATTATAAATATAATTTTAATAGATGGTCCTAAAATGGGACTTTACTCCTCAATGAGAATATAAAAATGTTAAATATAAGCTTATCTCTGTTTTGCTCTCTTTATGTACCTGCCTTCTCCTTTTTATTTTTCAAAGAAAAACTGATAAGGATTCCCAAGTGTTTTAGGATGGATTCCCTGAGAAAAAGAATTCCAATATAGAAATTTTTACGCAAGAAGTTATTAAATTTTTACGCAGGAAGAAAGAACGGCGTGCAGGCAGGAGCCAGACCGAGACGTAATCACCCTTGCCGCAGTGTAACGGTGGCGGGAGGCTCTGGAGCCACACAGGCCCTGCAGAGTCATCATGAACTCTGCAAGGGGGTGAGCCTTGCACTCTGCCTTGTCACTACCAGGTATTGGATATATGCCGCTGGTGGAAGAGCACAGAATTCTGGGTGAAGTGACTCTCTTTCTCAGATGGCAGTTCTGGAGGACTCAGCTGAGACTTGTCATCTAGTAACTTTTCCAGGAACAAGAGGAAGGAATGCTTCAGTCTTGAAGCTGTGGCATCATGCTGACGAACCGTAGCATCCATTATAGTACTATGAATTCAGTTTCTTATGTATTGACCAAGTTTATTTCAGATAAATAATTTTAACCACTATGAGACTCAGTTTCCTTCTTTGAAACTGAGACTATTAATACCTGTAAGGCTTTCTTACAGTAATTTTGTTAGGAGAAAATACAAGTGAAAGTTATTTGGGGCATAAAGGATCAGTGCTAAAATATATGTTAGTAATTATCTATGTCCATTTTTTATTATACAACTAAAGAATCGATGTCTAATATGAATATTTATTACTGTATACTAGACATAGTTCTAGCAACTTATATTTATTGCCTCATGTAATTCTGACTATGACCTTTTGCAAAAATAAACAAACAGGGGTCATATGACTTGTTCAGAGTCACACAGCTGGGGGCAGGATACAGCACTGATGGTATCGCACCCAGGGCCATGCACACTTTCAAACATTATAAGACATTGCTTATGGTGACACACTAGTCAATAGAAGATTAGTTGTCAGGTCTTCGACTTCTGTCATATAGTTTATTTAACCTATAATCGGAGGTAAAGCAGAAAAATCACACTGGCTGCCATGGGGCAGAACACACCTCTACATATTTGATTGCTATTTTTTAAATTGATTCGTTTTAGACTGCCCAGAGCTTTATAATGTAATGTGACTCAACAGACATTGTCTTTAGTACCTTACCAAGAAGTTTAGAGCCTTTTATACTGTGCATAAATTGACTTTATGCACATACATTCCCAGCCTGGCCTGTTTAGATACTTGAGTTTGCAACCCTAGGTCATTCGTGTGTAGACGATGATGATGATGATTATGACGACGACAAAGGCAACGATGGAGGAAGAATAAATAGGAGGAGGAAGTGAAGGAGGCAGAGAAAGACAAGAGAAAAACATAAAAAAGGGGGAGGTAAAGGTACAGAATAAGTTTTAGGTTATAATAATAATAATACAAATAATATTTAATACCTACCAGAGCATAGTCTTTAAATATTATATTGGTCCTCTCTAAAAATGTCATCTGATATATAATTTTAGAGAATTGTCACTATTTTTTCCAGATGTAATATATTTAAGTGAAATTATGTCCCCACATAAACTATTTGGTTAGGCCAAAAATTTGCATATTAATGCAAATAGATATGGGGTAGAGAGTGCAGAAAGCAAGGAAGGGTAGGAAAGCATTTCCAAATCGTGAAAATATAAATATTTTATTTCATATTTTACCAGGACAGAAATGCCTAGGAAAAATCATAGACATATTGTTACACATATTTTATTTCACGTTGCAGGTATAGAAGTAAAAGCCAAACGTGTTCTATCATGGAATAAAGCAAGGAGAGGCTGAAACGAATGGTGCAGTTAGCACATAGGTAAGACATACATGTCTCAGATGATCAGGGGAGACTCCCTGTAGGCAGTAAAATCTAAACTAATTTTAATAATTATCAGTAATTGATTAGTTGAAGAAAGAAAAAGGGAACATTACAGATGAGGAATAGCATATGAAGTCATAAAGGAACATGAAAATATAAATAACCTGCACAGCTATAAAATCATGTGAGACTGCTGACAGAAAGACAGCTCATGACATTGCCAGCGGCCGTGCTGCCCAGTGTCCTGGGAAATGCAGCGGCACAAAGAAGAGCAGAACGGAGGTGGAAAGAGAACAGCACCTGACAGACCTACTGCTGACCCTCTAAACAGCTGTGCCTGCATCGAGCTATTTTTGAGACTTTATTTCCAGGGTCTATTAATTCTCTTTTTTCACTTAAGCTAGAGAGGCAAGTGACATTTGAGATCAAGAACTTTGCCAAATAAAAGTTATGTTCCTTTTAATGATCGATTTAATATTCTTTTAGAAATCCATGTCATAGGTGAGCCTTCATCCCACTCAGAGCAGCACCTTGCACATAGCGCCTTGCACAGATGCCTTATCACACACACACACACACGCACACACACAACTCCCCTGAAGACTTGCATTAGGCCAGACTAGCTATGCTTAAAGCTGAACTGAAAAGGACACAAAGAAAAGGGTAAGAAAAAAAGACCCAAAGAGAAATGGCAGTGGAAGATTCTATGAATATCTAACCTGTATCTGGTTGCTGATGAAGAGATTTTCTTTAAAATCTGGCAAAATGTGACCATTTGCCTTCATATAATCTTTACTTCTAGAGCTAATTACACATTTTATATATATTTTGTTCTCTGATGCATTTCTTGCATAATTTTCCAAATGGATCATTTGGCAACACATAAGTTCACTGCTATACGGGTTACACAATGAACCACAGAAAACCACCAAGGTCACTGATGTCATGATCAGCATGTATTGGGCTCTTCCTTTTGTGACAGGCCTTATGCTAAATTCCTTTGCACACATTAGCTTAAAACAACCAAGTGCAATATATAACACTATTATACTCTTTTTTGTATGACAAAACACCTGCTTAAATATGTTCAATAATTAGCAACATAGCTAATAAGTGGTAAAGTCAAGTGCCAAGCTCAACACTATTTTTTCTCCATAATATACTAAAAAGATCAAAAACTCTGATCAAGTGGAATTTATTCTGGGGATACAAAGTTTGTATAATATTTGCAAATCAACAAATGTGATATACTACATAAATAAAATTAAGGATAAAAATTACATGATCATATCAATAAATGCAGGAAAAAAACATTTGATAAAATCCAGCACACATTTATGATAAAACCTCTCAGCAAAGTGGGAATAAAGGGAATATACTTTAATGTAACAAGGCCATGTAGGGCAAACCCACAGCTAACACTACCAAGTTTTAACCATCACATTACAGTTTCAAATCTGCATTAAAAACAAGGAATATGGCATCTACATGTAAGAGATTTCTCCTGGATATGGCAGATACTTTGTGAGTTAAACCGTAAGGAACCACCAACTTTCTCTAACCTATTACTAGTCCATACACAGAGGGATTAGGAAGGCTATGGAGATGATGGCCAGAGAAAGCAGAGAGTTAGCACAATGCAGCTCCTCCTTCTCTGGGTTCCTACATTCAGCAGAAGCTGAGCAGAACAACAAACAGGGAGCTACCATGTCTAGAATTTTGTTCTTTAAGGTGTCAAACACATGGCCCCTACTTCCCCACCCATGCACATATATTATATATAAATAAGAAAAGTATTACAGATCCAGTTTTCTTTTTTTAATTAAATGCATTGGGTGGCATTCGTTAATGAGATTATATGGTTTAAAAGTTTAAAATTCTAGACTACATTCTGTGCCCACCACACAAAGTCTCATCTTCTTCTGTAACCATACATTTGTCCCCCTTTACCCTTGTCAGCCTCCCCTCACACCCCTCCTCCTTTGGTAACCAACTTACTGTTGTCTGTGTATATCAGTTTTTTGTTTGTCTGTTTGTTGCTTTCAGTTTTATACCCCACATATGAGTGAAATCACATGGTTCTAGTTCTTTTCTTTCTCATTTCACTTTGCATGATACTCTCAAGATCCATACATGTTGTTGCAAACAGCAGTATTTCACTTTTCCTTATGGCTGAGTGGCATTTGATTGTATATATGACCATATGTACTACATCTTCGTTATCTAGTCATGCACTGAAAAACACAGGTTATTTCCATATCTTGGCAATTTTAAATAATACTCCAGTGAACAAAGGGGTACATATATCTTTACTAATAAGTATTTTCAGATTTTTTGAGTAGGTACCCAGAAGAGGGTTTTCTAGGTCATATGGTAGCTCTATTCTTAATTTTTTGAGCAACCTCCATACTGTTTTCTATTTTTGTAATTTTTTAATGTTGTTCGAATAATACAGTGGTCTCCATTTTCCCACCACCACTTTTACCCATCCCACCCATCCCACCTCCCACCCTCAATCCTTCTCCCCTTTGGCTTTGTCCATGTGTCCTTTATACATGTTCTTTGATGACCCTTTCCCGTCTTTCCTCCTTATCCCTCTGCCCTCCCCTCTGGTTACTGTCAGTTTTTTTTCTTTATTTCAATGTCTTTGGTTCTATTTTGCTTGCTTGTTTGTTTTGTTGATTAGGTTCTACTTATAGATGAGATCATATGGTTTTTGTCTTTTACTGCCTGGCTAATCTCACTTAGCCTAATGCTCTCCAGATCCATCTATGCTGTCGCAAAGGGCAGGAGCTCCTTCTTTCTTTCTGCTGCATAGTATTCCATTGTGTAAATGTACCACAGTTTTTTGATCCACTCATTTACTGATGGGCACCTAGGTTGCTTCCAGTACTTGGCTATTGTAAATTGTGCTGCTGTGAACATTGGGGTGCATAGATTCTTTTGAATTAGTGTTTCAGGGTTCTTAGGGTATAATCCCGGCAGTGGAATTGCTGGGTGAAAAAGCAGTTCCATTTTTAGTTTTTTGAGGAAATTCCATAGTGTTTCCCACAATGGAAGCACCAGTTTACATTCCTACTAGTGATGGATGATGGCCCCCTTTTCTCTGCACTCTCTCCAACACTTGTTATTTCTTGTCATATTAATAATAGACATTCTAACAGTTATGAGGTACTGATTTGCATTTTCCTTATAGCAAGTGAGGTTGAATATATTTTCACACATTTGTTGGTCATTTGTATGTCTTCTTGGGAAAAGTGTTCAGGTCCTCTGCTCATTTTTTTAATTGACATTTGTTTTTTGTTGTTGTTGTTAAGATGTATGAGCTCTTTATATATTTTTGAATATTAGCTGCTTATAAGAGGTCTTGGTTGCAAGTATCTTCTCCATTCATTTGATTATCTTTTTGTTTTGTTGATGGTTTCTTTTGTTATACAGAAGATTTTTAGTTTATTATTTGTTTTTACAATACACACCACATAAATATAAATGACTATTCAAGAATTATTAGAGTCTATATTGCCACTAAATTTGATAACCTATAAGAAATCAACAGTTCTTAGAAATTATAACTTTCCTAGACTGACTCATGAAGAACTGAAAAAATCTAAATAGACTAACTTAGATAGTGAAGAAATTGAAACAACCATCAAAAACCTCCTAAAAAATTAAAAGTCCAGGACCAGATGTGCTGGAAAAATTAGAAAGTCACGTGCAAAAGAATAAAGCCAGATTCAGTTTTCTCTGTTAACATATTTGATTTAAAAAATAAGTTATTTTTTATGATTTAATAAGTTATTCACTCAACTCAGTCTTACAAAACTTAAAATGTCAGTGTGTTGTATTGCATTAGTCACCTGCTGATGCAATAATGCTACATAACAGTAACCACCACAAAATTCAGAAAAGTAATAATAAACACCTATTACCCCCTTTACAGATCTGGAGGGTTGCTATGTGTCTGGTGTTTAGCGAGGGCAACTGTGCTTCACACGTCTCATCTGCAGGCCCAAGCTGGGAAACGCCGGCTGCCTGGGCATATTCTTTTTATGTAGAGGACAGATACTGCCAGTGGGCAAACAGAAACACATGATACATCCTAATGGCAAAGGTCATAATTAACATCTTGTCAATTCCACCTATATCCCATTGGCTAGAAAAGTCAATGGTCAAGCCTAAAAATATATCAAATATATAGAAATGCCTATCTGTCCCACAGCTGTAGAAGAGAGGAGTAAATATTTGAAGGCTGAAAATCCAATGTATAACATCTATTTATTTCAAAACTAACTAACTAACTAACTAAAAGCCATCTTTAGTTTCTGAATCACTGTCTCCTTGACTCTATATTGTTGGCCATGCTAATCTCATGCCTAGAATCCCTTTAACCACTCTTTCTGCCCACTAAATCCCTACATTGTGTCTGCAAGATCATGCTTGAATGATACATCTCCGTAAAATTTTTCTAACTGACCTTGTATATTTTATTTGTACTGACATTTATATGTATTGCTACTAAAAGAACCATGTGTGCACGCACAGTCACAACATAGGTGATAGTTGCACATTTTATTTAAAGCAGGCTTTTTCTTTTTCCCTTTCTTCCTTTCCTCTTGCCCTGCTTCATATTCTCTCTCTTTCTCTCTCTCTCTCACCCTCTCTTCTCCCACCTCCCTTCCTCCCTCCATCCTTTCTTCCCTCCTTCCTCCCTCCCTATCCTCTTTGTTTCCCTTCCCCAATCTCCTTCTTTCTCTTCTTCTTTAATAATCTTGCAAAAGACATTGATAGTCCTCACTAATATTACTAATATTATTATCTTTACTCTGGGCACATGGTAGAACTAGAATTAATTCTCTGTCCCTGGAAGTTAAGCATGACCATGTGACTTGCATTGCCCAATAAAACATGTGAAAAAGGGAAGTGCTTCTTTCAGGCAGGTATTTTAAAAGCTGATGTGCAATTCTCCATCAGCCCATGTAGCAGTGAAAACCAACAAATCCAGATAATGGGGTTTTGGTCATGAGAAGTCCCCAACTGAGGACAGCATGGAACAGAATTGCCCAAGGACACATGGCACATATGTAGTGTGATTTAAAAATATGTCTCTGTTTATGTGAGACACTGAGATATTAGATGGTCACCACAGTATATCTATACCTAGAATATCCTGGCTGATACAGACCCGTCTTCAAATTCATACTCCTAACACAAATTCCCAAAACATTATGGTAAGGAGTCTATTTTCATGAAGACACTAACCAAGATACCTCTAAGTCCCAGAGCTCATATAACACTTTGATTATATGAAATACAGTTTGAAATATATTGGCTCATAGCTCTTGAGAAAAAAATTAATTTTAAATTATTGAATTCATATAATAACTAATGTATAAAAATGTAACAAAAAACCAAGCTGCCCCCAAAAGGTTAAATTTTAAGTGAATTAGTCATTTGAAACAATTTTCATGTGAACATTTTAGTAAAATGTTTTTCAATAACAAATTTTAGATAATTTTGTTTTTAAGTCAACTAAGTTTATAGGTGAAAGGGCTTTTTATTATCATTTATTGTCAGTGCTCCTGTACTCTGTATGGGAAACATATATCCCATTTTACAATTAGTTAATTGACTTCACTTCAGCAATTCATCTATCCCAAGATAGTAAATAAATCCAGTGCTAGACATATATCGAAATGGTTTACAGCTGGTAATCCCCAGGCATTATAAAACATACTGATATATTGATTACTATAAATAATACAAAATCCAGTCCAATAAGTAAACATACATAGTCCAGACTCTAAAATATTGAGCTGCCATTGGTTTAAATAGAATGCCTATAGCTTTTTAAAAATACTTTAAGATTTAAGCTTTCATATACTGTGTATGTGATTTCTTCTTACATAATATGGAAAGAACAATAAAAAACCTCATGTGTTGAACAAATTGCATAATCAGAGAAGAAAAAAAGGATCCCAAGGACACTATCCAATATCTGGAAAATGGATGTGGTGTCATATAAAGTGCAAAGACTTTAAAAGCCAAGATACTAACATGGATCTGCAAGAATCTAAGAGATTAATTTACAGGACTGAGCACACAGCCCTGATGGACAGTGATTTTCACTAATGATCCTTCAGAAAAACACATTCAGGTACTTGCCTTGAACCATAAATATAATCTTAGAGGACAGTGTCTCTTCCTTTTTACATATTTAGTATTATGGAGATGCATAGCAGGTCTTTTAGTTGTATTAAAGAACTACTTTCGCTTAAAAATGGTAAATCAAGGAACACTCAGAACTCATAATTACCATATCTGATTTCATGTATCTTTTTCCTTTATTGTATTTTTTCATTACCATTTAGTTCTTTTATATGCCCCTCCACCAGCAATCACCTCACTGTTGTCCATGTCCAACTCCTTTTTCCTTTTTGCTCAATCTTTACCCAGCTTTTTACCCTCCACCACTAGCTGTCATCCTTCTCTCCATCTATGAGTCTGTCTCCATTTTTCCTTATTAGTTCAGTTTGTTCATTAGATTCCACATATGAGTGAAATCATATAGCATTTGTCTTTCTCTGATTGGCTTATTTCACTTAGCATAATGCTCTCCACATCCATTCACTGCAACAAAGGGTAAAATTTTTGTGTTTTTTATGGCCCAGTAGTGTTCCATTGTGTAGGTGTCCCATAGTTGTTTTATCCAGTCATCTACTGGGCTGTTTCCATATCTTGACAATTTACTTTTAAAATTATTTTATTGTAATTCAACTACAGTTCTCTGCATTTACCCCCCCCACCCCAGCCAAACTCACCTCCCTCCCCTGCTTCCACCCCCACCTTGATTTTTTTCCATGTGTCCTTTATAGTCATTCCTCAAAACCCTTCCCCTCACTGTCCCCTCTTACCTCCCCTCTGGTTACTGTCAGATTGTCACTGCAATGAACATAGGGGAGCTTATGTTCTTTCAAATTAGTGTCTTGGGTTCCTTCGGATATATTCTAGAGGTGGAATTGCTGGGTCAAAGGGCAGATCCATTTTTTATTTTTTGAGGTATCCCCATACTGCTTTCCACAATGGTTATACCAGTCTTCATTCCCACCAACAATGTGGAAAGGTTCCCCTTTCTCCACATCCTTGCCAGCACTTGTTGTTTGTTGATTTATTGATAATAGCTATTCTGACAGGTGTGAGATTATATCTCATTGTGGTTTAAATATGCATTTATTTGATGATTAGTGGCATTGATCCATCTTTTCGACTATTGGCCATCTGTATATCCTCTTTGGAGAAGTATCTATTTAGGTCCTTTGACAATTTTTTTTTATTAGTTCTTTTTTTTTGGTGTTGAGTTTTTTAAGTTTTTTATAAATTTTGGATTTTAACACCTTATCAGATGTATTGCCAGATATATTCTCCCATTCTGTGGGTTGTCTTTTTATTTTGTTAATGATTTTCTTTGCTGTGCAAAATCTTTATTTTGATGTAGTCCCATTTGTTTGTTTGTTTTTTTTTTTCTTTTGTTTCCTTTTCCTGGGGAGATATATCCAATAAAATATTGCAAAGAGCAAAGTCTGAGATTTTGCCGCCTTTGTTTCCTTCTAGGATTTTTATGGTTTTAGGTCTAAAATTTAAGTCTTTGATCCATTTTGAATTTATTCTTGTGTGTGGAATAAAGGTGGTCTAGTTTCATTTTTCTGAATGTATCTGTCAAATATTCCCAACACCATATAGTGTATAAACTATCTTTAGTGCATTTTATTTGCTGTTTCTTCTGTTGAATATTAATTGACTATACAGGTGTGGGTTTATTTTTGGGTCCTCTATTCTGTTCCATTGATCTATGTGTCTGTGTATATGCCAGTACCATGCTCTTTGATAACTATGGCCTTGTATTATAGTTTGATATTAAGTAGTGTGATTCCTCCAACTTTGTTCTTTTTTCTCAGGGTCACTGTTGCTATGTGGTTACTTTTGTGGTTCCATATAAATTTTTGAAATATTTCATCTAGTTTTGTGAAATACATCATTGGAACCTTGATAGGAATTGTGTTGAATATGTAGATTGCTTTGGATAGTAAGGACATTTTTATGATGTTAATTGTTCCTATCCATAAGCACAGTATGTGCTTCCATTAACTTGTATCTTCTATTTCGTTCTTTAGTGTCTTATAATTTTCTGAGGCTTTTACATCCTTGGTTAAATTTATCCTTAGGTATTTTATTCTTTTCAAAGAATTAAATCCCAGTAATATGAATGGGATTGTTTTCTTAATTTCCCTTTCTCTTAGTTCATTATTGGCATATAAAAATGAAACTGAATTCTGAATATTAATATGTATCCTGCTACATTGCTGAATTCATATATCAGTTCTAGTAGTTTCTTGGTGGAATCTTTGGGGTTCTCTATGTACAGTATCATGTCATCTGCAAATAAATATAGTTTTACTTCTTCCTTTCCAATTTGGATGCTTTTTATTTCTTCTTCTTGTCTGATTGCTGTGGCTAGGACGTAACAGTACTATGTTAAATAAGAGAGGTGAAAGTGGACATCCCTGTGTTATTCCAAATTTTAAGGGGAATGCTTGTAGTTTTTGCTCATTGAGTTTAATGCTGGGAATGAGTTTGTCATATATGGACTTTATTATGTTTAGGTATGTTCCCTCTAAGCCCACTTTGCTGAGAGTTTATATCATGAATGGGTACTGGATTTTATCAAATGGTTTTTCTGCATCTATTGATACGATCATGTGGTTTTTATGCTTTATTTTGTTTATGTGGTGAGTCACATTTATTGATTTGTGAATGTTGTACCAAGCTGCATTCCGGGAACAAATCCCACTTAATCATGGTGTGTGATATTCTTGATGCATTACTGTATTCAGTTTGCTAATATTTTGTTCAGGATTGTAATGTCTATGTTCACCAGTGATATTGCCCTACAATTTTATTTCTCTGTAGTGTCTTTATCTGGTTTTAGAGTTAGGATAATGCTGGCCTCACAGAGTTAGTTTGGGGGCCTTCCCTCCTCTTGTATTTTATGAAATAGACTGAGAAGGTGAGGTGTTAGTTTTTCTAGGAATGTTTGGTAAAATTCATCCGTAAAGTATCTGGTCCAGGGCTTTTGTTTGTTGGGAGATTTTTGTTTGCTGCTTCAATTTCACTAGTCATTCATAGTATTTTCTTACAACCCTTTGTATTTCTTTGGTGTCAGTTATTATTTCTCCTCTTTCATTTCTTATTTTATTTATTTGGGTCCTCTCTCTTTTTTTCTTGATGAATCTGGTTAAAGGTTTGTCAATTTTGTTTATCTTTTCAAAGAACCAGCTCTTGGATTCATTGATCTTTTGTATCATTCTTTAGGCTCTATTTTGTTTATTTCTGTTCTGATCTTTATTATTTCTTTCTTTCTCCTCACTTTTGGCTTTGTTTGTTCTTTTTCAATTACCTTTAAGTGTGAAATTGATTGTTTATTTGAACTTTTTCTTGTTTTTTTGAGATAGGCTTGTAATCATATGAATTTCCCTCTTAGGAGTGATTTCCCAGTGCCCCACAGAATTTGGATTGTGGTGTTCTCATTTTTACTTATTTCAATGTATCTTTTGATTTCTCCCTTGATCTTGTTGTTGACCCATTCAATGTTTAATAACATGTCATTTAGCTTCCATGTTTCTGCATGTTTTTCTGTGTTCTTCTTATGATTAATTTCTAGTTTTATAGCATTGTGGTCAGAGAAGATGCTTGATATAATCTCAGTCTTAAGTTTGTTGAGACCTATTTTGTGCCTTAACATGTAGCCTATCCTATAAAATGTCCCATGTGCATTTGAAAAGTATCTATATTCTGCTATTTTGGGGTGAAATGCTCTGAAAATATCAATTAAGTCCATTTGATATAGTGTGTTCTTAGAGGCTGCTGTCTCCTTGTTGATTTCTGTCTGGAAGATCTATCCACTGAAGTCAATGGGGGGCTAAAACCTTCAACTAAGACTGTATTTCTGTTGATCTCTCCCTTTATTCCCATCAAGATTTACTTCACATATTTAGGTGCTCTATGTTGAGTGCATAAATGTGTACTAGGGTTAGATCCTCTTGTTGGATTGTTCTCTTTACCATCATGTAGTGTCCTTTTTTGTCTCTTACTACAGCCTTGGTTTTAAAGTCTAGGTTGTCAGATATAAGTACAACTACCTCAACTTTTTTTTATTTTCCATATGCATGAAATAATTATTTTCCATCCCTTTACTTTTAATCTGTCTGTATTCTTCAATCTAATGTGGGTCTGTTGGAGGCTGCATATATATGGGTCTTGTTTTCTTATCCATTCAGCTACCCTCTGTCTGTTGGTTGGAGCATTTAAGCCATTTACATTTAAGGTGATTATTGATACATGTTTAGTGCCACTTTATTGTTAGAATATTTTTTTTCTCTTTTTTTCCCCCTGTTTTTCTTTTTCTTAAAGCAAACCCTTTAACATTTGTTGCAGTATTAGTTTGGTATTTGCACACTCCTTTAGCTTTTCCTTGTCTGGGAAGCTCCTTATTTCTCCTCCAATTTTAAATGATAGCCTTGCTGGATAAAATAGCCTTGGTTGTAAGTCCTTACTTTTCATCACCTTGAATATTTCACACCACTCCCTTCTGACCTGAAATGTTTCTTTTGAGAAATTAGGTGACAGCCTAGTTGGCGGTCCCTTGTAGGTAATTACCTGCTTTTCTCTCATGGTTTTTAGGATTCTCTCCTTGTCTTTAAGCCTTGTTATTTAATTATGACATGTCAGTGTAGGTCCAAACTACTTGGGACTCTTTGAGCTTCTTGGACTTGGGCTTCCTTTTCCTTCACCAGATTAGGGAAGTTTCAGTCATTATTTTTTCAAATAGGTTCTTGATCCCTTTCTTCTTCTGGTATTCCCATAATGAGGATGTTGTTACACTTCATGTTGTCCAAATTATTTCTTAAGCTTTCTTCATTTTTTAAAAATTCTTTTTCTTTTTTCTGTTTTGCCTTTTTTTTTCTACCTTGTCTTCCAAATCACTGATTCGATCCTCTGCTTCATTTAACCTACTGTTTATTTCTTCCATTGTATCATTTATTTCAGATATTACATTCTTTATTTCTGGCTGGTCCTTTTTCTTTATGTTTTCTATATCTTTTTTCATGCTGTTGAGTATCCTTATAGTCATTACTCTAAACTCTCTGTCTGATAAAATGCTTCCCCTCATTTCATCTGGTTCTTCTGGAGAATTCTCTTCTTCTTTCATTTGGGATCTATTTCATTGGCTTCTCATTTTGGCTGCTTCTTTGTATTTTCTGCCTTAGTTTTTAAACTAATCAGTGATATAGCCTTAAATGATAATCAGCAGTCCTGCTTAAACTCCATAGGGTGGGGCAGAGTAATTCGTGTGGGTGGGACTATTGTTTCCCCTCAGGCTGATGCCACTTGGAGAGGAGTGCTGTACCTGAGTACCATGGCTTCTGCAGAGTATGATTTTCTCAGCACAGGAATCCTGGTGATTGCTCCTTCAGTTCTCTCCCCAGAGCCACCAAACCCAGACTCTCCTCAAGCATCTCTAGTCCATCTACCCTCCCTCTGCTGGAGTCCAGCTTAAGTGACTGTAAACAAAATTTTGTGTGTTGGCCCTTTAGGAGGCTTTTTGCATTTCCAGCCATCTCTCCTTAGAAGTCAGAAAC
This sequence comes from Desmodus rotundus, assembly GCF_022682495.2. Taxonomy (NCBI): domain Eukaryota; kingdom Metazoa; phylum Chordata; class Mammalia; order Chiroptera; family Phyllostomidae; genus Desmodus; species Desmodus rotundus. The sequence goes on along the minus strand of NC_071391.1, from coordinate 75,280,704 downwards.
CCTGATGTTTTTCACAGCTGGATTTTATCTGGTTTCCTTTCTAGCTCTGGTGCTTTAGGCTGGGGAGTCCAGCTTGGGGTTTAGAACCCAGACTTCTCAGGAGGAACTCCTGACTGATGAAATATCCCTCCAGATCTTTAGCTGCCACCCATGGGAACGCAGACAGCCCTCTCATGCCTCCTCCACCCTCCCTACCAGTCGTGTTGTGGTGAAGTGATTTCCTCTGTCTGTACTTGGTTATAAGGTTTCTCTCCAGCTAATGTTCAGTTGATTATTCAGGTTGCTTTCTCTACACTTTTTTTTTTTTGTAATTTCCAGATTGGTTCTTGTAGCTTCCTAAAGAGATTAGGAGATTATTGTAGCTTCCACTTACTCCTCTGTCATCTTGGATCTCCACTCTGACCTCATTTCTTAAAGAAAGAATATGAATAAAGTCATTGTCTCTAGTTGAATAACTGAGATAATGTTTGGAATGATATAGCATTATACTTGGGATATCATAAATGTTTCTACTAAATGTGTGAAGAGCTTTTTGTTAATACTGTTTGTATTGGTTTCTTTTGGTATGAATGAAATGCACCTGACTGAATTCCCCTACACCCATCCCCAGGCAATGACATAATAGTAATGCAAAAAATGATTTTGGTTAAGTGAATGAGAGAATAAATGGATGAATAAATTAACAAATGAATTCACCTGTGAGAAATAAATGCCTGCTGTGTTAAGCCACTGAAATTCTGAAGTGCATCTGTTATCTCACTAATACTGCTCTAAAATGTACATGGAAAGTAGCCTTACTTCCTTTAGTGATGTTACTGGCTAGGAAAAGGTGATAATACAGAAGAGAACCAGGGATAAAATCCTAACGGAAAAAATTCAGGTTCCTTCCTATAACATAGTCTTACAGAACACAGATGCTTCAGCATAAATATTAAGCTCAGAAGACTGAGATAATTAGTTTTCACAAAAGGGAGAAAGGAAAGCTGTGAGGATGCACCTGACACTGAGTAGTAGGAAGAAGACTCATTGAAGCTGTCATTGAACTGATTATCTGAAGGCGAAGCATTGCTATTTTGTGCAAACAATATATAATACTTAGGGAACAGCAATTAGAATCATGAGTTCTTGCATAAGTGAATGGGCCTGATGGTGTTTACTCAATTTTAAATTGCTGGGGTAGTGATTGAAAAATAATCCCTACAAAGCACTTTGAAAATTTCACTCATAGGACATTAATGACAGACTAAACCCAAGAAGCTGGGTAAAGGAACAGAGGATTAAAGGAAAAAAAGCTCGCAGTTTGTATTTGTGGGGGTCTCCCCTGAGGTCTCCCCTATCATCTGTTTCTATAGTAACTCCAGGTTTCCTCAAGCTTTACGGATGGTATTCATTTAATGTCAAAACACTTACTGAAAAAAATTACTATGTAAATGGAGTGAACTACTTATCTGAGTACTTTATACTCACTCAGCATTTACTTGTGCATTTTAACAACATTTAAGCACTAATGAATAGCAATAATTTACTAGGCATTTCTTGCCACAGAATGAAACAATTAAAAGTTATATTTTAGCACCTCAATGACTCGGCCAGATTAGTCCTCAAAGCTCTTTAACATAATGACATACCACTGGCACCCTACAAGCTAGATCTGTGGGACACAGCAGCCCTTCTTTTCCTTTGAATTTTCTCCTTATATTTACATTGGAAGCACAACAATGTGATGGTAACTACAACCAATCTTGGCTTGACTTAATTTCTTTCTTAACCCTAAATCAACCTCAGATACATTTATTTTCATGTGGAAAGATATATTATTTATTAGTAACATGAACTCCTTATCCTTTTTATACAATTACTATGCATATCCAATCTCAGTAATGAATTTTTTATCTATGTCTACCTAACTCTGACACATTTACTCAGTTACAATAATCAATTTGTAAGAATAGTCTTTGTTTTTTAGTTTATCTTTCTTTTTGATATTTGTCACCTAAATTTAAAGGAACAGATGACTAGGCATATTAAAATAAGTTTTTAGTAAGTGAAATTAATTTCAATTTCATCAAAATGTGAACATTTAGTCAAACATGTAAATTTGCCCATAAGACAGAGATAGCAGGTAAAAATATTGCACCTCAGGCTTCCAAAACTGATCAATTCAATAGAAATAGAAATCACTGTCTCAGATAATCAGGCGTCAAGCAGTGTAATTAAATGTCTGGTTTTTAACTCAAAATGTTATACCTCAAATTCTAAGCATCAATAATGTATATTGAGTACACTCTTAGAATCACATTGAATTGAAAATGTGTAGGAATACACTTAAGGAGAAAGTCTGATGGGCAAGTAAAAGGATGCCTGAAGAAGCTGATTTTTATCTTTAGAATATTTTCTGATGCAGTGTCACAGGACTTTGTAAGAGGTGTTCTGAGTGGGAGACAGTCGGGGGAAGAGACAAGAATGGTACTGTGGAGTAGGAGAGATGATCTTAAAGATCAGGATGAATTTCTTCTTCTGCAACCTGAAGAGATTTCAGTAATAAAATAATTCAAAGTATAATAATTTTAGTGCATTTTACTCTAACAATTATTAACTAAGACTGATTTTAAGGCAGATATTGTTGTACCTGCTATTTGAAAGGTATAAGACAAAGACAAGTAAGGCAATAGAATGTTTTCTGAAAAAGTAAATGAGTTAGGACGTGTATTCTTGATACAGATAATTATATAAAAATAAATAAATATAATGTTTGACAAAATATGTTCATATTACAGGAGATTCAGAGAAAAAGGAGCCACAATCTCTTAAGGAGATCAAGGAAAGTTTCAGTGAAGGAGATGACTGTGAAGTGGCCCTGAATATTAGAGAATTTATACTATTCTTTCTTTTTAGACAGTGGTATTTGTAACTGAGCTGCACAGATTCTTAGAGCTGTTGCCTGTCCAGTCCAAAAGTTATAGTCTAGAGGGTGACAAAGACACTCTCCTTAACCTAACTGTGGTCAGGGTCCTGACCTCGGGCTCTGCCCTTGGCCACTTTAGCCCAGCTTTAATAAGAATTCTGCTGGATCGCTTTAGAAAAATCCCCCAACCCTGATATCTGATCAAATTCCTGCTTTACTACCCTGATCTGCCTTCAGTAAAAAGTCTGTTTTGTTCATTTAGCTAGAACCCCCCTAGCCTTAATGTTTCCTCTTAGTAAATTTCCATTCACTAACCCCTACTCTGTTCCTTGACTATAAATCTCCTCTTGCCCTTGTTGTATTCTGGGTTGAGCTAATCTCTCTCCCTTCTTGCAGATCCCCATTGTAGTAGTCCTATAGACTAAAATCGTCTTCCTGTCTTTAACAAGGGTCATGAATAATTTTTAACATGAATATTTTTCTACTATAACAAGGGAAGCACCATGAATTCTTAGTACTGAAACTCTTAAGAACTGCACTGGTTCCCCAGCTTTACAAAGATTTTTTTTTTTCCTTAATCCTAACCTTAATTCTTGCTTTCCCTAAACATTAACTAATGCTAAACCTAACATTAAACCAAATTATAACTCTAACCCTAACTTTTATACTCCTTCTCACCCAAATCCTAACCCTCAATGTCAATCGCAGTCTCATGCTAATTCTCACACTAAACCCAACCCTAGAACTAAATGTAACTCTAACCTTAACCTAAAATGTAAACCTAACCCTACCTATATACCTAAACTGAACCCTAACTCTAAACCCCAAACTCATAACCCCAACACTATCCCTCAACATCCCCAACACATTATTTCACCAAAAGCCTTACCTAAGTCTCACCTTCAATTCTAACATAAATCTACTTCTAACTATAACACAAAACTTCGTTTAAAACCTTACCCTCACACTCACCCAGTGTTTTATTTTTTATTATTTTTATTTTGTGTTATTTTTACACTTCCTTAGATACCTAAGATAGTGTTTTTGTACTTAAATTACTTCCAATTTGAAATAGTAAACAGTTTATATCTGAAATTCCAAATAGATCTTAATTAATATATGGCAATATTTTAAAAACAGTTATGTTTCAAACAGTACAAGATACATTTGTGTGTCTCAGATGGAAGTTGGGGGCATTTGACAAAGATCTTTATTATAACATTAAGGATTTGTCGCTTCCTTCAGTAAGATATGATAAAGCCATTGAAAATTTTAAAGTGGGAAAATGGTATGACTGGAACTAAACTTTGGGAAAGATAAGTTGTAGTGTGGTTTAGTGCAAATGGAAGACTAAAGTTAGAAAATTGGCTGTGTGTTTTTGTCAATGGTTCATGCAGTGAGGGCTTACAGGGAAGTTGCATGCGTTTCTGCAGATTTTACAGTGCAAAACACTACAGAACACTATTCACATCATATTCCATGTGAATGGCACCCTTAAATTGGGCACTTGAGGACATGATGTCCTCAACTATATGTGACATCTCATAGAGTATAAAATACAGTTGTAGCCATGATATTTAGGAGAAAAAAGATGAAAAATTTTACTAAGATAAAATTTAAAGGAAATAAAAGCATTTAGAAACAGTTATTGGCAAACCGAGAGGGGAAAATATTTATATCTAAATTTTAAATCCAGGTAACTTGGAGAGCAGAAGTAGGAAAGAGCTCAGTCAGACATGGGAGTGGAATGTAGGTTGGGGTGATGTTGAGTTTTATGTAGGATGAATCTGAGCTGTCTATGTGACATCCCAGAAAAGATACCCAGTAGAAATTGCAGATTTGTGTGTGTCTTCCTTAATTTCTTTCTTCAGTGTTGTGTAGTTTTCTGAGTACAGGTCTTTTACCTCCTTGGTTAGGTTTATTCCTAGGTACTTTATTTTTCTTGTTGCTATATCAAATGGGATTCTTTTCCTGATTTCTGTTTCTGCAGTTTCATTGTTGGTGTACAGGAATGCCTTTGATTTCTGAGGGTTGACTTTGTATCCAGCTGTTTTGCCAAATTCATTTATTAGGTCGAGTAGTTTTTGGGTGGAGTCTATAGGATTTTCCATGTACACTATCATGTCATCTGCAAACAGTGACAGTTTCATTTCCTCCTTTCCAATTTGGATGCCTTTTATTTCTTTATCTTATCTGATTGCTGTGGCTAGGACTTCCAATGCTACATTGCTGGTGAGAATGCAGACTGGTGCAGCCACTGCGGAAAACATTATGGAATTTCCTCAGAAAACTAAAAATAGAACTGCCTGTTGACCCAGCAATTCCACTGCTAGGATTATACCCTAAGAGCCCTGAAACACCAATCAAAAAGAACCTATGCACCCCAATGTTCATAGCAGCACAATTTATAATAGCCAAGTACTGGAAGCAACCTAAGTGCCCATCAGCAAATGAGTGGATCAGAAAACTATGGTACATTTACAAAAAACTATGGTACATTTACCTAATGGAATTCTACACAGCAGAGAGAAACAAGGAGCTTATACCCTTTGCAACAGCGTGGATGGAACTGGAGAGCATTATGCTAAGTGAAATAAGCCAGGTGGTGAGGGACAAATACCATCTTATCTCACCTTTAACTAGAACATAATCAACAGAAGAAAAAAGCAAAGTATAACCAGAGACATTGAAGTTAAGAACAATCTAACAATAGCCAGAGGGGAGGGGGTAAGGGACAGTGAGGACAAGGGTGTTCAGGAACTACTATAAAGGACACAAGGACAAAATCAGGGGGAAGGGTAGAGGTGGGGGAGGGAGGTGGGTTTGGCTGGGGTGGGTTAGAGGGGTGGGGAGAAAATGCAGACAACTGTAACTGTACAACAATAAAATATTTTTTTTAAGAAAGAAAAAAGAAATTGCAGATTTGAAAGTCATCTGAGTTAAGATCATACTTGCAGTCACAGAAAAATAGGATGATATTACAGAAAAGAGAAAAAATAGTAAAACATAAAATGTAAAAAAAATAGGGAATGCTAATGTTCAATCCTTAAATAAACTATAAGGAGAAAAAAATAAGCCAATGGATAAGGTAGAGAACATAGAAATAACAAGTAAGAGAGTTTCAAAATGACAAATAGGGTCAAAAGTATCAAACTACATAGAAATATCAGGAAGAAAGAACATTCAATAAAAGCATTTGGATTAAATGACTGAGAAATCACTGGTTATCATCAGTAGAGTTATCATCAAAATATCTGTTGTCAAAAGAAGAAAATATAATATAGAAATTTGTAAACATCTTTGAGAAAAAGATACTGCATTTGAGTTACAATATTTGTAGAAGTGGAAGAAAACATATGAAAAGAAAGATGAAAATAGATAGATTAAAGATACAAGAAAGTAGAAGAAATCGATGCAGCTAGGCGTCCCAAAGGAGATGAAAGGGGAGAGACAGGATACATCATGAGAGTAAGGCTGGAGAGAATCCATAAAAATCTAGAGATACTGTGACAGAATGCATAAAATCTGAGGAAGTGCACATGTACTTCAGATTCCTCTTGAACTTCTCAATGAAATGTGAGAAAATACCTGCTGAAATCGAGGGACTTACAGTAATGAAAAAGGACAAGATTGGAACACCTTTAGGGGCAAATTATTATCTTTTTACTGTTACAAAGAAAGCTGAGGGTAATTCTATAGAGAACTTTCTTGTTTGTTCCTAGGAACTTAGTACACAGAGATTTGGACAATAAGGATACATTTTGAAGTTTAAATCTTTTTCTCTTTTCTTCTGCTTCAAAATGTATCATTCTCTCTTTCCCAGCAAGGTGTGTCCCACCTGTTTCTTTTATTACATGTATCCCTGATACTCAGAGATCCCGAGTCAAGAGTGGATTTTTGCACTATGCATCTTTTCTTCATCCTCCAGGCAGAGCCTTTGCACATTTTAAAATAATACATTTTTATCCTACTGTTTTGTCAACAATTTCAACAATAATGACAATTGCTAAAATATACTGAAAATTACTATGCTCCAGGAATTAGTCAAAGCACTTTACATCTAATGATTACATAAGTGTCATAAAATCTCTGAGCTAAATGTTATGACTGCTCTTGTTCTAGTTGTAGAGACACCGACATGCAGAATGATTTACCGAAGACCCCAAAGAAATGACTGGCAGAACCAGGACACAAATCTACAAAGTATGAATCTGGGTTCATATTTTTAACTATTCTGTTTTCTCTCCTACACCGCCAACTTCTTGGATATTTTTTTCCTACACTTACTGCCTCTACTTATTTTCTACGCAATGCCTTAGTCTACGTTTTCTCAAACTTGTTCCATAAAATGCCTCGAAAAACATCTCGTAAAGAACTTACTGCATCACCTTGGATGCTTATTAAAAATATAGATCTCTGAGCTGCACTACAGAGTGAGAATCCAGCAGCTTCATTTTAATATGCTTACCAAATGATTCTTAAATGCCCTAGACTTTAAGGCCATCTCACTTAAACACTTGCAATACAATTTTTGCTACCAACCTTAATTTCCTATAATATACACTTGAACAAGTGAACCCTCCTTTCATTACTTCTGGAAACCATTTTTAGTTTCACCCAAATTCCTTAGCATTTTATTCAGTTGGTTAAGATGGCCTCTGCCTCCCTTATTAGTGTGGTAATTACTTGTTGCCTCTCCTCTCACTCTATGTTCTGTATTCTGAAGTCTAAATACACAAAACTACTTGTCTCCTTCCCACGGTGTGTGCCTTTGCTTGTTTCACAAATTCAACTTGATCTACTTCTTTGATTATCTTACACATCCTTCTATCCTTTCTCAATGCCCAGCTCAAATGATATCCATAAAATACAGATATCTCCACATCCTTGGTAAAGTCAACAATTTATCCTCCATGACACCAACACATATTTTTTATGTCACTAACATAACTATATTCTATGAAAATTGACTGTATTTGTCTTACTTGGCCAGATTGTGAGATGCTTTACGGACAAAAAGGGCTGATCTCCAGAACAATCTAGTGGACAAGAGAAATTGAGTAGGGAGTGGGTGAAAGGACGAATTCAGAATAATTTGAGAGATGCCAATAGTATCTCTAAAGCACCAAGAACTATACGAGTGTTGTAATGGGCTATGAAATAAACATCTGGTGAAACTAAAGGAACAGAGAATCTAGTTCCCCAAATGTACTTTTATCACAAAGAAGTCTCAAAGCTTGACTATTTAATAGATGCCTGAATATTAATCTGAAGACAGGCCTTAAAGAAATTGAATGACGAATCTGTCTATCAATTGCCAAACATAAAATTAAATGTACTTGACATTTTCTACCTGGGTGTGAGTATATGTGTGACTTTTCAGGACTGCTCAGAAATGGACATAAAAGGATGAGCTATATGTGTCCAATAAACTGAAGAGAGATTCTTAAGAAAATTATACAATAATTTTCTATTGTGGTTACACATTTTGGAATGATGAACACTGTTACTCAACCAGAAGCCATTATGAATTATGAATTACAGCCACAATGTCTGTAAAAATTTTGTTTTAGCTACTGATAAACTCTTGGACTTTAGCTACCATAAAGCAAATTTTTACAATGAATTAGGAAGCAGTGTGTTGGTACGGGTATGTGTAGACAAATCATGAATGCTGTAACTGTGTTGTTTTTTTCCCCATGAATTTTGTGGGGAGGTAATTTAATAAATTTATCTGATCAAATTTCTCACTGAATCCTTATAAAAGCATAGGTCATGCTAAGCACCCAGCTCCTGTACTTGGAATAATGCATCTTTGTAATTATCTAAAGCTAATTTTAAGCACCACATTCAATAGCTGATCTGAAGATATTATCATAAGGAATCTAGTGAAAACTATCTATCTATGTATTTATTTATGCATTGCTTTTAGAAAGAGAAGGAGGAGAGAAGAAAGAGAGAGGGACGGAGAGAGACAGAGAGAGACGCAGAGAGAAAGAAACATTCATGGGTTGCCTCCTGCATGTGCCCCAATAAAGGATCAAACAGCAACCCAGGCATGTGGTCTGACTGGGAATCAAACCCACAACCTTTTGCTGCACAGGACAGTGTTCCAACCAAATGAGGCACACAGCCAGGAATATCCTTCTATTTATTTATTATTTATGTATTTATTATTAATTAATTAATTAATTTATTTATTTATTTATATCTAAGACAATCCTCTTCTAGAGTTCATTCTAGAATCTCTTAGTCTTAATACTTATGATCAGTAAATATACCTTTCTGTTAGTATACCAACTTTGGCTCTGTAATCATACAGTACATAGATTCCAAACCTTGTATCATTGCCAAAAAAAAAGAAAATGCATATATTTTATGTTGGACACCCCCCCCAACAAAGCTAATAGAAAGAAAATTTAGCCTTAAATGAATTTTTAGTGTTTTTTGTTGTTGTTGTTTGCTTGTTTTTTCAAACTTATTTCTGGGGGCTTGAATAGGAATCTGAATTTCATTAGGAAATACAGTCCTGTCTATTTCCTGCCAACTCCAATCATGATCATTGAAAGTTTAGGATCCGTACTCTGACTGACAGTCAGCAATAAATATGTTTACAATAATTAGAGGAAAATAAATAATGGCATAAGAAACAACAAATAAGGGCCAATTTGAAAAGTAATTAAGTAGAATTTTGGAAATAATATATATATAGTTAAATGAAAAATCCAATGATACAGTAACAATTGGTTGGACATAGTTTATCCCTTATTTCTATCTCAGACTTTAAAATCTCTTAAATGTCATTTTTCATTTCTTAGATTACTTGAGAAAGAGAATCATTAAATATGTAGAAGCAAAGGGGGAAAAAAAACACCCTAAATTTTAGTGAATGTTCCCCGTGTGCCAGAGATTTTCATAATTGTTTCTTAATAGCCTAACTTCAACACTGTGGAGTACATTCTGAGTTTTGACATTTTACAGCAGAGGAACCTGAGGCTAAGAATACTAACAGCACATTTGTGGTTCACTCAGACAAGCCCTGGAGCACCTGCTCTAGTCATTCTTTGCTCTTGCCTTAGGTTCCCATGGCTTTAGTTGATATGTAAACTATCCCCAATTTACATTTCCAGCCCAGACCTATCTTTTAAACTCAAAAAAAACCCGTACTCCACTGTTAATGATTACGGTCACTAGGATACCCTTGGGCTTCAAATATCACACTGCCCTTTTCATCCCCGCATTCTACTCCAGCCTCTTATTTGAGTACTTTGGAACATTTAACTTCTTCCTTCAGCACCCATATCCCATCACCAAGTATTCTTGTCTCTAAGTCCTAAATGTAACTAATTTCCAAACAATCCTCTCCACCATGCTAATTCAGGCCACCAAATCTTTCCTCTCAAGGACTACAGCAGCTTTCCCATTCCACTTTTGATCTTGAAAGTTCAAGATTCCTGAAAATACTTTTCTGTTAATAACAATTTTCTCAAAATACACATCTGATTGGGTTATTTCTCTCCTCAAAGCCCTTCAGTTAAATTTCATAAAGTCACCTTTATAGTATTTATAAAGCCTTCCATGATTTAGGCCCTGCCTGGGTCAATAGCCTTACATCTCAACAAACTATCTTTCATACTTGGCACACATATCAGATTGAGCAAACTTCCACTATTTTCTGTGTGTCTGTACTCATTTATAGCAGTATCTGTAATTACTCTTCTCCAAAATTTTGTCCATTAGGTTTGTTCTACCAGGAACATACTTTTCTGCACATCCACCCTCATTGCCCAACTTCCTACCCCATATCTTTTGGGCCAAATCCCACTTCTCTTACCTACAGGCCTCATCTCATCTCTCACTTCTTCAAAAAGCCATTCATCACCACTGAGTAGGCTAGGCACTCTGGTATTGGTTTTTCTAATTCATCCATCCATCCATCCATTCATTCATTCATTCAATAAAGACTTACTATAAAGGCAGTATAATAAAATGGTTAAGTACAAAAACTCACACTAGACCCAATTTTTTTAGCCCCTTAACAGCTATAGAAGCTTATAGAAGTTATTTAAGTTTTATTTACCTCAGTTTCTCTGTAAAATGGGAAATATTATGTACTTAACTCAGAGAGATTTAAGGTATTAATAAATAAGTTTGCATATAAAACAAGTGTCCAACTCACAGTATGTGGCATGCTAGCTTTTTAATATTATTACCATTTGTCAGACACAGTATGTGGCACTCAGATGTGATGGAGGGCAAAATAGGCTAGGTTCCTGCTCTTCTGGAACTTACAATCTGGTGAAGTTAAAGTTACAAAAATGCATAAGTAATGATATTAATACTAATGTGTTAACTGCTATGAAATAAAAGTACAAGGTACATGAACTTTGTGATGGAACTATCGAAGCTAGGTGAAGGCTTTGCTGAGAAAGTGACTCTTACCCTACCTCTGAAAATTAAGTAGAATTCAGTCAACCAAAGAGGGCAAATAATAGTTACAGCAGAGAGGGGAAGTGCAGAGGAGTTTCTGTATTTTGTGTCTCATAGCTCTCATCATGCTTTTATTTTCTGTATTTGTGTGCTGCCTATTTTCTGGCTTTCACCCCTAACCCCACTATTCTAAAAAACAACAACAACAACAACAACAAAACACACACACACACACACACACACCAACAACAACACTTAAAGCTAAAAACAATGATTGCAGGACCCTTGCTATCATGCTCTCTTCCCAACAACAATGAGAAAATAGGAGTTATTTGTGTTAAATCCATTGCAATCTTTTAGTTGATCAAATAAGCATCAAAATTTTTTTATCAAATACCTAACTAAATAAGTATTTAGAAGGAAAGATATTTTTGAAAGAGGACACTATTTAATATATAAAATTATACTATATGCATTTTAATCTGGGCTTATTACTAACCCCAAGGCTCCACTGATGTTCTCTACTGCTTCAGCTTTTATAGCGGCACATGTCTCCCAGCAGGCATTTCACCTATCTGCTGCAGGCTCAAACATTATGTTCTTTTGGACCAAACTAGCATACAACTTTATTTATTTATGGACAACTATCAAGATTGGACAATGTGCCAGCAACTTTCATTATCAGCCCAAGAAAAATTATCAGTAAAGTCTAAATTCTAAATTGAACAAGCTAAGAAAAGATTCCAATTGTCTTCTGTGTCCCCAAAGATATGAGCAGTCTCTGAACCTGATTCAGCTGAGATACTGAGTAAAAGGTTGGGATACAATTTACTTCAATGTGTATTAGTAGATAATGGTGGAGTTCTATTTCTGTTCCTCAGAGACTGTGTGGGCTTATGCACATTCATCTCTGAATAATGAAAAGTGTCCTTGAAAAAGAGTGTGCATTTTCTGGTTCCAAAACATTTGGTTCTGTAGTCCCATCCCTTACCAGTGCTATTTCTCCTGAAGAGAATAGTCATATTAATGGCTTTCTGGGAGCTGGAAATTATTCCCCCTGTAGTAAAACTGGTGGGGAGAGTGGGGCAAAAATTCAAACCATTAACAGACATTAAACTCTATTCCACAACAGATATATTAGGGTAATCATTTTTAGGAGAAGAGGGTGATGGTGATGGTTTGATTTCTATTTCAGGATATAAAGGAGGATGGAAAGCAAACATGTAATAACTACCATTTTGTTTTATAAAGAAAATCTATGAATGTAATTGGAATGCTACTAAGAAGAAATTTTAGATTTTATGGAAGATTCTTACATTCTTTCTAGAGACTATGATTTTAGTTTCTGCTCTGAAGTGTAGTTGCTTGCTTAAGCAACAAAGCTTCCATCTGTTCCATCTTGATTTAAGATGCTATTTTAAAAATAAAACCACTAGGCAGTGTTTACTGAAAGCACAAAATCTCTCTACTTAACACACAAATAAAATATAGATTAAAACAACAAGCCTAGAAAGATAGAATTTTTATACAATGCTGACATCACTTTACTTGCCAAAAAAATATTTAAATGTGCCTAATATCTTGAAAATAATTATGTGGCTCAAAAATTATTCACAGAGTTAAATCTGATCTCAGATAATAGTATCTACAAAGACACATGAAAAACAAATTAACTTGCGTAGACATGTTTGCAGTCAGATATTCTGTCTCAAATGACAAGATAAACAAAAGAGAGTTTACTGTGATAAATCACATTTCCCTCAAGAATATGTATGGCGTTAGAATTCAATTTTGGAAGAATATAAAAGAAATAAATCTAAAGCTGTGTTAAGATCCTTCAGTTATAAAAATTACACCTTTAAAATTACTCTTTTCCAGAATAGCAACACTATCCTCTAAAATTTACATGAGGTTCTCTTATACAAGTTGATTTTAAAAAATATTTCTCTAATTCTCATAGCTATTGAGTTTCCTCTGAAGTTGTATTTTTAACACTTTGAATTAGTTTGTAATTGATTGAATAAAAAGCAATTCATAGACTTAGCCAAGCACAGGACAAAGTATCCTCGGAGGGTGTATGTAACATGTATGTTTTGGCTGTTATCAGAATTTAAATCATTATTAAACTTTTAGAAATATGTGTTTAAAATTCTATTTAAGATAAAAAATTGTTGTATTTGGCAATCATATTAAACCTCCTGTCAAATGGGCATCCTTAACTCTTAATTTGTGCTCCTGTGATATTCTTTCTACAATGTTGGGTCAGAGACCCGTTCAAGAATCCGATGGAACCCATGGACCCTCCCCATGAATGCAAGTAAACAAACACAAACAAGTTTATGCATAAGTACAAGTATTTCATGGACTCCCTAAATGCTCTCTTTGTCATTTTGTTCATATTTGGTATTCTTTTGATAACTCCTTCCATTTCAAAGAAGTTCCTTTTCATTGATAGCTTAACTCATAGAAATTTCCTTTGGAAAGGGCTTTGGAGATTATCCAATCTGGTTTCCCTGAAGCCCAGAGAGGTAAGGTGTTTTCTCCAAGGATACATGGCTAGAAAGTACCAGGGCTGGGACTAGAATACAAGTCTCCTGGTTATTTGTCCAGTGTGTACTTTCAATTAAGGTAGGCACTCAAATTCCAAGAATAGATTGCTAACACTGAGTAAATGACTAGTAAAAAAAAAAAAAATTAAGCTGCAAATATCTTCACTGCTGTAAAAGCCATTCTTTTGAGAAACAGTCATTTCCCCTGTGATCACACAAACACCAATAAAAATAAAGGGCCTGCTTCTTGCTTTACTACACAAATCCCGTAGGGCTAATCAGGGGGCAGAGTGCCCATTAGCATCACAGGGACTTCAGTTTTTGTTTTAGCTCCATGGGGATGCTAAGCAAGACAAGACACAAGCCAATGCCTTTGAGATTAAAACAGGAAACAAATTACTGTATGACACTTGCTTAAATAATAAAAGAAAAAGTGCCCTATCCCTACACACTATTAAATTTCTCTGACAATCACCATTAATCGCTAGACTCTTGGGGCTCATTTTTTCACAGTATTGTTTCTATCACAACAATGAAATCTCGGTTATAGCATCTCAGGGAAACGGATACAATTTGTTAAGCAGTAATTGTGTTACCTACACTATTGATTGGGCACTCATCCCACAAGGAGCTTAGGTGGTGATGAAGTTTGCTTGGGCTGCATGATTTGACATCACTCTTACAGACACATTGAAGTAAAAAGCTTCCACTTTCACCGAAAGGTAAGTACAGATATTTAGAAAAAAAAAAAAATGAATGTTCCTCAACCAGAAGGCTACTTATGGAATCAAAGTTACTCAGCCATTGCACACAGATCAATTTCAAGCATAGGTACATTTTAAATAAAGTATGAAAGGTCAAAGACAAAGACTCATTAATAATGGAATTCTCAGCCTCACCTCCATTTAATCAAATTAGATCAGATGACACATCAAACATCATTAGGTGTATCCCAAAATTATGCAAAATAATTCAAAAAAGTGAAATCTGGATATAATGGCTCTCAAATTTTGATGAGAGAATCACCGAGAATTCTTGTTCAAAATCATATTCTGATTCAGTTGGCCTGGAGACTCAGCATTTCTACAAACCACCTGGGGACTGAAGACCACACTTTGAGTAGCAGAGCTTAAGATGACTATGAGAGAAGATAAAAAATGGTGAAAATTTGTTTTTACGAGCACTAATGTTTACCAAGTACCTGCTAGGTGTCAGGCACTTCACCTACATTATTTATGTTCAACACAGAATCTGCCTGGGGAAGGTGTGATTGCCCCCATTTTATGCATAGTGAAGAATGAAGTTCACAGAGAAGATACACAATGTAAATAAGGTAAAATGTTGCAAATGGATAGGACTGGAGTCAGAATTTAGGGTTGTCTGGCTCAAAAATCTATTCATTAATTTATTCGTTAAAATATGAATGGAATGCAAGTGCCCACACGTGAAAGACATTAAGTATTGAGGAGATGGAGCAGTATACAAGACAAAAGATCTGAACTAATAGAGCTACCAGGAAGATAAAATTAAAGCACAGAATTCCACAGTTAGTTACATAATTATGATTTGCCAAAACTTGTAAAAGAAAGTTCAAGGTGTTCTGAATTATTATAAAAACAAAAAGCCTAGTCTGCCCTGGCGGGTAGCTCAGTTGGTTGGAGCCTTGTCTGGACACGCCAAGACTGCGGGTTTGATCCTGGGCACACACAGAAGCAACGGGTGAATGCGCGCATGGATTGAACAGCAAGTCCCTCCACTGAGAGAGAGATGTCTCTGTCTCTCAGTTTCTCTCTCTGTCTCTTCGCTCTCTCAAAACAAAACAAAATCAATAAATAAATTTAAAAAAGAAAGAAAGACTGGCTTAATCTGGGTTAGAGAGAAAACAACACGCCAGTGTGGTTGGAGATAAAGAGCCTGAAATGGGGCTGATGAGAAAGGCATCAACCAGATCATGTGAAGTCAAGGAGCCGTGTTTGTAATTTTGTTAATAAAGGCAGTCTTCAATCACAAGTAAAGGACAGCCTAGGAGAGTTTTAAATACAGACCAAGCGTCATCAAGTTCATACTTTTTAAAGAGTACTCTGTTGGCAGGTGGAAAATAGATTGGAGGAGAGCAAAAGCAAGTTCAAGAAGGCCCACTAGGGATCAGGTGGAACCTGGGAAGTGACAGTGGAGATCTCAAGATGGAAATAAATTTCTATTTAATTAGTAAAAATCTACTATTTTTCTCTAATTTTCTATGATTAGAAGTACACAATAAACTACTATACCTGAGTATTCATATCATAACATTTTCACACGAAATAGTATTAAAAATGTTACTCATTACTTACACTGAAGAAAATGTCACTGTTAAAACATCAAACATATCAATAAAGTCTTGAATAAGGCAGAAAAGAAGTCAGATAGTAACAGTCAATACATTAACAAATGTGTCCATGTTCTATTATTCTAGGTCTCAAGTTGAGGCAAAATAGCAGGTGGGGAAGTAGCTCAGAAACTCTCATTATCAGCGATTGTCTGTTTTGCTTTCAACTCTTCCTTTTGACTCTCCCTTTGTACAGAGAGAATCTGCCCAATGAACTCTGCTAGAAAGAAACTAAACATCTCCTAAATCTTAAACTAATAGAAAAAAAAGTAAAACTGTTAAGCAGAAAGAGAATCTTTAAAGAAATTCGCCATTTTTCTACAAGACATTCTGTCTTTCTCCTTCTCCTTTTCTCCTTCATCTCCTTCCCTTTCCCCTTCTTCATTCTCTAACTCTTCCACTCTTACTCTTTTTCAAGTTTTCCAATTGATCAAAATTATACTCATGAAAATATTGATGAATTCACAGACTATTGAATGTTTGGTTTTTCATAATGTAGAGCTGAGAGGGAATTTGGAGAATATCTTTTCCAACTACCTCACTTTTATAGTTGAAGAATATATATACATGTATATTTGTGTGTGTGTGTACATACACACACACACACACACACATATTTTCCACCTACTTTACTTTTTAAATGTCATGCAAGGCACAGGTATTTTAGTTCTCATAAGAACACTAGTGTGATAGTTTTATGTATCCCCTTGGCTAAGCTGTAGTCCTCACTACTTCAAACACTAAACTAGGCATTTCTATGAAACGTTTTGTAGATATTAAGTTTATAATAAGTTCATTTTAAGTAAGAGAGATTATCCTGGATCATCGGGATAGGCCAGATTCAATGAACTAAGAAAACCAAGGCTTCCCTGAAGAAGAAGAAGGTCGGCTCTGGACTGCAGCTTGAGCTCATGGCTCAGAGTTCTAGCCCTCTCTTCCCGACAGCCTGCCTTATGGATTAGAAACACGACTTCCTGGCCCCAGCAATCATGTAAGCCAAATCTTTTTTTATAAATCTTCTAACACATAGCTTGTGCTGGTTCTGTTTTCTGACTGAAACCTACTCACATACATAATAAAATAAAATATAATCATATGTCACAGGTTTACACTCAGGGCATGCAAATACAGATATAAATCTCAAACCCATATTGACTCTCATTCATTCTTGAAGCTAGTTTTAAAGACACTTCAAGGACTTACTATGAGCAAGGTACTGGATTAAAAACTATAGCATATTACCAAGCTTCAAAGTTTTATAAACAAAAATAATATCAACAAATAGTAAACTGTCACAAAAGAAGAGCATAGTGTTATAATCATAGAACAGTTTGTCCAAATATAGAGTTATTAATAATCCAGAATAGCCTGTGATTATTGTAATTGTTATTGAGGGTTATTAGGTTGATTGTTTTACTAAAAAGTACCTTAATTTAATGTCTTGCTTAGCATTTTCACATGAACATTGTTTTTTGTTTATTTGCTTGGAAGTTTGGGAAACATCTATTTCTCTATTCAGGGCTCTTTTTTAAATCTTTTAATCAATTGACAATTTCAAGTGTATGGTGAAATAAATTCTAGTCCATGCAAGTAGTCAATGCCTAAGACATTGATCCAAAAATGCGTATAATACATTGCTCATCTCCCCTTTTTATTTGAAATTTTCAAGAGATTTACGCCTGGAAGGTAACTTTTTGCATTCTCTTTGATTAGTGAGGTTGATGAAAATTTAACAGCTGAAGAGAGGTTTCAGTTCAACCTATCTGCTAATTAACTCTTATTTTATTTTTAAGGCATAGAAGTGATTTAATTATTTAGAGAAAAATCAGAACCTAATAGTGTGATTCCTAGAAAGCAGCGATTGCACAGATTCATCTGACATCACACAACATGGGGCATTATTCACATCAAATATCCTAACGCTTCTACAGAATTCAGAAAAATAAGTTGTATAAAACAAAATTCAGAAAGGAATTTATCCACTAATTCATTTAGTAAGTACTTACCGCTTACTAGGTGGTAGATGCTGTGTGAGACCTGCTGAACGAGCGGAAATGACTACTGCCCAAACGGAGGCTATGGGTTGGAGGTAAACACAGATATACATTAAGTCAACCATGTGTACATGTAAATAATCACAATAACTAGATGAAATAGAAAAAATAGAGAGCAGTCTCATTTAAGGCGACACATGAAATAGGTGCAGGCACCAGACAGTAAGGCTCTGGGGTAAAGAAGAGAGTGGCCCGCTCAGGAAGGTGAAAAGACTCATGTAGGGGTAAGCGGCACACAAGGGAGAATTATGAGGAGCTGCTTTCACACAGAGTTCTGTCTAGTTAGCTCCCAATTGTCTCTGTTAGAAGCAATGCTGTGATTAATCTCTTTATAAATCTGTCAATGATCATTTCCTTATATTGGCTTTCTAAAGTGAGTTTCCTGGGTCAAAGATTATGATATGTTTTTAATATTTTTTACACAATGCCATATTGTCTAATGGGAAGATTAGTCTAAAACTCAGTAGAAAAAATTGTGTAATACCTCATTAAATTCTTAGTGATTTATTACATGCTAAAGAGGAAAACTTTCTCTCTCAAAAGCCAAAGGGAAGTACTTAAGTCCTTCCACATTCTTTTCTAGGAGGAAAATCAGATTACATGAATTAAAAGAAGGCTGGTAATAAACTCACTTCCTCCCAATTCCTGAATTAGATCCCTCTACATCTATAAATGCGATATTGTAATTATTCTGTGAGTCTCATTTAAACATTCTCCTAAATTGCCATATAGATACCACATAGTTTTTTCATACTTACCTTGTTATTCTGTCTTCTACTCAGAGATACTAAGTTTCTTCTTTATATGACTTATATTTTCTAGCCTTCATTTCACTGAAATTTGAATAGATGATAGAAAAATTCCTGTTGTGACTGTATGTTTGTGTCTCTCCAAAATTTATTTGTGGAAATCTAACCCCTGATGTGATAGTATTAGGAACTGGGGCACTTAGGAGGTGATTATATCACAAGGGTGGAGCCTTCATGGATGGGATTAGTGCCCTTATAAAGGGACCTCATAGAGCTCCTTCACCCTTCTGCCAAGTGAGGACATGGTAAGAGACAGCTGTGTGTGAGCTAGGAAACAGGACCTCACAAGACAGTGAATCTGCAGGTGCCTTGATCTAGGACTTCTCAGTTGCCAGAGCTGTTATTTATAAACCACCTAATCCATAGTACCCTGTTGGACCTGCCCTGTTGGACCTGCCAAATTGGACTAAGGCAGAGAGACAGAACTGCTGGCAACAGATGGTTCTCAAAGTGGAATCCCCAGACCAGGAGCTGAGAATCATCTAGAAGCTTGCTAGAGATGCAAATTCCCAAGTCCCACTCTAGAACAACTGAGTCAGAAATTCTGGGGGTGGGGCTCAAGCAATTTGAACTTCAACAAGCACTTCTTTGGGTGACTCTGATGTATACTAAGGTTTGAGAATTCCTGTCTAGTAGTGTTACATGGTAAAAATTGAAATTTAAGTTAAATCATAAGAGCCCCAGCTTTGTGTTGAAACCACTCCCTCTCTGTGTGACATTAGAAGGGCATCTTAACCTCTCTTACCCTCATTGTCGAATTGAAATAATATCTACAATATTTAAAGTAATTAATGTATTTAAAGCAAGAAGCATACTGCCTGACACATAGGAAGCTCTTTTTAAAATATTTTATTTTATTATTTTATTTTATTTTATTTTATTTTATTTTATTTTTGTTGAATTTAGTGAGGTGGCATTGGTTAATAAAATTTTATAGGTTTCAGGTGTATAATTCCATAATATATAATCTGTATATTGTATTGTGTGTTCATCACCCCAAGTCAAGTCTCCTTCCATCACCATTTATCCCCCATACCCTCTTCTGTCTCCCCTCATTTCTCTCTCCTTCTGGTAAATACCATACTCCTGTCTATGCCTATAAGGTAGTTTTTGTTGTTGTTTGCTTAATCCCTTCACATTAGGCAGTTTTTAATGTACAGTATAGATTACAACTATAATAATGATGATAATAATGAATATGCAAATGAGCGACAACTTTTGTGCTATATTTTTAAATTTCAAATTACCCTTGCCCCATTATTTCCTTTCAAGTACTCTTGCCCCCCATTTTTTATATTAAGTGTGTTGTCTAATGCATAGAGTAATAGGGTAATCGTTCAGAGTAAGGGGGAAAAGCACAGTCTTTGAGGTGAGACAAACCAGATAGAAATATTTGTCCTACCTAGGTTTTCAGGTTTAACAAATAAAAATGCAGTATACCCAATTAAATTTGAGTTTCAGATAATCAACACATATGTTCAAGTCTAATTATATGAATGGAATATTTGTAACATATTTATATGAAAAAAGTTAACCTGAAACTCAAATTTACCTGGATATCCCACACCATTATCTATATCACTTATTACTGTGTGATATTAGCAAATTACTTAACCTCTCTGTGTTAGTATTCTGCCTATAACAGATAAGTAATAATAGTATCTACAGCATATGATTGCTGTGGAGAATATAGATAGGACAGTCTGGTAAATAGTAAATCATAGTCTAAGATATTATTAATTAATCATAAAATCTTTAAGGTTTTTAATTCAATCTATGACAAGGCCTCTAATTTATCGTTCTAAAATAAATGCTTCAAATCTTGTGGAGCTGGGAATATTAGCTGGCTCAGGAACCACCTACAATTCAGTAATACAGCTAGATGTTTCACAAATACGGAATTCTATTTAAGTAGAATACATTAGCAAATAATATTTTTTTTCAACAGAAAAAAAAGAACATAGACTTTGCAACTGCTGTATATAACATCTCCACATTTTTCTGAAATTTAGCATTCATTATGCAAAAATTAAAGTTTTTACTAAACTCTTCTAAAATTTTTTAAAAATCTAATGTATTTCAATATTAGCTCTATTGGGTAACTAGTACAAGTTAAGTTCTAGTTTTCATAGGATTAAAAAAAGACACTCAAGATTTTTAAGTTTGCAGAGTTCGCTTTCTTTGGGTGCATATACTGTGAGAGATGAAAATCCAATTTTGTCTTGTTGATTATGTTCCAGTTAAAGGTGAGATCGTATGGTATTTGTCCCTCACCACCTGGCTTATTTCACTTAGCATAATGCTCTCAAGTTCCATCCATGCTGTTGCAACAAGATAAAAAAGCAAACAAAATATAACCAGAGACATTGAAGTTAAGAACAATCTAACAATAGCCAGAGGGGAGTGGGGAGAGGACAGTGGGGAGAAGGGTTTACAGGAAGTACTACAAAGGACACATGGACAAAACGAAGCGGGAGGGTGGAGGCAGGGGAGGGAGGTGGGTTTGGCTGGGGTGGGGAGGAGGGATGGAGATAAAATGCAGACAACTGTAATTGAATAACAATAATTTAAAAAAAAAGAATACTACAGGGAATGGAGAAACCAAACTTAAATGTACAATCCACAGACTTGAATTAAGGAGGGGAGGATCCTGGATGGAGTGGGGGTGCAGGGCAGAAGGGGATAAGGGGGAAAAAAAAATGGAGAACTGTAATTGCATAATCAATAAAATATACCTAAAAAAAAGAAAATCCAATTTTGAGTTGTTAGTGTAGGTAAATAGTTTTTATATCAAATGGACTAAAGTTGGGAATAATTTAGTGATTTCTTTTTTATTTCTGACTTTTCCAGGTAGAGAAATTTGTCAATAAGGTTACTTATATGTTTAAAATTTATGGCATTAATGAAAATATAAATGTAAAATGTCGCTATAAATGTAGATGCCTATGATTGGAAAATATTGAATGTATTTTAATACATGTATTATAATCTAGTTTGTTTAATAGACTTTGGTCTAGCTGAGGTGAAATTTCATCTCTTTTAACAAATTATACAAGATAAAGAACATGTTATATTTTAGTAGATCTCCTACTAGCATATCATATCCATAAAATACATGCTTTTTGTTTTTGTTTTCTCCAGAATAAAAATAGAATAATTGTAGTGTTCTGAGGTTAGTGTTTCATAGATGTAAGATATATTTTTGGTGATATACATTTCTTTATGGAATAGTATAATGATAAACAATGATGACAACTTACTGTCTTACTAAATAAGTAAGATCAACATATAAATGATTCCAGTATTTACATATTAGGAAGTTGAGAATAAGAAACTATTAGCTTTATTGAAGAACTTCAAAATGAGGATTATTCTAGAAGCTTTGTGATGCAAAAAAATCAATACTGAACTGGTTGTAAAGTACATTTATCTCATTCTTTTGATTCAAAATGTATTCCAATTATAAACACCATTTTCTGTTCTTTAATTGTCATACTTCTTTTAAAAATTGTCTTTGCATATTGTTTCCCAATCCTCACCTCCAGTGTATTCTTCAGTCTGCTGTAACCTGGCTTATGTCTTTCCAGTACACTGAATATGACCTGTAAAATGTTGGAATGAATCTTCATCAACATCTCTATTTATTGAAATAAATATCTCTTCTCTTGGTTTCACGCATACCAAATTTTCCTATTATCTCCTACATCACTGGTTTCCCCATGGTAGTCTCCTTTCTTGGTCTCCTCTCTGCCCAGTCTCTAATCTTGCAGATGTTAGGTTTTTGGCCTGAGTCCCTTCCCCTCTGTCAGTACAGACACGTGTGTGTCCAAGTCCCAGTTGTCATGTCCCCTTGGTTCTGTCATGGTCTTCTCAATGTTAGGAATGCCTCCATGTACCTATTTTACACCTTCTTATCCATTTCAGTAATTCCAGAAAACTAGAATCCATCCAGTACCTCTTCATTTTTTTCATACCATTTGTATAATTCATCAGTAAACTCTGTAGGTTCTATTTTTAAAAATACATTGAATGCAACAATATTTTTTACAAGTTACACAGCTACCAACTTGTTTCAAATCACCATATTATTTCACCTGGACTACTACACTAGACTCCTAACTAATCTCATCTTCACAGATGCAACTCCTTAATCTCTTTTGAATTGAAGCTAAGCTAGAGTAAGCTTTTATGAAAACAAATAAGATGATTCACTTTTATGCTTCAATATTTTTAGATTATCTTTAAAATAAAAACATTTAAAAGAGGCTTTTAATGGTTTATCACTAGCCCACATTCAAGACATTTAGTTACGTGATTCTACGCCTTGTCCATTCTACTTCTTTTAGTTACATTGACCTCTGTAATTTTCTTGAACAGGCCAAGCTTTCTTTCTGGCCTGTGATCTTTGATCTTGTTGTTCCCCCTTACAGAAATGTCCTCTTCTCTTTCATTTCTTTCACATGTCTGGCATATCTCAGGCTTGAGGTCTAGAATTCATCTGACATGACATCTTATCAATTTTATTTTTGCTCTCCTTACCTTGTTTGTTTAATAATTACATAATTTTTGCTTCCTGATTGTTGTCTGTCTTTCATCACCATCAACATGCAAACAATAGATTTCAGAACCAAGATGGCGGCATAGGTAGACACACTGCGCCTCCTCGCACAACCAGAACTGACAGAAAATCGAACGGCAAGGAAGTCCGACATCAAGGAAATAAAAAATAAACATTCATCCAGACCTGTAGGAGGGGCAGAGATGGGCAGCTGGGGCAGAGAGGACTCACGTTGCCTGGGCGGGACCGAGACTGGCGGAGTATGGGATGAACGGGTAAAGCAGTCCACTAGCAGACCCTGTGGCCCCACATTCGCGCAGATAGGCCGAGAGGGCCGGACTCAGAGTGGCGGAGAATGGGGCAGGCAGAGCAGCGGGCAGCACCCAGAGGCCCCACATTCGCGCACAGATAAACTGGACAAACGGTGGGGAGCTAAGCAAACCGTGCAACCCAGGGCTCCAGCGTGGGGAAATAAAGTCTCAAACCTCTGATTGAAAACACCCGTGGGGGTTGGGGCAGCAGCAGGAGAGACTCCCAGCCTCACAGGAGAGGTCGTTGGAGAGACCCACAGGGGCCTAGGGCATGCACAAGCCCACCCACTCGGGAACCAGCACCAGAGGGGCCCAGTTTGATTGTGGGTAGCGGAGTGAAAGATTGCAGTCCGGTGGAGAGTGGAGTGGGCGCCATTGCTCCCTCTCCACCCCTCCCCCACATCCAGCGTCACAGCGCAGCAACCAGCATTACCACGCCCCCGGGAACGCCTAAGGCTCCGCCCCTTTAAGTGAGGCGCCAAGACCAAAAAAAAAAAAAGGCCCAAATGACAGAACACTTCAAAGCTCCAGAAAAAATACAACTAAGTGAGGAAGAGTTAGCCAACATATCAGATGCACAGTTCAAAACACTGGTTATCAAGACGCTCACAGAATTGGTTGAATTTGTTCGAAAACCAGATGAAAAAATGAAGCCTATGCTAAGAGAAACAAAGGAAAATGTACAGGGAACCAATAGTGATGGGAAGGAAACTGGGACTCAAATCAATGGTGTGGACCAGAAGGAAGAAAGAAACATCCAACCAGAAACGAATGAAGAAATAAGAATTCAGAAAAATGAGGAGAGGCTTAGGAACCTCCAGGACATCTCGAAACGTTCCAACATCCGAATTATAGGGGTGCCAGAAGGAGAAGAGGAAGAACAAAAAATTGAAAACTTATTTGAACAAATAATGAAGGAGAACTTTCCCAGTTTGGCAAAGGAAATAGACCTCCAGGAAGTCCAGGAAGCTCAGAGAGTCTCAAAGAAGCTGGACCCAAGGAGGAACACACCAAGGCACATCATAATTACATTACCTAAGATTAAACAGGAGAGAATCTTAGAAGCAGCAAGAGAAAAGGACACAGTCACCTACAAAGGGGTTCCCATAAGACTGTCAGCTGATTTCTCCAAAGAGACCTTAAAGGCAAGAAGGGGCTGGCAAGAAGTATTCCAAGTCATGAAAGGCAAGGACCTACATCCAAGATTACCGTATCCAGCAAAGGTATCATTTAGAATGGAAGGGAAGATAAAGTGCTTCTCAGATAAGGTCAAGTTAAAGGAGTTCATCATCACCAAGCCATTATTATATGAAATGTTAAAGGGAGTTACCTAAGAAAAAGAAGATCAAAAATATGAACAGTAAAAATGACAGCAAACTCACAGTTATTAACGACCACACCTAAAACAAAAACAAGAGCAAACTAGGCAAACAACTAGAACAGGAACAGAACCATAGAGATGGAGATCACATGGAGGGTTGTCAATAGGGGAGTGGGAGGGGGAGAGCGGGGGAAAGGTACAGAGAATAAGTAGCATAGACGATAGATGGAAAATAGACAGGGGGAGGGTAAGAATAATGTAGGAAATGTAGAAGCCAAAGAACTTATATGTATGACCCATGGACATAAACTATAGGGGGGGAATGTGGGAGGGAGGGGGTGGGCAGGATGGAGTGGAGTGAGGGGGGAAATGGGACAACTGTAATAGCATAATCAATAAATATATTTAAAAAAACTTGCAAACAATAATCGTATTTGTGATCTTTATGGTAACACTTCAGTACATACATTGCTAGTAATCATTGTTTATTTCCTGACTTATATAAGTGAATATTACTAACTATGTGTGTGATCCTTGTTCCCCAGTTTTTCATTCTGAAAGTAAAAGCATTTGGAACTGATCCTATATGAATTACTTTAAAAAAATATTTATTGATTTTAGAGACAAAGAGAAAGGGAGAAATAGAGCAAGACAGAAATAGAAACATTGATTTGTTGTTCTACTTTTTAATGTATTCATTAGTTGATTCTTGTATGTGCTCTTGATAGAGAGATCTAATCAGATCACTGGAGAGGAGTAGGGAAAGGCCACAGGAGGAGGTTGCCCGAGGTAAAGCTGAACACCTCTTAGAGCTCACAATTTGGGCCACAAGTCTTCAAATACAAAGTGGGCAGAGACTGGCTCTTGGCCTCTCTTCCTCGAGTTTGCCTGGATGAACATGCTGCAGCTGCCTGCATTTCCCAAAGGACAATATTTTGGATGGAGAAGAAACTGCAGGCACAGCCTAGGATCAGGCTGGCCTGGTAAGGCTGGCGGGATTATTCTTCTTTTGGTGTTCTAGAGGGGATGAGCTCTGAGATAGAAGCCTGCCATTCTTCCAAAATTATGTAGTTTTTGTATCTAATGCCGTTTTGTAAACTAATCCTATGGAAATAAGATAATTAAAAACTAACAGGGAATAACAGGAGAACTCAGGTGTTAAAGAGTTTAGCCTTAACTGATAGATTTAAGTGGCTGATGCACGGAAAAGCATTTTTTCCAAAATTGTGTGGCTCTTGAATAAAGACTCCTTTCCTTTATCACTAAACCTTTGCCTCCGGAATTTTGCCTAGAGGGTGGCAATGAGCAGCAGGCCCCCACTTGCTGTTCGGTAACACCCTGACCGGGGATCAAACCCACAACCTTAGCATATCCAGATAACACTATAACCAACTGTGCTACCTGGCCAGGGCCTGAATTACTTTCTACTTTTCAAATGATTTGAATTTTTGATCAAATGTTTATTTTTATAATATAGTATGCAAAATATTTAACAAAATGGTTAGACTTTAAACCAAAGAAGAAAATCTTTAAGAAAACAAGATTATAACTGATTTTCTGAAAACTACAATAACTACCATGAAAACAATAGGAAAGAGAAGCAGGAAATCAAGGCCACAGGGTTTACTGTGTTTGAATTGTATCAGTTTTCTTATATTGTCAAGGTATGACCTTGTAAAAAATGTAAATATAAATATGTCAGTTTACAACTATTCAATTTTGATAAAAACTAAAGATTTCAGTGTCCTTGAATAATTATGCTTCATTTTCTTTTCTTCTTTTGAAACAAAATTTTTTTTTAATTTTAATTTTGTATTGTTATTCAATTACAGTTGTGTCCAATATTCACAGGGATGTAAAGTACAGCACAGGAAATATAGGCATTAATATTGTAATAACTCTGTATGGTGTGATGTGGGGACTACATTTATGGGGAGATCAGTTCATAAGTTATATAAATGTCTAACCACTATGTTGCACACCCAAAGCCTATATAATATTGAATGTTAACTGTAATTAAAAATAATTTTAAAAATCAAATGAAATCAATAATCCTAATTTTGGCAACACATATCTAGGATTAATTTTCTTTGAGCAATGGTATTCAGAATTTGAAATGCAAAATGTTTGTTTTCCAGAAAATATTTCAGTTGCAATTTGAGCAGTCTCTCATGACTATCTACCCAACACCCCTCTCCACCAACCTCTCGTTCTTCCTTATTTCCAAAACTGGTTTGTTCAGATATCTTCTTCCTCCAAAGGCCATATGCTGTGTGTAGGTGGACAGCATCCTCTGACAGTGGTCTGTAGTTATCCCATCCGCCTTGGCAGTGACTAGTATAGTCATGAGCATTTGATGAAATTTCAACTAACAAAATGTAAAAGACTACCCAAAAAAGAGATAGCTCCTTTTCTTTCATTGACCTCTTTCTTTTTCTGGGAATAGATGTCTCCTAGAACTCTGCAGCCATCCTGCAATATTGGCAGAGCTATTCTAAGGATTATGATGACACTCCAAGAAAGGTGTAACAAAATACACAAACAGCTTGGTTCCTCGAGGATGTTCTTTGATAATACATTTCAATAAATATTTTGCATATAATTTCAACATCCTTATTGATCTGAAATAATGTTCTAGAATTTTCTTATAATAATTGTGGCAAATCCTACTTGAACAGGGCAATATGTTTAAATATGGAAATTAAAGCCTCTGTTTAAATATGGATTCAGTCACACTAAAGGTCAAATTAAAGACCCTTCCTGAAATGTCTGAATTTTATTTTCTTCTTATTGAGGTTTTTTTTTTTCCCATGAGCCAAACAATGCTGTATTGAGTCACTGATCCACACCGCCTTGTGCCATTTTATGTATTGCTCAGAATATGTATAAATAGCTGGGTAGGGAGAAGAGGGGAATCTAGAGCAGTGTTGTCCAATAGAAATATAATATGAAGCAAATATGTATGTCACACATGTAATTTTAAATTATCTAGTAGCCATATCTAAAAACTAAAAGAAACACATAAAAATAATTTAATAGTATATTTTATTTGTTTCAGTATACCAAAAATGTATCATTTCAACATGTTATCAATATAAAAATTTGTAATGAGAAATTTGCTATTTTTATTTTATAATAATCTTCCGTATCTAATGTGTATTTTATAGAACATCTCAATTCAGAAAGTTACCTGTCACATGCTCGATAGCCACATAATGACAAGTAGCTACCAAACTGTACAGTTCAGCTTTACAAAGATAGAATAGAATAATGATAACGGAACCATATATAAGTAAAATTTATGGTATCAGATTACTATCTCGGTTAATTTTAAGCTATGCAGATAAAACACACAAACTGGCTATGCATTTTAAAGTTAGATCTGACAGATGTGTTGGCAGAATGAAAGTTCCCAGTATACTCTAATAATAAAAACTTTTCACTGTTAATTAAACCCCTTCTTGCTCCTGACTTCTGTGTTATATCATATTTCAGCATCTTAGGTAGACAGGGCCAAGAATCCCACTAATTATCATCCCCTCTTCCCTTACAGGCTAGAATTTATTTTCGTATATGAATACAGTGGAACTTGCACCAACTGTAAATTAAAGAAACAGATTCAGTTAAAGTGCTTCTGCTTAGCAGATCATGAACTAACCACAGAGCTATTTTAATAGATCAAGAAATGCTCACTGTGCCTGAGGACTTCTAGGAACTATGAGATAAATGTTGAAAAGCATGTCTATGAAATGTTTTAAGTTGGAGAAACTGTGTGAGCCAGCTCTCTCGTACTTCTCTTCCTGTGGCTATTTTCCTGCCAATCTGTCCCCAGTGCTCAGGAGCTGCAGGGTCAGTTATTATTCTTGCCATGTACCTATCCATGGTGGCACTTCCTTGCTTAAGGAAAATATGTAACAATAACCAGTAGGATCCACTGCCTGACAAAGAACAAGCAGGCAGGTAGTGTCTCAAGCCATTACTATAACCTGGACTTTAAAACAGTTACTAATAATACGGAGGAGGACATGCAAAGGTAAAGTATCTCAAGTGTCTGACGTGGTGTCTGGCATACTCAAAAACATTGTGGGTTTTTTTGTGTGTGTACACGTTTCATATTTTCTTAAATGTATTGCTTTATTTTTAAAAAGGTATGAGTATTTTAAAAGGAGATAATGAAAGAAAGGAAGCCAGAAAGGGAAAAACAGAAGAGTAGGAGAGAGGAATGAAGAAGAAAGGTGAGAAGAGAGGAAAGAAGGAAGGAAGGAATGCAGGCAGGCAATATGAGAGGTTGAGAGGGAGGGAGAGAAGAGGGAGGAAGAGTAGGAAGGAGGGAGGAAGACAGGGAGGAAGAACTCTCTGAAGTTCCATCCTTTTAGCGTATGTATTCCCCGACAGAAAGCAGTGCCGCATAGTGTAACAGCTTCTGCCACTAGACTTGTCTAGCTTTGAATCCTTGATCCTTAATTCTCTCTCATGTTAGATTATTTAGCTGACTTCTCTGTGTCTCAGCTTTCCTATCTGTGAAATGCAGATAGAAATAGTTCTTTCCTCATAGCATTGTGAGGATTAAATAGATACTGCGAGCAGAGTATTCATAACTCTGCCCAACACATAACAAATGCTTGGTTATTACCAGTCATTATTACTCAGAGGGATTGTCTTCCCAAAATACTTTTGCAGTACTCTAGGACTCTGGACACTAACAGGAACCTGTACATTTAACAGTGGTTATTGCTGGCATTCTGTCTCCATTTGCAGAGGGATACAGCTGGAAGCAGTTGCAGCAGAAAATTAGACATCTGGATGAGGAGAATAATAAAAACAAATAAGCACATGAAAAAGCCATCATTGGGGGGGGGTGCGAAATATGCTTTAAATTCTTTGTGTGTGTGTGTGTACTATCTATGAAAAGAGACACCGATTTTTATTTTTTGCTTGCATTGAGATCGGAATGCATAGAAGGTTAGATATGACCTGAATCTGTTCTGGTGGGGAAATTCAGTGCACATAGTCTAAGAATAACATCCCAAGGAAGCTCACTTCATAGCATTTCCTTGTGGGACAAAATTATTAGAGGAAGTGTGTGAAAGAGTCCCGCCTAGTATTGGACACTGACTAGGATCATGTAACATTTTAAATCAAAATGAAATAAACTATTTCAAATGCCACACACACAAAAAACTGGCTGCTAAAATTTTCTGCTACCTCTTTCTATCCTTTCCTTATTCTTATCCTGTCACTGCCCTTCTAACCACATGTGTTAACTGTGTCCTGGAAGTAGGCTATTCTGCCCATGGTGCTTGCTTTAAGTGTCCTTTTAAAATCAGTGCAAGACTTTTCTCCACAACAAGAACTGATATTTCAAATGGGGTCAGTCAGCCACACACTGGCCTTGCCTCAGAGACACTGGGTAAAACATCCTGAGTGTCATGCTCGACAGTGCTCTTCTTTGTCAGCTGGTTTTACATCATTTTTATCATTCATGTTTTATTCAATGAAGGAAATGTATAAAAGGGCTTGAACTCAGTTTATGAGCCTCATTTGAGCATTTGCTATGTGCCAGCCATTATACTAGTGGGAAGATAGAGACACGGGCCCTGTAGTAGTTTAAAGTCTAGTAGCCATCCCCATCACATAAATAAATACACTGTAATAAAACATAGTAAGTGTTGCAGTAAACGCACACAGAAAGTAGTGATGTAGCACAGTGGAGATGAGACTACATATCTGGGAAAAAAGCTGCAGGGGGTGGGAATAGAGCATCCTAGGAATCCACAATTCACCATGTTGGTTTGGAAATCATCGAAGGGTTTTCTTATCATAAAGAGAAAATTCACTTGCTAACACAGGATAACTAAGAATATTTTTAAATGCAGAACCAACTCAACTATTTGAAAGTTTCAAAAATAAAAAAGTAAAACTAATATATATGTATACAAATATGTATATATATATAAATGTATGTATAGACATTGAAAATATACTCATTAACATCAAAGATATCTTGCAATTACATATTTTTATAAATCTGAAAATAAACTGGTGATATGGTGAGTATTCAAACCCAAAGCCAGACAAAGAATGTAACCATCAGATGGAGGGAATGAATAGCTATTTTGTCAACCTAGATATTGACATCAAAGTTTTTTTGTATAGCAAAGCAATGTGCTTCAACAGTGTCTAGAATTTGAATTATCCTGGAAAAATGATTGAGCCATAAAAATATGTTTCTTCCTGAAGCAAAGAATTTCTTGAAAAAATATCTGTTTGTCATCAAGCTTGAGAACCATGTGAGAGACATGGTGGATTGACTTATTTCATCTTTACCCAAGCCTATAGCACACCCTGATCAGTTATTTTCACAGGTTCCAAACAAGGAAGCAACTTATCTTCTGACTGTAGAGGTTATGATTGCTAAACAAATGCATGCACACGTAGACACAAATCACCCACAGCAGTGAAGATGAAACCGGTAGGAAGACTTTGCTCTTATTTCTATTGTGGTGTGAAACTTGGGTGTCAATCACCAAAGGGAGCTGGGCCTGATGAGTTGGTGCATCCACCGCAGCCAATTATTTTTAGCGACTCCTGCCGAGTCGTGTGTGTGGTTAAGGGAGGAAGATGAGAGCAAGGGTAGCGAGACACATGCAATATAATACCAAAAAAGTTAACTCTGACCCAGATATATGTTCTCTATTTTCCATTTGCCTTGCCTTCATGATTTTGATCTATTTGCATTCTCTCTTATAAAGAACTGCCTTTTAATTTGTTATAAAATGATATGTGTGTATCTGTGTGGTTGTACATGAGTTGGCACTTTAGTAAACATTAGACATATGTAATGAATTCTTTCTAAATAGGTATACAAGAAAATAAAATCAAAGAGTGCCTGTTAACTCACAAGCTTCTCATTCCTTTACTTTTGTCCTCGTAGGACCCAATTTACTGAAAAATACATCCTCAATACTCTGTACAGATGCATTACTGTGTCAAATTTCAGAGGAGCCATATTTCAAAGTATCTTCTCTAAAGATACAAAAAACTACCTGGCATTTGGGAATCGCAGCTTGCTTTGAGGTATGTGCCACACAAAATGCAGCCAGTGTCAAAGTGGTGGGGGTGTTGGGTCCTCACGGGCATGTGAGGCTGCTTGCCGTGTACTCTCAAAGCTCCTTGGCAGGCAGGGAGGATGAAAGTCCCAGTTTGCTGATGTAATGACTGATGGCAAAAATCAAAGTAGGGGATGAAACAGGCCTCTTTTTTAGGGCAGCAACCCTTTTAGTCTGTGATGTCCCTCCCCTCCAGTGATACTTTCAGGGACTCGAAGGGAAAAATAACAAAAGTGATCTTTAAAAAACAAAACTAATGGTTATCACAAAAGTCCTATGATGCATAAAATTATCTAATCACTCTAATTCAAAAGATGAGCAGAGACTGATAAGGAATGCCAAGTTGTTTTGTTCGATGGGTTTTTAGAAACCCAAAGTACTTAAGAAGTTCCATAAACTTTCTTGGGGTTCAATTCTTGGTTAATCCCTTATTATTCTTGTCTCTACTTAGAGGACCTATGAAGCCATCATGAGTACAGATTCTAGCCTGTCTTGCCCCAGGACTGTTTTTGAATCAACTCACTTATTCTTTGACCATTCATAAAGCTGCTTTTTTACCTATGGTGGTGTACTCAGTACAAAAAATCCCAGGATTCAATGACCACCTATCAGATAAAAAACACTCATATATAAACAAAATTATAAACAAAGAGTGATAAATGTAATAAAGAACATAAAGAGAACATAGTGCCTCTCAATAAGCAACAACCTTCACCTCTTTGGAAGTGGGACAAGTCTGAAAGGAGTCAGAGAAGATGCAATACCATATCCCATGTAGTGAAAAGAGGAGTTTGTCAGGTCAACAGCCCATGATGAGCACTCTAAGCAGAGAAGTTCATGTAAATGAAGAGCAGAAAAGCTGGTATTCTTGAGAAACTGCACACAACTCTCTAAAACTGGAGTAGAGGCTCTGGAAGACACAGACTGCCAAAGCTAGGCAGTGTCAGATCGGGCAGGCTATGGAATGCCTTGAAAGGGAAATTTTGAATTGTTTAGACTTCATTTTTCCATAGACATCTTCACATGTTTCCAGGCAAGCCTAGATCAAGGATGTCAGGTCAGAATAAAGGGAAGGAAGCAGCATCACGTGGCAGTCTGGAGCATTTGACAGGCGCACTGTTTTGTTACCATTACTTCCTGTCCCGCAGGCATCCTAATCTAGCTCATCTATTTTTCTTTTCAGATAACATTGTCTTTATGATCACATTCAGTTAAATGATCAATGCTATTATTCATAATGTCATAACAACATATTTGATTGACAAATGCCAGCATTTGAACTTTAAATTTAATTGGTATTGATCCCTTTTAAGAAAACTTATTTTTTTATTAATGGAACTTCAAATGATACACACAGCTGTAACAATGTACACCCTTTCCTAAGTCACTGATTCATTCAATTACCTAATGTTCATTGAATGTCTACTGTAGGTATGGCACTGTTGTAGGCCTTTAGAATACAAAGACACAGAGGATAGGGCTTTTGTCCTTAAGGAACAAATGATCCAGTGAGGAGGGACAGGCTACCAAGTAAGGACCTATAATATTAATCTCAGCTTAATGTGGCCTGTGAAAGATTCAAGGAAGCCTTATTCAGAAGGACATTGACAAAAATATTTTTATGATGATGGTATTTAATTTGGGATCTGTTGGTTCATAAGTGTCTAGACATTATGTAATTCTTATAGAAAATGCAGGTCCATAACACCTGGGATATAAAAGAACATAAAGCATAGAATTTACAATACATTAATTTTTTCAAACAGGTGTTTGGAAACATTTATTTGATAAAAATGATAAATAAAAGTAACTACTTTTATTTATTAATACATTTTTATTGTTTAGCTCCTTAGCCTAGAAAATCCAATTAAACTAAACTTACTTTATTTAAATAATAATGAACATGGGCTAATTTTGAAAGAAAGCTTCAGTGGACAGATTTGAGAGCTCTGAATGAACTGCACAGGGACATGGCAAATACTCAAAGATCTCTTTTCACTTGAGTGGACACTACCGATCTTCACTTACAGGGCTGCTCTCTGATCATGATTCCATAGAAGGCTGGGACAAGACCAAATTTGACTACAAATGTGCTCTGTTTATCCTTCTGCATATCCAAACATACCTGTTATTGCAGGGCTATAAATACTCTAAATGGAACACGCTCAAATTTTTGGTCTAACACAATGAATGTTAATGTCTTGCTCACTTAAAAAGGTAAAGTCAGTGTTTCTTATCTGCACATGGCTCTTCCCATCTTGTGGCTCTACCACTTTCTACAACCAGCGAATCTGCTACAGTAGTTGGGCGAGAGCCACATGGTGGATCAGCATGGAACATTCGTACAGTTCGACGTGAGAAAAGGCTCAAATCACCCCTGGGCAACTTCCACCAGTTGACCATGTTCATGTGTCCAACTGAAGCACAACAGAAGCTGACAAAGGGATCTGGTCGTGAGGCAAGTAAGAAGAGGAAACAGGATTGTGATCAATTATCAGACTGAGGCACACAACATACCCACATGCCATTTTCTAATAATCACTTTGAGTAATAATTTACATTTATATCTTAGGATCACTGTCCCATTTAAACATAGTCATTATATCATGTTTATACTCAAAAACAGAAAATAATTACATATACAAGGGAAAATCAAAAATTAATTTGATACAATTATATTTTGCTTTATTAGTTTATTTTTAGCATTCAAGGATAATATGTATATATTTCTAGAAGGGAATGTGTTCTTAAAGAAAGATGGCTGGACTTCATGTACCAGAATACAAGACCTGCATTTCTCACTGTGGCAGATAAAACAGGTTGGCCCTCTTGTCTTCATTCCCAATCACCTCTGCATTGCTGTCCTTTGTAGTAAACACTGAGAAGGTAAAAACTAACTTTGCCAGAATCATCTGAGGCTAGAGATTGAAACATTACCCAATTATGATCAATGAGGTCTACACAGAAGTCAAAAAACACATCTGATAAAGTACTCTAATCCAAAATACACAAAGAGCTCTTAAAACCCAATAATTAGGAAACAAATAACCCAATAAAAAATTGGCCAAAAACCTTAACAGATACCTAGTTAAAAAAGATATACAGATGTCAAGAAAGCATATGAAAAGATGCTCCAAATCATATATTATCAGGGAAATGTAAATTCAAACAACATGAGATACCACTACACTTCTGTTAGGATGGCCAAAACCCCAAACTCTGACCACAACAAATGTCAGCCAGGATGTGGTGCAACAAGAACTCTCACTCATCGCAGGTGCAAATGCAAAACGGTACAGCCACCTTGAAAGACAGTTTGGCCCTTTCTTAAAACACTAACACATTCTTACCATCCAGTCCAACAAACATGCTCCACAGTATTTACCCAAAGGAGTTGAAAATTTATGTCCACACCAAAACCAGCACATGTATGTTTACAGCAGCTTTATTCATAATTACCAAAACTTGTAAGTAACCATGATGTTCCTCAGTAAGTTGTTAGATAAATATAGTACATGCAGATGATGGAATATTTCTCTGCACTAAAAAGAAAGGAACTATCAAGTCATAGAAAGACACAGAGGAAGCTTAAATGCATATTACTAAGCAAAAGAAGCCAACCTGAAAAGACTAATACTGTATAATTCCAAATATATGACATTCTAAAAAAGAGAAAAAAACTATGGCAATGACAAAAAAATAATAATAATAATTGGTTGCCAAGAGTAGGGTAGAGAGATGAGCAGGCAAAGCACTGAAAATTTTTAGGGCAGTGTAACTCATCTGTATGATGCTCTAAAGATCGATGGAAACATGCCATCACACGTTGTCTAAAGCATAGAATGTATAACATCAATTGTAAACCTTAATGTAAATTATAGACTTTGGGTTATTAGGATGTGTCAACGTATATTCAACAACTTTAATAAATTTGTTGCTTTAATAAGGGATGTTGATTACAGGGGAAGTATGTATGTACAGTGGAAGGGGTATATTGTAAATATCTGTACCTTCCCTTCAATTTTGTAGTGACCTACAGTGCCGTAATATTTTTAAAGTATCTTTTTTATTGTTTTTCATCCCAAACTAGAATTTGTTTCATTAATTTGGAAAATCAATTCTTATCTAATCATGAGTCTAAAACATCTTGGCATCACTGATGGCCTGGAAAATAAAGAAATGTCAGGTAGAGGTTTAGGAGAAGGAGGAGGGGTGGGAGGGTGTCCACAGTACTTGCAGAAAAAAGCTGATAAATAACTTTGATAAACTGCCTCCTGCCAGGTACCTGTTTCTAACAGGATAACAAGAGGTTTACTCAAGATAAAAATCTGAGTTAACAGATGTCCACACATACTTATGCTTAGGAGGTCACTCCCTCTCTTGGAAGAGTATGTACCACCTTCTCCCACCATATTGGTATTTCATGCCCTCGCCCCACCCCACAACTTATATAAGTCCTTAGGACATAGAGACCCAGTGCCTTTACCACACGAACACTGGGGAATTTGTTCCTCTGAGTTCTGGAGATAATTATCTCTCAGATGAAGTTCTCAAATGGCTAATTGTTTAGAAAAAAAGTATGATCAAGAAAGAACTTTATCAAGAGTTTTAGGAGAACATAGTGGCCCAATACAGTGTACAGCAGAGGTGGTAATGAGCTGGAGGAGGAGAGAGAAAATCATATTAACATGACTGTTTTATATTTTCCTAGATTGCTTTTACATTTGTTAAACCTGACTACTGAAGATATAATCCTCCTTAATTAGTTTTTTAATACTTCCAAAGTCTCATCAATACTGTCTTTGCCTTAGGGTATAAGTTAATCAGAAATTCATATGGTAGTCTATCACTGTCCACATGACAATTCCTTCCCTTATTCTGAGTCTTCCAAAGCCACTCAGGTAATTAGTATTTTCCTTTAATGATTATGTTCCAGAAGCTCTGTGTTTGTGGTTTTTATCATCACCCAACTAAACCTCAGAAAACTATTCAGAATTTAGTAATGTGCTCATAAGTCTGGTCATTTGTGTTACCTGAATTTAAAATTCCTAAACATTCATATGCTTAGCCTTTCTTTCTACTTACTTCCTATAACTTGCCCCTTTCTCCTCAATTAATACACACTGAGTGTCTACTGTGTGCCATATAATTGTGACTCAACAGAGGAAAAAGAGGTCTCGCGCCTGCCCTCTTGTATCTACTATTCTAGCCTCATTGGAAGGACTCAGGTCCCCACCATACCATGCTCTTCTCAACTCCCTCTCCTCAGTCAGTTAGAGATAGGTGACTCACTCTTCACAGGAGAGAAAGTAAATGGTTATTTGAAAAGATAAAGCACCTTTTTAAATGCTGAGGATTAACACCTGTCTCCAACCCTAAATATCTGCTGTTATCTCCATCTAGATAAAGAGAATTAAGTGATCCCCTTTCCCTTCTCAGCACCTGCCACATCACCACACACAAATAAGCACTATAATTGTGAAGCTCACAGACTGCAGAGTAAGAAACCCTCTAACCTTTCTGTGAGCTTAAGCAGCTTATTTCACATTCTGAGGCTCAATTTTTGTTATAAAACTGGCACAATATCTATTTCATAGGTATCTCAATGATTGTTTTTTAAACATACCTTGGTCACCTTAACTCAAGAATTCTATAGACTAGAAAGTTAAGATCAAAATAAATGTACATCTTAAATCTGATCATTCCTCTTGGATAACAGATGCCTCAATGTAGACGAAGGGCAAATACAATGATAATAAAGTAGGGGAGAAATTAAAAATAAATCAAAAGAATGAAATTGTAGGATGCATGAATTGACTAGAATATGGGAGGATAGTGATTAGCCTTGTTAAAAAGTGAAAGGATAGTATTAAGACTAGCAGAAGATCGTTGTTTTGAGATTATCCACCATTGTCCCCATTTCACTGGTCAATGTAGGTCTTGAAGGTAAGAAGGTGACCATATTGTCAACAAAGAAGATAGTTCTCACAAGTGCTTTTTATTGGGTTGGCCAAAAAGTTCATTTGGTTTTATTCACATGATGGCTCTAGTAACGTTTAGTTGTCTTTAACTTCATTTGAAACAATTTTGTTAAACAGTATCATGACAGCTGTCATATCATCATGCATTTTTTAAAAATCTTATGGAAATTGGTGAATTTTTGTGCAGCCATTTTAACATTGAAGATGGAAGAAGATACACAACATTTTTAGCATATTATGCTTTATTATTTCAAGAAGGCAAAAACACAACTGAAATGCCAAAAAAAAAAAAAAAGATTTGTGCAGTGCATGGAGAAGGTGCTATGACTGATCGAATGTGTCAAAAGTGGTTTGTGAAGTTTCTTGGTACTATTGACATTTCGGCCAAATAATTCTTTGCTGTAGGGCTTTCTTATACATTGGATGATGTTTAACAGCACTCCTAGCCTCTACCCACTAGAAGCCAATATCAGGAGATAGCCAACATACTCAAAATATCCAAATCAATAGTTATTGGTGAAAATGAAAAATGTGTCTTTTATTTTACAGAAAAAACTGAACAGACTTTTTGGCCAACCCAATGCACACAGTTTACTGTCACCCTATTATTAGAGCACACTGATTCATCTTTACTCAAATTTGCATTCCCAATGAAAATGAGTCCTTCGGTTAGAGATTCACATTCCTCTGCCAGTACTAATAGAAAAGAAAGAAGATTCGGGAAAAGAAAACATGCAGTATTTTAAAAAACATAACCTTGTACAGTTATAGATAGGGTATCATCATTAGCTTTGTCAATAAAGTAGGAAAAATGTGATGAAAGAGATTTTTTAAATTGTGTTCTCTCTTAAGACTATACTTTCAGGGATCATTTCTATAGTTCGTTAAATTGTGTTCTCTTGCCTTGAGTGGAAGATTATCCTAGTAATTACAGTACTAGGGCAGTAACAGTTATTTTTTCATGGAAATTCATAAAGACATGCATAGTGGACATTTCAAACTTTAATTTAAAATATTTTTCAAATTTCTCAGAATACTAAAAATTTAAAAACATGATCATTCCAAAAGCAACAGAATATCATTAAAATTTCTGGGTTAAAAGCAAAACTTCCTCTGTGGAAGCAAAAGTAAAAGAAATGAATTAAATATGAGATACCCAGGGGGATTAGTAATTGCTCTTTAGAAACAAACTGGTAAAACCAATGACTGATTATTTTTAAATATCATTACAATACTATACCAAAAATCCCTCATTGCTTGACCATCCCTGTGACATGTCAATTCCCTTTTAAGTAGATACTCCTAAGATTAACTTACTGTAAGAAACTCTGAGCACTTTCGACATAATATTCAGGGAGTGAGTGGGGCAGGGGAGATGGGTGGGGGGAAATGGGGACAACTGTAGTTGAATAACAATAAAAACAACCCATAATTTTCCATGGAAGTGAGTTTAATCTGTGCCTTCCCCTATAACAACTAGCTGAAAGGGAAAGTAATTGAAGAAGAAGGAAAAGATAAAATCTTGATGCAGACTCCATTGGGGTATAATAGGAGGAGATCAGAATATGCCCATATGAAAGCACTAAACATCTGGAGTGGGAATGCTAGGAGGAGAAGAATGAGAAAAGCAAGAACTAAGAAGAGAAATTAACACCCAAGATTGCCTCATTTCCATTTCAATCTCACCACACATCCACAGTGAGCCTGTCATACGTGAACTTTTCCATTCTTTTGGTGGAGTATAGCAAAGGTGAATATAGTTGATTAATAACAGCTTTCGTGACAGCAGCAAAAGCAAATTCTGAATATGAATCTAATCCACAAAGGCTATCATATGATGGTGGTAAATTGTGAGCTGTATTCCTGTCTCCCAGTTTACCAGCAGGTAGGCCACAAGTCTGGAACCTTGTGGTGCTTTGGGTTCTCAGGGCATTTTCTGGGACATAAACACAGCTTTGATTTCATTGCTTGCATGCAAACTGGGAGATTTCAAAGTGGCACCAGGAACCAAACATAATGAGTGCCTTTAAGAACGGCAAAGGTGAGATCCTGTGTTTCAAAGAACAGAGAGATTAAGCTCTGTACTCCAGAACAAATCCCATCTCCCCAAGTCTGTATCCTAGGATCAAGAAAATTCATATTATCAACCAATTTTACATGAAGAAACCAAGCTGTGGAAAAGTGATGAGACTTACTTGCTTGAGGTAAGACAACTGGACAATGGCAGAGCAGAACTTGACACCAACTCTTCTAGACTGGTGTTCATTAGCCATATAAACTTTCCCAGAAGGCTTTTAGGAAAGAAACCAGAAAAAACCGTTGAACATCTCTGCTGAGCTTAGTTCTAATATCAAATAGAGGAGCTTAATCACCTTTTGATATGTTTCAAGTGTTTGAATCAGTCACTCAAGTTTTGAAATATAAAATATTTACCTTCCTTCAGATAACCAGAGTGCCTTCTCAGAGTGTGTAACCAGGGACATGAACTCCAAAGACAAAATGACAAGGAATAAAATCACATTGAAGATAAAATGTGGAACCCCAGTTCAAGAATAATATGAAACTTGTTTTATCTTGAGAAAACACATTTTAATAGAAAGGGCTAAGGATGTTGAGTCCAGATACATATATGTTTATGCTGATTCAGGTATTATCCATGTAACATGGACCTACACAGGCTTACCTTAGACTCCTTCTTGTGATGACATTTCTCTTTATAAAATGGTGATAAGAACAGTCCAGATTTGTGTCTACATATGTTCCTCTAAGAGATGGAGGAAAAATGAATCAGACAGGTGAGTCTGTCAACTGACCAGCACTTGAGTTGGCTTCCAAGAGATAGAACTGGAGACAAACCAGGAGGCCATGTATAAACAGGAGAAGGCCAGAAAAAGAACAAGATCTTGATTCCCAGTACTAAGTTTATAGTCATATAAGACCACAGGAGAAATGTAGGATGAGGAATATGTGAGAGCGAACCAAGGAAATTACCAATACCTAGTAGTGACTATAACTTTTTTTTTCACTTGGTAAGTGAATGCTCTGTGGTTAAGAAGGCTGATTTTATACACACACACACACACACACACACACATGCATACATATATATGTATATATGACATCAATGATATAAATATGACATATTTATATTATGTACATATATAAGTATATTTATATTTTATTAATTATATCATATTTTATATTTCCAAACTGCTTTCTGCCTTGGGAGCTACAACTGAATAGTTGAGAACACAGACTTTAGAGTTGGATGAGACTTTTATTCTGCTCCAGATCTTACTTGAAAAATACTACTAGACTTTCTGAGTTTCATTTTCTTTATCATTAAAACAAAATAATAGTGTTTAGTCCTTGGTTTCATTGTGAACACTATCTTAAACATAATTTCTGACATATAATAAATAATTATTGTCAAATTAATTGTACTTTAATTGTGTCATAATTTATTAAAATGGATATTAAATATTAGCTGACAAATTCCTATTAAACTTTACCAAAAGTGCACATTATTCAATTACCAACATAGGGTTTGCAAAGAAAAAGACAGAAAGGTAATTATCTATTTGTGAGCAAAAGTAAAGAAAACACTGAACACTGGGTCAACATCCCACAGCATCATTTCATTGCATTAAATTTTTGTTATGCTAAACTTTACATGAGAAATAATATTATAAATATTCTAATAATCTCTGTGAGCAATATTAATTAGTAACATTAATAGCAACTGACGTTAATGGAAAAGGTAGAAGGAACATGTCATTTGTAGGATTTCTCACAGATCCTCACAGAGAAGACCTTGAAGATCATTGTTAAGTGCTGATTATTCGCCACCAAGAGGTATCCAGGGCCAAAGCATAAGGATGTGAAAGACAAATGTACTATTTCCAATGACTAAAATAAGAAGGACACAAATTATATATCAAAGCACTCTTACCTGTTTATCATGAAATTAATAATACAGTTCTTAAATTTTAGCAGAAAAACCTTTGAACAAAATTCAAATGTAATATCCCTTGGATATCTGTGCCATGTAAAAGATTTTATGAGTATTTTATGTACTTGAAATAACACTTATTTAACAATAACTTATTGATTATCCTCTGTATGAGGCCATGTCCTGGACAGTTAGGTAGAGATAGACATAACTATATTTTGAAATGAATTTAAGCAATTATCTTAATTTATTTGGGCTGCTATAATAAAATACTGTAGACTCAGTGGCTTAAAAACAACAGAGATTCGTTTCTCGTAGTACTGGAGTCTAGGAAGTCCAAGATCACAGCATCATCAGACTCAGTGTCAGAGGGGTAAAGGGGCTCTCCAGGGCATCTTCACAAAGGTATGGGTCCCATTCCGGGAGGCTCTCCTTTCAAGATCTGATGGCCTCCCAGAAGCCCTTCCCAGCTCCTCATAACATAACCTTGGGGATTAAGATTTCAATATAAATTATGGGGATATAAATATTCAGATGGTAGCACTAATAATGCCTACATAAATATATTTAATGAATAAATATAAAATAATTCTAAAATCTACTGTTGGGAACTGCCCTTCCTGGTTTCAGAAGATTTAATCATCCATGGCTAAGGCTGAGTAAGAGACCTGGGGGCCATAAGCCACTAAGGAGACAAAGCTTATTTCCCTGGCAGGGGTGCCACCTCTGTCCCCTTTTACTTCACCCTGGTTGGCCCCAAGTGGATGACTGGTTAGCCAATGATGGGTAAGATTCCTCAAGGGAGGGGCAACCTAAGACAGGCATGGTTT
Organism: Desmodus rotundus; assembly: GCF_022682495.2. Lineage (NCBI taxonomy): Eukaryota > Metazoa > Chordata > Mammalia > Chiroptera > Phyllostomidae > Desmodus > Desmodus rotundus. The sequence continues at coordinate 75,237,527 of NC_071391.1, read as the reverse complement.
CGAAGGGGCCCTCAAGGAAGGACTTAAGGGGCTATAGAAAAAGGGGGTGATGGACCCTCACCCCTTGGCTTTGACATAGTCTGAGTCCTCATTCTGTCTGGAAGAAGTCTCCTAATCTCTTGGCTGCTTTACTTCCCATGCCTGACTTAAGCCTGAAACAATGCTGGAGGTGGGTGCGGCCCTGTGCTGGAAAAGGCAGGTTGCCCAGGGAGATCAGGCCTAAGAAAGAATGCATAAAATCCTGTGAAATCTGCTTTGCTAATACCCTCAATTTAAGTGATAAGGGTCCAAGCATAGAATGAGTTTGTTTCCCCAAAGTTTTATGGCCCTTTAGCTATCTGACCCTGACTCAGAATAAGCTCTCATAGTTCTTTGAATGTTATGTATTGTTTGATCATTACTGCCTGACAATGACTGATGAGCTTTACATATATGCCCTGTATTCCTATGCAAATTAAACCCAATAAAAGCCCATTGAGGAATAGGCTCCTGGCCCTTCTCCTTTGAGAGATCAGCCACCTCTCCTCCCCAAACAGATCTTGTCTTGGTAGATTTATTCTCATCAGTGGCAGGCTGGGGATGGGGGAGGGGAGTGGGGGTAGGGCTCTGCGGGCAGACCCCCCCACAATCTATCAGCAAAATTAAGTAAAAATTCAGCTTTTACATTTAGATTTCTTAGTGTGTTTTGGAATGACTCTTGGCTACAAATGAGTGAATTATAGCTTTTAGTTTTAATTTTATAGTTACTGAAATTATCTATTTTTTAATATATTTGGTAGCACTAAAATATTAATCATCTCCTCAGCCAATCAGTCATATAATTTGATAATTAAAGAATATTTCCATACATATGAAGAAATATACCCATTGGCTATGGGATAGCACTACAGGATTCTAACACATTTTTTAAAACATTAATTAAGAAAAAAAATTTAATTCATATACTGAATTTCTCCCAAGTTGCTAAATGCTGCATGGCTCATTGCTTTAGATACTATGAGCATGTTAATGACAAGTGACACCCTAGACATGTGAGATGTGGTTTAACTCCTCCAGGACATCATTTCCTACTCCTTTGTGGTCTCTAGGAAAACAGGGGCTCACTGCGATAAATTGCTTTTACTAATTCTTAATATAGTTACTAATTCACTTGTTCTTCACAATTATCTTGGATATGAATGGTAAATAAAAATAAAACCATATCTCAAGCACTGCACATTATATAGAGACAATGACATGAGAGGATTAAATAGTTCTGGAACAATACTAAGTTACATTTTAAGGTTCTCACAAAGTAATGTGTCACTTGGTGTTGGAACCAGGGAACTGTGCTACTCAGATCTCCCTTCAAAAGTGGACCTGTGGCAAGCAGAACAGTGAACACAGAGCCTCCAGCTGCAGCACCTTAAGGGTCCATTCTAGCATTCAATTCAAGGTCATACTCTCTCCTTGGCAGTTCCCAGGAAACTTCTGTCTGAGTCCAATGATGATACCAACAACTTGGCCACTTCTGCTCAAGGTCAACTCATCTACAGGCATTATTGTGCCAAAGCTCCCTGTTAGGCTGAGACTTTCTCCAAGATGCCCAGTAGTCTGAGGATTTTACTCCTCAACACTCTTCCTTCTCACCCTCCTTCCACAGGTGTCAGACCAATATTGTGGTCAAATGGTTTTCCCTGCCTACTCCTGCCTCTTCTCCCCAAATCCCTTTATCTTTCACAAGTAATATCCCCAAAGAATCTCTTATACTTCAAACTCCATCTTGGTACCTGTTTCCTTAACACATAAAGTTGTATTCAACTTATTATGGTGGATCATGATATATAGAGAGATGTATATGTCTAACTCAAATAGCCTTGATTAAAGTATCATCTATACATGTACAAGGTCTGTCTGGAAAGTATCCATCCATCCATGTCATAAGGAAAATAGAGACATTTATTGAAGAAGATACAAGGTACAAGAAACATTGTACAATGATGCTTCAGTCCCCTTTAAAGTAGGCACCATCAACTGCCCCATCATATTTTCCTGAATCTTATTGATGATCTGAAATCTCTTTCCTTTCGAAGGTGATTTTAGTTTTGGGAAAAGGCAGAAAGTCACAGGGTGCCAAATCTGGGCTGTAGGGCGAATGAGTCACCTGGGTGATTTGATGTTTTGCCAAAAAACTCTGCATGAGTTGTGATGCATGAGAGGACACATAGTCATAATGAAGCTGCCAATCACCAGTTGCCCATAGCCCTGGCCATTTTCATCATATTGCATCTCTCAACTGATGAAGAACATTGAGGTATTACCCCTTATTAATTGCTTGACCTGGAGGGGTGTACTTGCAATGGATAAAACTTTCCCAATCAAAAAACACAGTTAGTATGGTACTGGTCTTGCTGCAACTTTGCCATGCCTTCTTTGGGCATGAGGAATCAGGTGACTTCCATTGGAAGGACTGGGCCTTTGTTTCTGGATCATATCTGTAGATCCTCTATTAATCTCCAGTTATGACCTTCTTGAGGAAATCTGGTTCATTGGTAGCAGTTTGAATCATCATTAGCAACTTTAGCACGGTGTTCTTTCTTCTCTGGTAGCAGAAGCTGTGGACCAAATTTTTGCCATGACACATTTCATGCCAAGATTCTGCATCAAAAACTCAGACACAGTTGTTTTTGGAATCCTCAGATTAGCTTCTAGTTCTCTCACTATCAGTTGCCTATCTTTGTTGACTGCAGCCCATCCACATTCAACATCCTTAGGCATTCTGCTTGTTGCAGGCCTTCCAGAATGTGAATCACTCTCAATAGATCTTGACCATCTTTGAGGCACTTGTGTCACACTTTTATTTGCACTGTACTTCTGAATCATTCAGATAGTTTCTGCAGAAGAATGTTCAAGCTTCATGCAACATTTGATGCAGATTCATTGCTCTACTTGCTCATTTTGAATGTGACAGTCACACAGTACACATGGTCACTTAATGGTGTCTACTGTCCCCACTGACTAGTACAGTGAAGTTGTCATTGTTCACACAACCACATTCCAGTTCACTCTCCTTGGTGTCCAGGTTACATTGTTGTCACACAAACCAATCTCATTATATTAACAATGGCTGGACTTTTTCCGGACAGACTTCAGTATGTCCATATCCATATTTACTCATTCAAAACATATTTACTAAAGAGTTATCAAGAGGGAGGACCCCCAAAAGCCTGGAATTTATTTATAAAAAATTGTGTATTTACTTTACATATTTAAACTTTGGCCACCTTCAAAGTACTCTCCACTTGATGCAATACACCTATCAAAATGTTTTTTTTTTTCCTACTGCTCAAAAGAGTTTTTAAACTTGCCAATTTTTTATGCCTTTTAGTGCTTCTACTGCTTTTTGTTTCACCTCTTCCAAATCGCCAAAATGTTTCCCTTTGAGGACTTTTTTCATCCAGGGTGACAAAAAACAGTCACTCTGGGTGAGATTGAGTAGAGAGGTCATGCCATTTTCAGTCAAGAAAGGCTAAACACTCAGTGTGGTGTGGGCAGGTGTTCCTAAATCACCCATCATGAAATGGGCAAATGTGTTGAAAGTCTTGAAAAACAATTCACTGAAGCTAAACACAGCTTCTCACAATAATGCCAGCTGGCACACTGATACACATGAGTTCCTAGAACACTCACTTAGCAGGCAAAGCCTGTACTATAAAGGGTCTACCCTCTAGAATATAATTCTGTTTTTTTAGGGAGTCCCCCCTCATATGTTCACTTCATGTTATACATAATAAATATACACCATAAATAAAATTAACAAGTCCTTTCTCTTTTCTAAAATTTACTTTCTAATGGGAAAGGACAAAATCAGATATACCTGAATGTCCATACATACATATATGAACAAATAAGCAATGGAAAAAAGGAAGGAAGGAAAATAATAAAATCTCAAAAATGTGAAATGTTATGTGATAAGACAGAAGAATGAGAGGTGAGATCTGTTTTAGGTGAAGGCCTCTCTGAGAAGTTGACATTTGAGCACAGACCTCATTATAGAGAAGGATCCAGCAATGGGCACAATGGAAGCCAAATACAACCAATAAACTTATCAATTTGGAAGCCATCAGCAGCATTCAAAAACTAAATGTCAGTGTAACTGTGAGGACAAAACCCTGATCATTGTGAATTAAGTAGAGAATAGTAAGGAAAACAAAGAAGTTTGTATAGGCCATTCTAATGAGAAGTTTGTCAACATGGAATTAAACACGTATTTTACCAACCATTCACATTATTCAGTTGGGAAGATATGAAGAACAGGAAAACCAATAAGAGTTCTGTAAGTGGAAAGATTTTCTCATTTCAGTTCAGGAGGAGCTAAAAGAATAGTGCAGTCACAAATCAGAAAACAGTGTTTACTGAATTGTGATTGCATTGTCACAACCCCTTCTCATTTGTTTCACTTTTTATTTATGTCAGTGTTAGGTAAGCAAATTCTGTCCTCACATAAAATTCAGAAGTGAGAGGGAGTAAAACCGATGTACTTTGGAGCCTAACTTAAATTAGTGAACACCAATAATCTACGTTTCTATACAGGGACCTAAAACTATGTGTACGAGTAAACATCTTGTGATTTGCATCAAACATTTCATAATATAACAACATGTGATGTCTGTTAAAAAACATAGATTTGGTTTGTTATTCTGAGAAAGAGCATCTAAATGGTTATTCTAATAATACATTTCCCCAGTAAAGGCAACTGAAGCAGTTTTGGGTTGGCCAAAATGTTCATTTGTTTTTTTTTTTCCATAAGATGGCTATAGTAGTGCTTAGTTGTCTTTAACTGCATTTGAAACAATTTTGTTAGATTGTATTGTGACAGCTGTCATATCATCATCTTTAAAAAAATCAAAATTGGTGAATTTTTGTATAGCCATTATACAACATTTTTGGTATATCATGCTTTATTATTTCAAGAAAGGTAAAAATACAACTGAAATGCCAAAAAAGAAAAAGATTTGTGCAGTGTATAGACTGATTGGACATGTCAGAAATGGTTCTCGATGTTTTGTGTTGGAGATTTCTTGCTAGATGATGTTCCATGGTCGGGTGGACCCTTTGAAGTTCACAGCAATCAAATCAAGACATTAATTGAGAACAGTCAACATTACACCAGGTGGGAGATAGCCAACATACTAAAACATCCAAATCAATAAAGTAATTGGTGAAAATGAAAACTGTCTTTTATTTTATGGGAAAAAAATATGGACTTTTTGTCCAATGCAATAAAAATTACTACCATGTGATTTGTAGTGTAAATTTAAAAGGACTTTCTTGTTATAGAATGTCAGGCCACAAAACATCAATATACATACTTATCTATAAATATTTTTTCTATATTGCATTATTTAATCAATATTATTCTATTTCAAAGAATATTATTGTGTATTCTTTGAAATAGGTAAAACCATCATTTTCATTCTGTTTCATATTCATTCTCAGTTTTTCCCTGCTCGTTCTCAGATGCGGGACCCCTGGGCAGGTATGGTAAAAAAGACAATCCTGGAAAGTGTGCCAAACTGCTCAGGGCAACTTGACTTGCCTAGTGTCCTAACAGTTAACTGGGATGACAGAGGACTTTACAAAAACTAAGAGCTAAAGTAACATAATTGAAAGATACCATATCTAAGGATGATATTTTTTTTCTGCATGAGTCCAAGGTTATAGCATGATTTGTGATAAATAAAGGAACAATATGATTCTAAGAAAGAAATTCCAAGAAATACAACTGTCCAAAAATGAATGGATGAGTTTAATAAGGTGATGAGTTTTCCTTCATTGATGATTGATTAGTTTTCAGGTATTTATAGAGGAAATATGACATTTCTTCCCATAAAGGATTTATAAAACTCTTTCAGAAAATAGAACCATAAGATTAATGAAAATGGACAATAGCATCTTTTTCCAGCTCTGTGGTGTATTGTTAAAGTAGGATCTACTCTAATTTTTATTTCTACTTTCAGAATTTTCCAATAGGAATATGTCTTGTTAAGTACTCCTATGACAGATATATTTTAGTTCTGGTTGTGTGCTTTATTTGACATAACCTAGAATAAAATAAATCATGCCTATGTATCTGGTTAGTTTCTACACTTTTCTTTTTCTTCCATAAAGACAAATTTCACTGCATTTATTTAAAAAATAGATTAAAAGATCCTCTTGAAATCCAATTTAGAAAGCTTAGTCATATTAAATAAAGATACAGATAAAAAGAGAAAGAAAATTCCTGGATTTTCAAGCATATTAAATAATAAATGCCTTTGAGACAAAAATGGTAATAATTACCAAAACATGTAAATGGTATCTAAACAATATCCCAGCAGTGATAAGTAATGAGGCCAATTCATGAGTAAACAATTTCCTCTGAATATTAAATATGGTAGATTGGAATAAAAAAAGAGAAACTGTTTTGCCAAGCTTTTAAAAATTCTCTTTATTTTAGAACTAGCTCACAAAGTTGTTGTTAAATATATGGTGATATTAATAATAAAATACATCAAGTTACTCTCAGAAAAGTGAGAGCAAGGCATCATACCATAGCTCTTACTTTATTGGTCAGAGAATTTTGAGATCATAAATATGATCATGTCAGGCATAGAATCACACAATTTTATTAGAATATGAAGGAGCATTAGGAGCCATTCATCTGAGGGAAAACAACGTGGCATTAGGGAAAAGCCACACATTTTGCAGACAGGCACGGGTTTGAATCTTGGCCATATGGTCTTCTGATTGTTTAGGTTCCCTCAGAAGCAGATTCTACAATAGCAATTTGAGTGTGGGCAGTTTATTTGGGAGTACAGGGGACACTGGTAGTGGAGGAATGAAACATAAGAACAGAAGGAATGGGGGACACTAGATCAGAAAAAGGTGAATTATTAAACCAGTTTTCATAGCCGTAGCCAGAGATTACTGCAATCCCTAAGAAAAGCTCTGGATAATGGTCCAAAACATTCTTGTATTCAGAAGAGATTCTCCCCCACAAAAAACAGGAAGCTGAAGAATTTTATGAGCACCATTGGTCAAAGGTTATTGTCTGGGGTGTAAATACCTCAGCACTTCCGTGGCTGGCGTATAAGTCTACAAAACAAAGATGCAGTTATTTGCAATTGGAAAAGACCTCACTGACAGGCCCCAGTGTTAATGGCAGGGCACTGAGAGCGTCCTGCCAGAGGGACCTTGAATATTTACTGAGCTTCTCTGAGCTTTAGTTTCTCCATTCATTAAACAAATCTAGAGGAACTTCCTCTGTCATTACAATGATAGTTTAGTGACATGTGGGGACACTCAATAGATATTACCTACTGCCCACCCTTCACCTTGCTTCCTAGGCCCTTTCCACAGGATCTTCCAGATGTTATAATGTGGCACAACCCCTGCGTCACCCATGTCTTCTGAACACATTAATCTAGGCTTAGATTACATTAGACTTTTTAATAGTCATTCAGTGTAAAACATAAAAATACATGAAGTACTATTAAATCAAGAATTGTGTGTCTTTCCTTTGAATATTAAATATAGAGTAATTGAATTTATTCCTATAAAATTGTTAATTTTGGTTTATTAACCTAGTCTCTGATATGAATATCACATAAGCTACAGCTGCAATTTATGTTGCCTCTTCATTTGAGAGGTTTTTTCCCTCCAAGTTTTCAATTGCTCCTACATCTCCAATGTGATTTTTCTTACTGATTTAAATTAAATCCCCTTAATGATTTCTCTTATTGTTGCCTTCTCTCTTCTAAATGATGCATAAGTAGCTAGATAAGTCAGAAATATATTGAATGTTCTAATTTTCATAAACTGATACAAGTAGCAGCTATCTAAGTGAATAAAGTCCTCATCGCTGCTCCACCTCCTTGCCTGTGCCGTGGTTCTTTCCTCATGGACATCACTGCGACAAAGGGTGATAGATAATGCAATCCAGGGAAAAAGCTTAAAAATGTCATGAGTCCTAGTTCTACCATGAGGATGGTTCTATAGCCTAGAACATTCTGAAAGGCAGCTAGTTGATTTCCAAACTTTAGAGATGTCACTTTAGTGTTCAATCAAAATGAAAAACCTCATTCTTTTATCATGTACCACAAATATTTTCAAAGTTATTCATGGGATTTAAAGATTTCATCATGTATCACCATAAGAAAAATATAATTCAATAATAGTATTATCATTAGTATGAATAGTATTTTAATAGGAAAAAATTAAAAGAGGAAATAACTAAGGATGAAGTGTAAGGAATTCAAAATCATATTAGAGAATGAAGTACTTAAGGATTTTTTTTTCTTAGCATGAGAGATCACATATACAAGGGAAACACAAATATGCTCATACCTATAAACTCTCCTTGACACTCTATAATCTTGGCAGCATCCAAAATTTGTAAATATTAGTCACAACTATTAACAGGATAGTAAATGGCTTGGTCTTCCACTGTCTTGAATTTTAACATATTTACCTTTAAGGTCATTAAGTAAAAACTAATTATACAAGAATAGCTTATTGTTTTGTCATTTGTTCTAACAAAGAATTTGCCATCATAATTAGGACTCCTGTCATTAGCTTTACTAACTTAAAGTCTATTACTTATCAGTACTCAGCTTGGGTGAGTCATGAGGCTCCCTAATCAATCTAACAAAGAAAATGCATCCATTAAAAAAAAGATGGCATTGAATCAAGAACTCAGTTGACAAGGAAAAGAGCTAGATTCAGCAGGAAATGAGCTGAGAGAAAATGAGCCAAGAGTTTTGAATAGGAGTCTTTGATTAGTGACAGAGTTTTAGTTTTAAATTTGTCAAGAACCCAAGATGTAGTATTATGATTACTGCCCCTTTGCTTCATGAACATATGTGAGGAAGTATATATAAATTCATTTTGAAAGCTTAAGTCACTTTGAATCTGTTGTTTCTTTAGAAAATACTTCTAGTTGAAGCAAGTAAAAAACCAATAGAAGGAAATAAAATGATGGAGAGCATCAAGTATAGTCAACTTAGAATGCAAGTGCTTTAAATTGTTTTATTTGTAGAAAAAACACAAAAATTTAAAATATAGAGTCTTAGTCCAGAATCAAATACATTATTTTATAACTATATAATAAATCATAAATACTTTATACCAAAAATATCTTATCTTAGGATATATACTTCAAATATGTCAAAGGATATATGCATCAGAAATTTGAGTAGATATTCTTAAATCCCTTTACAAAATTTCTGCAGGATTTTACACTCCCATAGGTCATTTGTGAGAAAGTCCATTTGCATAGAAATTTACCAGATTTGGATGTGACTTTTTTGTCCAGTAGAATGGGTAAAATATGCCATGCCATTGTTTTATATGCAATTTTTAAATTTGTCACTGGTCATTATTATCAATTAATTTCTTAATTTATTCAAGCATCATTTCTGAAAATCAATTTTTAGGTGTAACATTTATTTTAAAAGACATGATGTCCTACACTAAGAGTAACTCAACCAGTTGTTATTGAATAAACATAAAAAATAATATGACATAAGACATATATTTTCCCTTGAAAGGCAAAAGAGTTTTCATTGACATGTTAAAACTCCACTAATAACCCTGAGAGAGAGAATCTAACTTTATCCACATTAAAATGACAATAATAATTTTTTAAAACCCTTTAGTAACCATAGAGTATTAAAAATTAAATGAATGTATTTCCTTCTGTTTTTGTTTTTAACACATAACTTATGTCTGTATTTACTTTTTCTTTTTAATAATTTTTAATTTTTCAATTATATATATCATATACAATATTATGTTAATTTCAGTGATTACACAATTATGTAATTTATGAAGTGATAATCCTGAAAAATCTAGAACTCTTCTGACATCATACATAGTTATTACAATGTTATTGACTATATTCCCTATGCCTACATTACATAGCCAAGACTATTCTGTAAGTACCAATATGTACTTCTTAATCACTTCATCATTTTCACCCAATCTTCAGCCCTACTCCCAGCTGGCAACCACTAAAATGTTCTCTGTATCTGAGTGTTTCTGTTCTGGTTGTTCATTTATTTATTTTTAAGTTCCACAATAAGTAAAATCATCTGATATTTGTCTTTCTTTTGTCTTTGTCTGATCTGTTTCAATCAGCACAATACCCTTGAGATCCATACTCATTGTTGCAGATTTCAGGATTTCATTCTTTTTCATGGCTGAGTCATACTCTTTTGCATAATATATCACTTCTTCATTCATCCATTGCTGGACACTTAGGTTGTTTCCATCTATGGGTTATTGTAAATCATGTTGCAATGAACATATGGATAATGTATATGCATTTATTTACATTTTATTATTCATAATTTTATATTTTTTATTCTTTTTGAAGAAGACACACTAACATTTCATTTAATACTAATTTGGAGGTGATAAACTCCTTTAGCTTTTTCTCCTCTGGGAGGCTCTTTATCTGGCTTTCAATTCTAAATGATAGTTTTTCTGGGGGACATAATCTTAGTTGTAGGTCCTTGCTTTCCAATGCTTTGAATATTTCATTTCAATCCTTCTGGCTTATAAAGTTTCTGTTGAGAAACCAGCTGACAGTCATATGAGAACTCTCTTGACGGTAACTAACTGCTTTTCTTTTATTGCTTTTAAGATTCTCTCTGTGTCTTTAACCTTTGGCATTTTAATTATGATGTGTCTTGGTGTGGGCCTCTTTGGTTTCATCTTGTTTGGGGGTCTCCGTGCTTCCTGAACTTGTATGTCCATTTCCTTCACCAGGTTAGGTAATTTTTCAGTCATCTTTTTTTGTTTGTTTTTTATTTTTATTTTATTTTTATTTTTTCATTGTTGTTCAAATACGGTTGTCTCCATTTTCATGCCACCACAGCCCCCCGCCCCACACAACCCCACCTCCCATCCTTGAACCTACCCCCTTTGACTTTGTCCATGGATCCTTTACACATGTTCCTTGATGGCCCTTCCCTTATTTTTCCCCCATTATCTCTCTCACCCAGCCCCTCTGGTTACTGTCAGTTTGTTCTTTATTTCAATGTCTCTGGTTATATTTTGCTTGCTTATTTGTTTTGTTGATTAGGTTCCACTTATAGGTGAGATGATCATATGGCATTTGTCTTTCACCATCTGGCTTATTTCACTTAACATAATGCTCTCCAGTTCCATCCTTGCTGTCATTATTTTTTCAAATAGGTTTTAAATTTCTTGCTCTCTTTCTTCTCCTTCCAGCACCCCCATGATATAAATGTTGGTATGCTTGAAGTTGTAACAGACTTTTTTAAACTAACCTAATTTTTTTAATTGTTTTTTTTGTTTTGTTTTATTTTACTCTTCTGTTTGGATGTTTTCTCTTTCCTTATCTTCCAAATTTCTGGTTGAATCCTCTGCTTCATCTACTCTACTGTTGATTACCTGTAATGCATTTTTTATTTTAGTTACTGCATTCTTCATTTCTGAGTGGTAACTTTTTATGCTCTTTATCACGATTTTTTGTTTCCCATCTCTTTGTTGGAGTCCTCATGAAGCTCCTCTACCCTTCCTCTCAGTTCTTTAAGTATCTTTATAATTGGTATTTTAAACTTTGTATCTGGTATATTGCATGTCTCAATTTTGCTTATTTTTTTTTCTGGAGTTTTGTCTGCTCTTTCACTTGGGACCTGTTTCTTTGACTCCTCATTTTTGGCAGCCTGCTTGTGTTTGTTTCTATGTGTTAGGGAGAGCTGGTACATCTCCTGATCTTGGGAGAGTGACCTAATTTAGTACATGTGCTGAAGGGCCCAGTGGGGCAGCCTCACTGGTCACTGGAGCTGGATGCTCCAGGCCACCCCCCCCAATAATCTACTTTGTGTACCCTAATGTGGTAGTTGAGCCTTGATTACATCAATGAGGATTTATGCTAGGCCAATGGGCTTCAAGGACTGGCCTTGACCTTCTTGGAGGATCTGCCTTTGTTGCTGGCAATGGGAAGGATATCCCTCCAGGCTGATGGGCTGCAAGGACTAGCAGTAACCACAACAGAGAATCTGCTATGTTTGGGTGTACCCCATACAACAGGACTCATTTTTGTAGGCCTCTGGTCCCTGATGAATCCTCCTCTTCAATGTGTTGCTTGTGGAGGTGGTTGGATGGTGCTTCCATGCAGTCTAAGACTGTCCACCAGGTGCTCTGGCTCTGTAGCCTCCCAGGAAGTTCAGGCCAACATTAGCTACCACCTACCCAGGGCCACCTGGCAGGAGCTAAAAGTGATCTGAAGATGGCTGCTACTTGTGCTGGGCTTAGAGGTGCCCAAAAGAAGCCAAACTGTGAACCAAAGCTGATTTGCACTAGTGTTGGCCCTGGGTACACAGAGGCCAGACACTGCTTGTCTGGGGTTTGTGAACCTTTAAGATACTTTAGAAAAGTCTTTAGCATGAGCCATGATAGACCATTTTGTAGCAAAGCCACTGGAAATAGCTCCAGTGGGCCTGCAAGTTGGGTGGGTTGGGGTCTTAAGGAATCACCAGGGACAGGTGAATGGTGTTGCCAGGTTGATGGAGACTCAGATATGGAGAATGACTGGCAGCTCTCTGGGGAGAGGGCTCAGAAAAGGAACAGTGGCCTCTGCCAGCACTTCTATCTGGGAGAAAGCTGCCCCTCCACCCCTTGTTTTTAAAGCCAGACAGTTCAGTTCCTCCCTCTATGGCACCTTTTCAAGCTACAGCCCCACCATTGGAGCTCAGAGCAAGTGCGTCTGAGAAAGTCTATGCAGGCCCTTTAAGGGGAACCTCTGGGACTAAAGGAGCACTCCATCTCACTCAGTCACAGGTTCTACTGGTTTTATCAACCAGATGTTATGAGGAGTTCTCTTCCCAGCATGAGAACCCTGGGCTGGGGGACTTGTTGTGGGACTGGGGCCCTTTATTCCTTAGGGAGGACTTCTGCAGCCAATATATCCCTCCTGATTTTTAACTGTCACATGTGGGTTTGAGACCAATTGGTTTTGAGTGTTTGCCTATCCTACCAGTCTTGATGTGAATTCTTCCTTATATCCTTAGTTATAGGACTTCTGTTCAGATAGAGTTCAGGCCATTCTGAATGATGGTTGTTTTGTAGTGTACTTGTAATGTTGATGTGGTTGACCAGAAAAATCACTTCCTTCTTTATTACTAACACAATAAAATCTTCAGGTGTATTTCATTATGTGTCACTGACTACTAATGCTATATTAGTAATTACTTAGAGGTTAATTAATTAGTATCTAATACTAGCTAAATACTAACAAAATTAATAAAATCTTTGTTGTGTCTTCTCGACAAGTATCTCAGAATAGTATGTAATTATGTACATATATAACAAATAAACATAAGCATATGTATATTTAGTAAAGTAATTAAACAGTATTACTGACAAAGGCTTCCTTCATTATAGCATGTTTTTAAGCACTCGCTTCTCTAACCTTTAATGCTCTTAAAAGATATATTCAGAAGTTTACCTTTCTTCTTTTTTCCTGTTGTATTCCCACCTTCTCTACCTCAACCTAACAAATTCCAACATACTCTTTAAAAAAAGATATAAATATGATACTTTCTCCATGAAGCCTCCCGGGTCATACGGGTAGCGTTGTCTCATTCTACTTTCAACCCCTTAGGGTCTTTTTAACTATTGTTGCTCTCATCACAATCATATATATATATTATATTATATATATATAATACTATATATAATATATATAGTATTATATATATTAATAATATTATATAATATATATTATATATGTGTGTGTGTATATATAATATATATATACACATATATACACACACACATATACATATATATGTATATACATATACACACACATATACACATATATATGTAAAATATCATTTAAAAATAAGTACTGCTTTTATTCTATGTACGTTTCATGAGGTCAACAAATGTTTTGTTTTTAATCACCTCAGCATTTAGCATATGCCCAAATCCTTGAAGTTTCCCAGGAATGCCTACTGAATGGTTATATTAATTTAAAGTCCCTTTCAGTATTTAGCACAGTAACTAAACTACTAGATGTACAAAGATGTTTATTTAATCCAATGACCCTTCAGTAGCATTTCAACTCTATAACAAAGTGTTGCTTGCATTGTGCGGTTTCAGTATTTATGATTGATAACACTTTTAAGGTTCTCTTTCTTAATAATGGTTTAAGTGGCCTCATTTTAGAATTTATAACTTCACTTTTTAAAAAAATTGCTTCAGAGTTACTAAAAATAAAATATGGCTCATAAGCATATTTATTTTGGGGAGTAATCATTGAAGCATGTCTCATTATAATGAGACATTTGCTTCTGGGGCATAAATGCAACTGCTTTCTTGATTTTATAACTGCTCAGAGCATAAGATTAAAACAGGTAACTAGGTTTTCAACATAATATGCAAAGAACCTTTAGTCCTGAGAATGTGCAGTTTAAAAACACATTACATAGCTCGTTTGATGTTCAAGGTAAGTATCTACATTCCTGACTACATGAATATGGTATTGAGTTCCCAGCTTCTTTCACAATTTGTTTACTTGCAAACAATTCATAAGACAAAATTTAATTCTACATTACGTATAGTTGGCATGTATTGGTTTGAATGCCCAGCACCATTCATTTAATAAATATTTTTCTATCCACTGTTCTTGGTGCTCACTAGTAAAGAATATGTAGCTGCAGAGAAAAAGACACAAAGACCCTGCTCTCATGGAGCTTTTTCTTTTCTTCCCTATATGTCAGGAAGTGGTCTCTCACAAGAATAAAGCAGGGTAAGAGGACAAAGAGTGACAGAGTCGACGCATGTTACATTTTTGATAGATTCATCAGGGAAAGCTCATCTGATAACATGACCTTTGGAGCAAAATGTGAAAGAAAGGAGAAAATCATTCAGGTACTATGAATAGGGTGGGGCAGGGATATGAGAAACCAGAGGTAATTCCAGAAGAGATAACAGCCATACAATGACTATTGCAAAAGCGGGATTGACATATATGCGAGACAGCAAGGAGTCCACTGTGGCTAGAATGCAGCCAGTAGCGGAGTATAAAATGGTAGAATAAAACAACAGAGCACTAGCAGGGGCCCAGACCTCTTAGGGTGGTGTGTGTCTGGTGGGGATCTTTATTGCATTGTAAGTGATATAAGAAGCCATTGAAAGATTTTTAACTCAGGAGTAGCATCACCTGATTTATAGTTTCAAAGATCTCTCATATTTATGTGTGAAATATGTTCTGTGTTGGGGCAAGGACAGAAACACAGGGGTAATTTTAAAGGGCTATTGGAACTCCTAAAAACGAAGGTAGCTTGGTCAGAGGTAACAGTAATGGAGATGGTTAGAAATGGTAAGATACTATATTTTTAAGGTAGTCAAAATATTTTTCCTTGATAGGGTGAGTGCGGAGTGTGAATGAAAAATGGAAGTCAATAAAAACTGAAAAGATTTATATTTGAGCCAGTCGTGCAATACAGTAGATACTATTAAAACAAAAAGTGTGGAAATAACAGGAGTGTATGGGTAGAAATTAGTAGATGAATGTCATCAACATAGCTATAGTATGTGCATCTTTGAAACTGAATACGATCTCAAATGAAGTGAAAATAGAGAAGACAGAATATCCTAGGACTTAGTGTTGGAGCATTACCATAGTAGAGGTTGGCAAGATAAGAAGAATGGAAAGAAAAAGAGTGGTGAGTGAGGAAGAGATAAATTAAAGCTAAATGAAAAAAATTAGTCAGCAAAATGAGTCAGTAAATGACAAAAAAATCATCAAATATTGTGGATGACTTGAGTAAGATAGGACAGATTAACAATGATTGGATTAGATAATAATAGGAAATTAGGAAATAAAAAATATATTTTATGAAGCCATAAAGAGAAAAACCTCAAATTAACATATTATAGTATGTCAACTATAATTGAAAAACATTTTTAAATTTTATAAAAATAAAAGATGGCAGATAAAGTGGATAAAGCATGCACTGCCAGGTTTGCACAGAGTTTTGTAAAAAACAAAACAAAACATGGTGTGGGAGGAGAAATGGAATGGTAGGTACTTCAACTGGATGTATAAACAGATTATTTTTTGTTCTGCTTGAATATTTCTCATACATATTAGAAGATATTTATACAATGATGGGCAATATACAACTTAGAAAAATAATGCTGAAAAGATAAAGAATAATTATAATTTCAGAATCAAAGTCTGGAGTAAGTAAGACCCTGGTATTTAATGCTCATTTGCAAGGGCTTGCCATAAACAGAAAAACAAATAATCTATCCATCAAAATACGAAGAAGACAGAATATACAGTTTTAGATTTAGTGATAAGACCGCATTCAAGTTCTCTTCTGATTGCTTTCACTGCTACTGCCTTTTTTGTTTATTTGTTTTAACACTAGTGAGATTTAGGACCATGATTTCAGCTGAGAGTGGAAGCCATTGAAACCAGGGTGTATTGGAGGATTAAGGACAAAGGAGATTGTATTAAATAGTTGCCTAAATAAGTGGGCAAGTGAATAAATCAGAGTTAAATCTTCAGAGAGTGAAATAAAGGTGCAGAGGGTCAAGTAGAAGTGACTTTTTGTGGGTGATAGTGAAACCAAGGTGTGTAGCCACTCAGTGGGTGTGCAGGGATTAGTGGCTTCAGTAACCTAGTAGTCAGAGTCCAATGGTGGCATCCTAGGCAGCTCATTCCTCTGGCAGCATCCTGACTATGCCTTTCCTCCCTTAGGAACCCCCAACCTCATTCTCCAGCGTTCAGGAAAACCCCATAACCTACACAATCCTCTTCCATTCAATATCTTTTACTTGTTATGAAAACCAGAATTGGTTTCTGTTATTTTCAACTAATAACCTTACTGGCAAACATTGAGGAGTTACTCGTCAACTGTAGCAAATATCTGAACCTCTAAAAGGAATTTTATCATAAATTAATAAGCCATAGTTATTTGGTTTAATCCAATTAACAGATATCCTTTACAGCTAGATAATCTCCTAACAGTCTCTATGAATGCCTCTAACGCTATGGGTGTTACAAGTACATCAGGTGGTATATTTAGGAAGTTAACCATCACTGTCAAGCATGAAATGAAACTTTAATCAAATCCCACCAGGGAATTTTATAAATAGGTCAAGAGAGAAACATAGTTCCCTCTAATGAGCTGTGTCATGTAAACCAACCCCAGAGAGCAGGGAAGGCACCCTGGGTGAAAGTATTAGCTATTACTATATAAGGAAACATCCCAGTAGAGAACTCTTGAAAATGGCATCACCTGTACTTTTAAACTGAGAAAAGTGAGAAAGCTAAATCTCATTCATGCCCACAGCTGTAGTATAAGCAGGAATAATCATAATTTCTTAAGACTAGATTGATCTCCAGTTAAGTCATGATACTCTTTTCATTATAGGAAAGCATCAGAAATGAACTCATAGATCACATTTTTAAAAAATTATCCTGGACAATCCAGACCCCCTAAATTTTATCCCATTTCCCCATTTTCCCTTTTAAATAAAGGATTTAAGGGGTCTAAAAATTTATAAACCTCTTATGTCAAACTATTATCTCCAGACAGACTGTAAAGCAGGAAAATCTAAGAAAATTAAAAAAAAAACATATTGTGTCATCTAGTTTGAAACAGTGTTATTTTTCCATAAGAATATATTTTACTTAAAATCGCATGGGCACAAACCCCACTCTAGGACTCGTTTGTGGTGCTGTCACCAGCTGTTCTTAGAAGAACTCACTGGCTCTCCACTCACGGTCTCTTAAATCATCCTTGAACCATCCTTAAATCTGCTTTCAGGCTTCTCCAAGAAGACGATGGCTGTTTTAGTTCCATCATTTACAAAATAAGTTACTTACCTTAAAATTAATTTTTTTTGTTATCTAATTATAAAAGTACTTATTCCAGTAGGAAGGACATCGTTGTTTGAAGTCTAAAAAACAGAACACTCATTTGATTTCAATAATTTTCTTTCATCCTTTCTAAGCAAAAATCCTGATAGGAAAAGAGAAAAGTGGGCTCAAGCAAAATTCTAAAGTGGAAAGAAGTTTGACTCTAGTGTGGGCCCATCCTCTATCTGAGGCTCCTCCATGGTTAGTGGTTTGGACACAACTTCTCTTGTACTAAACTAGAAATTCTCTCTCTCAGAGTGGTATCTCATTTTCCAAAATGAATATAATTCTTTATCCCATTCTCATCTGTTACATTTATTATTTGAAATGACTGTAAAATATTAATAATTGCCAATATTCCCTGATCCTTATCTGATGCCAGGTATTGTTCTAAGTATGAAGCAGCTCAGTTAATGCTCATAACCATTCAGTAAGTAGGTACTATTATTCCCAGTTTACACGTGAGAACCCTGTTCTAGTTCACAAAACTGAATTCAGGAAAAAAATACTTTCAAGATGTTTTCAAAGTATACTGTTTGTAATACTATTGGTGGATTAAAAAGTTTTCTGAGAAATAAAAATACTAAATGAATGTATCTGTCTCAACTTTTTACCTAAAACACACACAGGATTTTAAAACCAATTAAAAATAAAACTTAGTGCTAAGGCTATTTCTTTATAAAAATGGCAATTTAGCCTTTCTCTGAATCTTTTTTTAGGAAAAAATCTTGGATTTTTATTTTCCAAACTTCTGTTGTCAAAAAGTTTCCAAGTGTTCAAACACAGGAATGCCACGTTCAGACTGAAATGCCCTTGGAAAGCTCTTTCTCTATAGGGTGTATGTAGTCTGCAAGCAGGCTGATATAAAAGGTAAATTCACTTTCTAGCCAGAATTTTTCTCTAAATGAGGTCACCTTTCTTTAACTCTCTGAAGATAAAGCCTAAGAAAACTATATTTGGCCAGGTCAACTCAAATGGCAGACCAGAAAAAAGCTGTGAAATGCAGCCTGACCTTGTTGTGCCAGCTTGCTTTGGTTCAGTTCTGTGTCCACACTTCCTACCCACCTGACACCTTCACAGAGAAAATCCACAGGGATCCTGGTGGGAAAAAATGCTGGTTTCTGATCATTTGATCTGTTTTGTTTTAGCCTAAACTAAAATGTATTTTTTTCCTCCTCTACCAAAACCTTTATCAGCAAATTGAGTTCTATATTTCTAATATACATTCGATTCCAGCAAGTGGTAATCTGATTTTAGCTATTCTCATGATGCAGTCTAATTTTGACTATAAAAAACTGGAAGATAAAATGATTTTTTTTTCTCTACAGAACATCTGCACAGTACAAAACACAGAGAGAATCCACTACATCATGTGATCAGTTTGGAAAAATATTTTAAATAAACAAGACCTAAATATGAGAATTGTCTGTTTGTAACTTTTCCATGATTCCTTAAATTGGCATGTTATGTGACAGAAAACAATCAAAGCACAAGGGCTAACATCCTTCTCCTCATACCAACCTGAGAAAGGGACTGTGTTTAATAATAGAGAACCAGCTACTATGGAGCATGAAAATGACAGCAAACAGAGTAATATTGATTTGGACATCTTGTCAGGTGGATGGGAAGAGGAACACTATTTTTAGTGTACAGACACAATCTAAGGGAAAACTTTATATACCTCATTAAGTATCACACATTTTTATTTAAGGGTTCAAACACATAATAAAAACACAAAAATATAAAGTTTCTAAAAGTGTACATGTGAAGACAATATTTTTATGGCAATAGTCATAAAACTTGTATCAATAATCCTGCCCTATACAGATAGGTTTATGTAGTATTAAAAAACAATTATATTTGGATACTGCCAATGAAGAAAATAGACCACAAATGGAAAAGATTTCTCAACTATAGACTTACTAGTTTCCAAAACATTTTTCCTTATTTTCATTTGTAGTTTTCAGACCCACTGTCAAGATTAAATGTTTGTGTAGTGTTTCCTTACTTTCTAGGAATGAATGTGGTTTTACTATATAATGATTACATAAAATAAATGTATGAAATATATATTGAAAGTCTAAATACTTGAAGTTGTTTTTTTAATTCTATTATTTGGTCTTTATAGTTTTTCAATAGATGAACAGGTTTAATTTTATAAAACAAACTCCCTTGAAGGGATTTTGATTAACTTAAGGGAAATGTACACAGTAATTATGAACACATTTGGATTGTGTAATTTTATTATTTGTTTTATTCCTTTACATTTTGAAAATAGCTTTTTCTCTTTTCATAATGCACCTTTCCTTCCTATTTTTGAATTTATTAGAAATAAACCTAATTTCCTTTATTCTATCACAAAGTCATGTACTGAAAACCAGTTTTCCTATCTGAACCACTATTAAAATTAAGCATGAATATGAAAATAGAAACTAAATTTGTGGGTGGGGAGGACAGTTTTTTTTAATGATTTTGCTTTTCTCTTTTGAATGATTACTCTTCATAAAAGGAGTTATGGTCTTAATCCTGGCTATACATTAGACATATCCAAGGAGTTCATTCAAATACCAGCCACACCCCAGACAAACCCAGAATTTCAAGGCATGAAGCCCCGGCTCTGCTATTTTTAAATGGTTCCCCAAGGAATAATAACATACAACCAAATTGGATAGCCACAGAAACAGTTATCAGGAATACCCAGCTGATCAAAGTAATTATAGTTGAAATCATAGATAAACTTGTCACATCTATGTTTGTCTCTGTATCATAGTTAAGTAAGGTAAAATACACTTAGTTAGGAACTATAATTAAAAATCAGCATCAAAATTTAAGTGCCCATACATGTAAGCACACCTACGTGATGGACTACCACACACCAACCAATTCCTTTTCATAGAAAAACAATTTATTTGCTAAGATTCTTACCTTGATTTTTTTGTCATTAATTCTTACAGTTCATGCAAATACATCTGGAGTACTAAATGATCTATAATAATAAAAACATCTACTAAACTTCTTTTTCTTTGAGTGAATTTCAGAAAATAAAAAATAATATAAACTCATTAGCAGTCTCATTTTGGATAATGACTCCGTAATTTGAAAAAGTTAAGGTACCTTTACATGTGCATGGATAACCTATACCTCTGTTGGTAAAGGTATTGAGTTTTTTTGCTTATAACTAAAAGTTAGAATAAATTTAATGAATTATAAAACATTGTTCAGGCTTTGAAATACGATTTAACAATCAAAACCCTTTCTCAACCTCTTAATCCCCCCAATTCCCTCTCTCTCCCTCTCTCTTTCTCTCTCCCCAACATCCATCTTTCTCCTCCTCCTCCTCTTACTTTCTCCTCCTTCTCCTCTCCTCTCCCTCCGCAAGTGCGTCAGACACACAGGCACGTTCGATTCTGTCTGGTAATTCTGAGCCAGGCCCTAATGTAGAAAGTCTCTGCACTTTTAACAGTATTATTTCTTTGAGTTCAATTAACATAGGTTAGAACTTTCCACAGGAAAAATAGCTATCTAGGATCAACACAGTGAAATGGGAAGAATATATGATTAATTCTCTGTTCTACATTTTCACTTTATGACCACGAGCGAGTTAAATAAAACTGCAGAATCTTTATTTCTTCATCTATAACCTGAAGCTAAAATCAAATCTTCTTTATCTACCATATAGAAATAGTGATAAAAACAAATGAGATAATTTCACTGTGAACATAAATGTGCTGGTGAATTTTTCTTTGTAATTAATTTTTTTAATGTTTAATAATGGAGGCAACCTAAATTCCATTTTCTTTGTATTTACTGCTATGTGTGTGTGTGTTTACACAATAAGAGCAAGTCAAAATTTAAATCTACCACAACTTATACCTATAGTGTAATTAGGAAAAAGTTTACTGTGATAATAAATTAACTTGTTACTGGTAACACAAAAACCCCAAAGCAATAGAGTAGGCTCAAGAAACAGCAGTGGAACAGAGAGTCATTAGGACTTGCATTTAATAAAGGAAAGTGTGGCAAGTTTACGATTTTTATAAGAAACACTGAGTAGAATTTATGCCCAGAAGCAAAGGGCACCATATAGAGAGACTTTGCCTAAATCTGAAACTATTGCTGTTCATAAAATACTGTGATAAAAATGAAAAAGAAATTCAGAGAAGGTGAGAAAATATTCTTAATATACATAAAAAGATCCTCTGTTTGTTTTTTAATTGGATTGTTCATTTGCTTGCTGTTCAGTTGTCTGAGTTCCTTCTATATTTTGGATATTAACCTGTTGTTGGAGCTTTTGTTTACAAATCTCGTTTCCCATTTGGTTGGCTGTCTTTTTATTTTGTTAATGGGTTCTTTTTTTAAAAAGATTTTTATTATTTCTTTTTAGAGAGAAGGGAAGGGAGGGAGAAAGAGAGGGAGAGAAACATCAATGTGTGGTTGCCTCTTGTGCACCCCATTCTGTGGACCTGCCCCGGAACCCAGGCATGTGATCTGACTAGGAATCGAACTGGTGACCCTTTGTTTCACAGACCTGCACTTAGTCCACTGGGCTACACCAGATGGGGCTTTGTTTTGTTAATGGTATCTTTTGCTGTACTGAAGCTTTTCAGGTTGATATAGTCCCATTCATTTATTTTTGCTTTTACTTCTCTTGTCATTGGGATCAAATTTATAAAATGTTCTCTATAACAAAGGTTCATAAGCTTAGTACCTATGTTTTCATCTATGTAATTTATTGTTTCAGATATTATATTTAGGTCTTTGATCCATTTTGAATTAATTTTTCTACAAGGGGAAAAATGTAATCCCAAGAAGACAAGTAAATGGCCAATAGATATATAAAAAGATGTTCAATGACACTAGCTATTAGGGAAATGGAAATCAAAATTAAAGGAGATACCACCTTACACCTGTTAGAATGGCTATTACCAACAAGACAAGTAACAACAAATAATGGAGAGGATGGGGAGAAAAAGGGACCTCTCAGTCACTGCTGGTGGGAATGCAGACTGGTACAGTCACTGTGGAAAACAGTCTGGCAGTTCCTTAAAAAATTAAGAATAAAGTTGCCATCAGCATGAATGGGCCTGGAGAAAATCATGCTATGTGAAATAAGCCAGTCAGAGAAAGACAAATGCCATATGATTTCACTCATATGTGGAATATAAAACCGAAACTTGACACAGACAGCAGTGTGGTGGATAACGGAGGTAAGGGTGTTGGTGGGGTGGGGGGGGGCAGGGAAGGGACATAATATTTGGTGACAGAAGATGGTTTGACTTTAGGTGGTAGGCACAGTGTAATATATAGATCACATATCACAGAAATGTACACTTGAAACCTATATGATCCTATTAATCAATGTCACTCCAATAAATTTAATAAAAGATTAAGATATATATGTAAAAAGATTTAATCTAGAATATGAATAAACTAGCCATAAGAAAAGAAGAAAATCCAATACAACCATGAGGAAAGACTTCAATGAATATTTCATTAAAGAAGATACATTGTCCTGACTGGTGTGGCTCGGTGGGTAGTTGTCATTCTGCAAACCAAAAGGTCTCTGATTTGATTCCTGGCCAGGGCACATGCCTGGGCTTGAGGCAGGTCCCTGGTTGGAGGCATGCAAGAGGCAACCAACCAATGTTTCTCTTGCATATTGGTGTTTCTCTCCCTCTCTTTCTCCCTCCCCTCCCCTCTCTCTAAAAGTAAATACATGAAATCTTTAGAAAAAAGATTTATTGATGGTCAACAAACACATAAAAAGCTGATCACCATCATTGGTCATTGGGAAAATAAACACTAAAAGTACAGTATGATACTATTACACACCTATTAAAATGCTTGAAATTTAAAGACCTGACAAAATAAGTATCGATATGGACATGAAGCCATGGTAATTTTCTTACATTGGAGAAATATAAAATGTTCCAACCACTTTGTGAAAAGGTTTGACAGTTTCTTATGAAGTTAAATCTACACTTGCTATATAAATTAGAAATTTCACATAATTTTTAACCAAGAAAAATAAAAATGCTCATAAAGACATCCATACTCATTTCAATTTTATGCATAATAATTAAACCCTGGAAATAACCTGAGTGTCCATGAAGAGCTAAACAGGTAAAAATTAGTGTATTTTTATACAATAAAATACTATTTAGCAATATTATTTAGCAGAAGAACCAGATACCCTACTGAGATGTACAAAATATTAATTATATATCAAAATATTATTTTCAGTGAAAAAAGCAGACTCAAAGGACTACATAGCATATTATTCCATTTATGTTAAATTCTAGAAATGGCAAAGCTAACCAGAATAAGATTGGTGGTTGGCTGTGGCTTGGATCAATACAAGGGAAACAAAGAATTTTGGGGGGAGAAATGAAAGAAAAGTTTTACATCTTGCTTATAAGGGTGGTTAGTAAATGCATAATAAATATGTGAAAACATGTCAAAATATAAACTTAAAATAAATTCATTTATTTTAGGTAAGTTATGCCTCAGTAAAACTGACTTAGAGAACTTTTTGGACAGGAGACAGCAGTGTGGTAATTGTGTTATGTAACAACTGGAACACAGTCCAAGACATATAATCAGAAATATAAGATGCTAGAGCCACAATTCACAATAAAGACATATCATTGATTAATATCGATGAACCAAAGCATGACTTTGTAAAGTAGAAATTAAGAGCTGCAAGAAAAAGCATACAGAATAGCACTAATAATTGGAATTACCATGCTACTCTCAAACGCTTACATATGGACTAAAAGATACAGAAGGCTTAAAGTATATGCCTAGTAGAAGGCCTAAAGAATAGATATTATAGCTATCTATGATAAAGTGTACACTTTGAAGCCCACACTAAGTATTTTAAAAGCTGAACAATTCTTCAATAAGTACAGTAAATTATAAATCACGTAAATCTAATCCAAAAACAGAAACAAACAATAACCAAAGAAATCATATAACCTAGAAATGTATATGTATATGTATATATACATATATATATATATATATATATATATATATGTATATGTGTGTGTTAGTGTGAGTCATGGAGTTAAAAAAACTGATTTTGCAGTCTTTCTAGAAAATGAAAAAGATAACACATAAATTTCAACCTATAAAATAAAGTTAAAGTGGTGATAACAAGTCATAATTTTAAATACTTACATAAAGAGAAGTTAAGAAGAAAAAAAAGTGAACTAAATAACCAGTTAAGTTTTTTTGAATATGAACAAAGAAAGAAACAAAAGAACAAAGAAACAAAGCAGAAAAGTTAGAAAGCAAAATATCCACTAAAATAATTAAACCACAAAGCTGTTTCCTTGAAAATGTCATAAAACAAAACAGATAGATAACCTAATTAAAAATAAACGGAAAAGATTTAACTGTTAAAAAACTGATAAGAAAAATATCCATTGAAACAAGAAATTTAAAAGTTTATATTGCATTCATCTATTCAAATGTACTTGAAAATCTTTAAGAAATGGATATTATAAAAACTAAAAATAGAACTGCCTTTTGACCCAGTAATACCAGTGTTGAGATTATACCCTAAGGATCCTGAAACACCAATTCAAAAGAACCTATGCACCCCAATGTTCAGAGCAGCACAATTCACAGTAGTCAAGCACTAGAAGCAACCTAAGTGCCCATCAGTAAATAAGTGAATTAAAAACCTGTGGTACATTTACACAATGGAGTACTACACAGCAGAAAGAAAGAAGGAGCTCCTACCCTTCACAACAGCATGGATGGAACTTTCCAGCATTATGCTAAGTGAAATAAGCCAGGTGGGGAAAGAGAAATACCATATGATCTCACCTATAAGTGGAACTT
This sequence comes from Desmodus rotundus, assembly GCF_022682495.2. Lineage (NCBI taxonomy): Eukaryota > Metazoa > Chordata > Mammalia > Chiroptera > Phyllostomidae > Desmodus > Desmodus rotundus. Next base: position 75,211,744 of record NC_071391.1, on the reverse strand, counting down.
AAACAACAAAACAAACAAGCAAGCAAAATACAACCAGAAACATTGAAATAAAGAACAAACTGACAGTAACCAGGGGTGGGGGAGGGATAATAGGGGATAATAGGGGAAGGGTCATCAAGAAACGTATAATGGACACATGCACAAAGCCAAAGGGGATAGGTTCCAGAGTAGAAGGCAGGAATGGGTGGAGCAGGGGGGGGGCATGGGGGGTGGACATGGAGATAACTATACTTGAACAACAATAAAAAATAAAATGAATAAAAATTATAGTTTATTAAAAGGAAAATATAAACAAATTCCTATTAAAATATGGCAAATTTTTCAAAATCCACTGCAATAGCTATCGCAGAGAATTTTACAGTGCAAGTCTATGAAATCTTCAATGACCGGATAATTCTAGGGCTCTTCTAAATCTTCCAACCAAAGGAAAAGAAATTTCCAAAAGTTCTTTGTTGTTAAGTAACTATAACAACAATACTCAAATTTGATAAATACTGCTAAATATAAATAAAATAAAGACAGATGTGAATTATAAATGCCTATGTAATTAGAAAAATATGCAAAATTCTAAATAGAATATGAGCAAATAGAACTGAGTACTATATAACATCATATTACAAAATAATACATCTTAATCATGTGGAGTTTATTCCAGGATTATAAGGTTGGCTCAGTACATATTAAGAATCAGATTAATATACTTCTAAAGTTAAAAATAATATGATTACCATATGCAAAAAAAAATTTGTGCAGTGTGTGGAGGAGGAGCTGTGACTGACTGAATGTGTCAAAAGTGGTTTGCAAAGTTTCATGCTAGAGATTTTGCGCTGGACAATGCTGCATGATTGGGTAGACCAGCTGAAGTTGATAGTGATCAAATTGACATTAATTGAGGATAATATACCACCCAGGAGACAGCCAACATACTCAAAATATCCAAATCAATAAAGTTATTGGTGAAAATGGAAAATATATATCCCACACCATTCTTGATTAATAATAAACACATTTCCTTCTTTAATGGTGAAACACGGAATGTCTCCTAAAATCAAGGAGAAGACAAGGATGTCTGATAACACTTTAGCCAAAGCAGTCAAGAGAAAATAATGAGGGCATTTGTGTTAGAAAGGAAGTGAAGCGATAAAACTTTCTCTGTTTGCATGTGTTATGAGCTTATACCTGGAAAATCCAAGAGACTTACCAGAGAGAAGAAATGAAAGTCTATTCTAATTGTTAGCAAGTTCTTTATATTGAGAAAAAAAAATTGTGTCTTCCTAATAATCAGCAGTAGTCTTTACTTTGCTCTGTGGAGCCACATAGAATATCTGAATTTTCTTTTGTATGATAACTTAAGAATCTGGAAAAACAAAACAGAACATAAAGCAAACAAACAAACAAAAATAAAACACTTCACCATTTGAAGAAGCCTGAATCTTTCAAATAGCCTTTACATGTTATCAGTTAATTCCTCCCCCTCTTTTTCTTTTCATTCTCACCTGAGGATATGTTCATTGATTATAATTTTAATCCTCACCAGAGGATATGTTTATTGATTTAAAGGAGAGACAGAGAGATCAATGTCAGAGAGAAGTATTGATGGGTTGCTTCCCATACGCAGCCTAACCAGGGATCAAACATGCAACCTAGGTATGTGCCCTGACAGCCAACAAAACTGTAACCTTTTGCTGTATGGAGGATGCTACAACCAGCTGACCCACCTGACCAGGGCTCATTCTCCTTTTCCTTTTTCTATTTTTAAATATGTTTATTGATTTTAGAGAGAGAAGAAAGGAAAGAGAGAGAGAAACATCAATGTGAGAGAGAAACATCTGTTTTTGCCTCCCTTACAGGCCCCAATCTGCAACCAAGGGTAAATTCCCTGACCAGGAATTGAACCCCTAATCTTTTGGTATGTAATACAATGTTCCAACCAACTGAGCCACACCAGCCTGGGCTTCTCTTTTTTTTTGTTGTTAGACTCTTTCCCTAAGGTCCTTCTTAAAATATTGCCACCAGATTACAAAAACATCTAGCAAGTATGTTTCTCTGCATGAAATAAGACCTAGTCTATTATTGCTCTACTGAATGTGAGAATAAGTGTATAACATCATTCAAATTGTGACACTTTTAAGAGTAAAGGGAATATTATTAATAATTATGCTGGAACAACAAGAACAAAATGAGGCCATCTTTTTCAAACAGTCATCTGTGACTTCTCCCATAACAATGTGTACTCTACAGTGTATATTTTTGTTAATGTAATCTTTCATTAAGCCTCTCATTTCATGGAAAATACAGTATTATAGGCTAAAAAAATCCAATCTGGCATATTTGGTACTGACAACAATGAGTGACCTTGAATAAATTTCATTTATCTGAGCCTCAGTTTTCTTACCTATAAAAACCAAAATAAATAAACTTTGAAGCATTTGTGAGAAATAGAAACTTCATATGAGAAATTGGAGTGTCACCATTGGTGAAGGCCTGCAAGTGAGGCACTTCACGTTCATTACCTCAAGTCCTCACAAGCCACTGCAGAGTCGCAATGAAAGAACATCGGGGTTCAGAGATCAAAGGTGACTGCCTAAGCTATTAATTGCTGGAAAGTAGGAGAATAAGCTATGCCTGAATTTTTTGTGTGTCTTTTAAAAAACTTTGGAGTAACTCAAATATTCAAAACTAATATAGAATAATATTATAAGCATTAATGCATTTGACCATCTATAATAAATCATAATATGTTGCTATGTTGGCCTTAGTTATATTTTTTTAGAAACAAGTACACAGTTACAGGTGAAATCTCTCTGAAATTCTCCAAAATTATATTCACTACCATCTTTCCTAGAAGTAACCACCAGTCTATTTGTTATTTACTTGTTCTATAAACCACTATAGAGTGTCATTTCTGTTTTGTTACATTAGACAAGTGCCCTTTATACATTCTTTAGCGATTTCCATTTTTCAGCTTTATAGTTTTATGTTTATCCACTTGGTATATGTGAAGCTCTAATATACTCATTTTTTTTACTATATTTCTCCATTGTCTTGTTGAACATTTAAGCTGCTTCCAGTGCAAAATAACTGAAACAGCAGTGAGGGGAATACCCATGTACATGTCTTCTCTTGCATATGGGTTGTAATCTCTGAGCTAGCCACTTCTCAGCCCTTCCGAGACCTGGTCCTGAAACTTCTGCCCATCTCCCTAGCTCTAGGTAGAAACAGCTACTTTGCAGGTAGCCTCTGGTGGTTGTAGCTCAAGTCATGCTCACCCCCCACCAACTACTGTCATGCCATAATCTGTACCATGTATTCATAAAGAAAATATTTCATATGTTTAAATAAGAGGTCATTCAAAATACACACAGATCCATAAACAAATATAAATGTGCACACACACTTGTCCCTAACTAGTTTCTGTAGTTCTCAGTGTTTCTACCTGGGCCTTATTAAGAAATAAGTAAATTATTTGACCAATTAGATTTTTAAGATAGAAAATTATAGACTTCAGTAAAATAAATAGCCTTAAAATTTAATATACTGATTAAGATTTCATTTTTCTATTCATTTCCTGAGCTCTAATGAAATGCAAAAATGAATATTTTTATTTACTTATGTTCCTAATATTCCAAACTCCTTGAACATATTTCAGAATGTTCAGAATATGTCAGGCATATTAATTACAATGGGAGAGAACATTTTTCACATACTGATATTTTAAAAGGACTTCACATCATGCAATGTGTATTATTAGCTCTGAGATGGAAAAAAATCACAATTAAAATACTACAAAAACACAAAATTGCTGGAACAAAGATTGCTATTTAGTTTTCCTTAAAAGTAAATCAATCATGGAATATAAATTCTAGAGGTGAGTAGTTTTAAATTGAAAAATGCCTTGTAGAAATTGTATTTATAATGGTTTTATTATGAGTTCATTTATTATGCCATGGCTGCTGAAATTTGAGATGAGTTCTGATGCCTAACGGTCTATACAATTTAACATCTCCCCAATTAAGCAGGTCCTTACATACCAATTAATGTGAGAGGGTAAAGTTGATGAATGGTAAGATACTCAATAGAGGTGGAATGAGAATGGTATAGACAATCAGTAATAAGACTACTGAAGATTATGAAGCTGCTATGAGAATTTGGATCTTGGAAGGGAATTAAAGATGTATGAGCTAAATAAGTGACCTAGCAGAAGACATCTCTGTTTTTGCTACTCACTACAATGTTCTTTCACACATTGGACCTTTAATCATTCAAAAGAAACATAGCTGTTCATACTTTTATAATCTGATCACAGTCCTGTTTCCCATCTGTCTGTTTCATATCTCTCATTTTTTAAAGGAACTTTGGACAGTTTGAATATTTAGAAATTTTTAGAGGATATTGGTTATTTAAATAGGTCATTGACATGCAAGGGTTTGGTAGGGAGAATCAGTGGAGGAAGGGGTGAAAGAAAAAGAGGAGTTTACTGTATAGAGTGTTAATTCATGTTAGTATCCTTCTGATTGGTGATGATAGGCCTGGATGAACATCCATTTCCACAGAGTGCTTAACAAAAGTAACATGTGAAGTAACATCTATTTATGACACCAAAATAAAGATGTGAGAGACTTGAAAGAGAAGAATTTAAAAAATATTTGCAGACTCTATTCTTTTTACAAACAGGCATTTAAAAAAAATTTGTTTAATGGTAAGTAAAAGGATGACCAGTGAAAGAAATAAAATAAAAGAGAAAATGTCCTGATTTAAGAGTATCCTGGGTTCTAATCCTACTTCTTCCCTCAAATGTAAATGGAATTTTGTCACAAGTCACTTCTTAGAGACTACTTTCCTATTCCTAAATACAAAGCTGCTCTAAGATTTTCTCTACTCTGACAATACCACTACCACACTGTGAGCATTCTGACATGTCTTTGTCTTTTTTCTCAGGATAAAAGTTTGTACACAGGACATTTGATGAAACTCACATATTTTAGACTTTACTGGGAAAGGAGAAGTAAAAACCAAGTAGGAAAAATGTACCTGAAACAGGTTAACTATTAATGAGTAGTCCAGAGATAGTCACAATTTTATATCCACTTATTTGACCTAAATGACTTTTTTGACATTCTTTTTTTAAAAAACCTTTAATATATTTTTCTATTACCATTTAGTCCCCTCGTATCCCCACCGGAAATCACCACAATGTTGTCCATGTCCATGAGTCCTTTTTCCTTTTTGCTCAGTCCCTCTACCCCCTAATCTCCACCCCCCACCAGCTGTCATCCTGCTCTCCATCTATGAGTCTGTCCCCATTTTCCTTGTTAGTTCAGTTTGTTCATTAGATTCCACATTTGAGTGAAATCATATGGCTTTTGTCTTTCTCTGACTGGCTTATTTCACTTAGCATAATGTTCTCCAGGTCCATCGATACTGTCACAAAGGGTAAAATTCTCATCTTTTTCATGGCCAAGTAGTATTCCATTTCTGCAATGCAAGTTAAGTTATGCTTCTACTTTTTTCATTGGGATTCAGCTTGTTCTGGTCTCCTACACCAGTGACCATTCTTTCTTTAGCTCTTCCTTCCAAAGAGTATCATATTATCAGAGAGGAAAGAATAGCTTTATAGAGTAGAAACCTACTCAAACAGTATTTAGCCAAGTGATTAAGGTCAACATCAATAACGTAAGTCAGATTGACAGTAGGTACCCTAGATATGGTATAATGAAACTGACTCTTTATCTCTTCCGTCTTTCAATAACCCAAAACCCAAACTCTAATCTTGTCATAAAAAAGAAAAACAAAACATTTTTTTTAATTGGGTTGTTTGTTTTTGGGGTTGAGTTTTTTAAGTTCTTTATAAATTTTGGATATTAATCCCTTTTCAAATGTATTGGTGAATATGTTCTCCCATTTTGTAGGTTGTCTTCTTTATTTTGTTGATGTTTTCCTTTCCTGTGCAAAAATATTTAAATTTGATGTAGTCCCATTTGTTTATTTTTTTTTCTTCTGTTTCCCTTGCCAGGGGAGAAATATTCAATAAAAAATCACTACAAGCAATGTCCGAGATTTTGCTGCCTATGTTTTCTTCTAGTATTTTTATGGTTTTGGGTTTTACATTTAAGTCTTTGATCCATTTTGAATTTATTTTTGTGTCTAGTTTCATACAAGAAAGTCTAGTTTCAGATCAGGAATAAGACAGGGGTGCCCACTTTCATCTCTCTTATTCAACATAGTACTGGAAGGCCTAGACACAGAAATCAGATAAGAAGAGATAAAAGGCATCCAAGTTAGAAAGGAAGTACTAAAACTGTCTTTATTAGCAGATGACATGATACTGTTCATAGAGAATCACAAAGATTCCACCAAGAAACTACTAGAACTGATAAATGAATTCAGCAAAATAGCAAGATACAAAATTAACATGCAGAAATCAGTTGCATTTTTATATGCCAACGACAAACTAACAGAAATGGAAATTAAGAAAACAATCTGTGTTGCAGCCTGTCAAGGCCTGCCAGGCCCACTCTAGCTTCGGGGAAATGGAAGAAAATGCGCACAGCCATGTGATGCTTGACATGCCTTTATTCATGGGTGGGCGAGCCACACATGCTGCAATGTGTTTCTCTAGTGAGAAGCCCCTACTGCCTTAAGTACTAGATGCAAACAAAACCAGCTTCCAGACAGAATCTTATATAACATAGCATAATTCTGCACATGTGAACCCCTTCATGTTATTGGAACTGTTTATCGGACCCAGTCTCAAGGGTATGAGAACACTAGTCATCAGGTCCTTCAAGGCTATGGGAACACTGCTTCCTTTAGTTACCCAGACACCTGAGTGAGGAAGCCAGATTGCCTCCACTTACCCTACACAATCCCGTTCACACTTGCTTCAAAAAGAATAAAGTACCTAGGAATAAACCTAACCAAGGAGGTGAAAGACCCGTACTCAGAAAAGTATAAGACACTGAAAAGAGAAATTGAAGAAGATACAAATAAGTGGAAGCACATACGGTGTTCATGGATAGGAAGATTTAACATCATTAAAATATCCATACTACCCAAAGAAATCTATAGATTCAATGCAATCCTATCAAGATTTCAATGATGTATTTCACAGAACTAGAACAAATATTTCAAAAATGTATATGGCACCACAATAGGCCCTGGATAGCAACAGTGATCCTGAGGAGGAAAAACAGTGGGAAGAAACACACTACCTAATATGAATTTCTACCGCAAGGCCATAGTAATCAAAATAACCTGGTACTGGCTTAAAACCAGACATATAGATTAATGGAACAGAATAGAGAGCCCAGTAACAAATCCACACCTTTACAGTCAATTAATATTTGACAGAGGAAGCAAGCAGATACAATAGGCTAAAGATAGTTTATTCAATAAATGATGTTGGGAAAATTGGACTGATACATGCTAAATTACTTTTAAGCTAGGTTCCTAACTTCCTTTCTAGTCGGTATAGTGGAAGAGATGCCTAATATTTTATTTAAATCCTAATCAACCTAATGCTGATGGCATTTGAATTTTCCCTTATCACATATCCTTCCTTTCAGTAAAAACTGATGAAATTTTGGGAAGAGTATTTCAGTGGTGATTTTTATTTCACATTGGATCATAGTAACCGAAGCTTAACATTTTAGTTGATTTACGAATGTAACCAAATGAAGTGAGAAAATGAAGAAGAGATTGATGGTGTGGAAATTTTGAGGATAAAACACTCCTAATGAAATATTCTGTCCTGAAAATCTCTTTTATACAGACTCTAAGTCATAAGAAAATGTTATACTCAAATTGAGAGAGCTTTAGGTTTTAATAGAAAATCATCATTACACTGCAAATTAACTTATAAAATATGTTTTTGATATGCTGTTCATGCTCGTTGTGATCTTCATATTTTATTGTAATTTCATTACAATAATCTTTCTTTGCCAATTAACAGTTGAAATTTCTTTCAGGTGATTAACAGTTCTTTTAAAAATTCTAGTTTGCAAAATATGGTCATATTGGCCTGACTGGTATGCAATGTAATAGAGGAAAATATGGATAATTACATTGTGCCATCATAAAAGTTATATTTAAAGTGACTTAACAAGTATTTTTTTCTGCTGGTACAAGAGAGATTTCTAATGATACTTGAATATCTGCACTTAGCTCTTTATGGTGACTTGGCTATGTTTTAAAAAGAGATTAAAAGTTTAGTTCAAGATGATAATTTATAACATTTTCCTATAGAAATGTCTTAAGCATACAAAGTAACAAGTTTATATTGAGGTCCCATGTACCATCACAGATTATCAACATGATTCCCTCCTTATATCATTAAGATTTTTTTAAAAATATGAAACTTCATTTTTAGATTCTCATGAAGAAAAGAATCAGTAGGATTTGGAAAGAAAGGCAGAACATTTATCTAAGATGTGCTCAGGTTTAAGAAATCAACAGAGTGAGAACCACACAGTGAAAGGCACACTGGACCAGAAACCAGGAGACTGAGGCCCTGGAGTTAGAATAGTCATTCAACAGTACTGTGGCCTCAGGAGATTCCTGTGACCTCTCTCTGTTACTAGAAGGAAGCAAAAAAAAAAAAAAAAAAAAGTAATTTATCTATATACAAATTGTGTACTTATTCCTACATGTTTAAACTTCAGTCACCTTCAAAGTACTCTCCATTTAATGCATATACCTGTCGATAAGCTTTTTCCACTGCTCAAAACATTTTTTGAATTCATTGATTTTGATGCCTGTTTGTTCCCCTTCACCTTTTCACATTGGCCATATCCTTTGAGGACATTTTTTAATACAGGGAATACATTTTTTTTTAAGTTGCTCAGGGTGATATTAAGTGAACAGAGAAGGTGGGACACAGGGATCATGCAGTTTTGGGTCAAAAACTGCTGAAAGATCGGCGTGGTGTGGGCAGGTGCACTTGTAAGTCACACATCATGCAATGGGCAAACTCATTGAGAGTCTTCAAAAAAAATTCACTGAAGCCAAACGCAGCCCCTCCCAACGCCAGCTGCTACACTGATACAAATGGGTCCCTAGAACACTCACCTAGTAGGGCAAGCATGTACTACAGGGGGCCCACCCTCCAGAAGACAATTCCGGTTTGGGGGGTTCTCCCCTCACATCAATATAATAAAGATAATATTATCACCCTACTGACCTCACAGAGTATTGTGAAGATAAATGGACTGCAGAGCATTATGTGATTATCTCCCAGACAGCACGTAGCAAAATGCATTAATATTCATTTGCATTCACTTACCTGACTTCTCAACTAGGTTGAAAGTTTTTTGAGGTCTAGGATTATGTCTGATGCTTCTTTACATCCCAACGTATTTCCTAAAACACAGTAAGTTTAACAAATAGTTGTTAAGTGAATAAATACTTTAACCAAATGGGTCCTATATAGCAGAGTATCAACATTTTCAAAGAATAAAAATTGAGCCGCCAAAATAAAAGTTATCACTGCTGAGATGAAGGCTGGGTGGTCAGCCAGACCCCCTCACACATGAAATTGATGAACCCAAAATGAGGACATGCAAGGTGATCATTTGGTGCAGGAAGAAAATATTAGAACTTAAAATTTTTTTTCGTCCAAATTTTCAAAAAAGTTTATCTGACGTTTTATATTCTTATTGAATCTCGAATCCTCTCTTTGTACTCCAACAGACACAAGCGCCACCAATGTCAGGAAGAGAGCTGGTTTCCTGAAGGCATGGGTGTCGCACACGTCACCTGTTCTCAGCCTCTCGCCGCACACAGTAACCCTTACACAGACTGGTGGGCCCTGTTACCAGGTTTAATAAAATTAATCCTCCAAAAGTGGACAGTTAGCTTTATAATAACTTTACAGAAAAAAACCATACACGTTAAAAATAATTCCTAATAATGCAAATAAAAGCAAACGAGAGGAAGAGTTGATGATGCTCTTCGTACTAAAATGAGTTTCTTGTCAGCCACGTTATGAAATGAAAAGAGTAAATATCTAACCACTCTGGAATGAATTTAAATGAAAAGGTCCTAAAGTATGTAGGGTACAATTAACATATAAATTTATAGTCACTAGTATTAATTATATACCATTAATACATAAAACATTTATTTTAAAATGTTCATTTCCTTTATATATTTTATGTATTAATAATGCATGTAATATATTGACACAACACACACAAAAAACTTTACAGTTGTAGCACTAAGCTGATTTAGAGATGAATACGTGTTAGGACTGGGTATAAAAGGTTTTTTTACTGATAGAGTTAAAACTTTTAGACCTCTGAGAAAGAAGTGACAGGAACATCTACATTTATTGGTCATATACTATGATACTATAATTTGCCCCATTATCTTAATCCTCATTAGTTTCTATAAATATTATTAATTTTCAAATATGTAAAAACAATCCATCATAATCACATTTATCCTGATTAGTTATGAATTACAATAATGAAATTAACCTTCATGAACTCACAACCTGAGGCAAAGAATACTGCACACAACCTTTAGGCCACTGTTTTACTTCTCCTGCCTTTGCCTCAAGCACAGGAGACGATGACAACCGTGACATTCAGTGTTGATGACTGAGTCATCTTTAAGCACGTGTGTGCACAACCCAAAGTGCTGTGTTTAGTTTTGTGGGCTGGCATACTGTGTGCAGGCTTCTGTCTTGCCTTTCCCTGAAGTTTATATTCCCTCAATCATTTCATATATTTGTGTCTCTCATTTATTTCCAGTCCTACGTAATATGTGTGACTGTCTGTGCCAGGAGGGATTGTTTTCATTTTTTTCTATTTCTATTTTTTCTATTACACACAGTTCTGCTATGAACACTTTTCCATATTTTTCAGTAGACAGATATGACAGTAAATTTAAGATATATTTCTAGTAAAGGAATGACCACAAAATAAGAAATAAGCATGTTTAACTTTACAAAATAATGCCAAAGGTTTTTTGTTTGTTTTCAAATTGGTTAGACCAATTAACACACTAACAAAGTCATGGGTGGTCCTTATTTCTGCTTATTGAATGGGTTCTCACAATGTTCTCAATTTCTTTTCTCTCCATACTGAGTTTAGGATCTTTTCAAATATGTCTCATTCGCTTAACAAAAAATGTTTTAGAGAATCTTATTAACTTTTTAACTTTTATTGCATCAGTAATCATATTTAATATTGTTTTTCTGTCTCTTTCTCTTTCCTCCTCCACCTTGATTCTTTTAATCAGATTGATTTTTCTTTCTTATAAAACATTCATTCCAATTTTACTGACCTCAGTCTTTAATTATTTTTGTCCTCAAATTTCTTAGGCTTACTGTATTATATTATTCATAGAAAATGATTTAATCTAACAACTAGAAAAGATGATATACTTTATGATTATATTTATATGAAATATTCAGAATAGGTGAATCCATTGAGGCAGAAATAGGTCTGTGGTTGCCAAGGTCTGGGCGGAGGGGTGAATGGGGAGTAACTGCTTGATATGTGCAGGTTTCCTTTTGGAGGTAATGAGAATGATTTGGAACTGGAGAGAGGAGTGGTTATACAACACTGTGAATGTGCTAAAATGCCAAAAATCCTATTCACTTTATAATGATTAATTTCATGTTGTATGTATTCCACCTCAATAAAAGTAACTTAATTGAACTATTTATTTATTTTTAATCTTTGTTTTCTTTTTTATTGTTGTTCAGTTATAATTGTCCCCATTTGCCCCCATTACTCTCCCCTGTTCTACTTACCCCCACCTCCCACAATCATGTCTCTGGGTCCTCTGTACGTCCTGCTTGGAGAAGTGTCTGTTCAGGTCCTTTGCCCATTTTTTAATTGGATTCTTTGTCTTCCTGGTGTGGAGTCATGTGAGTTCTTTATATATTTTGGATATTAAACCCTTGTCTGAAGTATCATTGGCAAATATATTTTCCCATATGGTTGGCTCCAATTTCATTTTGCTGATGTTTCTTTACCTATGCAGAAGCTTTTTATTTTGATGAAGTCCCATTTGTTTATTATTCCTTTTATGTCCCTTGCTCTCGGGGACATATCAGTGAAAATATTTCTGCATGGAATATCTGAGATTTTCCTGCCTATATTCTCCTCTAGGACTTCTATGGTGTTGCAACTTATATTTCAGGGGGTTTTAGCCATCTTGAGGGGTTTTTTGTGTATGGTGTAAGCTGTTGGTCTATTGAGTTTTATTTTTTTGCACGTAGCTGTCCATATCTCCCAACACCATTTGTTGAAGAGGCTATTTTCGCTCCATTTTATGCTCCTGCCCTCTTTGTCAAATATTAATTTACCATGGAGACATGGGTTTATTTCTGGGCTCTCTGTTCTGTTCCATTGGTCCATGTGCCTGTTCTTATGCCAGTACCAGGCTATTTTGATTACAGTAGCCTTGTAATATAGTTTGATATCGGGTATTGTGGTCCCACCTAATATAGCTATTAGTGCTATATATTTCTCCTAAAATATTTCCTTTGTTGTTTTACATAAGCTTAAAACATTATTTTGATATCATAGTTATAAGTATTTATTTTATTAATTGATTTGTTTTTTGAGACAGAGTGAGAGAAACATCGAATTGTTGTTTCACCTATTTATGTAGTCATTGGTTGGTTCTTAGATGTGCCCTGACCAGTGCTCGAACCTGCAACCTTGGCCTATCTGGATGATGCTCTAACCAAATGACCTACCTGGCCAGGACTCTTTAGTATTTTCAAAAACTTAATTATGAGTTATTATTTGACCCATGTATTTAACCACTGAAACACTCCGCACACCTAAAACACTCCGTGAGTTGTATGCACTGGCTCTTTAATTCCTGAGTCAACACTGTGAGAGAAGTGTTACTTTCCCTATCAGGTTGCCTCCATACAAGGAGTTCCCATGTACAAATGTTTAAAAGCAGCTACTTAACACTATTAAGTCCCAGGGTTCTATTGCATATACATACAGAAGTTACTAAAAGGCTTTAAAACAAAGAATATGATTGTGCAACAAGAGTTGTGTTTTGAGGAAATTTGCATTATCCTTGCAAAAACTGTAGTCCCATCCGCATGATATAATTTTTATATGCTATCAAATATGCCTAGGAAATATTTCTCATCTATTTTAGATTCTTTGGATTAATCTTTCACCTAAACAAGATTAAAATGTACCAAATATAGTGTTGTTTTTTTTTAATAAATATGCACTGAATATATTATGTAATAGAGAAAGACTTCAAAATGATTTTAGACTCTGTAAATTAAACATTAATTGTTCTTTCTTAACTGTTAAAACACAAGATCCTTAAAAACAAAAATAAAAGTAAAAGTAAAATTTTAAAAATCCCCTAATTTTCCCTTTCTTCCACATACGCATTTGGCAGGACACTTAGTTTTCTTGGTAGAAGGGACCGTGAGCTCTCAGGATTCCTCACGATGACCACCCAGACGGATTTATTGACCTTTGACTCTCACCACAGACCTCTGCTACCAGCACCACCTGGGACTATGACGAAAGACTGTTTGATCCAAGTTTGTCTCTACATTTCCTCCTGCTTAGTGTTGGTTCTATGAGAATTTTCTTACCAGATCATTAACTTCAGTGGGAGTAGTGCAAACATTTGGAAGAGCAGAACTAGTGTTATTAAATAGCTGAATAATTGTTTTCTCTATAAGAAGTTTCTAAAAGTATTGATGTTAGCTTTGGGTATGGTTATGGCTCTTTCCTTTTCACAATAAACAACATTGGATTGTTCATTGAATAGGAAATGTATAAATTCTATATTAACTCAGGTTACACTAAGAACAGAATCATGAAGATGATATTCTAAATTCATTGTTAGCCATACTCTACAAACTAACCAGATAATATATATTCAAAGAAAATAATTTATCAAAAGTTTTTAAAAGAACTGGTTAAGTTTTATTTATAACCAGGTACCTTATTTAATTTATTTAATAATTTTTGGTGGGGTACTTATTCAATGATAAGTATACTAACAAAAACTATTGTGAGAATTGCATATTTGGAAATAAATTTTAATGGAAAAGCTATAATTAAAGTTTGTTAGTGTAAAAGATAATGTTAAGTAATGACTAATATTGGTTTTGCTCTTAGAGTAAATCGATAAGAAACACAGGTAACACATTCAAGTCACTGTGCTAAAAACTGCAGTGTCCAGTCAATTTTTATACTCATTTACAGAAAAAAACTCCTACCTGAAAATATTTTTATTCAATACAGACTACATTTTCTAGAGCTTTGCATTTTGCAAACCTGTTTATTTGAAGTCACGTAATAAAGACCCATCATCTGTATTGCTTGCTCTTATTTGTTTCACTTACATTTTTCCAGTGCTTGAAGAGAAAACATTAGTAGTGCATATACCAACAAAAGACAGAATATATATTGGGAGATTTAATATCAGAGCCGTGCACTTACAAAAGCAACATTCAGGAATAAATGTTTTAAAATGAGCCCAAAATGAAAAGAACATTAAAGGGCCATCAACTTTAAGGTTTGGGAAATACTTGAGAAATGATCACACCAAATACTTTTATCAATTTACAGATAAGAAAACTCATCTATTTCACATTATTGATATAGCCAAAATTTGTAAAATTTATGCAATGTTCATCCTGATATTCCACTTTAGACAGAAGTCTTCATTCAGACTTTTATTATTTTTTAATCTTTTGTTTTTTATATTACCCTGTAGTCCCCTTATATACCCTCCCCCAGCAATCACCACACTATTGTCCATGTCCATGAGTCCCTTTTCCTTGTTGTTCAATCCCTCCACCCCCCAACCTCTCCACCACCACTAGCTTTCATCCTGTTCTCCACCTACGAGTCTCTCCCAATTTCCTTTGTTAGTTTAGTTTGTTCACTAGATTCCAATATGAGTGAAATCATGTGGTATTTGTATTTCTTTGACTGGCTTACTTCATTTAGCATAATGTTGTCCAGGTCCATCCACACAATCATAAAGGGTAAAATTTTCTTCTCTTTTATGGCCGAGTAGTATTCCATTGTATAAATGTCCCATAGTTGTTTTATCTACTCATGTACTGGTGGACACTTAGGCTGCTTCCATATCTTAGCAATTGTAAATAACACTGCAATGAACATAGGGGCACTTAGGTTCTTTCAAAATTAAGAATTTTGGGTACCCTCAGATATATATTCCAGAAGTGGGATCGCTGGATCAAAAGGCAGATCCATTTTTTAATTTTTTGAGGTATTTCCATACTGCTTTGCACAGTGACTAAACCAGTCTGCATTCCCACCAACAGTGAAAAGGGTTCCTCTTTCTCCACATCCTCACCAGCACTGGTTGTTTGTTGATTTATTGATGATAGCCATTCTGATAGGTGGGAGATGACATCTCATTTTAATTTTCATTTCTCTGGTGATTAGTGACATTGAACATCTTTTCATATTCTGGGCCGTCTTTATACCCTGTTTGGAGAGATGTCTATTTAAGTCTTTGCCCATTTTTTAATTGGATTGTTTGGGGTGTTTTTTTTGTTTTGTTTTGTTTTGTTTTTGGTGTTGAGTTTTGTAATGACTTTGTAAATTTTGGATATAAACCCCTTATCACATGTACCATTGAATATGTTCTCCCATTCTGTGGGTTGTCTTTTTGTTTTGTTGATGATTTCCTTTGCTGCACAAAACCTTTTAAATTTGATGTAGTCCCATTTGTCTATTTTTTCTTTTGTTTTCCTTGCTTGGGGAAAGATATCCTTTAAAGAATTTCCAGAAGCAATGTCCAAGATTTTGTTGCCCATGTTTTCTTCTACAGTTCTTATGGTTTCAGGTTTAACATTTAAGTCTTTAATTCATTTTGAATTTATTCTTGTGTGTAGGTAGGAAGGTGTCTAGTTTTTTTTTTGTATGCATGTATCTGTGCAACTTTCCCAACACCATTTTTTAAATAAATGATCTGTAGTGCATTGCATGTGCTTGCTTTCTCTGTCAAATATTAATTGACTATGAAGGTGTGGGTTTATTTTGGGGCTCTCTAATCCTGTTCCATTTACCTATGTGTCTGTTTTTATGCTAGTACTATGCTCTTTTGAGTACTATGACTTGTATTATAGTTTGATATTAGGTAGCATGAATCCTCCAACTTTGTTCTTCTTTCTCAAGATTTCGTGACTATTCTGGATCTTTTGTGGTTCCATATAAAGTTTTCAAATATTGTTCTAGTTTTGTAAAATATGTCATTGGAATCTTAATAAGATTGCATTGAATCTATAGATTGCTTTGGGTAGTATGGACATTTTAATGATGTTAATTATTCTTATCGATGAACACAGAATGTGCTTCCACTTATTTGTATCTTCTTCTATTTCTTTCTTCAGTGTCTTATAATTTTCCAAGTACAGGTCTTTTACATCCTTGGTTAGATTTATTTTTAGGTATTTTATTCTTTTTGTAGTGATTGTGAATGGAATTGTTTTCTTGATTTCCCCTTATCTTAGTTCATTATTGGCATATAAAAATACAACTGATTTTTGGATATTAATTTTGTATCCTGCTACTTCTCTGAATTTATCATTTCTAGTAGTATTTTGGTGGAATCTGTGGGGTTGTCTATGTATATATTATATCCTCTGCAAATAAAGACAGTTTTATTACTTCTTTTCCAAATTGGGTGCATTTTATTTCTTCTTGTCCGATTGCTGTGGCTAGGACCTCCAGTACTATGTTGAGTAAGAGAGGTGAAAGCCAACATTTCTGTTTTATTCCCAATCATAAAGGGATCGCTTGTAGTTTTTGCCCATTGAGTGTGTTGCTGGTGGTGGTTTTGTCATACATGACCTTTTTTATGTTTAGGCATGTTCCCTCTAAGCCCACTTTGCAGAGTTTTTTGCCTTGAATGTGTGATGGATTTTATCAAATGCTTTTTCTGCATCTATGGATATGATCATGTGTATTTTATTCCTCAATTTGTTTATGTGGTGAATCACAAATTTTTGATTTGTGACTGTTGTACCAACCTTGCATTCCTGGAATAAATCCCACTTGATCAAATTGTAGGATCTTTTTGATGCATTGCTGTATTTGTTTTTCTAATATGTTCTTGAGGATTTTAGCATCTATGTTCATCAGAGATATTGGCCTATATTTTCTATCTTTGTAGTGTCTTTATCTGATTTTGGAGTTAAGGTAATACTGGCCTCATAAAATGAGTTTGAGGGCCTTCCCTCATCTTGAATTTCATGAAATATTTTGAGAAGCAGGGTTGTTAGTTTTTCTGAGAATGTTTGATAAAGATTGTCTTTGAAGCCATCAGTCCAGGGCTTTTGTTTGTTGGGAGGTTATTATTATTTTTTTAATTATGGATTCAGTTTCACTAGGTATAATCTGATTATTCAGACTTTCTGATTCTTCCTAATTTAGTTTTGGAATGTTCTATGTTTCCGGGAATTTATCCATTTCAACTAGGTTATCCAGTTTATTAGCATTTGGCTGTTCATCATATTTTCTTACAATCTTTTATATTTCCTTGGTGTCAATTGTTACTCCTCCTCTTTCATTTCTTATTTTATTTTTTGGACTCCTCTCTCTTTTTTTATTGATGCATCTGGTTAAATATTCATCAATATTGTTTATCTTTTCAAAGAACCAGATCTTGGATTCATTCATCTTTTTTGAAATTTTTTAGACTCTGTATCATTTATTTTTGCTCTGGTCTTTATTATTTCCTTCCTTCAACTCACTTTGGACTTTGTTGTTCTATTTCAAGTTCCTTTAAGTGTAAAATTAGATGTTTATTTGAGCTTTTTCTTGTTTTTTGAGATAGGCCTGTAATGCTGTGAGTTTTCCTCTTAGGATTGCTTTCTCAGGGACCCACAGATTTTGTATTGTTGTGTCCTCATTTTCATTTGTTTCAAGGTATCTTTTGATTTCTTCCTTGATCTTAATGTTGAGCCATTCATTGACTAATAATATGTTATTTAGCTTCCACATTTTTGCTTGTTTTTCAGTCTTTTTCTTGTTTGATTTGTAGTTTCATAGAACTGTAGTCAAAGATGCTTGATATGATTTAAATTTTCTTAAATTTATTGAAACTTGTTTTGTGTCCTAACATGTGTCTGTTCTAGGAAACATTCTGTTTGCACTTGAAAATTATGTGTATTCTTCTGCTTTTGGGTGAAATGCTCTGAAGATTCCAATTAAATTTTTTTGATCTAGTGCATCATTTAAGGCCACTTAGACTGTTTTCCTCTTGTTTTGTTATTTTCCTTTCTCTTTTTCTTCTTCTCTTCTTGATTTAAGAAGTACTTCGACATTTGTTGCAGTACTGGTTTGGTGTTAACAAACTCCATTAGCTGTCTGGGATGCTCCTTATTTCTCCTTTGATTTTAAATGATAACCTTGCTGGCTAAAGTAGCCTTGGTTGTAGGTCCTTGGTTTTCATCACCTTGAATATTTCACACCACTCTCTTCTGGCCTTAAATTTTTTGTTGAATAATCAGATGACATTCTAATTGGTGCCCCTTTGTTTGTAACTACATCCTTTTCTCTTGTGGCTTTTAGGTTTCTCTCCCTGTCTTTAAGCCTTGTCATTTTAATTACGATTTATCTTGGTGTAGGCCTATTTGATCCAACTTGTTTGGGACTCTCTGGGCTTCCTGGACTTGTGTGTCTTTTGTCTTCACCAGATTAAGGAAGTTTTCAGTAATTATTTTTTTCAAATAGGTTCTCAATCCCTTGCTCTCTCTCTTCTTGTTCTGGTATTCCCATGATGCAGATGTTGCTATACTTCCTTTTGTCCAAAATGTTTCTTAAGATCTCCTCATTTTTTAAAAATTATTTGTTCTGTTTACTGCTCTGCCTGGGTATTTTTCATCTTCTTTGTCTTCCAAATCACTGATTCGACCCTCTGTTTCATCTAACCTACTTCTTATTCCTTCCAGTGTATTATTTATTAAGATATTGCATGTTTTATTACTGAGTTGTCCTTTTTTATACTTTCTGTATCTTTTTTCATGCTGTTAAATATCCCTATAATTATTAGTCCAAACTCTCTATCTGATAAATTGCTTGCCTCTATTATCTAGTTCTTCTTCTCAAGAATTCTCTTGATTTCTCATTTGGGGTCTGGTTCTTTGTCTTCCTATTTTGGCTGCTTCTTTGTATCTCTCAGTTGTTAAACTAATCAGTCACTAAATTGATCAGTTGTTGAACTAATAAAGCTCTATTCAACAGCTCAGGTTAAGCTCCATGGGGTGGGTCAGAGTAATTACTGTGGGTGGGGCTCTTTCTTTTCTTGAGTTTGATATCACTTGGAAATGGGTGTTCTGCCTGAGAAAAAAATGGCTTTTGCCATATGGGGAATGACTCAGCAAAGCAATCCTGGTGGCTTTTCCTTTAGTTCTCTCTCTGGAGCCACCAACCCCAGACTCTCCTCAAGCGTCTCTAGTACACTCTGCTGGAGCCCAGGGTAAGTGGCTGAAAATGGAATTTTGTGCATTGGCCCTTTAAGAGGCTCTCTGAATTTCCAGCTGTCTCTCCCTGGAAGACAGAAACCCTACAGCTTTTCACAGCTGGATGTTATCTGGGTTCCTTTCCAGCTCTGGTGCTGTAGGCTAGGAAGCCCAGCTTGGGGTTTAGACCCCACACTTCTCAGGGGAACCTCCTGCCACTGAACTATCCCTCCAGATCTTTAGCTGCCACTTTTGTTAGTCCAGCCAGCCCCCTAGTGTCTCTGAATTCTCTCCCTGTCATGTTGTGGTGACACAGTTTCTTCTTTCTGTCTATAGTTATAAGGCTTCTCTCCAGCTGGTGTTCAGTTAGTTATTCAGGATGCTTTCTCTACAATTTAGTTGCAATTCCAGATTTGTCTTGAGAGGTGGTTAGTGTAGTTCCACTTACTCCTCCACCCAGACTTTTAAACTTTCCTTATTCTTACAAGTGAATAGCTCATTACAAAAATATATTAAGAAGCACCTTTGTGTTAGGTTCTATGAAACAATGAAAAAAGCACAACACTTTGCTTCAAGAAAAGCAGAGTTCATGGTGTGCAACAAACACACAAATACTTTCTGACATTATTATAGGTGCTCTAAAATTAGCTTGTATGAAGTGCTATGAGAATGCTGTGTGTGGTGATCCCTCTAGAAGGTAACCTGCATGAGGGCTTAGATATTTTTTGGTATTCAGGCATCTAACAGTGCTTGTTCAATACTCGTTAATAAATATTTGGGCATTTAATAAACCTGGAGTTTCTGCCCTAGTAAACCTTATGATAGAATAGATACTATTCAAATCTTGATTTGGCTGAATCCAGTTTATGTCTGAGTAAGACAAACTTTTATATACACACACACACACACACACACACATATAAATTTTGTGCCCTTGAGGTTATGAGCAATGAGTACATCTTGCAAATATATATGTCTTTTGTCCTTCTTAAAACTAAAATTTTAGGATTTAGCTTTTTATAATTGTTTGGAAGACTTTCAGTGCTTTATAAAATGTATTTTTAAATTTGACTGAGAGATACAGTGAGTCAGTTGTCACTGAGCATTGTGGCCCTATTAACAAAGGAGCTTTATTCCCCCCACCCATCCAGTTTTCTTTAAAAGTAGAAAGGTCTCTCAATATAAATTTTAATATCCTTACCCACCACAGTATTCCCTAGGAAAATGTAACTCTCACAAGTTGGATTAAAAATATTTATAAATATCAAGACTCATGCAGGCAGTCTTATTTTATAGATCTTGACAAATCTCACTTCTTCTCCAATCAAACCTTCCACTTTCCAAAATCTCCCTTTTATTTTTGCTCCAGGTACTCAGTTTGGGAAATACACTAATGAGTTTTCCATGCACAGTGTGTGGTTTTACTCAAGAAGCTCTCTGGGATTCAATTTTTAAGGGATGGAGGAGTTCCTTAGGTATCATAATCATTCTCATATACCTTAGTGTGTTTACCCACTTACCACATTCCATGCATGCACTAAGCATTTTGCATGGATTATTTCATTTAAATTTCTTACCAACCCTTGAGTCCAAGGAGTTAAACACCATGTGTAAGTAAACTTCAAATATGAAATAGGATTGGAATATTCAAACTCTCCAGCTTGATACAATATCAATTGTTTAATCCCTACATTATACAAGCTGCTTTCCAGATCATGGAATTGAAGTCACAAGGTTAAGAAAATACCAGGAATTTATGCAATAAACTTTAATTTAGAACAATGCTGGGGTGTTTGCCTACTTATTCCATGTGCAATATCCTTCAGGAGTCTTAACATGAGTGAAGGAAATGGAAATGCAGGAATCTCAATTAGGCAATGCCACATGATTCTCTTCCCCTCTTATCACTCATGTAGTTTGCTGTACTAAGTTGGTTTGCATTTTCTTAACAGGGCTATATTAGTGAACATCATAATGAGGAAGAGAAAAATCAACATAAATGGTTCTAGGCTATTGAATTTAGACAAAGTCCCTGAAAACTAAACTAATCAAGCCTACCTGTAAGATAAAATGATATAGTGGTAAGATGCATTCAGTTAGATACAGATTTCAGCCGAAAATCCTATATAAGTATGTACTGTTCCACTACAACAGAATCCAATGTTGGAAAAGTGTGTCTCCTTTAAAGTCACTCTGTAAATAAAATTATGATTCTAACATAAAGAAAAATCATTAAAGCAGCTGTGCTTTCCTTGTCAAGATCAAACAAAATTAATGTGTCTGGATGCTGTTCACTTTAAAAGTAGAACTTACAAGAACATGTGTAGTGTTAAGTGGTTGTAATATCAAAGTAGTTATGCTTTTCAGCTACCTTACCTATAATTTTCCAAAGCTATTACATTATTTTGTCACAAATTTAAGGATAAATGATTCCCTCTTGGTATTGTAAAGAAAAATTGAATGATTTAAGAACAATACTTTTCAATCAACATCCTTTTATTTTTCACTATTCAATTGTACCATATTAATATAAATCACATAAAAATTATTACCTTAGATCTCTATAAAATTGATCTAAAGTGGGATCAGATATATATATATATATATGTATGTATATATATATATATATATATATATATATATATATATACACATGTGTGTGTGTATATATTTGGCCTATCTGTAATATATAAGCCATAAAACCATAACTTCCAGAATCTTTACACTAAACATATGTAATCAAAGTCAATGAAATTGGAGGAATATACACTGGACCATATGCTCTGGTTTCTCTTCAGATTGTATAAATCTTTCGCCTTTTACACTGGACCTGGAATCCAATATTGCTAAGCAATCTGGGTTCAGAACTAAGCTTTACCATTTATTAGATCTGTGATTATGAATATGTCAACTTTCCTAACAGGGCTCTAGAAAACTGTATGGAATTTCCTCAGAAAACTAAAAATGGAACTGCCTTTTGACCCGGAAATTCCACTGCTGGGATTATACCCTATGAACCCTAAAACATCAATCCAAAAGAACCTATGCACCCCAATGTTCATAGCAGCACAATTTATAATAGCCAAGTACTGGAAGCAATCTAAGTGCCCATCAGCAATTGAGTGGATCACAAAACTATGGTACATTCACACAATAGAATAAACAGATGATCTTGATGGTCTCTTTCAACATGGACATTCTACAACCTCCGGGGTTTGTATAATTGAGCTTTGCATATCAAGTACAACCCAAGTTTATGTGCTACAATGTATTTCCTATGCATGCTATGGTTTCAGTAAACAAAACTATAACTGAAATCTATATGGATTTGTGAACTGAACACTTAGCTTGTACAATAGAACTATATCCTACAGTAGATAAATAATCCTCATTGGACAAACAACAGTAACTGGGTTGCCACCTACTCTTCCAGGTGGAAACTAATCCTGCCCTGATATTACTGAGTAAAGTAGTTAGGAAGCCTCTCAGTTTGCACAAAATCCACATCATCTATATGGAGTACTAGAAAATGGAACGTTTTTTTAAAATTAAAATTGGCATTTATGATCTTGCAGCTGCTCTTTTTCATTTCCTATAAATTGACTTAATTTTGATACCAAGAAGCATAGGGTTCTATAATATAATTCCAGACAGAAAATTTTATTTGGCTATAGAGAAATTGATCAAAATAAAAGCTTCCCTAAAGCACAGCTGAAGACTCAGTTAAAACTTTTTTGTGGGAAAAATTTGATTGTAACTATGTTAATGAAGGGAAATTATCTGCATATATCATAATAAAATAAGGTAAATCATGAATAGACCATAGAATAAACAGAAAAAGGTGTTGTGCAATTTCTAAATACATATAGTCAAGAATCTCAGAGATTTATTTTATGGGTTCTGTAGTAGTTGTAAGGAGGTTGAATCAGGCCTTTGCTAAGCAAATACAACCTTTTTCTTCATACCAGAGATGGTTAATAGAAGGAAGCTGCTCAGATCAAAGACACACACTTAGGAGTTTAAGAGTCCCCAGGTCAACAGAAACCTGAAGGAAGCACAGAATCACAGCTTAAAAACAGTTTACACAAAATTTCCAAAGGAAATTAATCCTATTTGGATGGAAGAACCAAGGAAATCAAAGGAAATGTATAAACAGCTTGAAAGTAATGTGCCAAATCTATGTTACTACATTGTAAGTAACTATGTTATTTAAAAGATAAGTCCTGCCCTAGCCTGGTAGCTCAGTTGGTTAGAATATTAACCTAATATACCAAGGTTTCCGGTTCAATCCCCAGTCAGGGCACATACAAGAAGCAACCAATGAATGCATAAATAAATGGAACAATAAATCAATGTTTCTCTCTTTCACTTCACTCTCTCTCTAAAGTTGATACATAAAAACAAAATTAAAAAAAACGTAAGCCCTAAGTTATATTGTGAAAATGGGGAGTAAAAACAAGACATTGAATGATTGCTCCTAGGTTAACACCTATTATAAGTAATCAGACATTACTGAATTAACCATGTGCAAATATATAAAGAGGAAATGAAAAGATGCACATAAAATTATGCTATTTTTGAGTAATATGAATAGGATTTTTTCTGTATTTTCCAGATTTTCAAACTTCCTTTAGCAAAAGCTTACAATACAAAGATATACTTTGTATCCCAAAACACGTATGAGCTAATTTCACAAAAAAAGGGAAAAGGCCTTTCTATGATGAAATATATTACAATGAAAAATATGTTTTAAGTAAAAAAAAGAATTCTAACAATAAAATCAGGAAAAATGACACTTGCAAGTTTTTTTCATACTCAGATACCTCACAAAACTTCTGATTTATGGCTGAATTATTGAATTTGAAAAAGCATAATTTATAATGAGGATGATTTCTTGAATATATACTGTATGCTTATGACTATCATAAGCCCTTTTCATTTTAATATTTCTTAATCTATATCCATACAGGAAGGTAGGAACTGGTCCTCTGGTTTAAAGAAGTGAATTTCCTGTTACGGAGAGTTTAAGTAATTTGCCCAAGGCCTCATAGGCAAAAAGCTGTGGTGTCAAGTTTTAGGCCCATGTTTTTCAAACACATCTCCATTTTTTAAGGAAACACTAATGTTTTGTCTAATCAAGACAGCTTGTTTATGAAGAGGCCTAATTTAAGCTTCAACAATTTCTCAGTTCTCTGTGGTTTGTTCTGAGGAATGCGCACACACAAACCCAAACATGACTTTCTTTTGGAATTCAAAAATCCATACAAGTAGATGATTAGAGGCCCCAAGCAGTTTTATTTTGGGTTCTATGCTGCATACTTTTAAGTTTCTTAAGGGTATTTAACTTCAAAATCTTCAAAAACAGATCATTGTGGTCTAATAAAATCTCACTGGTATTCTTAAGTCCTTTGCAACATCCCTTTGAAGCTGAATTCAATTACTTTATGCTTTTACAATCAAAATTGCTATTTTTTTTAATTTTCCATTATGTCAGTTTTAGAAGTAGTACTATTTTATCACTGTATTTTTCTGAGACATTTGAAACTTTGTTCACTTAAAGATGTTCTTTGAGAAATGTCTGTAAAGTCAATACAAGACATCAATAAAAGGTCAATTAACAATTTATTTCCCAAACTCAGCCACTGGTAAAATCTACTTATTCATAGCAATATGACCAAAGCTACAGATTTGAAATTTTATACCATAGAATAAACAACATCTGTATTTTCAACATAGGTGTGAAGAACTTAAGTTTCAGGCTCAGACCTGGGCTCACATCTCACGTTTATAGTTTAAAAACCAAGTGACCATAAACAAGCTTCATTATTTGCAGGGGGCAATGACATGGCCTCATTTATTAATTCTTTTAAGCATTAACTGAGCTAATACATTTCAAGTGGTTAGCAAACTACCTGACAACTAGTCTCAATAAAGCATCACTACTTTGTTATTATTATTATTATTGCTGACAGATTGGTATTTTATGCATATTCATTTCACATGAAATGGCACTAAATAAAGTTAAAAAGTAAAATTGTTGTATACTACCTCCACTACTTATTTTTAATTATTTTTTGTTGTTTAATTACAATTGTCTGCATTTACCACCCCCCACCCCAGCCATCCCTAACTCTCTCCCTTGCTTTCAACCCCCCTTGGTTTTGTCCATGTGTCCTTTATAGTTGTTCCTGAAAACCATTCCCCACTTTCCCCCATTGTCACCTCCCACCTCCCTTCTGGTTACTGTAGGATTGTTCTTAATTTTAATGTCTCTGGTTATATTTTGCTTGCTTGCTTGTTTTGTTGATTAGGTTCCACATATAGGTGAGATCATATGGTATTTGTCGCCTACCACCTGGCTTATTTCACTTAGCATAATGCTCTCCAGTTCCATCCATGCTGTTGCAAAGAGTAGGAGTTCCCTCTTTCTTTCTGCTGTGTAGTATCCCATTGCATAAATATACCATAGTTTTTTGATCCACTCACTTACTGATGGGCACTTAGGTTGCTTCCAGCACTTGGCTATTGTAATTGTGCTGCTGTGAACATTGGGGTGCATAGGTTCTTTTGGATTGGTATTTCAGGGTTCTTAGGATACAATCCCAGCAGTGGAATTTCCGGGTCAAAAGGCAGTTCCATTTTTAGTTTTCTGAGGAAATTCCATATTGTTTTCCACAGTGGCTGCACCAGTCTGCATTCCCACCAACAGTGCACTAGGGTTCCCTTTTCTCCACATCCTCTCCAACATTTGTTGTTTGTTGCTTTGTTTATGATGGCCATTCTCACCAGTGTGAAGTGGTATCTCATTGTGGTTTTAATTTTCATCTCTCTGATGGCTAGTGATGTTGAGCATTTTTTCATATGTCTCTGGGCCCTCTGTATGTCCTCCTTAGAGGGTAGCTGAATGGATAAGACAACATGACCCACACATATGCTGCCTAGAAGAGATCTGCCTCAGAACAAAAGACCTACACAGACTGAAGTGAAGGACTGGAAACAAATATTCCAACCAAATGGACAGGAAAGAAAAAAGCCAGTGTAGCAATAGTTGTATCAGGCAAAATAGACTTCAAAAAAGGGGTCATATAAAGAGACCCAGAAGGTTACTTCATAATACTCCAGGGAGGAATCCATCAAGAAGACATAGACATTGTAAATATATATGCACCCAACATAGGAGCACCCAAATACATAAAGAAAATCTTGGAGGACTTTAAGAAAGATATCCATAGCAACACAATTATAGTAGGGGATTTCAACACCCCACTGTCAAAAACGGACAGGTCTTCCAAACAAAATATCAACAAATATATTGCAGCATTGAACAATGCCTTTGATCGAATGGACGTAACTGATATATAGAGAGCCTTTCGTCCCAAAGAAGCAAAACACACATTCTTTTCAAATGCACATGGAATATTTTCAAAGATAGACCACATGATAGGACACAATATAAGCCTCAACAAATTCAAGAAAATTGAAATCATATCAAGCATTTTCTCTGACCACAAGGGACTGAAACTAGAAACCAACCACAATGAAAAAACTCAAAAACACTCAAACTAATGGAGATTGAATAGCATACTATTAAACAATGAATGGGTCAAGAAGGAGATCAAGGAAGAAATCAAAAAGTCTCTGGAAATAAATGAAAATGAACTTACAACAGTCCAAAACTTATGGGACACAGCAAAGGCAGTCCTGAGAGGGAAGTTCATAGCCATACAGGCCTACCTAAAAAAGATAGAAACATTTCAAATAAACAACCTAACCTTATGCCTACAAGAACTCAAGGAACAAAAACAAAGACAGCCCAAAGCAAGTAGAAAGAAGGAAATAACCAAGATCAGAGCAGAATTAAATGACATGGAGACTAAAAGCACAATTCTAAGGATCAATAAATCCAGGAGCTGGTTCTCTGAAAAGATAAACAAAATTGACAAGCCTTTAAGCAGACTCACCAAGAGAAAAGGAGAGGACCCAAATAAACACAGAATAAATCAGAAATGAAAGAGGAGAGATTAAAACTGATACCACAAAATACAAAGGATTGTAAGAAATTACTATGAAGAACTGTGTGCCAAGAAATTGGAAAACCTAGGTGAAGCTGACAAATTTCCAGACAAATAAAATCTTCCAAAACTGGATGAAGAAGAAGCAGAAAGCCTGAACAGACCAATAACAGCTGATGAAATTGAAGCAGTAATCAAAAAACTCCCAACACACAAAAGCCCTGGACTGGATGGTTTCACAGAGAATTCTACAAAGCCTTTAAGGATGAGCTGACCCCTATCCTTCACAGACTATTCCAAAAAATCCAAGAAGATGGAAGTCCCCCAAACTCTTTCTATGAAGCCAACATCATCCTAATCCCAATACCCCCACTTCTATAGCTTCCTTCCATAATCAGTAAGTAACTTCATAGTATGACTCTTTTCCTGTGGTGGAATATCATTTACCTTTGAGACAAAGAGCTTATTTTAAATCCTACAGAAATAGCCTTCCTGGCTGGGAATGAGGACTAAGAAAAAGGGTCCTTTACTCTTTTCTCAGGAGGACAAATACCCCACTCCTCACAAATGTCAATGTTTGGAGGAAAAACTGCTGGGCCAGCAAACCTAAATGTCAGCTAACATCTGAGTATCAAGAGAACTGCAAAAGTAGCAGCATTGGTTGCATATACTGTCCACCCCAAAATAATAAAGATAGAGAGAAAGAAAGCAGATCACAGGCCGCAGCCCAAACCAGGAAAGAATTAAAACTCCATGCACAAACTGAGCTAAGAAAATATAGAACTACTCCTAGGATTCAGGAAGAATTGCCTAACATAATTAATTTATAATGACCAACTGGAGTTTTCAGAGTGAAAGCATGCTTATAAGCCAGGCAGTGAAAGACGAATACCATGTGATCTCACCTATAAGTGGAACCTAATCAACAAAACAAACAAGCAAGCAAAATATAACCTGAGACATTGAAATTAAGAACAAACTAACCAGAGGGGGAGTAGGAGGGGATAATGGGGTGTCATCAAAGAACATGTACAAAAGACCCATGGACAAAACCAAAGGGGGGTAGGATTGAGGGTAGGAGGTGGGGATGGCTGGGATGGGGGAAGTGGTAGGGGGAAAATGGAGACAACTGTACTTGAACAACAATAAAAAAAGGAGAGACAAAAAATATATATTTAAGCCATGACAGAAAAGTGCTAATGATAAGAGTAAAATAACTAAAATTTGATTGTCAAGATGTTGAGATAGAAATAGAGATAGAGAGAGAGATGAGAGACAGATATCCTCAGTTGTTTACCACAATCTTGTCAGAAATATAATAGTCTTCTAGCTTTTAAATGATTGAAAACAAGCTTCATAAAGATGAAAGGTTTTGTGCAGCCTCCCAAGTGAAAAATGTGAGAACCAGTATTTAAATTTCACTTCTTGGGCTCCAAACCATCATCATGACTGGAAAATAACTGAAGAATTAAAAACAGCTGAAGTATCAAAAGGTCCTGAAACATGACTAAGCGGGATAGGGAAGAGGCACAATGCTGACTCTAGAGATCCCACAACAAGACAGGCACTGCTCTTACCATCATAGGCCAGTCCTGCCTGATTCCCTGTTCTTTGAAGGGAGAAACTGACAAGAAAATGGATGGTTCTCAGCCTATCAGACCCAACACCCTTTTCCATATTAAATATTTTGTATTAACCTGTTTTTTTTCACTATGCTGAAGTAAAATTAGTAGATAACATATTCTGACTACCCACTTCATTTTGAAAAGCCAATTAATATTATGTTTTTACTGTAACCAACAGAAGATATACATAAAAGCATGCATAATAAAGTAATATGCATTACATTGTACAAATTATCAGGCATGACTATTCCAGATGAAATGATGGAGTAGTGAGATTCTTGCACCTGTATGTAGAATCACAGGGGTGTGACGGCTCCAAATAAAGAATGATACGAATGAGCCTTATTGACAACTTAAATGCCACAGTGACTTACTGTCTGTGAATCATTCTTGGCAAAACTCTAACCTTTCAGAAAAATCTATGCTTGTTTTTCAGTTCATATGCTGATTGCATCCTTGAAATTTAGTGTATAGTAAAACCGTGCAAGGAAACAAAACCAAATCATTGTGTACTTTGATATGCAAAGGAAGGTTAAGAGTTAGGCTCAAATAATAATGAAAAAGTTTTTCACCTTTATGTATATCTGAATTCCAAAATCACAAGTTACATGAAAATTGATTTTTGTATGATATTGCCACAAGAATCTCAGGAAGTCTAACACTCTTGCCAACATACTCCCTTCAACGCCCTCCACCACCAACGGCAGCAAATGCCAGGTGCACCCTTTCAATCATTGTCACAATCATTGTCACAGCCAAAGATGTGAAATTGTCATTCCACATGTTTCCAGATCAGCACATGGGGATGGAAACTGTAATTTTATTGTTATGTCATGAGACAATTCATATAGCCTTTAGATGATTTGATTAGCCTAAGTCTAGTAATTTATTGATCACTAAGAGAAAGAAATGGACTTGGAATTCAAATCCCAGCTCTGGAGCTCACTGTCCGATGACCTTAGCCAGTTGTCTTATCTTTCTGAGCCTAAGTTTCGTCACTGAGAAATGAGAGTAATGCAATCATCTTGCACAATTTTTCCAATGGTTAAATAAAATAACACATAGTATCGTGATTGGTACAATGCCTAGCACATTATAATTGCTCAATAAATCATGATTAGAACTATTACTTGACATATCAGTAACTACTGCAATATTTAACAATAAAATTTTGAAAATATCTTTGGTTAGCATGTACGGTAAGTCGGAGAGAGTGCTTGGAGTTGCTTTGGGTTGGGCTGTCCGGGTGGGCTGACATGAGCCAGGGGCACATGAGACACAGGAATGAGATCATTAATTCAGGTTAGAAAGCTACAGCACATCAACTTTGTCTACATCCCATATGTTTTAAAGCCAACTATAACTGATGGAGCCTTGCATATATATGAACCCTTGTCTTCAGGAAGAAAAATTACTTTTGCAATGCAGCTGCTGTTTTCATTGTTTCATGATTTTTCTTAAATTAAAACAATTTGATAGGGAATTAGAATGCATTTTGAACGGGGGAGTTATTTCCAGAAACAGCAGGAGTAGATATATAAAATCTATGAACCATGACATGCTTATAAACACAGGGAAATACCTAATAATATTTAAATTTTTAAAGCATTCCAAATAATCCAGTAAAATGTGCTATCCAATTTGTTGCTTTACTTTATAATTGGCTTTAGGATAAATACCACAGACTTTACTTCTTGTTTTCTTATTCTATAGGCATTAGCATTTATTCTAATCAGTGGAAATTCCGTTATTTTAATTTTAGGTCTCCATAATAAATCAATAGAAACAAAAATAAATCATTTCCGATATAAAAATAGGCAGCTAAACAAAGAGATAATAAGTAAATAATTAAAATAGTCATATCTGACTAGGTCAAACTGAATTATTTAAACATATTTCAATTGAACAGGTGGTACATAATAAAATGAAGAATTAAGCAAACTAGGGTGATATTAATTTTATAATAATTCATCTTCCTGCTGTTTTAATATGTAAAACATTAAAATAATCTATGATGGGGAAGTAACATATTAGTTAAATAAGCCATGCAGAAATATTTTCTGGAAAATACCACCCATATAATACAGCACCCCCCTCCAGGTCATTTACAGGTATGGAGGATAGTTTGTGGGGCTAGAAGGGCAAGATTGAAGGTTTTGGAGAATCTTAAGGATGTTGCAGGACAAAAGAAGGCATTGAGCTTTTTGTGTTTACCTCCTAGAAGTGTTTATTAAACAGGGTGTATGTCCTAAACCAATTCCCCATTCATCAAATGATAAAAAGTAATTTTAAAATTAACTTTCATTCCTATTATACATTGTTTCCTAATCAAAGATGCAGGTATGAAGGCAGTATGAATGGTTATTTTGTGTCCCATGACAGCAGAAATGTAAAACAAATTTTTACTTAACTTATTTACATAATACAACATTACCCGTGATCTCATGTGGAGCTTGTAGACATACCAGTTGCATACTTTCAGTAAAGGAACTAAGTCCTACACTACCATGTTTGCCTGTGGCTAAGGCACAAATAAGATACATTGTGTTTTGTAAAGATTAATACAGCTTAACGAATAAGGCAATCTGCCTACCTACTTAGTATTTCTTTTGTCCAATCTTTGAAAACAGGAATAAAAACTATGAAAGGAATTTAAGAAGAGAAATAAGTTGAAATGAAGATCAGATGATATATTCCCTTTTAAATGGCAATAATATAAAAATTAAAACATTTTGGCAACTAATAATTTTTCCTTATTATAGCTTGATGCATGATTATTTGGGTATTGTTTTCCCCAGGTTTTTCCACATAAGTGAATTAAGTACAACACAAAAATCTCTAATGATCTTCAAGCCTATCTTCAAAAGTACTAATGTGCTTCCTAAATCACTTAACTAATATTTCCACAACTTCCTAAGAGGTCTTAAAAAGAGAAAAAGAAATGCATTTCAGTATATATACTGCATAACAAAGTTTAGTGAGACATAGGAAATCCACCAATGTTATAAAACCCAGGTTTTCGCCTCAGATATCAAGTCTAATCTAATTGTGCACATCCGCTGTTCAGTTAACCTAGAAAAATTTTACTTTTCACAGTATTTCATCTTTAATACTTCTGCTCTTGGAAACGATATATTTCCTACAACTGAGCCTTAGGGCTAAAAGGAATTGTAACACCACACAAAAGAAACAAACTCTTTCATTAAAAGAATGGAATCTCTTTCACACTATCAATGCAAACATACAAGGCACATATAAAGCGGCCCTAGATATCTCTTTGGTTATAGAAGTTGAAGACAGGATCCTGCTGTCTCAGTTGGCTTTTAGTTCTAGCTGCTCAGTCCGTGAGAACTCAACACATCTGGGCCTGGGTGCTTCCCATGGAGAAGGAAGAGCTTTTAAAAAAGGCTTTTAAAAACTGAGAGAAAAACTCTTATTTCTTTGAACTTTTTTATTTATATTTTTTCCCATGAATTTAGTATATATAGGGAGAATTTCTCAGAGATTACCAAAATACGAATTATCAGTAATGAACCTAGAGTCTACTAAATCAGTAATATCCCAAGATTGTCTTTAATTAACGAATTTTCTATTCTGCCTAGGGAGGATAGCCTACACAAAAACAAGTAATTCTAGGACACAGGGTAGTAGTAAAGTATCATCACTATTTATTAAGTAGTGAAGTATCAGTATTAATTTAGGAAGTACATTTACTCAATATTAGGGATATTGTTAAAAACTGAAAATCATACTGTAGTCATCAAATGTTTTAAACAGTAGACTAAATTAGGTTCCAAAAAGATGTGAGGAAAATTTGGAGCATAAATTAGAGCAGGGGGATAAACTGAAAATAAATGTCATTTAATCATCTAAGCTAATAATTAGCACAATATAGAAACTAGAGCAATAAAAAGGAGAGCAATATGGGTGAGCAGCTCCTGATTTTCTTTTTGTCTTTTTTTAAAATTGATTTTAGAGAGAAAGAGGAAAACTGAGAGAGAGAGAGAGAGAGAGAGAGAGAGAGAGAGAGAGAGACACTAATTTCCTGTTCCACTTATTGATGTTTTCATTGGTTGATTCTTATTTGTGCTGTGTTACCAAAAAGCAACTGGGGTCCTGCTGCCTGCCACCACCATCTAGGCAAAAATTCTAAAGGCAAAGGTTTGGTCATAAAGGAAAGGAGTTTTTATTCGAAAGCTTCACAATTTTGGAATAACAGCTTTCTACATGCACTAGTCACTTAAGCCTATCAATTAAGGCTAAAGAGTTCCCATCAGTAAATGAGTGGATCAAAAAATAATGGTACATTTACACAATGGAATACCATGCAGCAGAGAGAAAGAAGGAGCTCTACCATTTATGACAGCATGGATGGAACTGGAGAGCATTATGCTAAGTGAAATAAGCCAGGTGGTGAAAGACAAATAGCATATGATCTCACCTGTAAGTGGAACCTAATCAACAAAACAAACAAGCAAGCAAAATATAACCAGAGACATTGAAATAAAGAATAAACTGACAGTAACCAGAGGGGAGGGGGTGGAGAGATAACAGGGGATAATAGGAGAAAGGCCACCAAGGAACATGTGTAAAGAACACATGGACAAAGCCAAAGGGGCTTTGTTTGAGTGTGGGAGGCAGGGATGGGTGGGACAAGGTGGGGGGGCATGGTGGGGTGAAAATGGAGACAATTGTACTTGAACA
The DNA here is from genome assembly GCF_022682495.2 of Desmodus rotundus. Lineage (NCBI taxonomy): Eukaryota > Metazoa > Chordata > Mammalia > Chiroptera > Phyllostomidae > Desmodus > Desmodus rotundus. The sequence goes on along the minus strand of NC_071391.1, from coordinate 75,177,956 downwards.
ATAATTTAAAAAAGAGTTACTAAATTCTTAAATTCTTTACAGCTTTAATCACGTAAAACTATCAAGTAAGGCTAAACTCCAAGACCTGAGTTTTCCTGTCATTTCCCCCTGTTAGTTTTAATTATCTTATTTCTATGAGGTTAGTTTACAAACTAAAACATAAGATAAAAAAGCTACAAATTAAACTAAAACAACATAAAATACAAAAGCTATACAATTTTGGGAGAATGGCAGGCTTCTGCCTCAGAGCTTGTCCCCTCTAGGACACCCAAAGAAAAATAACCCTGCCAGCCTCTGCCAGATCAGCCCTACCCTAGGCTGTACCCAGAGTTCCTTCCCATCCAACATACTGTCCATTGGGAAATGCAGGCAGCTGCAGCACGATCATCCAGGTATCTTCATGGAAGGAGAGAGCCTGAGAGCCATGCTTGCCTGTCCCAGAGCCCTTCTTTTATTTCAAATCTTGTCCATAATTCCATGTACTCATAGGGTATTCAGCTTTTCAGCCAATTGAATACTAGACTGGTTACCATTCAATCAATAAACTGCTCCTAGGGGCCCCTCCCTACTTCTCCCCTGTGATCTGATCAGATCTCTCTGTATCACCCTGGATGGGATTAAACCTTGGTGTCTCAAACCAACTGAGCTACCTGGACAGGAGGAGCTCCCACTTTTTAACACACAAGGGAAAAAAAAAATGTATGTCCTGTTATAATTAGCATCAAGTTCAAAAGATTTATCTCTCCCCACATTTACCACGAAGATGATATATGTCAAGAACAATCTTTATGTGATGTCAAAATTGTTTTTCTAGAGACTCTTTTCATAACATGGGTCTGAATCTAGCTGACCTTTTTCATAATTCCTTTAAGAAACCCAAGAATGAAGAAGGGAATGTCATCCATAACTGTAAAACATAGCAGTAGAAGCAGGTTTTCATCAGTTGCAGCTGTCTCTAGCACATACTGAATCTACCTTTCCAGGTGTGTCCCTCTGGCCTCTGTCCCTATTTACAGCTAGCATTACCCCGAGTCCTACTCACTGCCACATCTCCAGCAATGATGTTGGACAGGTCCCAAGCAAATGACATCAGAGAATTTTATCTGCAATCTCAATTCCTTTGTTCTACCTCCCAGCACAGCCTTACCACACTAGTCATTCAAGTCTGCAATCAGAGGCTAAAATTCTTATTGCCCTGAGCCATCAACAAAAAAAGCTCCAATAGACTTTGGCCCAGTCTGACCGCTCATCCTTATTCTGGCATATTCCCACCTGTCATAATCCTGTCACACTGAGGCTCAAGGATCACCACAATCTCCAACCTGATAGACCCTTTAGTAACAAGACACAAGACCTTCCAAAAAATAATGCTCAAAGACATACAACAAAAATGTATTGAATCTATATTATATCTGTGTATCCCAGTTAACTACTGCATATTTTTACCTTGAATTTTTGAGGAGTCTGACTTTCACAGTTGTCATGCACAAATGAGGCCCTAGCACCCCTCAGTCTCAGGTCTTACTTCCCAGGCTAAACTTCGAACATCTCTCTGGTATTTGATTCTTACCTATGCATATTTATCTGTACTATTCCCTTCTAGGAACTGATAAACCATAAAAGCCTTTTTTCTTATATGTAAACATCATGCCTTGTTATCTCCCCAAGAGATGTTTGGAATCTGATTGGTTAAGATAAAGCAAAAATCTTCCTTTCTCCAATAGGTCTCCAAAAAATGTTTCCTTAAATATCCAGGTTGGATTTCCTTCTGTACTGGAGGCTGCCTAAAGTTAAAATCTCAACAAACAATTATTAAGAAGCCCCAATACTGGGCCTAGGATTGTTATAGGCACTAAGAGTTAGAAATATAACTAAGATCAGACTCTGACCTGGTAAAGGAGAATAACACGTGGAAAGCAGTTACATGACAATTGCAAAAATAGCTGTGAGAAGCAACTATTGGGTAAGAAGAGAACGTAGCTTATCTTTATCATCATGGAGGACTCCTGAAGAAGATGACAAAATGAATTGAATCTGAAAAAATGATAGAACAAAGGACATTCCCAGGAAGAGAAAAGCATGATCATCAATACTAAAGCAAGAAATAGCACTCTGGCTGCTGTGGCTCAGTTGATTGAGTGTCGGCCTTCAAACAAAAGGGTCACTGGTTCAATTCCCAGTCAGGGCACATGCCTGGATTGTGGTTCAGGTCCCCAGTAGGCGGCGTGCAAGAAGCAGCCACACATTGATGTTTCTTTCCCTCTCTTTCTCCCACCCTTCTCTTCTGTCTAAAAATAAATTTTAAACATCTTTAAAAGAAAAGAAATAGCTTAAAACTTTATGAAAACCTGTATACAGTGTTACTGGGAACGTAAAGTGTGAGACACTTGTAGGTGGTGATACTAGAAAGGACTATATCATGAGAAGTTACAATACTATTCTAGAGCTTCAACTGGGCTTCAGTTATAGCAATAGCAACAGAAAAAAAAAATTACAGAGATCCTGCCTGGTAGGGTATCTTAGGTCAATAGTTAGTTTTTCTGTGGCTTCAGATCTCCCCTCTGATAATTTACTTTTGTTGAGACAAAACTTGAGAATTATAATTTATATCCTGTATTTCTGTAATTACCTTTCTGTTCATTAAATTTGAAGTATGATGAATGGTCTTCTATGGTAGTTATAGTGGGTTATAACGTCCCCAATGGTGTGAAGCGAGGCTGTATTAAGTGAACATTTCACACGATCTGTTACACACAGGAATGCATGACAAACCACAAGAATCCTGAAAGCCGGTCTTACAATATGCTTCTAGTCTTCCAGGAAATTCATCCAGCTCACTGGGTTGTGAGCATATTCCTGAGTCCATTTAGGGGCTGCTGATTGCTTATGACTATGCTCTGGAAATGCAAGCATAAGCAAATATCAGGCCAAACATATGTAAAAGCTTACAAAATACTTGAAATAATGACATGCAATAGAAGAAAGACCCCTGTGCTAAGTCAGCACAGTGCTGTGAACTACAGTGAACCAGAAGCTAACCAAGGTCACACAGGAGCTGAATAAAAAGAGTTTCACCTAAAGACCTAGCCTCTGATGTATTATTCATGATGTTAATGCATTGCTAAAGAACCTATCTTGGATCTATTCTTTCTCACAAAATATCAGCTCTTCAGCTTAGAGTTGAGAGTTGCATCAACCATCTCTGTACACTTGTCATCATTCATTATATGCCAACTGGATTGTCCCCCCCAGGTTAATGGAAGTTATTAACTTACCAAAACTCACCTACAGTATCCCTGAACGTCTAAATGTACACACCCACACATATTACTAATTCCCACCACTTTAATACATTGCATGTTCCATAGTTTTCAAATATTCAGTTGTATAATTAACTCATATAAGTATAAATGCTTTAACTGAGCTTGCCTTTTTATACAGATATGAAGTTGTTTTATGCTAAAAAGAGAACATAAGAAATTCTAAATTCTATCACCATTTTGATTTTTGAACGTGCTCTACTTTGTGTTCTTAGTGACGTTATCTTAAACTATATAGTCCATTTGTTCCCTTTCTATAAAAGAGGAATAATAACATAATTATGTAATGGGAAGATTATGATAAGGAATGAATGAGGAGTGAGAAATTGCTTATTACTAGTGAGCCTGGAATATGGCAAATGTTTAATAAATATGAGCTGAACAGGAAGGTAGTATCTTATGGAAAAATTGCACTCATTCAGTTGATAAACATTTACTGAACATCTTGTTCTCTGCCAGGTACTCTGCTGGATACTAGGGTTGATGAAAAGAATGGTATGATCCTCGTCCTCAAAATGATTCACTTCTCTTGGCCCAGTCAGTTATAAAGAAAGCATGCATAAATATTTACATGTATATTCAGATAAAAGAGAGGTTTGTAATATTATTTATTTTTTTAAATTGCATTATTCTCAACTCTGACCCATTGATACTAAAAGCTAAGATAAATTGAATATAATTAAGGAGAAAAAAATCCAAAGCTAATACTGTGTGCTTTTGATTAAAATTGTTCCACTAAGGAATTGCCTATTATTGTTTGCCACAAACTGCCAGCTTTAGAAATTATGAGTCAACATAAATCTCTTCTATTGCTCTTTTCACCCTGCTTTACCCTATTCTGATGGCTACTAGGAATAACATCAAAGAATCTTCTTCCTAGTGGACCATGAAATTAAAGCTCAGCAAACTGAAACAGCCAGTGGGTTTCTTTGATGAGTATGGTCCAATCTGTGAAGGCAGTAAAGAATGCAATGGGAAAATCTAATGTCTTTAGGAAAATGTTTTAGTCTTGATATCAGGAGAGCCTCATGCTCAGTAGCGCAGTCAAATGTACTCAGAGGAAAGCCTTAGGACTTTGAGTAGGTTACTCAGAGAGTAGATGAAGAATGTAAATTTACCGTCTGTCATAAACATAATTTACATAAACAGTGTCATCTTACCATTGTAAACCTCTGGAGTCAAGATATATAAAGTCTAGTTACATTGTTTCCTTTAACTAGGCCAGACCCCAAGCTATATTGTTACAGTGGTAAATTAAGAATAAAATTGGGAAATAACTTAATTAAAGAGAAATAAAATGAGATTAAAGATGGCAAAATAAATTATATTACAGAATTTCCTTTCACTAAAATATAAGTAGATAGAATTGATTTTTTAATATGTGCAACAATTAAAAAGGGAAGAAATCTTACAACAAATGGTTTATAACTGTGGCCATAGGAAGCACAGTGAAACTGAGCCATGCCATATCTCAGCACTCTCATCCCCACTTTCAGAAGCAATGCTAAACAAAAAGGTTTGATTGACAAAATTCTGAGCATTTTAAAGAATACCCTCCAGTTTGTAGAAATATAGGCCAATGAGTAAAATAGAAAATTCTAAATAAATAAGGCAAACTCCTTATATTAGAAGCCCCTACATGTTACCAAAGCATCTTAATATTAAAAGGAATGATAACTAAGGCTTGCCAGATCCCAGGGACCGGTGTGTAGTGGTGTGTCCTCATGAAGCTTGGGGTAACACCCAACAGGAGCTCAGAAAAGAGAGCAGATGCCAGGTATTCAGTCAGCCTAGCTTTATTTCTGCTCACTCACATGCCCTGACACTACAGAACAGGATCTACCTCGCAACTCCGAGCCCTCCTTCCTAAGGCTTAAAAGAAAGACTGTAGCCCTGACTGGTGTGGCTCAGTGCTTGAGTGCCCGCCTGCAAATCAAAAGATCTCTGGTTCATATTCCCAGTTAAGGCCCATGCCTGGGTTGCTGGCCAGGTACCCAGTAGGGGGTGTGCGAGAGGCAACCACACATTGATGTTTCCCTTCCTCTCCTTCTCCCTCCCTTCTCTGCTCTAAAAAATAAATAAATAAAATATATTTTTAAAGAAAGATTGTAAATTGATCACAACTCAAATTTTATCAGAGCACCTAGATAGTCTAGAGTCAGAAGTCAGATTAAGCAAAAGCAAATGCAAATAAATGTCATTCCAATTATACATATGTGGCTCCAAAAATAAAAAATAAAAATAAAATGGCACATGAAGGAAAAGTGAAGAATGCATCTGGAAAAAAATAAGGGAGAAAAGTAGATTTTCTTTTGCAATTGCCTTATTAGATAATTGCTCAAAAATGTAAATGTAAAAATAAGATTTCAAGAAAGAAAAAGATTAAAAAATGTGAATGACTAAGGTAAATTGTGGACTAAGGGAAAATACTGAGAACACAGCATTATTTCTTACCTAATAAGTAAGTTAGAAAGAAGAAGAAACAATAGACATTTCTAAAAATTAAATTAATAATATGGTGAATAGGTAAGGGTAATCTCAGTGATTGCAAAGATGAAAAATAAATAAAATGATAATTATTTGAAAAATGACTATTGCTAGGGCAGACAAACTAAGGATGAATCAAAATGGAGATAATTATTATACTTTAAATTAAAGATCACTAAGATACCTAACAGGAAAAGTGATCAGAGATGCCAATTGAAGCAAGGGAAGATTAAACCTGCAAAATATAAGATGACAAAATTATATATGTTGATTTCAAGATAAATTCTGGTAAGAGATTGAAATGCAAGGATAAAGTACTGGTGAAGGAAAGAAGTATAAAATAAGTGTGAAAATGTTAATCATTTCACCTCTCAGAAAAAATTCAAGGCATGTGATTAAAAAATAGAGATCATCACTGATTAATGATTTTATAACCTTCTTTTTAAACTATATTTCATTGATTATGCTATTACAATTGTCCCAATTTTTTCTCCCCTTTATCCCCCTCAGCCCTGTACTTGCCACCTTCTAGCACTTCACCCTTTAGTTCATGTCCATGGGTTGTACATATAAGATCTTTGGCTTCTCCATTTCCTGTATTATTCTCAACCTCCCCCTGCCTATTTTGTGCCTACCAATTATGCTTCTTATTCCCAGTACTTTTTCCCCCATTCTCTCCCTCCCTCTCCCCACTGATAACCCTCCAGGTGATCTCCATTTCTGTGACTCTGTTCCTGTTCCAGTTGTTTGTTTAATTTTTGTTTTTGTTTTTTAGGTTCAGTTATTGATAGTTGTGAGTTTGTTGTCATTTTACTGTTCATAGTTTTTGATCTTCTCCATTTCTTAGATGAGTCTCTAACATTTCATATAATAAAGGCTTGGTGGTGATGAATTCCTTTAACTTGACCTTATCTGGGAAGCACTTTATCTGCCCTTCCATTCTAAATGATAGCTTTGCTGAATAGAGTAATCTTGGATGTAGGTCCTTGCCTTTCATGACTACAAGTACTTCTTTCCAGCCCCTTCTTGCCTATAAAGTTTCTTTTGAGAAATCAGCTGATCATCTTATGGGAATTCCTTTGTAGGTAACTCGCTCCTTTCCTCTTGCTGCTTCTAAGATTGTCTCCTTATCTTTAATCTTGGGTAACTTAATTATGATGTGTCTTGGTGTGTTCCTCCTTGGGTCTAGCTTCTTTGGGACTCTCTGAGCTTCCTGGACTTCTTGGAAGTCTATTTCCTTTGCCAGATTAGGGAAGTTCTCCTTCATTATGCTTCCAAATAAGTTCTCAATTTCTTGTTCTTCCTCTTCTCCTTCTGGCACCCCTATGATTCAGATGTTGGAACATTTAAAGTTGTCCCAGAGGTTCCTCAGCCTGTTCTCCCTGTTTCGATATTCTTGTTTCTTCATTCTGTTCCTGTTGGATATTTATTTCTTCCTTTTGTTCCAAATCATTGATTTGAGTCCTGGTTTCCTTCCCTTCACCGTTGGTTCCCTGTATATTTTCCATTATATCACTTTGTAATGACTTCGTTTCTTCCTTCATTTTAGGACTTAACTCAATCATCTCTGTGAGCATCCTGATTATCAGTGTTTTGAACTCTGCATATAGTAGATTGTCTATCTCCTCATCACTTAGTTCTTTTTCTGGAATTTTGGTCTATTCTTTCATTTGGGCCATATTTCTTTGTCTCAACACACCTGTTACATTGTAAGGAACAGAGCCTTAAGTATTCGCCAGGGTGAGGCAACCCTCTTCACTGCTTTGTGGTGCTGTCTTTGTGGGAGGGGTCAGAGAGGGAACAATGCCACTTGCTTGGCTCTCACCCCACTTTCTATCACTTCCCTTGCTTTCCACTAGCTGATTGTACCCTTTCAGATGCTATTTCTCAGGTGGGTGGGTTTGTGTACTTTCTAGGACCCCACGGGCCTGTCCAACTGACTCTCCTGTGAGACTGGGAGTTTCTCCCACTGCCACAACCCCCACAGATTTTTACCACCAGAGGTTTTGAATCTTTATTAGTTTCTCCACAATGAAACCCTGGGTTTCGCTTGTCTGTCCCCCACAGTTGTTCCTCCAGGCTTATCCGCAGGCAAATATGGGACTGCAAGGTCAACTACCCCACCCCCTCTCCCATGAGGTCTGCTACCTTGCCACATGTCCTTTCAGCCCTGGCTTCCCATCCCTGCCCCTCCTACTGGTCTGGATAAATGTTTAACTCCTTGGTTGTTGGACTTCTATGCAGTTTGATTTTCTGGCTATTCAAGTTTTTATTTTATTATTTTATTTTATTTTTAAATTGGTTTTTATCCTTTTGGTTGCGTGAGGAAGTGAAATGTTTCTACCTATGCCTCCATCTTGGCTGGAACACTATAATCTCTTTTCTTTAAAATTGTCCTTTTTAACATATTAACATGGGTTGAATAAACATTTATATGAAGTTAACCAATTCCATCAATGATGCTTTAGCTTCCTTTCATCCATTAAATTAAAATAAAATAAAATCTAATGTTTTTGAAAAACAAATAAAATAATATTTATTGTAAGATTATTTTCCTTTTCAGGTATTAATCCATTTTTCTTTTAATACATATTCAAAGAGCAAATCCTGAAATTATACTCACAAAATCTTAACACAAGTTATTTCTTGGTGATGAGAATTTGTTTTGTTTGTTTTGGTTTGTGTGACTTGCTGCTTCCCTTTTTCACACTTTTTGGTATTGTAATTTTCTTTTTACTGATAATATATTCATTTAGTTATCTCATTTCAAAGAAAATATTTATATAGTATTTACTATGTTCCAAGATTATTTTAAATGCTTTACAAATGCTAACTCAATTTTCATATCTACACTATAAAGTAAATGTTGTTATATCCATTTTACAAGTAAGAAACTGGCCACCGAGAAATTAAGTACCTTGCTCAAGGTCACTCACGTTGAACATGGAAGATACTGGATTCATATCTAGGCTGCTGGCTCCGAAGATGACCCTACTCTTACCTACTATACTGTGCTGAATCTAATAAGTCATTTTAATAAACTCCATAGTTTTAAGAAGTGAATTAAATGGCTCCAATGTGGAAAGTCAGCATTTGAAAATTCTGATGAAAATAATTTTTGTACTAATCAGTCATCTTCAATACCTTGTAACAATTTTTGTTTCCCTCTACATAGACTTTATATGGCTCACTGCAACCTATAAGTTCTCAAAATCTGCAAAATTTAAATGCCTGTCAAATAGTAATTTCTTGATATAGAATTAAGATACAGTTTGGGAAGTAATCAAGTGATCTAATAACCAGATCTATGGAAATGTATTACTATATTCTGGAAATATCTATGTATGCAAATCAGCTTGACTCCATTCTGATGAAATAAATTGACTGATTTTTACCTTTGTTTTAATTTTTTTGCAGGGGTATAATGTAACAACTGAACAGTTGCATTTTTTACCAGATGTTTTAGGGTAGATACAACCTGACACAGGAAGAAAAAAGAGCTACTCTGACACTTCATCAATCAATTACTATTTATTAAGTTTTCACCAAATTCAGAGTAGTCTACTGCACTAATTTCACCCATGACTTCAGATCCTCAAACAAGAATTTGCTCCTCAGAATAGCAATGAAAGCAATTACTTTATTGAAGATTATTTTATGAATGATAGAAAACCTTTATCACTTGAAATATTTTACATTGTTTTAAAGAGTTCTTTATGTTTTTGTGAAAAATTCAAGCATATTGTCATAATTTACATTTCTTGACTTTTTTGTATTTATGTTATCTCAAAATTTTCTTGATTAGTTAATAATACCTCTTAGCCTTTAGTCCTAGCCGGGTAGCTCAGTTGGTTAGAGCATTGTCATGGTACACTAAGTCAGTCCCCAGTCAGGGCACACACAAGAATCAGCCAATAAGTGCATAAATAAAGTGGAACAACAAATTGATGTTTCTCTCTCTCTCTGTCTCTCTCCCTTCATCTCTCTTTCTAAAATCAATAATAAAAATAAAGATAATAATATTTCTTAGCCTTTAATAGGCAAATAATGTATATTTCATTCTGTGGAGTATTAAAAATGTTAGAAAACTATTTTATTTAACAATATAAGGCGTAATCACTGAATAAAGTTCTTTAGATGTCAGATTTAACACTGAAATTACATCTAATATTATTTCAAAGCCTTTTACCTCTAAAAGCTCACACGTTAATTATGAGATTCTTTTGAAATTTCAAATAGCAATGCACAGAAAAACAAGAACACTCATCTAAATCGACATCTGTCTTATAGGTAAAATTGGAAATGTAATTCCACACTTTGTTGGAATGGCCCAGTATGCTACTGGTATCCATGAGATGAAAACACAGGAGCAACACTAAACATTTGTGTATGGTTCCCGTATAGGTCAGTGTCAATTGCCTTTGCAGGCTTAGTCCAAAAAAAATTAAAAAGCAAGAAAAAAGAAACTTATAACTAATAAGTCACCTAGTTTAAACACAGAATGGTTAAAAACACCCCCAAGATACCCTGGCTGAATCCAGGAGATCCAGGAGAGTGCATCCAAAGCAAAAACTGAAAACAACAAAAGGGTTAAGTGGGAACAAATGTCATACATTTTAAAAATGACAAAGAGTAGAACGAAGAACCAAAAATACTCAATAGAAGTAAAAATAAAATGTGCACAGCGTAGGCTTAATCGAAGGAGGCCAAATAAATAATGTACCTACATTTGAACATAAGTTATCCAAGGTTTGGTTTAAGGACTATCCATTGTGTGATGCATGAGTTTTTCAGGATCCTTACAGATACAGGGTTGACGTAAGTATCCCCAAACCTATCTTCCACTGCTTCTTTGTCCTTATCCCCACTCAAATGACGCAAACATACAAACTGTTTACAAGAACTGTATGAAATTTGTTTCATTTGTCTAAAGTGACTAGTTGTTTCAAGTTTTGGATGTGTTTTGTCCTCCTAGTTTAAAATTCTCTCCCGCAGCTGTCTGGCAAACTGTTGGTCATTCTTCAGCTGTGTGAGTGCAGCTGTGCAAAATCTCTAACACTCCCTTAGTCCTGAATTTGAGATGATCCTTTCCTGCGTTATGGCCCCCACTGTAACCTGCACATACCTTTTTATTGTATCCATTATACCATGTTTTTAATTATTTATACTCTGTGTTCTCCACTCTGTTCTGCACTGTTAGATGCTCTCTATTTATATAATCTTCACACATTCCAAATGCCTGTGACATTACTTGATATGTAAGAGTCACTCAATACACGATAGAATTAATTCGTAAATTTAATAAAAATCCACGGTCAATCTCTATTGCCTATTAAATAAAAAGGAAAGGACATGTTAAAAATCAACACAAAATTCTAATATTTTAATAGTATTTTAATAGTATAGATACAAAAAGTAGAGTGGGGCTAATAGAAGAGGTCACCAAAAGAACAGCGGTCACAGATTGATGAAAGCTGCAGGGCCCAAGCAATGAGAGGCTTCTTACCCCTTCCCCTGCCCTTGGAATGTACCCTCTGCTCACCATTCCCACACTAGGAGCTGTTTCAAGCAGACAGCCTGGAGAGAATAAGGTGTTGTTGAGATCATCTGGACTAAGTATGTGTAAACCCAGTTAAGACCTCTACATAAACTTTTAAGATTCTGGTGGGTACATGTGAAGATGGACTCCTTCAGTGCCCAAGACAAGCCTCATGCCTATCAAACCTGCCCCCCACCCATTTGGAGGTGCTTTCTGGTCTGCCTCTCCTTGCCCTTCATATACAGGAGCCAGTTTCAGTTTTCGTCCAGGAAACTCCTGAGTTTTTGAACCGACAAAGGTTTAAAAAATTATTTACCACATAATGCAACTTCTGCATAAATAATAAACTGAAGTCACCAAAAAAATTTTCAATGAATATGTGATGAGCCCTATGGAGCATGGCTGGAACAAAGAGAGTTAATTACTCTGCTCTTAAAAGCAAATAATCCAGGGACAGGTAGAGATATTCTTCTGGGACGAACTTTTGCTGGGGAAGAACACTGCATCCACCACGGCGAAGCCAAGGTGCCTCAGGATCAGCTCTCAACTGTGCACTCAAAGGAATGAGTTTGGTTTGCTTTGGCTCAGCTCCTTTGACTGTGCTGTGTCTGGGCCAGGGTTGCATGCCAGAGGCCCACGTCGCTCCCCTAGGCCACTTTGGCAGCTGAAGCATGTGCATTTTCCTTCCCGGGTCTGGCTTCTAGGGATGTTTCCTGTGAGCAGCATTTGGGCCAGAAAAGTCCCACCTACCTGGTGCCACCACAGAGTGACTCTGATTGGAGCGGGTGAGGTGAGCGGATTGTGAGAGAGGTGAGCAGGTTATGAGCTGAACTACTAAGGACATGTCTGTGAGGGGGCCTTTGCCACTGGGGCACTCTGGACTCCCCTGATGGCCTCCTACGATTTCCTGAGTTCCTTCGAGATTCAGCTTCCTCGGGAAGTGGGTTGTTGGTGCCTCAGGCCAGATTTCTCCTGATTACTCCCTTCACTGATCTTCTCCCACTCAGTGTATCCCAGCCCTTCTGCTCCCTGTGACTCCAGGAGGACCCTCGCCTACTCCCTCCTCCCCGCACCTTGTACCTGAGACACACAGAACGACCTTCATGGTCTGACTGCAATTGTTTTTCCTTTGGGAAAACCCACACACCACTCACTACCACCAGGGCCTCCTAGCCTTACTTGGTGAGCATCCCCCTGGTCTTCAAAGGAGAGAATTATTTCTGGATGGAGTGAATCAAGTGCAGGAATGACCCCATCCATCTCATCTCAGGGTGCTGATATGTGAGCTGTGTCAGACACAGAGAGTAATGTCCCGAGGCTGCTCTTCATGCTCCAGGGACAGGCAGAGAAGTCTCCTTGGATGAATTTTAGAGACCTCCTAACTGCTGGGAGGAAAGGCTGGCTCGAGAATATTGGTGAATGCCTGTTTTTGTTTGTTTAGTTTGTTTTTGTTTTTCAGGTTGTGTGAATGAAGGGAAAAGCGATATAACACATCCTTGAATGGCTTCCTTAAGAAAGGATGTATGGAGGCTAAATGTTTGGAGGCTTTGCTTCTATGAAAATTGCCTTTAGTTTCATCTCCACTCACACTTAATAGTTTTTATATTTTTATTGAGTAAAATACCATTTTGGAAGTGATTTTTCTTCAGAAATTTGAAGATATTTCTTATGTTCTACCTTCCAGTGTATAGTTGAATCTGAGTCCATTCTGATTCTTAAGCCTTGCATGCAGCCTTATTTTTTAAATCCCCTTTCTGGTAAGTTTTAAGAATATTTTTCCCCCCAGTGATGTGAAATTTTGCATACTGTGCCTTGGTGATATTTTTATGCATTGTGATGAGCCCTCAATTGGCCCTTTAAACCTGCAAACTCTGGAAATGTCTTTTGAATTAATTTGATGAGTTCCTTCTTTGTATTTTGTTTTCTCTTCTTAGAATGCCTGTCACTCAGCTGTTTGACCTCCTAGAATCAGTTTCTAACTTTCTTATATTTCCTTTACCTTTTACATCTTTTTAGATATTTTTTCAATTTTTTTGGAAAAATTCCTCAACCTTACTCATAAACTTTTTTTAACTGAGTTCTTTGTTTTTCTTATAATGTGTATATATATAGTTTTTATTTCAAACATTTATTTTTGCTCTCAGTTATCTTTTTCTCTTATTGTCTTTAATAATACCTTGATCTTACTCTATAGTTAAATAGCTCCTCTTATTTCTCTGTTTTTTAATGATGGTTCTTCTGTCTTTCTTATCACAGGGTTCCTGCTTCCTTACTTTACACTCTCTCAGGATACTGAAATCCTTTGTACAAGTTTGGGGCTTTTGAACTATGGCATTCACTGAAAGTTAACAGTGCTGGGCCATTTATTTAGGGATTCAAGTATCTTTAGATCTTTCTTCTTCAGTAGGTTGTATTGATGAGAGAAGGGCATTAAAACTTCTTGCCTAGAGGTCGTATGCACATATTTCAGTATTTTAGATGAGCGATAGGGTTTTAACAATGACTATGCAAGCTACTGGAGAAGTCTCTTTTTTTTCACTGTGTCTTTGCCCTCCGTTGACTATGACTCAACTTTTCCTGTTATGCAGGTTCGACTCTATTAAATGCATAGAAGGAATAAGTAAATAAAAACAAACGAAACTCCTGATCATCTACTTGGTACAGGAATGAAAGTTATCCAGTTATGGTAAATGAGGGAGGTTTTCTGGATGTTCCACTCTTTTGAACAGTGTATATTAACAGTCACACAATAAACTTGTTTCTAGAAGTATCTGGTTTCACCAATTCATGATTCTTTGGGAATTTCTGCAATGCAAGTTAGGTTATGCTTCTACTTTCCTCATTGGGACTCAGCTTGCTCTGGTGTCCTACACCAGTGACCATTCTTTCTTTAGCTTTTCCTTCCAAAGAGCACTGTGTGGACACAGAAGAAAGAATAACTTTACAGGGTAGAAACCTGACAAACAGTATTTAGCCAAGTGATTAAGTTTAACATCAATAACATAAGTCGGGTTGATAGTAGGTACCCTAGATATGATATGATGAAACTGACTCTTTACGTCTTCAGTTTTTCTTTCAATTACCCAAAACCCAAACTCCAATCTTGTCATTAAAAGAAATAAGACATTTTTAATTGGGTTGTTTGTTTGCTTTTGGTGTTGAGTTTTGTAAGTGCTTTATACATTTTGGATATTAATCCCTTTTCAGCTGTACTAGCAAATACATTCTCCCATTCTGTTGGTTGTCTTTTTTATTTTGTTGATGTTTTCCTTTTTGCTATGCAAAACTTTTTTAGTTTTATGTAGTTCCTTCTGTGTATTTTTCCTTCTGTTTCCCTTGCCCAGGGAGATATATCCAATAAAATATTGCTATGAGCAATGTCCGAGATTTTGCTGCCTATATTTTCTTCTATGATTTTTATGGTTTCAGGTCTAATATTTAAGTCTCTAATCCATTTTGAATTTATTCTTGTGTGTGATGTAAGAAGGTGGTATAAGTTTCATTTTTCTGCACATATCTGCCCAATTTTCCTAATACCATTTTTTGAATAAACTATCTTTAGCCCATTGTATGTGCTTGCTTCCTCTGTCAAATATTGATTGACTATAAATGTATGGGTTTATTTCTTGGCACTCTATTTTGTTCTATTGATCTATGTGCCTTATGACAGTACCATGACAGTTTTTATGACAGTACCATGCTGTTTTGATTACTATGGCCTTAGGAGGATGTAGAAAAAAGGGAACCCTTTTGTTCTGTTGGTGGAAATGTAGACTGATGCTACCACAGTGGTGAGCAGTATGGAGATACCCCCCAAAATTAAAAATGGAACTGCCTTTTGACCCAGTGATCCCACTTATGGGAGCATATCCGAAGTATCCCAAAACACTAATTCAAAAGAACATAAGAACCCTTATGTTCATCATAACATTATTTACAATCACCAAGATATGGAAGCTGCCCAAGTGTCCATTAATAGATGAGTGGACAAAACAACTACGGGACATTTACACAATGGTATACTACTCAGCCATAAAAAAGAAAAAAAATTGCCCTTTGTGACAGTATGGATGGATCTGGAGAACCCATTATGCTAAGTGAAATAAGCCAGTCAGAGAAAAACAAATACCGTAAGATTTCACTCATAAGTGGAATCTAATAAACAAACTGAACTAACATGTAAAATAGAGACAGATCCATAGATAGAGAGCAGGATGACAGCTAAGACATGAGGGAAATTAGTGGGTGGAGGTATTGAGCAAAAAGAAAAAAGGACTTACTCACATGGACAACAGTGTGGTGATTGCAGGGGGGAGTGGACATACCAAAAAAAATTAAATTAAAAAAAGAAAACAGAGAACCAAGATGGTGGCATAGGTAGACACACTGCGCCTCCTCCCACAACCAGAACTGACAGAAAATCGTACAGCAAGGAAGTCCGACACCAAGGAGATAAAAAAATAAACATTCATCCAGACTGGTAGGAGGGTCGGAGACGGGCAGCCAGGGCGGAGAGGACTCCCCGTGGTGGGACCGAGACTGGCGGAGTGTGGGACGAACCAGGCAGGCAGTCTGAACACTAGCAGACCCTGAGGCCCTACATCGCACACAGATAAACCGAGAGGGCCGGACTCAGAGTGGCAGAGAACGGGGCAGGCAGAGTGGTGGGCAGCACCTTGCGGCCCCACATTCGAGCATAGATAAGCCGGACAAATGGCAGGGAGCGAAGCAGACCACGTAACCCAGGGCTCCAGCACGACGAAATAAAGCCTCAAACCTCTGAGTGAAAATGCCCGTGGGGGTTGGGGCAGCAGCAGAAGAGACTCCCAGCCTCACAGGAGAGGTCGTTGGAGAGACCCACAGGGGCCTGGAGTGTGCACAAGCCCACCCACTCAGGAACCAGCACCAGAGGGGCCCAATTTGATTGTGGGTAGCGGAGGGAGTGACTGAAATCCGGCAGAGTGGAGTGGGCGCCATTGCTCCCTATCCGCCCCTCCCCCACGTACAGCGTCACAGCACTGTGACCACCGTTGCCCCGCCCCGGGTAACACCTAAAGCTCCGCCCCTTTAACAGAAGCACCAAGACCAAAAAAAATGGCCCAAATGACAGAACACTTCAAAGCCCCAGAAATAATTCAACTAAGCAGCGAACAGATAGCCAACCTATCAGATGCACAGTTCAAAACAATGGTAATCAAAAAGCTCTCAGAACTGGGTGAATTTGGTTGAAAACTAGATGAAAAAATGAAGGCTATGCTAAGAGAGGCAAAGGAAAATGTACAGGGAACCAATAGTGATGCGAAGGAAACTGGGACTCAAATCAACAGTGTGGAGCAGAAGGAAGAAAGAAACATCCAACCAGAAAAGAATGAAGAAACAAGAATTCGGAAAAATGAGGAGAGACTTAGGAACTTCCAGGACATCTTGAAACGTTCCAACATCTGAATTATAGGGATGCCAGAAGGAGAAGAGGAAGAAGAAAAAATTGAAAACTTATTTGAACGAATAATGAAAGAGAACTTCCCCAGTCTGGCAAAGGAAATAGACTTCCAGGAAGTCCAGGAAGCTCAGAGAGTCCCAAAGAAGCTGGACCCAAGGAGGAACACACCAAGGCACATTATAATTACATTACCCAGGATTAAACAGAAGGAGAGAATCTTACAAGTAGCAAGAGAAAAGGACACAGTTACCTACAAAGGAGTTCCCATCAGACTGTCAGCTGATTTCTCAAAAGAAACCTTACAGGCAAGAAGGGACTGGCAAGAAGTATTCCAAGTCATGAAAGGCAAGGACTTACATCCAAGATTGCTCTATCCAGCAAAGCTATCATTTAGAAAGGATGGGCAGATAAAGTGCTTCTCAGATAAGGTCAAGTTAAAGGAGTTCATCATCACCAAGCCTTTATTATATGAAATGTTAAAGGGACTTATCTAAGAAAAAGAAGATCAAAAATATGAACAGAAAGAATGACAGCAAACTCACAGTTATTAACAACCACACCTAAAACAAAAACAAAAGCAAACTAAGCAAACAACTAGAACAGGAACAGAACCACAGAAATGGAGCTCACATGGAGGGTTATCAACAGGGGACTGGGAGGGGGAGAGGGGAGGAAAGGTACAGTGAATAAGTAGCATAAATGATAGGTGGAAAATAGACAAGAGGAGGGTAAGAATAGTGTAAGAAATGTAGAAGCCAAAGAACTTATAAGTATGACCCATAGACATGAACTATAGGGGGGAATGTGGGAGGGAGGGGGTGGGCAGGACGGAGTGGAGTGAAGGGGGTGGAAATGGGACAACTGTAATAGCATAATCAATAAATATATTTTAAAAAACATAAGCTAAAAAAAAAGTAAGACAAATACCAATTGCATTCACAAAATGCCTGACTGTTACTCCTCAAAACTGTCAAATTCATTTAAAAGAAAGAAAGTCTGCCAAGCCAGTGTGACTCAGCTGGCTGGGGATCATCTGGCAATCCAAAAGATCACCAGTTCAATTGCCGGTCAGGGTGTATGCCTGGGTTGTGGGTTTGGTCTCCAGTCTGGGTACATAGGGAAGGCAGCCAATTGATGTTTCTCTCTCTCTTGTTCTCCCTCCCTTCCCCTCTCTCTAAAATCAAAAATAAAAATTAAATTAAAAGAAAAAAGAAAGAAAGTCTGAGAAATTGTCACAGTCAAGAGAAGCCTAAAAGGGATGTGACTACTAAAGATAATGGGTTATCTTGGATGAGACCCTGTACCAGAAAAGAGACATTTAGGTGAAAACTAAGGAGATCTGAATAAAGTATGCACTTTAGACAATGATAATTAATCAATATTAGTTCATTAAGTGTACCAATGTTCCAGAGTAATGTAAGATGTTAAGCAATAGGGAAAACTGTTTGGGGCATATGGTAACCTTAGCAACGTCTTGTGATTTTTTTGTAAATATAATACTATTCTAATAAAGTTCAAGATATTGATATTTCTTCTCTGTTCTCTCTTGTGGATTTTTTAAAAATGTCATTATTTTCATTTAGTGTTTTGAAAGGTATAAACACAAGTGTTCAGTCCATTGCCCTTTCCTAGAAGAGTCAAATATTTAATTTTAACTCATCTTTCTGTGGATTTGTGGTGACCTCATAACCATCACTGGATCTCCTTAAATCCAAGCACAGCCCCCTTCTGTGAAGGATTATTATTTAATAATAATAATTGGAGGAGGGAGTGAATCAAAGTGGTGAAAAGAGTCTTAGTACCTAGACGGGCCGCACCAGCGCACGATAAACCTAGAGTAGCTCATTGTAAAATAAGTAATGGGAATTCTACAGAAGCTGGAAATCTAAGCTAGAAGTTACTGGGTGAACCAAAAATACCCAGAAATTTAAAAATGAATCTTAAGGAATAGTATTAAATCTTAGATGGGCATTTAATATAATTTCACTAGAATTTCTGGGCCAGAGTGACCTTGCTTAGTTGAGTGTGCTGAAGTCTTTCATTAACTGTTGTAACACTCAGTTACTGCAATAAACTTATTTGGGTAAAAAGTCTGTATTATATTTCTTTTATGTAATCTCTCCTGTACTTGGTACTGACTTTACAACAAAGTAGATATATTAAAAATCTTTCTCACTGAATGAAAAATGAAGAATGATGCTAAAATTAGGAATGCACTGTGTGCTTGTTCTGCCCTAGGCTACAGGTAAGCACCCTGAACCCCCAGTTACGCTAGAAGCACTTCCATCCAGTAAAAGAACACTGCACCAATGGCTTTTGACAGAATCCCTTCAGTGGCCACTGAACAGTGATGGTCTCACTGAAATGCAACAAAAAAGTATTCATATATACACATATATATATATGAATGATATATAGTATTCAACATTATCATTATATTTTTGAATAATAAAATTATTATTAATTTAATAATCATTAAAATCATTAAGAACAATTGATTAAATAATGATCAAAATTATTGTTAATTAATATTGATATTGAGTAATAAAAGTATTGTTGTTTTAATAATAATAATTGGTTGAAATGGTTATTAATTAATAATAATTAAATGAATGATTGCTTATAACTAAAATTATTAATTGTTATTAATTTTGAACAATCAATTATTATCAAATATATTATATATGGAACATATAATATATATAATACCCTTAGAGTAACTTAATAGATTAACCTTAGATTAACTTGATACAGATATAGTACATATATATAATGCTCTTGGAGTAACTTGATAGATTAACTGCAAATAGCCAGCAGGACTATATTCCAATAGTAGTTTCAAGTATCTCTCATCTTAAACCAAAAAAATCCAATGCTCTTTTGTGACCCTGACTAGAATCCCACATGGCATTCCACTGTAAAATTCATAAGGATTCCTAGAGATACATTCTGTACGTAACTTTTCATTATCCGAGCCTTCTGTTCAACGTTGCAGTGTCCTGACATATTTGACCACATCGCCCTCTTTGATTATTGGATTACTGCCGTGATTCCTATCTCGTCTTTCCCCTTACTCTGGAAGTTAGTTCTCTCCTTAGTCCACAAATGTACACACACATCAGACATCAGGACCCTTCGTTTCCCGTCGATCAGTCCATCGTTCACATCCACCAACCATTATCTTTCCTTACATTCAAGTTTAAACTACTACTTTCACCATTTGGAGAAACTATCTAAATTACTTTACATCACTTTTATTGAATTAAAAATAAATCCTACAATTTTTATAGAATCTAACATTACAAACTATGGGAAGCTCTGTAAGTATGTGAGGTTTCACAAGTTCCAACAGATATATATACACAAATACACACACAAATACATATATACATATATATACAAATATATACACACATACACATATACATATGTATATAAAAAATTGGTAGCAATTATTTAGAATATGAGTATGTAGAGTTAAAACATCGCCACTGGGAAACAAGAGTGTGAGGGAGTTCCAGAAGGGGTGAGTCAAGTCTCAGGTGAGCTCAGTGTGGACTATACAACATGGACTTTCCATATACAATGCCATTTAACACTCAGGTCAGTGCAATAAGCACCACTGTAGCCATTTTGCAGCTGTGGAAACAGTTTCAGAGAGGCTAAATAACCAGAACTTGCCAAGTCAGTATAGTTGATTCTCATTACTCATTGTAGTTATGTTCTATGGCGTTACTGTGACCGTTGTTAAATTAGCAAATGTGGAACTCTTACTCCTGGGGGAAATGCTGGGTTGGATTCCTGCAAGCATCTGGTCACAACATTTATTTTTGAATGATCAAAGCAGAATCTTGTTTGATAGTGTTTCTGTTTAAAGATAACATTTAATATACATTGTTGATTCATTAATATTGAGTTGTTGATCCATTAACATTGAATTCATGACCAGCAGTACTTATGCTCCAATGTAGCTTATCTCACACATTTACCTCCTATGATGTAAAGACCTTTCATCGGCATAACTTTATGCCCAAAGAAAATGGGAGTTGCATATATATTTAGTTTCTCAGTGGTAGTAGGGAGAGGAAAAATGTGATTCCAGGTTGTCATATTGAGAAACACTCTTTAATAGTAAGAATGCAGAATAATGTTATTAACTTGCCAGAATTCAGGAACCATTTTTGCTTGGTTCTCTTCCTGAGAAATCTATTTGTGGATGAGCTTGATACAACCAAACTACCAGAGAATGAGTGACACAGAAGTACCAGTAAATGTTAAAAATATAGTCACTTTCAGATTAAGAAAAATGAAGGTTGACAGGGAAAGTTTGAAAGTACTGTGGATGTGCAGAGATAATGCAGCTCATGAGAGCCACATGTGTGTTTGTCTTGCAATGCTATTTTCAATTATTGTTACCTTGGTAGCTTGAAATTGGCCATTTATGGCAAGGAGATTGGCATAAGTGAATCACTTTGGTTTGTTTTCAGAAAGGTGATTTTTCTGCACAGGGTAGAAATACCACAGTTTGGGTAACTTAAAAGAAATGTGTTTTTCTCACGGTTTTGGAAACTGGAACTCCAAGAGCAAGAAGCACCAAAAAAGCTGGTGTCTGGTGGGGTGTCTTCCTCTAAGTTACAGTCACCTTCTCTTTGTGTTCTCTCATTATCTTTCCTCCATGTAGGAGAGAGAAAACAAAGGGGAGGGAGGAGGAAATGAATGAATTTTATGGTATGTCTTCTTATGAACACTCCAAAGGCTTTGGAAAACTGCACAGATATAACATCCTGTGGGTAAAAAGCCAGACAGAGACTTAAAGGGCACATTGGAATTGAACTTTTGAAATGGCAAAGGTAAAGTATGGTATCTAGGAATGCATTCCGGGGTTAAACACATACACACACACACACACACACACACAACTGATTATTATAAAAGTCTGGATACTGGTTGTGTACAGTGAGGAGGATGGTTAAGACTAAGATAGGTCACAGGAAAGGAACTTTCAGAGTGACTGGCAAAGTTATATGTCCTGACTTATTGGTTTCACCATACATTTGATTTTTGTGGTTTTCTATATTTTTATTTTATTTTACAACAAGTGGGTTTTTAAAAGGATCTGACCCAAGTGTATGACTGATCTCCCAAAAGAGCTAGACAAGAATATGAAGAAATATGAATATCAAACTAACAACCAATATTTGTTGCAATTATGTACTTTAAATATAAAATGCAATGATTGAATTAAATTATTTAAATGGATATTACAAGATGCCAAAACATTAAGTAAAGTGTGAAAACTTCCACCAAGGACATCCGTTTTAATCTAATCTTGTAAAATATTAATCTAATTGAATTTCACTAAATTGACTTCCTTTTTGCTGAACTGACTGATTTAAATATTGTTTGGCATATTTGCCAAACTGGAGGACTTGAATAAATTGCCTTGGGTAACATTGTACACACTCTGGTTCTTTGAAATGAGTAACACAGAGATACGACAGAATTACCGTGATAGCACATATACAACTTGATAAATGCAAAAGCTCCTATCAGAAGAGTTCTTCTTACAAAGGTCATCCATTAAATGTCTTAATCTGTACTTCTTCAACCGGGTTTACCCAAGCCTGCAGAATAGACCAGCCTGAAATGGTTGTCATCCATGAAGTTTGAGAAGAACATTTCCATTTGCATAATGATTTATTAACTGGAATGATATTGTGGGTCAAGCCAAAGGGGAATTAATACATTTGCTTCCCTTTCACCCTCCACCTGTCTCCATTCCCATTGCCATCTGCAGTGGTCCTAATGCCAGGCAGTCATGGAAATTGAAAGCTAAAGTTGTGTCCTGTGGGTAGGATTTTGGAAGGAATGGTGAGTGGGTGTGGGGGGAGGGGGAGCGAGCATATAAAGTAATCAGAGCAGCCAGGTCAGTGTGAGAGCGCAGGAGATGAAAGGCATCTTGGTGTGAGGCTGTTAACCTCAGGCAGAGCCTGACTACAACCCCAGGTGAACAGCTGTGGCCCCTCATTGGGGATCTACCGAAGCCCTGGTTGAGGTAAAGAAGAATTAGCAAGAAAAGTCCCACTTGAGGGCAAATGTGTAGAATCTTACAAGTTCCCCAGTGGTCTCACCCTGCAAAACTCTGAGGCAATCTATACAGCTCTGGCCCTACAGAATTTAGGACTTTATATAATTTTGGAAATCTGATCCTAGGTAGCCTATATTTCTCTTCCAAATTGTCATCCACTATGTCTTTCTATGATGCCCACTCTTGAATACCATACATTCATTGTTTCCTTACAGCTTTGACTTTTAAATAGCTTGCTACCACTTTGTTATTGCTTATTCATGCCGTGTTTACTAAGCTCTGCTTCTCCTAGATCGCTCTCATTGCCTTAATCACAGTGGTTGTGCTTCTGCCAACCACCTTCCTGCCAATGTCACCACTGGGAGGAAAATGCAGAATCTCAGGGATAATTAACACTTTGCATTTATATGATTATTACTTTGCATTTACGTAGGCTCCTTCTGTACCTGATACTTTATTCACATAAGCCTTTTCTGGTGATTTTTGCTAAGTATATTAAAGAGATGCAAGAAGAAATTTCATGGATCATTTCACTTCATTTCTTTATTTTCCGATGTGGAAACTGAGTCCAAGAAAGGTTGACTAAATTGCCCAGAGGCATTTGTCTGTAGCAGAGTCAAAATGAAAGAATAATTTTCTGACTTTGCCACTACAAATTAATTTTTGAAATAAGGCAAAATATAAATGCATTAATAAACAAGTCAATTAATAAGCTAATAAATTATGACATAATCCAGAGTAAACGCTATGCAATGTAGATACTGCTTACTCAGTAAAACTTTTAAAAGTGATGTTCCCTAAGGACAGTTGTGACGTGAATTCGTTCACTTAGCACTTTGGGTTGAGAGGCTTAACAGCTGAGGTCTCCCAGCAATTTTTTGTAGCTAACAAAAGTTATCAAGCTATTTTGTAAGCTATTTTCTTTCCTTCTCTGTATAATTTTCTGCAACTTTTCTTAGTGGGCATACTTTTATTTAAAAACAAAAGTTATTGATAGGGTAAATTTTTCACTGGGGCTCAAGTTGCAAACAATGTCTCAATGGGCAGAGGTATGATGGCATGGTCCTTTTAGTACAAAACCTTTAAACTCTTACTTGGTTGCAACAGCTAAAGGAGAATGTCTGGTTAATTACATCATTTCTTTATGTAGCAAGCATAAGAAGAATATCGTAAATATTGCTTTTTAAATTTAGAAGTGAAAAAATATACTTGATCTACTTAAGAGTAAAATAATAAAAGTTCATGAGTTGCATTATTTTGGGAAACAAATACCTGATTTGTCTGATATACTATATTGGGGGACTGCGAGCTAAAATGTTATTAAGTAAGCATTTATAATTGGTCTTTATTAGATATCTGGTATGCAATTAACTCTTTGGTAAGCTCTGTGGATCTGCAAAAGATATATAGGATATAATTTATGACCTATAGGTATTCAGAATCTAACTGGGGAAACAAAACTAACACACCTGAAACAATTAAAGATAAACTAAATACTACAAGGATAAATTCAACCAAACTGCATGCATTGGAATGGGAGAGGTTTTTGGAGTAGGTGAGATTTGAATTGTATCCCTGACTGTGAATATATGTAGATATTCATGTAGGATGAAGTAAGTAGACATGACAGATAAGGAAGATTCTCCAGGGGGAAAAATTCCAGGAAGGGGAAACAACCAAGTCGTATATTAGAAATAGTGAGATTCCCCAACTGATTGAAGCTGCATTCCATAGAATAGTGGGGAATTATTAATGCCCTTGAAAGTGTGCTGATAACTTAGATAATTCCAGGCACTTTTGTATCCTTTGCACCTACCTGCTCAATAAATACTCATTGAGTGAAAGTGATGTAAGAGATCAGAGAGGTCGCTATGTTTGAACAAGATCTCATTTGTAGCAAATTTCACACGTTCAACACTACTTCTCAACTCCAGTGCCATTTCCAGAACCAGAAAGTTCCACATGGTGGAAATCATTTTTAAATTTATTCACCGAAAATCCAATAGAAGCTTCTTGTAAAGTTTCTGTTGCACAAGATATATAGGCAGAAAAAGAGTTAAATATCTTTAGAAGCCTTTGTTTAAAAAGAAGGGAACCTCTTCAAATGAGAAGATGTGACTTGGAAGTAGTTTTTCATGTGATCTACAGCACAAAGAGGGTGAGAAGCTTACAGGACTGAAGGATCAAGTTCATTTAGCAACTTTTCTCTGAAGGAAAAGAAGTTAAGCACCTTAGCTCAACCATTGTATGCTAAGTAATGGGATGACAGGGTCAAAGGTGTCCTTACTAACCGACTACTTTCTGCCCTTAGGACGATATTGTTTATGCCCATCAGAGTTTGGAGGGGAAGCCACTCAATGTAAATCTTCATTAATATGTTTTCTCAAAGAAATTCGAGAATATTGTTGCAAAGTGGAACAGGCCCTTCCATCACCAGCATATTGCTTCACAGCCTTCCAGACATCTAGCTTTTTCAAACATAGCAGAATGTGCCAAAGACAGTATTATCTAGATTCCTTGATATTTTCACATTTTCGCTAGGAATGTCAGGCTCATGAACTGAATTTCTCACTTTAGAGCCTCACGTTTTCTTTTTTTATACAATATACAAACAGCTTTTATAGTATTTGTTTTTCTCAGGGTAAATCTCATGTTACTTTTTTTTTTATTTAATAGCTTCTTTAAGTTAACTTCTCTCTTTGTTGCATTACTATTGTTTGTTTGCGGCTTTCCCTATTTTAGCCTGGCAAGGACTACCAAACTAGTGAACTCATACCAGAACTATTGAACATGTAACACACTAAAACTCAACAATATCCAGATGTCGTCTCCTGCTGGAGTCCTTTCTATGTTTAGTTTTGACCCTGCTATTTTGATTTTGTTGTATCTACAGTGCCTAGTATCAGCATTCAAAAATATGTGTTGAATGAATTATTGAGAGCTATTTTCTTACAAGTTAAGCTCAAGGAGTACCTGATAGAGGATAGATGCTATAAATTCAAAGAAAAAAATAACAACAATGTATCTTTCTTGCAATTGGCCATAAGAGAACAGATTTGCTGTGTATACTCAACTATTTCTTATAGACTTTCCAAGAACCCTATCATCCAGGGAAAGCATGCATTTCATAGGCCCCCAAAAACCCTGTTGACTTACCTAAGGTTACATATACAATAAAGAAAGTATTCATACTCCTAAGTTCATTATCCTTCCCACTATTGTATGGTACATTCTGAATTGTTTTGGTCTTCACAGACTGTGACAATGTGTCCAACACTTGAAGACATTTCATCAGAATTAATTATATGAAAGCCAGTAGCTTGTGTATTGTGAGCATTTAACTAGTGATCTACTTGAGGACAGAGTCATTGGAAGTTGAATGCATTTTTTTAATTACAAAGTGCAAAGTTTAACAAGAAATGTCATGTGTAAAAAAGAAATACTGAAATATGTCCATAGCTATTACTTTTTATTTACTCCCCCCACCAAGAAATGCCAGTCCTTGTTTATTTAACGATATGCAACATTCCAGTTTGTCGTCACTTGTAGTCAGACCACTGGATGCAGGCATGCGATGTTAGCTAAAACATGTCTGCAGAGCAGACCTGCCTTCCATGATTGATGTTGTTTTACACAGATATGTCATAGGCAATACACTAGCTGGGGACTCACCTAGCAGTATGAATAAGATATCCATGGAAGGGTTTGAAAACCTTAAAATAATCCACCTGCATTTTTATTTTTTAAAGCTTATAATCAGGCATCATGTTTATCTTGCTATTACAGAGAAGTATGTCCTCTATCAAAGCCATTTGCATAGAGACAGATGCTCTGCAGTGAGCAAATACCAAAGAAATAATGAATTGGAAGTGACAAGTGCCTTCAGCCAGAAGTCCAAAGGGAATCATCTTCTTGAAAGTATACGTAGCAGAAGGAGCCAAGGAAATAATGAAATGGCAGAAGTGCCAGTGTTAATCCAAAAATTAAGCTCGGAGGTTGTGTTAGGCCAAGCTAATTGAACCACTGATGGGCTTTCTTTCATTTTGAATTAACGTGTGTTCAAAATGAGAGAGCATGCAGGAGTGTCCTTAACTGGATTAGGGGAAACAAGACAGCTGAATCAGCAGCAAAATTAAGAAATATTTGTTAGAGTGATGTGAATTTATTGAGCAAGATAAATAGATGTGGCTCCATTCCTTTAAGAGTTTACAAGGTAGGACTGACAATACTGATCTGGTGGAAAGAAACCATCAAACACAAAATATTGATTGAGTGATATTAGGCTAGGAGAAATACAAACAGTTCTGTATATAAATGCAGTTCCTTCCGGCCTTTCTGAAACTTAGAATCTGAGAAATATAATAGCAATGTTAGAAGTAACAATAATCGCTCTCTTCACTGATACCATTTCTTGAGCTCTTTTGGCTAGTGCTAAATAATGTGCCATGTGCTTTACATGCATTGTCTTTCAGTTCTCACAACAGCTCTAAAAATTTACAGTTGCTCCATTTTGGCATTAAAGAACCTGAGACTTTAGAGATACTGCACCAGTCTCGAAGCTTGTAAATAGGTGGGTAGATTCAGAAAATCTTACTCCAAACCCAGTGGGTGACTTCTCTATGTTATTGCCTCATAAATTAGGACATACATGTATACTGGGTTGAAAGAACAATATTAATAATCTTAACTAGAACTGGATGGTAAAAGCCAAGATAGTGATTACACCACAAAACACAAAAGCACAATACCCATATTTATTAACAAAAGCACTATTTATGATTATATAGGGAAGTAATACTTAACATATTCGTTTAACTCCAATTGTAAGTGTTATTGTGTAAAAGAATTGAATGTGCCTACTTTGCAGCTTCAAGAAATGTAAAATAAAAAATTTGACTCTGCTCTTTCATAATGCCAGGCATCAGTGACTGCAATGAGCTAAATAGATCTTAATACAGTCAACCAGTGTTTAATAATTGGAATGCTAAGATAACCTTAATGAATTTCTTATTAATGTCTCTTCATTTATAAAACTCTATAGTCTCCAGGCAATGATAGAAACACTGAATCTAAATTAAGGGCAGGCGTAATTTGTTCAGACATTCTTTAATGATAATGCATGTGTAGTACACCCTCAATTAAGAAGAATGGAGAACCATTTGAATAAATACAAAGAGAGTCAGAATACTCAAAGAGTCACACATGAAAAAAAGGAATAACAGCTCATTAGAAAAACCACCTAAATAAGCCCCATTTATTTATAGAACAGCATATGTGAGAGCCAGATTCTTTATTCAGGAGAAAATGAGGCTAGGCAATCGTAACACACGTTCATTGTTCAGTACAGGTAACATATATCCATTGTAATTTTTCCATTAAAACTATTAGAGGATTGGGCATTTAGTCCATTTGGGGATGAAGAACGTGCATCTTAGAAATGCTAAGTGATTTTAGAAAGATCAGAGAGCCACTGATGGTAGGCATGGCACTTTACTTAGTTAATGTTTCCGTTAGTTAGATCTGGTTCCCTTAAAAGTGAAAGAAGAGAAGGAAGTCAAAGAAAATAGCTGTGAGAGCTCTATTTTTAGTTTAATGGGACTGTTCATCAGTTAAAATTCTGAACATCTAAAAGGGGGGTGGGACAGTTTTACTGAATAACTTCTATTTTGGACCAATTATGTCTAAAGAATCATATAAAAACACCATTACTTGCCTCCACTGTTGGTGTTAAAATAACATTTTGTACAAAAAGCACTTAACATTGCCCCAGATTCCTGTGTTTGTCTGATCTCCCAGTGCTGAAGGTTGTTCTGGTACATGGAAAAATTTATTACTATTTTTTCTTCACAGAACTATTGGCCATCAGCCAGAAATCTAAAGAAAATTGTCATGTAGAAATTACAGACAGCAATATGAATGAACAAACATGTTTTATGCAAAAGGGGGATATAACATGTAGTCATTAAAAATATCCTCATATCCAAAAACCAATATTGTTTTATTCTAATCTATACCATAATTTAAATGCAAAACTATCTTAACTGTGAAGGCTGAGTCCTATTCTCACTTATTATACAGAGAAATGCAAGAGAACACTACTCATGATGTAACAGTGAGATTAGGACAAATATATAATTACAAAATCATAATTATCAGGAGCACATCAGATAGCTAGAGTCTCAAGGTGACCTGGCAAACTGAAATCCAAGAGAAAACAGTTCCCTTGAGGAGAATGGCACGCACACACTGATACACCTTTCGCAGAGCATGGGCGGAAGTGGACACTATAGAAAAAGGGAAGAAGGAAAAAAAGCTGAAATTTTAATCATTTTTTAAAGCTTGAATATAGACTATCATGACTCTTTAGGATCACCAAACACAAGGAGAATCAGTACCCAGTCGCCTTTACCTGCTAAGGGTCCATGAGAGCAACTGGGGGCAGGGTAAGGAAGCTTAAACACACCCCTTCTGTGGACCATTTTTACAGTCTCAGTCTAGTTTTGAAGAGATCCGTAGAATTTACAGGAATCTATCTGTACTCTGGACCCCACTTGAATACAAGATAGTGGTTAACTTTCACTGAAGAAGAAGCAGAAAGCATGTCCTCACCCTATATGTTCCTCTATTGTGAGACAAATTTAGTGCTACTGGGGAAGGCACATAACTCTCCCCGACCCAAGACTACTGATTTCAGGAAGAGATGGACTGCTACGAGAGGAGGAGCAAGATATCTTCCTTCCCTGTACTCTGTACTGACATAGCCATCTACTGGTATGGGCGTGCTAAGAAATGCACCCACTCATTTCTATCATTCTGCACTGATACAAGGAATATTTCTGCTGCCATGGGGATTGTGGGGTGAGGGAAGTCAGGAGAACAAGAATCCCATCTAACCTATTCCTGCACTGATAAAAAATATAGATTGGTTCCACTGTGGAAGAGCAGGAAATTTCCTTGCTTTCCGGACTCTGGTCTCAGTAGGAGGTAGAGTTTACTTGTATTGGGGGAAGGGCAGGAGAGCCGAAAAAGATCTATCTCTGAAGTTTACATGCAAACAGCACACCTAAGACTATAGCAAGAGCAGAATAACCATGAAACATGTCTGCTCCAAAACAATAACAAGATATCATGGAGCGAGGTACAGGAGCATTGCACAAACGTGAAGAATCAGATGAAATCTAAAAAGGTAGAACAGGATCCCTGAGAGAAACCCTGTAGCATCCTAGACCTCACATGTAGCACAAGGTAGCAACAGTTCACCCCTGGAGATGTTAGAAGCCTGTTATGTGCTTAATGCAGCTAAAGCAACCAGAAGACGAATCCAGCTCAAATACAGAAAATACTGAGTCAATCCTTCGAAGTAACAGTAGAAGCAGAAGAGACATGTGCATTTCTAGAAAAGATGGTACTGACCTCAATCTTTACTATTTTTACATGGAATGCCCAGAATTAAATCAAAAATTAGAAGACACACAAAACAACCAACCAACCATTTGATACATTATTAAAAGACAAAGTTGGCATCAGAATCAGACCGGAATCTCTGATTCAGACTTTGGACCAAGATGTAGTCAGACAGATTCCTTAAATAACTAATGTTTATATATTAAAAGATTTATCACAAAAAAATGTGAACAACATGTGTGAGTAGAACTTCATAAATGAGACGTTCTTATGGAACCAAATGGAAATGCTAGAAACTAAAAACAACATAGTAAATGACAATGTCTATGGTGGAATTACCAGTACACTGAATAAGTCAGAACACCAAAATGGGTCAATAAAAACAATGCAAGCTTCACAAAAACAAATATACAAAAAGAAAAAAAACAGGATGGAGGAGTAGGGATTGAGCAATATTAGTCTAACATATATGTACTTAGTGTTCTAACAAAATAAATGACAAGGAATGGGAAAAAATTAATATTTGAAGAAATAACATCTAATCTTTTCCTAATTTCATTTGAACCAAAGATCTAAGAAGCTTAGATAAACCCAAATAGGTAAATACAAGAAAATCCTGGGTGCATTACACTTAAATGTTAAAACTAACATAAAGAGAAACTCCTGAAGACATCTGAGTAAAAAGGAAATATATACTAGGAGCCACTGGTAAGAATCTCAACTGACTTCTTTTCAGGGCAAATGAAATTTAAAAAAATATGCAATGACATCTTTGATGTTTTGAAATTTTAAAAAAGTAGTCAGAATTTTACTAGTGAAAATAACCTTGAAAAGTCACAGTGAAATATAAAGATGTTCAGAAATACAAATTCAAAATACATTCAACTCCTACTTAGCCGCAGAACAAGAAATATTAAAATAAGTTCTGTAGGTTGAAGCAAAATGTTATCAGAAGGAAATCTTTTTATTTCAGCTTGTTTATATCTTTATGACTAAAATGTTACTGTTACTAAAAAAATAAACTTATAGTTTCATGATGCCTTTTTAATCCATTCTCACAGTCTTTGCTTTTGTATTAGAGTATTGATTTCATTTATATTTCATATGAAATAACCAATTTTTTTCATGTATTTGAAACTAAGCTTTAACTTTGGATTTACGTTATTACATCTTCCCTTTAGTCATTTGTTTCCAATTGTCTGCCTTTATGTGGGATAGGTTACAAAGATATTACAGAGATGTGTTGTGTGTGCTTTACCAGTTTTCCCCAGTGGTTATATCTTATTTTACTGTAGTACATTATCAAAACTCAGAAATTCGCATTGGGATAATATGTGTATATTTTTATGTCATTTATGGTCGTGTAACAACCACCAAAATTGAGATACAAAACATTTCTATCACCACAAAAATATCCTGTGTAACTACTGCCTTAAAGCCACACTCATGCCAATTTCTCCTACTATTCCTAATCCCTAGCAACTACAAATCTTTTTTTTATATATGTTATTTTTTGAGAAGGTAATACAAATAGTATGTGACCTTGCCCTTGAATTTTTCAGTCAACATAATACTCTTAAAATACATCCAAGTTGTTAATGTGTATCAATAGTTCATTCTTGGAGTTCCCACCAAATGGAGGTGTAGGTAGAAGTGCTTTGCTTCTTTACATAACTGAAATAAGGATAACAACCAATTTAAAAACAAAAAACAACCAGAACTGCCAGAAAATCAAACTGCATGGAAGTGCAACAACCAAGGAGTTAAAGAAGAAACATTCGTCCAGATGGTTGGAGGGGCAGAGACAGGCAGGCAGAAGTAGGTAGGTGGGGCAGAGAGGACCAGGTGGACTGAGGTGGGTGAGGCTGCAGCTGGCAGCTGTAATTTCCCACATTTGAGTGCAGATAAGCCTGGAGGAACAACTGGGAGCTAGATAAACTGTGCAAGCTGGGGTTCCAGGAGGGAAGTGATGGAAAGTGGGGAGAGAGCCGAGCAAGGTAGCACGTGGCATTCTTCCCTCTCTGACCCCTTGCCCACATATAGTGCCACAACACAGCAAAGGGGGTTGCCTTTAACTGATAAGTGATTCCCAGACAAGGTCAAGTTAAAGTTCATCATCACCAAGCCCTTATTATATGAAATGTTAAAGGGACTCATCTAAGAAAAAGAAGATCAAAAACTATGAACAGCAAAATGACAACAAACTCACAATTATCAACAACAGAACCTAAAAAGACAAAAACTAAGCAAACAACTAGAACAGGAACAGAATCACAGAAATGGAGATAACATGGAGGGTTATTAGTTGGGAGGGGGAGGTGTGAGAATGGGTGAAAAGGTACAGGGAATAAGAAACATAATAGGTAGTTACAAAATAGACAGGGGGAGGGTAAGAATAGTATAGGAAATGGAGAAGCCAAAGAACTTATACGACCCATGGGCATGAATTAAGCAGAGGAAATGCTGGAGGGAGGGGGAGCAGGGAGGAGGGGGATAAAGGAGAGAAAAAATTGAGATGACTGTAATAGCATAATCAATAAGATATACTTTTTTAAAAAATGTGATCCAGGGAAAATTATTTAAACCTTTTAAAATTCAGAAAAATTGTAATACTGGTGACTACCAAAAAGATGTATTTGAGGATTAAATGTGTAATTACAAGCACACAGTAAGTTCCAGGTAAACAATACTTATTGTTGTGATTTTATTTCATTTAACTGTAAATAATTTAACAGCCATTTTTTTTTTACTTTAATCCTAATCTCTTTGAAGAGAAAAGAAAATACTGATTTCCATCTCTCTGCCACAGGGTCAGGAACCCACTGTGTGTTTCTGCTTATTTTATTTTTTCATGTTTCTTTCTTTTATTCACTTATAAAATACTTGAGCACCTGTTAAATAGTTAGCAATGTTCTTGTTGCCATCTGCCATACCATGAAACGGACATATTCTTCTCCAGTAGATTGCCTCAACACCAGCAAAATGAAACAAGTTCCTGAAAAGACAAACTCATTTTCCATTTTACTTATGAAAACATATACTACTATGGACAAAGTTTACCTTAGAGTGAGTGTAGAATATAATCTACTGACTCTACACACAATCTTAGTGTGTTTGCTCTAGGAAACAATTATAGTCTCTTACCCCAGAAAAGTCAGAAGCGATTGCTACATGTACAGGATTTGGCGCAGTGCGGCGACAGACGACAGCACAAATGTCACTGACTATGAAGTTTTCAGTGGGTCCCAAGGTAAGCTCAACTATTGTCAGTGCCAAAAAATGTAATTAACAGTTTATTTTATTTGTATTACAATCAGATGGTTTGAATAATAAACATACCACAAGTTAAATATAAAACACTGATTATAAATGAACATTTAAATAACAGTTATTGCACCCTGTGGTCAATAGGCATTAAAACTAACTACTTCTCAGTCAAATTAAAACTTTATTACAATTTTAAAATTCATAATATAAACTCAGAGAATAAAATTAACAAAGGTATAACATGAAATTTCATACTAATTAAAACTAAATCCATAAGGAGAATTCACAATCAATGCAATTCTCTGTATTTGTTTAATACATAATAAAAAATATAATTTGCTCTCATAATTTTTTTATTTTACTATTAATATCATTACACAAATATTAGTAAATATTTTAAAATTCAGCTCCACACTTGTGTCTATACATGTCATCTATTCATTCTCTACTTGATAGCAAATCATTCAAGTGAAAATACACCACTAAGATACTGAGGAATTTGAATGCAAATTAAATCAATATAATAACTTAGAAGAATTTGCCTTGGAAAAAGTGCAAGTTCAGGTAGCTGCCCCAGATCTTTTGTTTAGTCAGTCAGTCTCCAGTAGTATAACTATGCTTAAGGCATCTATTGCAATCTCTATTTTTAAGTGTGAAAAACTCAGAGCAAGAAGACTTTAACTAAAACATGAATGTACTCAGAATACTAAGCCATAAGTAAGGGATTTCCTTCTAAAATTAATCAAAATAAAACATCTGTCATATAAAGATCATGAAATTCAGTTTGGGGACTAGAAAGGAAATGCTGTTATCTGTGCCAATCACTTGTTCATATAACTAACACTGACTATGATTATAGTTCAAAAAGTATATTGTAGTCATAAAGGTTTTGTTCTAGAATATTTTATTGAGTAATTCCAACAAATAATTATTCCAGGAGCTTCTTGCAATCTCTAGCTTTTTCTACAATGAAAATGAGTGGCAACAAACAATCAGAACTGCAAAACCAAATTCCAAACAAGAAGTAGAAACTAAAATGTTTTTTGAAAACATTTTCAGTGACTTCCACATTTTAATATATATCATCTCTGAAGAGTAACAGTAGTACTAAGTAAGTTAAATATTCACCTTAGAAACTTTGAAAAACATGTTATACAGGTTCAGAACACTGTTGCTAATTCACTCAAATGTGTTTGAGCATCTGTTATTCAGAGGGTCATTGGGCTGGGAAGTCTCTAGGGATACAGAGATCCAGCACTCACCACCTAGTGTGGGGCGAGTGTGGACACATATGTAAACAAAGAATAACCATACAGTGTGGCTGAAGACACATACAGACATGGGCAATGAGTCCTGGAAGCAAAGAGAGGGAAGTCCCTAATTGTGCCTATAAAAGGTCAAGGTTATTACAAAAGAGAAGATACTTGATATGACAAAGGAAAGAGCAAAGAGTCTCACTCTTTCTTCAAAATTGTGAAGATTTTGGAGATATTCTAGAGGCTCCTAAAGCCCAAGGACCACGAGTGGTTGAGGAGTACTTTAGGGAGGTCAGAGTCTTTCAGCAAACTAAAAGAGGGTAAACAGTGGCACTGCCTGCCTTACAGGAGTCGAGGCAAAGCTGAGAGATTTACTGGTAGGTCTAATGTACCACTTGAAAATATTTGGTGACTGACTCCTGTGGAAATCACCTAAGCCTGGCCAATGCACACATGTGCTATGGACTAGCACGTGGGAGAGTTCCAACTATGAAGAGCCAATATGCATTTGGGGTGAGTCTCCACCTGGCGATAACCAAATTGTCACAGTGTATTCTAGATTCCTATCTTTCTCTCAGCCAATGCTCTTGCTCCATCTACATATCAGTAGTGTTCCTGAGCCATGCACTTTCCATGACTTCTGAGTAAAATCTCTCTCTTTATTTCTCATGGCCTCAGCAACTTTGTAAAACTTCAGGAGATACAAGAGAATAAAAGAATCTTTGCTACAGATATTAGACAAAAAGGAGCCAAGGCAGGATCCCACGTCATATGGATTAGAGTAGTCAGAGCCAAAAATAAATGTACTGATAGAAAAGAATTTAATCAGAGTATGTAAGATTATGTCTGCAGACTAAATCTTGACCTTTTAAAAGCAGTGAATCTTACCAACATCCTTCTTAACACACAGAGATAAAATACTGAATGTAAGAAGTATGGAATCATTTTATTCTCTGCTACATAATCTGATATACTGTTGTGTTAATGATGGATATTTGTCCTAGATATAAGTATATGTTCAAACCCTTACTGTCTATATAATGTTTATTGCAGTAATTTCAGGCACAAAGGCAAGCAAATAGTAAAGTAATTTTCAGGTTAAATAATACTTTTCCCAGCCTTAAATTCATCTCTACATTATCATAGGTCAGAAAGTGGTCGTTATCTCAGGGTGTTGGATTCCCCAGTAGCAATTCAACCCATGTAGGTTGGGAGGGGAGGGGTATGAGTATAGAATTATGTAGTCATCATTATTCAATGTTGATTTAAAACACACTAAATAAATTGCCTTACTAAGAGAAGAGCAAGAACTCTACGTAAACCACATGATAACTGTTTTCTTTCCTCATTTTGTTTTCTTTTTTCACCTAAGGTTTGCTTCATTCCCCCAAATGACATTCAATTGACAGTGGGCAGCAGGAGAAATTATCCTACTTACATAAATAACAAACTAATTTAGTCAGCACTATGCCACCTATATAAATTCCAAGCTCCAGATATACGAAATATAAATGTGGTCTCTTCAGTGTTCCATTTGATTTGTGTATTCAGAAAAGCTAAGGTGTTCCTCTGTAACAGCACATTTCAAGACTATTGAGAAATAATCTCAAAACTGTGTATCGGGCTAAATAAATCATGATTACAACCATTCATTTTGTGGACGTGTTCTTGAGAAATGCGTGCATAACCTACACAGCACACAAGATGTCTTGTGTGATAGCTGCAGAATACTCAACTCTTATTTTTTATTTTTATTTTTTATTCTCACTAGAAGACATGCTTACTGATTTTAGAGAGAGGGAACGGGAGGGAGGAGAGAAATACTGATGTGAGAGAGAAACATCAATCAGTTGCCTCTCATATGCACCACCAAACCCACAAACCAGGCATGTGTCCTGACCAGGAATCAAACTTGTGACCTTTTGGTTTACAGGACATTGCTCTAACCAACTCAACCACACCAACCAGGGCAGAATACTCAACTCTTGACATATTTTCTATTTTGGCCTTTATAACTGGCTCATCGAAAGGTGTTTCAGATTGTACAATGGCACACACTCACTAAAGTACTAGTTTGGTTCAGAAATGGTACACATTTCATGTGCTAGGGGGCGTTGGTCTGTTCTAAATGTGAAGAAAAAGGAAAGCCCTGTACAAGTTATGTTACATTCCCTTCCTATGTTGCACCATAACTACAGGCAAAACCATAACATTTTTGCACAGAAAAAGACTAAAGTGATCATTTTAGATTAGAATACCTGTTGTGTTCATGGAAGATGAAAAATTATCACCATCAATTTTTTTTTCTTTTTTAAAGGAGATTGAACTTTTAGGCTCAGCAGTTGCCTTCCCAAATCACTGCCTCTCTTCTGGATCCCACAGTAAAAAGAAAGCCTTTGCACTGGTCTGAACATGGAACCAACCAGACAGGCCCTGCTTCTGATCCACCTCCAATAATTTATAAGGAAAATAGGCTCTGTTTCCATTCATATTTGATGATGGATCATTTTACTCACCTAAAACAAATTACTGCTTCTAGTCTAGTCAAGTTATTGACTTCACCAGGTAATCAGCACAGTGAAGGTCGGTATTAGGTGAGGTACAGACAAAAGAATTTTTAATGAGCATTTAGGGCTGGCTTCCTGGTGTCAGTGATTTAGGAAGCATATTTGAGAAGCTATAATTTCATAACAAGGCCTCTGAGTGAAATACAATCAGATTTCCTCCTACTATGCCTGGTGTAATGGGAAAAATAGACATTCACAGTAAAACACTACAACAGTTGATTCCATTAATAATTTTTAAAATAAATTAATTTTTTTATATTTCAATTAGTTTACTTTCAATATTGTTTTGTATTGGTTTCAGGTTTTCAGCATTGTGGTTTGACAATCATATAAAAGGAGTTTCATTTTTCAACACTCAGGTGAATGATGAGACTAGAATTTCAGCTGATTAATGTCCCCAATTTCCACAGGGTAATTTATTAAACTTGTTTGGCAGATGGACATTTTGCGAACGGGCAGGACTTCACCTGAGTAATGTGAGACACACTGAGGCTGCTGGCCCAAGGACAAATTTACGAAGGCACAGAAACCATAGGTAAGAAGGGAAGAGTTATTGGAGAAAGCTTCTACTTCCAAAGGTTTTGGAAAACTTACACTTCCAAAACAGAGATTTTTGGATGACACCTGGGTTAAACAGGGAGAACATGATTCATGACTAGCAGGAAAACAAAATTAGACTTTGTGTTACAGAGTTAGGATTTTACTCCTGAGTACATAGATGTGAAATTGCATCACATATAATCAGTTCATCCAGTAATTACCATTCAGTTTAATGAGACCCAGGATCTCCTGCTAATTCATCTTCCTTTCTCTAACATAATTCCTTACATCTCTAACTTTCTTTTGTCTATATTGCATCATATTATCTCCACTATAATTACTTTGAGAAGAGAGAAAATAAAACCTCAATAGAATGTTTAAAATAATAGCTGCATTTTAATATATGTTTAGGGAGCTACCACACCAGAGTTTAACGTCTACCACGACTAGGCTGTGGTACAGAGATGTATGTTTTGTGGAGCTAAAAACATACTTAGTTGAGATGGAGCACCAAGAAATATAAGCAAAATAAATGAAAATTATGACATAAAACAAATGTACATTTATAAAAAAAAGATAACAGTAAATTGCCCATTTTAAAAGTTGACAAATATTCCATCATATAATTCAGGAAATAATGTAATATTCTATTAATGAATTCTCTAATATCCTCTATAGTACTCCTTCTCTCCTACAGTTCTCTAACTAAATACTTTTGATCCTCCCTTTATTATGATGATGATATCATAATAAAGTTGTTATGGAGAAAACAAAATGATAATTCAGCTATTCCTCAATATGGTTGTCATTTGTTTTTAATTATTAATAATTTAGAAAATGAATCTGAAATTAAGGTATACACAAGAGTAATTCTAAAGCACTTTAAATTGCTGCTGTGTTCTATTGAACTACATAATATGTAATCAAATTACTCTTGTGCCACACACATTGATTTATTGATGAGTATGTATAGAAACTTCTTCAGATAATTCAATTCCACTGATGGTGATTTTCATGCTTGTGTTTTTTAGAAGTACCAGTCTTCAACAGGAAAAAAAAACATGCCAGATACACCAAGATCCAATTTGATATATGGGGATGCACAAAATTAGCAGCTTCACACTTGATACAATTGCTGTACATTTGTGCCCTACAAACACAATTATAATTTTTTGACAACAGTATAGTAATTACCAGAGGGAAAGGGGGGGTGGGAGGATAAAAGGGGGATGAATGGTGATAGAAGGAGACTTGGGTTGGTGAAAACATGATACAATATATAGATAATGTATGGTAGAATTGTATCCCTGAAACCTGTATAAATTTGTTAACCAGTGTCACTCCAATAAATTCAATAAAAATAAAAAATAATATATTTTTCAAAATATCTCTATATAAAAAGTATGTTACTTTTATAATTTAAAAAATTGTTACATCAAGTATATAACTAAAAGTAGAAAATTTATTTTGAAGTGGTTGTCAGTAAAAATTGAACACATATTTTGCACATATGATTACTGAAATTTTCATAGGCCAGTTTTTTTTTTCTTTTTCTTTTCTTTTTTTTTTTTAATGGTATCAGTATGGCTTATTAAGTTGTGCCTTACTACCAACACTGACTGGGGCCTGCCTAATGGTGCTCTCCATATACAAAATTGACAGTTAAGAGGCTGTTGTATACCATTTCATCATCTGTCATCTTCGCATGGCCAACAGACCCTGCCAGACACAGCACCATCTTCATTTGGAACTTGATCGTGGATTTCACCTCATCAGCGTCGGCTACCATGTTCTCATTGTGTGTCAACAAGGAAGGAAACTTGACAGCTTTATTCAGGGCTGAACCCAGGATTCATGGGACCTGCTTAATCAGAAAATCTGAAGCCAGAAAGGCATCATACTTCTTGGTGAGCTTCTTGACCAGTTTCTTATTCTTAAGCTTCTTCAGCACTTTGATATCTATAGGAGGGCTG
Organism: Desmodus rotundus; assembly: GCF_022682495.2. Classification (NCBI taxonomy): domain Eukaryota; kingdom Metazoa; phylum Chordata; class Mammalia; order Chiroptera; family Phyllostomidae; genus Desmodus; species Desmodus rotundus. Next base: position 75,138,075 of record NC_071391.1, on the reverse strand, counting down.
TCCATAGGCGTGGCCTCCTCAGTGCTGCTGGCCCCCCAGAACACAAACAGAGAACTTGGGGCATGGGGTGGACTTAAGCCTTACTGTTCCTGAGAAGTGTTTGTCCTTCCGAAGGTCATGGTTCTTCACGCAGGTCTGCAGATCCACCCTCTCCAAAGACCTCTGGCCCTTGCACTGGTTCCAGTGCAGAACTTTTGGCACTGCCTAGTAGAGGGAGTTCTGGTAGACTTCACTGCTTATTATTTCTCCCGCCACAAAAACTGAAAAAGGCTAGCTTTTGACACATGCATTTTTTTTTACACAGTTGATTTTTTTAATTTTTATTGAATACATTGGGGTGACATTGGTTAATAAAATTATATAGGTTTTAAGTGTTATATATCATCTGTATAATGTATTTCATGTTCACCACCCAAAGTCAAGTCTCCTTCCATCACCATTTATCCCCCATACCATCTCCTCCCTCCTCCAACCCCCCTTTCCTTCTGGTAATCACCACACTTGTCTGCATCCAAAGTCATTTTTTGTCTATTTGGTTGGTTGGTTGGTTGGTTGGGTTTTCTTGCTTAATTTCTTCACCTTTTTTAATAAAAAAAAATTTCAACTGTGTATGGACATACAGGGTATTATGCTCAGTGAAATAAGCCACTCATAGAAAGGCAAATGTATGATTTCACTTAAATGTGGAATCTAATGAACAAAATAAACAAACAAAATAGAAAAAGACTCATAGATAAAGAGAACAAGACTGATAGCTTTTAGAAGGGAGGGAATTGGTGGACACATGCATTTTTTAAATTTGTTTCCCTTTCACTAATAATAAACTTCTAGTATTAAGGGCCATGGACATATTTATATCAAAATATAGCATCTGACCTTATGTCATTTGTCATTTATCTGATGTGATATCAGAGTGGAATTATTTCCTACAATGGAAAACCAATTATAACTTGCTGACATATTTACCACTTCTAGTGCTCATGATATCATCTCACTGATATTTCCTCCTGCTGGAAAGACCTCCCTTAACATATCTTCTAGTGTAGGTCAGTTAGTGATGAAGTATTTGACCTTTGGACATCAGAAAAAGTCTTTACTTTACCTTTATTTTTAAAATATGACAAGTGGGGGTAAGGTTGTGGAGAAAAGGGAACCCTAGTACATTGTTGGTGGGAATGCAAACTGGTGTAGCCACTGTGGAAAACAGAATGGAATTTCCTCAAAAAACTAAAAATGGAACTGTGTTTTCACTCAGCTGTTCCACTGCTGGGATTATACCCTAAAAATCCTGAAACACCAATTCAAAAGAACCCATGTACCCCACTGTTCATAGCATCATAATTTACAATAGCCAAGTATTAGAAGCAACCTAAGTTCCCATTAGTAAATGAGTGGATCAGAAAACTATGGTTCATTTACACAATGGAATACTACAGAGCAGAAAGAAAGAGGGAGTTCCTACCATTTGCGACAGCATGGATGGAACTGGAGAGTATTATGCTAAGTGAAAGAAGCCAGGCAGTGGGGGACAAATACCATATGATCTCACCTATAAGTGGAACCTAATCAACAAAATAAATAAGCAAGCAAAATATAACCAGAGAAATTGAAAAAAAGGAACAAACTAACAGTAACCAGAGGGGAAGGGGAAGGGGGAGAGGGATAACAAGGTAAAGAGGAAGGGTCATTAAGGAACAGGTATAAAGGATCCATGGACAAAGTCAAAGGGGGGAAAGAGTGAGGGTGGGAGGTGGGAGTGGGTGGGGTGGGGGAAAGTGGTGAGATATCAAATTTATGATTTTCTAATATTGTGTTCTAATGCTAACATTGAAATTAAAGTTATAACTGCAAAATGTAACTACTTTACTTAATGAAAGAGTGACTTTCAAATTTCCTTTCACTATTACAGGAGCTGGCAGAAGTAACACCTACTTGAGTGTGGTTGGTAGGGTAATAATATGGGTGTAATAATTTACAGTTTTAATTTGAAATTTCACCTAAAATGTCATATGGTGTGCTTGAGTGTGATATTGTTATGCTACAGAATTACATGCTTATAATTTTGTAATAAAATGTTTTGTAATAAAAAGGGGGCATGCTCTGTCTGGTGTGGCTCAGTGGATTGAGTGTCAACCTGCCAATCAAATGATCACTGACTCAATTCCCAGTCAGGGCCCATGCCTGGATTTCAGGCCAGGTCCCCAGTTGGGGGCACATGAGAGGCAACCACACACTGATGTTTCCCTCCATCCCTTCCACTCTGTCTAAAAATAAATAAATAAAATCTTAAAAAGGGGGGGGGAGGGTGATATTTTTTCCACACCCCATATATATATATATATATATTAGGGCATTGCCTATATGACTTGATTGACACAGCTTTTCCAAAGCCTTCACTGGTATATTGGGGTAAGTCTGCCTGCTGTCAGAGCTGGTAAAGGCACGCAGAAGTCCCAGAATGTAAGAGTCTTACTGATTACACTGAACATGCAGCCCATAGGGATACAGTGACACTGCCCACCCAGGAGGCGCTGTCTTCTTTGTCTCATCACCAGCTGGCACATGACGTTCAAACAACTGACAATAGGGAGAAGCTGCAGGTGCTGCACAGAAAGAAATCTATCTTTGCCATTTTCAGAGAGTAACTATTAAGGAAGAGTAGCCTTTCTTGGATGATGAAATAGGTATAAAACAGTGCAAATTAAGAAACAACTTGTCAAAAAATCACCTTTGCTATCATAATTGTCTTTACACACACCCCTCTGCCTTTTGTTAGGTCCCACTTACACCATCATGCATTTACTATCAGATTGTTCTTAAAGGAACACTGCTTTGAGAACTTTATGGAGATGGTGTACCTGGCTTTACAGCCCAGGTCCTGGCTACTTGTTTACACTCATTCCTCAGTTTCATGAACCCTACTCAAAATTACCACCTTTAAACTCTCCTATTTTTCTCCTTGGGGTACTGCTACACCAGCAAGTTTTTACCCCCCCACCACCTTTTCACAAGGATCTAAATCCACTGATGCTACTATTATTTTACTAACTCCTTTCCCATCCTTGTTTCTGTCCTTATACAGCTCAGATTTCATCTCTTGTTCCTGTGTTGTTATATTAACGTGGCAAAAGTCCAATCCCTGGTTAAATCCAATTTTCTATCTAATCTATGTTTGTTCCAGGGCAGCAAAAACATGGCAGAAAAACACATAATTATGCTGATTGGTCTCACTTCAAATGTGAACCCTGCATGAGACTGGATGAACACCAAGTGGGCCTTTGGTGCTATTTACTATTCATGCTAGTAGTCCAGACACCCTTCCTCTCTCTGAGATGGCAAATATCTTCTTATGCCTGCAAACACTTCCTATATCTCCTGGATTCCCAGTGTCTCTCTCAGATAACAACCATGTTTCACTGAGAATATACTGGCAATCAAAAGAGAAATCCCACGAGCTCCCCACAAGCACCTATTCACCCACAAGGATTTATATATTCTGTGCAGTCACTCCTTTGCTTTTATATAAACACTCCATTTTCTAATTGAATGCCAAACTCAGGATCTGTGCAATGGATTTAAGGCATCCCTCTTTATATAAACAAGGCTATCGCTCCAAGTTCTACTCTCCTTTCCTGCATATTGAATTTCTCCCTCTCTCTCCTGGATTATTTGTAACAGTATGCAAACATAGTTATTTCTTCTATCTTAAAAGTTAAAATTATGCACCCACAAACACACTTTTTACCTCATTTCTCCTGCAGCTACCAGTTAACTTCTTTATACACTTTCACAGCAAAACAACTTGAAAAAGTAGTCTGTACTGACATTACTTATCTTCTCATTCTCTGCTGAATCTACTGTATTTTGCTGTGTAAAATGCACTCCCGTGTATAATCCACAAACATGTTTTTGTGCACATTACACATGGGATTATACCCATGGTATGTAATCATTATACCCATGTACAATGTGATCCTTATTTTTCCCCTAAAAAATTTAGGCAAAGAAGTATGCATTATACATGGCAAAATGCAGTACTCAAATTAGGCTCTCATTCCCACTCTACAAACTAGCTTTTACCAAGTCACCAAGGACCTTAAGTTGTTCACTAGTCAAATGATTATAGTAAGCATATTTAATCTTTCAGCAGCATTGGCATGGTTGATTAGTCTATGCTTCTTGACATAACTTCTTTACTTCGCTCTCTTGATACTTTCTGCTTGCCTTGCTGGCTTCCTCTTTCATGCCTTCCTTGCTAGTTCTCCATTAACTTGCTGACATCCAAGGGTCAGGCTTCCTAGGGTCCAATTTATAGACCTCTTTTCTTCTTTTCTACCATTAATGCCTGAGTTCTTCCAGTCTCCTGTTGCCATAGTCTTTCATAATTCCAGTGGTCCTAATTCTCATGGTGTTTAATGTAAATAATATTCTAAGGGACCATATATAAATGAAACTTCTTCAAATGATGCAGGGTGCATGAACTTACTTCATAATATGATCTGTTCCTTGACAGTTCCCAAATGTATCACTTCAGCCTGGATTCCCCGACCTCCACACTTATATATCCCAAAGCTTATTTTCCATTTTTACATAGATGTCTGAGCAGTAACTCAAACTCTATAGGTAAAAAAAAAAAACAAAAACAAACCCAAACTCCTGATGGATGACCTCCCACTCTGCCCCCCGGCCCACCCCCCACCATCAGAGTAAATGGAAATTCCATTTTCTGATGTCCAGGCCACAGCAGTGTAGCCATTCTTAGCTCCCCTTTTTTTCTCCCACCTCATATAACAAGTGTATGAAATATGTGTATTTACTTCTCACTGTACCATCTGCCACCACCCTAGTCTGACCACCCATTATTATTTTTCACCAAGATCATTATAACAGCCTTTTAACTAACCCCTTTGCTTTCTACCTTGCCTTTTTAGGAAATTTTATAAAACATTCAGAGAAATATATATATATATATATATATATATATATATACACATACATATATATATACACACACACATATATAGTTACAAAGCATTTGTTATATATATGTATATATATATATATATATTTATTTATTTAATATAACTCAAGTAATACCACACCTTTGTTCAAAACCCTTCAAAAGCTTCCCAGTTTACTTAGTATTAAATCCAATGGCTTTACCATATCCTCTAAAGTCCTATATATTCTGTCTCCCCACTACTTCTCTGATTTTTTTTTTGGCTGAGCAAGGTATTTTACTCATTTTTTAAAGGTTACCAATGACAAATCTGCATAACAGCATCGCATTTCAAATGGTTGAAACTAATTGAGAAAGTACATATTTTCTAACAAGTACTGGGTTGTTCATTTGAGAGCAACAGTATATATACATACACACACACACACACACACACATATACATACACACACACATCTATCTATCCCAAAGCACATTTAAAGTTAAAAGAAAAAGCAGGAAAGTAATCTATGTAAAGAAACACTAAGTCCTCATTTCTGCATTAATTTTAATAAAAGATATGCTGCTCTAAAGCAAAATGCATATTTTAGTCTAAATAATAGAGTTGGATAACACATGTTCTTCATATCTTCATAGCATTAACACACTTTACTCTCATAAATATACTCAGAAGTTGACTATTTTAAAACCTAAAAAAGCCAAATAGCCCCCAAAGTAGAAGTTACAAAGCACAATCACCACATTAACACAGGACCACTCTGTTCTTCCCCCAGTATTCCCCTGTAGCTGCATCGTCTTCCTGATCTTTCTCAAATAAACTCCACACAGCCTTGTCTCACGGCACTAGGACCTGAGGCCTTCTTTACCTAGTACATCCTCTCCCTACAATTCACATAGCTTAACCTCATCCTTCCTTCAGGCTTTGGCTCAAATATTATGTACCCTAGTGGCCTACCCTGATCACCCAGTACAAAGTTGCCATACTACCTCTTCCAACCTGTTACCTGGAACTCTTAGTTTCCAGTCTCCCTCACCCGCATCCCATCTAAGCTTATTCTAAGTCATTGTGTGTATGTTTAGAAATGAGAAAAAGATTCTTTTTCTCCCCTATATTAGTTATCTATGTCTGTATAACAAATTATACCAAATTTTTTCAGCATAAAATAACAAATATTTATTACCTCACAGGTTCCGTGGGGTGGGAATCAAGACACTGTTTTAGGTGTCTCTGGCTCAGGGATCTTCACGAGGCTATAATCATTTTTCAGTCAGGACTATAGTCATCTCAAGGCTTTACTGAAGGAGGAGCCACTGACCAGTTTCTTGCCACATGGGCCTTTCCATAAGTCAGGTCACCATGTGCCAACTGGCTGCCCTCACTGTGAGCAAGGAATGGAGTAAGAAAGAGCAAGCAAGATGGAAATCACAGTCTTTGGGCAATCTAATCCCTAAAGTGACATCCAATTGTGTTTACCATAATCCGTCATTAGAAACAAATCACTGGGTCCAGCCCACATTCAAAGGTGAAGGGATTACATAAATTTATAACTTCCAGGAGTAAAGCTCACCAGGGACCACTTTACAGGCTGCCTACCATGTTCCCTGCTAGAACCCAGGCTTCATGTAGTACTTACTGCCATATCCCAGATCATAGAACAGTGCCTGGCCATATAGTAGTCACTCGGTATTTCACTTTTAATTATATGAACTAAATTATTATCTTCCCCTTGCTATCTTGCCTAGGTCTTGCATTCCCACTGACATGGGAAGGTTTTTTCTGTGGTGTCCTAGATTTAGAATTGTATGTATACCTGTACCCTCACTGAGAGATTTTTCCTTCTAATCCCAACATGCCAAACATGTTCCCACTCTGCCTTGCCTCAGGGCTTAGGTCAGATGGCACTACCACCACCAGCACTCCTCAGCCCCAGTGCTCCTACTCTCTGCAGCGTCTGTGAGTCATGTGGTGCCTGGACCACAAGCCTCGTGGTTACTCATGCACATCCTATTTTCTTCAGCACCACCTGCTCACCCAGTGTAAGTCCAGCCAAGGCCAGAGCAGTCTTTGTCTACATAGCTGTCATGGAGCACCTGTCAGAGTCCTTGCATACTGTAAGCATTCCACACCTACTGCTGGCAGGTAAGTTTGGGCTTCACTCTTTTTGTTATTCACAGATCTTATTAAATGCTCTGTAAATATGTGTTGAGTAATTGAAGTCATGCTTTGGAATAATTTATAACTAATGAATAGCATGAGCCTCCATTTTCCTTTCGACTCTGAGATTTGCCAACCCACTGGGTAAGTGTCTTGACTCTAATCTTAGAACTAAAGTGGAGTTTTCTATCAATCTGTGTATCTCTTTTCAAGGGGAATAGTGGTCAGAGAGAAAATCAGAAATGTAAGAAGAAAGAATGAGGCAGACTATAAAAACTGAATTGGGCTATATAGAATGGAAGGATAAGACATGAATAAATTTCCTTTATAAATCCTTAAGGCTTCAAAGGTGGTTCATTTGGAGTATCTTCAAAGCATATGAAATTGCCTAGATTCACATTTTTAAAAGAAGTTTCATCTTCAAATCCTTTGGCAGAGCAGCAAGGAGGGCCCAAACTAGACTAATACACGTTTCTCATTAACTACAACATCTACAGAGCCTGACTGCTCAATGCCCCTGGTTCCACCTACTACTGATGTATGTTGAGAGATGTCGGGGGGCTTTAATGCAGCCCCCCGGTCCGCCACGGATCAAGAAAAAGACTACCAAGACATGATCTGCTTGGGGAGGAAAGATGGCCGCTTCTCTCAAAGGAGAAGGGCCCAGAGCCTTTCTCTCCATGGGCTTTTATTAGGTTCATTCACATAGGAATACAAATAAAGCTCATCAATCATTGTCAGCCAGTAAGGGTTAAACAATACAAGATTTACAGAGAACTCTGAGGGCTTATTCTGAGTTACAGCCAATTAGTTAGAGGGCCATAAAACTTTAGGCCCCAGACTCATCTCAGGTCTGGACCCTTATCTTTTAAACTGAGGGTACAAATTAAGTAGGTTTCACAGGAATGTATGTATTTTTCTTAGGCCTGATTCCCCAGGGAATCTGCCCCTCCCAGCTCAGGACTACACTGCCCTCTGTTATTGCTTCAGGCTTAAATTAGGCAAGGGAAGTAAGGCAGCCAAGAGATTAGGAGACTTCTTGCAGACAGAATGAGGACTCAGGCTATTTCAAAGCTGAGGGGCGAAGGTCCATCACTCCCTTTTTCCACAGCCCCCCGAGTCCTTCCCTGCAGGCCTCTTCCATGACCAGAGCCCGTCTTAGGTTGATCCTCCCTTGAGGATTCTTACCTGTCATTGGCTAACTGGCCAAGCTCAGGGCCAAGCAGGGTGAAGTGGGCAGAGATGGTGCCCCTGCCAGGGAGATAAGCTTTGTCTCCTTAGTGGCTTATGGTCCCAACTCTGACTCAGCCTTAACTATGGGGGGTTACAGCCTTTGAAACCAGGCAGGGCGGTTCCCAACAGAGAAAGTAATCCAAGCTCTGGAGTCCTCATAGTCATAGGGATTTGATGTCCACAAGGATACTCAATACGGAATTCAAGATTGTTCATGTAAGCCAGTACAATAAAAATTATTTTCCTAACTTCACAAGCTTGGCTAGAAGACAGCAGTAGTAAATAAATGCTTTTGATAGCATAGAAAGAATTTGCATAAAGACAAGCCAAGGATTTTAGGAATATATAATATACAGTTCTATCACAGCTGCCATACTGTCATTCTGACCTAAACATAGCTGATAATTGTCAAAAATCTTATTCCCTTGGCCCATCTACACTATCCAGTAAAGTGGCTGCTTACCACCTCTAAGATGCCACCTCTAATTAGTCTTCTCTTCCTAACTCTCAGAGAGCCAAAACATCACAGCTGTACTGTGGCCATCTCAGAGTTTGATATGAATCAAAAGTTGTAATTCATCTTGCTTAATACATGTGTTTCAGAAGAATGGCAGAAAGAATAGAATTGGAGCCATATTTTACTGCCTCTATGCGAATAAGCAGAATACCCTGTGGGAGAGGGTTTCAGACTATTTATGAAATTCAGGTGGTAGTAAACATGTAAAACTGGGCTCAGAATCAAACCAGAAGTTCAAACAGACCTTGAGGATGATAATGGTTCTCATTAGAAGTCAAGCAGATGAGTCTTATCCCTAAAATAAGCACATAGCATTTTAGTAGCTTGATGTTTCAAATGTCAAAAGACATCACCATATGTGCCATGATGTATGTGCATGTGTGTGCACATGTACACAGGCCTGCATGCCTTAAAGCAACAAACCACATTTGTATCCTCTTATCCATCTGTTCTGACAGCAGTGAACAGTCTACAGAGTCTTACAGCATATGGGTTGCAGGGTTAATTTAACTTATGGGCAAAGCATTTGCCCAGAGCTGTGCATGCTTTGATCGAAACATTTCAGAGCTCCTCTCATTGTTCAACAGCATTTAGTGCAGGTGGCAGAGGCCTATCTGGATCATTCCTGCTGGCAAGTCACAAAGGGCAGTACTTACTTAAATCTTTATAGGCTCCAATCGCCTGTCTACCTCACGTGCGGTACACTTTTCCTGGCTTTTCTGCTTGTTTTCTCAGCCACCGAGAATAGGGAAAATATACACCAAGATTTTGGTTTTGGTTTTCATTTTTGTTTTTCTGGAGATTTAACTACACTTTAGTGGGAGCATTGGTTATTATAGACACAGGGAATGATCAAAACTTGATCTAAGTTGGAATCCCTGTTCAGTAACAAGGAAACGCATATGCGTTGCTCAGTCCAAGTGTGTGGACTGCACAGGTTGAGTGAGTGCATGATGGCCACCATTTGGGCAACTGAAAACTGTTGTCATTTAAAAACAAAAATAAAAACAAACTCAACAAACAACTAGAAGAGGAACAGAATCACAAAAATGGAGATCACACGGAGGGATATCAGCCGGGAAGGGGGAAAGTGGGGGAAAAGGTACAGGGAGTAAGAGACATAAATTTGTAGGTACAAAATAAATGGGGGGAGGTTAAGAATAGTATAGGAAATGGTGAAGCCAAGAACTTATATGCATGACCCATGGACATGAACTAAGGGCAGGGGATGTAGGTGGGAGGGAGGGGATAGGGTGGAGGGGAAAAGAGGGGAGAAAAAAATTGGACAACTGTAATAGCATAATCAATAAAATATATTTAAAAATAAAAAATAAAGAAGGTAATGTTTCTTTCTCTTGTCTTGACTTTATTTTGCTATTTTGTCTTTCTTTGAATGTACTTTTCAGCTCCATCCTCTAACAAGTATTTCTTTATAATGCTTGACTGTACTTATCAGAATAAAGTCATGTATTACATCAATAAGAATTAGCTCTTCATTGCACTAGTTACCTTTTAGAGAAACTTCAAAGGAGAGACAATTAAATAAATTAATCTCTAATTGTGTATTTTAAAACCTGTAAGATCTGCTTGAGGAAATCAGGAAGACAACGCAGTGTTAGCATTCTCTAGCTTATGCCACATCTCCCCAGAGAAGAAAGTACTGTGTTTAAGGTACATTTTCCTCTCCTATAATGAAACATATTTAAACAATCTCTTGGGAAATGTTTAGACTTGAAAAGTTACATCTAATAGGAAAACAATCCCCAGAAATATTGGTAAAAAAATGGACTATGTCTAAATTATTTTATTAATTATTCATTTTAAAGAGGGAATATAGTACATCAACATCTCCCTCCTTTCTTATTTTTCCTGGTATTAGTAAAAAGAAAACTACCAGAGCTGAATAAACAGTTTGAGAGCTGAGTTATCACTTGATGGGATCTAACTGGATCTCGCCATGAGTTTGCAACTCTGGTTTTTGGTGTCAGAAATATTAGAATAGGAAGTGGGGAATGAAACTAGATTCCGAGTTTCATCATTTAATAAGTAAAAATCAAAATCACTTTGATTCTCTGTTAAGCATACCTAAAGCCAACTTGACCTTGTTTGGTTAGAAGCTTTCCCAACTAAACTATGCAAATTGTACCTAGATCACACAAGAACAGTAGATGAACCACAGTGTATAAAGCCTATCCATCCCTGTCTTAAATTAACAATGACAAAAGTATACACATAGCTGAATCTAGATCCAGATGTAAATACATTCATTTCAATACATCACCAGAGTGACTGGTGTGACAGAATCCAGAACTGATACCTATAGCTAAGCAATCATTCTACAGATTGAAGAGATGATGAAAGATTGGGAAGAATGACATCAATATGCTATAAGCAGCATAGAGAGAGATATGAATTACAGCCCTTGTTGTACCACAAATGTCACTTACTTGTTTTTGGATGAAGCTCTGGGAAAGGGATGGGGTACCCAAGGGAAAGCTTTCTTGCCCAAAGTTAAGATTTATAATGTAATGAATGCTCCATGAGGGCAGAGATTTTGTCTGTTTCTGATTTTCCTTGTCACTGCTAGATATGTAATGATAAATGTGTGGATATGATTCATGGTAAAGTTTCCAAGGCATGTTGGTTTTGGAGTAGGTATAATACATCCTCCCACCTGCCTATTGACATAGTCTCCCAACTGGTCACTTCACTCTTATTCTCACTCCATACCCCTGTCTAGTCTCCAAACAACACAGTGAATTTTTTAAAGGATTTTATTTTTAGAGAAAGGGGAACTGAAGGAGAAAGAGAGGAAGAGAAACATCAGTGTGTGGTTGCCTCTTGCATGCCTCCAACTGGGGACCAAGGGAGACCTGGCCCGCAACTCAGGCATGTGCCCTGACTGGGAATCGAACCAGCAACCGTTTGGTTCACAGGCCCATGTTCAGTCCACTGAGCTAGACCAGCCAGGGCCACAGTGAAATTTTTTTCAAAGCAAATCTCTTCCATTGCTTAGTAGCCCTTTTTGACCCAGCCCTTACCATGTGACTTCCTCTCTGACCCCTTCTCCATCTTCTACCACACTCCAGCCACACCAGAGTTCAATTCAATCCTCAACACTGCCAAGTACATTTTTATCTTTCAGCCCTTGAACACGGTTTGCTGCTTTGCTTGGAAGGTCATGCTGGATTCATTTGCCTGGCCTTTCTCTTCATTCAAATCTCAAATAAATGTTTTTAAGTAAAAACAGGAACAACAATAGTAACCAACACTTTTACAGCACTTATCATGTGCCTAGCACCATTCTAAATGCTTTACATACATTAACTTATTAATACTAATAACAAACCTACAAGTAGAGTCTTTAGTTATCCATCTCATTTTCAGATGAAGAAACAAGGCATAGAGAGGCTAAGAAAACTGCCTAAGATCAGGTGCTAGTAAATAATGAAAATAAATTTGATCTTATATCTGAAGTTCATTGTTTTAACTGCTTCACTATTCTCTCTCAGAAAATTGCAACCCAGTTACCACCTATCATATCACCCTATTTTAATTTTCTTAATAGGACCTATCACTACCTGCATACATCTATTTATTTGTTTATCTATGTATCTATTTGTTTACTACTACAAATGATCACATTATTGTCTATTTTCTTTTTCTAAAATGTAGTTTCTCCGGGGCCAAAGTTCACTTCTGCTTTGTTCACAGCAGGGTAGCTGATATCTAAAGCAGCTCCTGGCATGTGGCAATCTCCCATCAAATGCTTCCTGAAGAATGAATTAGAAATCAAATGATTGTGTGCCTTCCTGGTTGCCAGCTTAGACATCTAAGGTTGTGAATTGAATATGACCATTCCTCTTAAGGGTTTCAGAGTCCTTAACCATTAGTTTAAACCTGATGGTTCCCCCTGACCCACCTAGGAGGGAGTACAGCATAGGAAGCAGGAGGACATGCTGTGAAGTAACATAGCCTAGGTTTAATTTCCAAACTCTATATTTACCATATTAACCTTGCTCATCTCAGTTGCTTCATAATTATTATGTCTACTTCTTAAGTGTTGTCATGAAGATTAAATGTAATATTATTACAGCATAGTGCCTGGCACATATTAAACACATATAGATATTAGATATAATAATTATTATTATTAACCAATGACTAATTTATAAATCAAAATGGCAATTAACTTAGTGTGAAGAATATTTCAGTCAGATAGAAAGCACATTCACCCGCTGTTAGAGAAGGCTATATGGGAAAGCAAATTATAATCAGATGGTTGTTCAGTAAATATAAAATCAAAGTAAAGGGGGTTGGGAGAATTTGAAAGATATTTTAATAAAGCAACAGCAGCTCAATGAATCATGCTTCCCAACTACCAGACAATTCTCATCAATAGGCCGGAAACCCAGTTAACAGGGACACCTCCTTTCACAAGGACTAGAAATTCTCACCCTCTAACTCTTTGGAAATCTTTATTCTCCAGCTGATCTCAAGACTCTTTTGTATTTGTTTTTCTAGTTCTTTCTGTTTAGGAAAGAAACCTACTTGAACACCCATTTCCGGGACGCACTCACCTCCACTCTGTATGGGTCCTCACACTAGAGCCTTTTCTGGTGACCCCTTAATGTAATTCAGTTCCCAACTGACTCATTTCAGAGTCCCAAGAGATAATCTATTTGGCTCAGACAAGTTGTTAGTCATGTTGGGGTCAATATTTTAAAAACAACTCTATGGTTTATGTGGAGGGTCAATGATAGAATTGTACAAGAAAGTCAGCTGAGGCTTTGAGGAATGAGGCAGTTTCTAACGTAGAAGGATACGTGTGGAGAAGCAATGATTGTCATATTGAGTGTGCATCTAGAGATGCCCCCTCAACCCTTAGAGAGTCCACTTCCAAATAAAAAACTGCCTTTACATTTTTGTTTATATTTATAACCCCCTTTATATTAGAAGTGCATAATAGTAAATAAAAGGATGTGCTATTAAATAAGACAGCCTAGGCTTGATTTACAAACCCCGCATTTACTGTATCAGTGTTACTCATCTCAGCTTTTTCATTATTATTGTATCTACCTCATAAGTGTTGTCATGAGGATTAAATGTAACAATATTCATTAAGTCCTTAGCACAGTGCCAGTGCCTGGAACATATTAAACACATAAATATTAGAAATAATAATAATTGTTATTATTTAACCAATGACAGAGGCTTTACTTATGACAGTAATAGTACAAAGCTTCCAAATACAATGAACAGTATAAAATCCTTCCTATTTTGAAAGAAAAATAAGTTCTCAAGAGGACGTTACAGAAGAGGGCCAGTGTGAAGTCTTCTAGTAATTCTGCCTCCTAAGCAATAAGAGACTTTGTCCACACTGCTGGCCAAATACATTGCTAGAATGCCAAGTGACTTAATTATTACTTTCCAAGGTTAATGCAGAGCCCCACAGGAAATAAATAAAAATAACATTTCAGAGTCAAATAGGACTAGGAAATACTTTCCAACCCTTTGGAAAGTTACAATGCACATTAGCATTTAACAATAATAAATATTTTATTATAAAATGAGATCAAATTTTCTTTATTTACCAGTCTTATTTGACAACCATCAACCCTTCTATGCACACCTTTTTAAAAAAAAAAAATCATGTTTATTATCTCACAAAAATAATATTCTGGCAGAGCATTTTATGAACACTTCCTTAGGCAGAGATTCCAGGACAACTGGTCTCTTCCTCCTTTCCACTTTGAAATATATACAAAAACTGAAAAATACCCCCAACAGATCACCTGACAGATGCAATGATTTTTTGACTCTTAAATCTTTCCCTCAACTGCAAGGTCATCTTTATTGTAGCAAGCACAAAAATGACACCTCTGTCCTAGAAATATTTCCATGCCATGGTCCTTAGAACCTGTGGATATGTTACCTTAAATGACCAATGGAACTTTGCAGATGTGATTAAGGGTAAGGACTCTGAGATGGAAAGATTACCCTGGATTGTTAGGGTAGGCCCAATGTAATCCTACAGATCCTTAAAAGTAAAGATCCTTTCCTGGCTGAGATATACAGCCATGAAAGAAGGATCACAGAAATGTACATGACAAGGAATTGATCTGCCTTTATTAACTTTGAAGATGCAGGAAGAGGATCATGAGCCAAGAAATGCAGCAGCTTCTAGAACTGGAAATGGCACTTTGCTTCAAGCCTAAAGAACTCAGAGACCTAACCCTCCAACCACAAGGAAACGAATTCTGCCAATAACACAAAAGAATAAAGAAAGAAACCCTCCTCTACAGCCTACAGAGGGGAAAACTCTCTGATGACACCTTGATTTTAGCCTACGGAGACCTATCTCAAATTTCTAGCATGCAGCTAGATGAAAAATAATATTAGAAGGTATTGAAGTAAAATAATAAGATAATAAAATTGTTTAAAGCATCTCACTTTATGATAATTTCTTACAGGAGAAACAGATAATGAGTACAATCATTATCTTTACAAATAACATTTTTGATTATTTAATGTGTGCCAGGCTCATCTATATTCATTTAATATGTACATATATTAATACAACTATCCATTAATTAATCCATTAATCCTCACAACTATCTGAAGAGATAGGTGTTATCATATTCCTTATTTGTGTGGTGGAAACTGAGGCACGGAGTGTAGGAAACTTCCCAGGGTTCAAATAGTAAGTGGCAGAGCTGAAATTCAAAATCAGATCATGTATCTAGACTCCAGACTCCGATCTGTGAGGAACACCAGCTCAGTGAGGATCATTCTCCAGGAAATAATAGTCTACATAATATTGACTCTTCTAGTAAAATTAAATTATAAATCTCTATCTTCATATTTATTTTAGACTCCAAAATTTCTATTGATTTTCAGATGATGCAAATATCAGGACCAAGATGAACATGAACTGTCCTAATTTTATTAACTTAACTTCAATTTTATACAAAGACGCAAATTTATGTTTTCAATTAGTTGTAAACCTTGATTTTCCAAGAAATATTCTCCATATTCTTTCAAAACTCTCATCCATCATTGGCCAAATATTGAACATCTGAGTGTTCTGTTTATATAATACTTCTGTACTATAAATTCAGGCAACTTATTAATTAATTAAATGTGAGCCTATTAATTAGGTAACAGAAGTGTAAAATGAAGTATATAAAGTGTAACCTTGGGCCTCATAATCTGTAAGAGTTTAAGAAAATAAAACATTCACATCAAAATGAATTTTTCTTAAATTCTCAACTTGCAGGAATTTCCTCCCTCCCCCACCAAGAACAAGACTATTTGAATATCCCATAGTTTAGTATTGAATAAGCTAGAAGCCAATTCATTTATTACTATCTGTTTTAGATCTGTTTTCTCAACTTTTGAAGTAAAATTTACATAATCTAGGATTGAACATCTGAGTTACATGGTTGGAAACACACACACACACACACATACCCACACACATAGCACATAATACAAATACACACATATATGTTCCCTTCATAGGGGAAGAAACCTTTTCTTTCTGTACTACCAGATTCCTTTGCTGGTCTAATAATTAAATGGACATAAAACAGATTAATAGGAGGAAAACTAAATTCATATGTTCAGGAGATTATAAAAATATGGCACTTAAAGAAGTGACCAAAACAGGGAGCTTTTTTACCTTTTATGCACGGAAACAATAAATTTGTGAAAATTGACAGGAAAAAAGGGTTTCAGTTTGTAGTAGTAAATTAATGAAGAAGTAACAAGGTTTGTCTGTACAACTTTCTCAGCCCTAAATTCCCCATCTCTGGCATTCCTACCCTCCTGGTACAGGTTAAACACCTTTCACATGAGAGACTTATTTCCTGCTTTCCGTGGTACAGGGGACAGTCAGAGTGTCCATCTTCTACTGGCTCTTTTTTAAGTAACTTTAATTCAAAATAATCAACATAAAAGAAGCATATTTTGGGGTGGTATATTCTATCTCCCTCTCCCTCCAACCTAACTTCATATAATCTAGCCCTCCTACCCCTAAAGTGGCCCCCAAATGCATTCAGGAGCCTGACTCATATACTTCACATGTATACACAAATATGCAAAGCATGATTCTTTCCAAATACCTATGATGGCAAGTCCCAAATTCCCTTTAAGGACTGGCCTTCTATAACCAGGGAAATAACCCTGAATAAATCTCTGAATAAACATTGTAACATCTGTGAAAACATAAAGGACAAATGTGTCACAATTCCACTAAGTTCTCTCTCTTTGAAAGGACCATATCCAGTAGCTATTAAGCCAGCAGAATTCTTCAATTTCTATCTTTTTCAGATTATCTTTCTTGAGTAGCATGGGTCTGTTTACATGCTCCAGGATTTAACCATCTACGTTATCTCACCTGCAATTCCAATTTACAACTCAACCAATTAGTCATAGTCCCTCTCCATAGAGAGCTCAAGAAGAAATGAGTCACCCTGTTTACCAAAGACAGAGCAGTATATGAAAAAATATGTTTTCTGGAAATCTAAAATGACAAAGGAATAAGTGGAAGCTACACTAACCTCCTACCAGGAATTACAATCTGGAATTACAACTAAATTGTAGAGAAATCATCTTGAATAGCCAACTAAACATTAGCTGGAGAGAAGCCTTATAACCAAGGACAGAGAGAAGAAACTACTTCACCACAACATGACTGGTAAGGAGTGCAGAAGCAGCCTGAGAGGGCTGGCTGGACTCCCATGGATGTCAGCTAAACTTCCAGAGGGATATTTCAGCAGCCAGGGGGCTCCCCCTAAGCATTGTGGGGTCTAAACCCCAAGCTGGGCTCCACAGTCAACAGCACCAAAGCCAGAAAGGAACCCAGATAATATTCAGCTGTGAAAAGCAGCAGGGTTTCTGTCTGACAGGGAGAAAGGGCTGGTAATGCAGAGGGACAAGTAAAGGGCCAACAAACAAAATTCCATTTGCAGCCACCTACCCTGGATTCTGGCAGGGTGAACTAGAGAAGCTTGAGGAGAGTCTGGGGTTGGTGGCTCTGGGGAGAGAACTGAAGGAACACCTTCCAGGAGCTCTGTGCTGAGATATTTTCTGTCCTGTAGAAGCCATCTTTCTCAGGCAGAGCACCCCTTTCCCAGTGGCATCAGGTTGAGGGGAAACAATAGTCCTGCCCTCAGGAATTAATCTGCCTCACCCCCTGTTGCTTCAGCTGAGCTGTTGATTACAGCTTAAAGCTATATCATTGATTGGTTTAAAAACTAAGGGTGGAAAATACAAGGAAGCAGGCAAAATGGGAAGACAAAAAAACAGGTCCCAAATGAAAGAACAAAAGAGTTTTCCAGAAGGCAATGAAATGGAGGCAAATAATTTATCAGATAGAGAGTTTAAAGTAATGATTATAAAGATACTCAACAGGAGAGTATCTATGAAAAAAGACGCGGAAACCATAAAAAGGGACCAGTCAGAAATAACGAATGCAATATCTGAAATAAACAATACGATGGAGGATTAAACAGTAGGTTAGTGAAGCAGAGGATCAAATCAGTGATTTGGGTGACAAGGTAGGAAAAAACACCCAGACAGAGCATCAAAAAGAACACTTTTACACTGTTGGTAGGAACGCAGACTGGTTCAGCCATTGTGGAAAGCAGCATGGAGATACTTCAAAAGATTAAAATTAGATCTGCTTTTTGACCCAGAGATCCCACTTCTGGGAATATATCTTAAGAACCCAAAACATTAATTTGAAATAACCTAAGCACCCTATGTTCATTGCAGCATTATTTACAGTCACCAAGATATGGAAGCAGCCCAAGTATCCACCAGCAGAGGAGTGGATAAAACAAAATTGGGAATTTACACAATGGACTATTACTCGTCTGTAAAAAAGAAAATCTTACCCTTTGTGACAGTATGGATGGACGTGGAGAACATTGTGCTAAGTAAAATAAGAGAAAGACAAATATGTGATTTCACTCATATGTGGAATCTGATGAAAAAACTAAACTAATAAGGGAAATGGGGACAGACTCATAGATGGAGAACAGGAAGACAGGTAGTGGGGGGGATGGAAAGTAGGAGATGGAGGGATTGAGCAAAAAGTGAAAAGGACTCATGGACTTGGAAAATAGTGTGATGATTGCTGGGGGAGGGCAGTATAAGAGGACTAAATGGTAATGGAAAAATACAATAAATACCAAATTAAAATAAAATAGAAATATGAAAAAAAGAAAAATGTGTTTTCTGAAGGGGATTTGCAATAAAGAAAAAAAAAGAAAATTAAGGCTTTAATGTTAACTTCTTTTAAACTTCACAAAAGAAAGTTGAAGACATTGGACCCTCATATTAAGGGATTCCCCTACGGATACTTGTTTGTTTCTGATATAGCTCCTCTTACTTCACATTCACATGCCTTCCACATTCATCTTATTCTGAAGCTTTTCTGCAACCATGAGAAAAATGTCAATTCTCCTAGATTAAAACCCCATTTCCTTAGATTTTTTTTTTCCTTTTTCTTTTCACCAATCCCTCAAGGCTACGTCTGGCAGCTTTGTGTTGTGTACCAAGCGCCCAGCAAAGTAGAACCTGGTCTCTTGTCACCCAAGCCCTACAGCAAGAAGGAAAGATGAGCCCTGGTTCTTTTGATGGTGGTGAAAGTAGATGTTCCAATCCAAGTTTTTGCTGATAGTCTAACAAGTGTAGAAAGTCCCCATTCCTTTATATACTAAATCTTTCTGCCCCTTCTCCCACTAATCAAACAGCTTAAATTCTAGGTAGTCAGATTAAGAACGGGATAGGTTCTTTCTCAGGTTCTCCAACAGCAACTGGGCTTCCAACAATTCAGTTAAATTCTGACATCAATTCTTGAAGTTAATACATACTCCATAGGTCAAGGAATCTGTTTCAAAAGGCTGCTTCCCCTTCAAGCACCTCTCATAAGTCCTGGGAAGGAGGACCACTATACTTCTCAACAAATGGTTATGAAGCAGGGTGCAGCCAAGAGGAGGGCCCCTAAGAAGGGATTTGTAATGGGGTCCAGGACTCGGGGTGTCCAGGAAACATTAGAAAAATGTATATAGGATGTCCTCACCCCTACAGGCCTGAGCCAGGGGGGATGGGACACATGGAACAGGGCCATTCAGAGCTGTTTTGGGTAGCAACAGCTTTGTAGCTAACCCCTGGCAGTCATTTAACATATCTATAACCTTTAACTGGTTTCATGGATATGTTAAATAGCTGTGGCCCTGCTTTGAGCCAGGGAGATGGGAGTGGCTTCCACCCAAGATGGGACTGGGAAGCAACTCCCCCTGGTTACAGGGCCTGCGTGAGAGCTTGGAGATGATTGGCTCCAAGCCATGGGGCCACACCTGCCCAGACTTACTATGGCAGCCCAGTAAAGCTGGAAGAATACAGGGATGCTGGCAGGTGTAGCTGACTGTAGGAGGAGTCGGAAATGGGCTGCAAAGGAAGATGGGAACTGGGATTTAAAACCTAGGCCCGGCAGCCATAGGTAAAAAGAGGAGAGACCATGTGGCTCTGAAGGGAAGAGGAGAGACCATGTGGCTCTGAAGGGAGGAGAGACCATGTGGCTCTGAAGAGAGGAGAGACCATGTGGCTCTGAAGGGAAGAAGAGAGACCATGTGGCTCTGAAGGGAAGAAGAGACCATGCGGCTCTGAAGGGAAGGAGAGAGACCACGCGGCTTCAAAGAGTAGGGAGGACCACAAGGTTATGGGGGAGAAAGAAGAGACCATGCAGCTCTGAAGGAAGGAGTGAACCACGAGGCTCTGAAGCAAGTAGATAGATAGAGGTCCATGTGGTTCTGAAGTGGGGAAAAGGACCACGCGGTTCTGAAGGAGAGTAAAGAGGACCACGAGGTTTTGGAGTGCTTCTTCTTGCCACGCGGCTTAGGCAGCAGGAGAGACTTTGCAGCCATAGAGAAAGGGGAGAAAGGACTCTTGCTGCTGGGCCATGAGAAGGTGCCACATGGCTTTGGATTAACTGGAGATCGCAGCAGCCACACAGCTGATGGTGCTGGGAGCCTGAATCACGGACTTCTACTTCTTTTCCTGAGACACGGTACCCCGGACTGGGCACAGGGAGAGGGAAGGACTGTGCATCTGTGGGTATTCTAGAGGACTTTAGTATCTTACTGAAGACATTAGGTCATTATTCTAAGTTTGTGTAACTTTTGAATAAACAATTCCTTTCCTTTTCACCAGTCTCTGGCATTGAGAGACGTCTTTCCTCTGGTGGCGGGCATTTCGAACCTAGCAGGTGGGCGTGGGGGGAAGGAACCTCCAGAGACAGAAAGGCGGAATCCTTTCTGTAATAATTTATCGTGAACCACCCCCACCCCCAATGCTCTGTAACAGTTATACATTTGGATTCCTATAACCCCCTCATCACATTCCATAATTTTCCAGAATAATTCACATAACTCAGGAAACCCTTTACTTATGTTTAATAATTTATTAAAAAGGATAAAAATCAGAAACTGCCAAATGGAAGAGAAACATAGGTCAAGGTACTGGGTTGGGGGGGTGCCTAGTTTCCATTCCCCCCTCAGGGCATGCCACCCTCCCAGCACATTAATGTGTTCACCAAGAAAGATGCTACTCAAACACTGTTGATTATGGGTTTTTATGGAGATTTCATTACGTAGGTATAATGGATTAAATCACTGGACATTGGTGATTGAATTCAATCTGTAGCTCTGTTTGCCTCTCCCCCTCTCCAGAGGCCGAGGAATGCAGAGTAAGGAGCTGAAAAGTTCAAACCTCTAATCATGGCTTTGTCTTTCTTGTCACTGTCCTCACCTACAACCTATATAGGCCCTAGTCACCCGTCATCTCTTAAGCATACAAAAGACTCAGGAGATTTCAAAGATTTTAGGAGATCCATGCCAGGAACTAGGTAAAAAGATGCAGTATAAGTATTGTCTAGTGTATCACAGTTCTCCATTAGCAAGGCATTTGGCATTTTGGGGGAACCTCCCTGCCTGGTTTCAGAAGCTGTAATCCCCAGTGGATAAGGCAGAATAAAAAGACCTTCAGACCATAAGCCATTTAGGAGACAAACCTTATCTTCTTGGTAGGGGTGCTGCCTTTGCCCCCTTTCACTTCACCCTGCTTGGCCCCCGGGGGAATGACCTGTCGGCAAATGATGGGTAAGATTTCTCAAATGAGGGAAGACCTAAGACAGGCATGGTCGTGAAGGGACCCTCATGGAAGGATTTGGGGGGTTATAGAAAAAGAGGGTGATGGACCCTCGCCCCTCAGCTTTGACATAGCCCGAGTCCTCATTCTGTCTGCAAGAAGTCTCCTGATCTCTTGCCTTACTTCCCCTCCCTGACTTAAGCCTGAAACAATGCTGGAGGTGGGTGCAGCCCTGTGCTGAAAAGGGCAGGTTCCCCAGGCAATCAGCCCTGAGAAAGAATGCATAAAATCCTGTGAAACCTGCTTTGCTAATACCCTCAATTTAAATGATAAGGGTCCAAGCACTAAATGAGTTTGTTCCCCAAGTTTTATGGCCCTTTAGTCATCTGACCCTGACTCTAAATAAGCCCTCATAGTTCTTTGTATGTTATATATTTTTTGATCATTACTGCCTGACAATGATTGATGAGCTGTATATGCCCTGTATTCCTATGCAAATTAAACCCAAAAAAAGCCTGTCAAGGGAATGGTGTCCGAGGCTCTCTCCCCTTGAGAGAGTGGCCGTGCCATCCCTTTTCCTCCACAGGACTCAGTAGTCCGCGTGAATTTGTCTCATCTCAGTTGCTATGCCACGGACACTGTGGGCCGGTGTCCGCTTCAGGCACTCACCTTGGAAAAGCAAGAGATGATTATTGCGTTATTAAGAGAAATAACCTTGGTTTCATTCCTGTTTCACCCAGATATTTTCAATACATAAATAGCTGCATTTATTCCTAAAAAAAGCTCAGTTTCTCACCTAGGGAAATATCCTAAATGGATGATATCTGTTCAAATAAGGTCTCTTTCTACTAAGGGTAAATGTTACAGATATTGTTTGCTACAAAAGATGAATTCTTCCTTTGGCCATCTTTTCTTTCAATCCTTTCTACTATGCTTTTATTTTCCCAAGCTCCTTCATTGTAACTTTGAATGTCAGCCTTCTAGTTACACAAAAACTATACAATAAAACCATGCAAAGGCATTTGGGAGTCTTGGAAATTAGGATCTAAATTTTCATGATCTAAGGATCATTTTCAGAGTACCCTTCTTTGGATGCACTTTCTTGGCCTAGGAATAGAAATAATGACATGAAACTGCTGGGTCAAGTGACAGTAGCACCCATGTACAAGTAGGAATCCATGTTTATTATTCAACACAGTATTTCTCCTTTAACATGTTTCTTTATAGTTTCATAAATTATTGACATAGTAAGATACATTTATGATTAACAAACCTATAAAAGTAAATCAAATATTTGACACATAAAGAAAAATAAGGTCAAATTCCAAGATCTGTGATCTCATAGAAAATTCTAGAACCCACAACTTGATATGTTCCCTCTCAAGGGGGCTTGTTACTTATTCTACCTAGATCTGTAAAGTTTTTTCCAGAGATACTTTGTTTTTGAGACCTCCTTATAATTCTTTTCAAGATCTCCTATTTGTTTATTTATAAAATCAACCATAATCTAATTATTAAAGGCAGCTAGCTGATTTATAAAATAAAGCCTTATGAAATCTGGGACAAATTTTTGGTGAATGGCCATTAGTTGTATTCAGCACTGAAGGATAAAGATGTCTCTCACATTTTCACTTAGTTTTTCTTTTTATTCCTAAGACACTTTTTTATGGATCACCTTATTATGTGGTTGATTGCACACTTGTATTGTTTTCTAACTCTCTACATCATAATCCCTTAGGCTGTTTATTTTAAAGAGACTCCTATAAAAGGATATATTGATTTAAAGATTATAAATATTTTCCATCTTTTAAAGTTAAAAAACAGTAGTTTTAGACTTCAGAAGAGTTACAGAAGTAGTGTAGAGTGTTTGAATGGTGATGAAGCCTTTCCTAAATAACACCTTACAAGACCATAGCACAGTTGTCAAAACTAAAAAATCATTATTGATATATTACTCTGACCTAAACCACAGACTCTATTTGGATTTTGCCAGCTTTTCCATTAATGCTCTTTCTCTGCACCAGGATCTAGTCCATGATCCTCAGTGCAATTAGTTATCACATTTCCTTAGTCTCTTCCAAACTGTGACAGTTTCTCAGTTTTTCATTGTCTTTATAATTTTGAGACTTCCCAAGAATTCTGGCCAATTATATTATAAAAGCTCTCTTAATTTGGGTTTGTCTTATGATTTCTCATAATTGGATTGAGAGTATGCATTAGTGGCGAGTGTACCACAGAGGGGAAGTGCCTCTCTCAGTGCATCTTTCCTGGAGGTGCCTGATGTTGGCCTCTCATATTCTGTGGACATTAAATGTAGTCAGGTGGTTAAAGTAGTGTCTGCCACACTCTGGCAATGTAAAATTACTGTTTTTCCTTGTACTTAATAAATGTTTTGTCAGAAATATATACTTTAGCCTTAAAAGTTTTGACCATTAACTAGCATCTACTGGTGGATCTTGCCATGGTGTTCTAATGGAGATTTCCATTTCATTCATTTCCTCTACATTTATTAATTAAATATGTTCTATATGTGGGAAAAAGAGCCATTCTCCCCCATTAATTTATTCTTGTAGTTATTTTTATATCAGTTTGGACCCAGGTGTTTGTATTATTCTTTAGATTATAATCCAGTAGGATTATTTATTTTGTTGCACATATTATTCCAACATTGTCCATTCAGTACTGCTTTTCTGTTCTTTTATTATGTCTACACCCTTCTTACATTGTTGTGCAAGCCCTTCCTCATTATCTGTCACTGGAAGAGTCTCCAGAGTTTTTTAAATTGTTGAGATAACAGTTCATTTTTAGATGAATTATGCCACAGATTATTTATCTATTAATCAGTTGAATGGCAATCTAAGTTACCTTTTATTTGGTGTTATGAATAAAACTTCTGTAAGCATTCACACCCAGGTTTTGTGAAAACATGTTTTCATTACTTTGTATAGGAGTAAGGTTTCTGGGTCATCTGGTAGTTGCATGTTTAACTTTATAAGAAATTCTCAAGTTGTCTTCCAAAGTGGTTAGATAATTTTGCATTTCCATCAACAAAGTATAAGACTTTAAGAAACTTCATATATCTGCTAGCACTTGGAATTGTCAAGTTTTTTTCCTTCGTTTTTGTTTATCATTAGTCATTCTGAAAGGTGTGTAGTGGAACCTCACTGGTTTTAATTTTTATTTCCCTAATGACTAATAATGCTGAGAATCTTTTTATATAATAACTTGCCATCCATAAACTTTGTTTAGTGAAATGTCTGTCTTTGTCCATTTACAAAATTACTTTTTTATTATGGATAATAGTCTATATATTTTGCCTAAAACTTATTTGACAAAAATATGATTTGTAAATATGTGTGACATGTCTTTTGTATTGTCTAAATGACTTTTACAAAACAAAAGTTTTAAATTTCTGTGAGGTCCAATTTATTAATGTTTTATTTTATGTATTATGCTTTCAGTTTTATATCTAAAAATATTTTCTCTATCCCAAGGACATGGACATTTTCTACTGTTTTTTTTTCTATAAACTTTATTGTTTAATGTTTTACATTTAATTCTAGGTTCCATCATGAATTTATTTATGCATATAACATGAAGTATAGGCTAAGGTTCATATTTTCATAAACAGAAGTCCAATGACCCCAGTGCTATTGTTTAACAGGCAATCTCTTCTCTATTTAGTAGACTTGACAACTTTACAAAAAATCAATTGACCTTGTTTTTGGGGGTGGGTACATTTCTGGACTCTAAATTCTCTTTTCTTCATTTATTTGTCTGTGTTTTCACCAGAACCATACAGTCATTTTTTGTTTTTAATCACTTTTTATCTTTCAATTACAGTTGACAGACAATATTGTATCAGTTTTAAGTGTACACCCCAGTGATTAGACATTGTGTAACTTACTAAGTGATCATCCCAATAAATATCATACCCATCTGACACCATACATAGTTATTGGAATATTATCAACTATTTTCCCAATGCTATACTTTACATCCCAAAACTATTAAAAAACTACTAATCTGTACTTCTCAATCCTTTCATTTTTTTCACCCATCCTCCTAACTCCCTTCCCATCTGGCAACTATCAAAATATTCTCTGTATCTATGAATCTGTTTCTGTTCTGCTTCATTTATTTTATTTTTCAGATTTAATTATTGATAGATATGTACTTGTTGACATTTTATTGTTCATATTTTTTATCTTTTTATTCCTTCTTAAAGAAGACCCTTTAACATTTATGTAATACTGGTTTGGTAGTGATCTACTCCTTTAGCTTTTTCTTGTCTCAGAAACTTATATGTCCTTTGATTCTAAATGATAGTTTTGCTAGGTAGTCTAATTTTGGCTGTAGGTTCTTGCTTTCATCACTTTGAATATTTCATGCCAATCCTTTCTGGACTGCAAAGTTTCTGTTGTGAAATCAGCTGACAGTCTTGTGTGAGCTCCCTTGCAGGTAACTACCTGGCTTTCTCTTGCTGCTGTTAAGATTCTCTCTTTGTCTTTAACCTTTGGCATTTTAATTATGATGTGTGTTGATGTGGGCCTTTTTGAGTTCATATTGTTTGGGATTCTCTTTGCTTCCTATACTTGTATGTCTATTTCACCTACAAAGTTAGGGAAATTTCTGTCATTATTTTTACAAGGAAGTTTTGAATTTCTTGCTCTATCTTCTCTTTCTGCCTGCATCCCCAGCCCCTCACCATGACCTGAATGTTACTATGCTTGAAGTTGTCCCAGAGTCTCCTTACACTATCCCCATTTCTTTGGATTCTTTTATGTTCTGATTAGGTGTTTTTTGCTCCCTAAATTATTGTTTTTATTCTAGAATTCATCTTCTTTGCAGTTGATCCCTTGAAATCTTTCTTCATTTCAGGTAATGTACCCTTCATTTCTGAGTTGTTATCTTTATGGTTTCCATATCTTTTTTACACTGTTGAAGTTCTCTCTAAGTTCATCTAGTCTTCACCTAAGTGCATTGAGCATCCTTATAACCAATGTTTTGAACTCTGCATCTAGTAAATTGCTTGTCTTGATTTTGTTTAGATATTTTTCTGGAATTTTGTTCTGTTCTTTCATTTGGGATACATTTCTTTGTCTACTCATTTGGCAGCCTCCCTGTGTTTGTTTTTACATATTAGAGAGAGCTTCTATGTCTCCTTGGCTTGGTAGAGTGACCTAATATAGTAGGTATCTTGTAGGGTCCAGTGACACAGCCTTCCCATTTACCTGAGCTGGGCACGCAGGGTGCCCCCGTAACCCCTGTGTAGGCTGTGTACACCCTCCTGTTGTAGTTCAGCCTTGAGTTTTGCTGTCATGCCAATAGGAGGAATTTACCACCAAGCCTTTCAGATGCAAGGTTTATCTTGGACCATCATGGAAGATCAATTGTGTAGGGGTCTCCCCACAGAGCAGAGCTTACTTCAGTTGGCCTCCAGGGCCTGCTGAGTGTGTCACTTTCGGAGGTGGTTGGGCAGTGCTTCAACATGGTATAAAGCTGTCTACACAGTGAGCTGCCTCTGGGGTCTCCCAGCAAGTAAAGGAAAAGGTCTGCCACCACCTGTGCCCTTCCTGGGGCCAGCCAGCATGTTCTACAAAAATATCTGAAGATGGCTGCTACTGTGTTGGGCCCAGAGGTGCCCAGGAGAGGCCAAGCTCTGAAACAAGGCTGGCTGCCACTAGTGCTGGGCTTGGGCAACTTAGCAAGAGGTATGGGGCACATAGAAGCCAGATGCTGGTGGATTGAGAGATTTTAGGAATGTCTGAAGCATGAGCTAAGACAGGCCGTTTGTATGTAAAAGCCACTAGAAACAGCTTGGGTGGGTTCGCAAATTTGTGGAGTGGGGTCTCAGGGAGACTCCTCAGTGGGACTGGGAATACAGTGTTAGTCAGATTGGTGGAGACCTAGATTGGCACCTATTTGTTGGCTCTCTGTGGGAAGGGCTTATCAAAGAAACAATGGCCTCTGTCAGCACATCAGATCTTGCCCTGATGCCAGATAGTTTAGTTCCTCTCTAATACATCTCTGGTGCCTTCCAAGCTGCTGCCCCATTGCAGGAACTCAGAGGGAGTAAGTTTGAGCAAGTTCGTGAATGGGCCCTTTAAGAGGAACACCTGGGATTCTACCTTCAGCCACAATCTCTATATTTTTACAGCTACAAATTATAGAACCTTCTCTTTCCAGCACTGGAACCCTGGGTTTGGGGGGCTGGTTTGGGGGTGGGACCCCCTGCTCCTCATGGGGGGACCTCTGCAGTGGAGATATCTCCTGATTTTTATCCGCCACACCCATCAGACTGTTTCACGTCTCTACCCCTTTTTACCTGTGTCAATGTGGCTTCTTCTTCATACCCTTAGTTGTAGGACTTCCGTTCAGCTAGATTTCAGATGTTTCTGTATGATGGTTATTCTGTAGTTTAGCTGTATTTTTGATGTGTTTGTGAGAGGATGCAAGTACTGCATTTACCTATGCTGCCATCTTGACCAGAAGGTTGGAGCTCACACTGTTTTAATTAATGAGCTTTTTAGTAAGTCAGTCTTTTTTTTTTTTTAAGTTCACAATAAATCAGTCTTAAAATTAGTTTTCAAAAGTTTCTAGTATAATTTATTTCTTCAAACACACTGTATTTTAATGGGGCACACAAGGTTTTTTCCTTGGCATCAATTATAACTTATTTATTTAACAGTTTAGTATTATGCTCACTGAGATGTTTACTGATCTCTCCATTCCTTTGGGATAATTCTGCCAATAGTGGACAGGTGCATTCTATTCCTATTTGTGTTGCTGTGTATGCCTGTAGAGCAACACAGAATGTGGCTTAACTAGTTAATAAAGCATTATCACAGTTGTCATGGAATATATTTTCATATATATTTTGACAAATATATACATATGTACATATGACAAATATATTTTCATGTCTATGTATGTGTGTAATTTCTGAGTTTTCATTTCCTGTCTGTAAGAGTGATAAGACATTTTGTAAAAGGTAAGATACAAAACAGAACACTGAACAATATTAGATAGGTTAAAATAATTTAAGCCTGGTTCATGTAAGTAAAAAAGAAACATTTTTGTTGTTTTATTTACATGTGTATAGTTAAGCCAAATTACTTGGTTTAAATATGCAAATATAGCATATTTTCATTGCAAACAAAATGTTTATTTTTTAAAGATTTTATTTATTTATTTTTAGAGAGAGGGGAAGGAAGGGAGAAAGAGAAGGAGAGAAATGTGGATGTGTGCTTGCTTCCCACACGACCCCAACTGGAGACCAGGTCCACAACCCAGGCATGTGCCCTGACTGGGAATTGAACCAGTGACCCTTTGGATCACAGGCCAGCACTCAATCCAATGAGCCACACCAGACAGGGCAGAATGTTTATGTTTATATGAAGAAAGTTTGAAAACAAATATTGATGGGAAATGAAATACTCCATGGTTTTTTTATGAGTTTCTACACTGAACTGGACAAGGATACTCCCTTAGGTAGTAAACATGACTCCAGATACTATGTTTTGTCTTCCTTTTTTACAATAATTTGATTTATCACCAACCACATAAAAAGCCATTATGAAGACCTTGTAACTTGATTAAATCTGATTCTGTACTCATCTATCCTTATATTTGTTCCACGGCAATTCCAAATGCATTAGACAGGAAGTTAATCACAGCGACTCATGGCAACTTTAGGAAAAGAAAAATCATACAATTACTGTGCTTTAGATGTATTCTATGAGTTGATTCCATCATTAAAGAAGTATAAGACTTGAAGAATTCATATGAGGGCATTAAGAACAGTTGTTTCTTCAGTATCAGTGTGATTCAGCAATAGAGGAAAGTAAACTAAAGGAACCACAGATGCTAAATACATGTTCATAATAAAAATATGAGAGTTGGAGAGAAAAAAGAAGAAAGAAAGAAAAGAAAAAGCCAGAAGAGAACACTTAGTGCTTTATGTCAGAGACCGAGGTTTGCAAATTTGTGAGTGAAGGAGGGAGATTAGGAGGTTTGTGGAAAATTGAGAAAAAGGTAGGCAATGAAAGATTGTTAGAACTTCTGTTAAGGTTTACTAATTGGATCCCCTGTGACATTCTACAAGGACTTTTAATAAAGCTCTGACATGCTTTTAATTATTCTTATCTGCCACACTGGTATTTATTGTACTGCAGTTTCAAGAAGAGATTGAACCATCAAGATATAATTTCCTAGCCACATCTGTGTCATAAACTGTTTGAAAAAATGGGTTGTAATATTCACATTCTCTGGTATAAAAATAAGCAAAATAATTTTTTTTGTATATTATAATAAATTGACCCAGCCCTTGATTCCCAACTCTAGAATATCAGGTGGCCTCTGACCTCATTTTAGGATCTAATCTTCTGGCAGCTTCTGTTCAATTTTGTGCACTGAAAATATAACTGTAATTCTTTAAGTAAATTATCTATTTATTATTTGAAATAATAACCCCATGCAAATATGCTTTTGCCCCACACAGTTGCGTTTGGTTTATACTACAGCCCTGTGATACAAACTGAAGAATGCCAGGTATTATTTCCATTTTACATTTCAAAAAATGAGGCTCAGATAGAAAAGTCACATGTTACTGATCACCTGGAAGGCTTGGATTAATGCTTAAGTGTTTGCAGCCAAGCTTATGGTATTTTTAATACACCATACTGCTTATATTTTAATAATAAATCATAATTACTTTAGCTTTTTGAAATTAAAAATCCAGTGTAATTTATTATTATTAATACAAAATTTTTATTATTTATAAATATTGAAAATCAACTTTAGATCATTTGGAACAATAGAGTAATAGAATATATTACATATCAAAATTATATCTATGTATGTTCCTTGAAATTAAAAATCAAGTGCAATTTACTATTGTTAATACATTATTTTAATACATTTTATGATTACATATATTAAAATCAATTTCATATTAATTAGGACAATAGAGTAACAAAATATATTGCATATTAAAATTGTATCCATGTATCCTTTCTGAAATTAAAAATCGAATGCAATTTATTATTAATGCATTATTATTAATGCAAAATTTTTATTAGTATATATATTGAAAATCAATTTTAGATTGAAACAAAGGAGTAATAAAATAAATTACTTATTAAAATTGTATCCATGTTTTTACCTTCATATATACAAAATTATTGTATCTAATAATTAGTTACCCAATTTCAAATCTATCCCCTCTTAGCAAGAAATAAACATATGAACACATGTCTATCAACAATGAGATTAACAAGAATTAATACAATAAAATGACAAATTTATGAGCAATATCAGATTCTACCCAATTATATTCACAAATTAATTGATGTACAGGTTAAATGTTAGAGTTAACTACAACACCATTTTTCCTTAGTTCGAGATGAGTGTTCCCTATGAAAAGAGTACAGCAGCAAGAACTAAGACACGTCAGAAGGCAACAGGCAGGAAGTTCTTCAGTCATAGAGGGCAACTCAGAGTTTACCATCAATAAAGGATGCAGCTTATTCTTCAGCAAGGACACTCTCAAAGTGACATGTGCATGTGCGGGGCTCTCACCTACCCCAAATACGAAGAAATACTTTGTTCCTTTATCAGTAGAGATCCATTGTCATTTTCTCTCCCTCTGTATCCTTTTTTTTTTTTTTTAACATAGCCTCAAGATTTGATTGTCACATAATAAAACAAAAAATGAAACTTAGAACTGGATCACTTGGCCTTTCTCTTCTTATCTCCTCTCAGTTCAAATTGCTTGCATCTCTTAATACCCAGCGTTCTCTTAGATCTGCAGTTGGGCTCAACACATTCAATCCTCAGCACGATCTTTGTAGTTTTAGCCATTTTTTTTTTTGGAAAATCGGTTTATTCTGCCCACCATAGCCACTGCTTCCTGTCATATCACTGCTTTCCCTGCACATGCAGAGAATCCCTGCCCTTCTTGTCCTGTGTTACTTTGTGAGGCTGACGCTTGCCTGCCACACTTCTTACTGATCATCCCGGGGCTTTTAGGAAAGTTCACCAGGTTTGCGAGAGCGGTACCGGCACGGAAAGCTCCCTCTGTATCCTTAACGCAACTGCAAGAGTGTTACCACAAAATAGGCTTCCTTCACCATCCCATCACTTTTTTAACTAAAAGTTTAAATTAAAAAAAAAAAAACAACTTTTTTTAACCTCCCAGAAGAGTCCATCACAGTCAGATTTGGTCAAATATCACCAAAGCTCTCACTGTGTAATTGATGCCAGCAGCAGACTTTGCATGAAATAGATGAGGGTACGGTCATTGGAATGATTTCTAAGATTCCATGTTTATATTTTATTAGTTGAATGTTGGGCTTGAGTTTTATATAAGTAAAGGAGAAGTGGAAAGAACAAGAGAAAGAAACAGGAGAATTGGGAGAAAATATTCCTTAGAAAATGCTTTAACAGGGAAAAAGAAAAAAAGATATTTTTGACTTTCCAACTGGAATTCAATCTTACAGGTCCTCATAGGACTAGAGTCTCTCACTTAGAAGAAAGGAGTTACAAAAATACACTTATGAAATTTATTCTTCTAATTGCTTAATTGGAGCCCTTCGATGGAATTTGAATTCAACACGCAGCTGGCTTTATTTTCTGCTATATGTTCTTAATATGGACTATCAGATTCATTGCTTCCTGTCTCTACCTCAGGCTAATAGTATAGATCTGTCTTAAGATCCGGGAGAGAATCTGGCAGAATGAGAAAGCAGTTATACTCTACTCAATTTCATATTTCCCAACAAGTAGGTCTCCTAATGAGCCTTCACATCAGAAAACATTTAAATGAAGGATTCTCCAAATAGCATAAAACTCCTAACGGCAAACCACAACTTGAGATTGCACTGGAGAGAGGGCACTTGCTGCTATTGGGAAGTAATACCTTTTTTTTTTTTTTTTTTGCCATTCAAAGCCATTCTGAATAATCTGTAGAAAAGGGAGAGTCATTGGAGACTTCTGAGTAAGAGAGGGATCCAACTTGTGCGTGGAATCACATTGAAGGGTGAGGCAGGGATGGTGGTAGACCAGCATGTATTGTGGGCCTGCTGTTTATAACAGGCACTGTTCTTTGTACCTGACAAGGTAGAGTTGTGGGCCCTGCATAACATTGAAAACAAATGGATCCTTCATGCACTTCAAATACTTATTTTTTAATTGTTTTATTGTTATTCAGTTACAGTTGTCCCAATTTTTTCCCCATTGCTCTCCCCTGCCCTGTCCACACTTCCTCTCCCACATTCAATCCTCCCCTCCTTGGTCCTTGTGTATAGGTCATTTATACATTTTCTTTGACTTGATCTTTCCCATTCTTTACCCTTTATCTCTCTCTCCCTCCCTTCTGGTCACCGTCAATTTGTTCTTTATTTCCAAGTGTCTGGTTATATTTTGCTTGCTTGTTTGTTTTGTTGATTAGGTTCCACTTATAGGTGAGATCATATGGTATTTGTCTTTCACCACCTGGCTTATTCATTTAACATAATACTTTCCAGTTCCATCCATGCTGTCATGAAGGGTAGGAGTTCTTTCTTTCTGCTGTGTAGTATTCCATTGTGTAAATGTACCTCATATTTTTTTTATCCACTCATTTACTGGTGAGCACTTAGGCTATTTCTAGCACTTGGCTATTGTAAATTGTGCTGCTATGAACATTGGGGTGCATGGGTTCTTTTGTCTTGATGTTTTAGGGCTCTTAGGGTATAATCCCAGCAGTGGAATCTCCAGGTTAAAAGGCAGTTCCATTTTAGTTTTTTGAGGAAATTCTATACTGTTTTTCACCATGGCTGCACCAGTCTGCATTCCCACCAACAGTGTTACTAGGGTCCCTTTTCTCCACAACCTCTCAAGCACTTGTTGTTTGTTAATTTGTTAACGATGGCCATTCTGACCAGTGTGAGGTGGTATCTCATTGTGGTTTTAATTTGCATCTCTCTGATGGCTAGTGATATTGTGCATCATTTCATATGTCTCTGGGCCCTCAGTATGTCCTCCTTGGAGAAGTGTCTGTTCAGGTCCTTTGCCCATTTTCTAATTGGATTGTTTGTTTTCCTGGGTGGAGTCATGTGAGTTCTTTATATATTTTGGAGATCAAATCCGTGTCCAAGGTGTCATTGGCAAATATATATTCCCATTGGTTTGGTGCTCTTTTCATTTTGCTAATGTTTTCTTTAGCTGTGCAGGAGCTTTCAAATCTCATGCAGTCCCATTTGTTAGACTCCACCAGAAACCACTTGACCTAATCAGTAGATTTGGCAAAACAGTGGGATATAAAGTCAATATTCAGAAATTGAAGGCATTTGTGTACACCAACTATGAAATATTGGAAAGAGTAATTAGAAAAAAATCCCATTTACTATAACAAGAAAAATAAAGTATCTAGGAATAAAAGTAACAAAGGAGGTAAGAGACCTGTACTCAGAAAACTACACAACACTGAAGAAATAAATTAAGGAGGGCACAAACAAATGGAAACATATATTTTGTTCATGAATGGGAAGAATTAACATCATTAAAATGTCCATATTACCAGAAGCAATTTATAGATTCAATGCAATCCCTATTAAAATACCAATGACATATTTCACAGAAATAGAACAAGTATTGGAACCATAATGACTCTGACTAGCCTCAGCAATTTTATGAAAGAAGAACAAAGTGGGAATGAATACTTTTTACTACTTCTAAATTCTGAGTATCAGGAGTACTCTGCATAAGCACTGTTGTGTTGCTTCATGGGAGTTTAATTTGACTGGGATTCCTGGTGGCCACTCTGAGACTCTGTCAGGTACAGGATGCGTCAGAGTAAGAGGTGAAGAGAAACTTTGAAAATGGAAGAATTTCTGTTATCTTAGTTTCTGCTTTATATTCAACCTCTTTGGTGGTTATTTTCAACTCACAAGCAGTTCATTCATTCATCCATCATAATTCTGAAGTATTATCTAGTTCATTCTTTAAGCACTAGTATAGGGAATATTAAGTGTCTGACACTGTTCTAGAAGCAGGGGATCTAAAGATGAGAAAACCTGGTGGTTTTGTTTGTTTGTTTTTCTTTTTGTTTTTTTGAGTTAGCTTGATGTTAAGGAAGGAAAACATCCAGATACAATATAGTTTCATATATACTGTGACAGCGTTTAACACTAGGTGATGTAGGTTCTCTTAGAGAGCCATCTCTCAGCCATTGGGAGAGAGAGAAGAAAGACTTCCTGATAGGAGATCACACTTGAGCCAAGTCTTGAAGGATAAGTAATAATTCAGTAGATCAGGCAAATGAAGGACACAGGGATGTACCATGCATGAAGGCAACAAAAGTAATTATGTGAGGTGATAGATGTGTTAATTAACCTTATTGTGGCAATGATTTTACAATATATACATATATCAATCATTACATTGTACAATTTATTTATATTTTGTTAATTATTTCTCAGTAAAACAGAAAAAAATACAAAAGAGTAAATCCACAAATATGCAAGAGATGTGTAATTTCTTAACAGATCATATTTTTTCTCTTTTACAAATTTTTAAGGAAAATATAAAAGCACTTTTTCTGTGAAGGGAGCTTATCAGAGTTGAAATCAGCCTAACTTTAACAGTGAGTGTTCTGAGAAGGGAGAACGGCTCACAACAGAGGAAGCACAAGAGAGGTAGCAAATCTTGCAGATATTAATACCAGTAAAGATACAAATAATAAGTTGCATGAAGTGAGTTAGTACTTACTTCACTATTTTAGTGCTTTAGAAATATTAAAGTAAGCAGCCTCAGTAAGCTCCAGTATCACCGAAGCATAGAAACCAATTGTGTGAAGTGGTACCGGAAGAGACTGAGAGTGAGGCATCATACTATGCAAGCACTGCATCCCGAGCCCAATAAGCTATGTGAGGGCATCTGGGTAAGGATGGCAACGACACAACAAACAGTGTTCACTGAGTGTTTAGTATGTGTTGGGTGATAAGAAAAGTAACTACAATAATTAACTTAGCGTTACCCACATGAATAGGCACTGTTCTAAGCCATATATATAATTTCATTTAAACTTTTTAACATCATTAAGAAGTACACTATAATTATCCAATTTTACAGATGAGGAAGCAGACATAGGTGGCTTCAGAAAATTGTCAAGATCAGGTCAGTTACCCAATGAGTGGAACCTGAATTTAAATCGAGATATTCTGACTTCTGAGCACACATTCTCTTCCCCCCTCACCCTTCTCCTTACTTTATCTTTCTCTCATTTCTGTTACTATCCCTCAGTCCCCCTCTCTTTCCCTCTATCTGGCCCCTTTTGCTATTCCTCTCTATTTCCACCTCTACCCCTCACTTTCTTTCCTCTTTCTCTGACAACATGTTCTTAAATTTTGTTACTTTTATTTTTTTGATAGCTGAGACTTGATTTGTCAAAATGATAAAACACTAGGAAATCATGGGAATATGACAAGCATACAGAAGGAACAAAAAATAATCATTAAGACAATGTTGTCTAGAAGTGAGGAAACATTCACAAGTAAAGAGCCAAAAAAGCTGATGTGCTTGAGTTCACTGTGGAAAGTTTGCATCTGGTGACTTCTGTTTTCTTTTTTTCCCTAGAGTTATTAATTTATTGTAAAATTATAGTTGACATGTTATATTATATACATTTCATGTATGCAACATAGTTATTACACATTTATATTCCTTAGGAAGTGATTACCATAATTTCTAGTACCCATCTGTCACTGTACATTGTTATTAGTATATTATAGTCCCTATGCTGTACATTACATACCTGTGATTAATTTTATAACTGGTAAGTTTTTTGCCCATCTCTAACTCCTTCCATATGTCAACAATCAATTTGTTCTCTTTATCTCTTTGTTTCTAGTTCTTGTTTGTTTGTTGTTTTTCTAGAAGTGATGTCATACAATATTTGTCTATCACAGTTTGACTTATTATTTTACTTAGCATGATATTCTCTATGTCCACCTATGTTGTTATACATGGAAAGATTTCATTCTTTTTTTATGGCTAATATATATAAACCCAGCCATTGTTAATATAATGAGAATGGTTTTATGCAACATCAGTGTAACTGGCAGCCAAGGAGAGTGGACTGGAATGCACATGTGTGAACAATGATAACTTCACTGTACTAGACAGTGGGGGTGGTAGACATTGTTGAGTGAGCATATGTACTATGTGGCCATTGCATTCAAAATGACTGAATTAGTAGACCAACAAATCTGCATCAGATTTTTTAGTTAAGTTTGAACATTCCTCTGTGGAAATTTCAGATGATTCAGAAGACTTTCAGGGATGATGCAATGAGTGCAGTGCAAATCAAGGTGTGGCACAAATGCTTCATAGATGGTCGAGAATCTGTAGAAAGGAATCCACATTCTAGAAGGCCTGCAGCAAGAAGATCACCTGAGAATGCTGAATGTGTATGGGCTTCAATCAGCAAAGATCAGAGACTGACAGTGTGAGGACTAGAAGCTGATCTGGGGATTCCCAAAACTACTGTGTCCAAGATTTTGACACTGGATCTTTGCATGAAACATGTCATGGCAAAATTTGTTCTGCAGCTTCTGCTACCAGAGCAGAAGGAACATTGTGCTGCAGTTGCTAATGACTTGATTCAAACCACTACCAATGAACCAGATTTCCTCAAGAAGGTTATATCAAGAGATGAGTGGTGGGTCTACAGCTATGATCCAGAAAGGAAGGCCTAGGCCTCTCAATGAAAGTCACCTGATTCCCCATACCCAAAGAAGGTGGGGTGAAGTCACAGCAAGATCAAGACCATTTTAACTGTGTTTTTAAATTGGGAAGGTGTTATCTATCACCAGTTAGCCTCTCCAGGTCAAAAAATTAATAAGGAGTACTACCCCGTGTTCTTTGTCAGTTGAGAGATGCAATATAATGAAAATTACCACAGCAGTGGGCAACTGGTGATTGGCACCTTCATCATGACAATGCACCCTCTCATGCATCACGTCTTGTGCAGAATTTTTGCTGAAACATCAAATCACCCAGGTGACTTAGCCCCTTTACAAGCCCAGATTTGGTGCTCTATGACTGCTGGCTTTTCCTAAAACTAAAATCACCCTTGTAAGGGAAGAGATTTCAGAACTTCAGTGAGATTCAAGGACATACAATGGGGCAGCTGATGGCAATTCCAGCAAAGGATTTTGCAGAGTGTTTTGAATAGTGGAAGAGACACTGTGAGAACTGTAGTAGGACCCAAAGTGCCTACTTTGAAGGGTACTGAGGCGTCATTGGCCTATGTACAATGTCTCTTGTGTCATGTATCATATATCACATATGTATATAACACCTATCTATGGACACTCAGGTTGCTTCCATATGTTGGAATAAAGCTACAATGGGTGTAGGGATGCATAGGTCTCTTCCAATTAGTATACTGGATTTCTTCAAATAAATGCCAAAAGTGGGATTGCTGGATCATAATGGTAGCTCTTTTAATTTTTTGAGGAACCTCCATACTGTTTTCCTCAGCAGCTGCAACTGTTTACAAACCCACCAACAGTGAATAAGTGTTCCCTTTTCTCAAATCCTTATCAACGTTTATTCTTTATAATAGCTATTCAGATCATTAGTGATGTTGAACATATTTTCTATTGGCTATCATATGTTCTCCTTGGAGAAATCTCTGTTTATCTCCTCTGACAATTTTTAAATTGGATTATTTTTTATGTTAAATTGTGTGAGTTTATTATGCACTTTGGATATTAACCTATTATCAAATATATCATTTATGAACATCTTCTACCATTCAGTAGGTTCTCTTTTTGTTTTGTTCATGGTTCCCTTCATGGCACAAATTATTTTCAGTTTTACGTAGTGCCAGTTGGTTACTTTTTGCTTTTGTTGTCTTTGCCCTAGGAGGAATACCCAAATAAAATACTGCTAAGACCAATGGCAAGATGACAAGACTTTACTAAGCAACAAAGGTTTGTTTTCTTCTAGGAGTTTTAGGATTTCAGGTCTCATATGTAAGTCTTTAATCCATTTTGAGGT
The DNA here is from genome assembly GCF_022682495.2 of Desmodus rotundus. NCBI lineage: Eukaryota > Metazoa > Chordata > Mammalia > Chiroptera > Phyllostomidae > Desmodus > Desmodus rotundus. Next base: position 75,099,003 of record NC_071391.1, on the reverse strand, counting down.
TATTTTTGTGTATGATGCAAGAAAGTGGTCTAGTTTCATTTTTTTGCATATGTTGTTCCAGTTATCCCAACATTTATTGAAGAGATTGCATTTTACCCTATTGTATATATTTTGCCTCCTATGTCATAGATTAATTGACCATATAAGCATGGGTTTATTTTAGGGCTCTCTATTCTGTTCCATTAATCTGTGTGTTTATTTTTGTACCAGTACAATGATATGTTATGGTATAGTTTGAAATCAGGTATTGAAATGCTTCCAATTTTGTTCTTCTTTCTCAAGATTACTTTGGTTATGTAGACTCTTTTGTGGTTCCAAATATATTTTAGGATTTTTTCTTCTAGTTTTATGAAAATGCCATAGTAATTTTCACAGTGATTCTATTGAATCAGTAGATTGCTTTGGGTAATATGGATATTTAACAATATTGATTACTCCAATACATGTGTGTAGTATATCCATTTTTCTGTATCTTCTTCAATTTCTTTCATCAGTGTCTTGTAGTTTATAGAGTACAGGTCTTTTACCTCCTTGGTTAAACTTATTCCTAGGTATATTATTCTTTGTCATATAATTGTAAATAGATTGTTTTCTTAATTTCTCTTTCTGATATTTTGTTGTTAGTTCAGAGAAATGCAACAGATTTCTGAATATTGACTTTGTATCCTGCAGCTTTACTATTAGTTCTAACAGTTTCATGGGGAATTTTTTGTTTTTTTGTATATAGTATCATGTCATGCATAGAGAGTGACAGTTTTATTTATTTATTTCTAATTCGGATGCCTTTTATTTCTTTTTCTTATCTCATATGACTAGGACTTCCAGGACAATGTTGAATAAATGTGGTGATAGTGGGCATCCCTGTCTGCTCCTGATCTTAAAAGAAAAAGCTTTCAGGTTTTTACCATTGAATATGATATTAGTTGTATCTTTGTTATATATGGCTTTCATTATGCTGAGGTACATTCCCTCTATAACTATTTTGCTTAGAGTTTTTATAGAAATGGATAGTAAACTGTGTCAACTGCCATTTCTGCATCTATTAAAGTGACCATTTGATTTTTATCATTCATTTTGTTTATGTGGTATTTCATGATGATTGACTTGCAGATATTGAACCAAGCTTGCATCCCTGCAGTAAATCCCATTTGATCATGGTGTATGATATTTTTAATGTGTTCCTGAATTCAACTTGCTGATAGTTTATCAGGTATAGTCACCTGTAATTTTCTTTTATTTTTCTTTTTATTTATTTATTGATTGATGGATTGATTATTTTTGATCTTGATATGAGGGTATTCTAGCCTTACAGAATGAGTTTGGAATCTTTCTCTTATCTTCAATTTTTTGGAATATTTTAAGTATAAGTACTAATTCTTCTTTAAATGTTTGGTAGAGTTGCACTATGAAGCCATCTGGTTCAGGATTTTTGTTTGTTGGGATTTATTGTTTTGATTACTTATTCCATTTCGTTACTTGTAATACATTTGATCAGATTTTCTGTTTATTCCTGATTCAATATTTGAAGATTATATATTTCTAGGAATATATCAATTTCTTCTAAGTTATTCAATTTGTTATGTATACTTGTTCATAGTATTCTTTTATAATCATTTGTAGTTCCATGGTGTTGCTTGTCACTTTTCCTCTTTCATTTCTGATTTATTTTTTTTATTTCAGCTTCCTTTCTCTTTTTTTTTTTTTTTGATGAATCTAACAGCTTATCAATTTTATTTATCTTTTCAAAGAACCAGCTGTTCTTTGACATTCAGGAGTCAACTAATGAATGCATAAATGTTTGGAACAACAGGCTGATATTTCTCTTATTTTTTCTCTTCCTCTCTGTAAAATAAAAAAAAAAATTAAAAGGACGATATAATCTTGTTGGATTGATTTTTTTAAACATTATTTAATGCTCTTATTTGTCTCATATTACACTCTTTGTTTTAACATCTATTTTTTCTGATATAAGTACAGTTACCCCATCAGTTTTTTTATATTTTCATAAAATATGTTTTTCTACCCCTTCACTTTCAAACAGTGTTTTTTGATGTTAAGTGAGTCTCTTGTAGGCTGCATACACATGGATCTTGTTTTTTTTAATCCATTCTGTCACCTATGTTTTTTTTTAATTGGAGTGTTAAGTCTATTTACACTTAAATTATTTATAGGTATGTAATTATTGCCATTTTATTGTTTTATGAATATATTTGTAATTCTTCTCTGTTCCTTTTTTCTCTTGCTCTCTCCTCTTGTACGTCAATGACTTTCTGAAGTGGTTTGTTTGGATTCCTTCTCTGTTTCTGTTTATCCATTATAACTTGTTGGATTGTAGTTACCATGGGATTCATATACAACAAGCTATGTTTATAGAAGTCTATCTTAAGTTGATGGTCGCTTAAATTCCAAAACATTCTAAAAACACTGTATTTTTTACTTACCTCCCCACTTCGTTTTTGATACCATATTTTACATCTTTTATGTAAATGTATCCCTTAATTTATAACCATATTTACACATGATCTTAAGAGTTTTGTGTTTTGTCTTTATACTTGTTTTATAATTTTGTTCTACTACATTTACTAAATGTTTGCCTTTTGAGATTGATTTTTTCTTTCAAATATTTTATTTTTATATTTAGCCTTTTCTGCTTAAAGAAGTTTCTTTAAAACTCCTTGTAGTCCTAATTTAGTGATAAACTTCTTCAACTTTTGTGTCTCTGGAAAACACTATATCTCTCCTTAATTCTGAATCACCACCTTTCTGATATAGTATTCTTTGTTGTACATTTTCCCTATCATCACTTTGAATATATTGTGCCATTACCTTTTGGCCTGCAAAGCCTCTGTTGAAAAATCAGCTTATATTGTTATGGAAGTGCCCTCCCACATAACTAGCTGCATTTAAGTTTTCTCTTTTCATCTTTAACTTTTGGCATTTTAACTATGATGTGTCTTGGTGTTGGCCTCTTCTGGATCATCTTGTTTGAGACTCTCTGTGTTTCCTGTGCCATTTCCTTCACCAGCTTAGGAAAATTTCAGCTATGATTTTTTCAAATAGATTTCCTATTCTTCTTTTGCTGTCTTCTTCTTCTGGGAGCTCTGTGATACAAATTTTGATACCCTTGATGAGGTCCCTTAAGTTATCTATTCTTTTCTTTTTGCTGTTCCATTTGAGTAATTTCTACTACGCAGTGATTCATTCTTTTGAATCACATAATCTGATACTGACTTTCTCTAGTGTATTTTTCATTTCATTGATTGTATTCTTTAGTTCTGATTGGTTTTAATTTATATTTTCTATCTCTTTGTTGAAGTGCTCACTGAGTTCAATTGTTCTTCTTCTGAATTCTTTGCACATCCCTATAACTATTGTTTTGAAGTCTTTATCTACAAATTGATGTTTTTCACATCAATGTTTCTCTCTCTCTATCTCTCAAATCAATAACATATCCTCAAGTGTATGAAAGAACATATTTTCCAACAATACTTCAGACAAGGGTTTAATTTCCAAAATATATAAAGAACTTACACTACTCAATAACAGGAACATGAACAATCTAATTTAAAAAATGGGCAAAGGAGCTGAATAGACACGTCTCTATAGGGGACATACAGATGGCCCATAGACATATGAAAAAATGCTCAATATCTGTAGCCATCAGAGAGATGCAAATTAAAACCACAATGTAATACCACCTCATATCTGTCAGAATGGCCATAATTAATAAATCAACAAACAGCAAGTGCTAGCAAGGATGTGGAGAAAAGGTATTCCTAGCACACTGTTGGTGGGAATGCAGAATGGTATGGCCACTGTGGAAAGTAGTATGGAATTTCCTCAAAAAATTAAAAATGGAATTGCCTTTTTACCCAGCAATTCCACTGCTATAAATATATACTAGGAATATCAAAACATTAACTCAAAAGAATTTATGCACCCCTATGTTCATAGCAGTGCTATTTACAATAGTCAAGATTTGGAAACAGCCTGAATGCCCATCAGTACATGAGTAGATGAAAAACACTGGTACATTTACATACTGGAATACTATGTAGCAGTGAAAAAGAAGGAATTCTGACCTTTTTACAACAGCATGGATGAAACTAGAGACTATTATTCTAAGCGAATCAAGTCAGTCAGTGAAAGACAAACACAGTATGATCTCACTTGTAAGTGGAATCTAATGAACAAAATAAACTAATGAGCAAAACATAACCAGAGGCATAGCAAAATGGAATAAACTGACAGCTGTAAGAGGGGAGGGAGGAAGTAGGCACTGATTGAAAAAAGATGAAGGGATTAGTCAAAGAGCATATTTGAATGACCCATGGTCATAGACAAAGTATGGGGATTGACTATGGGAAGGGGGTGGGATGGGATTGGTGGAAAAGGCAAAGGGGGAAAATTGGGACAACTGTAATGGCATAAACAATAAAATTTTTCAAAAACAATAAAGTTTTACAGGGAAAAAATAATAAAAAACATACCCTCAAATGAGGATTAGAGATAAGAGTCTATTTGAAGTTAATAATGATGAATTTACAGCACAAGTAATATACATAAATTAGCTTAATGTTTGTAAAGGATAACTAACTGCACATACAGACCATGGGTGAAGCCCTAAGGAGAAATGTCGTGATTTGAGGAATGCGCATATCCCAGGATGTGAATTAGAAAAATTTCAGAAAAGGGAAACATCTCTCCTTTTATAGAAGCATCTTCTCTCTAATCCTCAGAATTTCATTAGAAGAGACTGACACAGCCGTTGTCTTTAGCAAGACTGAAGAAGCAAGGGAAGAACAAAATGTAGCTCTGTCAGGAGGTATGTGAGCTTTGTTATTACCAGAAATGAAGGCATGATATGGAAAAGTGCAGTTTATAAATTAAAGTTTGAAAAACACACATCTAGTCCTGGCTGGTGTGGCTCAGTGGGTTGAGCTCCTGCCTGGAGACTAAAAGTTCACTGTTTGGATTCCTGGTCAGGGCACATGCCTGGGTTGCAAGCTGGGTCCTCAGTTGGGGACATGCAAGAGGCAACTGATCGATGTTTCTGTCACACATTGATGTTTCTCTTCCTCTCTTTCTCCCTCCCTTCCTTCTCTCTAAAAATAAACAAAATCCAAAAACTATACACATCCTATAAAATATAAATTCCAATAGGAAACCTGTTCTCAACATACCTTGAAAATCAGCCTATCGCATGTCCTCTTCTAATTTGAAACAGTGCTACTCAGAATTGAAAAGATACTTCATCTGAGATGAACTAAGTTAAAGGACAAGGAAAAACTAAAAATATAAAGTATTACACAATTGTAAAGTGATATCACTTTTATTTTCTATTTTCTTATTACAACACAATATTCTAATATTTCTAATATTTCTTATTACAACACAAATAAGGAAAAATTATTCATTTTCTTTAATCTTTGACAATCGTGAAGGAGCCTTGAAGAGTGTAGTGCATTTTGGTCAAGACTAAAAACAAAACTGTATTATTTACTCATTAGAGTGATTAATTTTACATCAGGAATATATGGTAAAGAATGAAAAATTTACTTGTACAATATATTTTGAAACAATAAATTTAATTAGCCAAGCTCAATAACACAGAACTCATCATATTTAAATGACTCTACCAAACCTTTCAGTATTTATACTGTATTTCACTAAAATAATATGAAAAGATTTTTCAAAAACTATGACCCAATAGGGCAGAGACTTGCCTTTTGTCTTTAGAGAGGTATAATCTTGAGTCTTTTTTTTACTAGTAGAAAAAATATATATAATTAACCATTTTTACAATTGACATTCTTATCTGGTGACAAATACAAATTCTCTACACAAATTAAGAGACTTTGAAGAAAATTTTGGAATAAAAATATCAACTACTATTGTAGACTAAGTAATGCTCCCCCACCAAAAAAAAAGGTCCACATTCTAAACACCAGAACATGAGAACATGTTATCCCTTACAGAAAAAGGAAATGTATAGTTATGAGAATCTTGAGATGGGAAGATTAGCCAGGATTTTGCAGGTGGTCCTAATGGTGTAATCGCATGGGGTCCTTTTAAGATGTAGGCAAGAGGGTCAAAAGCAGAGATGAAATGACAAGGAAAGCATTGGAAAAGAGAGAATTGAAGATTCTATATTGCTGGCATTGAAGATGCAGGAAGGCGCCAAGGGCCAAGGTATAGAGGTGGTTTCTAGATAGGGGAAAAGACAGAGCAACAGGCTCTCCCCAAAGCCTCCAAGAGGAACCAGCTCCAGTAACACCATGTCTTAAGACCAAAGAGACTGATTCTGGACTTCTGATCTGTATTGTTTTAGTCCACTGAGTTTGTAGTAATTTGTTACAGCAATAATAAAATACTAATACAACACTTTCAGATTTTCTACACCACCCCATACCCAGGTCTGTGAAAACAATACTTATGATCTACTTTGAGAAAAATATAACCCCCACTCAGGAGGGCTACAGATGAACTAGTGTACAATGTTGAAACCAATTCACCTGTGAAAGCCTCATGGAGGTGTGATATACAAAAAGAACTAGAACATGTGGGGAGAAAATGCAGACAACTGTAATTGAATAACAATAAAAATTAAAAAAAACAAAGAACTAGAACATGGAACCCATGTTTATAGATGCACATAGTTGTATACAAGAGAAAATAGCCTTTTTAAAGCCCCTGGCCATGTCACCTTAAAAAGTCATCTGAGCACATATTTTCAACCTCTCTAATTTCTATTTTCCATAACTTAGGGTTTTCCTCAATCAAGTTCCCTTAAAGTAAGGCATATGCTTTGGCTTCTTCAAATTGCACAAAGTCTCTGCTTCCAAAATCTGACAGGCTTCCTGCCCCTTAACTTGGCCATAAATGCCTCAGTGAGTATAGATCTGTTGACCAGTGGAACCCGTTTTTAAGTCCTGACTTTGCTGCTACACTTGGCCATTCTTTAAACCCTCTGGACTTCAGTTTCAATCATCTCTAGAACAAAATTGATAATGCCTACTTCAGAAAGATACGTAAATTAAATGAGATAATAGGTGACTGAATAACATGTAATATTATACTTAAAAACATCATAAATAATGCTGTTTAAATAATGTTACACATTTATTTAGCTTTACGTTTCATGCAATTATATTAATTATATGCCATTCATTATCATAGCACCTCTGAGATGTCAGTAAGTGGGCTTGACTGCTTTCCCCACTTAGCAGTTAAAACAACTGAGTTTCAAAAGAATGTTTTGTCTAAAAGCTAATAAATGGTGAAGCAAGGATTTGAATCAAGGTCTTCTGCCTCCAAATCCCATGATCTCTCCCACTCAGGGCTGAGATAGAAACTTCTCCAAAGAGAAAGAAGAAAATCTTCCTAAAGTATATTAATGTTCTGTGATGATAAAACAATGTTTACGAATTGGGACTAGAATACTAAATCTCTGAACAGCACTGTACGGAACAAGGGTCGTGTGTGTGTGTGTGTGTGTGTGTGTGTGTGTGAGAGTGTGTGTGTGGAGGACGTGAGGGAATCACATGTAACAGAAGAACTGTGATTAGAAATGCCTAGCATTAAATCTAGCACAATAGCCTTCATGAAAAAAATAAGCTTATTGAATGAAATACATAAAGATGTGCCAGAAAATTCATCTGCCACCTAGAAACCCTTGCTCCGGAAAGCAGTTCACTTTCTATTTTCACAATACTATTTTTGCTTCTGCAATAGTTTTGGTATTTCTCAGTTTTAATTTGAAATGGATTTTTAATTTAGTTTAATGAGGAGGTACTGAACACCTAATTAATACTTAAAGCACTTCAGTTTGGATCAGAATGAAGATGCTTACTAATAATATTTAATGATTATTTACAGCAATATTTCAAAAATGAGCTTTCTAATGGGTTTACATAAATATTTGAAACAGATTCATTATCTTTACAAATTTGAGTGGAGGCTGATGAAGTAATATTATTTCTCAGCAGGCATTTGTATCTACTAATGTGGGTGGTACTAGAACCCCTTTGTAAAAACAGGGTTTCATGCTCTTTCTAATGCAAGTCCTCTCTGTGTATATATATATATATATTTATTTTTTTGCTAATTATTCAGATATTTGACACTTAAACAGAAAACAATTTTTTTCCACTGGGTCCTTCTCTTTGATGTTCTCTTCTTTTTCTATACAGAAGGTATTTGGTTGACATGTACATTTTCAAAAACATTTATTAATATCAAAACTGGCTGCTTCAGAACCTGTTTAACTCCTAACAATGCCATCATGGTTATTACTAATAGCAGCCATAACTATTTTTAATTGTCCATTATTCCAAAGTCCTTATTCCAAGTTCTGGAAATAAGATAAAAATGAGGGTACTAGGTGTTAATTTATGCTCTCCCAACAGGTATATAGACTTCATGAGAGTAAGAACCATGGTTTTCTAGTTTACTTTTCTATTTTCAGAGCCCCCTCAGGCACAGATTATGCACTCTAGATTTTTTATTTTAAGGAACAGCTCTACAGAATTAAAATGATGATTGCAATGACCCCCCTGGCTGATGTTCTACCAGAGCCCATCAATATGGTTGTAACAATGTTTGTGGCCAGCATCCATTCAGCTTGATCAGTGCCATGACTTTAACCTGTTAAATATCCTGAACATCACATATTTACATAGAAATGTGCTGTAAAAGATTCAATAGTGTAATACATGTAAAACACAAAAGTTTGAATAAATGTTAATAATTATGGTGTTAATGATGGGGATGATAAGCTGAGAATCATGAACATAAATGGAATGATTAGTAATCAAGTAGCATATTAATAACCAGGTAAATAAAACAATAAGTTTTTAGAAGTTTAGAAAAGAACAAAATTAGTGGATCTAAATAGAAATATTTATAAGATATATATAACACTTGAAGATGGCTCTCAAGGACTAGTATGACATGGTCAAATGAAGAGAAAATCATTGACTTTTAAAGATCCAGTTACACAAACATATACATTTTATATTAAATGTTGGAACACTTAAGTAAAATGTTTTAGCTTTCTGAAAGACAATACAGATTGGGAGTGTTAAGGAATGTAATAATACATGAATTATTTCAAAGGTAAATAAAATTGCTGTGTTACGATTGGTTTATTCGACCCCAAGGATTTCATATATTTTTTGCTATGTTGATATCCTATAGAAATGAAAAAAATAAAGATTAAAAATGAGTATAAATGTTACCAACATTTATCAAATATGTTTATTAAATATAAAAAATAAAAAACTAACCTTTACTATTTTAAGCATTCAAAATGAAAATCTAATTTGAAAAAATGTATAACTATTGTTTCTGTAAAACAAAGACTATACAACAAAAAAAGACAAATATTGACATAACATTAAATGCATAAAACAACACTCTATGGATGGAATTATAACATACAGATGTAATATATATGACAATAATATCACAAAAGAAGGAGGTGAATTGGAACTAATTTGAAACTAAGTTTCTATATTTTACCCAACTCAGGTTGGGAGAGTGCTAAATTAAAATGCATGCTGTAATCCCTACAGCAACAATCAAGAAAATCATAAAAATACAGTAAAAGTTTAATTAAATGAGACATTAAAATATATCTATTCAACATAAACAAGGTACTAAGGGAGATCAAATGTCAAAATACATGAGATTTATGGAAAATAAATAGAGAAATAGTAAGTACAAATCTAAACACTGTAAAAATTAAAATAAATATAAATGCATGAAATCCAACCTAAAGAAAGATTATCAGGCAAGATATTTTTAATAAATCCAACATGTTATCTCCACAAGACACAGTTTAAGATCAACTACACAAAAGTGGTTGAAAGTTAAGAATGATAGAAAATATATAACATGCAAATGATAATCATAAATGAATAGAAGTGGCTATATTTTTAACACAAAAAGATAGACTTTAAGACAACAGCAGAGTCAAAAAAGATTGCTTAGTGATAAATAGTCAATTTTTCAGTAATAGAGTAATTATAACCATATATGCACCTAACAATAGAGCCCCAAAATACATGAGGCAAAAATCAAAATTGAAAAGAGAAATACACAATTCCACAATAATAACTGGAGATGTCAATGCCTTACTCTCAATAACTGACAGGAAAACGAAACATAAAATTCTCAAGGATTTAAAAGACTGAACAACATTCTGAAGTAAGTTTCACTAAATATAACAGAGTTAACATCATACAAAGTATGTTTTCTGAACATAATGGAATTATATTAGAAATTAATAACAGGAAAGAATCTTATATATCTCTGGCAATATGTAAATTAACATACTAATACATAATTAATCAAACAAGAAACTAGAGTATACTTAGAAAATATATTGAACTGAATTAAACAAAACCAAAAGGTATTATGATTTCTGTGTGATAGCTAATGCATTCGACTGAGAGACATTTATAGATTTAAATATCTATGTTAGAAAATAAGGAATATCTTAGATCAATAATCTGTGCTTCTGAAGAAACTATAAAAAAGAAGTAAGCCATACCAAAAACAAGAAGAAGGAAAGAAATAGAAAAATCTGGACTAAAATCAATGCAAAAGAAAATAGAAAAATAATACAAAGAATTTATGAACCTTAAAGATAGTGCGTTAGCAGATCAACAACACTGACAAGCTTTAGCCAAGTGGAGAATAAGAAGGCACACTAAAATCAGGGATAAAAGGGTGTATAACTACCAAACCTACCCAAAATTAAAGGATTATAAATAAACACTATGAACAAATATATCCCAACAAAATTAGAAAATTTGGATAAAACACACACATTCTTAAAAATATGCAAATGATCAACACTGACTTGAAAAGAGGGACTGTAGAATATTACATGAACAATCCTAAAGCAAGTAAAGAAATAGAAAGCATTTTTTAAAATAATATATTCCCATAAAGAAAACCCAGGGACCGTATAACTTCACTGATCTTTTCTATCAAATATTAAAAACAAAACTAAAAAACATGCCAATTCTCCATAAACTCTACAAAAATTGAGAAGGAATTATTTCCAATTCAATATTTGAAGCCAGTATTACTTGATGCTGAAGTCAAATATAGATATTCCAAGGGAAAAAAATAAAAGAGATCAATATGCTTCATAACCACATACACAAATATCCTTACTAAAATATAAGCATTTAAATTCATTAACATGTAAAGAAGATTATACATCATAGCCTAGCTCAGTTTATCCAAGAAATGCAAGATCAGTGTGACATTTTTTAAAAAATCAATTAATAGTATACAACATATTAATAGAAAAAAAAGACAGAATTCAAATAACCAAAATAGTCAGAAAGCATTTGACAAAATGCAGGACTCATTTATGAAAAATAAAAACATTGAAACACTAGAAATAGAAGGATATTTCCTTAATCTTGCTATTTTTATTTTTTAATAAACACAACTATATAGGAACTCACATTTAATACACATAATACATTAAGTAGCAATTTCAATAGGCATGCCTCAAGAAATTTTAAGTCATGACATACCTGGCTATTCAGTCATAGGCACTGACCTCTTTTCCCTTAGTTTGTCAAGTAAAAGAAAAGACAACAGCCAATAGACCAATAGTCATCCAATGTGAATGAATTGAAATTATACTTATTTTTTGTTACATTGGCAAAAACTGTATTTTTTTGGTGTGCTGCAGAATTTTAGTAATTAGTTTATATGTTCCATGAGATGAAAAAGGCTGAAAATTGCTGCACTAAAGTAACCAAATAAATTAAGAAATTATTTGAAGAACAACTAAGAAATTGGGGACTTCTGGTCAAGATGGAGGTATAGGAAGACATGCTTCACCTCCTCGTGCCACACAGACAGAATTACAACTAAACCTCTAAACAAACACCACCCAGTGCAGTCAGATAGTTGAACTGTATGGAAGTCTGAAAACCAACAATTTAGAGAAGCCACACTCATCCAGCTGGGTAGGAGGAGCAGAGACATGGAGACAGCAACAGGAGGAGAGGCTTGGAGACATGGTGTGGTGCAGAGAGGTGGCAGCAGCAGAACAGGCTGTCCCGCATTTGCATGTGGTAGATAAAAATTGGGAGGAATACCTTGGGAGGGAGCGACCCCAGCCCCAGGCCAGACCATACATCCCAGTGTTCCAGCACTGGGAAGATAAATCTCCATAAGTTCTGGACGTAAAAATCAGTGGGGGTTGGGGTGGCAGAAGAAACTGCTGGATTTTCAGGAGACTCTGCTTAAAGAGCCCACACAGTCTTAGAACATATGCAAACCAACCTGTTCTAGGATTCAGCACCAGGAAAACCACTGGAAGGCCACCAGTCACATACAAGGAGTGGGTGAAGTGACTGGAAATGGAGCAAGTGCCAGGCAAAGCTCCAGAAGCCAGGCAATAGCACTGTCACCTCTCTGAACCCTCCCCCCTACTCAGAGCCACAAAGTAGTGAAGCTCGTTGCCCTTCCCTGGTGATTACTTAAGGCTACGCCCCACACAATCGATTTCCTAAGACAGGGAGTCAACACATCTTTACCTAATACACAGAAGCAAACAAAAGGAAGCTACAAAATTGAGGAGAAAAAGAAATATAACCCAAATGAAAGAACAGAACAAAGCCCCAGAAAAAGAACTAAACAAAACAGAGATAACCAACCTATCAGATGCAGAGTTCAAAACATTGATGATCAGGATGCTCAAAGAACTCATTGAGTGCAACAAAAAACATAAAGGAAGAAATGAAGGTTACACTAAGTGAAATAAAGAAAAATCCACAGGGAACCAGCAGTGGAGGGGAGGAAGCTGGGATTTAGTTAAACAGTTTGGAACATAAGGAAGAAATAAGCATTCAACCAGAACAGCAAGGAGAAACAATAATTCAAAAAAAAAAAATGAGGATAGTATAAGAAGACTCTGGAACATCTTCAAATGTACCATCTGAATACTAGGGATGTTAGAAGGGAAAGAGGAAGAGCAAGAAATTGAAAACTTATTTGAAATGATAATGAAAGAAAACTTCCCTAATTTGGTGAAGGAAATAGACATAAGAGTACAGGAAGCACAGAGAGTCTCAAAAAAATTGGACCCAAAGACAACCGCACCAAGACAAATCATAATTAAATATCAAAGGTTAAAGATAAAGAGAGAATCTTAAAAGCAACAAAAGAAAAGCAGAGAGTTACCTACAAAGGAGTTTCAATAAGACTATCTGCTGATTTCTCAAAAGAAACTTTGCAAGCAGGAAGGGACTGGCAAGAAGTATTCAAAGTGATGAAAAGCAAGGACCTACAGACTAAATTACTTTATCCAGCAAAGCTATTAGTTAGAATAGAAGGACAGATGAATTGCTTCCCAGGCAAGGTAAAACTAAATGAGTTCATCATCACTAAGCCATTGTTATGTGAAATGTTAAAGGGGCTTATTTAAGAAAAAGAAGAAGACTAAAACTATAGAACATTAAAATGTCAACAAATTAACAACTATCAACAACTGAATCTAAAAAAGCAAACTAAATGAACAACCAGAAAGGAACAGAATCATAGATATGGAGATCATTTGGAGGATTATCAGCTGGGAGGAGGAAGAGAGAGAATGAGGGGATAGTTATAGGGATTAAGAAGCATAACTGGTAGGTACAGAACAGAGGGATGTCAAAAATAGGATAGGAAATGGAGAAGCCAAAGAACTTATATGTATGACCCATGGACATGATCTAAAGGGGGAACGGCTGGAAGGAAGTGGGGTACTGGGCAGACAGGGGCAAAGGAGAAAAAATTGGGACAACTGTAGTATCATAAGAAATAAAATACATTTTAAAAAACTAAGAAATTGCATTTGTCGAATATATGTGTATTTATATATGTAAAATACAGGCATACCTCCTTTCATTGCACTTTACTTTTTTTGTGCTTACAGATGTTGTGGTTTTTACAAATTGAAGTCATGACTCTCCACAAGAAAAGGGATTACAACTCGCTTTATTGTGGATCGTCTTTATTTCAGTGTTCTGAAACTAAACCCACAGTATCTCTAAGTTATGCCTTTCTAAATATAAGCATATATAATATATATAAAGCTAAAAAGTTATAAACCATCTTGATAATTGTTAACAGCAATTTCTCCAACATTGAAAGTACTAGAAAAAGAAAGAAAAAATTGATTTAAACTTAGTCATCTATCTATAAACCAGAGCTAACTTTTAAAATAATTTATTTTTAAATGGTTACAATTTCATCTTTAAAATAAACATCTATGGTACAGAAATAATAACATTGTTTTTCATGTTCTAGATAACATTTGTAACTTGAAAAATTACAATAAAGTACTAAAATAAGTAAAAATAAACATGTATCATTGAAATTTACTAAACATAGTAAATTGCTAAACATAGTAAAGATATTTGAAGACATACAAGTTTTAAAAGTATTTATTATCATTTCTGTTCTATATTACCACATGCTCATGCAATAACTCATGAATGATGTTTTTGCATATTTGAAAACTTATGGAATAAATTTATTTTTCTCAACATTATTTGCCAAAGAAGGCTATAACATTTCAAAATTAAAATTTATTTAAAAACTTTTAATCAAAATATAACAAAGAATATTAAACCTAGTGGTCTTTTTTAAAGAAAACATTACTAAAGAAAATGTCATTTAGAATGTCATAAAGATTGTTTTAATGAAATTAAGATATGTAATTGTTTTATACAAACTATTTAATCCAAATGACTTAAAGTGCTCATTTACTGTGATGAAAATTTGAATATTCTATTATTTAATATAAAAAATTAAAGGTAAAAATTTTTACACCATTATTAGTATTATAAAGTCATCTAATTTAAATTTTTGGTTATCATGAGATAGGGCACATATTTTTGCACAAAGGCAACATATGAACTAGCTGCATTCGTGTTCCCAGTAATATGCTACAAAGTCTTTAACGTTTTGTTCCAAATGTTAATAACCACATTCACAGATGAAAGGAGCTGGTAGAGGTGAGTAGATATGTTTAGTTCAGAAAGACTTTGACAGTTTGGAACTAAATCCAACAAGATTTAAACTGGGATTCATGTAAAGTGCTACTGTTTTTGAGTCCAAAAGTCCAACTATCAAGCATAAGATGGATGTGAGATGACATAACTGCCGCACCTGTCAAAGGGCGGCTGTCAGTTGAGAATTTAACAGAAGAGTGGGAACTCTTTAAATATGTGATTTTCCATAATTTAGAAGAGAGATTAAATTCCTCTTTCTAGCTACCAAGAGAACCAGGGCCAGAGGACTAAAGTAAAAAGGAAAGCAAATTTCAATTCAATATGCTTTAAATGATTAGCATGCCCTGAAACAATGGATGACATAAAATATGACCTGAAATATTTCTAAAACAAGTAAAGAAATTGAAATAAAATTCCTGATAAGACAGGTCATAATAATTCTGTTTCAGGAGGAGAGATTGAGGGCTACTTTCACAGCAAACTGGGAGTGGCAGGAGGGGAAGGTGATGTCATAATGTGCAGTGAGACAAATTACTAATTGGGTGTCTTATTATTTTACCTTCCCTAAACATCAGTTGTATCATCAAGCATGTAGTAACAACTCAAATTAATATTAGATTTTATTTACAAAGAATGTACTACAAAATGAAATAGTTAAAATAAAATTACTTACACTTTGTAAAATTCCCTAGAATATTAAATATTATCAGAATGCTTTAGCATATAATTGAAGAAGAGCCTTACTTTTAACCTGCATGTAGGACCATAGGAAAGAAGAGTTGTGGTTAAATAATGACATCTGCCAGAAGCATATCTGTTGGGAGTTGTATGCTGATTTAAAACTCGCTGGGAGATTGTTTACAGACTAATGTAGATAGAGAGTTTATATTTCTAGGATTTAGCCTTGATCACATGTGGAGAGAATTGTAAGTCATTTAGCCCAAAAAGTACTACACATAAATTTTAGTCAAGAAGTTTGTAGCTGTTACATAGGGTTGGCTTCAAGCTTAAACTATGTTAACAACATGGGATTAAAAAGAAGCCAGAACCAATCTGGGAAACCAGCAAAATCCCATTAAGGCAAACTTGGCAATAATACAGACACAAGCAGGATTTACGAATTAGTGAGCATAAGAATTAAGAAAGTAGGAGTTTGTGTTTATGAGGTGAAACCCCCAGCCAGTTGGTTGAGATATGGAATAAATTCTCTTTATTTTCTCTGCCACATACTCTTATTTATTTTATTTTTTTCTTGTTCAAGCACAGTTGTCTCCATTTCCCCCCCACCACTCCTCCCACAATAGCCATCCCCATCTCATGTTCTTTACACATGTTCCTTGACACCCCTTCCCCCTTTTCCCCCTATTATCCCCTCCCATCTCCCCTCTGGTTATTCTCAGTTTGTTCTTCATTTCAATGTCTCTGGTTATATTTTCCTTGCTTGTTTGTTTTGTTGATAGGGTTCCACTTACAGGTGAGTCATATGGTGTTTGTCTTTCACTGCCTAGCTGATTGCACTTAGCATAATGCTCTCCGGATCCGTCCATGCTTTTGCGAAGGGTAGGAGCTTCTTCTTTCTTTCTGCTGCGTGGTATTCCATTGTGTAAATGTACCACAGTTTTTTGATCCACTCATTTACTGATGGGCACTTAGGTTGTTTCCAGCACTTAGCTACTGTAAATTGTGGCTCTATGAACATTAAGTTCATAGGTGCTTTTCAATTGGTGTTTCAGGATTGTTAGGGTATAGTCCCAGCAAGGGAATTGCCAGGTCAAAAAGCAGTTCCATTTTTAGTTTTCTGAGGAAATTCCATACTGTTTTCACAGTGGCCTCACCAGTCTGCATTCCCATCAACAGTGCACTAGAGTTCCCTTTTCTCCACAACCTCACCAGCACTTATTGTTTGTTGATTAAAAAAGTAGGAATGGTAAGAGTGAAATAAGAACCACAGCCCCAGGCTCTGTCCTAAGCTTCTCAGAATAAGTCTAGCAGGGTGACTGAGAAAAGGTTAAGGGTGAAAATTTTACTAAAACTTTACCTTCAAGGCCCCTCACTTGCATGATTTTCTCTTGAGCTCCTGGGAGAGCCCTAGCAAGGTGTTCACATTGTCATGTCATTTTTTAAATTTGCTAAAGTAAGATATTTTTGAATATAGGAACACTATTTGCAATGCCTCTTCCCCTCCATCACACCTATCCTTATATCCAGTGTTTTTAGTGTGGCTGTTAGGTACATATTTAATTAGAATTTAGTGATATGATACGTGGTTTTCAGTCACTTCCACGTTGTTGTTGGTAGCCAGCCATAGGCACAGCTTCCCGGAACTTTCTCACCACCTGCAGGGCGATTCACATGGAGGTCCGATGAAAAAGCTAAAGTTCCAGGGACCATCTCTGAATACAGGTTTTCCAAACTTGACAATAATCCTAAATATTTACCTAATGCTACCAATAATGAGCTGTGAAAAGGAACAAAACATTCCCAAACTATTAGGAATAAAAAACATATTTCAATTAACCCTAGCAGAAACACTGAATTATCTATTATTTATAGAAAATGATATTACAATATCATTACAAAGTCATTAAAAGAAAGTAAAGCCAAACAATGTACCAAAATATTATAAAATTATTTTTAGTAAGTTAATTAGTACAAACATTATTTTATTTGGGTTGTGATGTTTGTGATATTTATCACTTTTGCATTTGTAATTTTTATTTCCTTTTTTATGCTAAATATTTATTTAGTTCCATACCTCACAAGACCAGGGTAGGCATGGTGCACTCTGCCTGTACATCTGGCCAGAAACAAGTTTGACTGAGACGTCGGTGAAACTTGCAATGAACCCAGTTTTAACTTGCAATGGATCCAGCCTGGAATCATGGGAGCAGAGAGAGAAAGATAATAAGACAGTGGCTGGTCAGCAAGCCAGAGGAAATGGGCCCTAGGGAATTCCTATTTGAGGCAGCATGAGAAGGCAGTATGTCATCCTTCAATGTATTTTATGAGTCTATTTAGAAAGAACATGTTATTGCTTATAATCTTGTCTTCCTTATAAATGTGAATCTTAGAACAACAGAAGGCATATCTTTTAAAGATTAAATACTTCAAGATCTTTTTTTTTTAATGAGTAAATTGAGGACTAACGTGTTAGAATATAGTTGCAAGTTTGCTTAGTGGCAGGAAACACTATTTCTTTGGATATATACCTTCTAAGAACTGATGTTTTATAACAATGTCTGGGAAACTAATATATACCAGTGAAAGCAATAGATATTAACCAAGGGGTTTAAGATATAACAACTTATTATCAAATGGATGTAAAGAGCTTCCTAAGTCCCTTTCAGAATCGTATCAAAAGAGAGAATGATCTAATTAATATTCTGTGAATTTAATATTTATCATGAAGAATTATGGATCTTAAAAAAAGATGAGCTGAACCCCAAAGAAGCCCTTAAAAACACATCTACATTAATTTTAAGAACTAAAAATAGTTATATAACCAAATATATCAGGTGTTTTACTCAGTTTGCATTAACTTTAGTGAAGCAAAATGCTCACCTAATTTTTGAAAAGTCATTCACTATTTCGCTTGGGTAGCAGCTACACAAACACATGAAATCTAATATTCAATGTAAAATCTGGGAAATGTCTTTGTGTAGCTTTAGGTAAAGGTATACATTTCATGAGATAACTCATAATTGACTAGAAACCATTTTTACGATGGCCCCAAATGTTCTGTGCTTTTTTTCTCTGGTCACTATACTAATCAAAGAGAGCCAGAGCTGCAGTTTTATTTAACTTCTACGTACCAGATACAGTCTCGCATTTTATATTCACAACCTCATACAACTTCTGCCAGGTGTTATTTTCCCACTTTCACAGATGAGAACACAGGCTCATCAAGATTACATAACTAGGCCAAGGTCACATAGCTAATATTTAACAGGGCCAGGATTTCAGAAAACGCTTGCTCTTCACCAAAACCTATTTCTCATAGCAACAACAATATGATGGCCTCCTCCATCACCTCAAAGGGTGGTTGAAACAGTAGAAGAACTGGCCTGAGTCTGGGTTTGGCCTCTCACTAGATATCAAAATAGCCTTTTATAGAATCATATGACATTGCTTGGAAAGAAGGAACTTAAACTAAATGAATCAGACAACATCCTCAGAACAGACAAAAACTGACTATAAATTGCATCGAATTAATGCAGATAACCAGGTTCAAAGACTCTTGCATAAATGAAACCCCAGACAAGAGAGCTCACTTTCGCATGGCAATTCAATGACACTGTGAATCTGTACTTCGCAAAGATAAGCCTATAATCCCAGTGTCTCTTGAATTTTAGATCTTTTTTTAAAAAACCTTCTTTCTAGATGCTTTCATCTGAATATTCCAAAGTGACAGTTTTTAACAGAATTTATTAATCATTTTTGCTCCATAAACTTTGTTTGAGGTCCAGGACGTACGAACCTGAGTAGGCATCACTAAACTGGAGGAGCCATACATTTAAACAAACTACCATAAATATGACGATAATTAAAATAGGAAGTACCATACAAAGTGGCCTTTACCATGTTTTCCATTTCAGTTAAACAGTTAGTTAAATATATGTTCATTAATTGATAATACATTTCACATTTTGCTATCAAATCTGACTCTTCCCTCTTGTAGCATATATTACATTATGTAAAAATGACTGTGATGTCGTCTTCCATCCCTATGTTCTTTAATAATCTTGTCATGTCCTTAGAGATGGAGTATAGTTCCATTCCCTTCACATCTGGAAAGGTTTGGGACTCACCTG